>NW_027255896.1:9625842-10868342 GCF_043229965.1 Drosophila suzukii | reverse complement strand
ATTTATTAATTTATTAATTTATTAATTTATTAATTTATTAATTTATTAATTTATTAATTTATTAATTTATTAATTTATTAATTTATTAATTTATTAATTTATTAATTTATTAATTTATTAATTTATTAATTTATTAATTTATTAATTTATTAATTTATTAATTTATTAATTTATTAATTTATTAATTTATTAATTTATAATATAATTATAATATATTAATTTATTAATTTATTAATTAATTATTTATTAATTTATTAATTTATTAATTAATTATTTATTAATTAATTATTTATTAATTAATTATTTATTAATTAATTATTTATTAATTAATTATTTATTAATTAATTATTTATTAATTTATTAATTAATTATTTATTAATTAATTATTTATTAATTAATTATTTATTAATTAATTATTTATTAATTAATTATTTATTAATTAATTATTTATTAATTAATTATTTATTAATTATTATTTATTAATTAATTATTTATTAATTAATTAATTTATTAATTAATTATTTATTAATTAATTATTTATTAATTAATTATTTATTAATTAATTATTTATTAATTTATTATTTATTAATTAATTATTTTATTAATTTATTAATTTATTAATTAATTATTTATTAATTTATTAATTTATTAATTAATTATTTATTAATTTATTATTATTAATTTATTAATTTATTAATTTATTAATTTATTAATTTATATTAATTTATTAATTTATTAATTTATTAATTTATTATTTATTAATTTATTAATTTATTAATTTATTAATTTATTAATTTATTAATTTATTAATTTATTAATTTATTAATTTATTAATTTATTAATTTATTAATTTATTAATTTATTAATTTTATTAATTTATTAATTTATTAATTTATTAATTTATTAATTTATTAATTTATTAATTTATTAATTTATTAATTTATTAATTTATTAATTTATTAATTTATTAATTTATTAATTTATTAATTTATTAATTTATTAATTTATTAATTTATTAATTTATTAATTTATTAATTTATTAATTTATTAATTTATTAATTTATTAATTTATTAATTTATTAATTTATTAATTTATTAATTTATTAATTTATTAATTTATTAATTTATTAATTTATTAATTTATTAATTTATTAATTTATTAATTTATTAATTTATTAATTTATTAATTTATTAATTTATTAATTTATTAATTTATTAATTTATTAATTTATTAATTTTAATTTATTAATTTATTAATTTATTAATTTATTAATTTATTAATTATTAATTTATTAATTTATTAATTTATTAATTTATTAATTTATTAATTTATTAATTTATTAATTTATTAATTTATTAATTTATTAATTTATTAATTTATTAATTTATTAATTTATTAATTTATTAATTTATTAATTTATTAATTTATTAATTTATTAATTTATTAATTTATTAATTTATTAATTTATTAATTTATTAATTTATTAATTTATTAATTTATTAATTATTAATTTATTAATTTATTAATTTATTAATTTATTAATTTATTAATTTATTAATTTATTAATTTATTAATTTATTAATTTATTAATTTATTAATTTATTAATTTATTAATTTATTAATTTATTAATTTATTAATTTATTAATTTATTAATTTATTAATTTATTATTTATTAATTTATTAATTTATTAATTTATTAATTTATTAATTTATTAATTTATTAATTTATTAATTTATTAATTTATTAATTTATTAATTTATTAATTTATTAATTTATTAATTTATTAATTTATTAATTTATTAATTATTAATTTATTAATTTATTAATTTATTAATTTATTAATTTATTAATTTATTAATTTATTAATTTATTAATTTATTAATTTATTAATTTATTAATTTATTAATTTATTAATTTATTAATTTATTAATTTATTAATTTATTAATTTATTAATTTATTAATTTATTAATTTATTAATTTATTAATTTATTAATTTATTAATTTATTAATTTATTAATTTATTAATTTATTAATTTATTAATTTATTAATTTATTAATTTATTAATTTATTAATTTATTAATTTATTAATTTATTAATTTATTAATTTATTAATTTATTAATTTATTAATTTATTAATTTATTATTAATTTATTAATTTATTAATTTTAATTTAATGTTATTAATTTATTAATTTATTAATTTATTAATTTATTAATTTATTAATTTATTAATTTATTAATTTATTAATTTATTAATTTATTAATTTATTAATTATTAATTTATTAATTTATTATTTATTAATTTATTAATTTATTAATTTATTAATTTATTAATTTATTAATTTATTAATTTATTAATTTATTAATTTATTAATTTATTATTAATTTATTAATTTATTAATTTATTAATTTATTAATTTATTAATTTATTAATTTATTAATTTATTAATTTATTAATTTATTAATTTATTAATTTATTAATTTATTAATTTATTAATTTATTAATTTATTAATTTATTAATTTTATTAATTTATTAATTTATTAATTTATTAATTTATTAATTTATTAATTTATTAATTTATTAATTTATTAATTTATTAATTTATTAATTTATTAATTTATTAATTTATTAATTTATTAATTTATTAATTTATTAATTTTAATTTAATTTAATTTATTAATTTATTAATTTATTAATTTATTAATTTATTAGTTTATTAATTTATTAATAAATTTATTAATAAATTAATTTATTAATTTATTAATTTATTAATTTATTAATTTATTAATTTATTAATTTATTAATTAACGTAAGCAAAAGATCCCCAAAGCGAGTCCCGAGTCCGCTAACGTAAACAAAAAGATCCCCAAAGCGGTCCCTAAACTCCGCTAATGTAAAACACCAATTTCCGGCCAAGATTGGACTTCGAATTTAATTGGCAAATTGCATCATCCTATTTTCCGACTCTCTTGAGTCATTCTCTTTATCAATTTTTGGGGATAAAATCTCTTAAGCCGAGGTTTGATTATTGATCATTGAACTAGAGAGCAGGCAGTCCGTTTTTGAGATCCGAATCGAGCAGAACAAATATTCGAGAATAAATACAAGAGCAGTGAATTAAATAAGTTCGGCCTATTGTAAAATTGTAATAGTGAATAAGTGATTGTTAAAAATAAAAATAAATTTTTTTAATCAATTCACTAGTGAGAAACTTAATTGGCGCCCAACGTGGGGCCGTGTGATTAAAAAAAATTCTAAAGCAAAGCTTTTAAATAAGCCCCAAAAAAGTTTAAAAGTGAAAAAGGAATTTTGCGCGGCCAACAACCCGATACAACCGACGAAGATATAAAGCCTGTGTTGATACAAATAAGGTGGAAATTAATAAATGCAATAATCCCCTTAAACTCTATACAACCGGCAAAAAAATAAAAAGTTTGTGTTGATCAAAAAATAAGAAGGTGGAAATCAATTAATGGAATAATCCCCTTAAACTCTCAAATTACAAAATAGTGTTCGTAACATAAATTCACTGCTCGGACAAAATAAAAAATTTAAAAAGTGACAACAAAATTCATCGAAATAAATAACCATTGTGAAAAACAATTTAATTAAAAAAAATATCTAAAAACAAAAATCTACAAACAAATCTTCGAAATCATCAACAAAAAGACATTTAAAGACAAAAAGGCTGAAGGGCAATCCCTCGCCAAGAAATAAAAACTGAAGAAAGAAGGAAGACCCCAAGATACAAAAAAGGGAAGGACGACCCCAAGCAGGATCATCCAAGAAAAACAACAACCCCAAAAACAACGACAAGAAAAATAAGGAGGACGATTCGTGAGCGATATAATCCTTTTTTTTTATTATTATTATTATTTAATAAGAAATTTGTAAAAAAAATATAATTATACAAAGTGGAAGAATTAATTTCTGATTTCGAAAATATTCTCAAAATGTCAGAACCTTCAACAAGCCAGAACGGAGCAAATAAAAGACTCCACATAAGTTCGCCTCAAGAACATCATCAGGCGATAACAAACAATACCATGTTAAATGTAGGAGATTTAATTAAACAAATTGTAAATTTTGAATTGAATCCATTAAAGGAAGAGATCGTTAACTTAAGATCGCAGCTTTCTCATAAAATTAAAACGGTTGAAGATTATCAGATAGAGATTATAGATCCAAATATAAAGTGCGACACATCTTATGAGATCATCAAATCTGTTAGGGAATATAAAGGAGAAGAAGATAAATATGTAAGCTGGAGAGAATCGGCTGAAATAGCCATGGGGCAATATGCCAGAGGGAGTGAAAGATTTTATTCCGCCCTATCAATATTAAGAAACAAAATAACGGGAATGGCAAACGATGCCTTAACTCATAACGGAACGGTATTAAATTTCGATGCCATAATGGCCAGACTTGACTTTGTCTGTAGCGACAAACGTCCTATTCATATTATTGAACAGGAACTAAGTGTTTTGAGTCAGGGAAAATTATCAATTATGGATTATTATGGTACAGTTAATAGAAAGTTAACTCTACTTATTAATAAAACAATTATGACCTACGGGAGAAACAAACCGATAACAGCAGAAATGAATGAAAAACATAGGAAGACTGCTCTTAGAGTTTTCATTACCGGCCTAAACGGCCAAATTTCAGACACAATTTTCTCAATGAATCCACCTGACCTACCGAATGCAATGGTCATAGTTCAGGAGTTGGAAAGCAACAACATAAGGGCGCATTTCGCAAACAGTTTCTCAACCACTCAGAGAAAAAATAGTGAGCCAAACTCTGGTGGAAACGGACAAACACATTTCAACCAAAAGCAAAGACAACAAAACAACAATTACAATAACCAGCGAAATAGTAATAATTTAAGGTTTAATCATGACAACAACCAGAACAAAAATAATTATGGTTATTATAATCAGAACAAAAATAATTCCTGGAACCAGGGTAGATTTAATAATAACCAACAAAATCAGTGGAACACCTATAGGCAGCCACAAAATAAGCCAGAACCAATGGAGGTAGACGAGTCTATCCAGGTTCAGAATAGGGCTAACAACGGCTATAATCAAACCTATAATAAATATCAAAATAACAATTATAGCCAGAACAAGTGGGATCAAACAAAAAAGTTTGAGACCCAGAATACTCAGCAAGGACAAGCCCAAAATAAAAGGGTACCAACTGGAACTGTTAACCAACCGGCTAACAAGACAATGAGACTAAACAACATTGAGGAGAACCATTTTTTAGACAAAAGTCAGGAGTAGGCTTACCCTACTTATTTAGAAATGACCCGAAAATAAATAAAAAATTAAAAATATTAATTGACACTGGAGCAACCTCGTGTTATATTAGAACTGGAGTTTACAAAAATAAGAATGAGCTTCCAATATACAAAAGAGTATCCACAGTGAATGGATATTCAATAATTAAATATTATCATATAATAACTATTTTGGATACACGGTATACTTTTTATGAAAAAGAAGGGCTAGACTCAGATCTACTGATCGGCTATAACCTATTGAAAAAAATAGGAGCTGTGATTGATACAGCCAAGGGAGTTATTAAATATAACGGAATAGAAGAGAAATTAAATTATGACAACGGAAACAATTTAAACCAACATTCTTTAACAGAAGAAAACACCATTCTTCCATTAAAAGAATATATATTAAAAAAATACTTTGATGAAAAGGCTCAAATCAGATCCGAATCTGAAATGGGTAATCAAAGCGAATTTATTGTAGTTTGGGATATACAAATCCTGAACACGCCGTCGTTGAAATATCCGACAAAAATAAAAGTTTGGAATTGAAAAATTCTGAACACGCCGTCGTTGAAATATCCGACAAAAATAAAAGTTTGGAATTGAAAAATTCTGAACACGCCGTCGTTGAAATATCCGACAAAAATAAAAGTTTGGAATTGAAAAATTCTGAACACGCCGTCGTTGAACTATCCGACAATCAAAAAATAAACAACATAAAAATATCATCTGCAGATCAAAGAAAAGATCTGGAGAATGAAATATTAAGTATTATAAATGAAGAGCATTCAAAAATAAATATGCAGATTCCTTTTAGGACAGATATACGCGGTGAAATAAACACCGTAAATGATAGGGCCATTTACAGCAAACAATACCCTTATGCTTTATCAGCTTCAGATTTTGTAAATTCTGAAATAAGTCGAATGCTAAAAGAAGAAATTATAAGGCCAAGTAGAAGTCCTTATAATTCCCCAGTACTAGTGGTACCAAAAAAGGGTTTCAATGAAGATGGAACTCCAAAACTAAGACTCGTAATTGACTATAAAAAACTAAATGAAAATACTATACCTGATAGGTATCCAATGCAGGACCCTTCAGTGATTTTATCAAATCTCGGAAAAGCCAAATACTTTTCAACAATTGACTTGGAATCTGGATTTCATCAGATTCTCATGAACGAACCTGACATACAAAAAACCTCATTTTCAATAAATAATGGGAAATACGAATTCCTAAGAATGCCTTTCGGCTTGACAAACGCTCCTAGAATATTCCAACGAGCGATGGACGATATTTTGAGAGAACAAGTGGGTAAAACATGTCATGTTTATATGGATGACATAATCATATTTTCAAAAACAATTGAGCAACATTACAAAGACCTAATTGTCATTATTAAAATTTTTCTGAACGCAAACATGAAAATTTCGATTGAAAAATCAAAGTTCTTTAAATTAGAAACAAACTTTCTCGGTTACGTTGTTTCTCACAATGTGATCAAAACCGATCCCGAAAAAATTTCAACAATTGTAAAATATCCGATCCCTAAAAATATTCGAGAGCTTAGAAGCTTCCTAGGCCTTACAGGATATTACAGGAAATTTGTGCAAAATTACGCAAAGGTAGCTAAACCATTAACAAAATATTTAGAAGGCCAAAACGGCAAAGTATCTAAAAAAGCATCACGTAAAACTTTAATACAGTTTGATGATTCAGCTGTAAGAGCTTTTAACGAGCTCAAAGAAAATTTAATTGCACAAGTAGAACTAGTACAACCGGACTATAATAAAAAATTTACCCTAACAACTGACGCGTCTGACTTAGCAATTGGTGCGGTTCTTTCTCAGGAAGGAAAACCAATCACATTTATTTCAAAAACTCTAACCAAAACTGAACAATTATACGCGACAAATAAAAAGGAACTTTTGCCATAGTATGGGCTTTTAAAAACCTTCGTAATTACTTATATGGGGTTAACAACATCGAGATCTATACCGATCACCAACCTCTTTCATTTTCCATTTCTCAAAAAAATCCAAATATCGAAATGAAAAGATGGTATTCTTTTATTGAAAGCTATTCACCCAAAATAATTTATAAGCCAGGAGCAACAAATGTTGTTGCGGACGCTTTATCAAGGATATAAATTAATAACTTAACGGAAAGTAATGAATCGGTCTCAGATCAAAATACTCAGCATTCAGCAGAGAGTAGTTTTGAGAATGTTATACAAGAAACCCGAAAACCCTTAAACCAATTTAAGCAACAATTGCTAATAGCAACGGGGAGGTATACAATACATGAGTCGATTAATGTATTCGGAAATACTAGACATATAATAGAGTATGATACTCCAGAAAATTTAATATCAATATTAAGAGAATATATTCCACCCAATATAACAATAGGAGTTCACTGTAATCTAGAAGATTTTTATAGAATTCAAAAACCACTTAAAGACAATTTTATAAATACATTTTTATACACTAAGACATTTGTCCAGGATGTCGAAGACGCTGAAGACAGATCCGTGATTATCACAGAAACTCATTGTAGAGCTCATAGAGGGCTTGATGAAAATTATAAGCAAATAACTAGACTCTATTATTGGCCTAATCTATACAAAAAGCTTAAGGAATTTATAAAGAATTGCACAATCTGCAATCAAAACAAATACAACAGACACCCAGTACAGATTCCTATCGGTCAAGCGCCTATTCCAGAAAGAGAAGGTGAAAATTTGCATCTTGACATATATTACGCCCAAAATCTTATATTCATTACTTGTATAGATTCCTATTCGAAATATTTGGTCGTAAAAGAAATCCCTAACAAACTAAATATAGAAAATAAAGTTTCAGAAATTTTACAACAATTTCCATTAGCCAAATCTTTGATGATAGATAACGAACCAAGTTTCTCTTCATCCCAATTCAAATCCTTTGCTCAAAGAAATGGGATATCTCTATTCTTTGCAGATCCTCGACATAGTACGTCCAACGGACAAATAGAAAGGGCACACTCTACTTTAACAGAAATTGCTCGCTGCATTAAAGATGAGCTTAATTTAGTTGATTATTCCGAAATTATTATTAAAGCAGCACAAAAATATAATTTAACAATTCACTCAATAACCAACCAACGACCTTTTGACATACTATTTAATAAAATCAAACACAAAGATATGCCTAAATTATTGCGACAAGCTCAAGAGAAAATGTTGCATTTCCACAATAAAGATAGACAAAATAAGAATTATCACGTAGGAGAGGTAATTTACGAAAAGAAACATGGGGAAAGAAACAAGCTAAATTCTAGATACAAAAAACAAGTAGTTAAGGAAAATCTCCCTAATAAAGTTATTATAAATAACAGAAACCGTACGATTCATAAAGATAATATAAAATAATTTGTTTCAAATTACAGATAATGATTTCAATAATGTACTTATTACTGCTGGTAGCTACAACCAAATCCGAAGTTATGGATTACACGAACCATGATTTCCTTCTTTACAAGGATACCAAAGATGTTCTTATTTATGAATCATACGCAGATTTATTTCATATAACCAATATTAGTCTTTATAGAGATATAATTAATCTTGAAACAGAATTCCTGAAGAGTCACGACAGCAACAATTTTCTTTGGGAAATATCCCACGATTATAATATAATTATACCCAGTAGATCGAAAAGAGGCGTTAATGAAATAGGCACTATTTGGAAATGGATAGCGGGAACACCAGATCATGATGATTTCATAACTGTCCAAAATAAAATCGATGATTTAATACAAAATAATAACGATCAATTCGTTTACAATTCAAGATCCATTTCACATGATGATGGAAAATTATTAATTGATAATCACGTCGCAAAATGTAGAAATAAGTACTATGTAATGTCTAATTTTAAGACAGAAATATTTAACAATTATTGCACACTTAACCCAGAAGGTTCTTGTTTCACCAGATTACTAAATGGAGAAAAATCTTTTTGTAACAAAATCAGAGAAAAAAATAAAAAAGTAGATGTAATCCAAGATGGAGCCATTTTTGTAAATGGAGAAAATACAGTTAATGACACTCATTTAAATGGGTCATATTTAATTACTTTTAATGGCACCTCAATAATTAATAATATTTCCTACACCAATGTAGACAATAAGATATTGGAATACATCACAGCTCGAAAATATACAGATTTTTTAATATCCGAATATATTATATCTAATGATTCGGAACTCTCATTTGATAATATTAACATACTAAATCCATTTATTCAAATTAAACAAACTCAAATACCAGTTACGTTAATATTAATCATATTAGCATTAATATATTTAATTATTATGATTATAATCAAATTCAGAAAATTTCTAATATTCAAACCATGGCAAATTCGTATAGAAATCGAACCAGAAAGCAATATTTCCGATATTGAGATAAATAATACACCCGACAACTTTGAGCCGAGAACAAATTTCCAAATAACTCTGACAGACCCGAGATAAATCCGTGGTCAGCTATTTCTGCCAAGCAGGCCTCCAAATCATTCCCACCCAGATCAATATCACGCAGTCCGAATCAAACGGATGCTGTAAACATCCAAACCGATATTGTAAACAATCGGAGCCCCAAGCGAGCCCTGAGTCCGCTAACGTAAACAAAAGATCCCCAAAGCGAGTCCCGAGTCCGCTAACGTAAACAAAAAGATCCCCAAAGCGGTGCCTAAACTCCGCTAATGTAAACACCAATTTCCGGCCAAGATTGGACTTCGAATTTAATTGGCAAATTGCATCATCCTATTTTCCGACTCTCTTGAGTCATTCTCTTTATCAATTTTTGGGGATAAAATCTCTTAAGCCGAGGTTTGATTATTGATCATTGAACTAGAGAGCAGGCAGTCCGTTTTTGAGATCCGAATCGAGCAGAACAATAATTCGAGAATAAATACAAGAGCAGTGAATTAAATAAGTTCGACCTATTGTAAAATTGTAATAGTGAATAAGTGATTGTTAAAAATAAAAATAAATTTTTTTTATCGATTCACTAGTGAGAAACTTAATTGGCGCCCAACGTGGGGCCGTGTGATTAAAAAATTCTAAAGCAAAGCTTTTAAATAAACCCCAAAAAAGTTTAAAAGTGAAAAAGGAATTTTGCGCGGCCAACAACCCGATACAACCGACGAATATATAAAGCATGTGTTGATAAAAATAAGGTGGAAATTATTAAATGCAATAATCCCCTTAAACTCTATACAACCGGCAAAAAAATAAAAATTTTGTGTTGATCAAAAAATAATAAGTTGGAAAATAATTAATGTAATAATCCCCTTAAAATCTCAAATTACAAAATAGTGTTCGTAACATAAATTCACTGCTCGGACAAAATAAAAAATTTAAAAAGTGACAACAAAATTCATCGAAACAAATAACCATTGTGAAAGACAATTTAATGAAAAAAATATATTGCAAACAAATCTTCGAAATCATCAACAAAAAGACATATAAAGAATAAAGGCTGAAGGGCAATCCCTCGCCAAGAAATAAACACTGAAGGAAGAAGTAAGACACCAATTTAAAAACCCGAAGAAAGAAGGAAGACCCCAAGATACAAAAAAAGGAAGGACGACCCCAAGCAGGATCATCATCCAAGAAAAGCGACAAGAAAAATAAGGAGGACGATTCGTGAGCGATATAATCTTTTTTTTTTATTATTATTATTTAAAAAGAAATTTGTAAAAAAATATAATTATACAAAGTGGAAGAATTAATTTCTGATTTCGAAAATATTCTCAAAATGTCAGAACCTTCAACAAGCCAGAACGGAGCAAATAAAAGACTCCACATAAGTTCGCCTCAAGAACATCATCAGGCGATTACAAACAATACCATGTTAAACGTAGGAGATTTAATTAAACAAATTGTAAATTTTGAATTGAATCCATTAAAGGAAGAGATCGTTAACTTAAGAAGATTATCAGATAGAGATTATAGATCCAAATATAAAGTGCGACACATCTTATGAGATCATCAAATCTGTTAGGGAATATAAAGAAGAAGAAGAAAAATATGTAAGCTGGAGAGAATCGGCTGAAATAGCCATGGGGCAATATGCCAGAGGGAGTGAAAGATTTTATTCCGCCCTATCGATATTAAGAAACAAAATAACGGGAATGGCAAACGATGCCTTAACCCGTAACGGTACGATATGAAATTTCGATGCCATAATGGCCAGACTTGACTTTGTCTTTAGCGACAAACGTCCTATTCATATTATTGAACAGGAACTAAGTGTTTTGAGTCAGGGAAAATTATCAATTATGGATTTTTATGGTACAGTTAATAGAAAGTTAACTCTAATCAATTTTTTGATTTATGGCCTATGGCAGCGACCACTGTGCAATAGGGAAACCGGTTTCCTTAAAACTGTTTAATGACGGACAGTCCATTTCCTCGATATTAATGAGCTGACGATTCCCAAAAAACTTCTGTAGAAAACGTTTCTTTTCCACACCTTTACAAATAATTTGTTTTCCGCTTGCAATTGTCCATAGATACTTTCGAGTTTGTGGAAAACTGTTCTCTCCATCGTTCCAAAAAATTTAAAATTATCATTATTATCAAAGAAACCTTAAACATCAATCGAAACAGTATCTTTCAACATTTTTCTAATGTTAAACAACTCGTTGTACTAGTCCGTTTAATGGGTTATATTCAAATAAACGGTCATGTATGAGGAGACAGTAAGTTTGGGTATTTTCATGACTTGGTGTCTTCAGTTCTATTGAAATTCTCACATTAATAGGACCTGTTTTCACTGATTCGTTTTGATATGAAAGATCAACCACAATAATAGGGGTCTTCAATTTAAATTCATTTGGGGTCAAAAATGGTTGTGATCTTGTATACATTTCATATAGGTGAGCATACTAACTCTTACTAAAATCAACATTCAGTTTATCATATGGATATGACTCAGAATTCAAGTGAACTTTCAAGTTTGATATCTTGGTTTTTCGCGGTTAGCCGACAATTTCACATTCCAGCTGTGTTGACTTCCATACCCCAATTTGGGGTTAACATATGAATCCCAACTCCAGAATGCGATTGGTAGGTTTACACCACTCTTAATAATATCGTACATCTTAATTTTTGCAAAATCGCTCAGAGTTACATGGGGAATTTTCCAGATTTTATACGTAATTTCCAACTTAAAAGTTTGTTCATTTCTGGTTTGTTCAAACACATCACCAAGATTCTTAGTTAGCATCAACACTAGTTCATGTCTACAATTTAACAAAACTTTTTTATAATCCTCAGCAAATCCCAATAAATTTTTGAATGGTACAGAAAAATTTTAAGTGGGGATCCCGTAGAAATTTCGTCTCCACTGCTCCATCCAGAATTTAATAGGTATTGACTTTGAAGATTATCCAGAGATATACAATTTTTTAGGGTTGTAGCCATACCGACATAGACACTTGACACGTCGGACTCGTTGTATTTAGTTGTTACCTAGCAGTATTTTGATGGTTACTTTCTTTTTAGTCTTGCTTTTAGATGGTTACTTTTTGTATAGTACCTGTACAGTACTTGATTTTGGATGGTTACTATCTGTATAGTATCTGTAAAGTACTTGGTTTTAGATGGTAACTAAATGTTAACAAGTATTTTGAGTCGCTATAGTCTCTTATTAAGAACTATCAAAGTACACAAGTTAAAGTTTCTAAGATGTGTTAGCCAAACACACTTGCAGTGAACTATCATTACCTGACCGTCATCAAAGTCACATGCCCAAGACCCAAGGACATTGAATAAAATACTTCCCCTTCATTTGTACCTGGAGTTTTAATTACAGTCAGATACAAAATTTGTAGGATCATTCAATATTTCTTTATATATTTTATTATTGTAAACATATTTCATTAAATTCATAATTAATTATATTTTATGTATATTTGTATATAATTAATTTTCTTACTCCATCCCTCTGTAAGAAACATGTCGCTTATTAATCTTCGTTCCAAGCGCAGATTTTCGCTTGGTTCCCATTGATAGATGTAAAATAGTTCTCACAATGTAATCTTTCTCAGATGTTGAATTATTTTTAAAGCATTCATTTGTTCCATCCCATAATAATATTGTAACATATTTCGAAAGCATCATTAGCTAGCATAGGAGCGCCTATCAATTTAATTTCTGATTCAAGTTTATGATAGAGGTGTTGGGACCTGGTAATATCGGTTTTTGTTGTCAACTATTTTTCTAGTTCTAGTTTTCTAATTCTATTCTATTTGTATACTATTTGTATGAGTAAGGCATCATTGTCTAAGATTCTGAATAAGTTTAATAAACTCTTTAATTACAATACTGATTAGCTGGTTACTATCTATTTAGTATATGTATACAAGTTGTTTAGTATCTGGTTTCTATATGTTTAATAGATGTATACAAGTTGTTTACTAGATGTATACAAGTTGTTTACTAGCTGTTTAGTATCTGGTTACTATATATTTAGTAGATGTATACAAGTTGCTTAGTATCTGTTTTCTATATGTTTAGTAGATGTATACAAGTTGTTTACTAGATGTATACAAGTTGTTTACTAGCTGTTTAGTATCTGGTTTCTATATGTTTATAGATGTATACAAGTTGTATAGAGATGTATACAAGTTGTTTACTAGCTGTTTAGTATCTGGTTTATATATTTTTAGTATCTGTTTACTTGATGTTTACGAATTATTATTAGCTGGTTTCTAGTTGTTATTAACGTCTACGAGCTTTTACAGTCTTTTGTTAAGAATGATCAAAAATTCTTGATCACTAGACAACTTTCGATGTGATGTAAGAACTTACACTCTGATTTTCAACGTGTTTGCTATGTACGTAAGAAAGAATGCAAAGCCAAAATATCTCAAGATTGATATATAAATCTTAGAGGAACATGTCCGAATATGTTGGGGGAAGATGTGTCCTGTGATTGTAAAACTAACTAAGAAATAAATTGTTCACAAGTTGTCTAAAAGCTGTGTCGAAGCTGCTTTGATAAACAATTTTTATTCATAATGACAGATATTAAGAATATATAATAATATCATCCACTTTAACTAGTATATAGTTAAAATAAAACATTTCAATTTTTCATGTTCTTTCATCTTATGTAGGTATAATAAATGTAATCTTAACTACGATAGCTAGCCTTACATCCCCTAACTATAGTTATTAGCTACAATAAAATGTCTAGAAAGAACAAAATATATGAATGTCAAAAAACGATTTAAAACTAACTATAATTGGGAAAGTAAATGAAATCGCTCCGGCGTAATACAGTAAAAAACAAAAAACACTGTGATTATCCAATTTTCTATCACCATAACATATGAGTATACTCACACCTAAATGACCAATTGTATCCTTTGTCCAAAATGTCTGTGACTTTCACTTATAAATTTGTCACCGATAATTTAAATCCCATTAAGCAAACCACCCATTGCTAACCGTGCCATAACCCCAGAGTCAAGTTGGTTACCTACAATAAACATAGGTGGTGGTGTAGAGGATTGCTAAAATGCCTCGACGCAGGCGCAAATATCATAAAAAATGATCAAAAAAATATAATTAGGAAAGTATTTTTTATTTGCGAACCATTTATAACTGTAAACAGGTTTAGAATTGCATTGCGTGCTTCAACCCCTAGCCACACCCACCACTGTAACAGATTTGACTTTTCCAATGGCTGCCCCAGCTACCTAAACTGTACATTTCTTTTGATTTTCTCTTTTCCTTTCTTAGCAATGTACACCATTTATAAACAGGTCCTGACCTCCCTCTTTAATGGCATCCTCTACTTTATTTTCGTTATATTTCTGATCTTTTCCTAACAGTAGGTTGTTAAACTTTTATCATTTTATGGGATTATTGAGCACCCGAAATCCCAGATATTAACTCATAACATGTAACTAGCAGAATATTGTAAAAGATATCAGACTCTTAAACGACTAGATTTACCTACAATTCAATTTACCATCTACAATCCCTGGAGAAGAGCTTAGTATTTGCAGTTTAATTTTCAAATTTATTGATTTCACAGATTCCCGCTGGTGAATACCAATTTTTAACAAATGGCTGCCAACTCCATACCATTCAGACACACACTACAAGTCCATACTGAAGCCTGTTTGGACCTACGCTATACAGCTCTGGGGAACTGCTAGCAACTCAAATATTGAGATACTTCAGCGTTACCAATCAAAAACTTTGCGACAAATTGTCAATGCTCCTTTTTACGTATCCAATGCAAATATTCATAAAGATCTTAATATTCCAACCATAAAAGAAGAAATAAATAAAACTAGTAAGAAATATATCGACAGACTTCACAACCACGAAAATAATTTAGCCTTAAGTCTAGTGGACAACAGTTTAACAGTAAGAAGACTGAAAAGATATCATATTCTCGATCTCCCTCATAGATAAATTCAACAAACAGGAAAGATGTTATATATAATAGCAGGGCTCACTGGAAAACTGCTATTTCTGTTAATTTAATATAAATTATACAATTTTCTTATTGTTTAAACAAACAGATTGTAAATAAAAATAAAGATTAAAAAAAAAAAAAAAATTTATTGATTTTACAGATTCCCGCTGGTAAATACCAATTTTTAACAAATGGCTGCCAACTTCATACCATTCAGACACTGGTTTACAACCTCATAGAACTGACTCTCAAGGTATCTGTAATGCACAATATATTTCTGTCTCTTTTCTTCTAATCAATATTAAAAAATTTCATAAACTGGTTTTGGAGTTCATTTTATTCTTAGAATTAAATTATTAAAAATTATTAAGCCAACAGAGATAATAATGTTTTTGTGATAGTATCCCGTTAATAATACATAATTCTTATTTGTATATTTTCAAAATTATTTATTTTAGAAAATTATTCATTAATCACATTCAAATAATATTCATAATATATCTTACAATTTTTTAAATTTATCAATAAAGTTTCCCAATTATTAATATTAAATTGAAGACCCCTATTATTGTGGTTGATCTTTCATATCAAAATGAATCAGTAAAAATTGGTACTATTGATGTGAGAATTTCAATAGAACTAAAGACACCAAGTCATGAAAATACCCAAGCTTACTGTCTCCTCATACAAGACCGTTTAGTTGAATATAACCCACTAAACGGACTAGTACAACGAGTTGTTTAACATTAGAAAAATGTTGAAAGATACTGTTTCGATTGATGTTCAAGGTTTCTTTGATAATAAGAATAATTTTATTCTAAAGGAAATTGGAATTGTATTCGAAAAAGATCCAAACTTGAATAATAGCTTTTTAATAGAACCACCATATGATTTTACTTTGCTAAATACAAAATCTCGAAAGACTGCAATTTGGTTAACTAGTACACTTCACAAAATTTTTTGGAACGATGGAGAAAATAGTTTTCCACAAACTCGAAAGTATCTAAGGACAATTACAAGCGGAAAACAAACTAGACGTTTTTTGGGAGTCGGCAGCTCATTAATGTCGAGGAAATGGGCTGTCCGTCATTAAACAGGTTTAAAGGAAACCGGTTTCCCTATTGTGAAACACACCTTAAGGGCGGGGTTTGTGCTCTAAACAATGCATACATTATTTTGACATTTTTTAAAAGTAGCTCCAAAACAATAAAATAATTGTTATACATCATTTTAAAGTTGAGACTAGACGTGTAAAGACCTACAAGAAAATAAAATTAACCAAATTAAGTTTCATGAGGAAATTGACCAATTTATTGAACAATTTAAAGGAGAGATAATTGGTCAGCATTTTCAATACCTACTAAACACAAAAAACTATGTTCATGAATCGAGGTGGACATGACCTCAAAACTACGAATTATGGTGAACACTTTACATTTTGTAATCCAGAAATGACGTCGGAAACGTGCGCCTGCTTCTTCTATGCAAATCGCCGGAATCATAGCAGAAAATTAATTTCTATATATAAAAAAAATGTTCGCAATACCAAAATAAATAAATGTAAATGAATAAATGTATTATTATGGTACAAAATAAACTTCTGACATTTTATTTCGAGTTAAAATTACAGGTACGGTACGGAGAATGGAAAATATTTCCTTGACTGAGATATGTCGGCTACTTGCGAGCTGTTGTGCGGTCGTGATTTCAACCCCTATTATGGGAACGTATTAGAGCTCGCACTCAGCCGTGAGGTCGTTGGCGTGGGGCTCATGATTTTGTCAATGGGCGTGCGCCTTCAGACTTGTGCATGTGTCCCTTTTATTCCGGTCGGGTAATAGACAGGTGCGCATGTTCGGGTAGCTCTTGCTTGAATCCCTTTTATGATATGTTTATGACCCGTTTGTAGAAAGGAGAGATCTTGAAAAAATTTACCAGTTAAACATTATGGGGCGAAAAAAAGGTCTTGACCTTAACTACACGGACCATACAATATCTTTTCGTGATTCTAAGAATATTAACTATTTACTGTTGAACGAAGCATTCGACCAGTGTGTGTGGAACAATATTTACAGTCTTCCAACAGTTGATCGTCAACTTAACTTTCTACAACTTAATATTAGCCACTTATACGATAGTTTTGTTCCAGTTAAAAGTAAAACAATTCGACCGTCCGAAAAACCATGATTTACCAATAATATAAAATTGGCAGTTATAAAACGTAATGAAAAGATACAAAACACCGCAACACCACAGCATGTTTGTATCTCTGAGAAAAACGGTTACCAAACTAATCGACTCTGCAAAATCAAACTTTTTTAGCCAAAAATTCAAAAACTCAACCTCTTCGAGTCAAACATGGAAACAGATTAAAGCTCTAGGGATAGGTAAGCAAAAGACATCACAGGAACTAGATGTTGACATAGATGAACTCAACCTTAAATTATCAGAATGCCAAGTTCCTGAGGTCACAACCAACACGTACCTGAATTCAGTACCTGAAAACATCTGTGATACTAGGTTTAGATTTATGTGTGTTGACCAATGTGATGTTTTATATAATATTCTTAAAATTAAGTCTAACGCGAAGTCTTGTATAATACCCACACTCTTCTATGGTCTAGAGATCTATATGAGCATACAATAGTATTCCGCGTTTTATATTTAATTTGCATAGATCTGACCATGTAACTCAATTTGCTTACAAGATATTTGATATAAGCTTGGCAGATTATATAAAAAGTAGAAAACAATCTTTTTACACAAAGTTATATACACCAGAGAGCCATTATACTTATTTTAAAAATTACAATTCTCCAGATCTACAAGAACAAAGAATATTATCTGCATCCGACACAGGTTTCTGCTTTCAAATAGACAATTTTTTATAAATACGATTAGAACGTGGAACGAGCTTCCCAACTTCATAAGAGAAACTAGGAGCGAACACTATTTAAGACAAAACTTCTCTCACACCTAAAAAATAGCACTTCTAGTCTGCTATAAGGTATCATATCCTATCTTAACATTGCGACTTATCCCCAAAACCTTTTCTTGAGTTTTTTTTAATATCGATTTAAGTTTATTTGTCATTCTAAATGTTCAGCAATTAATGTAACAATGTATGTCATTAGATTTAAGAACCAATTTTGTCCAAGTTTAAATATGTTTACCAGTTGTGACTAGCGCAGTAATTTATAAGTTTTAGAACTTGTAGCGTTAGGAAGTCTAAACAATAAATAATAATAATAATAATAAAATTTACAAAATAATTGACTAACCTATGCTTAAGAATTGATTTACTTGAGAAGTAGTCCAATTGCATATCAATTGGAAGTGCGTTAGACTCATATAAGGCCCTATAGAGGGGCTCATTTTGGGAATAATTTGTCCGCCGCAGCTCGAGAAAAAAGGGATAAAAATTCCGAAGTTGTCTAGACGAGGCGTGAAAACCAACTTTCGAGAGTAGTTCTGGACAGTCGATACTACCATCCACCAAATCAGAGATGAAGCAAATGGCGAGGATACTTCTACGATGCTCAAGGGATGGTAGGTGAACAAGCCTACATTGCTGGTGGTATGAAGGGGTAGGGTCTAAGAACCTTAGCGGCAACAAGGCGAATTTCAAAAATTCTTTCTGTGGTCGTTCTATTCTGTTTCCATGAGTGGTAGTGAAGGAATTCCAAATAAGAGAGGCATTTTCTAGTTTAAATCGGACAAATGCAAAATAAAGCGCAAGTCTAGTGTAGGAATCCGTGAATAGTGATGCGTTCCGTTTCACAAATCCAAACACAGCATGCGCCCTGGGCATGATGCAAACTTAAATTTCGAGTCAAACAACACTTCTAGATCCACGGATTCCTGCCGCAGTTGTAGAGGTTGACCATTGATATTATAGGATGTGACGAAGTTGTATATGGATTTACTGTAAGTGACATAGAAGCACTTGCTTATTTTAAGAGGAAGCGAATTTCGGCTACACTAGGAGCTCAATGAATCTAAGTCATGTTGAACCAATTGTGAGTCTGTCGCTAATATTAATAGACTTAAAAAATTTTAAATCATCTGCATACAGGAGACACTCTGAAGATAGACAGAACCTCACATCTTTAATGAAAATGATGAAAAGCAGAGGTTCCATAGCACTCCCCTGAGGGAGGCCAGAGGTTGCCAAATAGGAATCCGAGAATTTTCCATTAATATTAACTCTATAAAGACGATGGTGTAAATATGATTTTATCCAATTTAGTAATGCCGAATGTATACCCAAGCGGGCCAGTTTTGCCAGTAGGGCACTGTGGCTAACTTTGTCAAAGGCTTTCGCAAAATCAGTGTAAATAGCATCAACCTGAGATCGCATATCAAAGGCATGAATGCAATAGTTGCTGAAAACGGCAAGATTAGTCGTAGTTGACCGACCTGCAACAAAACCATTCTGAGAAGTGCTTATATATGCTTTTACAAGAAATGATAATTTATGGGCAACAATGCGTTCGAACAGTTTAGCAAGATTACTGATCTTTGTTATAGGCCTGTAATTGGAAATGTTATTCTTCGGCCCTGATTTTAAAATTGGAGTCACGGATGCGACCTTCCATCTATCCGCAAAGTGTCCACTAGAAAATGATTTATCAAACAGAATTTTTAGTGGAACGCATAGCACCTCTATACATTGTTTCAGAAGGTCGGCCAGAATCCCATCACAGTCCGGAGTGTAAGAATTTATTTAGAAACTCAAATTCTCGTTTGTGCTGCAAGTGTCTATTCCAATCACCAGGATCCTGTGTAACTAAAAACCTTCTATAGAATTTATTTCGAAGATTTTAAAGGTTTTTCAAACCTTTCGTATACCATGGCAACTTAAACGAATTGTGCACCCTTTCACGCGCATTGTTCTTAATGATGTTTAAAATAACAACTACAAAAGTGTCATAACACGACTCCAAACTGACATGTGATAAAACTGACTCCCAGTTAATGGCAGAGATCTCATTTCCGATGGCACAAAGGCTGGTTTCATTGAAAATAAATCTAGGTGAATATTCAGCTGAAGGCGAAAAACTGTAAAAGCTTATACCTAGTAGCAATGGTCTATGATGGATATCACAATTGCTTATAGGTGAATTACATTGGACTTAAGAAAAGTTAATATCAGCGCTAACGAATACTAAGTCTAAAATTTTATGTAAGCTATTAAATATATTATTGATTTGTATTAAGCCCATACTGAAAATATCATCGATGAAAAGAATCCCGTGTGGTTAATGTATGTTGCTTGGCAGTGAAGAGTGATGCTCCGGATCCTTAGAACAAACGAGGGATGATAGATTAAAGTCTCCAATCACACAGATATGTTGATGGTCCTGCAGATTATTGTAGATGTCGGTAATGTTTTCCAGATGATCCTTGCCAAGTTTATATGAACCATTCGGTGGTATGTATGACACCACAATCTGCAGCGTCTCGGATGCTCCAATTATCGACATCGCAGCTTGATCAAGAAGGGTATCTTCAATGAGAAGTCCAATTGACAAGCAGCGGAAATTGCAGCGAACAGCTACAATTACACCACCCCCTCTAGCACAGTGGGTTTTCGTGCTATCTCTGTCTATGCGGAACACATGGTACAAATTGGAGTCGAAAAATTCATTTGAGTAAAAGTTTATGTTGAGCAAAGTTTTAACTAAAACTATAACATCAAACTCGCATTGGGATGTGGCAAGGTATACTTGCGCCGCCTTTGTCCGCATTCCGGAGATGCTTTGAAAATAAATTTTTAGTGGGGCCATACTCACAATAGCACGATCAACAATCTCCGGATTCGCATTTAAGGCATCATAGTCCAATGCCCTAGGAAGTATTTGTTCTTGCGTTCCCAATGTTGTAGGCCCGCAGACCGCCTTCAGTAATGTAGTGTTTTTAATACGAATTTTATCATGCAGACTAGGATTGATGCAACTCAACTAGTTCTTAAGAGCGATGGCCATGTCGCCGTTAACAGAGCATATCTATCCAAGTTGAGGTGAGATGGACAATGTTGTTGTAGATGCTGACATCGGGAAGAGCCACATAAAGCAGTCGATGCGAAATTAAAGCAATTTCGTAGCGTCAGAGAGGAGCGCGGGAATCTTGATGAAATATGATAAGAGAAGCTCCTCAAGAGAGCGTTTGACAAACGTCGCGCGAAATAGACAACGACAAATTCAGCTGATGCCGATGTTGCTTTGATTGTGATGAGTGCACATCCGAAAAGCGCCCTTAGAGCGGGAATCTTAATGGAATGTGGTGACAACGCCTCTCCAGTGAGCTTTTGATAACCGTTAGACAGAACAAAAAAGGAAAAATCCAGCTGATGATGTTTTTGATTTGGGAGTGACGGGCGCCCAATACTTAAGAGTGCACTGGGAGCGGCGTATGAGTGAGTAATGGTAGCAGCTAGCGATATCGAAACCAGCGGACGTTGACATTGCGAATAAGTAGCATGAAGATGAGGAAGAGGATCATAAAAATTTGCCGTAGTCAAATCGACACCAGAGGCGCCGATTAACGGGGGTTTTTGAGTCCGATGTATGATGATCGTGCAAATCCAGAACGTTCCCATCAACAATCGGCCTATCCTTGTGGATGAATCGACTGACCTTGATTGGATTGGGCCAGAACGCATCACTAAACGCAGTCTGAAAGTTCTGTTCAGGTATTCCTAATTTAAAATTGACGAATTCCAGTGTAGCAACATCTACACCATTTTTGACTAAAGGCTTGCAAATTATGGTGGCGGTATCCACACTTAGCTTATTTGCAACATATTCACACACAGAATCAGATTTTATGAGCGCTCTGAATCTACCAATATGAAGGAATTTATTGCTCGGCACAACTTCGAGTAGTTCACAACTAGGAGCTTGACCAACTATTTGCCTCTTGTTCCTGTTATTCTTTGCATGGTTCCTGGCGGCAGTAGAAACTGGTGCGGGAGGCATCAGGTCTGCATGGTTGCCTTGACGACCAATCGAAGAAGCTGGAGCTAATGGTTTCACCCCTTTTTTACGCTGACTGACATTGGAGTATGAATCATTACTCACAACACAGCGATCACACTGCCAGAGTAGGCATATTTGTTAATAATCTAATAGCATCCTCCGGGAGATCAACACATGCAGTGTGAGAAGTACGACGACAAAGCGATGAGCAACGAACCGCCTCAAAACCGCGAAGCTGCGCTGCTGTAACTTCAGCATTGCACTCGGAGCACGAAAAAGAATTCATAGCGAAAAGAAAACACGTCTGACTACAACGAATGTTAATCAGAGACTAATCAGAGACTTTATCAAATAAAGACATATCTTTACGAGGTAAAGACCTAGTGCGATCCCACCTTCAGCAAGCAAATGTTCTGATATCAACTTTTGTGACGAAAAGGTATTATACAATCTACTAAGTAAGTACACTTTCTAAATTTTTCTCAAGCGACACGCTTCATCAAAATCGTACAGCTTAACACAGGCGTATTGAATTGCAGCGTGCCAAATGGTAATAGTTAACACGATTTGTTGTCGCTTGATATTACAAAGATTAATAATAGGACGCAGTCTCATTTATAATATCTTCATAGTTAATATTTTTTTAGTTTCTATAAGTAAGCCTGTGAGCGTCTTGGTTATTTTCAGTACGTAAGTCATGTGTCAAGAACATTAGTTCATGTCTATAGAAGTGGTAGAAGTGTAGAATTTTTGAGCTGTCCTTTGCAAAGAAAACGACCAGTAGGGAAGCACGTAGTTGAGAAGTGAGTGGAGAATGTTTTGTTTACAATATGCATCCCTAAGGATGACATATTCTCAAGAAGGTGATTTTTTGAAAGGATGTCACTATTCAAGGATTTTAACTTAAGATTAATGGGTAAGACATAATTAAGAGAAAAAGGGAGTGAATTCGCTATAGTCGATGGCCTCGACTACTAGATACTCGTTAATCAGCTAGTGCGAGTGCGCGAAGAAGGACGTATTTTTCAATCGCTCTCGAAAACGTTTCGCCTATCGTTGAAATTAGTCATCTTTATATCCCAACCTGTATTTTCTTATCTTTTTCGATACTCCGCTTCACTGTGAATCGCCGACTTTTATGAAGACAGACTTTTTTTATATTTGAAAAAATCACAAAGTACCTCAGCAAGCTGACAACCAAAACAGTGTTCTTGTTGTTTTGGCTATATCGTCCCACCTACAACTCTCGCTCCTACGCCCGCTCAGCGTTGCAGCTTTCCGTTACAAGGCTATCGTTCTTAGAACATCGTCTTCTTATCACGCTCTCTCGCTGTCTCCTCTCTGCACCTTTCTTCGTTGGACAGGTCAACTTCCGTACATACCGAAGTGACCGATGCCGCTCCTAGCACCTCCTCTTCCGCACCGCGACCACTTACCGAAGTTTCACCTTGCCTGGAACAGCTGGCAGCACCAACGCTTCTGCAAATGTTCCGAATCCCGATGAGTTGCCGTTAATGTCTGCCGTCAAAAATCATCTGTGCTGTAAGTTAAATGCTACTTCTAATAATTTTATTATTAACAAATTTAATTTTAACCACGCAAGTAAATTTCATCATATAACATTTTTGCTCCAGACTGTTTCCTGTCAGATGCTTTGAATCCTTCATTATCGCCTACTGACACTATTTTACATGCATCTCTGCCTAAAAACTCGAACCAAACTCCCAATATTACCGGTACAAAAACTAGCTTGCTTTTGTACCACTAATTATCAAAACGTACGCAGTCTTTCGGGTAAACTCAAACAAATTCACACTAATAGCGCGTTATTTGACTTTTATGCCTTTGACCGAAGCCTGGCTTAACTCTTCAGTTTCTGAACACGAAGTCTTTGTTCATAAGAGCTCTACTTATAGAACGGATCGGTTGCGGTATTCAAATATGCGGATGCTCGATCGGGGCTCTGCTGTATGCAGATGACATTGTGATCCTCGCCGAATCCCCCGTTGAACTGCAAACAATGATTAATGCTCTGCACAAATACTGTTTGTTATGGGGATTGTTAGTAAACACCGAGAAGTCGAAAGTTCTGATTTTCAAGAGGCATTGGAGAAAGCTAGCACAAAACGAAAAGTGGAATTTGGGGTCTATTCAGCTAGAAATTGTCAAGTCGTATAAGTATCTGGGAGTCTGGATTTACCACAACGGTCGTTTCAACAACCATTTACAGGAGAAGCAAAACTAGCCATAAACTGCACATGGAAATCGCTGCTAGGAAAAAAGGACGTTCCAATGAGTAGCAAGTACAAGCTGTTTAGTGCAGCAATGCGGTCAATCCTTTGTTACGGCGCGCAGGTCTAGGGCACCTCACCTTATGAAGAAGTTGAAAGCCTCCTAAGATTGTTCTTAAAGAAATTATTTCGTCTACCCAGATGTACTCCGAACTGGATGCTATATCTTGAAACAGGACTGTCGCCGCTGCATATCCTTACAGCTGAAATGCATTTCAGGTATATCCAGAAAGTGGTAACCATGCCCGAACATAGGCTGTCACGAATTCTAGCGAACTTTTTGATGCAGGAGCGTAAGCAATGGGTCATAGAATGGAAGACGCTTGTCGAGACCTACGGATATAGGCTACAGTTAGGCGATCCTTCACAATGGTCGCATTGGGCGATAAGTATTCTAGCACATATGGACGAAATCTATAGGACTCAGCTCAAAATGGAATCAAGGAGAAGCACAACTCGGATGAGTCATAGGTCCCTTAATTATGATTTGGGACTTGATAACTATTTTACTGACGCTTTCACCGTTGAGAGGATTCGTAACATTTTCGTGGCCAGGGGAGAAATCCTCCCACTAAGCTATATCCCAACCGTGACAGCCAGCGACCGATCTGTCCGATCTGCAATATGAGGGAGCAGGAAAACGTCGTGCACTTTATAGGACGCTGCCCCATTCTACGGGAGTTCCGCCTGCTGCATTTTGGTAAGGCACAGTTGCAACCGAAGGATGTATTCAATTCGCTGAATGGGAAATGTTGATCAACTGTCTACAGCTACATCAACCAGGTTCTAAAGTACCGAAACAACATTTTAACGAAAATCTTTTAAACACTTCATATTATAAATCAAACACGTAACTCAGCTCACCTAGTTGTTAAACTGATTGTTAGAACGATCTGATATCTGGGGAAGACCCGGGAGGTCAGGTGTAGTACACTGTGCAGTTTTGACACTGGGAAAGCGGAGATCGACAGACGGTTAAAATAACCAGGTCGATATATTTAATTTCCTTTTTTAATTCTTGCTTATATAAGAATTTGTGAATCTTTTTAATTGTACACTTGAAATGCCGTTTGTTCAATGTTTTTTTTTTATAAATAAAGAATACTTCTACTACTACTACTATAGAACGGATCGTCTTTCTTTTGCTGGTGGTGTTTCCTTATCACGGCAAATAACAATTTCTCCTCCGACTTGTTTCCTGTTGCTAACGATGCTGGTACTGAATTTGTTGCAGTAAAAGTTAGTATTGGCTCAGCTTTCATCTTTTTGACCTGCTTATACATTCCTCCAAAGTCTGATTCCATAGTACATTTAAACCACCTATATGCCATTCAGTTGTTGTCGCTTAAAGCAACTCTGTTAAAAATAATCGGAATAGACTTTTGGACCTCATGTTCATTAGTGATGTCGCTTTTGCCATAGTTTCCAGAGTCAATTTCCCTTCCTGAAGATCCTTATCGCCCAACTTTATCTATATCTGTTGAGCTTTTAAACCAATCTTATAAATTGCTCTTATCAATATCTTGTCCGATAAAATGTTTTCGGAAAGCAGATTATACGCAAATCGTGAATACATTATTATGATCAAAAATTTAATAGGCTGCGTTTATAGACCAAACCGATTTATTGACTACCAAAATTTAATTGACTTATTGTCCTCTATGTCTATCCCTTATTCGGATGTTATCCTTGCTGGGGATTTCAACAGCAATATTCTAAAGGAAAATAAATTACCGGACGACATCGAGTCTATTGGCTTAAATTTAGTAAACTCATCAGTACCTACACATTTTTCAAGCCACAGTGATACCCTACTTGACTTATTTTTGGAACAACTTTCAGTGCCAATGTTTTCAAAACACAATCTAGTTTATTTAATTTATAATATTAATACAGACTTAACTAAAAACTATATAGTTTATAGGGACTTTAAAAATATTGACTACGCCTTGCTAAGTACCGACTGTCATTTATGTGACTGGGACTCTATTTATGACTATACAAATATTAATTCTCAATTGAATGTCCTACAAGATAATATAATATACTTATATAATCGATCAGTACCATTAGTGACAAAAATGACCAAGATACGTGAAAATCCATGGTTTAGTCAGCATTAAAGTACTTATTGACAAACGGGATAAAGCATTTAAAAAATGGAAGCGATACAAGACAAGCCAGCACGCAGCGCAATATAAAATAGTAATTTGTTGACCACTATAAAACATAGAAGAGGTGAGTGTACACCCCCTTGGGGGTTTCCTCTACTGACAGCCCTGGTAGAGTGTGCTGATCCAATAGTGTATAAGTCGCACTATAGGCCGTTGAATGCCCAGTTTAGTCAGAGCACCAGTGATAGCCGTTGGAATGAAGGTGTTTAAAGGGCCTTTTATGTCTAGAAAAGCTGCCAGTGAGTATACCTTTTGCGGAATCCCCTTTCTATACAAGGTACTAGGGAGGGGAGGGCGGTATCTGTTGATCTGCCTTTACGGTACGCCTGTTGTGCGTTGGAGAGTAGGCTTGGGTTGGTAGTTAGCCTGATGTGGTTGTCGATTAGCCTTTCCAGGGTCTTCAACTGAAAGAAAGAGAGAAGTCTTTTGAGGTAATGTGGGAGGGTATGCCGCCCTTCGGTATAAATATTTCTTTAATGTTCAGCCACCTGGATGGAATGTGGTTTAGTGCTAGGCAGCCGTGGAAGATGGCTATCAGCATAGGGAGGGATGTGTTTAGTGTCCGATGAAGTTGGGCCTGGAAGAACCCGTCAGTTCAGAGGGATTTGAAGGGCTTAAAAGAGTTAATAGCCCACTTGATGCGGTCAGGGCTTGAGATATTGGCTATGCTCTGATCTTCGAGATTCTCCTCTATGTAGAGGTCCTCCACTTTTTGGGTGTTTTTAGGGAAATGGGTGTCTAGCAGGAGTTGAAGGGTTTCGTGGCTGTTTTCCGTCCAGGTAATTGCATTGCTTTTTAAGTAGCAAACGGTTGCTGGAAATTTTGCTAAGATTCTTCTGAGTCTGGATGCCTCCGCAGTAGATTCTATGCTACTGCAGAAGTTAGCCCATTCTCTTCGTTTCGATATTCTTTTTTTTTGTATAGGTTTAAATGGTAAGTATTCCAGGAAGCTTCGCTTTGGTATTCTTTTTTCCTTTTTGTATAGGCTTAGCTTTGTGTTATAAGTTCCAGGAAGATTCGCTATTGTTGTATTTAGCTTTATTGAAGTAAGTTCTGCACTGGATTTTAAGATACGAGTTCGCTTCCCAATATCCCAATATGAACTGGTGTGCTTGTTTTGAAATGTGTATATGCCAACTGCGTCGATGTTTATTTGTACACTTGGAAATAAGAACTGCTTAAGCCTAACTTAACTTAAGCGCTCCAGAGCAGAGCGGAGACTTAGGGGAGAGAAGGAGAGGGGGAGCGGACGGCAGTGCGAGCGCGCGAGATGTTGACATCTGGATAAAACTGCCGCTCGACACTGCCTCCTGAAATTTAACGCCCTTTTCACGTAAACATTCTCCTCCTTCTCTTGCGAGGACACCCGTAGCAAGAACCTCAGGATAGTAGGCTCAGGGATATGTTGGTAGTGAAGATCGGTCGTCCGTATGTAGGAGAGTGTGGTGGGCCTTTCCACACTTGTGGCAGTGGTGACCACTGCGGCAGGAGTCCTTGGAATGATTGTGAGCCAAGCAATTGGAGCAGTACTTCTGGATATATACTTCCTGAAGCCGATTCTGGGGACTTTGCCGTAGAAAGTGGTGGCACTTCCGTAGAGGATGGATCTTTTGGCAGACTCGGCATTGGTAGGATTTAATACCTCGAGTACGTCTGCCATCCAAGGTGGGGTATGGAACCCAATATTTGGATGGAGTATTCTTAGGGAGACTTTTTGTACGGAAACTTGCGCTGAATAGGACAAAATGATGTGTGGAACTGAGGCGGATACTGGCCTTGGAGGGTCGGATGGAATCGGCGGAGTAGTAGGGCCGCTGTTTTGATGCAACAATGTGTGATGCCGATCTTGGCAGGTGAGACAGTTGTGAGCGCTTGTGCAATCCCGGAATTGATGGCTGTTTGCAAAGCAATTGGAGCACAACTGCTTCCTTTGAATATAGGCTAGGCGATCGTCTACCGTCATTCGTAGGAAGCGTGGACATATACGCACGGGGTGGTTCTTCTTCGAAAACAGATCGCAGCCTTTGGGTATCGGAATTAGCCTTGTGTTGAAAGAATTTATTTTTGGAAATTCTGCCACTCGATTTGTGTCTTTGGACTGGACGTGGTGGAAATTGGCAGATCGGAAGCTATCAACGGCTTCAAGAGTTAGATGGCGCTCTGTCAAATAGGAATCAAGCTCAAGCCACGTAGGAATTTCGGCTTTATTTTGGATGGATTGCTCCCATAATGAGCGAGTGAGCTTTGGTAGTTTTGTCGAGCACATATAAACCAGGATAGGGTCCCAATTCTCAATATTAACACCGGAAAATTTTAAGGAAGTTAAGCAACCTTGAAAAGTGCGTTGAAGTTCCTTTAAGGCTGCTCCCGACTCCTGTGCTATGGATTGCACATTGAAAAGTGTTTTCAGGTGACTGTTCACCTGCAATCGCTTATTTTCGAAACGCTCAGTTAGGTTATTCCAGGCTGAGCGAAAGCCATCATTGGTGAGTGGGGATCTTGAAACTATGGAATGAGCTTCGCCACTTGTTTTTGAATTTAAATGGAATAATTTTTCGACAAGCGTTAGACTCGGATTGTCTATGTATATTGCCGTGAAAAGGTCCCGGAAAGTCGCCCAGCGAAGATAATCGACAGAGAAAACGTCTGTGTCGATAGGAGAGAGCCGACAGCCATAAGACGTGGAATTTTGAGACGGAGTTACTGGAGCTTGAGGTATTTGGGTGGAGCCTTTTTGGATTTGTTCTATCAGCTGGGCGGCAAATATTTCATAAGTGGAGTAAGTTTGGTAATACTTGGACTTTAGTATGGATTTCGTGTGTGCAGCGCTCTCGCCTGCAGCTATAATGCAGTCGGAGCATACGTCGTATGCTGCCCTTACCGTTTGCCACAAGGAATTGAAGTGATCTCGTCGGATTTTACAGGCGGATAACGTTGGGGTAGGAGCACCTGGAGCGTTCACAGTTTCCTCAAAGTGGATCAGACAGTCAGCTGTGGCCATAAATCGGGTTAAAGCGGATTTTACTGGTGTAAATAATTTAGAATTTTAATTCAGAAGTAAGGAAACGGATTGGAATCAAATTGAACTTAGGAACCAGTTAAGATTGTAAATATATACGGTCACACTGTCGGATAGGCAGAGTCAATAAATATTTATTATATCGGATGGTCAGACTTATGTAAAGAATTACGGACTTTAATATTGTATGTGACCCACTGTGCACTGGCGAAAATATCATATACGTATACATATGTACTTATGTGGGGTTCGAATAGCGGAATAACGTTGCGAGAATTGAAACGACTTCGCTTATGTTTGTATGTCGGTGCGTTTGTTTGTCCCCTGCAAAACTAAATTGCAAACGAATTGCTGGAGTAAATTTGTGGATATTGTAACTTTGTTTTTAATTTTAGAAATAATTTAGCTGTATTTGTAGGTCGAGAAAAGTAGTTGGAGTGGACTGTATAAGAAAGAGTACTTAGAGTGGACTGTATTAGAATATGTATGTAAATATACACACACAGCTGGAACACTGTAAAAAATAAAGAGGGCAAATCTTAGGGAAAAGTTTTATGATCGGGAATTTTTTACTGTGGCTGATTTATATGTTACACACAATTGAAATAGAAAATGTGTTTAAGAAATATTTTTGTTGAATAGTAGCACTGAAATATATACTGGAATTGTTTCAATTGTACAATTGTGGGCAAAGGAAACTGGAGTATAGTCGGGTACAAATAACGGAATTGAAATACATATATTAAATGCCGTTGCGTTTGATTAATCACTTTTGGATCTAGACAATATATCATACAGAAAGTTAGTCGAAATAGGGTTCTAAAAACTGGCTGTATGACCGGAAATTATAGTAAGTGGAACTTATCTGGAGCGGTTCAAGCCTGCTGGGACCAAATCAAAGAAAACTCCAGGAGAGGAAAATTCAAAGTCGTGCTGCATCCCCTTGTCGTGTCGGCCCTTACCGAAGAGTATCCCGTAACCAAGATTCGTCATGCCGACCGTGTCAATCCGAGAGCTTGGATAGAACACTTAGATTCATAAGACAGCTCTTAGCCTGTGCCCTATAGGAGACGGCATGTTACTCGGTCACTACTGAACCATAGCACTTGGTAATTGGTCTTCTTTTTCGCGGCCACTCCTCCCGTCCAACCGACCGAGGGGCGCTGCCGTGTGTCGTGCTGCAAGAATTCGCGCGTAAAGATCGATGAAAAGTGTAGGATCTAATTCTGTGCTAGAAATAATCATTTGAATTTATCGTTATAAGATTATTAAGATAATAGGATTAAGTCCATTATTGTCAAAACATAATACTCTGAAAGGTTCATTCAATGTCGGGGCTATCAATTTCCCTTCGAATAAGCTTATGAATGAAGAACATTCCAAGCATCGCTTGCCGGATAGATATGGAGGGTCAGTTAATTAGGAGTTATCTACTAGAACCTATTATTCTATTCTAAAGCAAGGAAGAACGCTATAGTCGAGTACCTTGAATATGAGATACCAGTTACTCAGCTAAAGGGACAAAAACGAAATTGAGATATGAAAGCAGGAAAGCGAGATTGAAATGCGCCAGATCGCGAGTATCTCAATATATGGCTATGTGGGCGGTAGACAGATTTAAGCGTTATGGTCGTGGCGACCTTTTTTTGCGCTGCGTAAGAAACTCAGGAACCTTCATGAAAAACTTATTTTCAAGCTTTAATAAGCTTTAAGTATAAGTACCTATGCACAAGAAGGCAGATCCTTGTATATGTCGTTCGCACTTGGAACCAATATATGGTTATGCGGGTGGTAGACAGATTTATGCGTTATGGGCGTTAGAGTGGGAGTGGCAAACTTTTTTTGGGGTCAATTGATAGGTAATGACGAGACTAATACATTTCAGTTAACATTTCTTTCTAGCATGAAAATTGTGGGCGCCACAGGCCTATGCGGTTTGTGGGCGTTAGAGTGGGCGTGACAAACTTTTTTTTGGATCAATCGATAGGTACTAATAAGACAAATACATTTCAGTTTATCTAGCATTAAAATTGTGGGCACCACAGATTTGGGCTGTTTGTAGGCGTTGAAGTGGACATGGCATCTTTGCGTAACAAACATGCACTGCGTACAAGGCTACGGAATTTCAATCTGAAGTCCCAATTCTCAAACTTCTATAGTTTCTGAGATATTCGCGTTCATATTTACGATTTTTTGAAGTTTGTGGGCTGTTTGTGGAAGTTGTGTTGGCTTTATTTATGAGGACAATATATTTCAGACTTTTAGCGGCCTATCAAAAATTTTAAAAGTTGCATCAGAGATTCGATCTGTGCCCTTGCGATTAAATATCTCGCTACATTGTTGAGGGCTACAAGGAGTTTGTGCTGGCTAGAAGCATCAAAATTTTCAAAGACTTCGACTCCATAGAATATTAGTGGTGTCAGCTCAGTGTTCGCAATAAGCATTTTAAAATTTGGTGATAAAAAGGTTTTCGTGTCGTTAAGTTGTCTAAGTATCCCATACATTTTCCCAATCTTACAATTTACGTGATTACTCCAGGATAGAGTGGAAGTTATTGAAAACCCCAAATGGCTCGCTCAGTCTACATATTGTAGTTTAATTGTTGGCCATTTAAGCAAAGTTTTTCCAGATGATCTGTGTCAATACATCGGTTATGTGTTAGTGTGCATTTTGATTTGAAGGGGTTTACGGATAAACTATTTCGCTCTGCCCATTTGCAAACCATGTTTAATTCACTGTTTTAGACACGAACTCATTCATTAATTTGGTTAGCAGGACAGCTAACATATACATAGTTGGACGTCGTCGACATACATGTGCATGTCACATTTTGTTAGAAGAGGTCCAAGAATGGACCCCTGCGGTACACAACGTTTTACGGACAGAATAGATGATTTAGATGCTTGTGTAGCTACTAGGTGTGATCGTTGAGATAAGTAGGATTTTATAAAACTTGTTGCAGAGGCTGAAATCATATAAAGATCATATAAATCATATAAAGAATTTTGGGAAAAATTAGTTTTAAAATTTTTGGATTTATCTCATCTAAAAAAAATATCATCAAAATATCACTAAAAATAATATCACAGTTATTTCTATCACAAGATTCAAGGGATGTCAGGTAGGTAATATTAGTGATTTCAGGTACGGTCGGTTGCAAGAACTTATGATTTAGATCATCAAGATCAGTATCACAGCTTGAAGTTTTATTAATATTGCCCATCCACAATTCCCTTAAAATTGACCATGTATTTTTATTGTTTTTTGAATGTCGGAATTTATGTATGTAGTAATTTCGTTTCGGCTCTGCAATGACCAATTTTCATTGACCAATTTTCTATTTGATTTAAAATCGTTGTAAAAATTCTGCGTCTTGTAGCGTTTCCGTTTCGCATACGATTTGTCGTGCTTTTGTATTATGTTTTTTATGACATAATTAAACCACGATTTGGCCCTGTGTTTACACATTTTGCGCTTCAAAGGAACCGTTCTGTCGTAGAGGATTTTTACTTTCCGTTGTAAAATTTCAAGCTGAGTGTTAGCCTCAGCAGTGCAATATAAGGAATTCCAGTCGCAAGAGTCCAAATCAGCACTAAGTAAAGCATAGTCAATGTTGACGAAGTCCCTACAATCCATGTAATAGTCATTGTAGTCAATATTAATGTTGTACGTAAAAAAGATCAGATCATGTTTGGAAAATGCAGGCAACGATATTTGGCCATATTTCTGAGATTTTTTGAAGTCACTAACATAGAATACAGCAAGCAGGGTGTTGCAGGTAGTGGAATAATATGTAGGTCATTTAAAGATCACAGGAAATAAACCAAGTGATTCCGTATCGTTTAACAAATGCTTTTCAATTAAAATAATACTGTTGAAATTGCCAGCAAGAATTACATCGGAGTATTTCAATGAAAGGGTGGATAACAAATCAATCAGCTCAAAGTATTCTGTTTTTTTGTGTGGGCTGTAGATACAGCCAATTAAAATTGGTGTGTTTTCTCTTTTGTTGAAGGTACTTAGAAATATATATTCAATCGCACTCGTCTCTGGTTAAACATATACACACACCTCGACCACTACGATCGGAGCGAAGAAGATTAAAACTTTCACACATAGTTCACATTACTAACATCGGAGACAAGCCACGTTTTGGATACACAGATAACATTAATATTAGAGTTTATAAATAAAAAACGGAATTCCTCAATCTTTTTAGCTAAGCTTTGCGCGTTCAAGTGTATTATTTTTAAGCCTGGTTTTTCTTTGGCTAGAATTCTGATTATTGCCTGGCTGATTGTCCTGGAGATGATAAAGATATAATAGTAAATACTAGGAAAGACTAGGAGAGACAAAAATCTAAGCATAACTCTAGGCTAATTTTATGTGCGAAACGAACTAGACGCAGACAGCTGTTCTGGAGACAATTCGAACAAAACCACGACGAGAGAAAACAAGTGTATTATTATACCCGTTACTCGTAGAGTAAAAGGGTATACTAGATTCGTCGGAAAGTATGTAACAGGCAGAAGGAAGCGTTTCCGACCCCATAAAGTATATATATTCTTGATCAGGATCACTAGCCGAGTCGATCTAGCCATGTCCGTCTGTCCGTCTGTCCGTCTGTCCGTCTGTCCGTCTGTCCGTCTGTCCGTATGAACGCTGAGATCTCGGAAACTATGAGAGTTACAATACTGGGATTAGGCACGCAGATTCCTGAGATTCCTGCGCAGCGCAAGTTTGTTTCAGTAGAGTGCCACGCCCACTCTAACGCCCACAAACCGCCCAAAACTGTGGCTCATACAGTTTTGATGCTAGATAGAAAATTTTAACTGAAATGTATTGTTCTCATCAATACCTATCGATTGACCCAAAAAAAAGTTTGCCACGCCCACTTTAACGCCCACAAACCGCGAAAACCTGTGTCGCCCACAATTTTCATGCTAGATAAAAAATTTTAACTGAAATGTATTGTTCTCATCAATACCTATCGATTGGTCCAAAAAAAAGTTTTCCAGGCCCACTTTACCGCCCACAAACCGCGAAAACCTGTGACGCCCACAATTTTCATGCTAGATAAACAAATTTAACTGAAATGTATTGGTCTTGTCAATACCTATCGATTGGTCCAAAAAAAAATTTGCCACGCCCACTCTAACGCCCATAACGCTTAAATCTGTATACCGCCGGTAGGTGGCGCATTTTAATCTCGCTTTGCTACTTGCATATCCCTATTTAGCTGAGTAACGGGTATCTGATAGTCGAGGTACTCGACTATAGCGTTCTTCCTTGTTTTTAAGCCTGGTTTTTCTTTGGCTAGAATTCTGATTATTGCCTGGCTGCTTGTCCTGGAGATGATAAAGATATAATAGTAAATACTAGGAAAGACTAGGAGAGACAAAAATCTAAGCATAACTCTAGGCTAATTTTATGTGCGAAACGAACTAGACGCAGACAGCTGTTCTGGAGACAATTCGAACAAAACCACGACGAGAGAAAACAGCTGATAGGAGCTTTTGATTTTTCATTGTCATTGCTTTTTTAAAAATCTTATACTTTTCCTTCGTTAATTGTTTGTTTAAATAAATTGCCGCATTCGATTTTAAACATAACAGCCCCAGAACCGGCGATTTCTTGTAAGTAAGCCTGTATTCGGCAGCGTGCCGCAACATCGTTATTTTGTCCCTCAAGTGCTCGAATTTTAGTTTTATTGTCGCATTGCGTGTTTTGACCCTAAAAATCTCCAAAAGTTTTGGTGCCGGAGTGATTCCAGTGAAGTAACACTACGCTCCTCGCAAGAACGCATTACAGACGTTAGTTTTTCGGTCTGCTGCTCCGCATGGACCTTCATTTTTTCCGATCCGTTTGCGTTTCTAACAAATACCTGAGCTGTTGGCAGCGCACTTTTTCGTAGCGGATTCACGGATTCAGCTGTTGTAGCTACTTCTGCCCGTGCGATATGGCTGATGGTGACCGGAGCATCTTCGGGAGCGCTGGGATGTGTGTGAGTGTTTCGAAGTGACAGCGGCTTGCGAACCGATAATATCTGCATGTAGCAGAGAGTGGTGACGATTGTGGCAAAACTTGCATGGAAATTTGGATTCAGACATGCCCATGCTTAAGGCAGTTAAAACACAGGGATTTTTCCTTAACAAATGTGCGTCTCTGCTCGATTGACAATTTATCAAACTTTGAGGAGGCGTAGATCTTGTGCTCCTTGGAGTTACACTTCACACAAATGTTTGCTTCGCCAGTGATGTACGTTTTCAAGTAGTGCAATTTTTGTATTGCTGTCAAATGCTCGAAGATGTATTTAAAGGCTGGCCACTCCTTGTAGTCGCCAGTGAATAGCTTGATGTGGATATTTGGCAGTTCATTACGCATTACATTTGCTGCCGAGTTTGCCCTTAAAAGCGTTGCTTGTTGCTCAGCCAAACGCTCATTGAGCTGCGGAACGAACTAGGTTTTCGTTTCCCACTCCGGATGCCATTGATGCGGCCTCATCAGTTTTGCCAGATTGTCTGAAGTTGTTCCCTTCTCTTTCATTCTCCTGAGATTATTCACAGGTGCGTATGAGGTTGCGAAATAATGTGCTCGCTTGTAAGTACTTGTCCTCCTCTTCGTCAAAAAGGTCCATTTGGTTGCTTATAGACTCGAATTCTATCCATACGATGTTGAGCCTTACCATTGCCACTTGTATTTCATCAAGCTCCCATTTTGATCGCGCACGTGGATCTTGAGACGCCGTTAGCAAACGCGTAATACTTGCCTTTAAGCTGATCCGTGGTTATTAGTTACTTAATTTGGCTAGAAGGACCAATGATATGGTGAAGAATTAAAACTTTTTATTACCCGATTTGAGTGGACTGTATTTCATTTATTAAATTTGTCACATTTTGTGGTGTCCGATGCTCTCAGTTGTAGTCTTTACACTAAGTCCTCAGAGCTGTTGTGATTGACAAATCTGCTTGATTCGATTGCAAATTTGGTGGTATTTATTATTTATTTTATCTGATTTATCTTTGGATTTGAGAGGGTATTTTTATATCTTTATTTTAGCTTCTGAGCTTACGTTCGGATTCAGTAATATTTTTCTTAGGGAGAGTCGTAGTGACTGCTGTTAAAATTTGCGTATCCATTTCTTCGATGACTGTGCGTTTTGGATAAAGTGGTGGGTCGGCGATCCATGATGTCGTTGTATGTCCTTATCTAACGGTTGGTGCTTGTGTTAGTAGGTTATTTTCTGTGATCGTAGGTTAATGGGTTGATGTTATCTTGGAGTAAGTAGTAGATTGGTGGATGTGGACATATGGATTCTTGTATCGGTTTTGTGGTCAACTTTTTGTAGTGCTTTTATTGTAGTAATTTCTTTTTGTTTAATAAGGGCTGGGCATATTTTATCTAGTATACGCAAAACTTTTATTTGCGGAACAAATGGTTCTGGTTTTTGGGACTGTTGCAGGTATTGGTTGGATGTCCAAACTTGAGACATATCAATGGGAGTGGAATATGGACCTGTGACAAAATAACTTACGTTCAGTAGATTCGTCGGAAAGTATGTAACAGGCAGAAGGAAGCGTTTCCGACCCCATAAAGTGTATATTCTTGATCAGGATCACTATCCGAGTCGTCCTAGCCATGTCCGTCTGTCCGTCCGTCCGGATGAACGCTGAGATCTCGGAAACTATAATGGCTAGGCTGTTGAGATTTGGCATGCAGATTCCTGAGATTCTTACGCAGCGCAAGTTTGTTTCAGCAGAGTGCCACGCCCACCCTAACGCCCACAAGCCGCCCAAAACTGTGGCTCCTACAGTTTTGATGCTAGTATACAAATTTTAACTGAAATGTATTGTCCTCATCAACACCTATCGATTGACCTCTATTGAATAGTTTTAGCTCCCAAAATATAATAACAGGGACTACACACCAGATGTAAAATAAGGTAAGCTACGAATTTAGTAATGCGACTGAGCCTAAACATAAGAGTTAAAAATATAAAACTTATTTAAAATCCTAATATAAAGATAAGATATATTTTAAAGGAAATAACTTATTCACTGTGCTTCTCGACTCTAGGCTTGTCTAATATGTCTCCCCGGCGGGTAAAGACGGCAGCATCGCGCCTATGTTTCATAAGTAGGCTGGCATGTTTAAGGATATCAAAATTGGTTTTCGTCAATTGCTCGTTTACGTATATGCTCGAAAATGGCAGCGTCTCAAAACCGAGCAGTTGCAAGCTCACCTGCGATTTAACTATTCGCCGGTTCACAAATCGCCCGCTTCTGTAGATCTTTCGCGCAGGAGATCCACTTTTACTATGATTACACATGTACAGATCCAAAATCCGGAGGGGTGTAATAATGTTTTCAAACAGTTTCGGTATTGCTGATAGCCTTGAGATACCTCGGTAGTTACATGCGTTTTAATTGCTCCCCTTTTTATGAAGTGGGAAATTGCGGGTTTCTAAAGACAAATTAAAAAGCTTTTGCAGTGGTCTACACAAGGTCTCTGCGCAGTACCAGATCCCAGAGAGTAGACTGGTTTAACCCTTTGCAAGTATAAAAGAAGTGAGCTTTCACTAACACCAGGTATGTGTTTGAGCAACATACATGTTCAAAACAGTTTATAAACCAATTAATTAGTTTATAGATTGGCTAGATTCGTTTTTCGAAATTTTAAACAACAATTTTATTTATTATTTATTAATTCAATTTAAAATTAAAAATAATAAGTTTCGAAAAGATATACTATTCAACGTATTAGTGAAATTTTCATTCCAATTACTGAGACGAGTATCAAAAAATACGGATACTGATTTTTATATTTCGAATTTTTTTGATAGATGACTAAAGTGGCGTTTGACGTTTGACGTGGAACGACTCATATACTTAGTTAGGTCTAAGTCTTCCTTATTCCTATCAATACAATACAGTTTCTGATCAATACAATATTCCCTTTTACTGTACAAGTCAATTATATATATATATATTACAGAACCCGAAGCATGCGAGAAAATAATACACTTACCTTCAAATTTATAGGATTTCCAGATATACCACCAAACAATTTTTCCATTTGTTCCAATTTATTGTTGACCTTTTCAAACATTTTCATTTTAATTTCTATTTGAATGTGCATTTTTTTTAAGGTATTTTCAAGGGTGTTTGATTTTTCTTCAAAATTTTTTAAATTTCTTGTTGTACTTTCATTATATTTTCTTGCACTAAAGACTACACATCTAAGTTTTTCAACTTCAAGCATTGATGATGCCAATTGATTTTGAACTTTTGACAATGACAAATCAATATTACGACGTCGTTCCTGAGATTTAGTTAGAAGTTTTAAACGGTAAGCGGTTGCCATGTCGGTAATTAGGTGATCTTGCACCAACTTTAATATGGCGTCCTCAGAGTGAATTTTTTTGTTCTGATATTTTTCCAACGTTAAGTCCAGCTTACGGGTTTCAGATACAAGTCGCATACCCTCTCGCATTGCTTCCTGCAGATCAGATTCCGTCGCATTCAATAACTCTGGTAATTCATCTAGTTTTATTTGCAGCCGGATAAGCGTTTCATTTTCATTTTCACCTTAAAAATATGTAACCAGATTTTAGGAAAACTTATAAGGGGATCGAAAAGTATTCTTAAAAAAGTATTGTAAAATAAAAGGAATGTTTTACACCTATAGATTCCCATATATTTGCTATAATTCCTTACAGATCAGAATTTTTGTATTCGGAAGATTTGTATATAAATATACGAATAGTTTCTATATTATATTTTTATGATAAATAATTCTAATAATAATAATACACTAGTCGACATAAGTATTTTGACGAATCATAAGTTAAATACACTCTAGGTTTAAACTTACAACATTTTGGTATCAATGAAAAGGTATCTTAAACTCCGTTTGAATAATACAAAACTTTACCTGGTAACTACACAATTTATAGGCATGATCGATATCCAGGCGAGGAGGAGGAGTCTTATTTGCCGTAGACTCTACCCTCACGTTAGAAGAGGTACCTGCTGAGGAATTCTATAATATTGAATTCATGTGTAAGGCTATAGTTTCCTAATAGTGTTATGTATATCACCTGATTGTACCATTCAGCCTGCATCTGAAGTCTCGGACTATTTAAATCATCTTTTTGCTATACAGACAGTCTCAAATAAGCTGACCAATGTAGACCAATTGTAGTTATATTTTTTAATATACCCGGAAAGTCGTGCGCAGATGAAACATCGAATGTCTTACTTCCATTAGATCATATTGATTTCACTGAAGGCTTGTAGCGAACAGATTTTGTTGATCTGCTCGCTACTAGATTCGTGCGGCTAGCTCAGTAGACTGTGTTTAACCGACAGGCCACAATGCATAATTACCGCAGCAATTTATGGGAAGTTTTTTAACCCTTCACAGTGATATCTTATCCGTTCTGAACCTGTAGCTTGTATTTTATCCTGACTCCGTGTTTCTGTCCAAAGTAGCACCTCTTTGAGGTCTCAATCGACACTCGTGCTGTGTTAGTAGAAACATCAGAGAAGTCAGCTAAGCGATTACATTATAATCGCAAGGCGGACTTTCGGAGGCTAAACTTTTATATATCAGGGTTTGATTGGTCCGATCTCTAAAATATGAATATATATAAATATTATCTATAATATCGTAAATTCGTTTTTAAATATTTTGCAAGGAGCTTTTACAAGGAACTGAAAAACTGGATCCAACACAAAAAGTCTACATCTCGGTTCCAGACAGCTCCATTGAAACCGTCGAATGCAACCCCTTGCGTCTTCTCTTCAACTGCAGGATCTCCCTTCATTGGGTAGTTTAAACGTTTCCAAGAACGTTTCCAAGAAAGTAAGCTTTGCGAGCGTTCTAAAATCCAACCTAGCAGGCACTACCCCCAATGATGAAATATCACTTGTAACCTGCTACCAACCTAATAAGCAGAAAGATACCAAAATGGAAATTTTAACACGTAACCTGCAACAAAGTATGCAAGAGCTCATGAAATTTATGGAGACGACCATGCAAGCTCTGCACACGCACTTAGGGTTCTCGCCTTGTGACTCCAAAAGGAAGGCAACTGTACAACGCCATTATAAATGTTGGCAATAGGCTGGACCTGCTTCACCCACATACTGGCCAACAGATCCCAGAAACCAGCCATACTTGATTGGCTTCACAGTTAAGAAAAAAATCGCACGTAATCTTATCAGCGCCAAATCTGTCAGACCTATCGTCGCACCACTCGTCTGTGCTTCATAGTCTACACCAGCGGCCAGAAACCATAGATAATCCTTCCAATATAACATCAAACAGAACGAACTGGCTCAAATTTAAAAAGTTCGTAAGCTCGCACATTAAGCTAAACCCATGGCTGAGCAACGTAGAAAACATAAAGAACTTCACCAATATATAAGAGTCATCACAATGATACCTAAGCTTGGAAAAGACCACACAGTTGCCTCACCTTATATACCTGTAAGTCGCCTATCATGTTTGTTAAAGCTCTTTGAAAAGTACCTGTTGACCCGCATTCTGCCCTATCTAAAAAACCACAATATAATCCCAGCGCATTAATGCGTATAACATCGGAAATTTGAATCGCATTTGAGAACAGGGAATACTGTACTCCCATATTTTTGGACGTCTCTCAGGAGGTTGACATAAAATTACTTTAATGCCAACTAGCGGCACTCACAAGCTCCTAAAGTCATACCTCCACAATATGAAATTCGCGCTAAGATTCAACAAAACTATATCTGCTGACCATAACATCGAAGCTGAAGTTCCTCAAGGCAGTGTTTCTCTATACTTCCGATATTCCCATGAGCGGACGACTGACTATGTCTACGTTTGCTGACGATACTACAACCATTAGTCGATCAAAATGTCCACAAAAAGCATCAGCGCAACTAACAGATAAACTAGTTGCTGTTGAAAAATAGCTGGACGGCAAATAAAGGTCAATGGGCAAAAGTGTAAGCACGTAACATCAAACAATATTGTGCCTTCCCATCTAGCAATAAATATTAGGAACGCGTAAACTAATTTAAAATAAGCTGAAATAATAACATACTATTTTATGATTTGAATTCTTTTTTTAAGTCAAGTCAAGATTCTAAAATTAGTATCGAATCTAAATTGAAGAGCTTTTTGATATTTCCTTTAAAGCGCCTTAACTGAAAACTGAAAACCCATTATACCCGTTACTCGTAGAGTAAAAGAGTATACTAGATTTGTAGGAAAATATGTAAAAGGCAGAAGAAACGTTTCCGACCCCAAAAGTATATATATTTTCTTGATCAGGATCACTAGCCGAGTCGATCTAGCCATGTCCGTATGTCTGTCCGTCCGGATAAACGCGGAGATCTCGGAAACTATAAGAGCTAGGCTGTTGAGATTTGGCATGCAGATTCCTGAGCTTCTTACGCAGCGCAAGTTTGTTTCAGCAATGTGCCACGCCCACTCTAACGCCCACAAACCGCTTAAAACTATGGCTCCTACAGTTTTGATGCTAGAACACAAATTTTAACTGAAATGTATTGTCCTCATAAATAACGCCGACAAACAGCCCACAAACTTCAAAAAATCGTAAATATGAACGCGAATATCTCAGAAACTATAGAAGTTTGAGAATTGGGACTTCAGATTGAAATTCCGTAGCCTTGTACGCAGTGCATGTTTGTTACGCAAAGATGCCATGTCCACTTCAACGCCTACAAACAGCCCAAATCTGTGGTGCCCACAATTTTAATGCTAGATAAACTGAAATGTATTTGTCTTATTAGTACCTATCGATTGATCCAAAAAAAAGTTTGTCACGCCCACTCTAACGCCCACAAACCGCATAGGCCTGTGGCGCCCACAATTTTCATGCTAGAAAGAAATGTTAACTGAAATGTATTAGTCTCGTCAATACCTATCAATTGACCCCAAAAAAAGTTTGCCACTCCCACTCTAACGCCCATAACGCATAAATCTGTCTACCACCCGCATAACCATATATTGGTTCCAAGTGCGAACGACATATACAAGGATCTGCCTTCTTGTGCATAGGTACTTATACTTAAAGCTTATTAAAGCTTGAAAATAAGTTTTTCATGAAGGTTCCTGAGTTTCTTACGCAGCGCAAAAAAAGGTCGCCACGACCATAACGCTTAAATCTGTCTACCGCCCACATAGCCATATATTGAGATACTCGCGATCTGGCGCATTTCAATCTCGCTTTCCTGCTTTCATATCTCAATTTCGTTTTTGTCCCTTTAGCTGAGTAACTGGTATCTCATATTCAAGGTACTCGACTATAGCGTTCTTCCTTGCTTTAGAATAGAATAATAGGTTCTAGTAGATAACTCCTAATTAACTGACCCTCCATATCTATCCGGCAAGCGATGCTTGGAATGTTCTTCATTCATAAGCTTATTCGAAGGGAAATTGATAGCCCCGACATTGAATGAACCTTTCAGAGTATTATGTTTTGACAATAATGGACTTAATCCTATTATCTTAATAATCTTATAACGATAAATTCAAATGATTATTTCTAGCACAGAATTAGATCCTACACTTTTCATCGATCTTTACGCGCGAATTCTTGCAGCACGACACACGGCAGCGCCCCTCGGTCGGTTGGACGGGAGGAGTGGCCGCGAAAAAGAAGACCAATTACCAAGTGCTATGGTTCAGTAGTGACCGAGTAACATGCCGTCTCCTATAGGGCACAGGCTAAGAGCTGTCTTATGAATCTAAGTGTTCTATCCAAGCTCTCGGATTGACACGGTCGGCATGACGAATCTTGGTTACGGGATACTCTTCGGTAAGGGCCGACACGACAAGGGGATGCAGCACGACTTTGAATTTTCCTCTCCTGGAGTTTTCTTTGATTTGGTCCCAGCAGGCTTGAACCGCTCCAGATAAGTTCCACTTACTATAATTTCCGGTCATACAGCCAGTTTTTAGAACCCTATTTCGACTAACTTTCTGTATGATATATTGTCTAGATCCAAAAGTGATTAATCAAACGCAACGGCATTTAATATATGTATTTCAATTCCGTTATTTGTACCCGACTATACTCCAGTTTCCTTTGCCCACAATTGTACAATTGAAACAATTCCAGTATATATTTCAGTGCTACTATTCAACAAAAATATTTCTTAAACACATTTTCTATTTCAATTGTGTGTAACATATAAATCAGCCACAGTAAAAAATTCCCGATCATAAAACTTTTCCCTAAGATTTGCCCTCTTTATTTTTTACAGTGTTCCAGCTGTGTGTGTATATTTACATACATATTCTAATACAGTCCACTCTAAGTACTCTTTCTTATACAGTCCACTCCAACTACTTTTCTCGACCTACAAATACAGCTAAACTATTTCTAAAATTAAAAACAAAGTTACAATATCCACAAATTTACTCCAGCAATTCGTTTGCAATTTAGTTTTGCAGGGGACAAACAAACGCACCGACATACAAACATAAGCGAAGTCGTTTCAATTCTCGCAACGTTATTCCGCTATTCGAACCCCACATATGTACATATGTATACGTATATGATATTTTCGCCAGTGCACAGTGGGTCACATACAATATTAAAGTCCGTAATTCTTTACATAAGTCCGACCATCCGATATAATAAATATTTATTGACTCTGCCTATCCGACAGTGTGACCGTATATATTTACAATCTTAACTGGTTCCTAAGTTCAATTTGATTCCAATCCGTTTCCTTACTTCTGAATTAAAATTCTAAATTATTTACACCAGTAAAATCCGCTTTAACCCGATTTATGGCCACAGCTGACTGTCTGATCCACTTTGAGGAAACTGTGAACGCTCCAGGTGCTCCTACCCCAACGTTATCCGCCTGTAAAATCCGACGAGATCACTTCAATTCCTTGTGGCAAACGGTAAGGGCAGCATACGACGTATGCTCCGACTGCATTATAGCTGCAGGCGAGAGCGCTGCACACACGAAATCCATACTAAAGTCCAAGTATTACCAAACTTACTCCACTTATGAAATATTTGCCGCCCAGCTGATAGAACAAATCCAAAAAGGCTCCACCCAAATACCTCAAGCTCCAGTAACTCCGTCTCAAAATTCCACGTCTTATGGCTGTCGGCTCTCTCCTATCGACACAGACGTTTTCTCTGTCGATTATCTTCGCTGGGCGACTTTCCGGGACCTTTTCACGGCAATATACATAGACAATCCGAGTCTAACGCTTGTCGAAAAATTATTCCATTTAAATTCAAAAACAAGTGGCGAAGCTCATTCCATAGTTTCAAGATCCCCACTCACCAATGATGGCTTTCGCTCAGCCTGGAATAACCTAACTGAGCGTTTCGAAAATAAGCGATTGCAGGTGAACAGTCACCTGAAAACACTTTTCAATGTGCAATCCATAGCACAGGAGTCGGGAGCAGCCTTAAAGGAACTTCAACGCACTTTTCAAGGTTGCTTAACTTCCTTAAAATTTTCCGGTGTTAATATTGAGAATTGGGACCCTATCCTGGTTTATATGTGCTCGACAAAACTACCAAAGCTCACTCGCTCATTATGGGAGCAATCCATCCAAAATAAAGCCGAAATTCCTACGTGGCTTGAGCTTGATTCCTATTTGACAGAGCGCCATCTAACTCTTGAAGCCGTTGATAGCTTCCGATCTGCCAATTTCCACCACGTCCAGTCCAAAGACACAAATCGAGTGGCAGAATTTCCAAAAATAAATTCTTTCAACACAAGGCTAATTCCGATACCCAAAGGCTGCGATCTGTTTTCGAAGAAGAACCACCCCGTGCGTATATGTCCACGCTTCCTACGAATGACGGTAGACGATCGCCTAGCCTATATTCAAAGGAAGCAGTTGTGCTCCAATTGCTTTGCAAACAGCCATCAATTCCGGGATTGCACAAGCGCTCACAACTGTCTCACCTGCCAAGATCGGCATCACACATTGTTGCATCAAAACAGCGGCCCTACTACTCCGCCGATTCCATCCGACCCTCCAAGGCCAGTATCCGCCTCAGTTCCACACATCATTTTGTCCTATTCAGCGCAAGTTTCCGTACAAAAAGTCTCCCTAAGAATACTCCATCCAAATATTGGGTTCCATACCCCACCTTGGATGGCAGACGTACTCGAGGTATTAAATCCTACCAATGCCGAGTCTGCCAAAAGATCCATCCTCTACGGAAGTGCCACCACTTTCTACGGCAAAGTCCCCAGAATCGGCTTCAGGAAGTATATATCCAGAAGTACTGCTCCAATTGCTTGGCTCACAATCATTCCAAGGACTCCTGCCGCAGTGGTCACCTCTGCCACAAGTGTGGAAAGGCCCACCACACTCTCCTACATACGGACGACCGATCTTCACTACCAACATATCCCTGAGCCTACTATCCTGAGGTTCTTGCTACGGGTGTCCTCGCAAGAGAAGGAGGAGAATGTTTACGTGAAAAGGGCGTTAAATTTCAGGAGGCAGTGTCGAGCGGCAGTTTTATCCAGATGTCAACATCTCGCGCGCTCGCACTGCCGTCCGCTCCCCCTCTCCTTCTCTCCCCTAAGTCTCCGCTCTGCTCTGGAGCGCTTAAGTTAAGTTAGGCTTAAGCAGTTCTTATTTCCAAGTGTACAAATAAACATCTATGCACGTCGCGTAAAAACCCCAAAGTATCGACGCAGTTGGCATATACACATTTCAAAACAAGCACACCAGTTCATATTGGGATATTGGGAAGCGAACTCGTATCTTAAAATCCAGTGCAGAACTTACTTCAATAAAGCTAAATACAACAATAGCGAATCTTCCTGGAACTTATAACACAAAGCTAAGCCTATACAAAAAGGAAAAAAGAATACCAAAGCGAAGCTTCCTGGAATACTTACCATTTAAACCTATACAAAAAAAAAGAATATCGAAACGAAGAGAATGGGCTAACTTCTGCAGTAGCATAGAATCTACTGCGGAGGCATCCAGACTCAGAAGAATCTTAGCAAAATTTCCAGCAACCGTTTGCTACTTAAAAAGCAATGCAATTACCTGGACGGAAAACAGCCACGAAACCCTTCAACTCCTGCTAGACACCCATTTCCCTAAAAACACCCAAAAAGTGGAGGACCTCTACATAGAGGAGAATCTCGAAGATCAGAGCATAGCCAATATCTCAAGCCCTGACCGCATCAAGTGGGCTATTAACTCTTTTAAGCCCTTCAAATCCCTCTGAACTGACGGGTTCTTCCAGGCCCAACTTCATCGGACACTAAACACATCCCTCCCTATGCTGATAGCCATCTTCCACGGCTGCCTAGCACTAAACCACATTCCATCCAGGTGGCTGAACATTAAAGAAATATTTATACCGAAGGGCGGCATACCCTCCCACATTACCTCAAAAGACTTCTCTCTTTCTTTCAGTTGAAGACCCTGGAAAGGCTAATCGACAACCACATCAGGCTAACTACCAACCCAAGCCTACTCTCCAACGCACAACAGGCGTACCGTAAAGGCAGATCAACAGATACCGCCCTCCCCTCCCTAGTACCTTGTATAGAAAGGGGATTCCGCAAAAGGTATACTCACTGGCAGCTTTTCTAGACATAAAAGGCCCTTTAAACACCTTCATTCCAACGGCTATCACTGGTGCTCTGACTAAACTGGGCATTCAACGGCCTATAGTGCGACTTATACACTATTGGATCAGCACACTCTACCAGGGCTGTCAGTAGAGGAAACCCCCAAGGGGGTGTACACTCACCTCTTCTATGTTTTATAGTGGTCAACAAATTACTATCACTTCTAGAGGAAGCGGGCACTAAAGTGGTTATCCTACTGCAGAGTAAATTCCCTCAAACTCTTTGCAATCTGATGATGTTTCTACGTGAACAGCGGAATGTTAACCCAGAAAAGAACGAACTGGTTCTATTCACAAGGAAGTATAAGATACCAAGTCTAACTCTCCTAAAACGACACCAAACGCGCCTAACCCTTTGCAACCAGACAAAGTACTTAGGTGTCATCCTTGATAAAAAACTCAACTGGACAGACATCATCACAGACCGCACACGTAAAGCGGCCATAGCACTCTGTACAAAAGCAATAGGGAGGAATGAGGTTTGTACCCCGTAATAGTAAGGCACATTCTTCTCCACGGAAACATCGTCTGGTGACCTTCCATAGAAATGAAATGTAACCTTAAGATCCTTCACAAGATCCAAGGAAGGGCAGAGCTTTTTCTCAGTAGGGCGCTCCGCACCACCGCCACTAAAGCATTGTATACAATCTTCGACCTTCAACCCCTGGATTTACTTGCCAAAAGCTGGGCATCATCAACAGCGCTGAGGCTCCGCGAAGCAGCGGCCTGGACAACAGGCTCAACATGTCACTCCAGTATACTAACAAATCAGCAATCCATACCACAGAACGGACTACGTTCCACACATAGTAAACTTCTAAAAAAAGTACAGACTGGGACAACCTCCCACACCAATTTGAAAACGATGTCAATATATACGTAGTCGGCCCCAAGCTTAACTCCCAAGCAGGTGGGGGAGTATTCTCTCATGAACTGGACATTAAAGTCTTATTTCGCCTATACAGGGCGAAAGCATTCCCAAGCTCCTATGTTTCCTAAAAAAACAATCTGGTTCGAGAATCCCAAAAACCCATGCGCTAAGGAAAGGGAACTGTACACAGATTACATGGTATCACAAGGAGCCAAGTGTGACCTAAGTGGGGGGATAAGTTGTCTTATCTTTAACCATAGTCGTTAAAAGTTCTTTGATATTTAATTATGGACCAGGGACCGAAAATAACATTTAAAATAACAGGCCAAGTGTGACCTAAGTGGGGGGATAAGTTGTCTTATCTTCAACCATAGTCGTTAAAAGTTCTTTGATATTTAATTATGGACCAGGGGCCGAAAATAACAGTTATTTATTTAAGTCCTTATGAAAAAGTATAATCGAAACGTAATAAGAAATTTCCGAGCATACATATACATTGGTCTACTCCTAATGTAATCAGTTTATCAATAAGCTTCGTACTGATATTAACATATGGCCCTTTACATTTTGGGATAGCTATCTTGATTGTCCTGGAGTGCTGTCAAAATATTAAACCATTATAAAGTCCCCGTTTTTTGTACTGCGCAACTTTTCCTTTTTTTTTTATTATAATGTTTTTCGTTGTTCACCTGTGCTTCTTTTTGCTTTTGAGCTGCTTCTCTTCGAAGTATATCTAAATCTCTATTTTCTTCTACATTATCCATTTCCATTGGTCTACTATAAGCACGAAAATAATCTGATAAAGCTAGTATAACTTCCTGGTCTTTGTCGGACACAGTCTTATAAATTTGGTAAATACATCTAAAGCAACAAACAAATGCTTCAGAAATCTTCCTTCATCAATTGTTCAAGCTTAAATGGTTTATTTCCTTTCAGAATACTATATGAAAATCCTTCACTTCTCCGGACTAAGGCGAATATGCAATACTTTTTTTATATGTCTACCAACTTTTTTGGGAACCAATATGTCCTCACAATTGCGGTTATGACCTTGTCCTTTCCTAGATGCCCTAATTCGTTAAGATATTTAAACAGTATCAGTTCTTACACTTCCTCCGGAACATACCATAATTATCTTCCGTCATTTACTTTTCTATACACCACACCATTTCGCTGCTGACGCAGTTTGTCTTCTGATTTATCTAATTTTCGTTTTATTTCTTCTAGACTTGTATCTCTGTGCTGGCAAATAATTAAAATATCCTCAAAGCTATTAGTGTCGACTACGCATATGTTTGAACATCTGCTTAACGCATCCACACGCTGCATTCTCTTCTCCGGCCTGTGCTCTACAACCATATCATATTCTGATAATTCTAACGCCCATCTAGCTATCCTTAGACTTAACTCGACTTTGTTTACAAATTACAATTTGTGACTACCTTAAATTTTTTTCTTTGAACATTAAACCGAGACCTCTTTAACGCATAAATAATCGCAGTTTCTAATACGAACTATGAAACTTAGCTTTATCTTTTGTGGTAGCTTTGCAAAAAAAATTTAGGGATGTAGCTTAATATCTTCTTTTCTTTGAAACAAAAACGCACCAAACCCTAATTTGCAGGCAGCTGTGTGTAACTCCACTTCATCGTTATAGTCGTTATAGTGGTTGATTTTCTTTCTCAAAACGTAAATTCTTTATCTTTCAAAGTCAAAAAATCAAGTCAACCAACAGCACGTAAACAACAAGTTAACAAGTCAAGTCGTCGGAAGCAGCGCCGTGGATGCCCTACAAGGAGCGAGATCGCTACGTCGAGGCGTTCGGAACTGGGACAACATGGGTTTCCGAATTAAGACACAGGTAGCTGAGGCACAGAGGGCATCACACGGCTAAGTCAAGGCCGTTTTTTCCATACTTTGTCACGGCCACGACCCGGCACATCGCCCGGCGGGTCTGTCAGAGTCGAGAAATAGAGTCCTGCGACGAGGAGCCGTAAGCTCGAGGGAAAAGTTGTCGAAACCCAGTGTGCTTTGCCCGACTGAGGAGGACCTGGCGCGAAGGACGAGCGGTCGATCGATTTGTGTTTTCAAGAGGCGTTTGACTGGAGAGCCCAGCGATTAGAAGCGAAGTCCCGGGACAGCAACTGACCGAAACCCCGAGTGCCAGAGAGCCAAACTACCAGCCAGGAAGGTTCGACCGGGTAAGGTTCAGCAAGTCCCGAAATGGCAATCGTCCAAGACCTCAAGGGACAGAGATCACGATACGTTCATCGTCGACATCACAGGCAGCCACGTCACGACCGCCACGGAGAACTCATTGGGGAGCGCAGGAACGTCACGGACGACAAGCAATAGGGTGAGGCTGGCGTAAAACAAAGTGAACTGCCAGGCAGCTTCCCGGCGTTAGCCTTGATTGTCAGCGATAACTGAGCGAAGCCCTTGTGGGACCGTCCGGGACGGAGCAAGGGAAAGGCGTTGCCCTGGAGAGCAAGGCATCTGTTCACTCTAGTCTGAGAACGGTAACGATTCCCTTAGCCCGCAAGGCCGATCTCTCTGCGAGTCCAAGGCGCGACAAGCGGTCTCGAGTCAACGCGTCGGCGAGCGAGCAGAGGCGAGGGACATTACAAGCATCTCGAGATACAGGAAGGACTCAGCGATCACCGAGTCAACGCATTGACGAGCCAAGACGACAATTATCAGCAGCCACTGTTATAAGTAAAACGAAAATAAACCCACTGTTGTCCTTTGTGTTTGTGCCTAACCGAAGTAGACACTTCCGGGTCACACCGCGGGACAAGGGGGTAATGAGCACTTGTCGCTGGCACGGGGACGCTTTGCTGGCAGGACGATCGCGTCGCGGCAATGGTAACGATAGTTACTGCGATGCCGGACCACAGGCGATGCTGAACTGCGCTGAGGTTGAGCTAACGTAGGTTAGCTGCTAGTGGAGATAGTGTATTACGAGCCCTATTCCCAGAGGTAGGAAGTAGAACCGCGGAGTTATGAGATGCGTTGATAACTGTTTTATTCTTCATTTGAAACATGTTTATATACAACTTGAAACACGGAAGTTTAGTGTAATGATTAGTGAAGTGAGCTAAATTCTAAAGTAGGTCAGGGAATTATGATTATGGTAGCAGTTTGCGTAGTTGGCTTTGCGTGAGACATATAATATGCTGATCAGCAATTCTCATATGCAGTGGATGCTACTGAGCGCCTGGTACTGTTCCCAACTTGGCTACTGCTTGATTTGTTGGGTGTGGTCATGTTGAGTACCTTTGGGTACAAACACTTTGAATCTTTTGCTTTCTTACTGATCTACGGCTCAGTCACGTCATATAAATTTGGTGGGACGAACACAAAATCTATTGAGCTAGTCGCACGAAACGAAATCTTTTGAAGCCGGAGCATAGCCCCAAAAAACTTAATCAACCTTGTCCGTGACAGGAATATTTTAAATTGCTTCTATGCCTTATTGTTTACGTGAATACTCTACACTTGTAAAAATTCGCACTTGTCCATCCTTAATTCCAATTTGTTTTTTACTAATCTGTTAAATACCTCTTTCATTGTTTCATAATGTTCTTCTATATTCTCACTAGCTGTCATAATATCATCCATATATATAATTCCGTATTATGGTTTCAGTCAGAAGTTAGCAGTGAGGGAGACGTTTCCAACCCCATAAAGTACATATTTTCTTGATCAGCATCACTGGACGAGTCGATCTAGCCGTGTCCGTCTGTCGGTCTGTCCGTCTGTCCGTCCGTTTCTACACAAACTGGTCTCTCAGTTTTAAAGCTATCGGGCTGAAAATATCCCAAAACTCTTATTTCTTTTGCAGGTAGTATATAAGTCGGAACCAGCCGGATCGGACAACTATATCTTATAGCTCCCATAGGAATAATCGGAAAAAAAATGTTAAAAAACTATATCTTTGGTGTTTTTTAACATATTACCTCCTTTCCTTGAAAATAACATTTTTTAATTAGTTTTGAGTTTCGAATTAAATTTTATCAAAATCGGAAGACTATATCATATAGCTGCCATAGGAACGATCGTAAAATTGGTGGGAAAATAATATGAAACAAATTATAGCTTCGGTGTTCCTTAACATATAACCTCCTACGCTTGGAAATAACATTTTTCAATTTGTTCTGAATTTCGAATTAAAGACCGACAGACGGACATGGCTAGATCGACTCCTCTAGTGATGCTGATCAAGAATATATTTACTTTATTTGGTCGGAAACGTCTTCTTCACTGCGTTGCAAACTTCTGATTGAAATCATAATACCCTCTGCAAGAGTATAAAAACGAGCCTGGAGCATTACTTCAATGGTGGTTCGGAAAACTGTTCATGGAAATTATTTGAATAAATACAAAGATACAAATTGTGTTTTATTTAATGCAATAAAATGGAGGGGGGGCCGTGGATGGCCATATCGTTCATGGCCGTCACTGAAATCACGGTGCAGCATTTTTACATCCATCATGTGTCCTTTATAGACAGCACTCCAAGTATAACATGAAAAAAAATTGTACATGATTTTTATAGGAACTCATTTGAAACCCTAATTAGGTTTATAGGAACTCATTTATAAATTTAATTATGCTGTGGGGGTGGAGTCCATTGGCCTCCGCGTGGTGCGTCTGTTGCCTGCTGCCGTATGGCTTGGTGTGGTGGTGACCATTGGTCATTTCCCCGTGTCTCCTGGTTGTCTGTATTCCCGCATCTTCTGCATGTGACCTGCGTTGGAAATGCCGACTTGGTCTTCGAGATCTTATTCTCCTGTGCGAAAGCTTCCCATTCTTTTTCGAGCTCTCCGTACTCATCGGCTAATATCATTAACGTATCCAGGTCCGACACTTTGTACGCTCTTAGGAAGATCCTTAGACTTGGGGTGCAGTTCTCTTTGATGATCCCTAAAGTCTCTTTCGTAGAATAGCTGAGTGGCCTCACCATCGTCTGCCTGTCGATCATGTAGTCCTTAAACGACTCGCTGAATCACTGCTTCCGTTGTAGGACCTGGTCTGCCATCCTGGTGAAGAAATCTCTCGGCAGAAAATATGTGTGGAAGCTTTCCATGAACTCCGACAAGTTCTCCATTGCTTGTTTTTGGCAATGAACCACTTTAAAGCCCTTCCCTTAATTAATTCCGGCATCACTTTGGGGATCATATCTAAAACCAGATTTTGGCTTGACTCTCTCCTGTGCGCCTCTTTTTGCAAGTCAAGCTCGGGCTTGTCACTATGTTCTCCCTTTCAGAGTTCGTTAACGTGATGCTTGGACCGGGTCTGTCTTGGTATGTTGCTTTCAGCTCGGCCCAGATGTCGACGAGTTGTGGGTCGTTCTCCGTTTCTGAGTAGTTTTCCGACAGTGCCTTCCTCATGTCGTCCAGCCTGCTCTCCAGGGCGACATTAAGCCTCTGCGCGACATGGGCTAAGTCCTCCTTCTTAAGGCGGTAAATCCACTTCTTTCCCATTTTTATTGTGTTGGTCTCACTGTTGGGACTATCACGTTGGGCGCCAGATGTAACAAACTGATTTTGTTGGTCTGCTCGCTACGAGATTCGTGCGGCTAGCTCAGAAGATTGTGTGTTCGTGCCACCAAATTTATATGACGTGACTGGCCATACACAGTATAAATCGCAGCTATGAAAAAAGGTTGTTCCAATGAGTAGCAAGAACAAGCTGTTTAGTGCAGCAATGCGGTCAGTCCTTTGTTACGGAGAGCAGGTCTGGGGCATCTCACCATATGAAGAAGTTGAAAGTCTTCTAAGATTTTTCTTAAAGAAAATATTTCGTCTACCCAGCTTTACTCCGAACAGGATGCTATATCTTGAAACCGGACTGTCGACGATGCATATCTTTACAGCTGAAATGCACATCAGGTATCTCCAGAAAGTGGTCACCATGCACGAACACAGGCTGCCACGAATTCTAGCGAACTATTTGTTGCAGGAACGTAGGCAATGGGTCATAGAATTGGAGATGCTTACCGAGAACTACGGGGAAAGACTACAGTTAGGCGATCTTTCACAATGGTCGCAATGGGCGAAGAGTATTTTGGTACATATGGACGAAACCTATAGGACTTAGTTCAAAACGGAATCAAGGAGAAGCACATTTCGGATGACTCATAGGTCCCTAAAATTTGATCTGGGAGTTGATAACTATTTTACTGACGCTTTTACTGTTGAGAAGATCCGTACCATTTTCATGGCCAGGGGAGAAATCCTCCAACTAAGCTATATCCCAAACGTGACAGCCAGCGACACTGTGTGCCCGATCTACAATATGAGGGAGCAGGAAATCGTCGTGGACTTTATAGGAAGCTGCCCCATTCTACGGAGATCCGCCTGCTACATTTTGGTAGGGCTCAGCTGCAACCGCATGATGTATTCAATTCGCTGGATGGGCAATGTTGGTCAACTCTCAACTGTTAAACTGATTGGTAGAGCGATCTGATATCTGGGGAAGACCCGGAAAGTCAGGTGTAGTACACTGTGCAGTTTTGACACTAAGAAAGCGGAGATCGACAGACGGTTAAAACAAGCAAGTCGATATATTTTATTTCTTTTTTAAATCCGTTCTTGTTTGTATACAAATTTGTGAATACTTTTTATTGTAAAATTGAAATGCCGTTTGATCAATATATTTTTTATAAATAAAGAAAAAAAAAGGAAGAACAATAGTCGAGTACCTCGACTATCAGACCAAGGGACCAAAGAGAAATGGAGACATGCAAGCAGCAAACCGAGATTGAAATGCGCCACCTACCCGTGATCTCAATGTATGGTTATGTGGGCGGTAGACAGATTTAAGCGTAGAGTGGGCGTGGCAAACTTTTTTTTGGATCAATCGATAGGTATTGACGAGACCAATGCATTTCAGTTAAAATTTGTTATCTAGCATGAAAATTGTAGGCGCCACAGGTTTGGTCGGTTTGTGGGCGTTAGATTGGGCATGGCATATTCTTGTAACAAACTTGCGCTGCGTACAAGGCTACGGAATCTAAATCTGAGATCCCAATTCTCCATCTTTGATAGTTTCCGAGATATCCGCGTTCATATTTACGGTTTTTTTTAAGTTTGTGGGCGGTTTGTGGGCGTTAAAGTGGGCGTGGCAAACTTTTTTTGGGTCAGTTAAAATTTTTATTCTAGCATCAAAACTGTAGAAGCCACAGTTTTAGGCGGTTGTGGGCGTTAGAAAGAGCGTGGCACATTGCTGAAACAAACATGCGCCGCGCAGGAATCTCAGGAATCTGCACGCCTAATCCCAGTATTGTGGTTCTTATAGTCTCAGAGATATGAGCGTTCATACGGACAGACGGACATGGCTAGATCGACTCGGCTAGTGATCCTGATCAAGAATATATATACTGTATGGGGTCGGAAACGCTTCCTTCCGCCTGTTACATACTTTCCGACGAATCTAATATACCCTTTTACTCTACGAGTAACGGTTATAAACACTACACAGCGTATAAGTAAATAGGGTAAGATTTTGTCAACTGCGCAAAAAAGAGATTTATTTTCTTCAAATTCGCGTATCTTAGATGTAATAATCAGTAATCTTTTAAAATTTGTTAGTTGTCCATTAAAGTAATAAAAAAATCTGCCAACGGCTTGCACAAACATCGTGAAGCTATACATGTTTTTGAGGTGTGTATTAAAAAATAAGGGTACCACAAAAATAATTTGCACCTCATATGCAGGCACTATGGTTAAAAATTAGGCAAACAACAGAAAACTCTGAAGTAGATCATATTAATGCACAAGCAATATAAAAAACATAGATGAATTTAGGTACATTACTGTCCAGCCTAACATCGATGTTATCTGTATCTCTTAAATGGCGAATATTTTTACTGTAACTTTTATTTGTACATGGAGAAGGCGTGGGGGTTTTTGTCAACCAGAAAGTTAGTTACAAGATTATACAAAAACACAAAATTAATTATATTATAGTCAGAACATAATACTCTGAAAAGTTCATGCAGGTCATAGTTAGATCTACAATGATTTAAAATCAGGGGAATGTAATTTCTATTTTATCTGCACGGAACAGAAAAGTTTAGGCGGCTAAACAAGTCGGGGCTATAAATATCACATCGAATAAGGTCATAAGTAAGGACTGCTCCAAGCATCGTTCAGCGGTTGGCTAGGGAATGTAAGTTAATTAGGTGTAATCTACTAGAATAAGAAGGTAAATTCAGGTTAGGCATCCCAGTTAAGTCGCAAATAGCAAAAAGTTCTTCTGTACAGATTCGATAACATCAACATGAATTCTGTATTTGGGACTCCAGACGGCAGATCCATACCCAAGTGTCGGGCGGACAAGCGAAATAAATAAGGTCCTTGTGATATAATGATCATCAAATTCCTTTGAGCACCTTTTAATAAAGCCAAGCGCACCCCTAGCTTTATTCACCATGGACGAAATGTGATCAGCAAATATCAGTGTTGGGTTATTAGAGTTATTCTATCCAAAGAGCCCTCCCTCAAAGTGTAAGTCGCATATTGAAGGTTGACTCGACAAAAAGTCATTACCTTACACTAAGAGCCATTTAAATTCAGTTAATGGCCAGAGCACAATGTTTGAAAACTATTCAAATCGGATTGTAAGTTGGACTGGCAAGAAGTATCCTTGTACTGCAGGCATAATTTAACGTCATCTGCGTACATTAGTACACGAGAAAAGAGCTATAACTAAAGGATGGTCACTTATAAATAAAGTAAGAAGTAGCGGCCCCATGTGGCTGCCTTGCGGGAAACCGAAGGTAGCGTGGAGTACACAAAAAAAAAGACAAAATAACTCTTTGTGTTCTGCAATTCAGATAACTTAAGATCCATCTTAAAAGCTTTGGGATCGCTGACAATTAAGAGATACCTCTCTATTTGCATATTTCCACTTTGCTACCTTTCTTGTGGAGAGGGATTCCTTTCACAACAAAATGATACAACTTTTTTAACGAAGATATTTTGTACGAACGTACATTAATCGTTCCAGATGTGAATTAAGCTTTAATGCATAGAGTATTTAATAAGTGCGTGGAGGGACGTGTATATTATTTTATGGTTTGCCTGAAATAAATGAAATTTAAATGAATTAAATTTTAAAATTAGCGAAATTGCGTTAAGTAATGACAAAAGTTCCCTAACAAATGATCAACAAATTACGTTTCAAAAAATATTACAAAGTGTTCGAAATGAAAACGAGCCCTTAGGGCTCTCTCTCTCAATAAAAATGTAGCATTAGCTGTTTGTTTTTCAGGGATAGCTGCTACATTGTTAAGTGGAGGCCGCACAACCTTTTCTGTGTTTAAGCTTTCTTTATATTTAATAAACATAGAAACGACATGTTGCTCCATATTTAAACGGTCTAATATTTTGTCTAATATTTGCAGCGGAAGCAGGCATGGCGGCCTAACGGCTACCAGATAAGCGGCGAATTAGCGCGTAGTAACGGCATGGCGTAGAGAGTTTGGAGAGTGAAAAGTTGGAAGCCGAGAGGTTGGAGAAAAAGGGGTTAGAGAAAGAGAGATTAGAGAAAGGGAGCTTGGAGAACGAACGCTTGGAGAAAGAGTTTCGGAAACCGAGAGGTTGGAAAGAAAGAGAGTGGAGACTTCGATGGCAGAGTGACCGGGCGTGTAGGCATGGCAAGTGGGTGGGCGTGGCAAAATTTTTTTAGATCAATAGATAGGTATTGACGAGACCAATACATTTCAGTTAAAATTTGTTATCTAGCATGAAAATAGTGGGTGCCACAGGATTGGTCGGGTTGTGGGCGTAAGAGTGGGCGTGGCAATCTTTTTACGGAATCTAAATCTGAGATCCCAATTTTCTACGATTTTTTGAAGTTTGTGGGCGGGTCAATCGATAGGTATTGATGAGAACAATACATTTCAGTTAAAATTTTTATTCCAGCATCAAGACTGTAGGAGCCACAGTTTTGGGCGGCTTGTGGGCATTAGAGTGGGCGTGGCACCCTTCTAAAACAAACTTGCGCTACGCAGGAATCTCAGGAATCTGCATGCCTAGTCCCAATATTGTAGCTCTTATAGTTTCCGAGATCTCAGCGTTCATACGGACAGACGGACATGGCTAGATCGACACGGCTAGTGATGCTGATCAAGAATATATATACTTTATGGGGTCGGAAACGATTCCTTCTGCCTGTTACTTACTTTCCGACGAATCTAGAAAACCCTTTTACTCTACGAGTAACGGGTATAAAAATTAATTATGTTTGTCAGTTTGTCCCAAAATGATGTTTTAGGATACTAGATGGTGTTAAACTGCCCGATATAAGAAACTTTAGTTCTACCACTTTTGAAAAAACCCGCTAGTTTAGCGGGAAAACAGCTATAACAATCGAAACTTTGAAAGTCCCTAACTTTTGTACTACTAAAGCTACAGACTTGTGCTGTTCCTAGTTGTAAAGGTATTTTGAAATTCAACAAACGACCCTGAACGTAATTTGTCTAAATACAATATTTGAAGAATAACGACAGAAAAAATGTTTTTTTAATTTTTTTTTAACATTTTAAAAACGGCTCAAACGATTTTTTTTTAAACTTTTATTTGTATAGCCCTTGAGACTTCTTACATTTTGGTACTTAACACGTTATTGTAAAAGTCACGTTTAAAAGTTATTCAAAAACAAAAAGTGCGACTTTGGCCAGCTCAGAACAACTAACGCCACATGAGCATTGCATTTGTGTGTGCGTATCCGAACTCTCTGATTACATACCCTGCAGTTCCACAATTGAGTTAAGCGCCCAATCATCACGAAGCCGACTGCGACGTCGGCAGAGAAGCCAGCGACGCCGGCAGAGCTGAGCGCAACGGCGGCAAAGCGACGCGCTCTCAGTCGGGTCCGCAAAGAGAACGATCAAAAAGTAATTTTGGGCTCTCCCTCTCTTGCCATGTCTCAGACGGAAAAGTGCGTGTGAAGGGAAGAAGGCCCAGCAACTAAAATATATAGGCTTTTGTGCACCCTTGCCTTTTAAATAATGCGACATTTGTGTAGTCGAATATGTCTATAAATACCCTGCTTTTATGTGCAAGATACATAGACCAAACGGGACATGCCAAAAAAACAGAACAACAACAGATTAGCACAACCGTTGTTGTTGTTGCTTGTTGTTTTTCTGGAAGGCACGCGTTTTTTTTTGTCTTTTTCACTTGCGTTTACTGAAATGAAGGAGTTAGAAGTTCAAGCAAAACTACCAGCAATTAACTTTGTTATATTTAATAAATCAGTGGCTTAAAAGAGAAAGAGAAACGATTCCCAGGTAAGTCTGTCGCAGACCAATAATTTTGAAAACAATGATAGTAAAAAACAAAATATGGGAAATGCAAGGTTCCCAAAAAAACACGTGGCGAAAAAAAATAGCTGTGAAAAATATTAAATGTTGACGTGAAAAGCAACAAATGGTGCATATAATAAACAAATGAACAAATCTGTGAAAGAATTTAAAAATCTTATTGAGTGCAAAGTTTCTGGGGACAAAAATGAATATTAATAACATTTAACAACAATTCTTACTTTTGTGTACGTATTTAAATAAAAATCTCAAACATCTCCAATTTTCAGTTCCTGGAAGTGTTATTTTTTTTCCTCAACTGCAATATAAATAAATGTTTTAATAAATAATAAAAAATACATAAATAATGTGTGATATATTTTTCGTAATAAATGTTTACAACAAAAAAGTGACCGAAAACAAAAGTTAGCAATTTCTACCGATAAAAAAAATTTAGTAAGTCCAACGGTTTTATATTGCATTGTAATTTTTTTTGCCAAGTTTTTCATCCATTGCGGTTTTATTTACTTAAAGTGTACAAATATTTAAATCAAAAAAATTTTTAACAAAATAAATTATTTTTAAGAAGAAAATAGATATTATAAATATTTATAACGTAATAACAAAATATTGTTATTTGTTTTAAAATTTTTCATTTTATTTCTTTATTATTATACTCGTATATTATTTGTTGAAAGTTTTAAAAAGTAGTGCCCCAAAGCGTTTTTGCCTTGCCACGAGTGTATAATATTTTTCTTAATTTTTCTAGTTAGTAACCATTTAAATTTTTTAGAGGATTCCCAGAGCGCCCGGCTGGACAGTAAGTTTTTTTTTTATATTTGGATAATAATAGTAATATTTTGTATTTTTCTTTACATGTTATTTAGAGATGGAAAAAACATAGAGGAGCTTCTGGCGGAAGTTAAAGGTATCAACCAAGGCCTCAATGCCCTTACAGAGGCAGTGGGCTCCCTAACCGCCTACGTAAGGCAGTCGGCCAAAGTGGATACAAGAATTGTCGAGACCATGGAGCGCTCCTTCCCTCTAAGGACCTCCAAGGGATCGACAGTAAACTAGTGCACCCACTTTCGGAGAACTATGTAAGTTATATTCTTGTTATACCCGTTACTCGTAGAGTAAAAGGGTATACTAGATTCGTCGGAAAGTATGTAACAGGCAGAAGGAAGCGTTTCCGACCCCATAAAGTATATATATTCTTGATCAGGATCACTAGCCGAGTCGATCTAGCCATGTCCGTCTGTCCGTCTGTCCGTCTGTCCGTCTGTCCGTCTGTCCGTCTGTCTGTCCGGATGAACGCTGAGATCTCGGAAACTATGGGAGCTAGGCTATTGAGATTTGGCGTGCAGATTCCTGAGCTTCCTACGCAGCGCAAGTTTGTTTCAGTAGACTGCCACGCCCACTCTAACGCCCACAAACCGCCCAAAACTGTGGCTCCTACAGTTTTGATGCTAGATAGAAAATTTTAACTGAAATGTAATGTTCTCATCAATACCTATCGATTGACCCAAAAAAAAATTTGCCACGCCCACTTTAACGCCCACAAACCGCAAAACCCTGTGACGCCCACAATTTCCATGCTAGATAAAAAATTTTAACTGAAGTGTATTGGTCTCGTCAATACCTATCGATTGAATTGAAAATTTGCCACGCCCACTTTAACGCCCACAAACCGCAAAACCCTGTGACGCCCACAATTTTCATGCTAGATAAAAAATTTTAACTGAAATGTATTGGTCTCGTCAATACCTATCGATTGATCCAAAAAAAAATTTGCCACGCCCACTCTAACGCCCATAACGCTTAAATCTGTATACCGCCGGTAGGTGGCGCATTTTAATCTCGCTTTGCTGCTTGCATATCTCCATTTAGCTGAGTAACGGGTATCTGATAGTCGAGGTAATCGACTATAGCGTTCTCCCTTGTTTTTTAATTATATTTATTTCGTAGTCGAGGCTTTCGTTCTTAGCTTTACTTATCCATTTTTTTAATATTTTCTTATATTTTTAGACAAAGCTGATGGTGACGCTACTTAAAAATGGAAGGCTGAGCCGTTCCATACTAAACGTGCTGTCAGAGGACATTGTTCTGTCCTACAATTTGGAGGGGGGCCAGAACAAGAAGAAGCTCAAAGCTTACCCAAATTTCGTACGCGCCTTGTTAAGTAAGTTTTTATTGGGGCCGAAAGTAACTATTGTTTGTAAGTTTAATTTTTAAAAGACTTCTGGGATTTTTACATTGAATGCCAAAGATAACATTTCTTTTATTATAAATAAAACTTACAAATAACGATTACTTTCGGTCACTCGTTTTTATTCTAGTCTCGTTTTATTTTTAAAACTAATTTTTTCGTATAATACTAGATGCAATCGCTATGGTGGAGCCCTCGGAGCCTCCCGAAAAAGCACTGCAAAAAGCAATGAGGTGCGTTAAAAAATAGTTAACGCCGGCCCCAGATGCTGAAGAGCCAACGACCCCGATAACACCGGGAACCCCGGAGCTGAAATTTTAAAACAAATAAATAAAAATAAATAATTACAACTGAAATTATATTCGCTGCTAAGCGCTTAACGTGTGCTGAATGTGTGCTTTTTCCGCTGCTCAATCGATCGCTCAACATGTGCTGAATGTGTGCTTTTTCCGCTGCTTAATCGAGCGCTCAACATGTGCTGAACGTGTGCTTTTTCTGCTGCTCAAAAAAGCGCTCAATGCGTGCTATTTTTTGAGCACTGACGAACCCTAGGACATGCCTATGTTAATTTAAGCACTTAGTTCCATACAAATTGTGCGCTCATCGAGCGCTCAGTGATGAGCTTTTTGCAGTGACTGAGTGCTCAATAAGCGCTGAATGGTAGTTTCCGAGGAATGTAGTATAACCCTATACTCTACGAGTAACGGGTATAAAAATTGCGTTAAGGTGTTCATATGATTTCAGAAGTTACGTCCTTTCGTAATTTAGATATTTACAGCCATTCTTCTGCTAACCTAGCGGGTTTTTAGAAAAGTGGTAGAATTAAAGTTTCCTATATGGATTACGTAATTTAAGGTCAGCCACTATGAGAACCATTTTCACGATTTCATGTTGTATACTTGTGTTATTAATAATAACCAAAGTGATAATAATCAAACTTTCTATAAATGAGAGCTTTATGATCCTAACAAAAAACTTTTAGATACTTACAGTCCCTTCTTAATAGACTAGTATCATCAGACAGTCGTCGCTTGAATAACTCCAGTTTTTTATAAAGTTCCATTTCTTTTCCAATTTGTTTCTTGATTGCTTCTATTCCTGCCAAATTTAGTTTTATTGATTCCCTGTGTTTACTGGGAGTAGACTTAAAATTAAAATGAACTTTTAAATTTGTATGGATGCTCACCGTATAGTATCTTGAACTTGAAATAAAATGTTGTCTCTTAACTGAATGGCTATAATAACCTCGCTCCATGCTTGTGTTAGACGCTTATGCTCGTTTTGCAAAGCCTCTAGGTCTGTATTGGCATTAGCTATGCTCATATTTAAAATATAGACCACCTCTTTCATTGCATCCCCTTCCTTACAAATGAAATCCAACTCTTTCTCTCTCTTTTTAACTTCCATACCCAGGCGGTAAAAGAGTATATCCGACTTTACTTTTTCTTGAGATAGCTGGTTTTGTAGCTGTGCGTCTCTACTAACAATGCGTTTAGCATTTTTCACTTCATCTTCTACATTATAAACCCATTTTTTGATATTACTACCTAAACTTTGCAAATCTTCGAGTTCAGCCATTCTTTCATGATACAGCGCTTTTTGTGATTTGGCTAGTTTAATTTTTTCTTCATATTCCTTTTTTAAAGTTATTGAATTGAATTCTTCTATTTGACGATTTTTTAAATGCCTTTCAATTACAGCAGATATTTCATTAATTTGCTCTTCTTGAAATCCCATTTTTTGTTGCATGTCATATAAAGCCAGCCCCTGCTCTTGTCGTCGTTGTTCTTTTAGTTTAACTTGATATTTCATTTCTGCAATTTCGTTTTTTATGTCATTCTTAGTCCGTAATAAGTGGCCCTCTAGAGAGTCTTGAAACTTGCGCAGGAGCGGATGATTCGGGGGAAGAAGGGCCAATTGCTCTGGCTCAGGAGATGAGCCAGGATTAATTTCTGAAATATTGGCAAAATCACACGAATCGATATCTTCAGTGTAGGACATTTTTTTAATTTAACAAATTTCTTTAATATTTAATATATATGAATTTTCCTGCTAGTTTGCAGAGATATGAACCTTTTCTGAACGTCAGAATTGTTTAATACAAATAACAAAATGGTTGCTATGGCTTACTGTGGTTTTTTAGTTGCGTGGCAATATGGGGTAATACACGTCTGTTCCTTATTGAAAGAGTCGTATGATTTTTATAAAAATTAAAAAGCAAGTACTGAAATCGTAAGTCGTAGTTTTTGTCTTACTTTTTGAGAAAATCTTTTCGTTTTAACGTGCTCCCGCGAAAAGTTATTGATATCATTTCAGTACTGTAATGTTTTATGTTGTCACCGTTTCTTCCTACCCTGCAGTTCCACATTTGAGTTAAGCGCCCAATCATCACGAAGCCGACTGCGACGTCAGCAGAGCAGCCAGCGACGCCGGCAGAGCTGAGCGCAACGGCAGCAAAGCGACGCGCTCTCAGTCGGGTCCGCAAAGAGAACGCACAAAAAGTAATTTTGGGCTCTCCCTCTCTCGCCATGTCTCAGACGGAAAAGTGCGTGTGAAGGGAAGGAGGCCCAGAAACTAAAATATATAGACTATTGTGCACCCTTGCCTTTTGAATAATGCGACATTTGTTCGTAAATGATAAAACAACCATTTAAAATAATAGGTTTCTGTTTTAAAATATTTGTACTTCTTAAAAAAATTTATATGTTTATTAATATTATTTATTAATACGTGAAGTCTTCAAAATATATTTTTATATAACGATTTGCATAGTCGGATATGTCTATAAATACCCTGCTTTTATGTGCAAGATGCATAGACCAAACGGGACATGCCAAAAAAACAGAACAACAACGGATTAGCGGAACCGTTGTTGTTGTTGCTTGTTGTTTTTCTGGAAGGCACGCGACTTTTTTCGTCTATTTCACTTGAGTTTACTTACGAGTTAGAAATACCCGCAATTAACGTAGTTAAATGAAATAAACCAGTGGTTTAAAAGTGATACCTAACCTATACGATTCCCAGGTAAGTCTTTCGCAGACCAATATTTATTTAAATAGTGAGAGTAAAAACAAGTTAATGTACATTAAAAAAATGGATAATACAAGATTCCCAAAAAAACACGTGGCGGAAAAAAATAGCTTTGAAAAATATAATTTTTTAACGTGAAAATAAATAAATAAACAAATGAATGAATCTGTGAAAAAATTTGAAAATCTTATTGAGTGCTAAGTTCCTAGGGACCAAAAATCAGAGATGTTATGTTTTTATAACTTATGTTTTTTTGTATTAATAACATTAAAGCACAATTTTTTTTGTGTAAGTTATTAAACATGGCTATTTAAATAAAAATTTCCAACATCTCTAATTTTCCGTCCCTGGAAAACTGGTATTTTTTTCCGCATCTGCAAAATAAATAAATGATTTAATAAATAATAAAAAAATACATGAATAATTTTTTACAACAAAATAAAATAAATCAAGTGACCGAAAACAAAAGTTTGCAAATTTCTTCTCGATATTTTTTTAATTTTCTTATATTTTTAGACAAGGCTAATGGTAAATCTATAAAAAAAATGGAAGGCCAAGTCGTTCCATCTTAAGCATATTATCCGAGGAACTTGTTCTGTCCCACAACTTGGAGGGGGGGCAAAACAAGAAGAAGCTCAGACTACCCACATTTCGTCCGCGCTTTATTAAGTAAGTTTTTATTGAGGCTGAAAGTAACTATTGTTTGTAAGTTTAATTTTTAAAAGACTTCTGAGATTTTTACATTGAATGCCAAAGATAACATTTCATTTATTATAAATAAATCTTACAAATAACGATTACTTTCGGTCACTCGTTTTTATTCTCGTCTTGTTTTATTTTTAAAACTAATTTTTTTCTAGTACTAGATGCAATCGCCCTGGTGGAGCCGTCGGAGCCTCCCGAAAAGGCGCTGCAGAAGGCAATGCGGTGCGTTAAAAACTTGAGTTGTACCAAAAAAAAGGCAACACCGGCACCAGATGCTGAGGAGGAGGTGCCAGCGACCCCAAAAACACCGAAAACCCCCGAGCTCAAATTTTAAAATAAACAAATAAAAATAAAAATTACAACTGAAATTTTATTTGCTGCTAAGCGCTCAACGTGTGCTGAATGTGCGCTTTTTCGCTGCTTGAATGAGCGCTCAACATGTGCTGAATGTGTGCTTTTCCGCTGCTTAATCGAGAGCTCAACGTGTGCTGATTCTGTGCTTTTTCCGCTGCTTAATCGAGCGCTCAACATATGCTGAACGTGTGCTTTTTTTGCTGCTCAAAAAAGAGCTCAAAAAAGCGCTCAATGCGTGCTAGTTTTTGTGCACTGATGAACCCTAGGACATGCCTATGTTAATTTAAGCACTCAATTCCATACAAATTGTGCGCTCATTGAGCGCTCAGTGATGAAAATTTTGCAGTGATTCAGTGCTCAATAAGCGCTGAATGGTACTGCAGGGTACTTACACAGATACACACAGATACAACACCTTTGGGTGTTTTACATTCGGCACGCCACAATAAAAAATGCCAGTGTTTAGCTGAACGGTTTTAATAAAGCGTGTCGAATGAAAAAAATTTAGAAAGTTTGTTTATACAGTAGATCGTACATTTTCGTCACAAAATTTTATATCACAACTTTTGACGAGTCGAAGCTTTGGAGATGAAACTTTCCCAAAAGTCTTATTTCTTTTGCAGGTAATATATAAGTAGTAACCAGCCGGATCGGACAACTATATCTTATAGCTCCCATAGGAATAATCGGAAGTTATATATATATATATTATAATAGGAAGTTATATGAATGAATAAGCACCAGAGATATTTTTTTTTTAAATTTATTTTTCCGACAATTCCTATGGGAGCTATAAGATATAGTTGTCCGATCCGGCTGGACAACGGACATGGCTAGATCGACTCGCCTGCTGATCAAGAAAATATATACCCTTCAGTTCCAAAAAAAAAGTTTCACTTGTGAATCACCTTGTGAATCCCGTGGGACATGTCCTCTTGCACAAGTGAAGAACAAGTGACGCTCCATATAGAAAATTGTATGGGATGTCCGCATTTTCACAAGTGAAAATTCAAATGAAAATTTTTCGAAGTCCTACGGGATTTCACTTGTTCCTTATACTTATTTTTCGTATGGCCTGTCACGTGCCGGTGACTCGTCCCAAGTGAATCACTTGGGAAAATCAGAATTTTTCCTTGAGTTTTCACTTGTGAAATCACTTGCAAGGGACACGTCCCAAGTGAAACACTTGGGAAAATCAGAATTTTTCCTTGAGTTTTCACTTGTGAAATCACTTGCAAGGGACCCGTCCCAAGTGAATCACTTGTGAAAATCAGAATTTTTCCTTGAGTTTTCAATTAAAAAAATATAGAATTTAATTCATTTTATTTTAATTCATTTTAATTATATGGTACTATTTAGATTTTCAAAAATTGTACAATTATTGTTTCTGTTTTTTTGCTTCGTAAGCTTATTTTTAACGTTAGACATCGCCGTTCTTAAACCTTTGTCCGGGTCCTCTGAATCCTTGGCCAACGCTCCTGAAAAAACATATGTTTAAAAAATGCGTTTTATTTGTTTAATTGTATATTTACCTTTTATAGCTTGTTGCAGAATTTTTATTGGCACAAAACATTTCGTCATCCACTTTCGGCTAACGGAACCCATTGAATACCTTCAAAATTTACGTACTTTAAACTAAGATCAATGCACAACATCTTAAACTTAATGTAGCACTTACCTGTGTTTATTATATTAACTAAACGATTAAAGTAACTCTGCTGCGCACCATTAAAATGGATGCTTCCCTTTCAATCACTCAAACAGAATGCACCAAGTCTTCTCACCCCTTTACTAGATTTCTTTTGTTTTCTCTTCGCTGTTGGCGCGTGCCACTGCACCTATACCCTTTCTAAAGTGAAATATATTCGACTATATAGTTTTTACTTCTTGAGTAAAAAATACAATACGATTTTTTTTTAAATGTTAATACTTAAATGTTTTAAATACTTAAATCAATTTTAACGGACTAAATTTCTATAACTTAACTATAAAATTATATTGTAATAAGAATGTATAATAAGTAAATACAATATAACATTATAAGTAAATTCAATTTTCTAAATTTTACTATAATCAAATAGTTTACTTTTATAAAACAATATTAGTTGTTTTTTTCTATACACAATAATGCTCCTTAAATATTAGGGCATTCACATGTCGCTTCTCCACGAAAATTTTTCCGCCGAAATATTAGTCGCTAGCCAAACATAACGGAGAGACGCAAAAAAAAATAACGGACCAGCCGAAATTTGTCTCTGCGAGCGCGGAGTGCAGCAGATTATAAGACAAGAAAGAGAGGGAAATATCCGAATATCTGCCTCTCTTTGTTGCACGATCGTTTTCGTGGGCAGTCTTCTACGCTGCGCCGACTGCTCTGCTGACGTCAACAGCGGCACAGCGTTTTAGGCACAAAAAAAGCTTTTTGCCTTGAGCCATGTCACCGCGTCCCTACTGCAGAACTGAAGGGTACTTTATGGGGTCGGAAACGTCTCCTTCACTGCGTTGCAAACTTCTAACTGAAATCATTATAACCTCTGCAAGGGTATACAAATTATATCTTTGGTGTTTTATACCCCTTACTCGTAGAGTAAAAGGGTATACTAGATTCGACGGAAAGTATGTAACAGGCAGAAGGAAGCGTTTCCGACCCCATAAATTATATATATTCTTGATCATGATCACTAGCCGAGTCGATCTAGCCATGTCCGTCTGTCCGTCTGTCCGTCTGTCCATCCGTCCGGATGAACGCTGAGATCTCGGAAACTATAAGAGCTAGGCTATTGAGATTTGGCATGCAGATTCCTGAGCTTCTTACGCGCAAGTTTGTTTCAGCAAAGTGCCACGCCCACTCTAACGCCCACAAGCCGCCCAAAACTGTGGCTCCTAAAGTTTTGATGATAGAACATACAATTTTAACTGAAATGTTTTGTCCTCATCAATACCTACCGATTAACTCATAAAAAAGTTTGCCACTCCCACTTTAACGCCCACAAACTTCAAAAAATCGTAAATATGAAAGCGGGTATCTCGGAAACTATCAAAGATGGAGAATTTGGATCTCAGATTTAGATTCCATAGCCTTGTACGCAGTACAAGTTTGTTACGCGAAGATGCCACGCCCACTTTAACGCCCACAAACCGCCCAAATCTGTGGTGCCCACAATTTTTATGCTACCCTGCAGTACCATTCAGCGCTTATTGAGCACTCAATCACTGCAAAAAGCTCATCACTGAGCGCTCAATGAGCGCACAATTTGTATGGAACTAAGTGCTTAAAGTAACATAGGCATGTCCTAGGGTTCATCAGTGCTCAAAAAATAGTACGCATTGAGCACTTTTTTGAGCACCCTTTTGAGCGCTTTTTTGAGCAGCAGAAAAAGCACACGTTCAGCACATGTTGAGCGCTCGATGAAGCAGCGGAAAAAGCACACATTCAGCACATGTTGAGCGTTCGATTGAGCAGCGGAAAAAGCACACATTCAGCACACGTTGAGCGCTCATTCAAGCAGCGAAAAAGCGCACATTCAGCACGAGTTGAGCGCTTAGCAGCAAATAAAATTTCAGTTGTAATTTTTATTTTTATTTGCTTATTTTAAAATTTGATCTCGGGGGTTTCCGGTGTTATCGGGGTCGCTGGCACCTCCTTCTCAGCATCTGGTGCCGGCGTTGCCTTTTTTTTGGTACAACTCAAGTTTTTAACGCACCGCATTGCCTTCTGCAGCGCCTTTTCGGGAGGCTCCGAGGGATCCACCAGGGCGGTTGCATCTAGTATAAGAAAAAAATTAGTTTTAAAAATAAAACAAGACGAGAATAAAAACGAGTGACCGAAAGTAATCGTTATTTGTAAGATTTATTTATAATAAAAGAAATGTTATCTTTGGCATTCAATGTAAAAATCCCAGACGTCTTTTAAAAATTAAACTTACAAACAATAGTTTTCAGCCTCAACAAAAACCTACTTAATAAGGCACGGGCCTCTTCTTTTTTTGCCCCCCTCCAAGTTGTGGGACAGAACAAGTTCCTCGGATAATATGCTTAAGATGGAACGACTTAGCCTTCCATTTTTTTATAGATTTGTCTAAAAATATAAGAAAATAAAAAAAATATCGAGAAGAAATTTGCAAACTTTTGTTTTCGGTCACTTGATTTATTTTATTTTGTTGTAAAAAATTATTTATGTATTTTTTTTATTATTTATTAAATCATTTATTTATTTTGCAGATGCGGAAAAAATACCACTTTTCCAGGGACGAAAAATTAGAGATGTTTGAGATTTTTATTTAAATAGCCATGTTTGTTTACTTACACAAAAATAAAAATTGTGCTTTAATGTTATTAATACAAAAAATCATAAGTTATAAAAACAAACATCTCTTATTCTTGGTCCCTAGGAACTTAGCACTCAATAAGATTTTCAAATTTTTTCACAGATTTATTCATTTGTTTATTTATATGCATCATTTGTTGTTTTTCACATCAAAAATTAATATTTTTCATAGCTATTTTTTTTCCGCCACGTGTTTTTTTGGGAATCTTGTATTTTCCATTTTTTTAATATACATTAACTTGTTTTTCTCTCACTGATTAAATGAATATTGGTCTGCGACAGACTTACCTGGGAATCGTATAGGTATCACTTTTAAACCACTGGTTTATTTTATTTAACTACCTTAATTGCGTGCAATTCTAACTCCTTCACATAAGTAAACCCAAGTGAAAAAGACGAAAAAAGTCGCGTGCCTTCCAGAAAAACAACAAGCAACAACAACAACGGTTCCGCTAATCCGTTGTTCTGTTTTTTTGGCATGTCCCGTTTGGTCTATGCATCTTGCACATAAAAGCAGGGTATTTATAGACATATCCGACTATGCAAATCGGTTTATAAAAATATATTCTTAAAACTTCACATATTATTAAATAATATTAATAAACCTATAAATTTGTTTAAGAAATACAAATATTTTAAAACAGATACCTTTTATTTTAAATGGTTGTTTTATCATTTACGAACAAATGTCGCATTATTCAAAAGGCAAGGGTGCACAAAAGTCTATATATTTTAGTTGCTGGGCCTCCTTCCCATCACACGCACTTTTCCGTCTGAGACATGGCGAGCCCAAAATTACTTTTTGTGCGTTCTCTTTGCGGACCCGACTGAGAGCGCGTCGCTTTGCCGCCGTTGCGCTCAGCTCTGCCGGCGTCGCTGGCTTCTCTGCCGACGTCGCAGTCGGCTTCGTGATGATTGGGCGCTTAACTCAATTGTGGAACTGCAGGGTAGATACAAAATTTTAACTGAAATGTATTAGTCTTGTTAATACCTACCGTTTGACCCCAAAAGTTTGCTACGCCCACTCTAACGCCCATGACGCTTAAATCTGTCTTCCGCCAACCATATATTGAGATCACGGGTAGGTGGCGCATTTCAATCTCGCTTTACTGCTTGCATATCTCCATTTCCCTTTGGTTCCTCTAGCTGAGTAACGGGTATCTGATAGTCGAGGTACTGGACTATAGTGTTCTTCCTTGTTTAACGTACAAACTCCAACGCTTGTAAATAACATTTTTTAATTAACTCTGAATTTTGAATTTATTTTTATTAAAATCTGACGACTGTATCATATAGCTGCAATAGGAACGATCGGAAAATTGGTGGGAAAATTATATGAAACAAATTATAGCTTCGGTGTTTTTTGACACATTATCTTATACTAATAGAAATATCAAATTTGTATTTTGAAAAATTTCGAATTAAATTTAATAAAAACAAGGATGAACGCTATGGTCGAGTACCTCGACTATCAGATACCCGTTACTCAGCTAAATAAAGATATGCAAGTAGCAAAGCGAGATTAAAATGCGCCACCTACCGGCGGTATACAGATTTAAGCGTTATGGGCTTTAGAGTGGGCGTGGCAAATTTTTTTTGGGTCAATCGATAGGTATTGATGAGAACATTACATTTCAGTTAAAATTTGTATTCTAGCATCAAAACTGTAGCAGCCACAGTTTTGGGCGGCTTGTGGGCGTTAGAGTGGGCGTGGCACTCTACTGAAACAAACTTGCGCTGCGTAAGAAGCTCAGGAATCTGCACGCCAAATCTCAATAGCCTAGCTCCCATAGTTTCCGAGATCTCAGCGTTCATCCGGACAGACAGACGGACAGACGGACATGGCTAGATCGACTCGGCTAGTGATCCTGATCAAGAATATATATATTTTATGGGGTCGGAAACGCTTCCTTCTGCCTGTTACATACTTTCCGACGAATCTAGTATACCCTTTTACTCTACGAGTAACGGGTATAACCAGACGACTCTAACGTATAGCTGTAAAAAAAAACGGTCAGAGAAATAATTCAATAATTTTTATACCCTTGCATTTATTATACCCTGGCACATGGTTTTATGATTTCAGTCAGAAGTTTGCAACGCAGTGAAGGAGACGTTTCCGACCCCATAAAGTATATATATTCTTGATCATCATCACTAGACGAGTCGATCTAGCCATGTTCGTCTGTCCGTCCGATTCTACGCAAACTAGTCTCTCAGTTTTAAAGCTATCGGGCTGAAACTTTCCCAAAAGTTGTATTTCTTTTGCAGAAAATACATGAGTCGGAACCAGCCGGATCGGACAACTATATCTTATAGCTCTCATAGGAATAATCGGAAAAAAAAATTAAAGAAAATTATATCTTTGGTGTTTTTATACACTGGCAGAGGAAATTATGATTTCAGTCATAAGTTTGCAAAGCAGTGAAGGAGACGTTTCCGACCCCATAAAGTATATATATTCTTGATCAGCATCACTAGACGAGTCGATCTAGCCATGTCCTTCTGTCCGTCCGATTTTACGCAAACTAGTCTCTCAGTTTTAAAGTTTTATTTCTTTTGTAGGTAGCATATAAGTCGGAACCAGCCGGATCGGACAACTATATCTTAAAGCTCCCGTAGGAATTATCGGAAAAAAAACAATAAAAAACTAAAAAAATTATATCTTCGGTGTTTTTTTAACATATAACCACCTATGCTTGGAAATAACATTTCTTAATTAGTTCTGAATTTCGAATTTAATTTTATACAAATCGGACGACTATCATATAGCTGCCATAGGAAGAATCGGAAAATTGGGGGGATAATAATATAAAACAAATCATAGCTTCGGTGTTTTTTGACATATTTAGGGTATTCAATTGCGTTGCAATCGTTTGAAAAGTGTAAAAGTGTAAGCAGTTCCAACAACAATTTCCATACAAAATAGTTTTCAAGGCCTACAACACCCCAGCCTATGTATACAAATCTGTTGTACTTGTGTAGAAATAGGGGGTTAATAATGGGTAAGAATTTTATCTAAAATACTAAAAATATACTGAAAAGTTGGGTTTTAATGACAGAAAATATCATAGCCTTCTTTTCACAAAAATTTAAAAGTTGGCGTTATTTTGTACGTCAATTTCCTGCAACGATATTTTAAAATAGAGGGCGTTCACAATTCTCGTCTGGCAAACTTACAAAGTTTACACTTTTGCAACGCAATTGAATACCCTAATTATCTTATACTATTGGGAATAACATTTTGTGTATTTTTAAGAATTTGGAATTAAATTTAATAAAAATCGTACGACTCTAATATATAGCTGTCAAAAAAACGGTCAAAGAAATAATTATATAATTTGTATACCCTTGTATTTATTATACCCGTGCACAGGGTATTATGATTTCAGTCAGAAGTTTGCAACGCACTGAAGAAGACGTTTCAAACCAAGGTAAGTCCTGCACTTAAGTTAAACACAGAACTTGGATGCTTAGATTATAACATATATATTGTGGTATTTTGTTATAACTGAGTGATTGTTCAGAATTGAGATTTTTTTCTTAGTGGGCTTTTTAGCGTGGTTCTTCAAGGAGTGTGCCCAGAGAGGTTTTTTTATACCAATCTATTCTGAGGAGTTTTCAGCGATGCCAGATGCCAGAAAACATGATCACCACAGTACTCCCCCTAGACTTTATGATGTAAAACGAACAGGGAGTCTAATTGAAGAGGTCTTGAAGATTGGTTAACAGCAGAGGTCGTTACGGTGTTTTCGATCCTGTTGCTGAAGTCACTGGATGGATTTGGGGGTGGAATAATTGGCTGCGGAGTTTCGATGAAGGCGGGCTTGAGTCGGTCTATAGACACCTTAATGCATCGAGTGCCGGTGTTTATGGTGAAGTATTTACATTGCTTTTTTTTCAATTCAAAAGGTCCATAGTAAGGCGGTTGAAGGGATTCACGGACGGTGTCGTTACGTAGGAAGACGTGAGTTGCCTGTTTCAGCTTTTTAAAAACAAATGGCTTGGAGAAGTCGTGATGTGCCGTCTGGATGGGCCGTATTTCTCGCATGATTTCCTCCAGTTCCTTTGCGAAGTCAGTTTGCGGTTGGAAATGGGACTTTTGATGAAAAAAATTCTCCAGGAAGGCGAAGGGTTGTTCCGTACACAAGTTGCGCTGATGTTGTTTGGATGTCTGGCTTGAATGCTGAACGCAACCCAAGCAGGATCAGTGAAAGTTTTTGTGGCCAATTTACACGATTTTTGCACATAATGGCTGCTTTTAGTGTTCTGTGCCAGCGTTCGATGATTCCGTTTGCTTGTGGGTGATATGCTGTTGTGCGAAGGTGGTCTACTTCTAGCAGTCGTGACAATTCATGGAACAATTGGAATTGAAACAATTGAAACTGTCTGCCCTGATCCGTTGTGATGCGGGCTGGAACTCCAAATCTTGAGATCCACGAGCCGATGAGTGCAGAGGCTACCGTGTTGGCGTGCATGTCCTCGATTGCGATGGCTTCTGGCCAACGTGTATGACAGTCAATGATTGTTAAGCAGTATCTATAATGATCTGATTGTGGTAATGGTCCGATGAGATCTAAATTGATGTGGTCAAATCTTTGTGTAGGAAGCGTGAACTGATCCAACTCCACTGTGAGAAATGTTGTGTAGTTTTCGGATGACGTTCTTCCTTAGAGGCTCTGGAACAAAAGGTCGCACGCTGGAAGTAGATAAATCGCAAATTATTGAGTTGGTAGAGTTGGGAATGCTGATTGACTTCAACTGCAATGCAGTGGTGTTGTCGTTTAGTAGCCGTTTAAGTTATTCGCAACTTGCTTGTGCGATGCTGAGTTCGTTGTAGTCAATAATTTCGCGTTCGATGGTTGAGATGCGGGAAAGCGCGTCAGCGGTAGTGTTTTCAATTCCAGCCACACGCACGATAGAGGTAGTGAATCGGCTAATGAAATCCAATTGTCGAAGTTGCCGTGGGGAGGCTTTTTCAGGTTTTTGCTAAAAAGCGTATACCAAAGGTTTATGGTCTGTGCGAATGTCAAACATTCTTCCTTCTAGCATGTCGCGAAAGTGTCTGATGCTGAGGTATATAGCGAGCAGCTCTCGATCATATGTGCTATACTTGCGTTGCGTTTCAGTTAATTTTACACTGAAAAATCCCATTGGTTGAAACTGGCCGTCCACGACTTGATCCAGTACTGATCCAACTGCGAAATCGCTAGCATCTGTGCAGAGAGAAAGTGGTGCAGAGGGTGCGGGGTGTACAAGTAACGTTGCCTCTGCAAAAGTTCGCTTACATTCATCGAAATCGTGGATGGTGGCGGCAGTCCAAGTGATTGGATTTAGTCATTCTTCTCATTTCCAGGGACAAGTTGGTTTAGCGGTGCTTGATGTTGAATTGCATTTGGCAAGAATCGCCTGTAAAAGTAAATCATTGCCAACGCAGGTTACCTCCTTTGCGACTTTGGGCGAAGGGAAATCCGAAATGGCCTTTACCTTCTCTGGCAGTGGTTTGATGACGTTTGAATCAATGTGATGGCCCAAGAAATCGATCGACTTCTTTCCGAAACTACATTTAGCTGGATTAATGGTGAGGTTGAATTGACGCAGTCGTTCAAATACTTTGCGGAGTTGAAGTTGGTGCTGCTCCATGTTAACTGATGCAACCGCGATGTCATCGACGTAAACGAAGACAAAATCCATCTCTGAAAATGCGGAATGCATGTATCGTTGGAATGTTTGCGGCGCGTTGCACAGTCCGAAAGTCATGTGGGTGAATTCGAAAAATCCAAAAGGTGTAGTTATGGCCGTTTTGGGGATGTCTCGAGTCTCGATGGGAATTTGATGGTATGCTCGGTTTACATCGATCTTTAAAAATACGTGCTTCCCGAAAAATATGTGAGTGCAGTCTTGAATGTGTGGTAAGGGATACCGATCTGGTGTGGTTTGGGCATTGAGAGCTCGGTAATCGCCGCATGGACGCCATTCACCAGTAGCCTTACGGACCATGTGTAACGGGGAGGCGTAAGGACTTTTTGACGCGCGGCAAACGCCGAAGTTGATCAGATACTGGAACTCACTTTTTGCTGCTTGGAATTTTTCTGGAGTAAGTCTTCTGGGCCTAGGGAATGGTGGAGAGCCTTTGGTTTCAATGCAGTGTGTGACGTTGGCGGTTGTTGCTTGAGGAGGAGATGAGTTAAGCTGTGTGATGTCCTTAAATTCTTCCAGTAGCTTGGAGAATTCGCAGTGAATGTTATATGTCCTGTTCTCCGCAATTGATTGTTGGCTAAACATACCGCAGCATGATAGGCGTGATTCGACATCAACTAACTTCGAGTTTTTAAGATCAACCAGGAGATTAAAGTGCTGCAAGAAGTCTGAGCCAATGATTGGCATTTTCGTATCGGCTATGGTAAAAATCCACGTGAAAGGGTGGCGCAAGCCGAGATCCAGAGTAAGGCGGGTGGTACCATAAGTATGGATTGCCGTCCATTGGCTGCGAATAGTGTATGGTTATTATAAGCTTTGATGGCTCGATTAATTGTTTTTGGTGGTAATACAGATACGTCAGCTCCAGTATCAATGATAAAACTTTTACCCGATTGGGAGTCCGGAACGAAGAGACGGTTGGAGGTTGAAATTCTGCAGATATTTACTTTGAACAATGGGTAGCGTTTTGAGGCATTTGCGTTACGACCGTCGGAGCTGCCCTGTTGATTTCCAACGGTGGAGCTTAGTTTTTTGAATTGTTGTTGGCATGGAAAGAGCACGGTTGGATGCAACGTTGGGCTCTGTCCGCGTACTTGTTGTGGTATTAGCAAAATTGAGGGTCTGAATTGTCCCTGGATGGTGTGTTACTGCAGAAGCTGTTGTAGCTGGGCTATCGATTGTAGCTCCGACCGCGTTGCTGATTGGTTGTGCCAAGGAGCTGACTTAGTTTGTTGTTGATCTGCTGTAGCATCTTGTCATTGTCATCCAGGCGTTTAACCAGCTGTGTGATGCGATCCTCCTGTGAAGCGTGGTGGGTGTTTTGCTGTGATACTGCACACATGTGATCCGAAGTGTCGTAGTTAAGGGAATCCATCACAGCATCGGCAGCAGTTGCAAGCTGGGCGAGGGTGGTGTTGGGAGAGCTTTCGAGCAGACTTACGATTACAGCACGCGCTGGAGGTGATCGTAGGTTTTTTGATACCAATCTCTTCTGAGGAGTTTTCAGCGATGCCAGATGGCAGAAAACATGATCGCCACAAGTATATATATTCTTGATCAGCATCACTAGACTAGTCGATCTAGCCATGTCTGTCGGACGGACATTTTCTACCCAAAGTATTCTCTCAGTTCTGAAGCTATCGGGCTGAAACTTTTCCCAAACTTTATTTCTTTTGCAGGTAGTATATTAGTCGGAACCAGCCGGATCGGACAACTATATATATTTTGCCAGAGATTCTTACGAGTGGGATTCATCAAGGAACTACATTTATAAGTTATCCGAATTTGTAAAACCACCCCTTCACGTATATCAACTTAATAATAAAATGAAAGCCGTTAGGCTAAAATATATATACTTTTAGTAGTCGAGGGCTTCGTAGCTAGCACTATGGAATCAAAAAGCGAAAACGATTCGATGTTGAATCCGAGAACGATTCATCTCGAAATCGAGATCGATTCGATGTTGAAACCGAGCACGATTTATCTCGAAATCGAAATCGAACATTCTTAAAGGCCCGTTCGCAAACCGAGAAGACTTCGATCTTGGTTTTGAGAATTTGAGCAAGAAACGCTCTTGGCTCATTTTGAGTATGTATATAAATGTGACGTCTAGATCATATAGCTGTCTTGGGAACGATCAGATAATAAAGGGTAATATAATAGGTAAACAATTCTACGACAGCTTCGTTGGCAGGCAGCGTCTCCGACCCTAAGAAGTATATATGTATAAATATATATGAAGTATTCAGCATCACTAGCCGAGTCGATCTAGCCATGTCCGTCTTTAAGTCTGTCCGTGTGATCGCTGTGATCTCAAAAACTATAAGAGCTAGAGGCTTGAGATTTCAGATTTAGATTCCCTATCCTCGTAAGCAGCGCAAGTTTTTAATTCTTTAAAAAATGGCTCTATTTTGCTCAAAAAAAAAAGATAGCCAGCTTGGATCGTCACCTAATGACGTTTTTATTTACTGCCTTCTCTGCATACAGTCATACATCCTGAATATACTGGACTTGTTTTCAGAGTAAGGATTTTTTTGATCTGCAAGTGGGATGTTCGTGGACTCTTGCGATTAAACAGACCGGCTACGTGGCGCTGACCAATGAAAGCTTTAAGAAACTGTTTGATACGTAGTTGATAAGTACAAAGAGTTTAAGGTCGACCTTGATAATAAAAAAATGCCAGTTGGGTCACCTAAATGCAAGAAGACCGCTCCTTTAAAATCTGTGGGAGGGAAGGCATCAGTCGCGAATCCCAATTTAGTTTCCCGGTCGGTCATTTCAGCTAAGTCGGAATCCACTGGCGCTGGTGGGTCCAAAACTTCACTGCCGCCATTACCCATTGGTACCGAAAGCTCTGGAGGAGTCCCTTTCTCCGCTAGTCAGCCTAAGTGTTCAAACACAACGGATTTTTCTGTTCCGATAACCAGACGAACGGTGTTCATATTGCTGGTGGGGGAAGATAAAGACTCTCGGTTGTTCCATATAGGAAGCAATTATCTGTGTCTCGCTTAACCCCTGAAACCACATCTGCAGATGTTTTGGAATTCATACAGCACGAATTCCTATCTTAAAACATCACAGTGGAAGAGTTTAAATTTCTATATGTTCGTAGAATAACTTCACTTAAGATATCTGCTCCTCCTGAAGTATTTAACGTACTAAATTCTAAAAGTTTTTGGGTTAATGATGAAGTGGTCATTAAAAAATTTGTTCTCAACAGACGGAGAACTAATAATAGGCCTTCCACCGTGGTACCTGCGCCAAATAACTGAGCAGGTTATATTTGGCCTATCAAAATGTTATAGGACTTAATATAAAGCTAAGGTTTATGCTGTGTCCTCTGCTTTTCCTGAAGACGTTCTAGCCTTTACTGAGACTTGGCTGAAACCGGATATATATTTCTCAAAAGTTTTGTCGAACAATTTTAATACTTATAGAACCGATTGCTCTCCTCTTAGGGGGTGGGGTGATGATTGCCGTTACCTCTAGTCTAACATCGGAGAGAATATACTTTCTTAACCCACATTACATAGAATTTGTTATTGTTAAAGTTTATTTCCAATCTTCATCTATTTTTAAACCCTGTTCTTATATTTCCCCCGAGTCCGACTTAATAATCTATGATCACAATTTGTCTGCAATAAAAAATGTTCTCTGAAATGATCTCTGATTGTTTTGGGTGACTTTAATCTCCCTGACATTTTTTGGCCTGTTGAAATTATCATTACAAGTAAACATTGAACGTAGTTCACTAAACAGACAATAAGATCTATTTGTATTAGATCCGTCTGAAGTCATTGTATCTAGAATTTACGCACTTGTTGTTCTAGAAGACGGATATCATCCCACATTGGAATTAACAATTTACCTCCTCTGCGTTGATAGCCTCTCCCCTCGTTTCCGACCCCATAAAGTATATATATTCTTGATCTAGCCGAGTCGATCTAGCCATGTCCGTATGTCCGTCAGCCGGAATAAACGTTGAGCAGCGTGCCACGCATTTTCTAACGCCCACAAGTCGCCCAAACTGTGGCTCCTACAATTTCTATGCTAGAAAAAAATTTTAGCTGAAATGTATTATGTCTCGTCAATACCTATCGATTGACTTAAAAAAAGTTTGCACGCCCACTCTAACACCCATAACGCTTAAATCTGTCTACCGCCCACATAACGATATATTAAGAAAGTGGGTAGGTGGCGCATTTCAATCTCGCTTTGCTGCTTGCATATCTCCATTTCCCTTTTGTCCCTTTAGCGTTCTTCCTTCTTTTCCAATATAATTGGACAAATTTAATCAGTAGCATGGACATGGAAAGAGCCACTGAACTACTTTATACCTTATTTTCTTAATGAATGCGATGATGATGGTCTTCCTCCAAAGCTAAACAAGCCTTCTTGGTTTACCAGTGCGCTTTAATAACTGAAAAACCTTAAAACTAGCACTCATAAAAAGTACAAAAAGTCGGGTAAGCCATCCGATTTCCCCCGATATGTGGCTCGATTGGATTTTAATGTTCTCAATAGTCATTGCTGTTATATGTACTCAAACCGATGTAAATTTGAATTTTCAAAGGGTCCGGGGCAAGTATATAACTTTGATAATGCCAAGCGTAAGTCGTCAGCATTGCCTTCATCGGTACGTTTTAACTCAATGGAGGCATCGACGGATTCTGAAATTGCTGATTTATTTGCCGAGTTTTTCCAAACTACTTATAGTTCGGCTGCTTGGTCAAATTCTAACTACCCTAATCCCTTAAATAAGGCAAATTGTATCTTTACCCCTGAAATTACGGAAATTTCTCTCGTAAGAGACTTAGAAAAAACAACGCCAACTTATACTCCCGGTCCTGATGGACTCCCCGGGTGTGTGCTTAAGTTTTGTGCGTCAACCATATGTAAACCGATTCTTAAACTTTTTAATTTGTCTATTTCATCGTCAGTTTTTCCTACTATCTGGAAGGACTCTTTTATTATTCCACTTCACAAAAAGGGTGCGAAGGCGGATGCCCAGAATTACAGAGGTATTTCTAAATTGTCGGCAATTCCTAAAGCATTTGAACGTATTATTACTTCTCATTTGCAACATTTATGTTCCTCGCTAATATCACCTTGTCAGCATGGTTTTGTTAAGCGAAGATCGACCACCACCAACCTTCTGGAATTGTCATCTATTGTAATAAATGGATTTAAGAATAAAATGCAGACTGACGTTATATACACTGATTTTAGTAAGGCCTTTGACTCTGTCAACCACTCTCTTCTCTTATTCAAATTAAATCAGCTTGGGTTTCCATGTAATCTATTAACTTGGATTTCAAGTTATTTGAATGGTAGGACTCAGAGGGTTATATTCAAGAACGCTGCCTCAAAACTGATCTATGTGACATCCGGAGTGCCTCAGGGTAGTCATTTGGGCCCTTTGCTGTTTACTTTGTTTATTAACGATCTTCCCTCTATCATAACACACTCTCGTGTACTAATGTATGCTGATGATGTTAAGCTTTGTTTATCACATAATGATATAGCGTCGGGTTTCAACTTACAGTCAGATATTGATTGTTTTCAGGGATGGTGTGAGTATAACCTTTTAAATTTGAACTGCCTTAAATGCAACGTTATGACTTTTCATAGGGGTACTCCTACTTTTGTTAGTAACTCTCTTCAAAATACGCCACTCGACCGTATCTATTCAGTTAATGACTTAGGCGTTCTTCTGGACCCAAAACTTGAATTTGACTGCCACATAATGTCCACTGTCAGCAAGGCCATGAGTGTTCTTGGGTTTATAAAGCGTTGGTCAAAAGAATTTGATGACCCTTATACAACCAAATTATTATTTACCTCCCTTGTCCGTCCTATTTTGGAATATTGTTCTTCGGTTTGGAGTCCACAATATCAAGTGCATATTGACCGTATTGAGTCGGTACAAAAAAAATTTCTTCTTTTTGCCCTTCGTAGTTTGAATTGGGATCAAAACATAAGGCTACCTACCTATCAGAGTAGATTACTATTGCTTAATTTACCTACCCTTGCAAATCGTAGAACAATGCTTGGTACTATTTTTATGCAAAATCTTATAAGAGGTGATATTGATTCTGTAGAACTTGTAAGCCGCCTAACTTTCAATGTTCCTGTTAGACTAACACGAAATTATTATCCCCTAAATTTGCCACGATGTACATCTAATTTTTGTCTGCACGAGCCCTTTCGCGTTCTGTGTAATAATTATAACAACCTTTATCATTTAATTTGCACTTCAACTTCTATCCCGGTATTAAAAACTAATATTTTAACTCATTTGCTTCATTCTTAGATGCTTCTTTTATTTTCATTTGTGTCCCGTCTCTATTTGTTTTTTGAATCTTCCTCGCGAACTCGTATTTTTTGCCCAAATTGATAAAAGGGCCCCGCGCGTAACAAGCACGTGCTTGGTGTCGTTGGGCCACTTGTTTGTACTGCTCGTAGTGCATCAACGTCCATCATATATTTCAATTTCGTTACTTGTGCCCGACAATATTCCAGTTTCCTTTGCCCACAATTTTACACTTGAAACAATTCCAGTAGATATTTCAGTGCTACTATTCAACTAAAATATTTCTTAAATATATTTTCAATTCCAATTGTGTGTAAAATATAACTCAGCCACAGTAAAAAATTCCCGATCATAACATTTTTTCCTTAAGATTTGCACTCTTTATTTTTTACTGTGTTCCAGCTGCGTGTGTGTATATTTACATACATATTCTAATACAGTCCACTCCAACTACTTTTCTCGACCTATAAATACGGCTAAACTATTTCTAAAATTAAAAACAAAGTTACAAATTCCACAAATTTACTCCAGCAAATCGTTTGCAATTTAGTTGTGCAGGTGACAAACAAACGCACCGACATACAAACATAAGCGAAGTCTTTCCAATTCCCGCAACGTTATTCCGCTATTCGCACCCCACATACTCGTATGTACATATGTACAGTGTACATACATACGTATATCGATATTTTCGCCAGTGCACAGTGGGTCAAGAGCTCACAATAAATGTGCCTTCCAAACATACAATATTAAAGTCCGTAATTCTTTCATAAGTCCGACCATCCGATATAATAAATATTTATTGACTCTGCCTATCCGACAGTGTGACCGTATATATTTACAGTCTTGATTGGTTCCTAAATTCCAATTGGATTTAAGCTCGTTTCCTTACTGAATTAAAATTCTAAATTATTTTACGTCATGGCAACATTAGTCAAATCCGCTTTAACCCGATTTATGGCCACAGTTGACTGTGTTTACGTCAAAAGGGCGTTTAATTTCAGGAGGCAGTGTCGAGCGGCAGTCTTATCCAGATGCCTACATCTCGCGCGCTTGCACTGCCGTCCGCTCTCCCTCTCCATCTCTCCCTTAAGTCTCCGCTCTGCTCTGAAGCGCTTAAATTAAGTTAGGCTTAATCAGTTCATGTTTCAAAGTGTACTAATAAACACCTACTCGTAAAAACCCCAAAATACTCCCGTGGTTTTTGGGTACCATTCGATCTTGGGGCTTCACCTATTTCATCGATCAAGCCGCACCGCCCCAACAATATTAAATATGATTTACCAAACAAAAAGCCAATACGCGTAAATTATTCGAATTGAATAGTCTTTTTTTTTTTGAGCATTGTTTGAGTTTTTTTTTGTTTATTTTGTTTTTGCATATTTATAGAAAAATAGTTATAAAATCCTTTATTTTATTTTTATAAGGCCTTGCTATTATAAAGTTGATGTTAAGGAAACAATAATTTTATTATACGTAATAGTAACTACGACTAAGCTGAAGTACAAATCATTGGTTTCCAAAATATTGATTTTTTCTCATAGTCCTGGCCGTATAAGGCATGCCCACATATATTCATCATTGTTAATACGGCATTGTAAGCTTAAAGTCTAACTGTTATTGTACGTTGTTTAATACGAGAGTTTTCCTCCCGTTTAGTAGCTATCGACAGCGTCTTCTTCGATATCTGCATCTAGTTGTTCTAACGTTTTGGCTCTGCGACGACTAATCCATGGCATAAAACTCCAAAGGCTGGCCCAAGCTAAGAGCGTCAAGCCCAGGGCGTGGAAAAGAGGATTATAATCATTAACCGCCTCGAACCAGTAGTTACACAGCGGCGGCCCAACCAACTGCAGCAAGCCATTGACAAAAAGGCTTATACCATAGGATGAAGTCAATCTTTCCGTGCCAAGCATGTCTGCCATAATCACGGCAGTGATTCCGACGTAGATTCCGGATGCTAGACCAAACAGTGCGCACCAGAAGCATACTGAACTGTAAGCCCATGCAAAAGGTAGAAGCGCAAGGGAAAGTCCCGATATGGACAAGCCGCCAACAAAGTACCAGGTCTTAGGTATGTATCCCATGTCTGAAAGTGCTGATCCTCCAATACGTCCAATTAGGTCTGTCGTAGAGACAACGGAAAGCAGATAGGCAGATAATGATTTGTTAAACCCCCTAGCTTCCCCAAAACTGGGCAGCAAAATTATAAAATTTGTATAGCTTATGGCATTTGTAGAATTTGAAATAAGTATGACCAAGTACATAGGATCTTTTAAAAGGCTTAGATCGAAAAACTTCGATCGTTGTGGCTGCTTGTCTTTGCCTCGTGATTCGACAGCTTGAGTTCCATCTGGTCTGGTCGAGTCGCCGCTAGGACCTCCTATTCCACTACTACCCACAGAGCGAAGCGACAAATGAGAGGAAAATTCTTTCGGCTGGAAAGACAATGTGCTCCCATGATATGGTGTACTGACGTATAAAAAACTGCTGGTCGAAGGCGAGCGTTTGGACAGCCGTGTTTTAGATAAATTCCGCAGAGTAAGTTTGTTGGAGCTCGAGCGACCCTCGGGTACTGCGTACAAGGAAGACTGCGAGTTCAATTGGCCAGGCGTAAAAGTTTGATTTCTTTGGGGTAACCTCACTGGGGTACTGATCTTACGAGATCGAGACTGAAACTCGTCTCCAGACTTTAAGTAACTTTGAACAACCGCTGCGGATGCGCTCCGCACAAACTGTTTCTCATCGTCGGGTGGATACAGTGGTGACGGAGGGGAGTTGCAAGGTAACAAATGCTTATCAGTCTCCTCGTTTTTTGGGGCAGACTCGTCAACATTTTCGAACTTCATCACAATGCCAATATCTTCTTCTTCAGGAATGTCTTCCAAAACCTGGCGTATGCGAGGTACTCGAATCATGTGCTGTTCAACAGGCTCATAGAAAAGAGCAGCAACAAATACATTCAGAGTAATGCCACCCATGATTAAGCAGGAGCCATGATAACCGTAAGTCTCGAGTAGCCAGCGAAGCAGGGGCGGAAGAATAATGCTGCCCAACGCGCTGCCTGAAATGCACAAGCCATTAGCTAATCCGCGAAGCTTTGAAAAGTACGAGGTCACAATGTAGACAGTGGGTGGGAAAGAAAGGCCAGCCCCAATTCCGACCAAAACGCCATAGCTGAAAAACAAAAGTAATAATCACTTTAAAATATATGTCTGCGCTGAAAAAATTACCTGATGTACAAGTACTCAATAGATGATGCCCAGAAGGAGAGTATCATTCCCAGTGACGCAGATGCTCCACCAAGAAGGGTGACTGTGCGATAAGAGTACTTTACAGACAATATGCTCGAAACTGGACCTGCAAATAAGTTCACACAGTTATAAATGAGGCCTTAAGAAGTACTGTTGCCTCTTACCCAACGAACTGTACAGAAAATAGCACAGGGCCGGTATCCAGGCAGCCTTTGTGGGTGAAGAGTTAAAAGCGTCGGTGAATTCCGAAAACAGTACTTCAAAACTTTTAATAGTTCCAGGGATTAGAAAGTTTGTCATACACGAACCCAAAAGCACAAGCCAACCCCATCCACCATCAGGTGGAACAAGATCATAGTCTGAGTCATCTTTTTTGTTGAGTAGGCCGACTGCGCATTAATTAAAAAATATATTTTTAAAATTTTAATTTATACAAGAAAGGAAGCCAACTTCGGTAATCCGATGTTTATATACCCTTTCACGTCGTTTCTATGGGAGCAATCTATATACAGAGCAGAAATACTAATATAACTTTACATTTCTGTTTACTATGTTTTGCTAAATCAAAACAAATTCGTAGTTCTGAAATAATAAAATAAATGCTATGCAGTAAAATAGGTTATGTTTAAAAATACGGAGCTATAATTATTTCCCTATTATTTTTCCATTAATTATCCGTTCGTTTCTATGGCAGATGTTTTAGAAAATAACGTGTTGAAAAAAAAAGCGTCGGTACCTCGAATCGATTTAGCGTCGCTTGTGACCGGTTGTGTTTATCTTGTGCTCTGTGATTTTTGTCAATTTGTCATTAATATCTGTGATACTGGTGCCTTGCTTTGTGACTTAGTCCAACATAATTAGCCGTGCTTGTGTTTTAAATCGACTGTTTATGTTTAATTGTCTATTTTATTATATAAATTTTAACAAAACCTAACTGTGTTTTTAGCCTGTGCATTTTGCTATTGTAACTTCTGTACGCTGTGCTGCATTTGTTTCAATAGCTTTTGTTGTTGTTTTTCATAAATTTCTTGTAACCTCTCTCCCGTTTCTTGTCGTCTAAACTGTTGTCGTGTATATTTTGTTTGTGTTTCGCAAGCCACGCTCAGTAGAGCCACTCTGTCACGCTCTCTCACTCTCGCAGTCTCTACGCGCTCTTATACTTTTGTGTTCTTGTGTGTCTACATTTTTATTGTTTGATCCCAGTGTCAAATTAAGTGAGGTATTTATAATTCTTTTGATTCTTTGGTTTTATAAATAACTCTTTTTCTTAAATTGAACTACTTAAAAAAATTGCTCTTTGATTCTCACTCTCTCTCCCGCTCTATATTACAACTGTAACTTAAACTCTCTCTGAACCTGCCGAATTTCTGGTAGACTTTTGGTGTGCTATTCTCTTGTCTCTCTCTCTCTCTCTCTTTCTTGCTTGCTTTACATTGTAACTGTTCCTGCGTAAAGATGTCAGTGTCCCACAAGCAACGCTCAATCGATAGAAGATTTTTTCTCTCGTGCTCTCTTACATTTAAATTATTACGCGATCTCGCGCTCTTATTTTTTTTCGTGTTTTGTGCCTTTGTGGTTTTGGAATTTGATCCCAATGCCAAATTTACTCGAGGTATTTTTCATATATTATTTTATTTTATTTAATTTCCTTAAAATGGCTCTTGTCTGCTCTAAGAAAAATTGTTATCTTTCGTCTTCAACTAAACCCTTTTATTTTCTGCTGGCTCTGCGAGTCGATAATGCACGTTAAATGCGCAGGATTTACTGGTAGAGTCAAAGACTTCATTGATCAGAATTCTGGACTCATGTGGTCATGTGGATCCTGCAAGGAAATGGTTGTTGAGATGAGCAGCTTTATGAAGCAGACTCGAGACAGCCCTTTGAATCTCTCTGGTGCTTTTAAACAGCTCAATGAGGGGTTCAATTCCGTTTGTGCCCAATTTAATAATAAGAAATTACTAACTGAGTCGCCTAAACGTAAAAAAACCAGCTTAGCGACAGTTAATACGGTCACGGTATCCACCGCAAATCCGAACTTCAGTGCCGGCTACGGTGCCGACCGTACCTATAGGTACAGAAGTTACCGTTTCTGTTTGTGGCTCTCAGCTTAGTGAGGTGCAATCTGCTGCTGGGGGACGTAAGAAATTATCAGTTGTGCCACATAGAAAACAATTATTTGTTTCGAGATTCACACCAGATACCACATCTGAGGATGTTTTGGAATTTATTCGTGAAAAATTCCCATCCGAGAATATTTCAGTTGAACAATTTAAGTTTTCATATGCTCGTAGTATATCGTCGTTTAAAATATTTGCTCCGCCTGATGTGTTTAAGGTACTACTTTCTGAAAGCTTTTGACTTAATGATGATTTAGTAATAAAAGAATTTGTTCCCAATAAACCGAGAACAAATAACAGACCTTCCACGGCGCCAAAAAACTAAAAAGTTTATTTTTGGCTTATCAAAATGTTAGGGGACTAAATATGAAGCTACCCAAGCTTTATGCTGACTCCTCTGCATTTACTGCTGATATTTTGGCTTTTACGGAAACTTTGCTGAAACCAGAGATATCTGACAATGAAGTTCTGTCAAACAATTTTAATGCCTATAGGACCGATCGCTCCTCACGTAGGGGAGGCGGTGTGCTGATTGCCGTTAGCACTAGCCTAACATCCGAGAGAATTCACTCTGATACTCCTAATGAAATTGAATTTGTTAGTGTGAAAGTTTCCTTGCAATCATTCTCAATATTTGTTACATGTTCCTATATTTCACCTGGCTCTGATTTAATAATTTATGAGCACCACCTGTCTGCGATAAAATCTGTTCTATCCCTTCTTTCAAACAGTGACCTTTTGATTGTTTTGGGTGACTTTAATCTCCCTGATATTTCTTGGTCTCCTCCTACTGACTCACTAGTCGCTATACCTCTATCCGCCAATGATTTTGTAGATGGTCTTCTAGAATTATCGTTACAGCAAGTAAGCTTTATACGGAATTCATTAAATAGACAACTAGATCTTGTGTTTGTTTCAGACCCGTCTGAAGTCACGGTATCTAGAATTGACGCTCTTGTTGTACCTGAAGACCGATATCATCCAACAATGGAATTGACAATCTGCCTCCCATGTGTTGATACCCTCTCTCCTTTAGTTTCTCAAACTAAAGTGAGATGTTTCCGAAAATGTAACTATATAAAACTTAACGACATGATTTCTCAATATAATTGGACAGAATTGTACAATTGTATGGATATTGAAAGTGCCACTGAACACTTTTATATAGTGTTAAATACCTTTTTAATGAATGCGTTCCTGATAGGTTTCCTTCAAAGACAAACAGGCCACCTTGGTTTACCAATGCGCTTCAAAGACTTAAAAACCTTAAGACAAACACTTATAAAAAGTATAAGAAATCGGGTAAGCCATCTGATTTTTCGAAATATGTGGTGGCTCGATCGGATTTTAATGTTCTCAATAGTCATTGCTATTCTATGTATTTAAGTCGATGTAAATTTGAATTTTCAAATGATCCGAAGCAGTTTTATAACTTTGTCAATGCCAAGCGTAAGTCATCTACATTGCCCTTATTGGTACGCTTAAACTAAACTGATGCATCTAAGGAGTCTTAAACTGCTGATTTATTTGCAGAGTTTTTCCAAGCTACTTAAAGTTCGCCTTCTTGGTCAAATTCTAACTACCCTATTCACTTAAATAAAGCAAATTATATTTTTCGCCCTGTAATTACCGAAATTTCTCTCTGAAGTGGTCCAGATAGACTCCCTGGTGTGTGCTTAGGTTTTGTGTATCAACCATTTGTAAACCGATTCTTAAACATTTTTATTTGTCTATTTCATCATCTGTTTTAACCAACTATCTGGAAAGATTCCACCTCACAAAATGGGTGCGAGAGCGGATGTCCAGAATTATAGAGGTTTATCTAATTTGTCTGCAATTCCTTAATCATTTGCAACATTTGTGTCCTTAGCTGATATCACCGAGTCAACACGGTTTTATTAGGCAAAGATCGACCACCCCTAACCTGCTCGAATTGACATTTACTGTAATAAATGGATTTATCAAAAAATTGCAGGCAGACGTTATACAGCTGCGGCAACAAAAATAGCACCAATGTGTAGGCAAATCTTCTTTGTGCTATTAAATGGTAATATTTTGCAATATTTTTAGTCTGTTTGTAAGAGTAAGTAGGGTTACATATATACCCTTCAGTTCCAAAAAATAAGTTACCGTAGGACATGTCCTCTTGCATGAGTGAAGAACACGTGACACTCCATACAGACAATTCTATGGGATGTCCGCTTTTTCACAAGTGAAAATTCAAATTCAAATTTTTCGAAGTCCCACTGGATTTCACTTGTTCCTTATACTTATTTGTCGTATGTCGTGTCTGCCGGAGACACGTCCCACGTGAAATCACTTGTGAAATTCATAATATTTCCAATCAGTTTTCACTTATGAAATCACTTGCAAGTGGCACGTCCCAAGTAATACACTTGTGAAATGCAGAATATATCCAATGAGTTTTCACTTATGAAAATATAGAATTTAAAATACATACATTTTTATTTACTTTTAAATTCATTTTAAATAAATAGTATTATTTAGGTTTTCTGTTAAAGGAAAATTATTGTTAGTAAACCTAGTTTTATGTTACGTTAATTTGCTTTTTACATTGGTCATCGCCTTTCTTAAACTTTTGTCCGTGTTATCCGAATCCTTGGCCAACGCTCTTGAAAAAATGTATGGGCATATGTTTAAAAAATGCGTTTTATTTGTTTATTTGTATATTCAGAGTTATATATTCTTTCAGAGCTGTGTTTAGCCCTTTGCGGGATTTTTATTGGCACAAAACATTTCATCATTCACTTTCGGCTAACGGAACCCATTTAATAACTTCAAAATTAACGTAGATCAATGCATATCTTAAACTTAATGTAACACTTACCTGACTTTATTATTTTAACTTAAAGAAACGATAAAAGTAACTCTGCTGCGCACAATTTAAATGCATACTTCCCTTTCAATCACTCAAACAGATTGCACCAAGTCTTCCTCTCACCCCTTTACTTGATTTCTTTTGTTTTCTCTTCGCTGTTGGCGCGTGCCACTGCACCTATACTTTTTCTAAAGCGAAAAATATACGACTATATAATTTTTAATTCTTGAGTAAAAAATTCAAAACGAATTTTTAAAATATTTGAATCAATTTTAACGGACTAAATTTCTATAGCTTAACTAAAAAACAAGGAAGAACGCTATTGTCGAGTACCTCTACTACCAGATACCCGTTACTCAGTTAAAGCGACAAAAGGAAAATGGAGATATACAAGCAGCAAAGCGAGACTGAAATGCGCCACCTACCCCTGATCTCAATATATGATTATGTTGGCGGTAGACAGATTTAAGCGTTATGGTAGTCAGAGTGGGCGTGGCAAACGTTTTTTGGATCAATCGATAGGTATTGACGAGACCAATACACTTCAGTTAAATTTTGTTATCTAGCATAAAAATTGTGGGCGCCGCAGTTTTGGGCGTTAGAGGGGCGTGGCATATTCGCGCAACAAACTTGCGCTGCGTACAAGGCTACGGAATCTAATCTGAAATGCCAATTCTCTATCTTTGATGGGTTCCGAGATATCCGCGTTCATATCTACGATTTTTTGAAGTTTGTGGGCGGTTTGTGTGCGTTAAAGTTGGCGTGGCAAACTTTTTTTGGGTCAATCGATAGGTATTGATGAAAAAAAAATTCATTTCAGTTAAAATTTTTACTCTAGCATCAAAACTGTAGGAGCCACCGTTTTGGGCGATTTGTGGGCGTTATAGTGGGCGTGGCACGCTGCTGAAACAAACTTGCGAGATCTTAGCGTTTATCCGGACGGACAGACAGACGGACATGGCTAGATCGACCGGCTAGTGATCCTGATCAAGAATATATAAACTTTATGGGGTCGGAAACGCTTCCTTCTGCCTGTTACATACTTTTTGACAAATCTAGTATACCCTTTTACTCTACGAGTAACGGGTATAATTATATTGTAATAATAATGTATGTTGGGGCGGGGTGGCTTGATCGTTGAAAATAGTTGAAGCCCCAAGTTCGAATGGTACGCAAAAAACACGGGGGTACTTTGGGGTTTTTACGCGACGTGCATAGATGTTTATTTGTACACTTGGAAATAAGAACTGCTAACTTAACTTTAGCGCTCCAGAGCAGAGTGGAGACTTAGGGGAGAGATGGAGAGGGAGAGCGGACGGCAGTGCGAGCGCGCGCGATGTAGACATTTGGATAAAACTGTCGCTCGACACTGCCTCCTGAACTTAAACGCCCTTTTGACGTAAACATTCTCGCCCCCTGGCGAGGACACCCGTAGCAAGAACCTCAGGACAGTAGGCTCAGGGATATGTTGGTAGTGAAGATCGGTCGTCCGTATGTAGGAGAGTGTGGTGGCCCTTTCCACACTTGTGGCAGTGATGACCACTGCGGCAGGAGTCCTTGGAATGATTGTGAGCCAAGCAATGTGAGCAGTACTTCTGGATATGTACTTCCTGAATCCGATTCTGGGGGCTTAGCCCTAGAAAGTGGTGACACTTCCGTAGAGGATGGATCTTTTGGCAGACTCGGCATTGGTAAGATTTAATACCTCGAGTACGTCTGCCATCCAAGGCGGGGTATGGAACCCAATATTCGGATGGAGTATTCTTAGGAGGGACTTTTTGTATAAAAACTTGCGCTGAATAGGACGAAATGATGTGTGGAACTGAGGCGGATACTGGCATTGGAGGGTCGGATTGAATCGGCGGCAATGTGTGATGCCGATCTTGGCAAGTGACAGTTGTGAGCGATTGTGAGCGAAGCAATTAGAGCACAACTGCTTCCTTTGAATATAGGCTAGGCAATCGTCTACCGTCATTTGTAGGAAGCGTGGACATATACGCACGGGGTGGTTCTTCTTCCTACACAGATCGCAGCCTTTGGGTATCGGAATTAGCCTTGTGTTGAAAGAATTTATTTTTGGAAATTCGATGGCGCTCCGTCAAATAGGAATCAAGCTCAAGCCACGTAGGAATTTCGTCTTTATTTTGGATGGACTGCTCTCATAATGAGAGAGTGAGCTTTGGTAGTTTTGTCAACCACATATAAACGAGAATAGGGTCCCAATTCTCAATATTAACACCGGAAAATTTTAAGAAAGTTAAGCAACCTTGAAAAGTGCGTTGAAGTTCCTTTAAGGCTGCTCCCGACTCCTGTGCTGTGGATTGCACATTGAAAAGTGTTTTCAGATGACTGTTCACCTGCAATCGCTTATTTTCAAAACGCTCAGTTAGGTTATTCCAGGCTGAGCGAAAGCCATCATTGGTGAGTGGGGATCTTGAAACTATGGAATGAGCTTTGCCACTTGTTTTTGAATTTAAATGGAATAATTTTTCGACAAGCGTTAGACTCGGATTGTCTATGTATATTGCCGTGAAAAGGTCCCGAAAAGTCGGCCAGCGAAGATAGTCGTCAGAGAAAACCTCTGTGTCATAGGAGGGAGCCGACAGCTTAACGACGTGGAATTTTAGGCCGGAGTTACTGGAGCTTGAGGTATTTGGGAGGAGCCTTTTTGGATTTGTTCCATCAGTTTGGTAATACTTGGACTTTAGTATGGATCTAATGCAGTCCGAGCATACGTGGTATTCTGCCTTTACCGTTTGGAATTGAAGTGATCTCGTCTGATTTTACAGGCGGATAACGTTGGGGTAGGAGCACCTGGAGCGTTCACAGTGGCCTCAAAGTGGATCAGACAGTCAGCTGTGGCCATAAATCGGGTTAAAGCGGATTTTACTGATGTAAATAATTTAGAATTTAAATTCAGAAGTAAGGAAACGGATTGGAATCAAATTGAACTTAGGAACCAATTAAGATTGTAAATATATACGGTCACACTGTCGGATAGGCAGAGTCAATAAATATTTATTATATCGGATTGTCGGACTTACATATGTAAGGAATTACGGACTTTAATATTGTATGTTTGGAAGGAACATTTATTGTGAGCTCTTGACCCACTGTGGACTGGCGAAAATATCGATATACGTATGTATGTACACTGTACATATGTACATATGTGGGGTGCGAATAGCGGAATAACGTTGCGGGAATTGGAAAGACTTCGCTTGTGTTTGTATGTCGGTGCGTTTGTTTGTCACCTGCACAACTAAATTGCAAACGATTGTAATTGTAACTTTGTTTTTAATTTTAGAAATAGTTTCGCCGTATTTGTAGGTCGAGAAAAGTAGTGGGAGTGGACTGTATAAGAAAGAGTGGACTTAGAGGACTGTTTTTTTTTTTTTTATTAAATAAAGCTTAAGTATATACAGGAAAAAAAGTGGTAGAGGAAGAGAAGAGGTAGAAATTTTCCGATCCCGCGGGACTGCCGCAAAGCTTTACTTCGCGGGACGGATGGCGGTCAGGTTGCCGCTCGTCCTTATGACTCGATGCGTCGCCTTAGATCCATCAGGATGCCAGCGACCATGTTGGCTATCGCGTCCCACTTGCTTTGGTTTTCCAGCATGCAGCTGATCACGTTGTCCGCTGTCAGGTTACAAACGGTTTTCGTTTTAGCTTCGGCTCGGCTCCTAGCGTATAGGGGCCAGATGAATAGCGCGTGCTCCGCGTCTTCGATGCTTCCTGTGCCACAGTGGTCGCAGTAGGTGTTTGGCTCGTGCTTAAACCTATGCAGGTATTCCTTGAAGCATCCGTGCCCGGAGATCATCTGCGTGAGGTAGAAGTCTACCTGTCCGTGTCGTCTCTGCAGCCAGGGGGTTAGACTGGGAATAAGCCTGTGCGTCCACCGCCCTGTGGTCGCATTGTTCCACCTCCTTTGCCATGCCTCGATCGTGTTGCTGCGCTGGGTCCTGCTTCCTGTGCTCCCAGTTCTTCGTTCTGCCGCCAGCAGGTCTATCGGTATAGTAACGGCTACCACTAGCGCGGCTTCCTCAGATACCGTGCAGAAGCTGCTTGTGATGCGCAGTACGCAGCGTCTGTAGACAGCTTTGCACTGGCGGCTGTATGATGCGGTCTTCATAGCTTCGGCCCATATGGGCGCGGCGTAAAGTATGGTAGATGTCACCACTGTGGCTATGATCCTTCTGCTGTGCTGCTTTGCTCCTCGAGTATTGGCCATCATCCTTGAGATGGCTGCAGTCGATCTGGATGCTTTGGCTGCTGCATACGATAGGTGCGTCTTAAACGATAGCCTGTGGTCGATCAGTACTCCAAGATACTTGATTGAGGCGCTTGTTTCTATTGGAGTTGATCCGACTCGTATTGTGGCCTTCTCCACAGTCTTCCTGCTGCCTATGAGCACTGCCTCCGTTTTGTGCTCGGCGACTGCTAACCCGTTGTCTGCGAGCCAGCACATGCGGGTGTCTATCGAGAGGCTGCATCTATTCGTGATTTCTTCGAGGGTTTTCGCTACCGTTTCCAGCGCTATGTCGTCCGCAAATCCCACCACAGTGCATCCTTCGGGTAGTACCAGCCTTAGGATCCCGTCGTACATGACGTTCCACAGTATCGGGCCCAGGACTGATCCTTGAGGTACTCCTCCTGTCACCAGGTACTCGAGCTCTCCGACATCAGAGGAATATGTGAGCACTCTGTCCGCTACGAGGTCGATCAGGTAATTCAAGATTCCCATGCGATGAAGTGCCTGCAGGACAAGGTGCCAGAGTTGAAGGCATTCTTGACGTCCAGGGTGCAGACGAGGCAGTACTCTTTTGAGCCACCTAGCCACCTTTCTCCTTCGATTGCGTTAGCAGCCAGTTGGGTGACCGTTTGGATCGCGTCAATGGTGCTTCTTTTTCTCCGGAAGCCAAACTGGTGCTCCGATAACGCTCTAAGTTGGTCGAGTTCTTTTTCGAGGTGGGTGCAGATTATGCGCTTGAATATCTTCCCCGTTGTGTTCAGCATACATAGGGGTATGTCGTCGTTCAACTGGCCCAGTTTTGGGATAAGCAACCTGGGATTCCAACCTATGGGAAGGTTCGTTGAGTGAGACACATGTTGTACATCTCCGTGAATATACCCGGGTAGTTTGCCACCAATGTGTGCAGTGCAGCATTGGGAATGAAGTCGAGGCCAGGGGCTTTTTCGATTTGGTTTTCCTTAGCGCAGCCAGGACTTCGGCTTCGCTGGTGAGAACAGTATCGTCTTCCCCGGTAGCTTGCCAAGTAAGGGGCGGCTGGGTGGGGAACAGGGTGGACACTATTTGGCCAAGCTGTCTGTTAAGCTTACCCATGACCATCCTGTATGCTGACCCGAATGGTTCTGCATCGACCGCTTCGCACAACTCCTGGAAGCATCTGGCCTTGCTAGCTTTGATCGCGTTCTTCAGGACCTTTCTCTTGGCTCTGTAGGTTGTTTCCCTTAGCTCCTGGTTTCCGCGTCCTCTGCTTCTCTGACACCTGCGCCGGGCCGCTAGGCCGTCTCTCCTCGCGCTGCCTATCTCATCGTTCCACCATGGTACTGGTCTTCGCCCTTTACCACCTTTAGTTGCCCTCTCCATAGATGCATCGTACGCCTCCTTCACTCTATCGGCTATGTTCCTCGCGCATGTGTTAGCGTCTCCTGTAACGCAGACGCCTTCCATGTGTGCTAGGAGGGACACTGTGTTAAGTGTATGCGCTTTGTAGGTTGTTTGGCGGCTACTTGGTGTTGCCAGTCTGGAGCTTGTCTGGGTGATAATCAGGGCGTGGTCGCTGTGGGTGTATATGTCTGACACCCTCCATACGCAGTTACGTACCAGTTCAGGGCTAGCGAAGGTCAGGTCGATAGTTGACTCCCGACCTGACTTGCTGAAAGTTTGATCTATTACCTTCGTTGAGTATGCATACGTTTAACGAAGGCACTGCCTCAAGGAGGATGGTTCCACGCTGCGTCGTACTAGCGCTGCCCAATGTTGTGAACTGTGCGTTGAAATCACCTGCGATGAGGATAGGGGACCTACCGCGTGCGTCGTCAGCGATCTCCTGCGTTATTGTTCTGAACTCGCTAATGTGTACGCTCGGGGCTATGCAGCAGCTGTAGAATGTTATCCCTTTGATCTTCGCTCTGGTGTATCCCGTCCTGGAGGCCCTTTGCGATAGGTGTTCAGGGGGCTGCCCGCAGCTCCATATTGCTGCTCTGCCCTCCGAACTACGTTGCCATACGCCTTCATCCTTGTCCTTGTAGGGCTCGCTGAGTATTGTCACCTCAGCCTGCTGCTCGATGACCGTCTGTGCTAGCAGGTCCTGCGCCGCTCTGCAGTGGTTAAGGTTTAGCTGTAGGATCTTAACCATTCTGTTTATCGTGCATGGCTCTCCGGTACTCAGGGCACGCACTGCTGAGGGTCGAGTGTTCGGCCTCTCCTCCAGATTTTCCGCTTCTTGTGCAGATGATGCATTTTTACTTGTGGCCATCCTTGCCACATCTGAAGCAGGATTGCTGCGTTTTTTTGGCTTTTGCCTCTGACGCTGGGCATCTGGCAGACATGTGGCCTAATCCCATGCATTTGTAGCATCGCCTGGTCTCCATTTCCTGCCTTATGCGGCAGACGACACATCCAACCCTGATTTTCCCCTTGTCGAGGATCCGCTGCGCATGCTCAGGTCTGAGGTGGACCGTCGCCGTTTGGGTTCCGCCATACGCCTTTCGCATCCTAGGTGCAGCGCCCGCCGGGATGTCGCACTCCTTCTCAGCGTAAACTGCCTGTAATACCTCCTCGCAGGTGGTCATTTCGTCCAGGTCGCGGATTTCCACTTGCACCGTGTCCTCCAGCATAGCCACTTCGGCTTTGCCGCTGAAGGCGGACTTTATGGCTGTATGCAGTTTCTGCGTGGCTGGGTCTGAGGGTTTCTGCATCTTGAGTAACAGACTCCCATTGGCTGTCCTGCGTATGCCTTGCACACCATTCTTAAGCCCCTGAAGGGTAGGCTCGGTTTTGACCAGCTTGAGCATGTCTGCGTACGATCCTTCGCTGCTGATTAGGATAGCGTCAGAGCGCTGATTCCTGCGCTTCGCGGTGCGGTTCACGTGGTCTTCACTTTCCCCATTACTCGCTGCAGTCACGTGGGGCTTCTTGGTTTTGGGTCTCACCTGCTGCCGGGTGGCTGGCGGGTTTCTCGACGCGACCCTGCCTGGGTTCCCCGCGCCTTCTTGCCGTGGAGCAAATAGTGATGGTGTTGTCTGCTGGGTTGCGATGGCTGTCGGACCGCTGGCTCGGGATTCATCCAGAGTCGCACTGATCTCGCTTTGCACCTTCTTCATTGCATGCAATGAGTCGATCGTGGCCTGTGTGACATGGCGGACGACCTTCTTGTTGTAACTCTATGTGTCCGTGAACTTCGCGATCATTTCGTCGAGCATCTTGCCCAGCTCATCGGTGAGAGCTGCGGCGCTTTCTGCACCCGCTGCTTCTTGTGGGCTCCATCGATCGCCTCTTCAGGGCTGGTTGGTTCCCGACTTCTCTTCGGGGTGGTTTGCTCATCCTCGTTACTGTCGAAGTTGAACATTGGCCCGGTCACTTTGGGAGGCACTGAAACTGGGTGGGCATCGGGAGCCTGCTCCATCCCCGTTGGCGACCGCTGCACCTTCTGCATCATCATCTGAAACTTCTTTAGCAACTATTCTTCTGCCCTTAGAGTGGACTGTGTTAGAATATGTGTGTAAATATACACACGCAGCTGGAACACAGTAAAAAATAAAGAGTGCAAATCTTAAGGAAAAGTTTTATGATCGGGAATTTTTTACTGTGACTGAGTTATACGTTACACACAATTGAAATGGAAAATGTATTTGAGAAATATTTTTGTTATATAGTAGCACTGAAATATATTCTGCAATTGTTTCAAGTGTACAATTGTGGGCAAAGGAAACTGAAATATAGTCGGGAACAAATAACGGAATGGTAATATATATATTTAATGCCGTTGCGTCGGATTAATCACTTTTGGATTTAGAGAATATATCATACAGAAAGTTAGTCGAAAAAGGGTTCGAAAAACTGGCTGTATGACCGGCAATTACAGTATTATATTATTATAGTATTATAGTATTATTATGCTTAAGCCTAACTTAACTTAAGCGCTCCAGAGCAGAGCGGAGACTTAGGGAGAGATGGAGAGGGAGAGCGGACGGCAGTGCAAGCGAGCGAGATGTGGACATCTGGATAAAACTGCCGCTCGACACTGCCTCCTGAAATTAAACGCCCTTTTGACGTAAACAATGTATAATACGTAAACATAGCATTATAAGTAAATTCAATTTACTAATTTTACAATAATCAAATAATTAACTTTTATAAAACAATATTAGTTGTTTTTTTTTTCGATATACAATAATGCTCCTAAAACATGAGGGCATTCACATGTCGCTGCTCCACGAAAAATTTTCCGCCGAAATGTTAGTCGGTAGCCGAACATAACGGAGAGACGCAAAAAAAAATAACTGACCGCCCGAAGTTTGTCTCTGAGAGTGCCTAGTGCAGGCAGATTATAAGACAAAGAAAGAGAGGGATCTTCCGACAATCTGCCTCTCTTTGTTGCACGACCGTTTTCGTAGGCAGTCTTCTACGCTGCGTCGACTTCTCTGCTGACGTCAACAGCGGCACAGCGTTTTAGGCACAAGAAAATAACAAAAAAGCTTTTGCCTTGAGCCATGTCACCGCGTCATTACTGCAGAACTGAAGGGTATTAACTAAAATAAAAGTGGTTACGCCCACACTTCTGATGGTTTTGAAAACTTTGATACATTTATCAAAAAAGTAGCAAAGTTATGCGGCAACAAAAATAGCACCACTTAAAGAAAAGGCTAAAAAAACTTCAAAATACTCCGATTAAAATTTTTTTTATATTGAAAAATATGGTTTTATACATCTTAAAGTAAAAAAATATTGTTCTAAAGCAGTGGTCAGCAGCGGCCTATCTAGTGAGCATAGGGAAGTGTTCTGCCCATCCTCTGCTCGCTCACGTATAACGTACATGTTCGTGTGATTTAGGCATGCGTCTTCGGGTCATTTTTTCTCAACTTCGGCGCGCTGCGCAAGATGCTCAGGAATCTGCATGCCAAATCTTAATAGTCTAGCTCTTATAGTTTCCGAGATCTCAGCGTTCATACGGACAGACGGACATGGCTAGGTCGACTCGGCTAGTGATCCTGATCAAGCGGAAACGCTTCCTTCCGTCTGTTACGTACTCTACGAGTAACGGGTATAACTAAAGTTCCGTGCAGTGATTGTTGTTATTTTTTCATATTTCCCTCTTTCTTTTTCTTTTAAACGCTATTTAGAGCGCCTTGAGATTAAACGGTAGTTACCCGCTCTTCCGCACTCACGCGCTAAGCTTTGTCGCTACCTACAGTTCCTTCTCTAATGCTTTTAATTCGCTCTTATCTTTTTGCAGCTTTAATTTGCACAGTGGTTCAATATATCGCAATAATGGCAGTCTGTTGTTCAAGGAAATGCAAGGCGCTGATCCTTGCTGGATAACGGAGTATTCCGTTCGGTTTCCGAAAGTGCAGTTCGCATTATTTTGCTGACTGAATCCAACGCCGCATGTTGACTTAACTTCCGGAGTACCTACTGTTGGTGCGGCCATTAATGTTGTAGTACCAAATCCTATAACATGCGCGGTACCAAAACCTAAAACCTGTGAACAGCGGAATCCTGACCTTTCATCCACGGATTTTACAGCCTATACCCGTAGCAAAATTCAGTTCAATGACTTAACTGTTGAACATTTTAAACTGTGTGCTCGACCAAATTTTGGCCTGTAGGCATTTTTGTTATTGTATTTAAAAAAACCTGATTAAACCGGATATTCTTAGTTCCAAAGTATTTCCAAGTAAGTACACAACTTATAGGCTCGAAGTTTTGATTGCCGTTGACTCTGAATTAACATCTGAAGACCTAATTCATGATGAACGAAACGATTGCGAATTTCTTGGTATAAAACTACCTCAGTCCCTCTGTCTACTATAGGGTTCTACAATTGCTGTAGACAGTCAGAAATGCAAAAAACTCTAAACGAGGCTATCATTTCTTAAAACGCCCAGACAGCCTGTAGAATCTAAGAGAATTGCGTACCCTATTCAGAAACTTAGGTGACCCTACTTAAGATAATTACTTCATTTTGATTTCAGAGTACACGGTTAATTACAAGATTTATGTAAAAAAAGGATTCCATTAATTGATCACAAAAAAAAACAGCTTGGACACACGGATAAAGTGGACTTCATGAATTTGACTGCGCTTATACACGGGTATATTATTATATAGATGATTATATGAATCATACAGAGCTCTATTAGCGTCTTAGGTTAAAATCTATGGAGCTGGTTATTTATATCGCATTTAAAGTAATATACATCTATCTGTAGGGGTCATATCATCGCTTACTCATTACAATCTCGGCATTACAAATATGTGGGACTTCAATGAATAAGGAATGACTACGTCCATCAACCGACACATAGTCTGAGCCGCTTTTGTCAGACCGAAAGGCATGGCTATCGATTGGGAAAAGTAAAAGCTGTTTTTGCGCGGAATTCGGAATCTAATCGAACTTGTCAAAAGGCGTCCTTCAGATCAATCTTTGAAATGCAATGAACAGCAGGTAGCCTGCTTAAAGACCTTCTGGGATTGGCATAGGATAAGCATCCTTTACCGTCACAACATTAACCTTACGGGCGTCGAGACAAAATCTACCTTTCCGGGCTTGGCAACCAAAATGACTGGCGAAGACCGCAGAGGCGCTAGCTTTTCTATTACGCCCAATATGTTCATTCGATCCACTTATTCCTACAATAACTTTTCTTTGGCTGGAGACAATAAAACCTTTGCATTATAGGGTTAGCTTCGGCGGTATCTACTAAGGAAGTTTATCCAAGGCCAATGCGTTCAGAATCTGGAAAATACTTAATCAGGGATTGCAGTTTTTTCCCCTGCATTTCAGTCATGGCAATTCGATAGTCTTTCGTTGAATTACCTACATCTAGCTCACTAATCTCTCCGCTAATTAAAAATTATATGACGCTCTTGTGGTTACAACAGGGAGAGATAGGGCTCTCCGAAAATTTCTATCTGCATAGAAGGTCGAATACCTCCTACTTTATTTACGAGGGCTAATATGGTAGATTGTTTCAAAAGCTTTTTGTTGTGCCAAAAGGTGTTTATGCGGACTAATGAGCGACTTTTTCGAACTATGTCCGCAGGGTCACAAAACATAGCAGCTATACACTTTTGATATTCTTTTAATCGTACATGGTAAGGTTTAAAATGTCTAGGGGTTGCCACATCTGATGATGTGTGCGTTAAGTTCGGTAATGATCGGGTAGGGGTAGTGTATGAATCAGAGTGTAAAGTCGGATGTCCCCTCGCGATTCGCGGTGGTCAACCTGCGGTAAGTTTTCCGCCCTTGGATTACATCGATCGCAGCTTATAGATGTCGATAAGACCACAACCATAACAGAACACCCGGCTGTTTTGTCACAATTCCAAGTTATGTCCAACCTCAGTTATCATCTCCGATTCACCCAATGGTTCTGTGAGTAAAACCGCTTTAAATAGAGTCGCATCTAAAAAGTAATCAAAATTCTCATTCGCTCCCCGTTTTCGTCTCCGCATAGCATCCTTGATATCTCGGTCCGTACGTTGGTATTGATACCTTTCACACATACAATTGCACAGCTCAAACCAGTTTATGTGACTTATGGTTCTGAACGGTTTTCAAACAAAAAATTTCAGTATTTTTCCTATTATTCCTGTGGAAGCCATAGCATATAGTTGTCCGATATCTCCAAAATTTTATTCGAATAATATTCCCAAGAGTAGAAGTTAATATGAAAAAAAAACACCCAAGGGAAAATTTTTTTTTACGATATAGTTGTCCGATCCGGCTCGTACCGACTTATATACTACCTGCAATGTACATACGCTGATCAAGAATATATATACTTTATGTGGTGGGAAACGTCTCCTTCACTGCGTTACAAACTTCTGACTGGAATCATTATACCCTCTGCATGGTTATAAAAATTTGTTATTTAATAACAAAATAAAATGCCCACTGTTTTTTTAAGATAATATCGAATCTGACATTTACCAGAAAAAATGAGAAATGGAAAATATACAGGAAATGGAGATATGCAAGCAGCAAAGCGAGATGGAAATGCGCCACCTATCCGCGATCTCAATATATGGTTATTCGGGCGGTAGACAAATTTAAGTGTTGAGAGACCAACACATTTCAGTTACAATTTTTTATCTAGCAGAACAGGTTTGGTCGGCTTGTGGGCGTTAGTGTGTGCGTGGCATATTCGCGTGACAAACTTGCGTACAAGGCTACGGAATCTAAATCTAAGACTTTCCGACGAATCTTGTATCCCCTTTTACTCTACGAGTAACGGGTATAATTAACAAGGAAGAACGCTATATACCCGTTACTCAGCTAAAGGGGCCAAAGGGAAATGGAGATATGCAAGCAGCAAAGTGAAATTGAAATGCGCCACATACCCGTGATCTCAATATATGTGTTATATGGGCGGTAGACAGAACTAAGTGTTAAGGTCGTTAGAGTGGGCGTGGCAATCTTTTTTTTAGAGCAATCGATAGGTATTGACGAGACTAATACATTTAAGTTAAAATTTTTCTCTAGCATGAAAACTGTGCGCGGCACAGGATTGGGGGGCTTGTGGGCGATAGACAGGGCGTGGCATATTCGCGTGAAAAATTTGTCCTGCTTACAAGGCTACGGAATCTAAAACTTAGATCCAAATTCTCTGTCTTTGATAGTTTCCGAGATATCCGCGTTCATATTTACGATTTTTTGAGGTTTGTGGGCGTAATAGTGGGCGTGGCAAACTTTTTTCAATCGATAGGTACTGATGAGAAAAATATATTTCAGTTAAAATTTTTATTCTAGCATCAAAACTGTAGGAGCCACAGTATTGGGCGGTTTGTGGTCGTTAGAAAGAGCGTGGCACATTGCTGAAACAAACTTGCGCTGCGCAGGGATCTCAGGAATCTGCATGCCTATTCCCAGTTTTGTCGTTTTAATAGTTTCAGAGAGTTTCAGAGTTTCTCAGCGTTATTACGGACAGACGGACGGACAGACGGACGGACTTTACTTTATTTGGTCGGAAACGTCTTCTTCACTGCGTTGCAAACTTCTGATTGAAATCATAATACCCTCTGCAAGAGTATAAAAACGAGCCTGGAGCATTACTTTAATGGTGGTTCGGAAAACTGTTCATGGAAATTATTTGAATAAATACAAAGATAAAAATTGTGGGAGTTTTATTTAATGCAATAAAATGGAGGGGGGGCCGTGGATGGCCATATCGTTCATGGCCGTCACTGAAATCACGGTGCAGCATTTTTACATCCATCATGTGTCCTTTATAGACAGCACTCCAAGTATAACATGAAAAAAAATTGTACATGATTTTTATAGGAACTCATTTGAAACCCTAACTAGGTTTATAGGAACTCATTTATAAATTTAATTATGCTGTGGGGGTGGAGTCCATTGGCCTCCGCGTGGTGCGTCTGTTGCCTGCTGCCGTATGGCTTGGTGTGGTGGTGACCATTGGTCATTTCCCCGTGTCTCCTGGTTGTCTGTATTCCCGCATCTTCTGCATGTGACCTGCGTTGGAAATGCCGACTTGGTCTTCGAGATCTTATTCTCCTGTGCGAAAGCTTCCCGTTCTTTTTCGAGCTCTCCGTACTCATCGGCTAATATCATTAACGTATCCAGGTCCGACACTTTGTACGCTCTTAGGAAGATCCTTAGACTTGGGGTGCAGTTCTCTTTGATGATCCCTAAAGTTTCTTTCGTAGAATAGCTGAGTGGCCTCACCATCGTCTGCATGTCGATCATGTAGTCCTTAAACGACTCGCTAAATCACTGCTTCCGTTGTAGGACCTGGTCTGCCATCCTGGTGAAGAAATCTCTCGTCAAAAAATATGTGTGGAAGCTTTCCATGAACTCCGCCCAAGTTCTCCATTGCTTGTTTTTGGCAATGAACCACTTTAAAGCCCTTTCCTTAATTAATTCCGGCATCGCTTTGGGGATCATATCTAAAACCAGATTTTGGCTTGACTCTCTCCTGTGCGCCTCTTTTTGCAATTCAAGCTCAGGCTTGTCACTATGTTCTCCCTTTCAGCGTTCGTTAACGTGATGCTTCGACCGGGTCTGTCTTGGTATGTTGCTTTCAGCTCGGCCCAGATGTCGACGAGTTGTGGGTCGTTCTCCGTTTCTGAGTAGTTTTCCGACAGTGCCTTCCTCATGTCGTCCAGCCTGCTCTCTAGGGCGACATTAAGCCTCTGCGCGACATGGGCTAAGTTCTCCTTCTTAAGGCGGTAAATCCACTTCTTTCCCATTTTTATTGTGTTGGTCTCACTGTTGCCAGATGTAACGAGCTGATTTTGTTGGTCTGCTCGCTACGAGATTCGTGCGGCTAGCTCAGAAGATTGTGTGTTCGTCCCACCAAATTTATATGACGTGACTGCCCCGTTGATCAGTGAGAAAACACAGGGTTCGAATGGCATAAGTGGGTTTTATGCTCGTGTTATTAATACAGCGGGTGTGTGGCTGGGCTGGCCTCGGTATCTCTTCGCTCTGGTTCCACAGGCTGCTGATGTTCCTCGATCTTGACTCCTTGACTGGCTCCTATGTCTCGGGATGCTCGTAGTGGCCTGCCTCTGCTCACTTACAGACGAGCTGCCTCAGGGTCGCTTGTCGCGCCTTAGACTCACAGAGAGTTCGGCCTTGCGGGCCTGGGGAAGCGTCAACTGGCCATACACAGTATAAATCGCAGCTATGAATAAAGGTTGTTATAAAGAGTAGCAAGAACAAGCTGTTTAGTACAGCAATGCGGTCAATCCTCTGTTACGGCGAGCAGGGGCATCTCACCATATGAAGAAGTTGAAAGTCTTCTAAGATTTTTCTCAAAGAAAATATTTCGTCTACCCAGATTTACTCCGAACAAGATGCTATATCTTGAAACCGGACTGTCGACGATGCATATCTTTACAGCTGAAATGCACATCAGGTATCTCCAGAAAGTGGTCACCATGCACGAACACAGGCTGCCACGAATTCTAGCGAACTATTTGTTGCAGGAACGTAGGCAATTGGTCATAGAATGGGAGACGCTTACCGAGAACTACGGGGAAAGACTACAGTTAGGCGATCTTTCACAATGGTCGCAATGGGCGAAGAGTATTTTGGTACATATGGACGAAACCTATAGGACTCAGATCAAACCGGAATCAAGGAGAAGCACATTTCGGATGAGTCATAGGTCCTTAAAATTTGATCTGGGAGTTGATTACTATTTTATTGACGCTTTTACTGTTGAGAAGATCCGTACCATTTTCATGGCCAGGGGAGATTTCCTCCCACTAAGCTTAATCCCAAACGTGACAGCCAGCGACACTGTGTGCCCGATCTGCAATATGAGGGAGCAGAAAAACGTCGTGGACTTTATAGGAAGCTGCCCCATTCTACGGAGATCCGCCTGCTACATTTTGGTAAGGCTCAGCTGCAACCGCATGATGTAATCAATTCGCTGGATGGGCAATGTTGGTTAACTCTCTACAACTACATCAACCGAAATAACATTTTAACGGAAGACTTTTAAATACTTCATATTCTAAATCCAACACGTAACTCAGCTCACCTATTTGTTAAACTGATTGGTAGAGCGATCTGATATCTGGGGAAGACCCGGGAAGTCAGGTGTAGTACACTGTGCAGTTTTGACACTGGGAAAGAGGAGATCGAAAGACGGTAAAAATAAGCAAGTCGATATATATATTATTTATTTTTTTAAATCCATTGTTGTTTATATAAAAATTTGTGAGTCTTTTTAATTGTACCGTTTGTTCAATGTTTTTTATAAAAATCATGATGCCCTCTGCAAGGGTATACAAATGGCAAGTAATTCCTGCAGCAAAAACGACTTGACATAATAGGAAGATAGAAAGGTCGGTAAGTGTGGTGATCTTTTTGGTGATCTTCGCTAAGGAACAGGCGTCTTAGTTCCATCCGCTCACTGCGCGCGCCAACTAAGTTGGTTGCATTATCAGACCAAATTTGCACTTTTAGACCATGTAGAAACGAAATCGTCGAGAGGTCCTTGCTCAGCTCAAAAATGAATACCTTTTGTGGCAAAGCAAGCGAGGACGCAAACATAGCGGTTTACTGTAGACCTGCTTCGCACTTCAGACTTGAAGAGGAATGGACCTCAAAAACCAATGCCATTGACTTCAAATGCATAAGATCTATCAAGTCGCTGAGCTAGATGAGTGTACTAATCCCTTTTACTGCAACGATTTATGTCGTCCCAACACAAAACTCTTTGAAGCGCAGCTACAGAATCAACGGGAGCGCAGTATTCAAGAACTGGTAGGACTAATGAAATGAACAAGGTTTTTGTGATTTAGGGGTCATTAAACTCTTTGGACCACCCTTTTATAAATCCAAACCCAGCCCTGGCTTTTATCACCATGGTGGTAATGAAATCAGAAAATTTAAGTTTGGAATTGTTATTGCTTGTTGTTTTTTTGGACGTTAATGCACTATTATTAGTACAAACAAGGAGCCCTACGACCCCAAGCAACGATTGTTACGCGCGGAACCCTATTCCCTTTTGGGCGTAAGAAACGAAGTCGCGGACATACAAAAATACAATATAACCATAGACAATTAAAATACATGTAGAACAAAATACAAATACCTAAGACACAAATAATAATAATACTGATTATTTGCTAGGTAGAATAATATTATTGATTTTAAAGTGGGCAGTGAGCCTGTAGAAGAAATTAGATGATATAATCTGTTATAGTCATTACAAAGTACTCTTTAAGGGTTCATTCATGTTATAATTGGACCTGTAATGAGTTTAAACTAGTGCAACACACCACTTCACCATGAATAAAATTCCGAACGAACCTAGCATATTAAGGGTAAGTTAATTAAAAGAAGTCTGCTAGAGTAAGATGGTAGTATTAGACTTGAATTCCAGTTAAGTCCCCGTAAGGCAAATGTCAGAAAGTATTTTTGTATAGACTGAATCTGGTCTATATGTACCCCGTATTGGGGGCTCCAAACGGGAGCGCAGTAATCAAGAATTGGTCGGACTTATGAAATGAACAAGGAGTTTACCTGAATAAAGGTAATTATACGAGTAATTATACGAGTTCCAAACAGCAATAAAATTATATAAAAAGATGCATTTTATTCACGAAGAAGAAGAAAGAAGAATGAAGGACTACAAAATTTGACTAAACGGCAACGCCACAATGGGCTAAGCAACACGGTCAAAAGTAAGGTAAAACGGCAATACGGCCACTTTTAAAGAAGCAACTATAGAGAAAAAACGGTGAAAAAGCACCAAGAGTGAGAAAAAACTTGAGACGGAGCCACGGACCACGAGGTTTACTAAAAATGTTAGTTATACTAGGTCAACTAAGCGTTGCCGAACAATATTCCAGTCGTCGGAAACAAACAGGCTAAAATCGACGAACTCACACGTATCTTGGGATGTGATAAAATCAAACGCGATGACTACGATTTCGATGCAAATACCGTACAATCTCAAATTGACGAGCTGAAGCAGTTGATGATCAGCTTATCCCAAACGGTTCAGGCCTTAAGTGTTCAACAGGAAAATGCGACTTCGGGACAAGCTAACGTAAGGAGCATCGCAGGTCCACCGGCTGCTTTGGAACAACAACGTCGGGTGAACACGTTAGGCATACCACCACCAGGCCAAGAACAACCTCATCAAAGGATCAGAGAAAGCCCCGAAAGCACAGCTTACGAACACCATCATCAAGGATGTAACCTGAGTGTTGCCCGAGTATGATCCAGTTAGGGACAACATTACTTCACAACAGTTTATAAGCAAAACCGAGCAGCTGCAACGCGTTTATGAATGGAATGATGGGACAGTACTGTTTGCCGTACAGCATAAAATGAGAGGTGTCGCTAAGGAATGGTTGATGCACAGACTGTATTCCAAACTTGGGAACAGGCTAAGAGCGCCCTTTTACAAGATTTTCCAAGCGTGGTAAACACAGGAGATGTTCACAGGGAACTGATGTGACGTAAAAGAAAACCCAACAAATCGTTTAGCGACGGTCTCTACATCATGATGGCAATTGGAAGACGAGCAAATATATATGAGCCACCTATTAATTCTTATATTATTAACGGATTGAACAAAAGCGACTGCACGAAGGCTTTGTTAGCTATGAATCTTCAGACGTGTTCAGAACTTTTTAGGTCTCTGGACAATATGAAAACAGAGCAAACACTGCAGCAACAAAGTGCTTCTTCTCAGTCTGTTTACACGAAAGGCCAAGATGTAGCATGTGGTGAGGCTAAGCTCAAAGGACCAAAATGTTTTGTGACTAAGTGGGTCCCATAGCTGTTAAGTGTCCAGATCCGCAGAAAAAGCCACGCTGTTCAATCTGTTCAAAGGTTGGGCATGAAGCTAAGGATTGCAGGGTAAAGGTATCATCAGTCGCTCAAGTAGGCGCAGCAAATACCAAAGAATACCCACCCATAATGAAGACTATTGAGCTTGAAGGAAGAGAGTTTTCAGCATTAGAGAGTCGGCTGTTCCAAGTGGATCAATTCGACAGAACCGATAAAACGTCTACAAGGATTTTGTGGATCAATAAAGGAGACTAAGGAATGTATACTTACCTCAGTGAAAACAGAACGCAGCGAAATTTATATACGCATTCTCATTGTACCCGATGACATTCTTCCTTACGAAGTTCTCATGGGCAGAGACCTACTCTGCAGTAAGTTCTACGAACAGATTGGAAATTCAGACTCAAGCAGGGGAATCAAAAATCAACCTTAACACAAGTATAAGCGCTGGCGTCTCCCAGCGCAATGAGGTTATCTATATGTTGCATAGATATACAGATTGCTTTGCCAAAGACCTTTCCCATATTGGCAGATGCAATACCTCTGTAATGGACATCGAGGTGACAACGGCAACACCGGTACTGGGTCGTCGATACCAAGTTGCATTTTCTAAAAGGGATGCACTCCGATCTCAGTTAGATCTCCTACTCAAGCACAACACCATCAGTAAGAGAACCTCACCATATGCATCATTGGCGAAAGTCGATTGTGCATCGACTATCAAATGCCAATTTTAGAAAAACAATTAGCCAAGCTATCTGGAAACTCGTACTTTACAACTCTGGGCCAGGAAAGCAAAAAATTTACTGCATTTCTGACTGCCGACGGACTCTACGAGTTCAACGTAATGCCATTTGACTTGCTAAACGTACCAATGGTATTTCAGGAGGTCGTCATGGATTTGCTACGACAGCTAGAACACCAACGTAATAAAAATAAGTTTTGTAGAGGAAGTCATTATACCATCAAAAACAGTTGACGAAGGACTTGTCATTCTAAACTAGTTTCTACAGGCAATCCGTTCAGCTGGTCTAACTTTACGGCCATCCAAATGTTCTTTCCTGCAGAGTAAGGTCAAGTTTTAAGGACACTTAGTAACGGCAAACGGAATTCAGCCAGGAATCGAGAAAACCATATGCATCAGCAATTATGGAATGCCGCAAAACTATGCTGATGAACGCTGATTTCTCTGCATTACTGAATTCTTCCGCAAGTTCGTCAAGGAATATAGCATAATGGCAGCTCCTTTGAGTAAGCTTCTGAAGAAAAGTCAAGAGTTCTTGTGGGAAACAGAACAAGAAACAGCATTCCGAAACTTAAAGGAAGATATCACATCGGCGCCACGAAGTACACACGGATGCAAGCAGCAATGGTATTGCAGGCGTTCTACTGCAAGAAGAAGACGAAGGACTCAGGCCTGTATTTTACTACAGCAGGCTTTGCTCAGATGCTGAGAGCCGCTACTCAAGCTGTGCGCTAGAAGTGTTAGCTATTACCGAGTCCTTGGAAAGATTCCGTATTTATCTCATTGGATCCGAGTTTGTAGTGGTGACCGATTGCACGCTGGTGGCTACGACTACAAGAGTTCGACTTTAAATGCAAACATCGACCTGGAGAGCAAATGCCTCATGTAGACGGAATGAGTAGGAATCCAGTACATTTACCGGAGGACAAAATAATAACCATAGCGGACAAAGATAGTTCCCATCGACGAAGACTGAATTTACACAATGCAGATGCAGGACCCAAAAATAAAAGACATCTTTGAGGTTTTTGCCAGCAAGGACGCTAGTAACCAGTGGAGGTAAATCAAAAAAGACTATGTCATTTGTAAAAGTCGATTGTATCGAAAAACTGATGATGGCAACAAGTTGGTTGTACCTCAAGCAATCAGATGGCGCGTAACCAAGTGCTACCATGATGAAGCAGGACATTTTGGAACCGAAAAGACTTTGGAAAGACTAAAGAAATATTTTTGGTTTCCAAGGATGCGTGGATATATGAAGTCCTACATTGCTTTTTGCCCTGAATGCTGTGTGAATAAGGTAAAAGGCGGAAAGCAGGAAGTAGTACCCATACCGTTCCGAACAATTAACATTGATCACGTTGTGCCGTTCATAAGAAGTAAAACCGGAAACTGTCACATACTGGTAGTTGTGTGTGCTTTTACTAAATACACTTTTCTAATACCAACACGTAATACAAAAACGACACCAGTTATCAAAGCCCTGAAACAAATTTTTTGCGTTTTTGGGCAATTTGTACGCCTAATTTCGGATAGAGGCACATCGTTTACATCAAAGGAGTTCTACCACTTTATTAATGAAAATGGAATTCAGCACAACAAAACGGCCATTTCCATTTTCATTAATAAAATGGTAGAACTCCTTGACGTATGAATAAAACGTTACTAAGTGCATTGAAAACTAATTTAAGCTTTAACTCAGGAATCTGAACCGGAAGTCAATGTTGAAGTAAATCGCCAGCAAGCAGAAAAAAACATTAAAGCAGACAAACAAAAATCGAAGATACGCTATGATGCCAGGGGTACTTCCCCAAAGAAATTCGGTGTAGACGATCTGGTTATGATCGATTTTATTCCACCTGCGACAGGAGATACACGTAAATTGGATTCAGCTTTTAAAGGACCTTATATTGTTACATAGGTTCTGTGTAACGGCCGAAACGTAATTGAGGTTGGCATCGTCAAAGGAGTAAGACGTCTGCCGCACGCTCACAAGCTAACAAGATTTCTTTATAATTTGTGTTCTTTATATATTTCATTAAATTCCTTGTCAACCATCCTGAACGAGCGCAGAGGAATTTTTGACACACTTAGAGCCATATAAGTTTAATTAATTATCATTGCACCAAGTTTGAAATGCATATAGATCAGATTGTAAAGCGAGAATCTGTGCGCGTTCATTATATTGCTGGCACAGCTTAACATCATACGCGTACATAAGTTCACGTGACTTTGTTTGGACTAGAGGAAGATCAGTTATAAATAATGTAAACAGGAGCGGACCAAGGTAACTTCCTTGTGGTACACCTGAAGTAACTCGGATGAGGGATGAAAAAGAGTTTTCAATCAAATTACTTCAGATCCACTTCAAGTTTTCAATCAAATTACTTCAGATCCACTTAAGGAGACCACACGGGAACTCTAATTGGTCCAATTTTTTAACTAGAAACGAATAATTAACAGAGCCAAACGCTTTACTGAAATCAGTGTAAGTCACGTCAGTCAGACAATTTTTTTTAATGCATTTGCCAGAAACAGGGAGTCAAACCGAATCGTATTTCGGTTCCGCTTCCTGTACCGGTCCCATACCGAAACGACTCATTCGGTACACGATTCCATTTTGGTATTGTTGTTTTGGTTCCGGTTCTGGTACCGGTACGTGTACAGTCTAACAAATTTCAATTAATTATGGCAATGAATACGTTGAAATGATTTATGTTTTATTAAGAAAATAAAAACTTTATTTGAAGGCACATAAATAAAAATTCAATGGATCCAAAATCATAGAGATGATTATACTTATAATGATAATACATTTACGAGAAAAAGTTAATTATTTGGAAAACATGTGATTGGTTCTCAAAAGCATGATAGCGCTTAAAGTTTTCATGTCCAAACGGTTTCTGAGCGGATTCATGATAAACTTAACGCTGGAAAATAACCTCTCTACGCTCACTTGAGTAGAAGGAACACATAGGGCCACTTGAGAAATTCTAAACAACTCTGGGAAGTTTTCGGAAGATTCATCATTTAATAATGTCTGTTGACTTGGAAAGGCGCTTTTGTTTTAGAAAAACATGTATTGGTTCTTAAAGGCTGCATGTAGACCTACATGAAGGTGAGCCTACAGATCTTGCTTTTTCCTATTTTAGGTATTGATCAACTTCGTCGGAGCTTTCTGAAAGACTTGTTTCTAAACTTGTCTCAAGAATTGATAATGAACTATTGGATATCGATAGAATTTTGAAGTAGATATTGGACAATAGATTAATACAAGTCTGTTTTTGATTTTTGCTCAAAGTAAAATTTAATCTGTGATCTAAGAATATTCCACACAGAAATGCATCGTTTTCAAATAATAAAATGTCACTTTCTTCCAATTCTCTTAACAAAAATTTGGCCAACTTTGGGTTATTTTTCTGCACGAGTAACTTACAACTAATCCAAATGTGGTAAAAGTCACCGAAAACCAAATTTTGGCTTTGAAGTTTTACTGTGGCAATCTCAGCTGTTTCTAATAGGCTTACAATTTCGCGAATTGAATCCCAAACTTTTTGATCCAGATATAAATCGGAACAAGCTACTGCATAGGTTAAGCAGAAATGGTATACTGCATCTTCTACCAAATACGCTAACATTTTGTAGGACGAGCTCCAACGCGAAGGACAATCAATGGGCGGTTTTCTTAGATTTTTCTCCTTCATAATGTAAGACATCGTTGGTGCTCGCAATTTTTTGACCAAGTTCCTGGCAAAACCAATGGTTTTCAAATAATTTTTGTTATTAAGTACTGCATTGACCGCCAAAAGAACACCAAAAATTAAGTAAATAATAAAATGTCAAGTATATAAGCCGTTTAAAAATATTTTGCAGTTTCATACTTATGCACTTATGCACGTATTTTCAATAACAACGTTATTCATAAAAGACAAGTCGTTGTCGACATCGATTTCATTCTCGTATGAAGAGTCATCGTATAACTCCTCCAGAAAGTTTTCGTTACTTAGAAGATCCACAAAGTTTACCATATTCCGTCCATTATCAGTGGTGCAAGAATAAATTTGCTGGGAACTGATCTCCAATCGATTTAAAACAAAAAGGGATGGTGTCTCTTAAATTTGCAGCAGTATGGCAGTCAAACATTTCTTCAGTTGCCAATGTGCGCAGTACAAGATGTCCATCAGATATAAATTGTATGTTTACTCCCAAATTGGAAAATAATTTGCTAAGGTATTATATTTTTATAAGATTTATTTTTTAGACATACACACCAATAAACGATCGATTCAAATGAGTCAAGCCGTCGATTTTAAGTTCGATCATTTTTCCTTTAGTTTCTTCTTTTATTTTTTCAACAAGCTTCTCTGAATTGGCTACAACATTATCACGGACGATTTGAGGACTAATAAAGTTTTCACATCCTAATCCTTCAATTCCATCAACTATGCACAGGAAAGCACATGCATTTTGTATATCCTCCCTTGTAATGGGCACATGGACAAATGGTTTTACGAAATCCTGCGTCCTTTTTTGTAGGCACACTATTTTTCTTAGTTATTGTTTGGTTGCTACTCCTTTGCTCCTCAGTTTCAATTATCAATGTGTTATGAGATCGGTTTATGTGCTTTCACAAATTAGTTCCATGATTAAACTATAAAATGCATACGAATTTGTGCATACATACATACTCGTATGTAAGTAAGAAAGAGGTTTATTTTTATACTTACTTTAATTTGATGCCCACAATACACATCATCTTTTTGATTAGGCACGTGCTCGTGTTTGATAAAATGTCAAAGGAGAAATACTTTCGATAAGGATTAGTTTTTGGTCGAGGCATTTTCAATTTTTTTTACTTTTCTTCACCTTTCTTAGCTGCTTCACATGAAATTCTGTTTAGCTTCTAGAAAGAAGCTTCATGAAAGGAGACGGCTGAAGTATTCGTTGGGACTAGTTATCTCTTTTCTCCATAATTCAAAAAAAAAACGGCGTAGAAATGCGCCAAAAATTATGGATTTACATTCTGCTCAGACATTGGGACCTCATATGCAGATTTCAGTATTTTTATTGTGGACTTTTACGAATCTAGTAAAGAACCAAAACCGTACCGGTACCGGCAATACGGTAATTAGTTCTAAATAAAATTTTGTTTTTGGTTCCGGAATCGGTTGATTTCGGTTATCGGTTCTGTTTTTGGTTTTATTCCCTAGTCATAAATGAAGTAAACGCCAAAAAGTTCGTTGCCGTTGATCTACGTTTTATAAATCCGTGTTGGCATGAGGAAATAAGAGACTTACAACTATGTTGCAAATGAGGTGTAATATTGTTTTCAAACAGCTTCCTTGTTGCTGATAGCTTTGAGATACCTTGGTAGTTACATGCGTTCAATTTGCTCCCCTTTTATGTAGTGGGATAACATACGACTCCTTCCATCTATGTGGGAAATTGCAGGACTCTAAAGACAAATTAAAAAGTTTTTGCAGTGGTCTACACAAAGTCTTTGCGCAGTACCTAAGCACACCTGGGATACCGTCTGGTCCCGGAGAGTAGACCGGTTTAACCATTTGCAAGTATAAAAGAAGTGAGATTTCACTTATACGCGAACAAAAGACAAGATTTGACTTAAACATAGCATATTGGTAAGTCTGATCTGGGAGAGTAGCAGCTAAGTAAGTCAAAAAGGTAGTCTATTGCCTGATCTGTATTTGCGGCCAAATTTTCAAATTTGAGGTACTATAGGTAAGTGTGCAGATTTACGCTTTGTGTTAACAAAATTATAAAACAGTTTTGGATCCAGTGTAATCTGGACCTTGCAACGAGCTAAAAAGTTTTAATAACACTGGGCAATAAGCACTGCCAAATCAGACCGCGCACTGAAGTGTTTCGAAAAGGCGGAATGTAATCCGAAAGATCTAAACTTTTTGTAGAGTCTAGACTTTAAATTTTTTGGACGTGTCAACTCTTTTTTAAGCCCCGGAGGTTTGTTTGAGATCGAAGGATAATAGGTAGGAACGCATGAACCAAATACTGAGTCTAACCTTATAAAATATATTATTAAATGTTATAAAATATATTAGTGCATAAGTAAAGATCAGACAAATCAAAGCAAGCGAGCCATAATCATATTTAGGTGATGAAAGCTTACTTTACGAAGGCAGTAAATTCGATTAGCTAATTTTTCAGATAGTTTATTCAGTTTTGACCTCGTGTCGATGTCAGCTCAAGGGTTGGGTGATGTCGGTCTTCAGGTAACGTTGTTGCAGAAATTCCGACTACACAAACTCAATCTGGACTGGAAACAAAGCACAAATCTAGTAAACGTCCTAACATATTTCGAACTGGTTTTCTTGAGATATCAAAATATAAAGCAATCCGTTAAGAAAACTATGCTGCGCCGAAGGTAATAATATACTGTATGATTCTACGGTGTGCCATCTCGCTTTAAATAAATTAAAAAAAAAACCTAATAACTGATAGTCTGTATAGCGGACATGTTATGTATATAGAACTACCGGGAAAAGATAGTTTTTACCCAGAAATTCTATGTCGTTTCTTTAGATGTTAATTCTGAGTCAACGGCAATCAAAACTCCACCTCGACGTTGGGTCGGGCGATCAAGCCTATAAGTTGTGTACTTACTTGGAATAACTTCGGAACTAAGAATATCCGCTTTTAACAAGGGTTCTGTATATACAATAACGTGAGAAGACAAGGAAAACTATCAGTGTACAAACTAGTCAGCTTACTTAGTAAGCCTTTTGTATTCTGATGGGAAAGCAGTAGGAAAGAATCTAGATTTTTGGACAGAAGAAGGACAAGGACAAATTTTCTCTTTTTTAGCTTCATACTCTTTAACAAAAATGCCTACAGGTCAAAATTTGGTCGAGCACACAGTTGCAAAATGAGCAACAGGAAGACCAATCTTAAAAGATGACGTATTCCTAGCATTTATTTATAAATTGCTCAACCTTTAAGTCATAAACCTGAACTTTGCTTTGCATATAGGCCGTAATGTTTAGGGAAAAAGGTCAGGACTCAGCCGTGAAACAAATATTTGTTTTCGCTGCGGTACACAGGTTTCAGGTTTTGGTACCACGCATGTGTCATGATTTGGTACTACAACATTAATGGCCGCACCACCAGTAGGTAGTCCGGACGTTAGGTCAACATGCGCCGTTGAATTCAGTGTTTTAATACTAACCGCCGAGTATCGGGGTAACTCAAGCGGCAAAATATTGCGAACTGCTCATTCGGGAACCGAATTTTTATTAGCCTTCGACCTCAGTACCAGTTGTGCGGTTGTTGATATCAATTGCTGTGCTGTAAACTCCGGGTCGCTAGAGCGACGACCGTGGGCGGCATATCGACCGCAATTTTTTTGCGCTTAGGGCAATCAGGCTCAGACAGCATGCGGTTATTGAGCTGTGACTCAAGCGGATCAAGCAGATCCATATTCTTACGGCTCTTGCAGATTACTTCCGTAACAGTGCTCTTAGTGAGCCGCCATATAGAGATTTTGCTGCTCTTCGCAAGCCACTGCTCTTGTCAATTGCATCGCGCACCAGACCCGAAAAATCAAGGAACCTTGCACGGTAAATATTTTTGCATGTATGGCATGGAATACTCCGTTGCCCAGAAAAGATCACCGCCTTGCATTTCCTTGAACAACAGACTGCCATTATTGCGATATGTTGGACCACCATCCAAATTAAAGCTGCAAAAAGATAAGAGCGAATTAAAAGCATTAGAGAAGGAACGGTCGGTAGTGAACAGGAGAGAGTGAGCGAGAGAATGAACGGAAGTGAGTTAGCGAAGGAGATTGGGATCGTAAGTTTTTGCTATTCGAGAGCGACAAAGCTTAGCGCGTAAGTGCGGAAGAGCGGGTAACTAGCTTTCAGACTCTTGGCGCTCCAAACAGCTTTTAAAAGAAAAAGAAAGAGGGAAACACGAAGAAATAACAACAATCACTGCAAGGAGACTACAGTTTTACACTATTGTTGTTAATTTAAACACAAAAACTATTACTATGAACTCGCAAAGCGAACGGATGTTGATACGAACATGAAAAGGAATAAATTTATAAAGAAATATTTATAAAGTCCCGATGGTTTATTATCGAAAGAACAAAAATTCGAAGTGCAAGACAAAAACACGACCGTTTATTAGCAGGATCTTTCGGCGAAGCTCAAGTGTTGGCTTTTTAGCGAAGATTGGGAGCAGCCAGTCAGCTTTGTAGCCACAGAGGAATGCGGGTCCATGAACCCAAAAAGAAGACTCGTTCAGTTCAGTGGATGAAGCACTTCGGGACAGAATGTCGGCTGAATTTAAAGATGTTGGAACGTAACGCCACTTCACTGACTCAGTTAGCTCTTGAACGGCAGCAACTCCGCTTACTACAAAAATATTGAATCTGAAGAGCTCGTCTCTGATTCATTAAAGCGCAACCGCGGAGTCGCACCAGCAATAAACCCTTCCCTCGATTTGGTTCGTGCCAGATATTTCTGCGAGGACCTAGACAGAAGTTTAGCACCACAAAGTTCCAGTTTAGGCACAGTGAATGTTTTCAGAGACGCTACCCTCCACTTTGAACAAAGCAAATGAGCTTGTCCGTGAAAACGATGAGGACACACGCTTCTATGCCGGCATCACAAAATCCATGAATCTCAGTTTCAGCATTTGGAGAAAGAACCAAACGGGGAAATGACGCGTGGTCAATCTACCCAAAACTCTTAAATATAGCATAGCATTTCGTGGTGTAGAATTCAGGAAGGCTTTCATCCCAAAATAACTTCTCCTTGCACAGTTGCTGAGGGAAAATTTTCGATTTTGTGATCGCAGGCCCAACCAAGCTGAATGGATCGTAAAATCGCGCTATAGCAAACAAGACAGATGATCTTCAGGGGGTTGATGCTGAATTTAAGACAGAAAAGGAGAACAGGATCCGCTCAGAAACAGGTGAAATCAGTGCCATCATTAAATTTAAAATATGACTCCTTTTCATTTGCAGCAACGCCATCCAAATTTCCTTTGGCAAGAACTTTGGATGTCTGATCCATGATAATGACACCCTTTTCTAAGATGTGTCTAGCTTGAGCACCCGCAAATGGTCTTGAGGGTAATCCCTCCACAGAATGCATTGCAAATAGCTGCCCTCCTTGCAATCCATAAAACAACGGTACATTTTGCAAAGATTTCCAGTGATTGCTACTGGAAAACCAAAGAAGTATCTGGAGCAGTGTATGCAGAATTACGGGATCCGCCATAAGCACATTTTTGAGAGAACAGCCAGATAAACTGGCCGCAGATGCATCGAAAACTATGCAACATTTTGTGGTGGAGCCATCTTTCTTTAGGACACAATGATGAGGCAAGAAGACCCGATGTCAGCGGCAGGGGCTAATGACATATGCCTTAAGTCGACGTATTCCTTTATAAATGCCACATATTGTGCCATTAAGGCTGGCCGACGATTCAGCCTTCTCTCAAAAAGAAGAAGAATCTACGATGATCAAGATTCAGTTTGGCCGGTAGTCGTATAGAAAAATCACCAGCTGTCAAACGAGTGCCTTACGAAGTGTGCCTCACAGTCTAACTCTTCCTTTGTAGCCCGTACAATTAGCTCGGCGCAAATCTTTTGCCTTCTCAAAATCGTCGAAGAAGATTATCTAACCGATCCAACATATTCTCCTCACTAGCAATGGGTAGATCATGACACGACATTAAGGAGGAGCCATTGAAGAGGCCATAACCTCCAGAAACAACCCAACCCTGGTGGGTCTATTGAATTAGAGGCAAGCCAGGGGCAAATAGATCATAAAAAAGGGTAGGGAGGTTAAGACTTGGGGTCAGGTATTTTTTTGTTGTATGTTCCAGTTGCCGATGTCGACATTGAAGCTAGGCTTTCGCTCGGTTAGGTTGGGTGCGATTACTGCGGTGATGTGAGCTGAGTATTCGGACGTTCGGGACTGGATTGTAATCTTAAGCAAGTGACCATCCGTGACAAAATTAGAATCTCCTATTCCTATTACAGATGCTAAAGTCCTTGTTTTCTTTGTTTGAAGCTGGTTTACTAATTGGGATGTTATTAGGTGCAGGTGAGAGCCCGAATCGAGTAGAGCTTGACAAGGAACGAAGACCGCATAACGGTCTTTGCCTCCATAATGCGATTCGTAGGAGTAAGGTTTTTAAAATGACACGCATCAGAACCGAATGGAAAGGGTTAAGATTTGTGTCAACCTGCCTTACGTGACGTCCGGACTCGACGCATAAAGAAAACGTTGCACTTATAGGGAGTACACTAGACGCTTCACTCTATTAAACAGTGTAGTTGCATTGCGCTTTAAAAATATTACCCTGTTTTCATCAGCGGTAACATCTACAACATTTCCCGTAGGCATGACGACAGCAACAATGAAATCACCAGACTAAATCCGGCGTAGCAGAAAGAAGTGCGTAAAGAGGGCAACGGTCCGTTATTTGTCGCGGCTATGTATAACGAAATTAGGCACTTATATGCAAGGATGCACATTAATAAAACTTTTATTATTTTTTACTGCTAAATTCAATTAATTTGTACAGCTCACTGCATTTAATACTTAATTGTATTTTGGCGACAAATGTTTTGTTGCTCTGACAATACATCGGAGCAGCAACGAAGACGGAGTCATAAAAATGGATTCGTATGTTTTGCAATAAATATAGTTTGTGCTAAATCTCGACGGGGTCATCAATGTTGAGCTATTAAGCTTTTTTATTAGCTGTTGTTACATTTTTTGTGGCTTAAGTACTAGTTAACAATTTATCAGCGAAAGATTTCAACAGGCGAGAAAGGAGTTTGTTTAATGTCGAGAACAAATTCGTACTTCTTTACGCTGGGCAGTCAAAAAAGATTCTTATTTCGATGCAGCTGATATAAGAGCTTGGATTAAGAGAAGTTAATTAACTGCTGTGGCTGACCCGACATTAATTATCCGATCGTTCCTATGGCAGCTTTATGGTAGAGTCATCCGTATATTTGTTTTTAAGTTTAGTCGAAATTCTGAAATATTTTTTCCAATATTAGAAATGAATATGTCAAAAAAATCCGGTGTTATAATTTTTGTATAGAGGAGATAGTGGTCCGATCCGGCTCGTTCTGACTTATATACTACCTGCAATAGAAGACGCTTGGGAAGGTTTCATCTGGAAAGCTTAGAAACTGGGAGACTTGTTTGCGTAGAAACGGACAGACCGACAGACGGACGGACATCTACTCGTCTACTGATGCTGACCAAGAATGTATATACTTTATGGGGTCGGAAACGCTTCCTTCACTGCCTTGCAAACTTGTGATCGAAATCATAATACCCTCTGCAAGGGTATGCATATGGCCAGTAGCTTCTGCAGCAAATAACTTGATACAATTTTTTTGTAAATTAATATGTTCCTATTTCGCTTTGTCCCTTGTGACGTTATGGCCGACACTTCTTGCTGTCTCGCTCTTTGGCATATGGGAATAGCCAAGCATTTAAGATTGACCGCATACTACGAAAATACCACATGTACTACTTAAAAGGCGTTTTAAAACAAGGCGTTTAATTGAACAACGAAAACATGCGAATAAATCCTGTCCAGGTGGAAAACTAGTGAAAAGAAGAATTCTGAAGTCACGATATGCTTGCGTCAGTGTGTGTATACATGCATTTTTAGCTGGCAACCAGGACACGATAACAATCAACCGCTACCCACGCAATCCTGAGAACACGTTAACAATCGATCGCAACCCTGAGTACTCTTTAAGTGATGGGACAATCCCATCACCTGAGCTGGTCACACTAACCACTTACTAGGACCTATATAAGCAGAGCCACGTCTCCAGTCCGGTCACTTATGCTCCTGCGTTTCATCGAGCAACATCTAAGGATAAGCAACTTGGTGCTGGTTTCGTAAGAGTGCGGACTTGGATCCGACTTACGACCTAGGGAGGATCACCGATGGCCGGCTTGGTTAGTACTAACCAGCCTTGTCCCGGTGACGATCTCTAAGTCCGGTGTGATTTGTTAGTCAGGAGTAGCAATCGAACTCCCGTTGCACGAACCCCACTCGAGTAGGACGGTCACGAACGACCAGTCAGAACACGACGAAGAAGCTCTCGGCCTTCCCAAAGCGCAGATCTTCGAAGCATCTCTCGGTCCTCCTGTAGCGCCGATATTTGAAGAATCTTTCGCCCCTTCCGTAGCGTCGATCATCAAAGCATCTCTCGGCCTGTCGTAGCTCCGATCAGAAAAGAACACATGCATATATGTATGCATTTGTTGGTATGTATACATTTATGCGTTTACATCTGAGAAAATGAGATTATAAATTCTTTATAATACTCATTTTTGTAAAAAAATATTTAATTTGTAAATCTGAAACACATTTCCTTTAAAGGGCAAAACTAAATTTTAAACACAAATTAATTATGTTGTTCTCAAATTGAAATTGCAGTCCTATGTTTATGCTTAAGCAAATAGGTCATGCCTTTGCCTCTCACCTTTACGCTATATTATTATTAAAAAATTTAAACACTTTTTTAAGCTATTGACGAGACTAAAACATTTCAGTTAAGATTTTTATTCCAGCGTGCAATTTGAGGACGTTAGAATGGGCGTGCCATATCCGGTTAACAAACTTGCGCTGCAAACGAAGCTACGAAATCTAAATCTGAAGTCCCAATTTTATGGTTTCCGAGATATCCGCGTGCATATTTTAAACATGTGACGATCTAATTACGAAATTTCCGCAGGCGAAGCTGCTGGCGACTTTGCGTGTAATTATTAAAATATAAACAGGAGAATTAAAATTACAACAACCAACTTGTATGTTAACCGTAGCTGTATGTATATGACTATTACTATGTTTATGCTAAGGGTTTCATGATTTCTTAAAAGCGTAAAAAACATTGGCCCCTGCTTATGCGAAATGGCCGAGTGCATGCATTTATTCCATCTAACCTGATGGAGATGCCGGACCGGTGGAAAAAGGTGTGACCGATTGTAATAATCTTGCTAGTATTAAAGAATCAGTGTGTGCAAACCAGTATTACGTTATTTCTACCGTCAAAATAAAACATGAAAATTAATTTCCATTGTCACTGAACAAAAAAAAAATGGTTAAAAGTTTGGCGTATTTATTTATGTGTTTATATCAATCTGGCAACTGCGATAATTATATTGAGCTACCAGAGTATAATTGTCACCATTTAACGCTTTGAGGTTGAATCGGCCCACGAATCAGCCCATTTCGTGAAATGAGTGCGATATACCCGTCGTATATGCACAGTATATGTCTTCTTTCGTTTATAACCCCCTTAAAAAAACCTAAAATATTTTGAGTATGTGGTTCGAATGATAAAGATTGGAACTTTTCAAATGCTTTGACGAGCTTAAAAACGAAGCATCTGTTCGTCTGTTTGAAATATAGCAAAAACAGCTTTTTAAATAAATTTAGATTTAACCTTCTTTACCCCACAATTTTTGCGTAGGGGTACTTTTTCGGGAACACAGTTTTTTTTTGCAGACATCGAGGTACATTTTTGGTGTTACATAGTGAAATAAATAACTAAAAAATTCAATAGAGTGCGAGGGGGACGAAGATATATTCATGCAGCAAATCGGCTGTTTACGAGATTTAACTAACACGTTAGCTTGCTTTTATTCCTATAGACGCTAGGTGGCGTGATAGTGAAATCTTGTAAACGCTTTTATGTTATGTGCAATCTAGCACTCCCCTCAGCTAAGTAACGGTTATCTCCTATTTTAGGGTGTCGACTATATCGTTTTCTCTTGTAACGTTTACATTTCAGATAAACCGCTTTCCGAAATCGCGTCCACCTCAAGGCTTTTAAAAATTATAGGCACTTAACAAGTGTTCAAATGTATAGAACCTCTTTAACCTAACTGCTTAGTTTCCGAGATCTCTGCGTTCATGCGGACGTCTTTGGGCAATTTTTTGGCGCTACATCGGGAGTTTGAGTGGGTTAAGCACAATTCATAGAATCGCATAAATAGGTCTTAGCAAACTCGAGTAAAAGCTTTATCTACATCAACCTTAATATGTCTCCCTTTCCCCCGGGGTCCTTTCGCCGCGCCCTCGGAGACTTCGGTGTACCCCGGCAGGATCGCTTCGACCGACGAGTCCCTGGCCTTCCTCAAGCGCCACATCTATCTCTCCTTAACCGGGTCCTCGTATCACTCCATATCGCTCTCCTCGTCGTGACCACCGGCTCTGGCTCCGAGCGTCTCCCATCGTCCTTGGCACCTCGCCGTCCTTACTTTGCGGCGGGTCCTTCAGGACCTCGCTGGAGCGCAGCCTGCCTCCTGCTCTTAGCTCGGGTGATGCGTGTCCTCAACTTAGATTGATCCGTTTCGTTGCTCTTTTCAGTTTGCCCGGTCCCCTCTTTCCATTCCGGCCATGTAGTCTGGGTTTTTGGGATTCCCCTTTTCCGTTACCGCTATTTCCTTCGAACTTCTTTTGGGAGCCGCCCCTCTCTCGGTGACCTGCGCTCTTGATCCTTGATTCTTTCATCGTTTCATCAACTTCAGTTGAGTTTTGGCTGCTGCCGCTGACGAGTGCAGTAGTGTGTCGTAGTCCTCCTCCTTTGTGTGTCGTTGGTTCTGATTTGTGTTTGACGAACAGAGTTCCGGTCTGTGTGTGGCATGCTCCTTTGACTCTGGTTTTCGCCTGACGATTAAACGGTTGCCGCTGCCCATGTGCGCTGTACTCTGGTGTTTTCTCATGCGCCGGACAACAATATCACTCGCATCCCACTCCTTGGCCCACACGATGTCGCCGATCCTCGGATTCCACAGTCTTCGTAGCAGGTTATAACTCCTGTCTTGGTCTTGGGCTGCCTTTTAAAGATTGCATCACAGAATTTCGAAGATTTTCTTTCATTTTTCCGCGTTTTCTTTCGGCGGTTCCATCTGCCTTCCTGTCCCCAATGTTTCCCGGTCGTGTAATTTACCATTGGGCGCCAATATGTTACGAACCGCTTATTTTTCGGTGGCAGTGCCGCCAGAGTACCCCTAATGACACAGCTCGCAACATAAATATCGACAACTCCGCTGTCTCACATCACTAAACTATCGGTCATCACTAAGAACAAAAACGTAAACAAAGGAAAATATCTACAAATATTGACTGAAAAATGGATAAATTTGGTGGATCCACCCAACCATGGATGCCGCTAAGGTGCTGGAGGGCACCACCCATTCTCGGTCGGCAGGAGCCCCCTCCTCGCGACTACGACGGTTCCATCTCCCTCACTGGGTAAACTTACTCACACATTGTGGGTTTTACAAATATGTAGTGACAATCATTTATATTATCTATCCTTCCTCAGCCTTTAAGACCGAATACTTGGCTGCAGTCTTAAATATTTACGCGGTCTGACAATACATCGGAGCAGCAACGAAGACGGAGTCATAAAAATGGATTCGTATGTTTTGCAATAAATATAGTTTGTGCTAAATCTCGACGGGGTCATCAATGTTGAGCTATTAAGCTTTTTTATTAGCTGTTGTTACATTTTTTGTGGCTTAAGTACTAGTTAACAATTTATCAGCGAAAGATTTCAACAGGCGAGAAAGGAGTTTGTTTAATGTCGAGAACAAATTCGTACTTCTTTACGCTGGGCAGTCAAAAAAGATTCTTATTTCGATGCAGCTGATATAAGAGCTTGGATTAAGAGAAGTTAATTAACTGCTGTGGCTGACCCGACATTAATTATCCGATCGTTCCTATGGCAGCTTTATGGTAGAGTCATCCGTATATTTGTTTTTAAGTTTAGTCGAAATTCTGAAATATTTTTTCCAATATTAGAAATGAATATGTCAAAAAAATCCGGTGTTATAATTTTTGTATAGAGGAGATAGTGGTCCGATCCGGCTCGTTCTGACTTATATACTACCTGCAATGGAAAGAAGACGCTTGGGAAGGTTTCATCTGGAAAGCTTAGAAACTGGGAGACTTGTTTGCGTAGAAACGGACAGACCGACAGACGGACGGACATCTACTCGTCTACTGATGCTGACCAAGAATGTATATACTTTATGGGGTCGGAAACGCTTCCTTCACTGCCTTGCAAACTTGTGATCGAAATCATAATACCCTCTGCAAGGGTATGCATATGGCCAGTAGCTTCTGCAGCAAATAACTTGATACAATTTTTTTGTAAATTAATATGTTCCTATTTCGCTTTGTCCCTTGTGACGTTATGGCCGACACTTCTTGCTGTCTCGCTCTTTGGCATATGGGAATAGCCAAGCATTTAAGATTGACCGCATACTACGAAAATACCACATGTACTACTTAAAAGGCGTTTTAAAACAAGGCGTTTAATTGAACAACGAAAACATGCGAATAAATCCTGTCCAGGTGGAAAACTAGTGAAAAGAAGAATTCTGAAGTCACGATATGCTTGCGTCAGTGTGTGTATACATGCATTTTTAGCTGGCAACCAGGACACGATAACAATCAACCGCTACCCACGCAATCCTGAGAACACGTTAACAATCGATCGCAACCCTGAGTACTCTTTAAGTGATGGGACAATCCCATCACCTGAGCTGGTCACACTTACCACTTACTAGGACCTATATAAGCAGAGCCACGTCTCCAGTCCGGTCACTTATGCTCCTGCGTTTCATCGAGCAACATCTAAGGATAAGCAACTTGGTGCTGGTTTCGTAAGAGTGCGGACTTGGATCCGACTTACGACCTAGGGAGGATCACCGATGGCCGGCTTGGTTAGTACTAACCAGCCTTGTCCCGGTGACGATCTCTAAGTCCGGTGTGATTTGTTAGTCAGGAGTAGCAATCGAACTCCCGTTGCACGAACCCCACTCGAGTAGGACGGTCACGAACGACCAGTCAGAACACGACGAAGAAGCTCTCGGCCTTCCCAAAGCGCAGATCTTCGAAGCATCTCTCGGTCCTCCTGTAGCGCCGATATTTGAAGAATCTTTCGCCCCTTCCGTAGCGTCGATCATCAAAGCATCTCTCGGCCTGTCGTAGCTCCGATCAGAAAAGAACACATGCATATATGTATGCATTTGTTGGTATGTATACATTTATGCGTTTACATCTGAGAAAATGAGATTATAAATTCTTTATAATACTCATTTTTGTAAAAAAATATTTAATTTGTAAATCTGAAACACATTTCCTTTAAAGGGCAAAACTAAATTTTAAACACAAATTAATTATGTTGTTCTCAAATTGAAATTGCAGTCCTATGTTTATGCTTAAGCAAATAGGTCATGCCTTTGCCTCTCACCTTTACGCTATATTATTATTAAAAAATTTAAACACTTTTTTAAGCTATTGACGAGACTAAAACATTTCAGTTAAGATTTTTATTCCAGCGTGCAATTTGAGGACGTTAGAATGGGCGTGCCATATCCGGTTAACAAACTTGCGCTGCAAACGAAGCTACGAAATCTAAATCTGAAGTCCCAATTTTATGGTTTCCGAGATATCCGCGTGCATATTTTAAACATGTGACGATCTAATTACGAAATTTCCGCAGGCGAAGCTGCTGGCGACTTTGCGTGTAATTATTAAAATATAAACAGGAGAATTAAAATTACAACAACCAACTTGTATGTTAACCGTAGCTGTATGTATATGACTATTACTATGTTTATGCTAAGGGTTTCATGATTTCTTAAAAGCGTAAAAAACATTGGCCCCTGCTTATGCGAAATGGCCGAGTGCATGCATTTATTCCATCTAACCTGATGGAGATGCCGGACCGGTGGAAAAAGGTGTGACCGATTGTAATAATCTTGCTAGTATTAAAGAATCAGTGTGTGCAAACCAGTATTACGTTATTTCTACCGTCAAAATAAAACATGAAAATTAATTTCCATTGTCACTGAACAAAAAAAAAATGGTTAAAAGTTTGGCGTATTTATTTATGTGTTTATATCAATCTGGCAACTGCGATAATTATATTGAGCTACCAGAGTATAATTGTCACCATTTAACGCTTTGAGGTTGAATCGGCCCACGAATCAGCCCATTTCGTGAAATGAGTGCGATATACCCGTCGTATATGCACAGTATATGTCTTCTTTCGTTTATAACCCCCTTAAAAAAACCTAAAATATTTTGAGTATGTGGTTCGAATGATAAAGATTGGAACTTTTCAAATGCTTTGACGAGCTTAAAAACGAAGCATCTGTTCGTCTGTTTGAAATATAGCAAAAACAGCTTTTTAAATAAATTTAGATTTAACCTTCTTTACCCCACAATTTTTGCGTAGGGGTACTTTTTCGGGAACACAGTTTTTTTTTGCAGACATCGAGGTACATTTTTGGTGTTACATAGTGAAATAAATAACTAAAAAATTCAATAGAGTGCGAGGGGGACGAAGATATATTCATGCAGCAAATCGGCTGTTTACGAGATTTAACTAACACGTTAGCTTGCTTTTATTCCTATAGACGCTAGGTGGCGTGATAGTGAAATCTTGTAAACGCTTTTATGTTATGTGCAATCTAGCACTCCCCTCAGCTAAGTAACGGTTATCTCCTATTTTAGGGTGTCGACTATATCGTTTTCTCTTGTAACGTTTACATTTCAGATAAACCGCTTTCCGAAATCGCGTCCACCTCAAGGCTTTTAAAAATTATAGGCACTTAACAAGTGTTCAAATGTATAGAACCTCTTTAACCTAACTGCTTAGTTTCCGAGATCTCTGCGTTCATGCGGACGTCTTTGGGCAATTTTTTGGCGCTACATCGGGAGTTTGAGTGGGTTAAGCACAATTCATAGAATCGCATAAATAGGTCTTAGCAAACTCGAGTAAAAGCTTTATCTACATCAACCTTAATATGTCTCCCTTTCCCCCGGGGTCCTTTCGCCGCGCCCTCGGAGACTTCGGTGTACCCCGGCAGGATCGCTTCGACCGACGAGTCCCTGGCCTTCCTCAAGCGCCACATCTATCTCTCCTTAACCGGGTCCTCGTATCACTCCATATCGCTCTCCTCGTCGTGACCACCGGCTCTGGCTCCGAGCGTCTCCCATCGTCCTTGGCACCTCGCCGTCCTTACTTTGCGGCGGGTCCTTCAGGACCTCGCTGGAGCGCAGCCTGCCTCCTGCTCTTAGCTCGGGTGATGCGTGTCCTCAACTTAGATTGATCCGTTTCGTTGCTCTTTTCAGTTTGCCCGGTCCCCTCTTTCCATTCCGGCCATGTAGTCTGGGTTTTTGGGATTCCCCTTTTCCGTTACCGCTATTTCCTTCGAACTTCTTTTGGGAGCCGCCCCTCTCTCGGTGACCTGCGCTCTTGATCCTTGATTCTTTCATCGTTTCATCAACTTCAGTTGAGTTTTGGCTGCTGCCGCTGACGAGTGCAGTAGTGTGTCGTAGTCCTCCTCCTTTGTGTGTCGTTGGTTCTGATTTGTGTTTGACGAACAGAGTTCCGGTCTGTGTGTGGCATGCTCCTTTGACTCTGGTTTTCGCCTGACGATTAAACGGTTGCCGCTGCCCATGTGCGCTGTACTCTGGTGTTTTCTCATGCGCCGGACAACAATATCACTCGCATCCCACTCCTTGGCCCACACGATGTCGCCGATCCTCGGATTCCACAGTCTTCGTAGCAGGTTATAACTCCTGTCTTGGTCTTGGGCTGCCTTTTAAAGATTGCATCACAGAATTTCGAAGATTTTCTTTCATTTTTCCGCGTTTTCTTTCGGCGGTTCCATCTGCCTTCCTGTCCCCAATGTTTCCCGGTCGTGTAATTTACCATTGGGCGCCAATATGTTACGAACCGCTTATTTTTCGGTGGCAGTGCCGCCAGAGTACCCCTAATGACACAGCTCGCAACATAAATATCGACAACTCCGCTGTCTCACATCACTAAACTATCGGTCATCACTAAGAACAAAAACGTAAACAAAGGAAAATATCTACAAATATTGACTGAAAAATGGATAAATTTGGTGGATCCACCCAACCATGGATGCCGCTAAGGTGCTGGAGGGCACCACCCATTCTCGGTCGGCAGGAGCCCCCTCCTCGCGACTACGACGGTTCCATCTCCCTCACTGGGTAAACTTACTCACACATTGTGGGTTTTACAAATATGTAGTGACAATCATTTATATTATCTATCCTTCCTCAGCCTTTAAGACCGAATACTTGGCTGCAGTCTTAAATATTTACGCGGTCTGACAATACATCGGAGCAGCAACGAAGACGGAGTCATAAAAATGGATTCGTATGTTTTGCAATAAATATAGTTTGTGCTAAATCTCGACGGGGTCATCAATGTTGAGCTATTAAGCTTTTTTATTAGCTGTTGTTACATTTTTTGTGGCTTAAGTACTAGTTAACAATTTATCAGCGAAAGATTTCAACAGGCGAGAAAGGAGTTTGTTTAATGTCGAGAACAAATTCGTACTTCTTTACGCTGGGCAGTCAAAAAAGATTCTTATTTCGATGCAGCTGATATAAGAGCTTGGATTAAGAGAAGTTAATTAACTGCTGTGGCTGACCCGACATTAATTATCCGATCGTTCCTATGGCAGCTTTATGGTAGAGTCATCCGTATATTTGTTTTTAAGTTTAGTCGAAATTCTGAAATATTTTTTCCAATATTAGAAATGAATATGTCAAAAAAATCCGGTGTTATAATTTTTGTATAGAGGAGATAGTGGTCCGATCCGGCTCGTTCTGACTTATATACTACCTGCAATGGAAAGAAGACGCTTGGGAAGGTTTCATCTGGAAAGCTTAGAAACTGGGAGACTTGTTTGCGTAGAAACGGACAGACCGACAGACGGACGGACATCTACTCGTCTACTGATGCTGACCAAGAATGTATATACTTTATGGGGTCGGAAACGCTTCCTTCACTGCCTTGCAAACTTGTGATCGAAATCATAATACCCTCTGCAAGGGTATGCATATGGCCAGTAGCTTCTGCAGCAAATAACTTGATACAATTTTTTTGTAAATTAATATGTTCCTATTTCGCTTTGTCCCTTGTGACGTTATGGCCGACACTTCTTGCTGTCTCGCTCTTTGGCATATGGGAATAGCCAAGCATTTAAGATTGACCGCATACTACGAAAATACCACATGTACTACTTAAAAGGCGTTTTAAAACAAGGCGTTTAATTGAACAACGAAAACATGCGAATAAATCCTGTCCAGGTGGAAAACTAGTGAAAAGAAGAATTCTGAAGTCACGATATGCTTGCGTCAGTGTGTGTATACATGCATTTTTAGCTGGCAACCAGGACACGATAACAATCAACCGCTACCCACGCAATCCTGAGAACACGTTAACAATCGATCGCAACCCTGAGTACTCTTTAAGTGATGGGACAATCCCATCACCTGAGCTGGTCACACTTACCACTTACTAGGACCTATATAAGCAGAGCCACGTCTCCAGTCCGGTCACTTATGCTCCTGCGTTTCATCGAGCAACATCTAAGGATAAGCAACTTGGTGCTGGTTTCGTAAGAGTGCGGACTTGGATCCGACTTACGACCTAGGGAGGATCACCGATGGCCGGCTTGGTTAGTACTAACCAGCCTTGTCCCGGTGACGATCTCTAAGTCCGGTGTGATTTGTTAGTCAGGAGTAGCAATCGAACTCCCGTTGCACGAACCCCACTCGAGTAGGACGGTCACGAACGACCAGTCAGAACACGACGAAGAAGCTCTCGGCCTTCCCAAAGCGCAGATCTTCGAAGCATCTCTCGGTCCTCCTGTAGCGCCGATATTTGAAGAATCTTTCGCCCCTTCCGTAGCGTCGATCATCAAAGCATCTCTCGGCCTGTCGTAGCTCCGATCAGAAAAGAACACATGCATATATGTATGCATTTGTTGGTATGTATACATTTATGCGTTTACATCTGAGAAAATGAGATTATAAATTCTTTATAATACTCATTTTTGTAAAAAAATATTTAATTTGTAAATCTGAAACACATTTCCTTTAAAGGGCAAAACTAAATTTTAAACACAAATTAATTATGTTGTTCTCAAATTGAAATTGCAGTCCTATGTTTATGCTTAAGCAAATAGGTCATGCCTTTGCCTCTCACCTTTACGCTATATTATTATTAAAAAATTTAAACACTTTTTTAAGCTATTGACGAGACTAAAACATTTCAGTTAAGATTTTTATTCCAGCGTGCAATTTGAGGACGTTAGAATGGGCGTGCCATATCCGGTTAACAAACTTGCGCTGCAAACGAAGCTACGAAATCTAAATCTGAAGTCCCAATTTTATGGTTTCCGAGATATCCGCGTGCATATTTTAAACATGTGACGATCTAATTACGAAATTTCCGCAGGCGAAGCTGCTGGCGACTTTGCGTGTAATTATTAAAATATAAACAGGAGAATTAAAATTACAACAACCAACTTGTATGTTAACCGTAGCTGTATGTATATGACTATTACTATGTTTATGCTAAGGGTTTCATGATTTCTTAAAAGCGTAAAAAACATTGGCCCCTGCTTATGCGAAATGGCCGAGTGCATGCATTTATTCCATCTAACCTGATGGAGATGCCGGACCGGTGGAAAAAGGTGTGACCGATTGTAATAATCTTGCTAGTATTAAAGAATCAGTGTGTGCAAACCAGTATTACGTTATTTCTACCGTCAAAATAAAACATGAAAATTAATTTCCATTGTCACTGAACAAAAAAAAAATGGTTAAAAGTTTGGCGTATTTATTTATGTGTTTATATCAATCTGGCAACTGCGATAATTATATTGAGCTACCAGAGTATAATTGTCACCATTTAACGCTTTGAGGTTGAATCGGCCCACGAATCAGCCCATTTCGTGAAATGAGTGCGATATACCCGTCGTATATGCACAGTATATGTCTTCTTTCGTTTATAACCCCCTTAAAAAAACCTAAAATATTTTGAGTATGTGGTTCGAATGATAAAGATTGGAACTTTTCAAATGCTTTGACGAGCTTAAAAACGAAGCATCTGTTCGTCTGTTTGAAATATAGCAAAAACAGCTTTTTAAATAAATTTAGATTTAACCTTCTTTACCCCACAATTTTTGCGTAGGGGTACTTTTTCGGGAACACAGTTTTTTTTTGCAGACATCGAGGTACATTTTTGGTGTTACATAGTGAAATAAATAACTAAAAAATTCAATAGAGTGCGAGGGGGACGAAGATATATTCATGCAGCAAATCGGCTGTTTACGAGATTTAACTAACACGTTAGCTTGCTTTTATTCCTATAGACGCTAGGTGGCGTGATAGTGAAATCTTGTAAACGCTTTTATGTTATGTGCAATCTAGCACTCCCCTCAGCTAAGTAACGGTTATCTCCTATTTTAGGGTGTCGACTATATCGTTTTCTCTTGTAACGTTTACATTTCAGATAAACCGCTTTCCGAAATCGCGTCCACCTCAAGGCTTTTAAAAATTATAGGCACTTAACAAGTGTTCAAATGTATAGAACCTCTTTAACCTAACTGCTTAGTTTCCGAGATCTCTGCGTTCATGCGGACGTCTTTGGGCAATTTTTTGGCGCTACATCGGGAGTTTGAGTGGGTTAAGCACAATTCATAGAATCGCATAAATAGGTCTTAGCAAACTCGAGTAAAAGCTTTATCTACATCAACCTTAATATGTCTCCCTTTCCCCCGGGGTCCTTTCGCCGCGCCCTCGGAGACTTCGGTGTACCCCGGCAGGATCGCTTCGACCGACGAGTCCCTGGCCTTCCTCAAGCGCCACATCTATCTCTCCTTAACCGGGTCCTCGTATCACTCCATATCGCTCTCCTCGTCGTGACCACCGGCTCTGGCTCCGAGCGTCTCCCATCGTCCTTGGCACCTCGCCGTCCTTACTTTGCGGCGGGTCCTTCAGGACCTCGCTGGAGCGCAGCCTGCCTCCTGCTCTTAGCTCGGGTGATGCGTGTCCTCAACTTAGATTGATCCGTTTCGTTGCTCTTTTCAGTTTGCCCGGTCCCCTCTTTCCATTCCGGCCATGTAGTCTGGGTTTTTGGGATTCCCCTTTTCCGTTACCGCTATTTCCTTCGAACTTCTTTTGGGAGCCGCCCCTCTCTCGGTGACCTGCGCTCTTGATCCTTGATTCTTTCATCGTTTCATCAACTTCAGTTGAGTTTTGGCTGCTGCCGCTGACGAGTGCAGTAGTGTGTCGTAGTCCTCCTCCTTTGTGTGTCGTTGGTTCTGATTTGTGTTTGACGAACAGAGTTCCGGTCTGTGTGTGGCATGCTCCTTTGACTCTGGTTTTCGCCTGACGATTAAACGGTTGCCGCTGCCCATGTGCGCTGTACTCTGGTGTTTTCTCATGCGCCGGACAACAATATCACTCGCATCCCACTCCTTGGCCCACACGATGTCGCCGATCCTCGGATTCCACAGTCTTCGTAGCAGGTTATAACTCCTGTCTTGGTCTTGGGCTGCCTTTTAAAGATTGCATCACAGAATTTCGAAGATTTTCTTTCATTTTTCCGCGTTTTCTTTCGGCGGTTCCATCTGCCTTCCTGTCCCCAATGTTTCCCGGTCGTGTAATTTACCATTGGGCGCCAATATGTTACGAACCGCTTATTTTTCGGTGGCAGTGCCGCCAGAGTACCCCTAATGACACAGCTCGCAACATAAATATCGACAACTCCGCTGTCTCACATCACTAAACTATCGGTCATCACTAAGAACAAAAACGTAAACAAAGGAAAATATCTACAAATATTGACTGAAAAATGGATAAATTTGGTGGATCCACCCAACCATGGATGCCGCTAAGGTGCTGGAGGGCACCACCCATTCTCGGTCGGCAGGAGCCCCCTCCTCGCGACTACGACGGTTCCATCTCCCTCACTGGGTAAACTTACTCACACATTGTGGGTTTTACAAATATGTAGTGACAATCATTTATATTATCTATCCTTCCTCAGCCTTTAAGACCGAATACTTGGCTGCAGTCTTAAATATTTACGCGGTTAAAGCAGAGGATTTGTTATGTTGGAAAAAGGCTACAGGTGCTAGTAACTTATTGGTAGAGTTCGCATGGAAACACGGCCCTCAAAAGGGACATACGCGATGCGCGTGTGTATGGTCACCTAATCCTGAGGAGCTCCTGGTGAAAAAAAGGGGCAGGCCAAAAGGTACGTATCTGCACTGTAAACTATACCATTTAACTACTGCTCCCGACCTTTTTGATTTTAGGCAAACGACGAGGACAAATAAGGCTCTCGGGTCTAAATCTGGATAAATTCACAATTAAACAGGGAAGTATATATCAATATCAATAGTAAAGTTTCACATGTGTTTAAATTTTCCTAAATTTCAGCCACAATTGGGCCGAGCCTGGAGGGCTAATCGCCCGGGCTAAAGACGTAAAGAGCAAAATAAACAAAAAATAGCGAACTTAATGTGGCTAATATTTAAAACCCAAACGCCACCCCCTGGTCAACAGCCCAAAAACTACAAGAACTTGATTTACTTATTTCAAGTTTCGTAAATAAAAAGCCAATAACTCCAGATCACTCAGTGATTAAGATAATTAATAGAGATACAAAAATAACAACTCCACTTCCAAAGCAGATTCCCAGAAGAACTAAAGTGTGCCCGAAAAATTGCCCGGGACCACTGGAAAGTGACCGGCACCGGTACCGCCTGAGCCCATAGGCCCAGGACATCTGCAGCGGAGACAACAAGTGTGAGCGAGCCAACGGGCGACGACCAGCTGATGCAGTCAATGGCATTTCAACCAAAATACATTCATAAATAACAAAAACAAATATATATATTGATATTGTAAAAATGAACGGAACCCTTTCAATATAGCCCGTAACGCTATATGAAACAAGAAAGGAAGTTAACTTCGGCAAGCTGAAGCATGTATAAAAAATATTCAATGTTAGTAGCACCATGAAAAATTTTTAAGGAAGTCATCAAATAACTCAGTCTCAAACGGTGAGCTCAGGCAAGTGGCGACCGCCTGTTCTAAGTCAGCCTTACCCGGGTACGGCGGATCTCTGCCCGGGTGGACCTGTCCTTTCTCCGCAGCTCGTGGGATTTAAAATGGAGAACTCAACAAATACAAAAACAAAAGACTGCACCAGACAAGAGCCCGCCACTCTTAAAAAGTCGGAAGTCGTAACCAACGACGATAGAAAGAGCAAGATCACGGCTCCGACCACCCCAGTCCATGTGACGTCTACCCCTGCCAAGGCCAGCGAACAACGCAGCCGGCTAAGCCCAACTCGCCATAGCGACAAGCCCAAGCCTCCCACCAGCGTAGGTGTGGCTAACAAGCCACTCCAACCTGAGGGGAGCGCTAAAGCCGGTCTCGTGGTGAGTACCACGGCAAAGGAGTTTAAGAGGATACCACCTAACCAGGCAGGACCTCTTGAACGAAAGAAGGCTTTTAGGATCCTCAAACGGCTGGCCACCAATCCGATACGTGAGGATCAGACGTCAGAATTGGATTACCTGAAAATCCAAGAGGACATAGCCTGGGCAAAGGCAGTTATCCCAGACTTCGACATCGCTATGACTACCAGCAACAGCAACAAGCGAGAGAGGTCGATGGAGTCAGCTCAACCAGCGAGCAAGGTAACAAACCGCGGCACATGGTCGAGATCCTTTGCGGAAGTGGTAAAGGGTCGGAAGATCATTGGTGTCATCGACCAGAGCGATGAAGGCGGTAGGATCCCAAGAAACCAATGGGGTCTGGTTAGACGGGCCCTTGCGTCAGTGGCCTTGAAAGTGCTGGACGAAAACCCAAACCCGCCACCCGATTGCACAGATGCAGGGTGGTACCAGGGCAATGTAAAGTTGATCGCCTGCGAGGACGAGAGATCGGCAGCACTCTACAAGGCTGCAATCAACAAGGTCGGCGAGGTCTACCCCGGGGCCAAGCAGGCAGTTTGTGAGGCTGCAGACATCCCGTCTCGACCGAGAGCGAGGGTGTGGCTGCCGTCAGAACCATCGGAACCAGAGGCTATACTCAGCCTGCTGACCAGGTTCAACCCAAAACTTCCAACAGACGGTTGGAAGGTGGTCAAGGTGGAGAAAACCGAGCGCGTCACCATGAACGTGGTTATCCTCCTGAACCAGGCCTGCCTGGAACCCCTCGCAGCCCAACAACACCGGGTGAACTACGGGTTCGATAAGGTGCAGCTACGTATATACGACACCGATAAGTCAGCGGCAGACAACCTGGCTGCCTGTGCGTCGTACGAACCCCCGAGCGACGACGAACTAGATCATGAAGAGGCCATCCTCACCGGCTACGTGTCAACCGACTCGGAGCTGACTGAGAGCCTGAAGCAGCTGTGCACCCAGGACACAATCCGACCAGGGCGCTCTGTTCTCCAGGACATAGCGGAGGAAGCGGAGGGTACCCAGCCCGACCCCAGTCGCAAAGATGGTGCAGTTTCTGCAAATTAACTTGCACCACAGCAAGGCAGCATCCGCTGCCCTCCTCACCCGCCTGGCAACAAAGACGTAGTCCTCATTCAAGAGCCATGTATTGTTGGTAACAACATCTGTGGCTTATCAACCCCCCTATACAAGCTATTTTACACCAAGGACAAGGGTAAACCCAGAACCTATATTCTTACAAAGACACACTTTAACACATTTCTTATTCCACAGTTTAGCGAAGGCGACCTCACCACGGTCAGACTGGAGCTAAATGAACACACTTATCACACCATAGCATCATTTTATCTGGCTCACGACTACGAAGGGCCACTACCAAACACCACTACACAACAACTCATACGCACTCACTCATCTAAGGAAGTCATTCTGGGTGGGGACGCTAACTCACACCACACACAATGGGGAAGTACAAACACCAACGAAAGGGGTGAGTTACTCTACGACTATCTCCTTCAATCAAATCTATTCATCTGCAACAGAGGTAATGACCCAACATTCATCACTAGAAATAGGAGGGAAGAACTAGACATTACTCTAATATCTGATCCCCTACTTAACCAGCCAGTAGCGTGGAAGGTGGGGACCGAACACTCATTCTCAGACCACCGATACATAGAATTTACAATAAGTCTAGACTCTCCTCCCGCCGAGAACATCACTAATCTAAGATTAACCAACTGGGGTTACTACAAAAATCTCCTCAACAGGAACTTACACGCTCCTCCGACACACATACGCAACCGTCAAGAACTAGATAACCTAGTTAACACTTTTACTAATATCTGCGGTGAGGCCATAAAAAGGGCTAGCCCAAACAGAACAGTCAAAACAAAGCACAAACCCCCTTGGTGGAACGCAACCCTGGCGATCCTTAAAAGAGAGTGTAGAACTTACTTCAAATAATAATACAAAACTAAGCCTATACAAAAAGGAAATTAGAATATCAAAACGAAGAGCTTGGGCTAACTTCTGCAGTAGCATAGAATCTACTGCGGAGGCATCCAGACTCAGAAGAATTCTAGCTAAAGCTCCAGCAACCATTGGCTATCTTAAAACCAATGCTGACAGCTGGACGGAAAACAGTCAGGAAACCCTTGAACTACTGTTAGACACCCACTTCCCTAAGAACACCCATGTAGTGGAGGACCTCCACATAGAGGAGAATTTAGACGACCAGAGTATTGACAACATTTCAAACCCTGGCCGCATTCAGTGGGCTGTTAACTCATTTAAGCCCTTCAAATCACCTGGCCCAGATGGGTTCTTCCCGGCCCAGCTACAACGGACACTAGATATGTCCCTTCCCTGGCTGACAGCCATCTTCCACGGCTGCCTTGCTCTAAACCATATTCCAACAAGGTGGCTGGACGTTAAGTTAATTTTTATACCGAAAGCCGGCAAGCCCTCCCACACCAACCCAAAGGACTTCCGCCCGATTAGTCTCTCTTCCTTCTTGTTGAAGACCCTGGAAAGACTAATTGACACCCATATCAGGCTAACCATCGACCATAGCCTACTCTCTGACGCACAGCACGCGTACCGTAAGGGTAGATCAACCGATACCGTTCTCCACTCTCTAGTGTACAGTATAGAGAGAGGCTTCCGCAATAAGGAATACTCTCTTGCAGCGTTTCTAGACATAGAAGGCGCCTTTAACAACGTCACCCCAACGGCGATTACTGGTGCTCTGACTGAACTGGGCATTGAGCGGCCCATAGTGGGACTCACACACACCATGCTAACCAGCAGAGTAGTGTACTCCACTATGGGATCGGCCCACTCGACCAGGAACGTCAGTAGAAGAACCCCACAAGGGGGCGTACTCTCACCTCTTCTATGGGTTGTAGTGGTCAACCAACTGCTATCACTTCTAGAAGAGGCGGGCACAAAAGTGGTTATCCTACTGCAGGGCAAATTCCCACAAACCCTTTGCAACCTAATGGAGTCAGCCCTAAAACCCAAAAAAGACCGAACAAGTTCTCTTTACAACGAAGTATAAGGTACCAATTCTAGTTCCCCCAAAACTACACCAAACGCGCCTAACCTTTAGCAACCAAGCAAAGTACCTAGGTGTCATCCTTGACAAAAAGCTCCTCTGGACAGATAACATCCTAGATCGCACACGCAAAGCGGCCATATCCCTCTTCGCTTGTAAAAAAGCCATAGGGAGGAAGTGGGGTGGCTATATACTGCAATAGTCAGGCCCATTCTCCTCTACGGAAACATCATTTGGTGGCCTTCTCTAGATAAGAACTGCAACCTCCGGATCCTTCACAAGATACAAAGAAGCGCAGAGCTCTGCATCAGTGGGGCGCTTTGCACTACCGCCACTGAGGCACTAAACGCAATTCTCGATCTCCAACCCCTGGACCTACATGCCAAAAGTTGGGCATCTGCAACAGCGCTGAGACTCCGTGAAGCAGCGGCATGGACAACGGGGCCCACGGGTCACTCCAATATCCTATCAAAACATTCACCCCTACCACGTAATACAGACTACGTCCCACCCATAGTCAACTTCGAAAGAAAATACAAGATCTATATTCCCACCCGTACAGACTGGGACAACCTCCCACATCAATTCGTAAACGCCGTCAACATATACACGGACGGCTCCAAGCTTAACTCCCAAACAGGTGGGGGGAGTCTTTTCCCCCGAACTAGACATAAAAGTCTCATTCCCCCTACCAGACCACTGTAGTGTTTTCCAAGCGGAAGTGATGGCAACACAGGAAGCCACTACCCACCTGAACACGTCTGTACATCATGACATAGATATCTTCATCTTCTCGGATAGTCAAGCAGCCCTCAGGGCCCTCGACTCCTACACAACGAACTCAAAAACAATCCCTGAATGCCGCAAATCTCTTAACGAGATGGCCACTCATCTGAGAATCAACCTCATCTGGGTGCCTGGACACCGCCACATTGAGGGCAACTGCATAGCAGACGAGCTAGCAAGCCAGGGGACAACCGCCGATATCCTTCGTGACAAGGACACGGTAGGTATGCCCATGGCTACCTGCAAGCTCCATCTCAGGCAGAGATTGTATACACTTTCCAACAACCGTTGGAACTCAATCTCAACATGCCACAATTCTAGACTCACATGGCCAAACTAAAACACGAAAAGAACAAAAACTCTCCTACAATGTAGCAGGGAGGACATCTCCACTCTCCTAAATGCCCTCACGGGCCACTGTCTTATAGGCACTCACGCGATAAGGCTGGGTCTAAGTAACCACGACTTCTGCCGCAGCTGCAAACAGATAGACGAAGAGGAGAGCATTGAGCACCTCCTATGCTTCTGCCCAGCGCATAGCCTAAAGCGCTTTCAAACCATAGGTAGGTGCACATTTCCGAACCTTGCGGCCATTCAGGACGTAAGCATACAAAAACAAGGAAGAACGCTATAGTCGAGTACCTCGACTATAAGATACCCGTTACTCAGCTAAATTGAGATATGCAAGTTGCAAAGCGAGATTAAAATGCGCCACCTACCTGCGGTATACAGATTTAAGCGTTATGGGCGTAAGAGTGGGCCAATCGATAGGTATTGACGAGACCAATACATTTCAGTTAAAATTTTTTATCTAGCATCAAAATTGTGGGCGTCACAGATTTTCGCGGTTTGTGGGCGTTAGAGTGGGCGTGGCATATTCGCGTAACAAACTTGCGCTGCGTATAAGGCTACGGAATCTAAATCTGAAATCCCAATTCTCTATCTTTAATAGTTTCCGAGATATCCACGTTCATATTTACGATTTTTTAAAGTTTGTGGGCGGATTCCTATTTGGCAACCTCTGGCCTCCCTCAGGAGAGTGCTATGGGACCTCTGCTTTTCATCATTTTCATTAATGATGTGAGGTTCTGTCTATCTTCAGAGTGTCTCCTGTATGCAGATGATTTAAACATTTTTAAGTCTATTAAATTAGCGACAGACTCACAATTGGTTCAACATAACTTAGATTCCTTGAGCTCTTGGTGTAGCCGAAATTCGCTTCCTCTTAACATAAGCAAGTGCTTCTATGTCACTTACAGTAAATCCGCATACAATTTCGTCACATCTTATAATATCAATGGTCAACCTCTACAACTGCGGCAGGAATCCTTGTATCTAGGAGTGTTGTTTGACTCGAAATTTAAGTTTGCAGCACACTTCGATTACATCATGCCCAGGGCGTCTTAAAGAAGAAATTGTAACGAAGCCACTTTAATCCACCGGTATTACTTTAGTAATCGTTTCGGTGTGCCTTTTCGTCACCTATTAACTCCACCGACGTTGCGTTCGTAACCGCCAGAGTAAATTGACAGCTGTACTAAAATCTACGCTTAAGAATTCCGAGGACGGCCTTGACTTAAAGGAGAGAGGAGTTAGCATGGAACCCAAAGGTGTTGCCAGACCGGATGCAGTTCTTTAAATCAGCAGTCTGAAAGTCCGGGCACGAGGCGCTAAGTCAACGGTCCCACGCTAGTGCCGTTGACCAAAACGGCCAAGTAATGCAGAGGGCTATGCAGCGGATGGGAAGTACATGGTCAGCATTCTGCCCATAGCCCCGCCGTCAAATTTGACCGTCGCTGTCGACGTCGGACCTTCTGCCTGGCTTTCTTATAAAATACTTAAGTTAGCTTTAATTAGTTCTTAGCAGACTCGGAAAGAATCCAAACGGATTCTGGGATAAGTTCAACAATAATAGTATGTAGTTCCAATCCAAACCGATTACTAAATAATAAATATTATAAGTTTAAACAGAAATAAACTATAGTTATCCAAATGGATTTCTAAAGAATAAGGATTATAAATTAAACGGAAAATAGTCTTGTCTTTACTTATATGTACAAAAAAATAAGAACAAAAAAAAATAGAAGAGCCTCTTTCAATTTCCGATTTTGAATATGAATATATATGGATAGGTACAATTTACCTTTTTCCCCATTATCCATTCCAACAGCAGTCAGAAGGCAATAGTAAGGTCTACTGCAACAAATTGCAAAGTATTTTCCGTATAAAAGAAAATACCAAATACAAAAAATACCTATTATGGAATGGGAGCAACTGGCTCTCCATATTCGTGAAATTAAAGAAACTTTCGATAAGTCTTACAAATGTGTAAGCCAGAATAGGGTAATACAGGAAGAAGCAATTATCAAACATGCTAAGATTCTTGTGGATTCCTTTAATGAGGCAATAATATAAGTTCATGTAAATATGGAAATAATAAATAAAACGAACTGGTCAAAAATATCAAACTTATTGATCAAGTTACGTTCAAACTTAATAATTACCAAAGACAGTTATAATTTAGATATATTGATACCGACAATCTTAAATACCAATTTGAAAATAGATAGACGAAAATTCCGAATCAAGCAAAGGAATTGATATAAAAGAAAAAGATATACACGATCTGACATTTGCTGCGGTAAAACATTAAAACAACAAGAAGAAATGGCTATCACACCAACTGAATTCTTAAAACTAGCCTCATATCTCATTCAAAAGTTTGATGGTAAGGCCGAAAATTGAAAAAGTTTCTTAGATTCCTAAAATTTGGTAAACTCCCTAAAGGAATCGCATGAAGCTCTAGCAGTTAATCTGATCAAGACTAAGCTAAAAGACCATGCAAGAAACTTAATAGACAACGAGAATTCAATTTCAGAAATAGTAAACAAACTAAAAAATAAAGATAAGGGAGAATCAGTAGATGTAATTTCGGTTAAACTATTAAATCTCCAACAAAGACAGAAAACAGACAACAAATACGTTCAAGAAGTGTAGAAATTGGCAAAGGCACTTAAAGGAGCTTACAAAAATGACGAACTGTCCTTAGAATTAGCCACTCAGCAGCAAAACACATACCGTCAAGGCAATGACTAATAACTGTGCAATCGATAAGATTAAACTTATCATGGAGGCTGCCACATTCAACACATTGGATGATGCCATGTCCAAATTCTTAAACAGTTGTACAGATGCAACAGGCCAACACCGTCCTGTTTTATAATAGAAGCAACCGTGGAAATAACCGCATTTCCGCTCCTATAACAACAACAATAGTAACCGTGGTTACTATAACAATAATAACATAGAGGAAGTTATAGAGGAAATAACCACCAAAATAGAGGTTATAACTATAACAATAATAGCAACAACAATGTTAGGGTAGCCCAAAACGCTTCGGGAAACTCCCAACAACCATCTGAAGACTGGCTCATAATTAGACCTAATAACCTAAAATATCCGATTTATGTTCCAATAACATATAGTTCTCGCAACAACTCCATAATTCTGCCAGCAAGATCCCAAGTTGTCCGAAAAATTGAAATAAATTCAACATTAGACAGTGTATTGATTCCGAATCAGCAAATTCAGCATGGAATTTATATAAGAAATACCATAGCAAGATTTCAAAATGCATTCATAAGATTACTAAAAACAACAAATATATGTCAGATGGTCAACATAAACCATTTAAAACAAAAATCACTTTCAAACTACAATGTGGTTAAAGGAGACTTTAAAGACCGAGAAAAACTGTATTAACCCAACTTTCAAAAAATTTCACGCTACAATTTAATAAGCAATTAACGACATTATGAACCCAACATAGCGATTTTTTCGGACAAGAATCGATTACTACGAATAATTTTAATAAACAAAAACTGAGATTGAGGGATGAAGAACCAATATAAATAAAAACTTATAGAAATCCTCATAGACGAAATCCTCCTCAAAATGACGAAATCATCGCCTTCCTTAAACCTTTGTCCGGGTCCTCCGAATCCTTGGCCAACGCTCCTGAAAAATTTATGGACATATGTTTAAAAATGCGTTTTATTTGTTTATTTGCATATTTACCTTTTAGAGCTCTGTTTTACCCTTTGCAGGATTTTTATTGGCGCAAAACATTTCATCATCCACTTTCGGCTAACGGAACTCATTGAATACCTTATTACTTTAAACTAAGATCAATGCACAACACCTTAAATTTAGTGTAACACTTACCTGACTTTATTATTTTCACTTTAAAAAACGAAAGAAGTAAATTTGCTGCTCACAATTTAAATGACTTGCTTCCTTTCAATAGCTCAAACAGAATGAACCAAGTCTTCATCTCACCCCTTTACTTGATTTCTTTTGTTTTCTCTTCGCAGTTGGCACGTGCCACTGCACCTATACCCTTTCTAAAGCGAAAAATATCCGACTACATAATTTTTACTTTTTAAGTAAAAAATTCATTTTGTATTTTTTACAATACAAAATGAATTTTTTCAAAATGGTACTATTAAAATGTTTTAAATATTTAAATAAATTTTAACGGACTAAATTTCTATAACTTAACTAAAATGTTACATTGTAATATTAATGTATAATACGTAAGCATAACATTAAAAGTAAATTCAATTTACTTAATTTTACTATTATCAAATAATTTACTTTTATAAAACAATATTAGTTGTTTTTTCGATGTACAATAACGCTCTTAAAATATTTCACATGTCGCTGTGCCACGAAAATTTTTCCGCCGAAACATTAGTCGCTAGCCGAACATAACGGAGAGACTCAAAAGAAATAACAGACCTGCCGAAATTTGTCTCTGAGAGCGTCGAGTGCAGGCAGATTATAAGACAAAGAAGGAGAGGGAAGCTCCGAATATCTTCCTCTCTTTGTTGCACGATCGTTTTCGTAGGCAGTCTTTTACGCTGCACCGACTTCTATGCTGACGTCAACATCGGCACAGCGTTTTAGGCACAAAAAAAAACATAAAAGCTATTTGCCTTGAGCCATGTCACCGCGTCCCTACTGCTGAAGGGTAAGAACAAAACATAATTTTAATTTTTACAAAATGTTGGCGTTAGACGGTTTTTAGTGTTAAGTTGGTGTCGAGTGCGTGGCATCCTGCTGAAACAAACTTGCGCTGCGCAAGAAGCTAAAAAATCTATAAGCCAAGTCCAAACTTTCTTTTTCTTATAGTTTCCGAAATCCAAGCGCTTATACGGACGGACGGACAACCGAACAGACGGACATGGCTAGATCGACTCCGCTAGTGATCCTGATCAAGAATGTATATATATGGGGTCGGAGGCGCTTCCTTCTACCTATTGTATACTTTAATAATAATCTTGAATACCCTTTTACTCTACGAGTACAATTAGATTTTGTTCGTATTATCAATGCCCATTCCAAAAGTTATTTAAATCGGACCATTCGAGAGGGATGGGGAGACATTCATACAGAAAATCGGCTATTTACGAAATTTCACTAGCGCCACCTAGGTTTCTCAATGAGTGGCGTGTTAGTGAACTCTCGTAAACATAGGAACGTAGAACAGAGTTAGCTGAGTAACGGGTAACTGACAGTCGTGGACGTCGAGTACAGCGTTTTCAGGGCCGACGTCAGGGTCGGTAGAAATAACTGTTTGACACCTTTTTCTTCATTTTAGTGATTGCTTTCTTGGTTCTGCTTTTGAATAGGGCTTTGTGGAATGCAACACTTCTTCCATACTTTTACGGAAACAATATTTTATCTTCTAACAGCTGATGGCAACGCCTTCCTGTTAATCAAGAAATGTCATAAATTGTCATTGATATACCCGGATTGGTGTCATTCAGTATTCGCATCGCAGATTTAAAAAAACCAAGCACTGAGGTATCCAAGGGATGCATCTTATGTCAACAGTGATGTAAAACTATTGAAGAATATGTACCTAAGTTGAAAAATTAAGTTAATATTCGATTATATTATTAAATTTTCCATTTTGTTGAAAATTTAAGGCCCACAACAATTTTTAATTGCTTGTTACTGGAAGCATGATTTTTTTTTCGAATTCCTGTATCTCTTCGCGTTGAGGTGGTTTTTTTCTTTATTCCATCTTAAATGTATGTAATTTCTTTTCGAAAGAAAAATTATTTGTGACGAAAACCGCGAGCTCACCATAGAAGTGAGCGAGAGGCAAATACGCGGCTAAGGCTTTCCGTCGGGTCTGCTTTTCAGCGCGCTACTCAGATGAGCTAAGGAAATACCAGAAAAATACCAGATGTGGCGAGTTATTTTCGATGAGCTCCGCTAGCCGCGGCCCAAGGAATAAGAAATTCAATCTTTTAGGACTACGTGTGTCCGCGAGTGGGCAGCGCCGGCTAGCTCTAGAGCACTTGGGGTGTGGGTACACGCAAGAATAAACAAACAGATATTTGTACTTCACAGCACTTCACCCAACAACTGCAACAGCTGTCTTATTGCTGGACCAAAACATTGACGAAATGTGCGAAACTATAAAACTATCAAAACACGTGATTATCGCAAAACTAATTCCCCCACTTGTTCCTTTCTAGGTCACAGGACACCATCGGATTTATTGTGCGCTTTTGGGGGCAAACCCAAAGCCTCTGCGCTCCCACCCAACCGTAGCAGCCGTAGATGTCTCCGACTGCCCCTTGGACCGGTCACCGTAGGATACCTTGGAACGGTCTACATGTTCCCTCCCCTCTGAAAGATAAGTCTACTCCATATTCATTCTATTACCATTTATTTACTAAGATTGTTTACTGGACTTCTTCAGCTTCCCGTAAGGAAACCCAACAACCACCGCCCGCCGGGTGCAACAGTCACACAAAGGGATTGATGTAGACGGATGGACTGGTCTGTTTTCTTTCTTTCGGTCCCTACCTCTAAGAGCTCTCTTAAGTAAATCCCAGACTCGATAATAACACCCGAACCTATTCGACGCGGTCGCTGGAGAGGATTCCCTGTGGGATTAACAAGTGCTCCGCGATACAATTTCTAACGCACGCCTTGTAGGAAAAGTCTTTTCTGTCTCGCCTTCTGGAGATAACCTACACGCGATTGGGAATTTTCAGAGGGTAAGTGATCGCATGCTATTCTAGTTTTGATTGTTTCGGACAAGCCGCCGATTGAAAGAATTTTACCCCAAAAGCGAACGGGTTAGCTAAAACCCTCCAAAACGAATAACCGGCGGCCGTCCCAAAATACAAAACCTTCGGTGATGATTTGATTTGCATAAACATGAGTCCGGCCGAGATAAGCTTTCCAGGCAGTTTTTGAATTAAAGGGAACTCATTGCGTATAATTTAGGTTTGCCTTGCATAAGTAAATCAAAGAAAAAAAAAACAAATATGTAAACAGACAAGCCCGGGGAAGAAAACGAAAGAAATGAATTAATAGATTTGACCCATACAAAGAAACCAATCAATTGAACTTAAAACTAAGAAAACCTATGCCTAGAATAAAAATTTGAATGACCAGTTAGGTTAGATAATATAACTTGAATGGAAATCATGAAGTTAATTAAATGAAGTTTTGATTAATGTATGTCAATTATACCCCTAAAAAATTTTTGTTTTGTAAAACTTAATTATATAAATACCATGATGAAAGGCTAGGTAGGGTAGGTAGGAGTGGTTGGAGATTAGATCTTAATCCCCACACTTAGGCCACATTGGGCCCCTTGTGATACCACATGATCTCTGATTAGATCCTTTTCCCTAGCACATGGGTCATTTGCTTTCGCGAAGTATTTTGTTCTTTTTAGGAAACATAAGAGTTTTTGGATGCTTACGCCCTGAATGGCCGCAAGGTTCGGAAGTGTGTAGCTACCTAGGGTTTGAAAGCGCTTTAGGTTATGCGCTGGGCAAAAGCATAGGAGATGTTCGATGCTCTCCTCTTCGCCTATCTGCTTGCAGCTTCGGCAGAAGTCGTGGTAACTGAGTCCCAGCCTGAGCGCATGAGTCCCTATAAGGCAGTGGCCCGTGAGGGCATTTAGGAGAGTGGAGATGTCCTCCCTGCTACATTGTAGGACAGTTTTTGTTCTTTTCGAGTTGTAGTTTGGCCATGTGAGTCTAGAGTTGTGGCAAGTTGAGATTGAGTTCCAGCGGTTGTTGGAAAGTGTGTACAGTCCCTGCCTGAGATGGAGCTTGCAGGTAGCAATGGGCAATACCCACCGTGTCGAGGTGCTCGACTTTAGAGTTCTTTCTTGTTTTTCTTTCATATTATCCGGAGGAGTTGAAGTATGCGAATGTTATTATTATCCTCAAGAAAGGAGTCTCTCCCCGCTGTGCATATTTTGTTCGGCCCTTAAACCTCTTGGCAACCTTCTCTAAGATTTTTGAGTGAATCCTAGGTTAGGTTTTGTAATGTAGGTGTGGTTGGAGATTAGATAACAAATCCCCCCACTTAGGCCACACTGGGCCCCTTGTGATATTTCGTGATCTCTGTGCAGATACTTTTCCCTAGCTCATGGGTTATTGGTTTTCACGAACCCGTTTGTTCTTTTTAGGAAACATAAGAGTTTTGGAATGCATGAGTCCCTAGAAGACAATGGCCCCTGAGGGCATTTAGGAGAGTGGAGATGTCTTCTCTATTACATCGTAGGAGAGTGGAGATGTCTTCCCTATTACATTGTAGGAGAGTTTTGGTTCTTTTGAGTTGTAATTTGGCCACGTGAGTTTAGAATTGTGGCATGTTGAGATTGTGTTCCATCGGTTGTTGGAGACGGTGTACAGTGTCTACCTGAGGTGGATCCTGCATGTAGCCATGGGCATACCCACCGTGTCCCTATCGCGCAGGATGTCGGCGGTTGTCCCTTGTCTTGCTAGCTCGTCTGCTATGAAGTTGCCCTTAATATTACGGTGTCCAGGCATCCAGATGAGGCTGATTCTCAGATGAGTGGCCATCTCGTTAAGTGATTTGCGGCATTCAGAGATTGTTTTTGAGTTCGTTGTGTAGGAGTCGAGGGCCCTGAGGGCTGCTTGACTATCCGAGAAGATGAAAATATCTATGTCTTGATGTACAGACGTGTTCAGGTGGGTAGTGGCTTCCTGAATTGCAATCACTTCCGCTTGGAAAACACTACAGTGGTCTGGTAGGCGGAATGAGACTTTTAAGTCTAGTTCCGGAGAGAAGACACCCCCACCTGTTTGAAAGTTAAGCTTGGAGCCGTCTGTGTATATGTTGACAGCGTTTTCGAATTGGTGTGGGAGGTTGTCCCAGTCTGTACGGGTGGGTATGAAGATCTTGTATCTTCTTTCGATGTTGACTATGGGTGGAACGTAGTCTGTTCTGCGCGGTAGGGATGTATGTTTTGAAAGGATATTGGAGTGACCCGTAGAGCCTTTTCCCCATGCCGCTGCTTCGCGGAGCCTCAGCGCTGTTGCAGATGCCCAGCTTTTGGCAAGTAGGTCCAGGGGTTGGAGGTCGAGAATTGTGTTTAAAGCTTCAGTGCCGGTGGTGCGAAGCGCCCCACTGATGCAGAGTTCAGCGCTTCTTTGGATCTTGTGAAGGATCCGGAGGTTGCAATTCTTTTCTAGGGAGTGCCACCATACAATGTTTCCGTAGAGGAGAATGGGCCTGACTATTGCAGTGTATAGCAAGTGAACTATCATGGGGGAGAAACCCCACTTCCTCCCTATGTCTTTCTTACAAGCGAAGAGAGCTATGGCCGCTTTGCGTGTGCGATCTAGGATGTTGTCTGTCCAGAGAAGCTTTTTGTCAAGGATGACACTTAGGTACTTTGCTTAGTTGCTAAGGGCTAGGCGCGTTTGGTGTAGTTTTGGGAGAATTAGATTTGGTATCTTATACTTCCTTGTAAAGAGAACTAGTTCGGTCTTTTCTGGGTTAATTCCCAGTCCTCAGACAGCCGTCCACCTGGAGAGGGTGGATAAGGCTGTCTCCATTAGATTGCAAAGAGTTTGCGGGAATTTGCCCTGCAGTAGGATATACACGTCGTCCGCGTAGGCTACCACTTTAGTGCCCGCCTCTTCTAGAAGTGATAGCAGTTTGTTGACCACTATAACTTATAGAAAAGGTGAGAGTACGCCCGCATGTGGGGTTCCTTTACTGACATTCCTGGTTGAGTGGGCTGATCCCATAGTGGAGTACACTACTCTGCTGGTTAGCATGGTGTGTATGAGTCCCACTATGGGCCGCTCAATGCCCAGTTCAGTCAGAGCACCAGTAATCGCCGTTGGGGTGACGTTGTTAAAGGCTCCTTCTATGTCTAGAAACGATGCCAGAGAGTATTCCTTATTGTGGAAGCCTCTCTCTATAATGGACACTAGAGAGTGGAGGGCGGTATATGTTGATCTCCCCTTACGGTACGCGTGTTGTGCGTCAGAGAGTAGGCTTTGGTCGATGGTTAGCCTGATATGGGTGTCAATTAGCCTTTCCAGGGTCTTCAGCAAGAAAGAAGAGAGACTAATCGGGCGGAAGACCTTTGGGTTGGTGTGGGAGGGCTTGCCGGCTTTCGGTATAAAAATTAACTTAACGTCCAGCCACCTTGTTGTAATATGGCTTAGAGCAAGGTAGCCGCCGAAGATGGCTGTCAGCCAGGGTAGGGAAATATCTAGTGTCCGTTGTAGCTGGGCCGGGAAGAACCCATCTGGGCAGGGGGATTTGAAGGGCTTAAAAGAGTTAACAGCCCATTGAATTCGACTAGGGTTAGAGATGGTCGTCTAAGTTCTCCTCTATGTAGAGGCCCTCCACTGCATGGGTGTTTTTAGGGAAGTGGGTGTCTAACAGTAGTTCAAGGGTTTCCTGACTGTTTTCCGTCCAGCTGTCAGCATTGGTTTTAAGATAGCCAATGGTTGCTGGAGATTTTGCTAAAATTCCTCTGAGTCTGGATGCTTCCGCACTAGATTATATGCTACTGCAGAAATTAGCCCAAGCTCTTCGTTTTGATATTCTAATTTCCTTTTTGTATAGGCTTAGTTTTGTATGGTATAAATTCCAGGAAGATTCGCTGTTGTTGTACTTAGCTCTATTAAAGTAAGTTCTACACTCTCTTTTGAGGTTCGCCAGGGTTGCGTTCCACCATGAGGGTTTGTGCTTTGCTTTGACTGTTCTGCTTGGGCAAGCCCTTTTTAAGGTCTCACCGCAGATATCAGTAAAGGTGTTAATTAGGTTATCTAGTTCTTGACCGTTTCGTACGTGCGTCGGTGGATCTTAATTTTAGATTAGTAATGTTCTCGGCGGGAGGACAGTCTAGAGTTATTGTACATTCTAAGTATCGGTGGTCTGAGAATGAGTGCTCGATCCCCACCTTCCACGCTTTTAGCTGGTTAAGTAGGGGATCAGATATTAGTGTGATGTCTAAGACTTCCCTCCTATTTTTAGTGTTGAAAGTTGGGTCATTACCTTTGTTGCAGATGAATAGGTTTGATTGAAGGAGATAGTCGTAGAGTAACTCACCCCTTTCGTTTGTGTTTGTACTTCCCCATTGTGTGTGGTGTGAATTAGAGTCCCCACCCAGGATGAGTTCCTAAGATGAGTGAGTATGTATGAGTTGTTGTGTGGTGATGTTTGGTAGTGGCCCTTCGTAGTCGTGAGCCAGATAGAATGATGCTATGGTGTGATGTGTGTTTTCGTTTAGCTACAGTCTGACCGTGGTGAGGTCGCCTTCGCTTAACTGTGAAATAAGAAATGTGTTAAAGTGTGTATTTGTAAGAATGCAGGTTCTGGTTTTACCCTTATCCTTGGTGTAAAATAGCATGTATAGGAGGGTTGATAAGTAACAGATGTTGTTACCAACAATCCATGGCTCTTAAACGAGGACTACGTCTATGTTGCCTGTTGCCAGGCGGATGAGGAGGGCAGCGGATGCTGCCTTGCTGTGGTGCAGGTTAATCTGCAAAAACTGCAACATCTTTGGGACCGTGGTCGGGCTGGGTACCCTCCGCTTCCCCCGCTATGTCCTGTTGTTGTGTCCTGAGTGCACAGCTGCCTCAGGCTCTCTATCAGCTCTGAGTCGGTTGACACGTAGCCGGTGAGGGTGGCCTCCTCATGCTCCAATTCGTCGTCGCTCGGGGGTTCGTACGACGCACAGGCAGCCAGGTTGTCTGCCACCAGCTTATCCGTGTCATAGATGCGCAGTTGCACCTTATCGAACCCGTAGCTCACACGGTTTTGTTGGGCTGCGAGGGGTTCCAAGCAGGCCTGGTTCAAGAGAATTACCACGTTCATGGTTTTCTCCAGCTTGACAACCTTCCAACCGTCTGTTGGAAGCTTCGGGTTGAACATGGTCAGCAGGCTGAGTATAGCCTCTGGTTCCGAGGGTTCCGACGGCAGCCACACCCTCGCTCTCGATCGAGACGGCATGTCAGTGGCCTCGCAAACTGCCAGCTTGGCCGAGGGGTAGACCTCGCCGACCTTATTAATGGCAGCCTTGTAAAGTGCTGCCTGGTACCACCCCGCATCTGTGCAATCGGGTGGCGGACCTGGGTTTTCGTCCAGCACTTTCAAGGCCACTGACGCAAGGGCCCGTCTAACCAGACCCCATTGGTTCCTTGGGATCCTTCCGCCTTCATCGCTCTGGTCGGTGACTCCAACGATCTTCCGATCCTTTACTACTTCAGCAAAGGATCTCGACCATGTGCCTTGGTTGGTTACTCTGGCCTTCTTGCTCGCTGAATGAGCTGTCTCCATCGACCTGTCTCGCTTGTTGCTGTTGGTGGTGGTCATAGCGATGTCGAAGTCTAGGATTACCGCCTTTGCCCAGGCTATGTCCTCTTGGATTTTTAGGTAATCCAATTTTGACGTTTGATTCTCGCGTATCGGGTTGGTGGCCAGCCGTTTCAGGATCTGAAATGCTTTCTTGCGATCAAGAAATCCTTTCTGGTTAGGTGGTACCCTCTTGAACTGCTTTGCCCTGGTACTCACCACGAGACCGGCTTTGGCGATCCCCTCAGGCTGGAGTAGCTGGTTAGCCACACCTACGCTGGTGGAAGGCTTGGGCTTGTCGTTGTGGTGAGCTGGGCTTAGCCGGCTGCGTTGTTCGCTGCCCTTGGCAGGGGTCGGCGACACAGGGACTATGGTAATCGGAGCCGTGATCTTGCTCTTCTTATCGTCGTTGGTTACGACTTCCGACTTTCTGAGAGTGTCGGGCTCTTTTTTATTGTTTATCAGTATTTATTAGTTTAATTCTCCATGTTAGTTCCCACGAGCTGCAGAGAAGGGACAGGTCCACCCGGGCAGAGATCCGCTGTACCCGGGTAAGTCTGACTTAGAACAGGCGGTCGCCACTTACCTGATCTCCGTCCAGGAGATGAGTTGTGTGGGTAGGGAAGATGTAGGTTCAAAGAGGGTGGGAGTATTTGTGAGCTATTTGTCGGAGGCGGCAGCACAAGCGCGACGTCGGTACTGCTACGGCGCAGATACCCGTTGACTGTCCGGGGCTACTTATTTACGCTTCGTGTTGGGGGCTTGGCGGTAGCCGGGTCGTATCCAACTTCCACGCTTATTCATAGCTACCCTGGAGAACCAGGGCGCTCGCTATCCGCAACCTGCGACCCGTTCGGTGTCCTTCAGCTCGGCGCCCTTCGAGCCATCCCACTAGCTCTTTGGCCGAAATGAAAGGCTAAGTCCCCTTTAAATTTTCCGAGGACAAGGGGCTTAAAATAAAATAATAATTAACTAATCATTTTGGGGTTCTCATTTAATACCTTAACAGAAAGAACCAAGGTTGGGAGGGTACAGAAGGGTAGGACGAACAACATCTCAGTCCCATCCGCTTTTATCTATTCAACTTATGTGCTGCTTACCGATTTAGTTTATCCGCCATTCATTGTTCAGTTCCATTATTAATTTGTGGTTTTAGTGCGGACTTTCGATTAGTTAGTTTCTGGAGGGATCTTTAAATATTTCGACGTAACCGCGATCTACAACAGCCGCATCAAACCACCCAATTCCTCCCGCTGAAGCTAGGGTATTAAAAGGTCCCAATCGCGTGTTAGTTGTGGATTCATGGGCCAGTAGGTTATCTCCAGAAGGCGAGACAGAAAAGACTTTTCCTACAAGGCGTGCGTTACAAATTGCTGTTATGTTTGTTTCTTTTTTGTGTTTTTTTGATTGTTGGCTTTGACGATTTAAATATTAAGTTTCGCCCAGAAGGAGCGATAAGTGGTAAATTACAAATAGATAGGTTAGGTTAGGTTAGGTTAGGGCGGCTGTCGGACTATAGTCGACACACTTAGACCTCAATGGGTCCATTGTGATACCGCATGATCTCGTTTTTTCCTTCTCTAGGGTCCCGTTTCTAGTAGTTTCAGCCTGTGTTAAGCTGATCAGCATGTCTTCCACCCGGAAGATTTATTAAAGGCACTTATGTTTTTGAGATTAATCTCCGATATTTCGGTAAGATCGTAGATGAAGGGGCTTCTTAAGTGTTTCAGTCTGAGTCTGCATAGGGCTGGGCAGAAGCAGAGAAGGTGTTCTACCGTTTCCACTTCTTCCTCATCCCTACAGCTTCTGCAGAAATCATTTTGCGGGGCTTTTTAGCCTGCCGGCATGTGCGCCAACAAGCCAGTGGCCTGTAAGAGCTCGAATCACACTCTGTGCGGCTGAGTTTGAGTAACTCCGAGGTTTTTTTGTTGTTTATCACAGGCCATGTCTGGTGAGAGATGCGACACTGTGGTGCGTTTTGCCAATGGGTGTTGGCTAGTGTGTTGAAGTGGTTTTTTATGTTTAGCTTGCAAGTAGCCATGGGCATACCGACATATTCCTCTCCTGGGAGGAGAGGCTTGGTGGTGCCCTGCCTGGCTAATTCGTCCGCTATGCAGTTGCCTACGATGTCCCGGTGACCTTGAACCCATATTAGGCTGATAGTAAACTGATTTGCCATATCGTGGAGAGATCTGCGACAGTCTGCTATTGTACGGGAGTTGGTGTTTGTCGAGTAGATCGACTTAATAGCCGCTTGGCTGTCACTATATATGTTTAGGTGTCCTCTCTGGAGGCTAAAGTTCCCTAAACAAGTTAGTGCTTCTTTTATAGCGTGCCCGGTCGGCCCTGTTCCCATTCCTCTCTATCAGGAATCAGGGCCTCAAAGGGTGTGTGACTATATTCAATAGATTTGCAAAGATCCGTGATCTTCGGAATCGATTTATCATGCTGGAAAATTTTAGCATGGCCATAAAATTGGGCTTTCCACTGCCCTGTGTCCCTCAGTCGAATAGCTGCCGATTTGGCCCTTTCCATGCCCTGCTAATTTGAGGCGTTTATCTAGTACTAACCCCAAGTACCTGGCGTGATCGCTAAAAGAGAGATTAAAATTGTTTAGAATGGGTGGGTTAAGTTGTGGAATTTTGAATTTTCGAGGGATTTACCCCGAGTCCGTTCGCTATCGTCCATTCCGATAGTACTTTAAGTTTAGCGGTCATAAGATCGCAAAGTGTTTGTGGATATTTTCCATTAAAGATGATGGCGACGTCGTCTGCGTATGCCACGACCTTACAACATCCTCCCTCCAGAATTCATTTACTGCGATATTCCACAAGAGGGGTGATAGTACACCTCCTTGCGGGGTGCCTCTGTTCACTAGTCTAGTCTGGGTTGAGGTCCCTAGTGTGGCTGTGACCATTCTGCTTCTCAGCAATTTATGGATTAGCCTCACCATTGGCGGCTCAACCCCTAGTTCTGTGCGAAATTCTGTTATAGCAGTGGGAAGCACGTTATTGAAGGCTCCCTCTATATCCAGGAGGCGATCAGTGTGTATTCCTTGATGTTGAGTGATTTCTCGATGCTGCTTACCACCAAGTGTAGCGCCGATTCGGTTGACTTACCTTTGGTGTAAGCGTGCTGTGCTTCTGATATTTGTGTCGGGTCTACTGTGGCCCTTATGTGTAGGCTTATCATTCTTTCAAAGCTCTTAAGCAGGAATGATGTTAGGCTTAATGGCCTAATATCCTTTGCTGTGGTGTGAGTGGCCTTCCCTGCCTTGGGAATGAAAACCACCTTTGTTTCTAGCCATGCTGTTGGTAGTTCTCCTACCGCCAGGATGGATTGGAAGATTTTTTCAACCAGTTTATGGCTATTTGTCCTGCTTGTTGGATGTGAGCCGGTGTTATCCCGCCCGGTCCCGGCGATTTGTATGGTTTGAAACTATGAATGGCCCATTTCATGTTGCGGTCTGATAGGAGTGGATCTAATTCGATTCCCTCTCCTGCTCCTCTTTCAGGAGGATGACCTGCTTGTTGGCTCCCCGGGAAGTGAGCGTCTAGGAGCAGGTCCAAGGACTCTTTGCTGGAGTCTGACCATGATCCATTTGCTTTTTGAAGATAGCCCAAAGGCGCGGCTGTCTTAGAGAGTATTTTCCTTGCGGCATTACTTATTTTTTCTATGTCAGAGCAGAAGGTCTGCCATGCCGTTCGTTTTGCTCTTCTAATGCCCTTTTTGTAGGAGGCTAGTTCATACTTGTAGTTCAGCCAATTAGTGTCCCCATTTCCCGCCTTTGCTCTGTTAAACAGGCATCTGCAGTTGGTTCTGAGGATAGATAGTTGTTGGGTCCACCAGGGGGGTTTTTTCCTTCCTCTTGGTTTCTCTGTGGGGCATGCTACTTTGAAGGCAGTGTTGCATGCCTCTGTGAATTTGTGTACTGTTTCGTCCAGCTCCTGTGGGTTTGTGATGCTATCTGACGGTTCCATGGGGAGGATATTTGTCAGAACTTCTTTGTACCTGTGCCAGTCGGCTCGTCTGGGACTAGCAAAGCTGACCGGCAAGGGCGAATCAAGGGACAATACAGTTTCTTTGAATCTATGGTCCGAAAAGGAGTGCTCGTCAGAGACTGCCCAGTTTTTGATGGCGCCTACGAGTGAATCTGATACCAAAGTTAGGTCTATGATCGTTTGGCAAGCTTTAGTTATGAAAGTAGGGAAAGTATTGCGTAAGAATAGGATCGAATTTAGAATAAAATTAAAAAGAGGCTCACCTCTGTCGTTGTTGTTTGGGCAACCCCACTGGGTGTGATGGGCGTTGGCGTCACAGCCTATTACCAATCCGTTCTTGAGCTTTTCGCATTCCTCTGCCAGTCCTCTGACCAGCGCATCTGGGGGGTTTTCCTTCTCAAAGGCCAAGTAGGCCGATATAACCCTTATAGAGCCACTTTGCAGCTCCAGGCTCACTGCGGTGTTGTCTCCGTTGCTGTAATTGCGAAGTAGAAATATACTAAGATGCCTTTTGGCTAATATGCAGGTTCGAATTTTACTTTCTTTGGGGTCAAGCATAAGCTTGTATTCCTTTGTTCCTAGTCCAGCAACCTTGCCTCCTACTACCCAAGGTTCCTGTGCAAGGACTAGGTCGGCTCCGCCTTCGGTCAGGCGAAGCAGAAGTGCAGCAGACGCTGCTTTACTGTGGTGAAGGTTTATTTGTAGAAGTCTTAGTGACATCTACAGCTTCAACATCCACCACAGTGACGTCGGCCTCCTCTGTGTCGCTGAGGTCTACGTCCTCGATGGCCGGTCCGAGCGCTCGCATCTCTCTGCTTAGCGACGAATCGGTAGAGTATCCGTCCTCCGGCCCACCAGGTGCCTCCAACTCCTCAGCAAGCACCTGCTCGGCGGGGTTGCCGGCAGAGCTGCTAGCGGCGTTGGAGTCGCCCTTATACACCTTGATGTGTATCGCACTGAGCCCGAAGTTCAGCACTCCTCGAGCAGTCTCGATCGGAGCAACTGACTCCTTGTTCAGGACCAAAACCGCCTGGTTGACATCCCCTTCATGCTCCTCCACCTTGACGACTTTCCAGTCCTTCGTGGGGAGGTGCGAGTGGCATTCTTGCAACATGAAGAGGATGTCCTCCGGCGCCTTGATCGCTGCTGGAAGCCAGATCCTGGCTCGGGGTCTACTGGGGACATCGCACCAGTCAAGCGCAACGATGTTCGCCCCTTCGTAAACCTCGCCGAGCTTGCTCGTCGCCTCTTTATACATGTCAGCCGACCGCTGACTGTCGCAGGCCACCACCTTGACGCTGCCCTGGTACCAGCCCCCGTCCATGCAGCAGGGCGAGGTGCCTGGCTTCTTTCCACTGGACTCCACTGCCTTCCACTTGTTCCTGGGGATCCTGCCCTCCGGATTTCCCCTGTCAATCAGGCCGAGTAGTACACGGTTCTTCGTGATTTCGGCGAAAGAGACCGATGGCTGGATCTTAGATCTCTTCGCCGATGGCCCGGGTAGTTCGAGGGATCGCTGCCTTTTCGCCTGAGTCCCTTCTTGAGTGGGCTTTTCCTGCCCGTAGTTTGGAAGCACCTTCCTTGCCCACTCTACCTTCTTTAGCCATTCAGGCGAAGGTGTGGCAACGGTGCTCCTAGTGTGTGAGCGCAGAGTCTGGGCGGCAGTCCGCCTTTCTGCGTATGTGTATTTAGCACCAGCGGGTGGCCCGAGCGCCTTGGCAGTGCCTACCGCTGCTTTCGGCGCAGATGCGCACGTGGCGGAGGCGTTTGCGGCTGGCTTTCTGCCACCCATCATCCCCAGTTTGGGATGTGGCCCTTTCTGGGCCGTGCTGGTATGGAAGGTGGAACCAGTGTTCATCTTATCCATGGGTTTTTTAAGAGTACCCGTCCTTGTGTTTTTTGTTGTGTTTTCTGTTTTCTTAATATGTTCCATAATTTGGTCCCACGAGTTGCGGAGAAGGGGAAAAGTCCGCCCGGGCAGAGATCCGCGATGCCCGGGTAAGGCGATAGTTAGAACAGGGGGTCGCCATGTCCCTGAGCACACCGTTTGAGACTGGGCTAGTTTTGATCCGGGCCCCCAGCCAGGCTGACTCTTGGCACGGTCCGTATTACACCGTAGTCCGGCCCGGAGTGAGATGTTGTTTGGGAGGGGAGGTGGGTAGGTGTTGTGTTGGGAGTGGGTTTGTGTAAAGCAACTATTTAGATGCGGCTGAACAACTCGCATCGTCGGTATTGCTTCGTTGCAAAATACCCGCTGGCTGTCCGGGACTGTTTATTTACTGGGGTTTCCGTCCACGATTCCGTGTTTGACTTATCCCACCAGCTTATTCACAGTTGGCCTCGAGAGAGGTCGTCCGCTATCCGCAACCTGCGACCCGCTCGGTTGCCCCAGCTAGGCGACTTTGGAACCATCTCACAAGTTCCTCAGCCGAGAACAAATAGATACAAATATGAAAAAACACTCGCTGCGAATTGTTCACATCCGGCAATAAATAAATAGCTTTAAATTTGTGATATAAATAAATAAATAATTATGCAACATGGGTAGTATCTATGTGCAATATATAGGTTTATTTTAAAGTGTAATACAAAATCCCCTCCCCCAACAAATATACGAAAAGAATATAAACAATTAAATAAATAAATAAAAAATTGGCTAAATAAATGGACACACAACAATTATCCGCCATTCATTGTTCAGTTCCATTATTAATTTGTGGTTTTAGTGCGGACTTCCGATTAGTTAGTTTCTAGAAGGATCTTTAAATATTTCGACGTAACCGCGATCTACAACAGCCGCAACAACCCACCCAATTCCTCCCGCTGAAGCTAGGGTATTAAAAGGTCCCAGTCGCGTGTTAGCTGTGGATTCATGGGCCAGTAGGTTATCTCCAGAAGGCGAGGCAGAAAAGACTTTTCCTACAAGGCGTGCGTTACAAATTGCGGTTATGTTTGTTTCTTTTTTGTGTTTTTTTGATTGTTGGCTTTGACGATTTAAATATTAAGTTTCGCCCAGAAGGAGCGATAAGTGGTAAATAACAAATAGATACAAATATGAAGAAACACTCGCTGCGAATTGTTCACATCCGGCAATAAATAAATAGTTTTAAATTTGTGATATAAATAAATAAATAATCGTGCAACATGGGTAGTATATATGTGCAATATACAGGTTAATTTTAAAGTGTAATATAAAATCCCCTCCCCCAACATATATACGAAAAGAATATAAATAATTAAATAAATAAATAAATAATTGGCTATAATAATGGACACATAACATAGATGTAAAAGGATTATTTCACGTTAAGCCGCCGATCTCTTCCAGCTCCGGTTGGTGACGTAACTCCACCACGTGCCGTTACGCGCGATCGAGTCCTTCACCGAATTCTGGAGAGGATTATGCCCCTTTCCGGAATACATTCTGCACGCGCGAGGATCACTTCTGGCGGGCACGACGGGTTCCTCCAGATAGCTAGCGGCTGGAGGCACCGGATCCGCCGATTACGTAACCTTCGGCCGAGAGCCGGGGTTGCTCCAAGAAAACTTGGCCAGGCCCTAATTAATGGAACCTGGCCACTACCTTCCTCGTCTCTTTTCGTCTGGTCTGAAATGGAGTTCCTATTGGACTTTTCTCTTCCCGTAGGGTCTTGGCCAGTCCGGCTTCAGAGACCGTTCTTCGGCGTCCGCGACCGGCGAAAACTTTGAACGGGCGGGATCACTCCTTTTTATTTGCTGCCAACCCATGCAGATTACGGACCTCTGTTCCCTGCATTTTGGGTCAATGTCCCTATAACCTACATTTGTCCGGCTTGAATTTGAATTCGCCCTCGAACTGACTAAAATTTTCACGTTGCCCATCACTGGACCCTAAACCCACTTTGCATCCCTAGTTTTCTCGATTAATCGATTACTGAGGGATGGCGACATAACACTTTGGTTGTGTTTGTGCAAAAGCGTGGAAACAAAAAATTAAAAATGGAAGAAAACCCAAAAACGCTTGCAGAATGTCAGTGCAGATGAAAAAAAAAACGCCTAGTCCAAGCTGTTGGTTATTATTGTTGGTCTTCATCGACAGGAGCCAATACCACAACAGGGCAAATCAGCAGAATAGTTGAAGTGCTGGAGGAGATCCACTAGAGAATCCCAGTGGGAAGGAACATACAGAGTGGGACTTCGCTCCCTACATGGACATCTTTTAATCTCTATTGGGGATCCACAAGACTTCACCTCCACCAGCTATTTGGCAGCTAAAGCGGATATGGAGGAAGCGCTGGCTTCTATAGGGAGGAGGGCGCCCGATAAGGTACAGCTGGAGGAGCCATTGCCAGGATGCTGGGCGACCTTCAGCAGCATCAGGCGGAAAACCCCCGTTCCCAATCCGGCTCCCACTTCCTCAAGGTCTAATATGCCTATTGAGATTTTGGCTGCTTGACAGTAAGAAGATGCCACATACATTGCGGGTGAACTTTGAAAACTTCGGTCACTCTACAAAGAATAAAATATTTCGATTAGTGAAACTCTTAGCCTATCTGAGTACTAGCCCTTCAGTTCTGAAATAGGGACGCGGCGACATGCCTGAAGGCAAAATACTTTTTTGTTTTTTTTTTGTGCCTAAAACGCTGTGTTGCTGTTGACGTCAGCAGAGAAGTCGGCGCAGCGTAGAAGACTGCCTACGAAAACGGTCGTGCAACAAAGAGAGGCAGATAGTCGGAGGATTTTTCTCCTTCTTTGTCTTATAATCTACCTGCACTCGGCGCTTTCAGAGACAAATTTCGACCGGTCCGTTTTTTTTTCGTCTCTCCGTTATGTTCGGCCGGCAACTGACATTTCGGCGAAAAAACTTTCTTGGAGCAGCGACATGTGAATGCCCTAATATTTTAGGAGCATTGTTGTATTTGGAAAAAAACAACTAGTATTGTTTCATAAAAGTAAATTATTTGATTATAGTAAAATAAGTAAATTGAATTTACTTATAATATTATGTTTACGCATTATACATTATTACTACTTTATAATTTTCAGTTAAGTTATAGAAATTCAATCCGTTAAAAATGATTTAAGTATTTAAAATATTTTAATATTAACAATTTTTAAATATTCATTTTGTATTGTAAAAAATAAAAAAAAGAATTTTTTATTTAAGAAGTAAAAATTATGTAGTTGGATATTTTTCGCTTTAGAAAGGGTATAGGCAGTGGCACGTGCCAACTGCGAAGAGAAAACAAAAGAAATCAAGTAAAGGGGTGAGAGGAAGACTTGGTTCATTCTGTTTGAGCTATTGAAAGGAAGCAAGTCATTTAAATTGTGCGCAGCAAATTTACTTCTTTCGTTTTTTAAAGTGAAAATAATAAAGTCAGGTAAGTGTTACACTAAGTTTAAGATGTTGTGCATTGATCTTAGTTTAAAGTATTAAAATATTCAATGAGTTCCGTTAGCCGAAAGTGGATGATGAAATGTTTTGCGTTAATAAAAATACTGCAAAGGGTAAAACAGAGCTCTAAACGCATTTTTAAACATAAGTCCATAAATTTTTCAGGAGCGTTGGCCAAGGATTTGGAGGACCCGGACAAAGGTTTAAGGATGGCGATGACCAATGTAAAAAGAAAATGGACGTAACATAAAACTAGGTTTACTAACAATAATTGTCCTTTAACAGAAAACCTAAATAACACTATTTAATTAAAATAAATTTAAAAATTCATAAGTGAAAACTCATTGAAAAATTCTGATATTCACAAGTGATTTCAATTGGGACGTGTCACCGGCACGTGACAGGCCATACGAAAAATGAGTATAAGGAACAAGTGAAATTTCGTGGGACTTCGAAAAATATTCATTTGAATTTTCATTTGTGAAAATGCGGACATCCTATACAATTTTCTATATGGAGCGTCACTTGTTCTTCACTTGTGCAAGAGGACATGTCCCACGGGATTCACAAGTGAAACTTTTTTTTTGGTACTGAAGGGTAGTATCAATGTCCATCTACATGCCTTAAATTATTGAAATCGGACCAGTCATTAAAATGTTTAACCAAATAATAAGCAATATTTTGCAAATCAATAGAGATTTTACACCACATGAAGCAAATCAGCTATTTTTACTAATAAGGCTAGGTGGTGCTAGAGGCTAGGTGACCTTATAGGCTATAGGCTAGGTGTGTTAGTGAATAAAGCAGAGTTGCATTAAGCATATCTCCATGACTTCTATCTATGACTTCTTTCTACGATTCCTACTGTCTGATGGTGGTGTGCGGTCAATTTCAATTCAATTTTTAAAATTTTTACATAAATCCTCTATTTTTGAATTTGTATATTCTGTTCCCATGTCCATAATGAACGTCTTCATTGGGTCGTACTTCAGAATAAAATTTTATAATATAGCTTTCGCTACAGTTCTTGCACTGGTATAGCTATTGTGACAAGATATTTTGTTAAGTCGCAGATTAAAGTAACTGCATATTCGTTTCCTGTTTCTGATCTAGGTAGTGAACCTGTTGTACCCACAACTACCCTATCGAAAGCCCTTTGTGGGGTTTCAGTCATTGTTAGTGGGGTCTTGGTATGTTTAGTCGTTTTAGACTTTTGGCATATGGGGTATTTTCTTATGTACTCTTTTATGTCTTTAGACATATTTTTTCAATAATAGTATCTCTGGACCTTGGCCAAGGTTTTTGTAATGCCTGTATGACCTCCTTGTAATGGTTTGTCGTGGTATGTAGACATTATAGCTTCTTTTTCTTTATTATTTTTGATTACGGTCAGAGGGTTGAGTAGCGCTACTCTCAATGATTTCAATATTTTATTGTCCATATTCTTGAATGTATCAATTGTAACTTTTTAAAAGATTTTTCCCCACGGTGCCACTTTGAGTGTGCAGATTTTGTTAATACCGACCTGCTTTTTATAGCCTTTGGAAGAATTAACCTAAGTCAAGAGTTCCATTGGTATACAAATCGCTAATATCGTATCTTGCCCTAATTTTCTTTCCGTGTTTAAATAAACACAAATTATTATTTACTGGCAAGGTCACTACTTTACGTTGGGCTTAAAAGCTTTTTCTGTAGATTGCTTAAGCGATTCTTTTTGTTCTTTTCCTGCGCAGGATTTTTGTTTACTTTGATTTCTTTGAATTCGCCTTTTGTAAAAGATTTTGAGGCGTATGCAACTTGGAGTTGTAGTCCACTTTTTTTGAGCTAGGACTTATGCAAAATTTCTTATAAACCTTCTGTCCGCATCATGTGGGACTGGATAATTTTGAATGACGTCGTAGGGGACAAATGAGTATAAGGTACAAGTGAAGTCCCGAGGAACTTCAAAAATTTTCATTTGAACTTTGACTTGTGAAAAAGCGTACATCCCATACAATTGTCTATATAGAGTGCCACTTGTTCTTCACTCGTGCAAGGGGACGTGGCCCGCGGTAATCACAAGTGAAACTTTTTTATTTTTAACTGAAGGGAAGGGCCATATAAATATGAGTGTATCCCATAATTTCATAGCTCGAGCGGTTTAACATAAAGATAGCGTAAACGAGCCCTAACATGGAGAACAGCACTTCTTCCTTAAATTCCACCGTTCCACTTTCGTCGCTAATTACTGCACATTTTTCGTTTTTCCGCGATGGCCACATTTTTTTTTATTATTGTAGTTTATGGTTGAACTGGGGTGAAAACAAGTCTTTCGTTTTTCGCGTTTTGTTTTTGTATATATTTTGAAAGAATTACATAAAAAAAACTGCCCTCAAATAATGTACATAGTATGATAGTTAAGCAATAACTCGTTTCTGCTGTGGCGAATACGTATTAATAAATTAAAATAGTCTGGTGTAAATAAGTTTTTGTGCGGTTACCATGTAACTGTAATAGCGAAAAAAATAAGTCTTCCTTGTTGAGCAGATGTGTGACCTTATTTTGGACGAATTTACATTGAAAAGAAATTAGATTCCAAGGTGAGCTAACATTTCCTTTTTCTTCCAGATAGTAGTTCGATGTGAACAGCTGACTTCTAACCAAAACATCTTCAAACGAACGTGGGGACCGAATTTATGGCAAATTTATGTTGTTTTTGTTAAAACCCTCAAGACCTTTAAACAAACGTATATGGGACAAAGAGAATGTAAATATACATACAGTGAGTCACAAAAGTATTCGTTGCGAGGTATCCTACGAATGAATACATGTTTTTTTTAATGAAGATGTAAGAAATTAATATTTTTATTTATTGTTTAGCGTAACGCACTTATTAAACATACAAAAAATAACAAAAAATTAAACAAAAAGTAGCTTCAGTACTGTTTTTATACCCGTTACTCGTAGAGTAAAAGGGTATACTAGATTCGTCGGAAAGTATGTAACAGGCAGAAGGAAGCGTTTCCGACCCCATAAAGTATATATATTCTTGATCAGGATCACTAGCCGAGTCGATCTAGCCATGTCCGTCTGTCCGTCTGTCTGTCCGGATGAACGCTGAGATCTCGGAAACTATGAGAGCTAGGCTATTGAGATTTGGCGTACAGATTCCTGAGCTTCTTACGCAGCGCAAGTTTGTTTCAGTAGACTGCCACGCCCACTCTAACGCCCACAAACCGCCCAAAACTGTAACTCCTAAAGTTTTGATGCTAGATAGAAAATTTTAACTGAAATGTATTGTTCTCATCAATACCTATCGATTGACCAAAAAAAAAGTTTGCCACGCCCACTTAAACGCCCACAAACCGCGAAAACCTGTGACGCCCACAATTTGCATGCTAGATAAGAAATTTTAACTGAAATGTATTGGTGTCGTCAATACCTATCGATTGATCCAAAAATAAATTTTCCACGCCCACTCTAACGCCCATAACGCTTAAATCTGTCTACCGCCGGTTGGTGGCGCATTTTAATCTCGCTTTGCTGCTGCATATCTCCATTTCCCTTTGAGTAACGGGTATCTGATAGTCGAGGTACTCGACTATAGCGTTCTTCCTTGTTTTCTTTGGAAATCATTAGAACTACAAAATATCGTCTCACAAAAGTATTCGTTTTTTTGTTTCGGCAATAAATATTTATGTTTTTTTTTTTAATTTAGTATTTTGTGTGCAAGCCGTTGTTTTCTTTAACAGCTTGTAAGCGTCTCGGCATTGACTCGACTAGTTTTCGGCACCTCATTTCGGGTATATTCGACCATTCCTTCAGCAATATCTCCTTAAGCTCGTTCTTGGAGGAGATCTTATGTTCCTGGACTTTTAGCCTAAGATGGGCCCAAAGATTTTCAATGGGGTTGACGTCTGGGCTCTGTGGAGGAGTGTGAATTTGCTTGGTGTTGTACAACAGCCACATCTTGACGTTTTAGACCGTATGTTTGGGATCATTGTCCTGTTGGAAAATGAACTTGTCGCGTTCTAGACCCATTTTGGTGGCACTGGAGTGTAAATTTTCCTTTAATATGTTTAGATAGCCTTCAGCATTCATAATTCCGTCTATAAAAACCAAATTTCCAACTCCTCGAGCGGACATGCAGCCCCAAACTAGTACGGAACCACCGCCATGCTTCACAGTTGGTTTGACATTTTTCAATTTAAGCTCTTCACAGGGCTTTCGCCACACTTTTCCTTCTCCATCAGATCCGAATATATTGAATTTGCTTTCATCACTAAATATAACTTGCTCCCAGTACTCAAAATTCCGGTCTAAATACGTTTGAGCGAAAGAAAGCCGTTTTGATATATGTATTGATGGACGACAGCAAGGGTTTCTTTCTAGGACATCTCCCATGCAAATCTTGGCTTTTGAGCACTCTTCGGACGGTTTCAGTGGATACGTTTGTTCTTAGGGATGTGGATATTACAGTATTAATTTTCGGAGCCGAAAGGTGCGGGTTTTTTTCTGTTTTCTTCGAGGATTTTCCTTTCTTCTCTGAAAGTTAATGATTTCGGACGACCAGAACGGGGTAGATTTTCCAGGGAATTTCTGGATTTTAGTCAAGAAACGAGACTCCTTATGGTTGAAGGACTTCTATCGAAGATCGCACAAATATATTCAATGGATCGACCCTCATTATGTAGGTATAAAATAATTTTTTCTTGCGAAACATTTAACTCCGTTCCCTTCGGCATTTTGTTAGAGATTTACACCAAGAATGACACCAAAAGTTTGTGTTTTTCCCCGGATTCAGACCTTAAAATACAAACGAAACCAAAATGCCAAATAAAAAATAATGCGCTAGCCCCAAAAAATACTACAAAATAAAAAGTTTGCATGTGCAACGAATACTTTTGTGAGCATACAAAACGGTTCATGTTTATATTTTTGTCCATAACCTTTTAGGGAAAGCGTTTTCTGTTTGGTTTTTTTCGTCAAATTCTTCACAAAATATGTATCTTTGAAAACATAAACCATTTTTTAACATTTTAAAATGGTTACTTATTTAAAATTGGCCTTTTTCTCTTAACCCTCCTTGCAACGAATACTTTTGTGACTCACTGTACATACTTTTAAATTATTTTTAGAAAAAAAAAATTTGAATTTGTAAGCCCGACAGTTAATTTTATGTTGCCTTTCTTCGAGAAAACACGTAAAACAATGGAGTTGTTAAAAGGGTATATTCGTCAGAAAGTATGTAACAGGTAGAAGGAAGCGTTTCCGACCCCTTAAAGAATACATATTCTTGACCAGCATCACTCTACGAGTCGACCCAGCCATTTCCGTCTGTCCGTATAAATGCTGTGATTTCGTAAACTATAAGAGCTAAAATGTTGGGATTTCAGAATAGATTTCTTAGTTTCGTGCGCAGAGCGAATTAGTTACGCGAATAGGCCACCCACATTTTAACGGGCACAAGCCGCGCAAAACTGTGGCTTCTACAGTTTTAAAGTTAGAAAACATTTTTTAGTGAAATGTATTGCTCTCATAAATATGTACCTATCGATTGACCTACAACAAATTTTGCCACGCCTACTCAAAGAACCGTCAATATAAATACTGAAATCTCGGAAACTGTGAAAGCTAGAGAGTCGAGATTTTAGATTAAAATTAAGTTTATTACGCTTATGTGCCACCCCGACAAGCCGCCTAAAACGGTGGCCTCCACAGTTTTCATGCTAGAAAAAGTTTTTAAAATAAAAAATGGAAAACAGGTGGCACGAAATTTTTCATCAGAAAATACATACGTTAGAAAATCTCGCAAAGAATAAAAATATTTTATTAAATCTGACATTAACTTCTTCAACTTTTCGCTCTTAAAGCCCTCTAGTGTTCTAAGAAACTTTCATTAACAACGACGCGTATTTTAATGGAGCAGTTTAGCTATTAGGGCCACACAACTTTCATTGCACTTTAACTATCCTTATCCCACTTTCCTCTAACTTTTTTATAAGTGGGTTATAAATTGAGGAAAGCGCAAAACAAGTTAGGATAATCCGATAAGTACAAACGAAGATGTTAACTCTTGAATGTTTTTTTTTTTAAACTAAAAACAGTTTTTTTGATTTTGTTCTTAATTCATAACTAAATACGTCTGTACCAAAATTTCCTTACAGAGTGGTTAGTAAATAAAATAAATTTGTTTCAATTTTCCCCGAATTTCGCTCAAAAAGTTTTTTGCGACACCCCCATGTCCCATACGATCCAGTTTTTTATAATATTGGGACGACTTGTGGTCATGGTATACTGAAGTATACTAATATGAAAACTAACATTGAGAAATAAGTTGTATCTTTCAAAACGTTTGATATCAAACAGATACACATTTAATGTGGTTAACAAATATTTAAAAAACAAGTGTTGTGAGTGTGAAAGCTATTTTACAGTCATCAGGTTAATGACTAGCTCGATAAAGTGTAATGAAGCTTTAATAAAAATCCTTAACAAATAACATGACCTGTTTGTCAAACCTAAAACAAAAGTGACATACTGAAAACCCATTTGACAGGTAAACAAAACCAAAGTTTGTTAAGTAGTTCAAGTCAACAAAAAATTAAAGGTGTTCAACTAACCTCTTAGGTTTTTAAATAACTTTAAATAAAATGTTGCCAGTAATGGACATGATTATACCCGTTACTCGTAGAGTAAAAGGGTATACTAGATTCGTCGGAAAGTATTTAACAGGCAAAAGGAAGCGTTTCCGACCTCATTGATCAGGATCACTAGCCGAGTCGATCTAGCCATGTCCGTCTGTCCGTCTGTCTGTCCGGATGAACGCTGAGATCTCGGAAACTATAAGAGCTAGGCTATTGAGATTTGGCGTGCAGATTCCTGAGCTTCTTACGCAGCGCAAGTTGGTTTCAGCAGAGTGCCACGCCCACTCTAACGCCCACAATCCGCCCGAAACTGTGGCTCCTACAGTTTTGATGCTAGAATAAAAATTTTAACTGAAATGTATTGTTCTCATCAATACCTATCGATTGACCTTGCCACGCCCACTTTAACGCCCACAAAATGCCCAAACCTGTGACGCCCACAGTTTTCATGCTAGATAAAAAATTTTAACTGAAATGTATTGGTCTCGTCAATACCTATCGATTGATCCAAAAACTAATTGGGGCCGTTTGCATAGACAGTTCATCAAACTGCAAATTCCTCAACTCTTTCGATAAGTTGCAGCGCGTATTTGCATACATTTATAGCAGAGCCAAATCTGCGCCGTTAAAAGATCGTCTTTCGGTGGAGGAGATCAACTCTGGAACTGTACTTCTCTTAAGGAGCATCCAAAAGGTTAACTTGGCGATGGAGCTTGGATCTCTTAGCCAGGGCAAGCCGTTTCAACAGAAAAGCAAGCTGGTTTCGCTTTGGCCTTTACTCGGCTCGGATGGGTTACTTCGCGTGGGTGGAAGGCTTCAGAACGTAAACTTGGACTACGATACGAGGCATCCGATACTGTTGCCCAAGGATCATTCAGTTACCAAGGCGATCATCGTTTATTATCATGAGAAATATTTGCATGGAGGATCGCAGGCGCTGCTTGCCGCATTACGGCAAAGGTACTGGTCGATTGGAGGCCGCAAGTTCGTCGCCAGCGTTATCAACAAATGCGTCCGACGTATCCGTATGAAGCCTGTTACTTGAAGCACGTCATGGGTAGCCTGCAAGCAAATAGAGTGCAGCCCAATCCATCTTTTCATACCACAGGAGTGGACTATTGTGGGCCATTCTATCATAAGGCAGAGGCCAGAAATAAGGCACCCCACAAGTGTTATATCGCCGTCTTTGTCTGCTTTTCCACGAAGGCTGCTCATTTGAAAGTGGTCCAGGATCTCACGACGGATTCTATCATCGCAGCGCTGAGGAGATTCATCAGCCTTAGAGGCAGTCCGCGTTCCATTTGGAGCGACAGCGCTACAAACTTTGTCGGTGCAAAGAGCGAGCTTGCCGAGCTGAAAGAGCTCTTTTTGAGCGAGCAGCACACAGCATCGATATCTTCCGTCTGTTTAGCTGATGGGATCGATTGGAAGTTCATTCCTCCGCGTGCACCGCACTTCGGTGGTTCACTGGAGGCTGCTGGGAAGTCAGCTAAATTTCACTTCTACAGAGTCGTCGGTGCATCCATCTTAGCCATCGATGAATTAAAAACTCTTGCATATGAGATTTCTGCCATCCTTAACTCCCGTCCCGTTTCAGAAAATGCTGAAAGCCTTGAGGTGCTAGCACCGGCGCATTTCCTGAAGGGTTCCAGCTACACTAAGTTTCCTGAGCCTGACATTATTCATCTTCGCGAAGGCCGCCTCAGCAGATGGCAGCTGGTTACCCCGATGCAGCAACATTTCTGGAAAAGGTGGAGCAGCGAGTATTTGTCCCTACTTCAAGAGAGGAGCAAGTGGCGCGTCGAAGCGTCTAACATCAAGGTTGGAAGCTATTTAATTCCAGTCCGGCGAAAGCGCTTTCGGCGAATTGGGAGGGGCATGAAGGTTTTAGATCACTTTCGAATCTTTTTGGGTTTCAATGGCAGTATACAGAACACTTTTTGATCACTCTCGATTCCTTTATACCCACACTTTAAGATCACTCCCGATTTTTAACCGGCCATACTTTTTTTCTCTCCATTTTGTTCTTTTTATACCGGTTACTAGTAGAAAAGATTCGTCGGAAAGTATGTAACAGGCAGAAGGAAGCGTTTTCGACCTCATAAAATATATATATTCTTGATCAGGATCACTAGCGGAGTCGATCTATCCCTGTCCGTATGAACGCTGAGATTTCGGAAAGTATAGGAGCAACAATACTGGGATTAGGCATGCAAATTAAATTCGTCGTTTGTGGATGATTTAAAAAAATTTATGTTTTATTTTAAAACTCGGGTGTTCAACCTTCATTCTTAAAACACAATTAATACAAGACACTTTTAAAACAAAATAGGACTGATTTCTTAATTCTAAGAAAATATCCAATCAACCTCGGCCAGAAGCTTTTCTTTCTTAAGCTTCCAGAACTTTAATTTTTGTTTAGAATAAAAGCTGAAACTGTCGCATCTCGTTGTGAAATAAAATTATGCTGACCGTTGCAATTTGATTGAAAATCGGAACGCAATATGATTTGAACTTAGAACGTAATACTGTGGGCTTCGAACGAAAAAGTTTGGGCTTCGAACGGAAGCTTGTGTTTACTTTACGATTGGTTTATTTATCTTAGCAGGATGGTCAAGCGCGGCCCTCGAAGTGAATGGCAAAGGCAAAGGCAGAATCTTAGAAGGTAAAGGCAATGTCGCTGAAGGCAAGGGTAACATAGCTGAGATTGAATTCAAAAATTTGTTTATAAATTCCATAAGTGGAACCGTTTCACGGGTTGGATAACACTTCCCCTTCTAAAATGGATCGTCCCGATTCAATATGAAATTCATTTAATTGATGCTGATGCTGGCCGTTGTTTTTTGGTTACAAATAATATAGAATTTTTGTATTTTATAATAAGTAAAAAAATCAAATATATAATGATTAAAATTAATAATATAAAGGTAAGTGATATTTTAGTATTATTAATTTTAATGAAGGGGTTTAAAATGTTTATATTATCTAAAGGAAGTTCTGAGTTATTTGATAATATGTAATCGGATATTTCATAATTTTTGAAGTGGTTCGTAGTTAAGTAGTTAAGAATTTTGATTTCCAAATGGGTATGTGAAATATTATTCATTTTGCTTGTACCATTAAATATTATAAAATATGAGCCGTTTAAATGGGAGTTGCTAACAATATTGTTACCATTTATAAGAATGGCACCATCTTGTATGATGTCTATTTTCTTATTTTTTTTATCTTATTTTTTTACAAGTGGATTTCTCACCATTTAATAAGCGGGTAACACAAGTTTTTTCATTATTTAAAGTGCAATATTTATTAATAAGTTCTTTCTTAAAGTTAGACATTTCATAAAACATATTTGCGCATTTTGCGACTTGATTGCTTAATACCAGTTTTCCATCGATTTGGGAAATCTCTCTAGCGTTATATATTTCACATCTGTTTTTTATTATTGGGTATTTTATATAAATTTATAAAAGTTCCTTATGCAGTGCGATTTTAAAAACAGAGATGTGCATTAAGTCAGCAATAATTGCTGGATTTTGTTTATGTTTTAATATTTTCATGATGTCATCATTGTTTAATATTTTGGTATTAAAAACGTCAATTTTTGCTAGTGTGATTGTGTCAATTAAATTTTGCAGATCAAATGTTAATAATCGTAAGCGATGTTTTCGCAATGGTAAATCTTGATCAATAAAAACATTTTTAAAGTCATCAGAAAGGGATTCTATTTCTTATTGGAATTGATAATAAATTGCTTATTATTATTTTCAATTAATTCACCGATTTTAATTTGAATTTTAATAAAATCATCATGATCCGGAGTTCCAACTAACCTTTTCCACACAGTGCCTATTTCATTTATCCCCCTTTTTGATCTAGTTGATATTAATTGTGATAAAATTAATTCGATTACTTCTATTCATATTTAATTTCCCATTGTGACCTTTTATTAGTATCCCTTTTTATATTATCTGATTCCAATTTTATTATTTCTTTATAAAAACTTAAGTTAGTTACGTGGAACAATTCTGCGTATGAATCGTACGTCAATACGTCTTTATTGTCCTTGAATAAAAGACACTCGTGACTTGTATAGTCAATTATTTCTGATTTTGTTAATGAAACAAGGTGTAGTATAAGCACCTGATAAAACATTTTCTGGAAAAGGTAAAAAATTAACATAAATTTTTAGAATTTTATATTATCTTTGTGAATAATTATATTTCTATTGTTGATTATTATTTTGTTAGGTAAATTTTCTTTAACTACTTGTTTTTTATATCTAGTTATACCCGTTACTCGTAGAGTAAAAGGGTATACTAGATTTGTCGGAAAGTATGTAACAGGCAGAAGGAAGCGTTTCCGACCCCATAAAGTATATATATTCTTGATCCCTAGCCGAGTCGATCTAGCCATGTCCGTCTGTCCGTATGAACGCTGAGATCTCGGAAACTATATAAGCTACAATACTGGGATTATGCATGCAGATTCCTGCGCAGCGCACGTTTGTTTCAGCAGAGTGCCACGCCCACTCTAACGTCCACAAACCGCCCAAACCTGTGACGCCCACAATTTACATGCTAGATAAAAAATGTTTACTGAAACGTATTGGTCTCGTCAATACCTATCGATTGATCCAAAATTGCCTCGCCCACTCTAACGCCCATAACGCTTAAATCTGCCTACCACCGCTAGGTGGCGCATTTTAATCTCGCTTTGCTGCTTGCATATCTCCATTTAGCTGAGTAACGGCTATTTGATAGTCGAGGTACTCGACTATAGCGTACTTCCTTGTTTTTAACTAAAGAATTCTAGTTTTTAACACGGTCCAACGAGGTGCGTGTTCGTTTAGCTAAAACTGGCACAAAAAAACAAGACACCAATATTAATTAAAGCTTTAAAATCAATAAAATATAAATAAATTATGCCTAATGTTTTTATATTCGTGTCATGCTGAGTCAGCTGCTATACACCCAGATAAATGTGGGACTTACATCTTTCTATCAAAAATTATACAAATGTTAAATAAAAAAAGTTTTGAAGATGTTAAATACACTCATAAATTAGTATATTTAAGAAACACTTTTTAAAGTTCCCACCGAAAACAAATATTTTATTTAATTTTAATCTTAATAAATTAAAGCGCTGGGGTGAGTGAGGTACGGATAGTAAGAAAAGCTTGGTTAAACATAGCAGCTGTAAATAAAGAGTCATCACCATGAAAGTTGTATCATTAGAAAGCATGTTCTTTCGGATATAACTTCTGTGAAAGGAGACAACAAGTCGGGAGACACAAACGTATATTTATTAGCACGTTCGTTCAACTCGACTGTTCACACAAGAATGCCTCTCGTTTCGATTGCTTAGAGACTATCAGTTCATCTTTCTTACCACAGTTATCGGTAATAATGTGACCATCCGATGAGCCAACTACACTTCCTACACCATTTTGAAGTCAATTGCAAAGCCATCAATTGCTAAAATACTAAAAAACTACGATTGCCCCAGTATTGGGGTAAAAATATATATAAATTTACTTCCGCTGTAAATGGTATATGGCTAATATTTCTTTACGTCTCAAATGAATTAGTTTTTTGTTTTTATACATTGCAGGTAGAAGGAAACGTATACGACCTTCTGTCTGTTCGTCCGTATGAACGCTGAGACTTCAGAAACTATAAAAGCTAGAAATGTCGATATTTGGCGTGCATACTCTAGAGCATCGTACATCTACATGCCAATAATTGTTAAAAATAAAGTTAAATGCAAAAATATTGTGCAATTTTGGGAAAGGTCGCCTTGCTAATTGCTGATAGTCGATGGCATCGACGGTATAGCTCTTTCTTGTTTTGTTTGTTGTTTTTGAAAGCAACTCTCCCAAGAATAGTGAATCCTGAACAAGATTTTATAAAGACGATAAGTAAATTTTGCTGTCTTCGCTGTAACGTTTGCTTCGTTAAAATTTTCTCACTAGTGAATATTAATATAATTTTGGTTCTATTTTTTTTTATGTAGAATCTTTAAACCAACAAGCGTCGGGTTAATTTTTTAAAATTTTAAGTACAAAAAAAAAATTAATTATATTTTTTGCCCCTTAGGGCCTTGTAGAAAACAATAAAAACATTCGCACTTTTGGCTTTTTCCCGTTAAATTCGTTTATAAAGGTTTTCATTGGTTGCTAGGATACACTTACTTAAAAGTGTACAAATTTAGCTGGCCAAAAAGTTTCCAACAACCTATTTGGGTAGTTCAAGTAACCATTCATGCGAAAATCTGGGTCAAAGAAATTACTCCCAGACATGATAACAATAAAAAGAAACATTTACAAGCTTTGTAAAGCCCCAAAATATTTTGAAGCAGGATTAAAAATGTCAAAACACACTATTCAGTTGCCGATTTTGTTTACCTATTTAGGCTTAGTATTCAACCTAACAAAAATCTTACAAAAACCAAATACTTCATGTAAAAAAACGTACTACAATTTTTGTGACTTTTTATACCCGTTACTCGTAGAGTAAAAGGGTATACTAGATTCGTCGGAAAGTATGTAACAGGCAGAAGGAAGCGTTTCCGACCCCATAAAGTATATATATTCTTGATCAGGATCACTAGCCGAGTCGATCTAGCCATGTCCGTCTGTCCGTCTGTCTGTCCGGATGAACGCTGAGATCTCGGAAACTATGGGAGCTAGGCTATTGAGATTTGGCGTGCAGATTCCTGAGCTTCTTACGCAGCGCAAGTTTGTTTCAGTACAGTGCCACGCCCACTCTAACGCCCACAATCCGCCCAAAACTGTGGCTCCTACAGTTTTGATGCTAGAATAAAAATTTTAACTGAAATGTAATGCTCTTATCAATACCTATCGATTGACCCAAAAAAAAGTTTGCCACGCCCACCCTAACTCCCATAAACCGCCCACAAACTTCAAAAAATCGTAAATATGAACGTGGATATCTCGGAAACTATCAAAGATAGAGAATTGGGATTTCAGATTTAGATTCCGTAGCCTTATACGCAGCGCAAGTTTGTCACGCGAATATGCCACGCCCACTTTAACGCCCACAAACCGTGAAAACCTGTGACGCCCACAATTTTTATGCTGAATAAAAAATTTTAACTGAAATGTATTGGTCTTGTCAATACCTATCGATTGGTCCAAAAAAAAAATTTGCCACGCCCACTCTAACGCCCAAAACGCTTAAATCTGTATACGGCCGGTAGGTGGCGCATTTTAATCTCGCTTTGCTACTTGCATATCTCTATTTATCTGAGTAACGGGTATCTGATAGTCGAGGTACTCGACTATAGCGTTCTTCCTTGTTTTATATACACTTTTTGCTTTTGGACGACTTTTTGTTAGGTGGAATACTAGGCATTAGAAGTTAATTTTGAAACAAGTGGTGGCCAGCAGAAGCAGCACATATGCATGCCTCTGCCGCTATTTCTAAAGACCTGCCACTGACCAGCGGTCAGCACTCACACTTCGACAAGCGTCGCAGAGCAACTCACTCATGAAATCAGATTTAAACATGTCATTGTGAGCTCTGCTTCTGCTGGCCACCACTTCCTTAAACATTAAAATCAGCTAGTTAAAGTTATTTGCAGTATAAAGCTTAAAGTTAACTTTGATGTGGCTTTTTATTCAAACAAATACATATAAATGTAATATATATTCGACTCTTTCTAAGCTATTCTACGTACTTTGCATGTTAAAAGGTTCCAACTTTGGGAAACGGTCATGCTTAGAACGCACCATAAGTTGTTCCAAAGCAATTGTGCATTTTTGGGATGAATACTGTTTCGCTTCAAAGCAAATAGGTGGGTTGTTTTGCATTATTGTAGTGAGTTTTGCTTTGTTACCCATTAATATGTATTGAATGGAAATACATAATACAGAGTGGGGAGCAAAAGTGAGTACATGTTTGCAAATTTTAGTTGTTGGCCGCTTAAAAAAGTTATCAACGCAAGTTAACCCAATATTTTTGTTTATTCTTTAAATATTTCTCAACAAATTCTTATACAAAACATAACAAAAAAATATAATTCTTATCATTAAAGGAAAAATGCAAAATCAACTCGCATGTAGTCAGTTATACTGCTCATGTAAATAAGTAGAGAAATTGTAAATGAAACGTAACGTATATTTGTCATCTCTAGCATCGATTTACCAAAGCATGACTCCCTGCGTTATTTTTGGGTCCCTGGCAAAGGACAATTAAAGATATTTAGGGGTAGCGCGGTTATATTTGGTACATTGTTGATTTTTTTATATCCTTGCAGAGGGTATAATGATTTCAGTCAGAAGTTTCCAACGCAGTGAAGGAGACATTACCGATCCCATTAAGTATATGTCGAATTGCATTCGGGTTCCATTAGAGCGGAGTGCGTTTCGGTCTGAACACAGGCGTCGATTTACAGAGACTCACTATACGTTCTTGTAACTGCCTATACTATTCCTGCGAACCACACACGGCGACAGCGCCACAACGCTGACGCCTCGCTAAAACGGTTCCTCTTAAAAAGGACATGACAAAATCCACGAAGCCTGCTACGCAGCCGTGTGTCGTGCTACACTTTTTGTAGCGCCGCACAGGCAACATGATATGCAAAAATGATGCATGATATTGAAAAAATGCAGGACATAAGATGACACAAGAGAGGACACAAGAAACTAGGATTCCTTATACACCGAGATATACCAATCGCCGACACGGCCATACTGACTCTAACACGACCTCGTGTATAAAAGACCATATTTTTAGTTTCTCTTTTGCTTTCTTTTTACTTCAATTTTTTTTTTAACAACCTTTTATTTTTACAACTTAAACAAATATTTCCACAACGAAATTCAATTTTCATTTCTTAATTTATGTAAACTAATTAATGACCAATTTCACAAAATAGTATCAGACCTCCTTAAGACATACCTTAACTTAAATTTTATCATTCTGTTTGGTTTTCATTAACAAATCAGGTCTTCAAAAATTATGTTCCTATCTCACAAAAACAAACTTATTTTTAAACCAATTCTTTTACTCAGTTCATCCATTCTCATATCTAATGCACCACACGCCATGATCAAAACAAACATTAGTTTGTTCTGCACTTGTGCTTACATTAATAATACGAATCTCTTTATCGTCCACTCAGGCCACGATACTGTCTCTTTTCATCATTTCATTACTTTCTCTTACCACAGAGGCTTTCTTATTCTTTTTATTTGTTTTTTTTTTTTTAAATTTTATTTCTGTACCCTGCCGTTTCCTTTTGGACAGCAGTACTACATTTTTTTGCCACTTCACTTTCTTCAGCAACTTCAACATTCGAAATATTTTCATTTTCGGTCTCAACATTATTATAATCATCACACACATTAAGCTCCTCGGGAACTTCCCCATCTGGTAAAATTCTTAAATCTTCGTGAGCATACTTGTAAGTTCGTTTACTAGTTAATGACTTTAAAATGTACCTGTCACCCTCTAGAACCTGTGTTATTTCAAAAGGCCCCTTGAATTTTGGACTCAGCTTGGTTTTATGCCTTTCCTCGTTTTTAAGTAGTTCAAAATCTCCAACATTGTGTCTACGTACTTTCGCCTTACTTTTATCAAACCGTTCTTTACCATACACTGCAGTAACTAAAACATTTTTTCAGCTTGTGCTCTAACGTTCGATAGATCTACATCATTTTCTATGTCACTAGGTGGAAGTAATCCTAATGGCCGTGCTAATTTTCCCAATAACATTTCCAGAGGACTTGCCTTCGTCACACGATTAGTTGTACAATTAATTGCAAGCTGCACCTCTCCTAGCACATCCTGCCAAGACTGTGTTCCAGTTTCAGCCGCCGTTAACATATTTTTCAACGTGCTCATTGTTCGTTCCACTTGGCCGTTAGCTCTACTAGCACCGGGGGCAATCAAGTGCAAGTTTATTTTGTGATCTGAACAAAATTCACTAAACTTTGCTCCAGTAAAACACCTTCCCTGGTCAGCTATTATTCGGTTTGGTACTCCAAACAACGAAATAGCGGACTTGACAGCCTTTATGCAACTCTCACTGTCCAATTTAAGGGTATGACAAAGATAGACATATTTGGTAAGCGCGTCAACTTGAACAATAACATACTCCTTTGGTCACTCTTGCCGCATAATTTCCCTGTTATGTCGATCTGGATTGTGTGCCAAGGAATATTTACTTTTGGGATTGGATGCAGTTCAGCCTGAATTTTTCCTGAGGTTGATTTAGACATTTTGCAAGTGATGCAGCTGTCAACAAATTTTTGACGTATTTTGACATATTGTCAAACCAGTAAAAATCGTAAACTTTATCCAGTGTCTTTTCGAAACCTAAATGCATTATCGACTCATGAACTTGGTTTATAACGGACCATCTGAAAGCACGGGGCACCACCGGTAAACAGCGAGTTCTGCCATTCCTCTGTATTTTTCGGTGAGGAACCTCTGTCCTTAGTTCATAAGTTTTCGCAATATCTTCATCAAGAGAAAAATCTTTTAATTTAGTCACGATTTCGGCTATGTCTGGGTCTCGACGCTGTTCAGCAATGAGCCAATTACTTGAAATTTCGGACAAGTTAACTCTCTTCTCCTCAAATACCTTTGGTGCAAAAGTAGTCCCTGGTGAGATAGGATTTCTCGACAAAAAGTCAACATGTGCCATTCTTTTCCCATCTCTATACTGAATATCAAATGTAAATAACTGTAAGAAAGCCCACCAACGCTGTGCTCTAGGAGTCAGATCTTGTTTATTTCTTGACGCCTTCAATGAGTTACAGTCGGTATAAACAGTAAAGTTCCTGCCCACCAAGTAATGTCGAATATGTTTAATTGAGTTTACAACCGCTAAAGTTTCCAACTCATACGAGTGATATCTTGACTCAGGTGAAGTAGTTTTGCTATAATATTCTATTACCTGTGGTTTGTTATTAATTTTTTGTAATAAAATTGCACCGTAACCATTGCCACTTGCATCTGTATGTAATTCAATTGGATAAATTGGGTCAAAAATAACAAGGACTGGCTCATCAGTAAGTAGAGAAATAACTTGTTTCCGTATCTGTTCATGTTCTGCTTTCCAAATAAATTTATTTTTGTCTGAAGTTAAGAAATATAACGGTTTCATCAACTGTGAAAAGCCCTTTTTAAACTGCCGGAAATGCGACTCTAATCCAATAAATTGTCTAAGTGCTGTTACAGACTGTGGAGGCGGCAGGACAGTTAACGCTACAATTTTCTGAGGGTTGGGACGAATTTCACCAGCACTAACACTGTAGCCTAAATATTGAACCGATGTTTTCAGGAAAGAACATTTTGTAATATTGAATGAAAACCCAGCCTTTGTCAGAACATTTAAAACGATCTCTAATCTCAGTTATCATGATATCATCCATATAGACGACAACATAAGAATTTGCTAAGTCCCCTAGCGCCTGCATTTCAAAGCGTTGAAAAACAGAAGGCGCGTTTTTAAGCCCGAGTGGCATAGACAGAAACTCATACTGGCCATCTGGCGTCACAAACGCTGTGTACTCAATAGAATCCGCATGCAAAGGAATTTGGTAGTATCCACTGGCCATATCTAAACATGTAAAATAATTAGCTCCTCAAGGTCTATCTATTTGATCCTGTATGAGTGGCAGCGGGTATTTATCAGCGACTGTGTTCGAATTTAGCTCTCTATAGTCAACGCAGAGCCTATCGGAACCATTTTTCTTCTTTACCAACAATATAGGGCTTGCATAAGGTGAACAGCTAGGTCTAATTATATCACACCTCAACAGCTCCTCAATTTTCTCTCGAACTAAATCTCGCTCGCATGGACTTAATCGGTATGGCCTTCTTTGAACTGTTTTTCTTGGATCAACAATCAATCAACAATCTAATTTTCATTTCGCCAACTTTAACCTTAGTACATGGATTGCCTTTTGTAAAACAATATGAGTACTTTGCTAACAATGAATTAAGTTTTATTTTATTTTCTTCGTCAAGTTCGGTATAAATATCAACTGGCTCAGAACCGGTACACAAATTAATTATTTTGGCTCTTGAAATTGTAAATTTGTTGGATGAAATGACAATATCAAAACCCTGCTTAAGTATTTCACGCCCAATGACGATATCGTTTTGCATGTGATCATCGCCTACTACATGAAACAAAATCTCAATAAAATTGACATTAATCTTAACGTTACTTAAAACTTGTACAGTACTACATATTCCATTACTGCCTAGGCCTTTTAACATAACAATATTATTTAATCGTTTACCAGAAAACTTAGCACTTAGCTTTTCTTTTATCAGTGAGCATTCAGCTCCGGAATCAAAGGTGACTTCAAAAATGTGACCTCTGTGGTTCATGCATCCCTTAGGTACTGCAACGCTGAATGTCTTGTTCCTATCAGCTTCCTTCTTTGTGCATTGGGTAGATATGTGTCCCCAGTCTCCACACTTGTAGCAAGTTACATTTGATTTTTCACGTCGATGTTCATCGTGTCTGACATGTCGCTCTTTGTCATTAGCAAGGTGATGTTGTTTCTTGAGTTTGCACTCAAACATTTTGTGACCTAATTTTCCACAAAAATGACACTCGATCAAAGATTGCTTTTGTCGTTTTGGATAAACTTCAGATTGATGCTCCACAAAGCCACTTTTCCTTTTATTAAATGTGAACGCTTTTAATTCGGACTGTAGATCGCTTCTGGTTCGAACATTTGATGTGAAACTTAAACGCTGCAAACGGTTATCAAAGCTTGCCAGCAATGCGAGAGTCACGGACACAGCAATTTCTTCTTTCTCCATTTCACGCCATTTCGTCGTTAGTTCTGTAACCATGCGGCTTGCGTGCAGCGCGAGACACTCGCCATCAGTCGGTCGCTTTGTCAGCATATTTAGAAACATAGCGGCTGGTGTTTCTAAAGTATCAAAGCGCTGTATGAAGAATTCCTTGAACTCGAGCCTGGTTATATCAGCATAGCACACTTGGGACAGCCATTGCGAAGCGCTACCCTCCAATGCTGAACTTAAAGCCAGAACCAACGCACTGCCTTTCAACGTATTTTCTTGTTATGGTTTTGTTAATGAATAGATGTAATACAATTAAGTATTAAACAGACAACCTCCCAATGAACAAATAATAATGCAAGCTTAGATTGTGTGAACCGCACGCTCTCAACGCTAGAATCGAAGTGAACGAGAATATCAAGAGAGAAAAAGAACAACGAGAAGATAGGAAAAAGAAGCACGATAGTCCCGTTTCCTTAAGCGGTTGCCTAGGAAACCAAGACATCGGAATGTGCGTCTACCTCTCGTACACATACATTCATGCAAACATAAATTGCACAATTATCCATGTGACTTTTGTATATTTTAACATGCAAACTCCAACACGCCGCCTCAAAAGTTACATTGATTATCACTTCAATTCCTGACGTGAGTTTGTGCTTTAGTTTTAATTTGTTTCTTCATGTCATATCTTTTCTTTTTCAATTCTGGGGATACATTAGATCCAGCATTTGCTGCAAGAGTTGGGGAAACCCAGTAAAACCCAACTAGATCCATACAAATATTAACATAATTAAAGCTTTGACAAATGAAATTAAACAGGAATAAACAGTAAATATGAAAATTGAAATTAATTACTTCATGAGATCCATTTGAAAAAATAAACAAGAATATGAATTCAATTCAATTACTTAAGTCTTAGTAAGTAAAAAAAAAATAATCATAAATGACTTCATGGGATCCATTTCATGTTTTGCTTCGATGGATTTTCAGCAACAGTTCACCAGGTTCGTAGTTGGATTATTCAAAAAGACCCAGCTGGCTTCTCAGGGAAATAAACCGGGCAGATGGTAATGGCTTCGTCAATATGTCGGCTAGTTGCAGATCTGTGGGAATATACTTTACACAAATTAGTTTCTTTTCAATTTGCTCTCTTGTAAAGTGATATTTAATATCTATGTGCTTTGTTCTCTTATGGCAAGTAGGATTATTTGCAATACTTATACAACCTTGGTTGTCTTCAAAAATATCAATAGGACAACTTAGATTAATCTCATTTATTAGCGACTTTAACCAAAGAGCTTCTCTTACACCTTCAAACAAGGCCATGTATTCTGCTTCAGTAGATGAAGCAGCAACCGACTTTTGCTTCATGGTACTCCATGAAACCAAACAATTTTCAAACATTTTAAAAAGGTACCCCGTGGTACTTCTTCTGTCAGTTTCATTTCCAGCCCAATCGGAATCTACACAGCCTGTAAGAATATTATTAAAATTAGCTACCTTCTTGAATCTAAGCTTGATATTAACAGTTCCCTTCAGATATCTAAGAACTCTCTTAAGGCATTGCCATAGTTCCTTATTGTTGTTGTTTGTATATCTGCTTAGAATACTTATTGAAGTACTTAAATCGGGCCGTGTACATAACATTATGTACATCACACAACCAATTAAATTTCTAAACGGTGCATCACATAATTCTTTTGATTGCAGAGCTGTATAGTCTAACTTACTTGGGAGGGGAGTACTAACTGAATTACACTCTTCCATATTACATTTTCTCAATACATTTTTAATGTATGCGGACTGACTAAGACAAATCTCTCCATTAGTTCTATCAATTTTTATGCCAATAAAGTGTCTAGTTTCACGTAAATCGGTCATTTGAAACTTGTCATGAAGGTAAGATTTAAAATTGGACATTGTATCAGATTTGTTTGTAGCAATTACTACATCGTCCACATATAACAAGAAATATATATTTCTCGAAATATCTCCCTTATCCAAAATATAAATACACCGATCAACTCCTAAGTTTTTAAATCCAACATCCTTCAACACACTTTCAAAAACTTCGAACCAACATCTAGCAGCTTGCTTAAGACCATATATAGCTTTATTAAGTTTACATACTTTATTTTCATAAGAGTGATTCAGGCCTTTTGGAACGCTCATGTAGATTTCATCCTTTAGAGTTCCGTTTAAAAAGGCGGTTTTTACGTCCATATGATGAACCATTAAATCGTATTGATTTGAAAGTGCCAACAAAAATCTAAAACTGGAAATTCGTGCAACTGGTGCAAATGTCTCATCGTAATCAGTCACATATTCTTCAGTGAAGCCCCGCGCTACAAGTCTTGCTTTATACTTTACTAAGTTCCCAAATTCATCTTGTTTTATACTAAATACCCATCTGCAGTCAACTATGTTTTTATTTTCTGGCTTATGCACTAAGGACCAAGTATTATTTTGAAAATGAGAATTAAGTTCATCTTGTATAGCTTTCTCCCAGAAAGAGATATCATGAGATATCTTTCTAAAAATCGATATGATAATTTGGGTCTACTTTTAATTCTTTCACTGCGTCTGATTTCTTCTTCCCTTTTATTTTCTTTTAATTTATCACCAGCTTTAACAACTGGATCGGCATTCTCTAGACATGTGGAATTTTCATTGAGATGTTCACTTAACTCAGAATCAACAGATTCATTATTTTCTATCAAAGGAAAAACCAACTCTTCATTTCCTTTACTTAAAGATTCATTATTTTGTTCAACAGTATTACTTTGAACCTCAGAATCTTCCCCATGTAAAACTCTTGATTTTAACATGTTTATTTCATCCACCACAACATCTCTTGCTGTCATAAATTTCCTCGATTCCTCAGACCACAACTTATAACCATTTGGTTCATATCCAACAAGTATAGCTTTAATTGACTTTTCTTCAAACTTTCTTTTTCGTATTTTATTCAAAGCATATGCCGTCGAACCAATTATTTTAAGATATTTCAATGTTGGCTTTTTGTTACGCCACATCTCAAATGGTGTTTTATTAATCTTTTGCAATGCTCTACTTGGGGATCTGTTAATTAAATTAATTGCTGTTAAAACAGCCTCACCCCAAAAATGCTTATTGAGCTTAGCACAACTGATCATAGATCGAGCCTTTTCGGTGATTGTTCGAATCATCCGTTCTGATACACCATTCAATTGTGGAGTATGAGGAACCGTTAAATGATAGCTGATGCCTTTTTCGACACAGAAATCACGCATTTCGTTAGAAAGATATTCCCTTCCATTATCGATATACAAATTCACAATTTTTAAATTGAAGTGAGCCTCGCACTTCGCTACGAAGTCTTTGAAAACAAAAACACATCCGACTTATAAGTTATTAAATAGGTCACACAGTAATGTGTATACTGATCAATAAAGACTACATAGTAGTTCTTATTATCAATGGTAGAGGGTGTTATTGGACCACAGACATCGGAATGGACAACAAACAATGGTCGTGTAATATTTTCTTTATTTTTAAATTTTTGAAACTTTAATCTAGCTTGCTTGCCATTTATACAAGCCTCGCATAATTCATAGTTTTAAATCAATTTTGTTTAATATATTAGTATCTTCAAAAAGACTATTTCGTTTTATTTCTAAAAATTTTCCTACACTTATGTGGCCTAATCTTTCATGCCATAATCGATATTCAGCACTATTAGAAATTTTAGACGTAAATATTTTACTGTTCAATTGAAATTTTATAATAGGTACATTGTACTCACATATTCCATTAAAGGCCAATTTACCATTTTTAGATACTTTTACACCTTTAGGGTTAAATTCGATGGTCATGCCTGCATCCTGCATCTTTTTTACCGATAGTAGGTTGTGTGGAATATCCTTACAATACAAAACGTTTTGCAAGGTGATTTTGTTTCCGCAGCTGTTAAGATTGACCACTCCTTTGGCTGTAGCGTATATAAACTCTCCGCGTTTGGCAATCTCGATGGCCACATTTGATTGCAAACACTCATATTCGGAGAACAATGCTGTGTCATTTATAAGGTGGTCCGATGCTCCTGAGTCTAGGATAAACTCAGCCTCGCTTGACTTTGAATTGGAAGTTGCATTTCTCAACATGAAGGCAAAACTACGCTCTGCTTGGGCTGTTGCTGCTGTTGCCATCTGAGCCTGCCCATCTTTTCTTTTATTTTCACTAAAGTTCTGATTCGGCTGCCTTTTCAAAAGGAAACAATCTTTCTTTAAATGACCTGGCTTACCGCAATGAAAACATTTTGGTTTCGGTTTGAAACTTGGCTTAAACTGAATCTTCTTGAACTTCTGCATTGGATTATTTTTAAATTTTATATCTTTTAACTCCTTTTTTCTTACTGCTTGCAAAACTTTAACACTCGTATCCTTGCTTATATTCCTAAGCTTAATCTCTTGGTCAAAAAGTCGTGTTTTTACAAAAGCTAATGTTAAGTTACTTTCAGATAGAGTCTCTATTGCGGTTATAACTCCATCATAACTAGGTGGAAGAGTTAGGAGTAAATGGGAAATTTTATCCATATCATCTAACTTTGCTCCTGACGCGATAAGTTCAGTAATGAGATCATCGAAGAAATTAAAATGATTAAGGAGTGAAGTGTCACCTTTTAATTTCATGGCTAAAAGTTTCTTTCGCAGAGATAGTTGCGATGCCAAGCTTCTTCTCTCATAAATTGCATCTAAGTTTGCAAAAATCTGCTTAGCAGTGCTTTCACTGTTAGCGTAAGATAAGAAAGCATCACTTAAATATTCAATTATTAAACTTTTTGCATTTCGTTCTGCCTTTTTTATCTCATCAGTCACTTCTGCATGAGTTTCATCTATGACCCTCAAAAGATCGTGCTCTTCTAACAGCGCTCTCACTCTGAACTTCCATATTGAATATTTTTCACCGTCAAACGGTTTGATATTTCTTTTCCCTTTATCCATTGTATGGTTCTCTATCAAAAAACAGCACCCCAACAACTACCTCTTCAGCCCAACAACACCAACAGCAACCCTTCACAGCAATGTTTAGCAACAGCGGCCAGCAACTTTCAACAGCATTAACGTCGCTCAACACTGTCCAGCAACAATGTCTTTCAGCAGCAGCACTGTCTGGCAACACTGTCCCGTCGCAACGTGGAGATTTGCGGCAAATTTGTCGAAGCGTTTGTATGTGTGCGTTCAGGAAAGATTTCTCGGCGAATTCGTAAGTGTGTTCTAGAAAGATCACGGCGAGTTGGTGATATGTATGCGCTTCTTCCTGGAAATAGAAAAATGTTTTGCCACGAATTTGTCGCAGCGTTATACACAAAACTAATTTAATCCTCTTTATTGTTCAGGAATTCCTTTTTGTTCTTTATGGACCACTCCGCACGTATGTACATATATGTACATACATCTGTAGATGCGCATATTCGAATGCACACACACACATATAATTAGTTCACATTTATGCACTTTCAAATTGTAACAATTAAAGCACTATTATTTATTCACTGCAATTGTGTCTGGGCCCATAACCTATGGTTTTTTTAATGAATAGATGTAATACAATTAAGTATTAAACAGACAACCTCCCAATGAACAAATAATAATGCAAGCTTAGATTGTGTGAACCGCACGCTCTCAACGCTAGACTCGAAGTGAACGAGAATATCAAGAGAGAAAAAGAACAACGAGAAGATAGGAAAAAGAAGCACGATAGTCCCGTTTCCTTAAGCGGTTGCCTAGGAAACCAAGACATCGGAATGTGCGTCTACCTCTCGTACACATACATTCATGCAAACATAAATTGCACAATTATCTATGTGACTTTTGTATATTTTAACATGCAAACTCCAACACTTGTAATATTATTTCCACCGTTGAACAACGCACTGCCTTTCAACGTATTTTCTTGTAATATTACTTCCACCGTTGAACACCACAATGAAGCGATGGCACCTGCCTTGTCTGGGTTGAATTTGGGTAGGTGCACGAATTTGCTCTGCCCTGCACCAGGTTCCGTTGTTTTAATGGCTCGCACAAGATCGATCAAATTTTTATTTTGCAATTCCATGATGGCACGCCATTGTCCATCCATTCTGATGTCGAATTACGTTCGGGTTCCATTAGAGCGGAGTGCGTTTCGGTCTGAACACAGCCGTCGATTTACAGAGACTCACTATACGTTCTTTTAACTGCCTATACTGTTCCTGCGAACCACACACGGCGACAGCGCCACAACGCTGACGCCTCGCTAAAACGGTTCCTCTCAAAAAAGGACATGACAAAATCCACGAAGCCTGCTACGCAGCCGTGTGTCGTGCTACACTTTTTGTAGCGCCGCACAGGCAACATGATATGCAAAAATGATGCATGATATTGCAAAAATGCAGGACATAAGATGACACAAGAGAGGACACAAGAAACTAGGATTCCTTATACACTGAGATATACCAATCGCCGACACGGCCATACTGACTCTAACACGACCTCGTGTATAAAAGACCATATTTTTAGTTTCTCTTTTGCTTTCTTTTTACTTCTATTTTTTTTGTAACAACCTTTTATTTTTACAACTTAAACAAATGTTTCCACAACGAAATTCAATTTTCATTTCTTAATTTATGTAAACTAATTAATGACCAATTTCACAAAATAGTATCAGACCTCCTTAAGACATACCTGAACTTAAATTTTATCATTCTGTTTGGTTTTCATTAACAAATCAGGTCTTCAAAAATTATGTTTCGATCTCACAAAAACAAACTTATTTTCAAACCAATTTTCCCTGTTATGTCGATGTGAATTGTGTGCCAAGGAATATTTACTTTTGGGATTGGATGCAGTTCAGCCTGAATTTTTCCTGAGGTTGATTTAGACATTTTGCAAGTGATGCAGTTGTCAACAAATTTTTGACGCATTTTGACATATTGTCAAACCGGTAAAAATCGTAAACTTTATCCAGTGTCTTTTCGAAACCTAAACGCATTATCGACTCATGAACTTGGTTTATAACGGACCATCTGGAAGCACGGGGCACCACCGGTAAACAGCGAGTTCTGCCATTCCTCTGTATTTTTCGGTGAGGAACCTCTGTCCTTAGTTCATAAGTTTTCGCAATATCTTCATCAAGAGAAAAATCTTTTAATTTAGTCACGATTTCGGCTATGTCTGGGTCTCGACGCTGTTCAGCAATGAGCCAATTACTTGAAATTTCGGACAAGTTAACTCTCTTCTCCTCAAGTACCTTTGGTGCAAAAGTAGTCCCTGGTGAGATAGGATTTCTCGACAAAAAGTCAACATGTGCCATTCTTTTCCCATCTCTATACTGAATATCAAATGTAAATAACTGTAAGAAAGCCCACCAACGCTGTGCTCTAGGAGTCAGATCTTGTTTATTTCTTGACGCCTTCAATGAGTTACAGTCGGTATAAACAGTAAAGTTCCTGCCCACCAAGTAATGTCGAATATGTTTAATTGAGTTTACAACCGCTAAAGTTTCCAACTCATACGAGTGATATCTTGACTCAGGTGAAGTAGTTTTGCTATAATATTCTATTACCTGTGGTTTGTTATTAATTTTTTGTAATAAAATTGCACCGTAACCATTGCCACTTGCATCTGTATGTAATTCAATTGGATAAATTGGGTCAAAAATAACAAGGACTGGCTCATCAGTAAGTAGAGAAATAACTTGTTTCCGTATCTGTTCATGTTCTGCTTTCCAAATAAATTTATTTTTGTCTGAAGTTAAGAAATATAACGGTTTCATCAACTGTGAAAAGCCCTTTTTAAACTGCCGGAAATGCGACTCTAATCCAATAAATTGTCTAAGTGCTGTTACAGACTGTGGAGGCGGCAGGACAGTTAACGCTACAATTTTCTGAGGGTTGGGACGAATTTCACCAGCACTAACACTGTAGCCTAAATATTGAACCGATGTTTTCAGGAAAGAACATTTTGTAATATTGAATGAAAACCCAGCCTTTGTCAGAACATTTAAAACGATCTCTAATCTCAGTTATCATGATATCATCCATATAGACGACAACATAAGAATTTGCTAAGTCCCCTAGCGCCTGCATTTCAAAGCGTTGAAAAACAGAAGGCGCGTTTTTAAGCCCGAATGGCATAGACAGAAACTCATACTGGCCATCTGGCGTCACAAACGCTGTGTACTCAATAGAATCCGCATGCAAAAGAATTTGGTAGTATCCACTGGCCATATCTAAACATGTAAAATAATTAGCTCCTCAAGGTCTATCTATTTGATCCTGTATGAGTGGCAGCGGGTATTTATCAGCGACTGTGTTCGAATTTAGCTCTCTATAGTCAACGCAGAGCCTATCGGAACCATTTTTCTTCTTTACCAACAATATAGGGCTTGCATAAGGTGAACAGCTAGGTCTAATTATATTACACCTCAACAGCTCCTCAATTTTCTCTCGAACTAAATCTCGCTCGCATGGACTTAATCGGTATGGGCTTCTTTGAACTGTTTTTCTTGGATCAACAGTCAATCAACAATCTAATTTTCATTTCGCCAACTTTAACCTTAGTACATGGATTGCCTTTTGTAAAACAATATGAGTACTTTGCTAACAATGAATTAAGTTTTATTTTATTTTCTTCGTCAAGTTCGGTATAAATATCGGCTGGCTCAGAACCGGTACACAAATTAATTATTTTGGCTCTTGAAATTGTAAATTTGTTGGATGAAATGACAATATCAAAACCCTGCTTAAGTATTTCACGCCCAATGACGATATCGTTTTGCATGTGATCATCGCCTACTACATGAAACAAAATCTCAATAAAATTGACATTAATCTTAACGTTACTTAAAACTTGTACAGTACTACATATTCCATTACTGCCTAGGCCTTTTAACATAACAATATTATTTAATCGTTTACCAGAAAACTTAGCACTTAGCTTTTCTTTTATCAGTGAGCATTCAGCTCCGGAATCAAAGGTGACTTCAAAAATGTGTCCTCTGTGGTTCATGCTTCCCTTAGGTACTGCAACGCTGAATGTCTTGTTCCTATCAGCTTCCTTCTTTGTGCATTGGGTAGATATGTGTCCCCAGTCTCCACACTTGTAGCAAGTTACATTTGATTTTTCACGTCGATGTTCATCGTGTCTGACATGTCGCTCTTTGTCATTAGCAAGGTGATGTTGTTGTTTCTTGAGTTTGCACTCAAACATTTTGTGACCTAATTTTCCACAAAAATGACACTCGATCAAAGATTGCTTTTGTCGTTTTGGATAAACTTCAGATTGATGCTCCACAAAGCCACTTTTCCTTTTATTAAATGTGAACGCTTTTAATTCGGACTGTAGATCGCTTCTGGTTCGAACATTTGATGTGAAACTTAAACGCTGCAAACGGTTATCAAAGCTTGCCAGCAATGCGAGAGTCACGGACACAGCAATTTCTTCTTTCTCCATTTCACGCCATTTCGTCGTTAGTTCTGTAACCATGCGGCTTGCGTGCAGCGCGAGACACTCGCCATCAGTCGGTCGCTTTGTCAGCATATTTAGAAACATAGCGGCTGGTGTTTCTAAAGTATCAAAGCGCTGTATGAAGAATTCCTTGAACTCGAGCCTGGTTATATCAGCATAGCACACTTGGGACAGCCATTGCGAAGCGCTACCCTCCAATGCTGAACTTAAAGCCAGAACCAACGCACTGCCTTTCAACGTATTTTCTTTTAATATTACTTCCACCGTTGAACACCACGATGAAGCGATGGCACCTGCCTTGTCTGGGTTGAATTTGGGTAGGTGCACGAATTTGCTCTGCCCTGCACCAGGTTCCGTTGTTTTAATGGCTCGCACAAGATCGATCAAATTTTTATTTTGCAATTCCATGATGGCACGCCATTGTCCATCCATTCTGATGTCGAATTACGTTCGGGTTCCATTAGAGCGGAGTGCGTTTCGGTCTGAACACAGCCGTCGATTTACAGAGACTCACTATACGTTCTTTTAACTGCCTATACTGTTCCTGCGAACCACACACGGCGACAGCGCCACAACGCTGACGCCTCGCTAAAACGGTTCCTCTCAAAAAAGGACATGACAAAATCCACGAAGCCTGCTACGCAGCCGTGTGTCGTGCTACACTTTTTGTAGCGCCGCACAGGCAACATGATATGCAAAAATGATGCATGATATTGCAAAAATGCAGGACATAAGATGACACAAGAGAGGACACAAGAAACTAGGATTCCTTATACACTGAGATATACCAATCGCCGACACGGCCATACTGACTCTAACACGACCTCGTGCATAAAAGACCATATTTTTAGTTTCTCTTTTGCTTTCTTTTTACTTCTATTTTTTTTAACAACCTTTTATTTTTACAACTTAAACAAATGTTTCCACAACGAAATTCAATTTTCATTTCTTAATTTATGTAAACTAATTAATGACCAATTTCACAAAATAGTATCAGACCTCCTTAAGACATACCTTAACTTAAATTTTATCATTCTGTTTGGTTTTCATTAACAAATCAGGTCTTCAAAAATTATGTTTCGATCTCACAAAAACAAACTTATTTTCAAACCAATTTTCCCTGTTATGTCGATGTGAATTGTGTGCCAAGGAATATTTACTTTTGGGATTGGATGCAGTTCAGCCTGAATTTTTCCTGAGGTTGATTTAGACATTTTGCAAGTGATGCAGTTGTCAACAAATTTTTGACGTATTTTGACATATTGTCAAACCGGTAAAAATCGTAAACTTTATCTAGTGTCTTTTCGAAACCTAAACGCATTATCGACTCATGAACTTGGTTTATAACGGACCATCTGGAAGCACGGGGCACCACCGGTAAACAGCGAGTTCTGCCATTCCTCTGTATTTTTCGGTGAGGAACCTCTGTCCTTAGTTCATAAGTTTTCGCAATATCTTCATCAAGAGAAAAATCTTTTAATTTTGTCACGATTTCGGCTTTGTCTGGGTCTCGACGCTGTTCAGCAATGAGCCAATTACTTGAAATTTCTTCTCCTCAAGTACCTTTGGAGCAAAAGTAGTCCCTGGTGAGATAGGATTTCTCGACAAAAAGTCAACATGTGCCATTCTTTTCCCATCTCTATACTGAATATCAAATGTAAATGACTGTAAGAAAGCCCACCAACGCTGTGCTCTAGGAGTCAGATCTTGTTTATTTCTTGACGCCTTCAATGAGTTACAGCCGGTATAAACAGTAAAGTTCCTGCCCACCAAGTAATGTCGAATATGTTTAATTGAGTTTACAACCGCTAAAGTTTCCAACTCATACGAGTGATACTTGACTCAGGTGAAGTAGTTTTGCTATAATATTCTATTACCTGTGGTTTGTTATTAATTTTGTGTAATAAAATTGCACCGTAACCATTGCCACTTGCATCTGTATGTAATTCAATTGGATAAATTGGGTCAAAAATAACAAGGACTGGCTCATCAGTAAGTAGAGAAATAACTTGTTTCCGTATCTGTTCATGTTCTGCTTTCCAAATAAATTTATTTTTGTCTGAAGTTAAGAAATATAACGGTTTCATCAACTGTGAAAAGCCCTTTTTAAACTGCCGGAAATGCGACTCTAATCCAATAAATTGTCTAAGTGCTGTTACAGACTGTGGAGGCGGCAGGACAGTTAACGCTACAATTTTCTGAGGGTTGGGACGAATTTCACCAGCACTAACACTGTAGCCTAAATATTGAACCGATGTTTTCAGGAAAGAACATTTTGTAATATTGAATGAAAACCCAGCCTTTGTCAGAACATTTAAAACGATCTCTAATCTCAGTTATCATGATATCATCCATATAGACGACAACATAAGAATTTGCTAAGTCCCCTAGCGCCTGCATTTCAAAGCGTTGAAAAACAGAAGGCGCGTTTTTAAGCCCGAATGGCATAGACAGAAACTCATACTGGCCATCTGGCGTCACAAACGCTGTGTACTCAATAGAATCCGCATGCAAAGGAATTTGGTAGTATCCACTGGCCATATCTAAACATGTAAAATAATTAGCTCCTCAAGGTCTATCTATTTGATCCTGTATGAGTGGCAGCGGGTATTTATCAGCGACTGTGTTCGAATTTAGCTCTCTATAGTCAACGCAGAGCCTATCGGAACCATTTTTCTTCTTTACCAACAATATAGGGCTTGCATAAGGTGAACAGCTAGGTCTAATTATATTACACCTCAACAGCTCCTCAATTTTCTCTCGAACTAAATCTCGCTCGCATGGACTTAATCGGTATGGGCTTCTTTGAACTGTTTTTCTTGGATCAACAGTCAATCAACAATCTAATTTTCATTTCGCCAACTTTAACCTTAGTACATGGATTGCCTTTTGTAAAACAATATGAGTACTTTGCTAACAATGAATTAAGTTTTATTTTATTTTCTTCGTCAAGTTCGGTATAAATATCGGCTGGCTCAGAACCGGTACACAAATTAATTATTTTGGCTCTTGAAATTGTAAATTTGTTGGATGAAATGACAATATCAAAACCCTGCTTAAGTATTTCACGCCCAATGACGATATCGTTTTGCATGTGATCATCGCCTACTACATGAAACAAAATCTCAATAAAATTGACATTAATCTTAACGTTACTTAAAACTTGTACAGTACTACATATTCCATTACTGCCTAGGCCTTTTAACATAACAATATTATTTAATCGTTTACCAGAAAACTTAGCACTTAGCTTTTCTTTTATCAGTGAGCATTCAGCTCCGGAATCAAAGGTGACTTCAAAAATGTGTCCTCTGTGGTTCATGCTTCCCTTAGGTACTGCAACGCTGAATGTCTTGTTCCTATCAGCTTCCTTCTTTGTGCATTGGGTAGATATGTGTCCCCAGTCTCCACACTTGTAGCAAGTTACATTTGATTTTTCACGTCGATGTTCATCGTGTCTGACATGTCGCTCTTTGTCATTAGCAAGGTGATGTTGTTGTTTCTTGAGTTTGCACTCAAACATTTTGTGACCTAATTTTCCACAAAAATGACACTCGATCAAAGATTGCTTTTGTCGTTTTGGATAAACTTCAGATTGATGCTCCACAAAGCCACTTTTCCTTTTATTAAATGTGAACGCTTTTAATTCGGACTGTAGATCGCTTCTGGTTCGAACATTTGATGTGAAACTTAAACGCTGCAAACGGTTATCAAAGCTTGCCAGCAATGCGAGAGTCACGGACACAGCAATTTCTTCTTTCTCCATTTCACGCCATTTCGTCGTTAGTTCTGTAACCATGCGGCTTGCGTGCAGCGCGAGACACTCGCCATCAGTCGGTCGCTTTGTCAGCATATTTAGAAACATAGCGGCTGGTGTTTCTAAAGTATCAAAGCGCTGTATGAAGAATTCCTTGAACTCGAGCATAGCACACTTGGGACAGCCATTGCGAAGCGCTACCCTCCAATGCTGAACTTAAAGCCAGAACCAACGCACTGCCTTTCAACGTATTTTCTTTTAATATTACTTCCACCGTTGAACACCACGATGAAGCGATGGCACCTGCCTTGTCTGGGTTGAATTTGGGTAGGTGCACGAATTTGCTCTGCCCTGCACCAGGTTCCGTTGTTTTAATGGCTCGCACAAGATCGATCAAATTTTTATTTTGCAATTCCATGATGGCACGCCATTGTCCATCCATTCTGATGTCGAATTACGTTCGGGTTCCATTAGAGCGGAGTGCGTTTCGGTCTGAACACAGCCGTCGATTTACAGAGACTCACTATACGTTCTTTTAACTGCCTATACTGTTCCTGCGAACCACACACGGCGACAGCGCCACAACGCTGACGCCTCGCTAAAACGGTTCCTCTCAAAAAAGGACATGACAAAATCCACGAAGCCTGCTACGCAGCCGTGTGTCGTGCTACACTTTTTGTAGCGCCGCACAGGCAACATGATATGCAAAAATGATGCATGATATTGCAAAAATGCAGGACATAAGATGACACAAGAGAGGACACAAGAAACTAGGATTCCTTATACACTGAGATATACCAATCGCCGACACGGCCATACTGACTCTAACACGACCTCGTGCATAAAAGACCATATTTTTAGTTTCTCTTTTGCTTTCTTTTTACTTCTATTTTTTTTAACAACCTTTTATTTTTACAACTTAAACAAATGTTTCCACAACGAAATTCAATTTTCATTTCTTAATTTATGTAAACTAATTAATGACCAATTTCACAAAATAGTATCAGACCTCCTTAAGACATACCTTAACTTAAATTTTATCATTCTGTTTGGTTTTCATTAACAAATCAGGTCTTCAAAAATTATGTTTCGATCTCACAAAAACAAACTTATTTTCAAACCAATTTTCCCTGTTATGTCGATGTGAATTGTGTGCCAAGGAATATTTACTTTTGGGATTGGATGCAGTTCAGCCTGAATTTTTCCTGAGGTTGATTTAGACATTTTGCAAGTGATGCAGTTGTCAACAAATTTTTGACGTATTTTGACATATTGTCAAACCGGTAAAAATCGTAAACTTTATCTAGTGTCTTTTCGAAACCTAAACGCATTATCGACTCATGAACTTGGTTTATAACGGACCATCTGGAAGCACGGGGCACCACCGGTAAACAGCGAGTTCTGCCATTCCTCTGTATTTTTCGGTGAGGAACCTCTGTCCTTAGTTCATAAGTTTTCGCAATATCTTCATCAAGAGAAAAATCTTTTAATTTTGTCACGATTTCGGCTTTGTCTGGGTCTCGACGCTGTTCAGCAATGAGCCAATTACTTGAAATTTCTTCTCCTCAAGTACCTTTGGAGCAAAAGTAGTCCCTGGTGAGATAGGATTTCTCGACAAAAAGTCAACATGTGCCATTCTTTTCCCATCTCTATACTGAATATCAAATGTAAATGACTGTAAGAAAGCCCACCAACGCTGTGCTCTAGGAGTCAGATCTTGTTTATTTCTTGACGCCTTCAATGAGTTACAGCCGGTATAAACAGTAAAGTTCCTGCCCACCAAGTAATGTCGAATATGTTTAATTGAGTTTACAACCGCTAAAGTTTCCAACTCATGCAAGTGATACTTGACTGGTGAAGTAGTTTTGCTCTAATATATTATATTACCTGTGGTTTGTTATTAATTTTGTGTAATAAAATTGCACCGTAACCATTGCCACTTGCATCTGTATGTAATTCAATTGGATAAATTGGGTCAAAAATAACAAGGACTGGCTCATCAGTAAGTAGAGAAATAACTTGTTTCCGTATCTGTTCATGTTCTGCTTTCCAAATAAATTTATTTTTGTCTGAAGTTAAGAAATATAACGGTTTCATCAACTGTGAAAAGCCCTTTATAAACTGCCGGAAATACGACGCTAATCCAATAAATTGTCTAAGTGCTGTTACAGACTGTGGAGGCGGCAGGACAGTTAACGCTACAATTTTCTGAGGGTTGGGACGAATTTCACCAGCACTAACACTGTAGCCTAAATATTGAACCGATGTTTTCAGGAAAGAACATTTTGTAATATTGAATGAAAACCCAGCCTTTGTCAGAACATTTAAAACGATCTCTAATCTTTCAAACGCGTCGCATTGTGTTGTGGCAGTTATCATGATATCATCCATATAGACGACAACATAAGAATTTGCTAAGTCCCCTAGCGCCTGCATTACAAAGCGTTGAAAAACAGAAGGCGCGTTTTTAAGCCCGAATGGCATAGACAGAAACTCATACTGGCCATCTGGCGTCACAAACGCTGTGTACTCAATAGAATCCGCATGCAAAGGAATTTGGTAGTATCCACTGGCCATATCTAAACATGTAAAATAATTAGCTCCTCAAGGTCTATCTATTTGATCCTGTATGAGTGGCAGCGGGTATTTATCAGCGACTGTGTTCGAATTTAGCTCTCTATAGTCAACGCAGAGCCTATCGGAACCATTTTTCTTCTTTACCAACAATATAGGGCTTGCATAAGGTGAACAGCTAGGTCTAATTATATTACACCTCAACAGCTCCTCAATTTTCTCTCGAACTAAATCTCGCTCGCATGGACTTAATCGGTATGGCCTTCTTTGAACTGTTTTTCTTGGATCAACAATCAATCAACAATCTAATTTTCATTTCGCCAACTTTAACCTTAGTACATGGATTGCCTTTTGTAAAACAATCTGAGTACTTTGCTAACAATGAATTAAGTTTTATTTTATTTTCTTCGTCAAGTTCGGTATAAATATCGGCAGGCTCAGAACCGGTACACAAATTAATTATTTTGGCTCTTGAAATTGTAAATTTGTTGGATGAAATGACAATATCAAAACCCTGCTTAAGTATTTCACGCCCAATGACGATATCGTTTTGCATGTGATCATCGCCTACTACATGAAACAAAATCTCAATAAAATTGACATTAATCTTAACGTTACTTAAAACTTGTACAGTACTACATATTCCATTACTGCCTAGGCCTTTTAACATAACAATATTATTTAATCGTTTACAGAAAACTTAGCACTTAGCTTTTCTTTTATCAGTGAGCATTCAGCTCCGGAATCAAAGGTGACTTCAAAAATGTGTCCTCTGTGGTTCATGCTTCCCTTAGGTACTGCAACGCTGAATGTCTTGTTCCTATCAGCTTCCTTCTTTGTGCATTGGGTAGATATGTGTCCCCAGTCTCCACACTTGTAGCAAGTTACATTTGATTTTTCACGTCGATGTTCATCGTGTCTGACATGTCGCTCTTTGTCATTAGCAAGGTGATGTTGTTGTTTCTTGAGTTTGCACTCAAACATTTTGTGACCTAATTTTCCACAAAAATGACACTCGATCAAAGATTGCTTTTGTCGTTTTGGATAAACTTCAGATTGATGCTCCACAAAGCCACTTTTCCTTTTATTAAATGTGAACGCTTTTAATTCGGACTGTAGATCGCTTCTGGTTCGAACATTTGATGTGAAACTTAAACGCTGCAAACGGTTATCAAAGCTTGCCAGCAATGCGAGAGTCACGGACACAGCAATTTCTTCTTTCTCCATTTCACGCCATTTCGTCGTTAGTTCTGTAACCATGCGGCTTGCGTGCAGCGCGAGACACTCGCCATCAGTCGGTCGCTTTGTCAGCATATTTAGAAACATAGCGGCTGGTGTTTCTAAAGTATCAAAGCGCTGTATGAAGAATTCCTTGAACTCGAGCCTGGTTATATCAGCATAGCACACTTGGGACAGCCATTGCGAAGCGCTACCCTCCAATGCTGAACTTAAAGCCAGAACCAACGCACTGCCTTTCAACGTATTTTCTTGTAATATTACTTCCACCGTTGAACACCACGATGAAGCGATGGCACCTGCCTTATCTGGGTTGAATTTGGGTAGGTGCACGAATTTGCTCTGCCCTGCACCAGGTTCCGTTGTTTTAATGGCTCGCACAAGATCGATCAAATTTTTATTTTGCAATTCCATGATGGCACGCCATTGTCCATCCATTCTGATGTCGAATTACGTTCGGGTTCCATTAGAGCGGAGTGCGTTTCGGTCTGAACACAGCCGTCGATTTACAGAGACTCACTATACGTTCTTTTAACTGCCTATACTGTTCCTGCGAACCACACACGGCGACAGCGCCACAACGCTGACGCCTCGCTAAAACGGTTCCTCTCAAAAAAGGACATGACAAAATCCACGAAGCCTGCTACGCAGCCGTGTGTCGTGCTACACTTTTTGTAGCGCCGCACAGGCAACATGATATGCAAAAATGATGCATGATATTGCAAAACTGCAGGACATAAGATGACACAAGAGAGGACACAAGAAACTAGGATTCCTTATACACTGAGATATACCAATCGCCGACACGGCCATACTGGCTCTAACACGACCTCGTGCATAAAAGACCATATTTTTAGTTTCTCTTTTGCTTTCTTTTTACTTCTATTTTTTTTAACAACCTTTTATTTTTACAACTTAAACAAATGTTTCCACAACGAAATTCAATTTTCATTTCTTAATTTATGTAAACTAATTAATGACCAATTTCACAAAATAGTATCAGACCTCCTTAAGACATACCTTAACTTAAATTTTATCATTCTGTTTGGTTTTCTTAACAAATCAGGTCTTCAAAAATTATGTTTCGATCTCACAAAAACAAACTTATTTTCAAACCAATTTTCCCTGTTATGTCGATGTGGATTGTGTGCCAAGGAATATTTACTTTTGGGATTGGATGCAGTTCAGCCTGAATTTTTCCTGAGGTTGATTTAGACATTTTGCAAGTGATGCAGTTGTCAACAAATTTTTGACGTATTTTGACATATTGTCAAACCGGTAAAAATCGTAAACTTTATCCAGTGTCTTTTCGAAACCTAAATGCATTATCGACTCATGAACTTGGTTTATAACGGACCATCTGAAAGCACGGGGCACCACCGGTAAACAGCGAGTTCTGCCATTCCTCTGTATTTTTCGGTGAGGAACCTCTGTCCTTAGTTCATAAGTTTTCGCAATATCTTCATCAAGAGAAAAATCTTTTAATTTAGTCACGATTTCGGCTTTGTCTGGGTCTCGACGCTGTTCAGCAATGAGCCAATTACTTGAAATTTCTTCTCCTCAAGTACCTTTGGAGCAAAAGTAGTCCCTGGTGAGATAGGATTTCTCGACAAAAAGTCAACATGTGCCATTCTTTTCCCATCTCTATACTGAATATCAAATGTAAATGACTGTAAGAAAGCCCACCAACGCTGTGCTCTAGGAGTCAGATCTTGTTTATTTCTTGACGCCTTCAATGAGTTACAGTCGGTATAAACAGTAAAGTTCCTGCCCACCAAGTAATGTCGAATATGTTTAATTGAGTTTACAACCGCTAAAGTTTCCAACTCATACGAGTGATACTTGACTCAGGTGAAGTAGTTTTGCTATAATATTCTATTACCTGTGATTTGTTATTAATTTTGTGTAATAAAATTGCACCGTAACCATTGCCACTTGCATCTGTATGTAATTCAATTGGATAAATTGGGTCAAAAATAACAAGGACTGGCTCATCAGTAAGTAGAGAAATAACTTGTTTCCGTATCTGTTCATGTTCTGCTTTCCAAATAAATTTATTTTTGTCTGAAGTTAAGAAATATAACGGTTTCATCAACTGTGAAAAGCCCTTTATAAACTGCCGGAAATACGACGCTAATCCAATAAATTGTCTAAGTGCTGTTACAGACTGTGGAGGCGGCAGGACAGTTAACGCTACAATTTTCTGAGGGTTGGGACGAATTTCACCAGCACTAACACTGTAGCCTAAATATTGAACCGATGTTTTCAGGAAAGAACATTTTGTAATATTGAATGAAAACCCAGCCTTTGTCAGAACATTTAAAACGATCTCTAATATTTCAAACGCGTCGCATTGTGTTGTGGCAGTTATCATGATATCATCCATATAGACGACAACATAAGAATTTGCTAAGTCCCCTAGCGCCTGCATTACAAAGCGTTGAAAAACAGAAGGCGCGTTTTTAAGCCCGAATGGCATAGACAGAAACTCATACTGGCCATCTGGCGTCACAAACGCTGTGTACTCAATAGAATCCGCATGCAAAGGAATTTGGTAGTATCCACTGGCCATATCTAAACATGTAAAATAATTAGCTCCTCGAAGTCTATCTATTTGATCCTGTATGAGTGGCAGCGGGTATTTATCAGCGACTGTGTTCGAATTTAGCTCTCTATAGTCAACGCAGAGCCTATCGGAACCATTTTTCTTCTTTACCAACAATATAGGGCTTGCATAAGGTGAACAGCTAGGTCTAATTATATTACACCTCAACAGCTCCTCAATTTTCTCTCGAACTAAATCTCGCTCGCATGGACTTAATCGGTATGGGCTTCTTTGAACTGTTTTTCTTGGATCAACAGTCAATCAACAATCTAATTTTCATTTCGCCAACTTTAACCTTAGTACATGGATTGCCTTTTGTAAAACAATCTGAGTACTTTGCTAACAATGAATTAAGTTTTATTTTATTTTCTTCGTCAAGTTCGGTATAAATATCGGCTGGCTCAGAACCGGTACACAAATTAATTATTTTGGCTCTTGAAATTGTAAATTTGTTGGATGAAATGACAATATCAAAACCCTGCTTAAGTATTTCACGCCCAATGATGATATCGTTTTGCATGTGATCATCGCCTACTACATGAAACAAAATCTCAATAAAATTGACATTAATCTTAACGTTACTTAAAACTTGTACAGTACTACATATTCCATTACTGCCTAGGCCTTTTAACATAACAATATTATTTAATCGTTTACCAGAAAACTTAGCACTTAGCTTTTCTTTTATCAGTGAGCATTCAGCTCCGGAATCAAAGGTGACTTCAAAAATGTGACCTCTGTGGTTCATGCATCCCTTAGGTACTGCAACGCTGAATGTCTTGTTCCTATCAGCTTCCTTCTTTGTGCATTGGGTAGATATGTGTCCCCAGTCTCCACACTTGTAGCAAGTTACATTTGATTTTTCACGTCGATGTTCATCGTGTCTGACAAGTCGCTCTTTGTCATTAGCAAGGTGATGTTGTTGTTTCTTGAGTTTGCACTCAAACATTTTGTGGCCTAATTTTCCACAAAAATGACACTCGATCAAAGATTGCTTTTGTCGTTTTGGATAAACTTCAGATTGATGCTCCACAAAGCCACTTTTCCTTTTATTAAATGTGAACGCTTTTAATTCGGACTGTAGATCGCTTCTGGTTCGAACATTTGATGTGAAACTTAAACGCTGCAAACGGTTATCAAAGCTTGCCAGCAATGCGAGAGTCACGGACACAGCAATTTCTTCTTTCTCCATTTCACGCCATTTCGTCGTTAGTTCTGTAACCATGCGGCTTGCGTGCAGCGCGAGACACTCGCCATCAGTCGGTCGCTTTGTCAGCATATTTAGAAACATAGCGGCTGGTGTTTCTAAAGTATCAAAGCGCTGTATGAAGAATTCCTTGAACTCGAGCCTGGTTATATCAGCATAGCACACTTGGGACAGCCATTGCGAAGCGCTACCCTCCAATGCTGAACTTAAAGCCAGAACCAACGCACTGCCTTTCAACGTATTTTCTTGTAATATTACTTCCACCGTTGAACACCACGATGAAGCGATGGCACCTGCCTTATCTGGGTTGCATTTGGGTAGGTGCACGAATTTGCTCTGCCCTGCACCAGGTTCCGTTGTTTTAATGGCTCGCACAAGATCGATCAAATTTTTATTTTGCAATTCCATGATGGCACGCCATTGTCCATCCATTCTGATGTCGAATTACGTTCGGGTTCCATTAGAGCGGAGTGCGTTTCGGTCTGAACACAGCCGTCGATTTACAGAGACTCACTATACGTTCTTTTAACTGCCTATACTGTTCCTGCGAACCACACACGGCGACAGCGCCACAACGCTGACGCCTCGCTAAAACGGTTCCTCTCAAAAAAGGACATGACAAAATCCACGAAGCCTGCTACGCAGCCGTGTGTCGTGCTACACTTTTTGTAGCGCCGCACAGGCAACATGATATGCAAAAATGATGCATGATATTGCAAAACTGCAGGACATAAGATGACACAAGAGAGGACACAAGAAACTAGGATTCCTTATACACTGAGATATAACAATCGCCGACACGGCCATACTGACTCTAACACGAACTCGTGCATAAAAGACCATATTTTTAGTTTCTCTTTTGCTTTCTTTTTACTTCTATTTTTTTTAACAACCTTTTATTTTTACAACTTAAACAAATGTTTCCACAACGAAATTCAATTTTCATTTCTTAATTTATGTAAACTAATTAATGACCAATTTCACAAAATAGTATCAGACCTCCTTAAGACATACCTTAACTTAAATTTTATCATTCTGTTTGGTTTTCTTAACAAATCAGGTCTTCAAAAATTATGTTTCGATCTCACAAAAACAAACTTATTTTCAAACCAATTTTCCCTGTTATGTCGATGTGGATTGTGTGCCAAGGAATATTTACTTTTGGGATTGGATGCAGTTCAGCCTGAATTTTTCCTGAGGTTGATTTAGACATTTTGCAAGTGATGCAGTTGTCAACAAATTTTTGACGTATTTTGACATATTGTCAAACCGGTAAAAATCGTAAACTTTATCCAGTGTCTTTTCGAAACCTAAATGCATTATCGACTCATGAACTTGGTTTATAACGGACCATCTGAAAGCACGGGGCACCACCGGTAAACAGCGAGTTCTGCCATTCCTCTGTATTTTTCGGTGAGGAACCTCTGTCCTTAGTTCATAAGTTTTCGCAATATCTTCATCAAGAGAAAAATCTTTTAATTTAGTCACGATTTTGGCTATGTCTGGCTCTCGACGCTGTTCAGCAATGAGCTAATTACTTGAAATTTCGGCCAAGTTAACTCTCTTCTCCTCAAGTACCTTTGGTGCAAAAGTAGTCCCTGGTGAGATAGGATTTCTCGACAAAAAGTCAACATGTGCCATTCTTTTCCCATCTCTATACTGAATATCAAATGTAAATGACTGTAAGAAAGCCCACCAACGCTGTGCTCTAGGAGTCAGATCTTGTTTATTTCTTGACGCCTTCAATGAGTTACAGTCGGTATAAACAGTAAAGTTCCTGCCCACCAAGTAATGTCGAATATGTTTAATTGAGTTTACAACCGCTAAAGTTTCCAACTCATACGAGTGATATCTTGACTCAGGTGAAGTAGTTTTGCTATAATATTCTATTACCTGTGGTTTGTTATTAATTTTGTGTAATAAAATTGCACCGTAACCATTGCCACTTGCATCTGTATGTAATTCAATTGGATAAATTGGGTCAAAAATAACAAGGACTGGCTAATCAGTAAGTAGAGAAATAACTTGTTTCCGTATCTGTTCATGTTCTGCTTTCCAAATAAATTTATTTTTGTCTGAAGTTAAGAAATATATCGGTTTCATCAACTGTGAAAAGCCCTTTATAAACTGCCGGAAATACGACGCTAATCCAATAAATTGTCTAAGTGCTGTTACAGACTGTGGAGGCGGCAGGACAGTTAACGCTACAATTTTCTGAGGGTTGGGACGAATTTCACCAGCACTAACACTGTAGCCTAAATATTGAACCGATGTTTTCAGGAAAGAACATTTTGTAATATTGAATGAAAACCCAGCCTTTGTCAGAACATTTAAAACGATCTCTAATCTTTCAAACGCGTCGCATTGTGTTGTGGCAGTTATCATGATATCATCCATATAGACGACAACATAAGAATTTGCTAAGTCCCCTAGCGCCTGCATTACAAAGCGTTGAAAAACAGAAGGCGCGTTTTTAAGCCCGAATGGCATAGACAGAAACTCATACTGGCCATCTGGCGTCACAAACGCTGTGTACTCAATAGAATCCGCATGCAAAGGAATTTGGTAGTATCCACTGGCCATATCTAAACATGTAAAATAATTAGCTCCTCAAGGTCTATCTATTTGATCCTGTATGAGTGGCAGCGGGTATTTATCAGCGACTGTGTTCGAATTTAGCTCTCTACAGTCAACGCAGAGCCCATCGGAACCATTTTTCTTCTTTACCAACAATATAGGGCTTGCATAAGGTGAACAGCTAGGTCTAATTATATTACACCTCAACAGTTCCTCAATTTTCTCTCGAACTAAATCTCGCTCGCATGGACTTAATCGGTATGGCCTTCTTTGAACTGTTTTTCTTGGATCAACAATCAATCAACAATCTAATTTTCATTTCGCCAACTTTAACCTTAGTACATGGATTGCCTTTTGTAAAACAATCTGAGTACTTTGCTAACAATGAATTAAGTTTTATTTTATTTTCTTCGTCAAGTTCGGTATAAATATCGGCTGGCTCAGAACCGGTACACAAATTAATTATTTTGGCTCTTGAAATTGTAAATTTGTTGGATGAAATGACAATATCAAAACCCTGCTTAAGTATTTCACGCCCAATGATGATATCGTTTTGCATGTGATCATCGCCTACTACATGAAACAAAATCTCAATAAAATTGACATTAATCTTAACGTTACTTAAAACTTGTACAGTACTACATATTCCATTACTGCCTAGGCCTTTTAACATAACAATATTATTTAATCGTTTACCAGAAAACTTAGCACTTAGCTTTTCTTTTATCAGTGAGCATTCAGCTCCGGAATCAAAGGTGACTTCAAAAATGTGACCTCTGTGGTTCATGCATCCCTTAGGTACTGCAACGCTGAATGTCTTGTTCCTATCAGCTTCCTTCTTTGTGCATTGGGTAGATATGTGTCCCCAGTCTCCACACTTGTAGCAAGTTACATTTGATTTTTCACGTCGATGTTCATCGTGTCTGACATGTCGCTCTTTGTCATTAGCAAGGTGATGTTGTTGTTTCTTGAGTTTGCACTCAAACATTTTGTGGCCTAATTTTCCACAAAAATGACACTCGATCAAAGATTGCTTTTGTCGTTTTGGATAAACTTCAGATTGATGCTCCACAAAGCCACTTTTCCTTTTATTAAATGTGAACGCTTTTAATTCGGACTGTAGATCGCTTCTGGTTCGAACATTTGATGTGAAACTTAAACGCTGCAAACGGTTATCAAAGCTTGCCAGCAATGCGAGAGTCACGGACACAGCAATTTCTTCTTTCTCCATTTCACGCCATTTCGTCGTTAGTTCTGTAACCATGCGGCTTGCGTGCAGCGCGAGACACTCGCCATCAGTCGGTCGCTTTGTCAGCATATTTAGAAACATAGCGGCTGGTGTTTCTAAAGTATCAAAGCGCTGTATGAAGAATTCCTTGAACTCGAGCCTGGTTATATCAGCATAGCACACTTGGGACAGCCATTGCGAAGCGCTACCCTCCAATGCTGAACTTAAAGCCAGAACCAACGCACTGCCTTTCAACGTATTTTCTTGTAATATTACTTCCACCGTTGAACACCACGATGAAGCGATGGCACCTGCCTTATCTGGGTTGAATTTGGGTAGGTGCACGAATTTGCTCTGCCCTGCACCAGGTTCCGTTGTTTTAATGGCTCGCACAAGATCGATCAAATTTTTATTTTGCAATTCCATGATGGCACGCCATTGTCCATCCATTCTGATGTCGAATTACGTTCGGGTTCCATTAGAGCGGAGTGCGTTTCGGTCTGAACACAGCCGTCGATTTACAGAGACTCACTATACGTTCTTTTAACTGCCTATACTGTTCCTGCGAACCACACACGGCGACAGCGCCACAACGCTGACGCCTCGCTAAAACGGTTCCTCTCAAAAAAGGACATGACAAAATCCACGAAGCCTGCTACGCAGCCGTGTGTCGTGCTACACTTTTTGTAGCGCCGCACAGGCAACATGATATGCAAAAATGATGCATGATATTGCAAAACTGCAGGACATAAGATGACACAAGAAAGGACACAAGAAACTAGGATTCCTTATACACTGAGATATACCAATCGCCGACACGGCCATACTGACTCTAACACGACCTCGTGCATAAAAGACCATATTTTTAGTTTCTCTTTTGCTTTCTTTTTACTTCTATTTTTTTTAACAACCTTTTATTTTTACAACTTAAACAAATGTTTCCACAACGAAATTCAATTTTCATTTCTTAATTTATGTAAACTAATTAATGACCAATTTCACAAAATAGTATCAGACCTCCTTAAGACATACCTTAACTTAAATTTTATCATTCTGTTTGGTTTTCTTAACAAATCAGGTCTTCAAAAATTATGTTTCGATCTCACAAAAACAAACTTATTTTCAAACCAATTTTCCCTGTTATGTCGATGTGGATTGTGTGCCAAGGAATATTTACTTTTGGGATTGGATGCAGTTCAGCCTGAATTTTTCCTGAGGTTGATTTAGACATTTTGCAAGTGATGCAGTTGTCAACAAATTTTTGACGTATTTTGACATATTGTCAAACCGGTAAAAATCGTAAACTTTATCCAGTGTCTTTTCGAAACCTAAATGCATTATCGACTCATGAACTTGGTTTATAACGGACCATCTGAAAGCACGGGGCACCACCGGTAAACAGCGAGTTCTGCCATTCCTCTGTATTTTTCGGTGAGGAACCTCTGTCCTTAGTTCATAAGTTTTCGCAATATCTTCATCAAGAGAAAAATCTTTTAATTTAGTCACGATTTCGGCTTTGTCTGGGTCTCGACGCTGTTCAGCAATGAGCCAATTACTTGAAATTTCTTCTCCTCAAGTACCTTTGGAGCAAAAGTAGTCCCTGGTGAGATAGGATTTCTCGACAAAAAGTCAACATGTGCCATTCTTTTCCCATCTCTATACTGAATATCAAATGTAAATGACTGTAAGAAAGCCCACCAACGCTGTGCTCTAGGAGTCAGATCTTGTTTATTTCTTGACGCCTTCAATGAGTTACAGTCGGTATAAACAGTAAAGTTCCTGCCCACCAAGTAATGTCGAATATGTTTAATTGAGTTTACAACCGCTAAAGTTTCCAACTCATACGAGTGATATCTTGACTCAGGTGAAGTAGTTTTGCTATAATATTCTATTACCTGTGGTTTGTTATTAATTTTGTGTAATAAAATTGCACCGTAACCATTGCCACTTGCATCTGTATGTAATTCAATTGGATAAATTGGGTCAAAAATAACAAGGACTGGCTAATCAGTAAGTAGAGAAATAACTTGTTTCCGTATCTGTTCATGTTCTGCTTTCCAAATAAATTTATTTTTGTCTGAAGTTAAGAAATATAACGGTTTCATCAACTGTGAAAAGCCCTTTATAAACTGCCGGAAATACGACGCTAATCCAATAAATTGTCTAAGTGCTGTTACAGACTGTGGAGGCGGCAGGACAGTTAACACTACAATTTTCTGAGGGTTGGGACGAATTTCACCAGCACTAACACTGTAGCCTAAATATTGAACCGATGTTTTCAGGAAAGAACATTTTGTAATATTGAATGAAAACGCAGCCTTTGTCAGAACATTTAAAACGATCTCTAATCTTTCAAACGCGTCGCATTGTGTTGTGGCAGTTATCATGATATCATCCATATAGACGACAACATAAGAATTTGCTAAGTCCCCTAGCGCCTGCATTACAAAGCGTTGAAAAACAGAAGGCGCGTTTTTAAGCCCGAATGGCATAGACAGAAACTCATACTGGCCATCTGGCGTCACAAACGCTGTGTACTCAATAGAATCCGCATGCAAAGGAATTTGGTAGTATCCACTGGCCATATCTAAACATGTAAAATAATTAGCTCCTCAAGGTCTATCTATTTGATCCTGTATGAGTGGCAGCGGGTATTTATCAGCGACTGTGTTCGAATTTAGCTCTCTATAGTCAACGCAGAGCCTATCGGAACCATTTTTCTTCTTTACCAACAATATAGGGCTTGCATAAGGTGAACAGGTAGGTCTAATTATATTACACCTCAACAGTTCCTCAATTTTCTCTCGAACTAAATCTCGCTCGCATGGACTTAATCGGTATGGCCTTCTTTGAACTGTTTTTCTTGGATCAACAATCAATCAACAATCTAATTTTCATTTCGCCAACTTTAACCTTAGTACATGGATTGCCTTTTGTAAAACAATCTGAGTACTTTGCTAACAATGAATTAAGTTTTATTTTATTTTCTTCGTCAAGTTCGGTATAAATATCAACTGGCTCAGAACCGGTAAACAAATTAATTATTTTGGCTCTTGAAATTGTAAATTTGTTGGATGAAATGACAATATCAAAACCCTGCTTAAGTATTTCACGCCCAATTACGATATCGTTTTGCATGTGATCATCGCCTACTACATGAAACAAAATCTCAATAAAATTGACATTAATCTTAACGTTACTTAAAACTTGTACAGTACTACATGTTCCATTACTGCCTAGGCCTTTTAACATAACAATATTATTTAATCGTTTACCAGAAAACTTAGCACTTAGCTTTTCTTTTATCAGTGAGCATTCAGCTCCGGAATCAAAGGTGACTTCAAAAATGTGTCCTCTGTGGTTCATGCTTCCCTTAGGTACTGCAACGCTGAATGTCTTGTTTCTATCAGCTTCCAGTCTCCACACTTGTAGCAAGTTACATTTGATTTTTCACGTCGATGTTCATCGTGTCTGACATGTCGCTCTTTGTCATTAGCAAGGTGATGTTGTTGTTTCTTGAGTTTGCACTCAAACATTTTGTGGCCTAATTTTCCACAAAAATGACACTCGATCAAAGATTGCTTTTGTCGTTTTGGATAAACTTCAGATTGATGCTCCACAAAGCCACTTTTCCTTTTATTAAATGTGAACGCTTTTAATTCGGACTGTAGATCGCTTCTGGTTCGAACATTTGATGTGAAACTTAAACGCTGCAAACGGTTATCAAAGCTTGCCAGCAATGCGAGAGTCACGGACACAGCAATTTCTTCTTTCTCCATTTCACGCCATTTCGTCGTTAGTTCTGTAACCATGCGGCTTGCGTGCAGCGCGAGACACTCGCCATCAGTCGGTCGCTTTGTCAGCATATTTAGAAACATAGCGGCTGGTGTTTCTAAAGTATCAAAGCGCTGTATGAAGAATTCCTTGAACTCGAGCCTGGTTATATCAGCATAGCACACTTGGGACAGCCATTGCGAAGCGCTACCCTCCAATGCTGAACTTAAAGCCAGAACCAACGCACTGCCTTTCAACGTATTTTCTTGTAATATTACTTCCACCGTTGAACACCACGATGAAGCGATGGCACCTGCCTTATCTGGGTTGAATTTGGGTAGGTGCACGAATTTGCTCTGCCCTGCACCAGGTTCCGTTGTTTTAATGGCTCGCACAAGATCGATCAAATTTTTATTTTGCAATTCCATGATGGCACGCCATTGTCCATCCATTCTGATGTCGAATTACGTTCGGGTTCCATTAGAGCGGAGTGCGTTTCGGTCTGAACACAGCCGTCGATTTACAGAGACTCACTATACGTTCTTTTAACTGCCTATACTGTTCCTGCGAACCACACACGGCGACAGCGCCACAACGCTGACGCCTCGCTAAAACGGTTCCTCTCAAAAAAGGACATGACAAAATCCACGAAGCCTGCTACGCAGCCGTGTGTCGTGCTACACTTTTTGTAGCGCCGCACAGGCAACATGATATGCAAAAATGATGCATGATATTGCAAAACTGCAGGACATAAGATGACACAAGAGAGGACACAAGAAACTAGGATTCCTTATACACTGAGATATACCAATCGCCGACACGGCCATACTGACTCTAACACGACCTCGTGCATAAAAGACCATATTTTTAGTTTCTCTTTTGCTTTCTTTTTACTTCTATTTTTTTTAACAACCTTTTATTTTTACAACTTAAACAAATGTTTCCACAACGAAATTCAATTTTCATTTCTTAATTTATGTAAACTAATTAATGACCAATTTCACAAAATAGTATCAGACCTCCTTAAGACATACCTTAACTTAAATTTTATCATTCTGTTTGGTTTTCATTAACAAATCAGGTCTTCAAAAATTATGTTCCTATCTCACAAAAACAAACTTATTTTTAAACCAATTCTTTTACTCAGTTCATCCATTCTCATATCTAATGCACCACACGCCATGATCAAAACAAACATTAGTTTGTTCTGCACTTGTGCTTACATTAATAATACGAATCTCTTTATCGTCCACTCAGGCCACGATACTGTCTCTTTTCATCATTTCATTACTTTCTCTTACCACAGAGGCTTTCTTATTCTTTTTATTTGTTTTTTTTTTTTTTAAATTTTATTTCTGTACTCTGCCGTTTCCTTTTGGACAGCAGTACTACATTTTTTTGCCACTTCACTTTCTTCAGCAACTTCAACATTCGAAATATTTTCATTTTCGGTCTCAACATTATTATAATCATCACACACATTAAGCTCCTCGGGAACTTCCCCATCTGGTAAAATTCTTAAATCTTCGTGAGCATACTTGTAAGTTCGTTTACTAGTTAATGACTTTAAAATGTACCTGTCACCCTCTAGAACCTGTGTTATTTCAAAAGGCCCCTTGAATTTTGGACTCAGCTTGGTTTTATGCCTTTCCTCGTTTTTAAGTAGTTCAAAATCTCCAACATTGTGTCTACGTACTTTCGCCTTACTTTTATCAAACCGTTCTTTACCATACACTGCAGTAACTAAAACATTTTTTCAGCTTGTGCTCTAACGTTCGATAGATCTACATCATTTTCTATGTCACTAGGTGGAAGTAATCCTAATGGCCGTGCTAATTTTCCCAATAACATTTCCAGAGGACTTGCCTTCGTCACACGATTAGTTGTACAATTAATTGCAAGCTGCACCTCTCCTAGCACATCCTGCCAAGACTGTGTTCCAGTTTCAGCCGCCGTTAACATATTTTTCAACGTGCTCATTGTTCGTTCCACTTGGCCGTTAGCTCTACTAGCACCGGGGGCAATCAAGTGCAAGTTTATTTTGTGATCTGAACAAAATTCACTAAACTTTGCTCCAGTAAAACACCTTCCCTGATCAGCTATTATTCGGTTTGGTACTCCAAACAACGAAATAGCGGACTTGACAGCCTTTATGCAACTCTCACTGTCCAATTTAAGGGTATGACAAAGATAGACATATTTGGTAAGCGCGTCAACTTGAACAATAACATACTCCTTTGGTCACTCTTGCCGCATAATTTCCCTGTTATGTCGATGTGGATTGTGTGCCAAGGAATATTTACTTTTGGGATTGGATGCAGTTCAGCCTGAATTTTTCCTGAGGTTGATTTAGACATTTTGCAAGTGATGCAGTTGTCAACAAATTTTTGACGTATTTTGACATATTGTCAAACCGGTAAAAATCGTAAACTTTATCCAGTGTCTTTTCGAAACCTAAATGCATTATCGACTCATGAACTTGGTTTATAACGGACCATCTGGAAGCACGGGGCACCACCGGTAAACAGCGAGTTCTGCCATTCCTCTGTATTTTTCGGTGAGGAACCTCTGTCCTTAGTTCATAAGTTTTCGCAATATCTTCATCAAGAGAAAAATCTTTTAATTTAGTCACGATTTTGGCTATGTCTGGCTCTCGACGCTGTTCAGCAATGAGCCAATTACTTGAAATTTCGGCCAAGTTAACTCTCTTCTCCTCAAGTACCTTTGGTGCAAAAGTAGTCCCTGGTGAGATAGGATTTCTCGACAAAAAGTCAACATGTGCCATTCCTTTCCCATCTCTATACTGAATATCAAATGTAAATGACTGTAAGAAAGCCCACCAACGCTGTGCTCTAGGAGTCAGATCTTGTTTATTTCTTGACGCCTTCAATGAGTTACAGTCGGTATAAACAGTAAAGTTCCTGCCCACCAAGTAATGTCGAATATGTTTAATTGAGTTTACAACCGCTAAAGTTTCCAACTCATACGAGTGATATCTTGACTCAGGTGAAGTAGTTTTGCTATAATATTCTATTACCTGTGGTTTGTTATTAATTTTGTGTAATAAAATTGCACCGTAACCATTGCCACTTGCATCTGTATGTAATTCAATTGGATAAATTGGGTCAAAAATAACAAGGACTGGCTAATCAGTAAGTAGAGAAATAACTTGTTTCCGTATCTGTTCATGTTCTGCTTTCCAAATAAATTTATTTTTGTCTGAAGTTAAGAAATATAACGGTTTCATCAACTGTGAAAAGCCCTTTATAAACTGCCGGAAATACGACGCTAATCCAATAAATTGTCTAAGTGCTGTTACAGACTGTGGAGGCGGCAGGACAGTTAACGCTACAATTTTCTGAGGGTTGGGACGAATTTCACCAGCACTAACACTGTAGCCTAAATATTGAACCGATGTTTTCAGGAAAGAACATTTTGTAATATTGAATGAAAACGCAGCCTTTGTCAGAACATTTAAAACGATCTCTAATCTTTCAAACGCGTCGCATTGTGTTGTGGCAGTTATCATGATATCATCCATATAGACGACAACATAAGAATTTGCTAAGTCCCCTAGCGCCTGCATTACAAAGCGTTGAAAAACAGAAGGCGCGTTTTTAAGCCCGAATGGCATAGACAGAAACTCATACTGGCCATCTGGCGTCACAAACGCTGTGTACTCAATAGAACCCGCATGCAAAGGAATTTGGTAGTATCCACTGGCCATATCTAAACATGTAAAATAATTAGCTCCTCGAAGTCTATCTATTTGATCCTGTATGAGTGGCAGCGGGTATTTATCAGCGACTGTGTTCGAATTTAGCTCTCTATAGTCAACGCAGAGCCTATCGGAACCATTTTTCTTCTTTACCAACAATATAGGGCTTGCATAAGGTGAACAGCTAGGTCTAATTATATTACACCTCAACAGCTCCTCAATTTTCTCTCGAACTAAATCTCGCTCGCATGGACTTAATCGGTATGGCCTTCTTTGAACTGTTTTTCTTGGATCAACAGTCAATCAACAATCTAATTTTCATTTCGCCAACTTTAACCTTAGTACATGGATTGCCTTTTGTAAAACAATATGAGTACTTTGCTAACAATGAATTAAGTTTTATTTTATTTTCTTCGTCAAGTTCGGTATAAATATCAACTGGCTCAGAACCGGTAAACAAATTAATTATTTTGGCTCTTGAAATTGTAAATTTGTTGGATGAAATGACAATATCAAACCCCTGCTTAAGTATTTCACGCCCAATGACGATATCGTTTTGCATGTGATCATCGCCTACTACATGAAACAAAATCTCAATAAAATTAACATTAATCTTAACGTTACTTAAAACTTGTACAGTACTACATATTCCATTACTGCCTAGGCCTTTTAACATAACAATATTATTTAATCGTTTACCAGAAAACTTAGCACTTAGCTTTTCTTTTATCAGTGAGCATTCAGCTCCGGAATCAAAGGTGACTTCAAAAATGTGTCCTCTGTGGTTCATGCTTCCCTTAGGTACTGCAACGCTGAATGTCTTGTTTCTATCAGCTTCCAGTCTCCACACTTGTAGCAAGTTACATTTGATTTTTCACGTCGATGTTCATCGTGTCTGACATGTCGCTCTTTGTCATTAGCAAGGTGATGTTGTTGTTTCTTGAGTTTGCACTCAAACATTTTGTAGCCTAATTTTCCACAAAAATGACACTCGATCAAAGATTGCTTTTGTCGTTTTGGATAAACTTCAGATTGATGCTCCACAAAGCCACTTTTCCTTTTATTAAATGTGAACGCTTTTAATTCGGACTGTAGATCTGGTTCGAACATTTGATGTGAAACTTAAACGCTGCAAACGGTTATCAAAGCTTGCCAGAAATGCGAGAGTCACGGACACAGCAATTTCTTCTTTCTCCATTTCACGCCATTTCGTCGTTAGTTCTGTAACCATGCGGCTTGCGTGCAGCGCGAGACACTCGCCATCAGTCGGTCGCTTTGTCAGCATATTTAGAAACATAGCGGCTGGTGTTTCTAAAGTATCAAAGCGCTGTATGAAGAATTCCTTGAACTCGAGCCTGGTTATATCAGCATAGCACACTTGGGACAGCCATTGCGAAGCGCTACCCTCCAATGCTGAACTTAAAGCCAGAACCAACGCACTGCCTTTCAACGTATTTTCTTGTAATATTACTTCCACCGTTGAACACCACGATGAAGCGATGGCACCTGCCTTGTCTGGGTTGAATTTGGGTAGGTGCACGGATTTGCTCTGCCCTGCACCAGGTTCCGTTGTTTTAATGGCTCGCACAAGATCGATAAAATTTTTATTTTGCAATTCCATGATGGCACGCCATTGTCCATCCATTCTGATGTCGAATTACGTTCGGGTTCCATTAGAGCGGAGTGCGTTTCGGTCTGAACACAGCCGTCGATTTACAGAGACTCACTATACGTTCTTTTAACTGCCTATACTGTTCCTGCGAACCACACACGGCGACAGCGCCACAACGCTGACGCCTCGCTAAAACGGTTCCTCTCAAAAAAGGACATGACAAAATCCACGAAGCCTGCTACGCAGCCGTGTGTCGTGCTACACTTTTTGTAGCGCCGCACAGGCAACATGATATGCAAAAATAATGCATGATATTGCAAAAATGCAGGACATAAGATGACAAAAGAGAGGACACAAGAAACTAGGATTCCTTATACACTGAGATATACCAATCGCCGACACGGCCATACTGACTCTAACACGACCTCGTGTATAAAAGACCATATTTTTAGTTTCTCTTTTGCTTTCTTTTTACTTCTATTTTTTTTTAACAACCTTTTATTTTTACAACTTAAACAAATGTTTCCACAACGAAATTCAATTTTCATTTCTTAATTTATGTAAACTAATTAATGACCAATTTCACAAAATAGTATCAGACCTCCTTAAGACATACCTTTACTTAAATTTTATCATTCTGTTTGGTTTTCATTAAGAAATCATTTCAAATCAAATCATTAACAATTCAAAAATTATGTTTTGATCTCACAAAAACAAACTTATTTTCAAACCAATTTTCCCTGTTATGTCGATGTGGATTGTGTGCCAAGGAATATTTACTTTTGGGATTGCATGCAGTTCAGCCTGAATTTTTCCTGAGGTTGATTTAGACATTTTGCAAGTGATGCAGTTGTCAACAAATTTTTGACGTATTTCGACATATTGTCAAACCGGTAAAAATCGTAAACTTTATCCTGTGTCTTTTCGAAACCTAAATGCATTATCGACTCATGAACTTGGTTTATAACGGACCATCTGAAAGCACGGGGCACCACCGGTAAACAGCGAGTTCTGCCATTCCTCTGTATTTTTCGGTGAGGAACCTCTGTCCTTAGTTCATAAGTTTTCGCAATATCTTCATCAAGAGAAAAATCTTTTAATTTAGTCACGATTTCGGCTATGTCTGGGTCTAGACGCTGTTCAGCAATGAGCCAGTTACTTGAAATTTCGGCCAAGTTAACTCTCTTCTCCTCAAGTACCTTTGGAGCAAAAGTAGTCCCTGGTGAGATAGGATTTCTCGACAAAAAGTCGACATGTGCCATTCTTTTCCCATCTCTATACTGAATATCAAATGTAAATGACTGTAAGAAAGCCCACCAACGCTGTGCTCTAGGAGTCAGATCTTGTTTATTTCTTGACGCCTTCAATGAGTTACAGTCGGTATAAACAGTAAAGTTCCTGCCCACCAAGTAATGTCGAATATGTTTAATTGAGTTTACAACCGCTAAAGTTTCCAACTCATACGAGTGATATCTTGACTCAGGTGAAGTAGTTTTGCTATAATATTCTATTACCTGTGGTTTGTTATTAATTTTGTGTAATAAAATTGCACCGTAACCATTGCCACTTGCATCTGTATGTAATTCAATTGGATAAATTGGGTCAAAAATAACAAGGACTGGCTAATCAGTAAGTAGAGAAATAACTTGTTTCCGTATCTGTTCATGTTCTGCTTTCCAAATAAATTTATTTTTGTCTGAAGTTAAGAAATATAACGGTTTCATCAACTGTGAAAAGCCCTTTATAAACTGCCGGAAATACGACGCTAATCCAATAAATTGTCTAAGTGCTGTTACAGACTGTGGAGGCGGCAGGACAGTTAACGCTACAATTTTCTGAGGGTTGGGACGAATTTCACCAGCACTAACACTGTAGCCTAAATATTGAACCGATGTTTTCAGGAAAGAACATTTTGTAATATTGAATGAAAACGCAGCCTTTGTCAGAACATTTAAAACGATCTCTAATCTTTTAAACGCGTCGCATTGTGTTGTGGCAGTTATCATGATATCATCCATATAGACGACAACATAAGAATTTGCTAAGTCCCCTAGCGCCTGCATTACAAAGCGTTGAAAAACAGAAGGCGCGTTTTTAAGCCCGAATGGCATAGACAGAAACTCATACTGGCCATCTGGCGTCACAAACGCTGTGTACTCAATAGAATCCGCATGCAAAGGAATTTGGTAGTATCCACTGGCCATATCTAAACATGTAAAATAATTAGCTCCTCGAAGTCTATCTATTTGATCCTGTATGAGTGGCAGCGGGTATTTATCAGCGACTGTGTTCGAATTTAGCTCTCTATAGTCAACGCAGAGCCTATCGGAACCATTTTTCTTCTTTACCAACAATATAGGGCTTGCATAAGGTGAACAGCTAGGTCTAATTATATTACACCTCAACAGCTCCTCAATTTTCTGGCGAACTAAATCTCGCTCGCATGGACTTAATCGGTATGGCCTTCTTTGAACTGTTTTTCTTGGATCAACAGTCAATCAACAATCTAATTTTCATTTCGCCAACTTTAACCTTAGTGCATGGATTGCCTTTTGTAAAACAATCTGAGTACTTTGCTAACAATGAATTAAGTTTTATTTTATTTTCTTCGTCAAGTTCGGTATAAATATCAACTGACTCAGAACCGGTAAACAAATTAATTATTTTGGCTCTTGAAATTGTAAATTTGTTGGATGAAATGACAATATCAAAACCCTGCTTAAGTATTTCACGCCCAATGACGATATCGTTTTGCATGTGATCATCGCCTACTACATGAAACAAAATCTCAATAAAATTGACATTAATCTTAACGTTACTTAAAACTTGTACAGTACTACATATTCCATTACTGCCTAGGCCTTTTAACATAACAATATTATTTAATCGTTTACCAGAAAACTTAGCACTTAGCTTTTCCTTTATCAGTGAGCATTCAGCTCCGGAATCAAAGGTGACTTCAAAAATGTGTCCTCTGTGGTTCATGCTTCCCTTAGGTACTGCAACGCTGAATGTCTTGTTTCTATCAGCTTCCAGTCTCCACACTTGTAGCAAGTTACATTTGATTTTTCACGTCGATGTTCATCGTGTCTGACATGTCGCTCTTTGTCATTAGCAAGGTGATGTTGTTGTTTCTTGAGTTTGCACTCAAACATTTTGTGGCCTAATTTTCCACAAAAATGACACTCGATCAAAGATTGCTTTTGTCGTTTTGGATAAACTTCAGATTGATGCTCCACAAAGCCACTTTTCCTTTTATTAAATGTGAACGCTTTTAATTCGGACTGTAGATCGCTTCTGGTTCGAACATTTGATGTGAAACTTAAACGCTGCAAACGGTTATCAAAGCTTGCCAGCAATGCGAGAGTCACGGACACAGCAATTTCTTCTTTCTCCATTTCACGCCATTTCGTCGTTAGTTCTGTAACCATGCGGCTTGCGTGCAGCGCGAGACACTCGCCATCAGTCGGTCGCTTTGTCAGCATATTTAGAAACATAGCGGCTGGTGTTTCTAAAGTATCAAAGCGCTGTATGAAGAATTCCTTGAACTCGAGCCTGGTTATATCAGCATAGCACACTTGGGACAGCCATTGCGAAGCGCTACCCTCCAATGCTGAACTTAAAGCCAGAACCAACGCACTGCCTTTCAACGTATTTTCTTGTAATATTACTTCCACCGTTGAACACCACGATGAAGCGATGGCACCTGCCTTATCTGGGTTGAATTTGGGTAGGTGCACGAATTTGCTCTGCCCTGCACCAGGTTCCGTTGTTTTAATGGCTCGCACAAGATCGATCAAATTTTTATTTTGCAATTCCATGATGGCACGCCATTGTCCATCCATTCTGATGTCGAATTACGTTCGGGTTCCATTAGAGCGGAGTGCGTTTCGGTCTGAACACAGCCGTCGATTTACAGAGACTCACTATACGTTCTTTTAACTGCCTATACTGTTCCTGCGAACCACACACGGCGACAGCGCCACAACGCTGACGCCTCGCTAAAACGGTTCCTCTCAAAAAAGGACATGACAAAATCCACGAAGCCTGCTACGCAGCCGTGTGTCGTGCTACACTTTTTGTAGCGCCGCACAGGCAACATGATATGCAAAAATAATGCATGATATTGCAAAAATGCAGGACATAAGATGACAAAAGAGAGGACACAAGAAACTAGGATTCCTTATACACTGAGATATACCAATCGCCGACACGGCCATACTGACTCTAACACGACCTCGTGTATAAAAGACCATATTTTTAGTTTCTCTTTTGCTTTCTTTTTACTTCTATTTTTTTTTTAACAACCTTTTATTTTTACAACTTAAACAAATGTTTCCACAACGAAATTCAATTTTCATTTCTTAATTTATGTAAACTAATTAATGACCAATTTCACAAAATAGTATCAGATCTCCTTAGGACATACCTTTACTTAAATTTTATCATTCTGTTTGGTTTTTATTAACAAATCAGGTCTTCAAAAATTATGTTTCGATCTCACAAAAACAAACTTATTTTCAAACCAATTTTCCCTGTTATGTCGATGTGGATTGTGTGCCAAGGAATTTTTACTTTTGGGATTGGATGCAGTTCAGCCTGAATTTTTCCTGAGGTTGATTTAGACATTTTGCAAGTGATGCAGTTGTCAACAAATTTTTGACGTATTTCGACATATTGTCAAACCGGTAAAAATCGTAAACTTTTTCCTGTGTCTTTTCGAAACCTAAATGCATTATCGACTCATGAACTTGGTTTATAACGGACCATCTGAAAGCACGGGGCACCACCGGTAAACAGCGAGTTCTGCCATTCCTCTGTATTTTTCGGTGAGGAACCTCTGTCCTTAGTTCATAAGTTTTCGCAATATCTTCATCAAGAGAAAAATCTTTTAATTTAGTCACGATTTCGGCTATGTCTGGGTCTAGACGCTGTTCAGCAATGAGCCAATTACTTGAAATTTCGGCCAAGTTAACTCTCTTCTCCTCAAGTACCTTTGGAGCAAAAGTAGTCCCTGGTGAGATAGGATTTCTCGACAAAAAGTCGACATGTGCCATTCTTTTCCCATCTCTATACTGAATATCAAATGTAAATGACTGTAAGAAAGCCCACCAACGCTGTGCTCTAGGAGTCAGATCTTGTTTATTTCTTGACGCCTTCAATGAGTTACAGTCGGCAGTCCAATAAAATTGTCATTAATCTTAACGTTACTTAAAACTTGTACAGTACTACATATTCCATTACTGCCTAGGCCTTTTAACATAACAATATTATTTAATCGATGGTCGATAATATTGAAAATCGACGGCACCTGCCTTGTCTGAGTTGAATTTGGGTAGGTGCACGGATTTGCTCTGCCCTGCACCAGGTTCCGTTGTTTTAATGGCTCGCACAAGATCGATAAAATTTTTATTTTGCAATTCCATGATGGCACGCCATTGTCCATCCATTCTGATGTCGAATTACGTTCGGGTTCCATTAGAGCGGAGTGCGTTTCGGTCTGAACACAGCCGTCGATTTACAGAGACTCACTATACGTTCTTTTAACTGCCTATACTGTTCCTGCGAACCACACACGGCGACAGCGCCACAACGCTGACGCCTCGCTAAAACGGTTCCTCTCAAAAAAGGACATGACAAAATCCACGAAGCCTGCTACGCAGCCGTGTGTCGTGCTACACTTTTTGTAGCGCCGCACAGGCAACATGATATGCAAAAATAATGCATGATATTGCAAAAATGCAGGACATAAGATGACAAAAGAGAGGACACAAGAAACTAGGATTCCTTATACACTGAGATATACCAATCGCCGACACGGCCATACTGACTCTAACACGACCTCGTGTATAAAAGACCATATTTTTAGTTTCTCTTTTGCTTTCTTTTTACTTCTATTTTTTTTAACAACCTTTTATTTTGACAACTTAAACAAATGTTTCCACAACGAAATTCAATTTTCATTTCTTAATTTATGTAAACTAATTAATGACCAATTTCACAAAATAGTATCAGACCTCCTTAAGACATACCTTAACTTAAATTTTATCATTCTGTTTGGTTTTTATTAACAAATCAGGTCTTCAAAAATTATGTTTCGATCTCACAAAAACAAACTTATTTTCAAACCAATTTTCCCTGTTATGTCGATGTGGATTGTGTGCCAAGGAATATTTACTTTTGGGATTGGATGCAGTTCAGCCTGAATTTTTCCTGAGGTTGATTTAGACATTTTGCAAGTGATGCAGTTGTCAACAAATTTTTGACGTATTTCGACATATTGTCAAACCGGTAAAAATCGTAAACTTTTTCCTGTGTCTTTTCGAAACCTAAATGCATTATCGACTCATGAACTTGGTTTATAACGGACCATCTGAAAGCACGGGGCACCACCGGTAAACAGCGAGTTCTGCCATTCCTCTGTATTTTTCGGTGAGGAACCTCTGTCCTTAGTTCATAAGTTTTCGCAATATCTTCATCAAGAGAAAAATCTTTTAATTTAGTCACGATTTCGGCTATGTCTGGGTCTAGACGCTGTTCAGCAATGAGCCAATTACTTGAAATTTCGGCCAAGTTAACTCTCTTCTCCTCAAGTACCTTTGGAGCAAAAGTAGTCCCTGGTGAGATAGGATTTCTCGACAAAAAGTCGACATGTGCCATTCTTTTCCCATCTCTATACTGAATATCAAATGTAAATGACTGTAAGAAAGCCCACCAACGCTGTGCTCTAGGAGTCAGATCTTGTTTATTTCTTGACGCCTTCAATGAGTTACAGTCGGCAGTCCAATAAAATTGTCATTAATCTTAACGTTACTTAAAACTTGTACAGTACTACATATTCCATTACTGCCTAGGCCTTTTAACATAACAATATTATTTAATCGATGGTCGATAATATTGAAAATCGACGGCACCTGCCTTGTCTGAGTTGAATTTGGGTAGGTGCACGGATTTGCTCTGCCCTGCACCAGGTTCCGTTGTTTTAATGGCTCGCACAAGATCGATAAAATTTTTATTTTGCAATTCCATGATGGCACGCCATTGTCCATCCATTCTGATGTCGAATTACGTTCGGGTTCCATTAGAGCGGAGTGCGTTTCGGTCTGAACACAGCCGTCGATTTACAGAGACTCACTATACGTTCTTTTAACTGCCTATACTGTTCCTGCGAACCACACACGGCGACAGCGCCACAACGCTGACGCCTCGCTAAAACGGTTCCTCTCAAAAAAGGACATGACAAAATCCACGAAGCCTGCTACGCAGCCGTGTGTCGTGCTACACTTTTTGTAGCGCCGCACAGGCAACATGATATGCAAAAATAATGCATGATATTGCAAAAATGCAGGACATAAGATGACAAAAGAGAGGACACAAGAAACTAGGATTCCTTATACACTGAGATATACCAATCGCCGACACGGCCATACTGACTCTAACACGACCTCGTGTATAAAAGACCATATTTTTAGTTTCTCTTTTGCTTTCTTTTTACTTCTATTTTTTTTAACAACCTTTTATTTTGACAACTTAAACAAATGTTTCCACAACGAAATTCAATTTTCATTTCTTAATTTATGTAAACTAATTAATGACCAATTTCACAAAATAGTATCAGACCTCCTTAAGACATACCTTAACTTAAATTTTATCATTCTGTTTGGTTTTTATTAACAAATCAGGTCTTCAAAAATTATGTTTCGATCTCACAAAAACAAACTTATTTTCAAACCAATTTTCCCTGTTATGTCGATGTGGATTGTGTGCCAAGGAATATTTACTTTTGGGATTGGATGCAGTTCAGCCTGAATTTTTCCTGAGGTTGATTTAGACATTTTGCAAGTGATGCAGTTGTCAACAAATTTTTGACGTATTTTGACATATTGTCAAACCGGTAAAAATCGTAAACTTTATCCAGTGTCTTTTCGAAACCTAAATGCATTATCGACTCATGAACTTGGTTTATAACGGACCATCTGGAAGCACGGGGCACCACCGGTAAACAGCGAGTTCTGCCATTCCTCTGTATTTTTCGGTGAGGAACCTCTGTCCTTAGTTCATAAGTTTTCGCAATATCTTCATCAAGAGAAAAATCTTTTAATTTAGTCACGATTTTGGCTATGTCTGGCTCTCGACGCTGTTCAGCAATGAGCCAATTACTTAAAATTTCGGCCAAGTTACCTCTCTTCTCCTCAAGTACCTTTGGTGCAAAAGTAGTCCCTGGTGAGATAGGATTTCTCGACAAAAAGTCAACATGTGCCATTCTTTTCCCATCTCTATACTGAATATCAAATGTAAATGACTGTAAGAAAGCCCACCAACGCTGTGCTCTAGGAGTCAGATCTTGTTTATTTCTTGACGCCTTCAATGAGTTACAGTCGGTATAAACAGTAAAGTTCCTGCCCACCAAGTAATGTCGAATATGTTTAATTGAGTTTACAACCGCTAAAGTTTCCAACTCATACGAGTGATATCTTGACTCAGGTGAAGTAGTTTTGCTATAATATTCTATTACCTGTGGTTTGTTATTAATTTTGTGTAATAAAATTGCACCGTAACCATTGCCACTTGCATCTGTATGTAATTCAATTGGATAAATTGGGTCAAAAATAACAAGGACTGGCTAATCAGTAAGAAGAGAAATAACTTGTTTCCGTATCTGTTCATGTTCTGCTTTCCAAATAAATTTATTTTTGTCTGAAGTTAAGAAATATAACGGTTTCATCAACTGTGAAAAGCCCTTTATAAACTGCCGGAAATACGACGATAATCCAATAAATTGTCTAAGTGCTGTTACAGACTGTGGAGGCGGCAGGACAGTTAACGCTACAATTTTCTGAGGGTTGGGACGAATTTCACCAGCACTAACACTGTAGCCTAAATATTGAACCGATGTTTTCAGGAAAGAACATTTTGTAATATTGAATGAAAACCCAGCCTTTGTCAGAACATTTAAAACGATCTCTAATCTTTCAAACGCGTCGCATTGTGTTGTGGCAGTTATCATGATATCATCCATATAGACGACAACATAAGAATTTGCTAAGTCCCCTAGCGCCTGCATTACAAAGCGTTGAAAAACAGAAGGCGCGTTTTTAAGCCCGAATGGCATAGACAGAAACTCATACTGGCCATCTGGCGTCACAAACGCTGTGTACTCAATAGAATCCGCATGCAAAGGAATTTGGTAGTATCCACTGGCCATATCTAAACATGTAAAATAATTAGCTCCTCGAAGTCTATCTATTTGATCCTGTATGAGTGGCAGCGGGTATTTATCAGCGACTGTGTTCGAATTTAGCTCTCTATAGTCAACGCAGAGCCTATCGGAACCATTTTTCTTCTTTACCAACAATATAGGGCTTGCATAAGGTGAACAGCTAGGTCTAATTATATTACACCTCAACAGCTCCTCAATTTTCTCTCGAACTAAATCTCGCTCGCATGGACTTAATCGGTATGGCCTTCTTTGAACTGTTTTTCTTGGATCAACAGTCAATCAACAATCTAATTTTCATTTCGCCAACTTTAACCTTAGTGCATGGATTGCCTTTTGTAAAACAATCTGAGTACTTTGCTAACAATGAATTAAGTTTTATTTTATTTTCTTCGTCAAGTTCGGTATAAATATCAACTGACTCAGAACCGGTAAACAAATTAATTATTTTGGCTCTTGAAATTGTAAATTTGTTGGATGAAATGACAATATCAAAACCCTGCTTAAGTATTTCACGCCCAATGACGATATCGTTTTGCATGTGATCATCGCCTACTACATGAAACAAAATCTCAATAAAATTGACATTAATCTTAACGTTACTTAAAACTTGTACAGTACTACATATTCCATTACTGCCTAGGCCTTTTAACATAACAATATTATTTAATCGTTTACCAGAAAACTTAGCACTTAGCTTTTCTTTTATCAGTGAGCATTCAGCTCCGGAATCAAAGGTGACTTCAAAAATGTGTCCTCTGTGGTTCATGCTTCCCTTAGGTACTGCAACGCTGAATGTCTTGTTTCTATCAGCTTCCAGTCTCCACACTTGTAGCAAGTTACATTTGATTTTTCACGTCGATGTTCATCGTGTCTGACATGTCGCTCTTTGTCATTAGCAAGGTGATGTTGTTGTTTCTTGAGTTTGCATTCAAACATTTTGTAGCCTAATTTTCCACAAAAATGACACTCGATCAAAGATTGCTTTTGTCGTTTTGGATAAACTTCAGATTGATGCTCCACAAAGCCACTTTTCCTTTTATTAAATGTGAACGCTTTTAATTCGGACTGTAGATCTGGTTCGAACATTTGATGTGAAACTTAAACGCTGCAAACGGTTATCAAAGCTTGCCAGCAATGCGAGAGTCACGGACACAGCAATTTCTTCTTTCTCCATTTCACGCCATTTCGTCGTTAGTTCTGTAACCATGCGGCTTGCGTGCAGCGCGAGACACTCGCCATCAGTCGGTCGCTTTGTCAGCATATTTAGAAACATAGCGGCTGGTGTTTCTAAAGTATCAAAGCGCTGTATGAAGAATTCCTTGAACTCGAGCCTGGTTATATCAGCATAGCACACTTGGGACAGCCATTGCGAAGCGCTACCCTCCAATGCTGAACTTAAAGCCAGAACCAACGCACTGCCTTTCAACGTATTTTCTTGTAATATTACTTCCACCGTTGAACACCACGATGAAGCGATGGCACCTGCCTTGTCTGGGTTGAATTTGGGTAGGTGCACGGATTTGCTCTGCCCTGCACCAGGTTCCGTTGTTTTAATGGCTCGCACAAGATCGATCAAATTTTTATTTTGCAATTCCATGATGGCACGCCATTGTCCATCCATTCTGATGTCGAATTACGTTCGGGTTCCATTAGAGCGGAGTGCGTTTCGGTCTGAACACAGCCGTCGATTTACAGAGACTCACTATACGTTCTTTTAACTGCCTATACTGTTCCTGCGAACCACACACGGCGACAGCGCCACAACGCTGACGCCTCGCTAAAACGGTTCCTCTCAAAAAAGGACATGACAAAATCCACGAAGCCTGCTACGCAGCCGTGTGTCGTGCTACACTTTTTGTAGCGCCGCACAGGCAACATGATATGCAAAAATAATGCATGATATTGCAAAAATGCAGGACATAAGATGACAAAAGAGAGGACACAAGAAACTAGGATTCCTTATACACTGAGATATACCAATCGCCGACACGGCCATACTGACTCTAACACGACCTCGTGTATAAAAGACCATATTTTTAGTTTCTCTTTTGCTTTCTTTTTACTTCTATTTTTTTTTTAACAACCTTTTATTTTTACAACTTAAACAAATGTTTCCACAACGAAATTCAATTTTCATTTCTTAATTTATGTAAACTAATTAATGACCAATTTCACAAAATAGTATCAGATCTCCTTAGGACATACCTTTACTTAAATTTTATCATTCTGTTTGGTTTTTATTAACAAATCAGGTCTTCAAAAATTATGTTTCGATCTCACAAAAACAAACTTATTTTCAAACCAATTTTCCCTGTTATGTCGATGTGGATTGTGTGCCAAGGAATTTTTACTTTTGGGATTGGATGCAGTTCAGCCTGAATTTTTCCTGAGGTTGATTTAGACATTTTGCAAGTGATGCAGTTGTCAACAAATTTTTGACGTATTTCGACATATTGTCAAACCGGTAAAAATCGTAAACTTTTTCCTGTGTCTTTTCGAAACCTAAATGCATTATCGACTCATGAACTTGGTTTATAACGGACCATCTGAAAGCACGGGGCACCACCGGTAAACAGCGAGTTCTGCCATTCCTCTGTATTTTTCGGTGAGGAACCTCTGTCCTTAGTTCATAAGTTTTCGCAATATCTTCATCAAGAGAAAAATCTTTTAATTTAGTCACGATTTCGGCTATGTCTGGGTCTAGACGCTGTTCAGCAATGAGCCAATTACTTGAAATTTCGGCCAAGTTAACTCTCTTCTCCTCAAGTACCTTTGGAGCAAAAGTAGTCCCTGGTGAGATAGGATTTCTCGACAAAAAGTCGACATGTGCCATTCTTTTCCCATCTCTATACTGAATATCAAATGTAAATGACTGTAAGAAAGCCCACCAACGCTGTGCTCTAGGAGTCAGATCTTGTTTATTTCTTGACGCCTTCAATGAGTTACAGTCGGCAGTCCAATAAAATTGTCATTAATCTTAACGTTACTTAAAACTTGTACAGTACTACATATTCCATTACTGCCTAGGCCTTTTAACATAACAATATTATTTAATCGATGGTCGATAATATTGAAAATCGACGGCACCTGCCTTGTCTGAGTTGAATTTGGGTAGGTGCACGGATTTGCTCTGCCCTGCACCAGGTTCCGTTGTTTTAATGGCTCGCACAAGATCGATAAAATTTTTATTTTGCAATTCCATGATGGCACGCCATTGTCCATCCATTCTGATGTCGAATTACGTTCGGGTTCCATTAGAGCGGAGTGCGTTTCGGTCTGAACACAGCCGTCGATTTACAGAGACTCACTATACGTTCTTTTAACTGCCTATACTGTTCCTGCGAACCACACACGGCGACAGCGCCACAACGCTGACGCCTCGCTAAAACGGTTCCTCTCAAAAAAGGACATGACAAAATCCACGAAGCCTGCTACGCAGCCGTGTGTCGTGCTACACTTTTTGTAGCGCCGCACAGGCAACATGATATGCAAAAATGATGCATGATATTGCAAAAATGCAGGACATAAGATGACACAAGAGAGGACACAAGAAACTAGGATTCCTTATACACTGAGATATACCAATCGCCGACACGGCCATACTGACTCTAACACGACGTCGTGCATAAAAGACCATATTTTTAGTTTCTCTTTTGCTTTCTTTTTACTTCTATTTTTTTTAACAACCTTTTATTTTTACAACTTAAACAAATGTTTCCACAACGAAATTCAATTTTCATTTCTTAATTTATGTAAACTAATTAATGACCAATTTCACAAAATAGTATCAGACCTCCTTAAGACATACCTTAACTTAAATTTTATCATTCTGTTTGGTTTTCATTAACAAATCAGGTCTTCAAAAATAATGTTTCGATCTCACAAAAACAAACTTATTTTCAAACCAATTTTCCCTGTTATGTCGATGTGGATTGTGTGCCAAGGAATATTTACTTTTGGGATTGGATGCAGTTCAGCCTGAATTTTTCCTGAGGTTGATTTAGACATTTTGCAAGTGATGCAGTTGTCAACAAATTTTTGACGTATTTTGACATATTGTCAAACCGGTAAAAATCGTAAACTTTATCCAGTGTCTTTTCGAAACCTAAATGCATTATCGACTCATGAACTTGGTTTATAACGGACCATCTGGAAGCACGGGGCACCACCGGTAAACAGCGAGTTCTGCCATTCCTCTGTATTTTTCGGTGAGGAACCTCTGTCCTTAGTTCATAAGTTTTCGCAATATCTTCATCAAGAGAAAAATCTTTTAATTTAGTCACGATTTTGGCTATGTCTGGCTCTCGACGCTGTTCAGCAATGAGCCAATTACTTGAAATTTCGGCCAAGTTAACTCTCTTCTCCTCAAGTACCTTTGGTGCAAAAGTAGTCCCTGGTGAGATAGGATTTCTCGACAAAAAGTCAACATGTGCCATTCTTTTCCCATCTCTATACTGAATATCAAATGTAAATGACTGTAAGAAAGCCCACCAACGCTGTGCTCTAGGAGTCAGATCTTGTTTATTTCTTGACGCCTTCAATGAGTTACAGTCGGTATAAACAGTAAAGTTCCTGCCCACCAAGTAATGTCGAATATGTTTAATTGAGTTTACAACCGCTAAAGTTTCCAACTCATACGAGTGATATCTTGACTCAGGTGAAGTAGTTTTGCTATAATATTCTATTACCTGTGGTTTGTTATTAATTTTGTGTAATAAAATTGCACCGTAACCATTGCCACTTGCATCTGTATGTAATTCAATTGGATAAATTGGGTCAAAAATAACAAGGACTGGCTAATCAGTAAGTAGAGAAATAACTTGTTTCCGTATCTGTTCATGTTCTGCTTTCCAAATAAATTTATTTTTGTCTGAAGTTAAGAAATATAACGGTTTCATCAACTGTGAAAAGCCCTTTATAAACTGCCGGAAATACGACGCTAATCCAATAAATTGTCTAAGTGCTGTTACAGACTGTGGAGGCGGCAGGACAGTTAACGCTACAATTTTCTGAGGGTTGGGACGAATTTCACCAGCACTAACACTGTAGCCTAAATATTGAACCGATGTTTTCAGGAAAGAACATTTTGTAATATTGAATGAAAACCCAGCCTTTGTCAGAACATTTAAAACGATCTCTAATCTTTCAAACGCGTCGCATTGTGTTGTGGCAGTTATCATGATATCATCCATATAGACGACAACATAAGAATTTGCTAAGTCCCCTAGCGCCTGCATTACAAAGCGTTGAAAAACAGAAGGCGCGTTTTTAAGCCCGAATGGCATAGACAGAAACTCATACTGGCCATCTGGCGTCACAAACGCTGTGTACTCAATAGAATCCGCATGCAAAGGAATTTGGTAGTATCCACTGGCCATATCTAAACATGTAAAATAATTAGCTCCTCGAAGTCTATCTATTTGATCCTGTATGAGTGGCAGCGGGTATTTATCAGCGACTGTGTTCGAATTTAGCTCTCTATAGTCAACGCAGAGCCTATCGGAACCATTTTTCTTCTTTACCAACAATATAGGGCTTGCATAAGGTGAACAGCTAGGTCTAATTATATTACACCTCAACAGCTCCTCAATTTTCTCTCGAAATAATTCTCGCTCGCATGGACTTAATCGGTATGGGCTTCTTTGAACTGTTTTTCTTGGATCAACAGTCAATCAACAATCTAATTTTCATTTCGCCAACTTTAACCTTAGTACATGGATTGCCTTTTGTAAAACAATATGAGTACTTTGCTAACAATGAATTAAGTTTTATTTTATTTTCTTCGTCAAGTTCGGTATAAATATCGGCTGGCTCAGAACCGGTACACAAATTAATTATTTTGGCTCTTGAAATTGTAAATTTGTTGGATGAAATGACAATATCAAAACCCTGCTTAAGTATTTCACGCCCAATGACGATATCGTTTTGCATGTGATCATCGCCTACTACATGAAACAAAATCTCAATAAAATTGACATTAATCTTAACGTTACTTAAAACTTGTACAGTACTACATATTCCATTACTGCCTAGGCCTTTTAACATAACAATATTATTTAATCGTTTACCAGAAAACTTAGCACTTAGCTTTTCTTTTATCAGTGAGCATTCAGCTCCGGAATCAAAGGTGACTTCAAAAATGTGTCCTCTGTGGTTCATGCTTCCCTTAGGTACTGCAACGCTGAATGTCTTGTTTCTATCAGCTTCCAGTCTCCACACTTGTAGCAAGTTACATTTGATTTTTCACGTCGATGTTCATCGTGTCTGACATGTCGCTCTTTGTCATTAGCAAGGTGATGTTGTTGTTTCTTGAGTTTGCACTCAAACATTTTGTAGCCTAATTTTCCACAAAAATGACACTCGATCAAAGATTGCTTTTGTCGTTTTGGATAAACTTCAGATTGATGCTCCACAAAGCCACTTTTCCTTTTATTAAATGTGAACGCTTTTAATTCGGACTGTAGATCTGGTTCGAACATTTGATGTGAAACTTAAACGCTGCAAACGGTTATCAAAGCTTGCCAGCAATGCGAGAGTCACGGACACAGCAATTTCTTCTTTCTCCATTTCACGCCATTTCGTCGTTAGTTCTGTAACCATGCGGCTTGCGTGCAGCGCGAGACACTCGCCATCAGTCGGTCGCTTTGTCAGCATATTTAGAAACATAGCGGCTGGTGTTTCTAAAGTATCAAAGCGCTGTATGAAGAATTCCTTGAACTCGAGCCTGGTTATATCAGCATAGCACACTTGGGACAGCCATTGCGAAGCGCTACCCTCCAATGCTGAACTTAAAGCCAGAACCAACGCACTGCCTTTCAACGTATTTTCTTGTAATATTACTTCCACCGTTGAACACCACGATGAAGCGATGGCACCTGCCTTGTCTGGGTTGAATTTGGGTAGGTGCACGGATTTGCTCTGCCCTGCACCAGGTTCCGTTGTTTTAATGGCTCGCACAAGATCGATCAAATTTTTATTTTGCAATTCCATGATGGCACGCCATTGTCCATCCATTCTGATGTCGAATTACGTTCGGGTTCCATTAGAGCGGAGTGCGTTTCGGTCTGAACACAGCCGTCGATTTACAGAGACTCACTATACGTTCTTTTAACTGCCTATACTGTTCCTGCGAACCACACACGGCGACAGCGCCACAACGCTGACGCCTCGCTAAAACGGTTCCTCTCAAAAAAGGACATGACAAAATCCACGAAGCCTGCTACGCAGCCGTGTGTCGTGCTACACTTTTTGTAGCGCCGCACAGGCAACATGATATGCAAAAATGATGCATGATATTGCAAAAATGCAGGACATAAGATGACACAAGAGAGGACACAAGAAACTAGCATTCCTTATACACTGAGATATACCAATCGCCGACATATATATATTCTTGACAAATTTGTTCACGTCAAAAAGGCGTTTAATATATGGAGGCAGTGTCGAGCGGTAGTTTTCTCCAGATGTCTACATCTCGCTCGCTCGCACTGCCCTCCGCTCTCCCTCTCCAACTCTTCGCTTCGCTCTGAAACGCTTTAGTTGCACTTCGCGCAACAACCCAAAAGTACTCCCGTGTTTTTCGTACCATTTTTTCTTGGGATTTCCTACATTTCAGCAATCAAGCCACATCCCGCACCAACATTTTGGTCCTTCGATTTCTTTATTCGTGAATTTTCCTCTTCTGGCGTTTCCTTGGTACGAACCGCTTATTATTCGTGAATTTTCCTCTTCTGGCGTTTCCTTGGTACGAACCGCTTCAGTTCATACAGCCAGTTTTTCGAACCCTATTTCGACTTACTTTCTATATGGTATATTGTCTAAATCCTACAGTTTTTTATCCACAATTGCCTTAAAACAATTTCAGTGACATACAAAATATATTCAACCCATATATTCCTCAAATGTATTTTCTATTCCAAGTGTGTGAAAATATAACCCAGCCACAGAAAAAATTCTAGACTCAAAATATTTTATTTGAGAATTGGTTTCTTTATTTTTTACTGCGTGCCAGCTGCTTATATATACCTAGTAAATATAGTACTTCTAATACAGTCCTCCTCTACCATCACTACTAGTACAGTCCGCTTCAACTGCTATTCTGTACCTACAAATACGATTTAATTATTTCTGAAAATTAAAAACGAATCCTAGTATCCGCAAATTAACTCTAGCAAAACGTCTGCAATTAAATTGTGCAGGTGACAAACAAACAGACAAACAAACATAAGCAAAGTCTTCACAATTCCCGCAAACATTTCTTAAAATTCAACGCTATTCTGTTATTCGCACCACACATATGTACATTGTACATACATACGCACATCTTCGTTTTCTCCACCGCACAGTGAGTGTTCACAATATATGTTAGTTTCAAACAAAAAAATTAAAGTCGGTAATTTCTTACAAAAATACGAACATCCGACCTAATTAATAATTATTGAATTTGCCTATCCGAGCTCCAGTGTGACCGTATATTTTTACGGACTTTGAGTGGTCCAAAAAAATTCAATTTGTTTCTAGCCCGATTTCTTTCCTTACTTCTTTATCAGCAAAAGTTTGAGGCCAGTATAAACGTTCCAGGTGCATCCACGCAACTTTTTTCGCCTGTAAAATCCATCGCGATCATTTCAATTTTTTGTGGAAAATGGTAAGGGACGTATATGACTATGCTCCGATTGCGGCGAGTGCGCCGCAGACACAAAATCTATGTTCAAGGAGAAATATAACGAAACGTATTTCATATACGAAACGGCTGCAGCTCAGATCCTCGAGCAAATCCAACAAGGCCCCTTCCAAATACCTCAAGCTCCAGTAACTTCTTTCCAAAAGTCCACATCTTATGGCTGTCGGCTCCCTCCTATCGACAAAGGTTTTCTCAGGCGATTATCTTCGCTGGCCAACTTTTTGGGACCTTTTCACGGCGAGATACATTGACAAAACATTATTTTATAGAAAAATCGAACTGAGCGTATCGAAAACAAGCGACTGCAGGAAAACTGAAAACTCTTCAATGTGCAACCCATAGCACAGGAGTCTGAAGCCGCCTTAAACGAACTTCCACGCACCATTCAAGGTTGCTTAACATCCTTACAATTTTCCTGCGTTGATATTGAGAATATTGAAAGGAACCTATCCTGGTTTATATGTGCTTGACAAAACTACCGAAGCTCATGCTCTTATTATATAAATAATGGCGAAATTCCTGTGTGGCACGAGCTTGATTCCTTTTTCACTGAGCGCCATCGAGCCCTTGAGGCCGTCGATAGCTTCCGATCTGCCATCCCCCTAAGTCTAGCCCAAAGACAAAAATCGAACGGCAGAATTTTCAAGAATAAATTCGTTCACGACTAGGATCGGTGCAGTACTCAAAGGCTGCGATCTGTGTTTAAAGAAGAACCACCCCTACAAATTACGGTAGACAATCGCCTAGCCTACATCCAATGGAAACAATTGATCTACAATTGCTTTTCAAGCAGCCATCAATTGCACAAGCGCTCACAACTGTTTCACTTGCAAAAGTCGGCATCATACATTGTTGCATCCAAGCAACCTCTTTACAATAACTTCGATTCCATCCGACGCTCCTATGCCAATAACCGCCCCAATTCCACACAGAATTTCAGCCTATCCAGCGCAAATTTTCAAAACTCCCAAAATTTCCGCTCTTGACCACTTACTATAGGACCCTCTTACATAAAATACATTGGACTATTGGGTTCCTTATTCCGCTTTGGATAGCATACGTTCCCGAGGTATTTTATCCTACCAAGGCCAAAAGATCCATCCTCTACGGAAGTGTTACCACTTTCTGCGACCTAGCGCCCAGAAACGGCTCCAGGAAGTACATATCCACACTGCTCCAATTGCTCCAATCACTCCCACAAGTGTGGGAAGGGCCACCACACTTTCCTACATACGGACGACCGATCTTCGCTTCCATACTACGGGTGTCTTCACAAGGGGGGAGAGAATGTTTAAGCCAAAAGGGAGTTTAATTCCTAAAGGCAGTGTCGAGGGACAGTTTTTTCAATATGTCTACATCTCCCGACAAGCATCACTAGACGAGTCGATCTAGTCATGTCCATCTTTCCGTCTGTCTGTCCGATTCTAGTGAAACTAGTCTCTCAGTTTTAAAGCTATCGGATTGAAACCTTCCCAAGAGTCCTATTTCTATTGCAGGTAGTATATAAGTCGGAACGAACCGGATCGGGCAACTATATACTATAGCTCCTAAAGGAATGATCAAAAATCACTTTAAACAAAATATAATTAAAAAGTTATAACTTCGATGTTCTTGACATATGTTATTCTAACCTTGGAATATTCTTTTAATATTTCTAAACTTCGATTAAAATTAAAAAAAATATCGGACGACTTTATCATATAGCTGCAATAGGAACGATCGGATAATTAATGTCAAAATAATACAAAGACCTTTATGTTTCATTTTTTGTAATCTTATACGGTAGTAAATTGAAATGGAACAATATCTTAATATTTCTGTAATCACTTTTTAGTTTTCTAAAAATAGGAAAGCTCTGAAAAAACAATGGTCCAACGGGATCGACCTGCAAGAGTATAGAAACTTCAGCTTGCCGTAGTAAGCTTCCTTTCTAGATTATATTAAATGCTGCTAAAGAAGACAAACATAATATTTAGAATATTTAAGGGCAGGACTTCCGAGCTTCATACCCGTTAATCGTGTATTAAAAGGGTTTTTGCATTGGTTGAAAAGAATTTACATTTTAACAGGAACCGATTCGATCTAGACATAATCGTCCGTTCTTCCGCCCGCGTGTTTGTTGCTACGAAAACTAGTCTTAGTTTTGAAATTATCGATGTATCAAAAAGTCTAACCTATGTTGAAGCTAACTAACAAAAAATCAAAGCTCAAAAATCTAAAAAAAATATTTTGTTAAAAGATTAAATTAAATGAGCCAATAAGCTTTGCACGATTTGCAAATAGTGATTTCAAGAAAAGTGTATTTAAGGTTATTTTTTTTTAGCTTTAATAGTTTTTGAGGAATCAGCGCTCATACGGACATACGGATGCAGATGGCTAGATCTACTCGCTACTCGCACTTAACTTTAATGGTGGCACAACTAGTATTATGCCCGCAGCTTTATGTCTATGACTATTTCTAGCTAACTAACAAACCATGAATCCATTCGCCTGTTATTGCGATTCAAAAAAAGCAAAAGCAGACTTTTTCAACTTTGAAATTCTTTTTCTTTAAATCCGTGTAGACAAATTTCATTCGCAAAGTTTTCCAAATGTAACCACCGCTGGGTCGTTTTGCAACCCTTTTAAAATTCGCATTGCTACTAGCAGATCTTTAACTCCCTTGGGTATCTGACAGTCGACCCTCTTTTGTAAATTATTTTATTATTGTTTGGTTTATTTGATTACAGCCTTACAGCCAAAATCCACCAAGAAGAATGATGGTAGTTCCTGGTGGAGTTGGACCCTTAGATCACAAAAAAGAAATACAAAATATTTGTTGATTAGTTGCCGAATAAATGAATAGGCTATATTGAGTAAATTGTGAGCTACAGCTCGGCTAACTTTGAAAATGTGTAATTTTGTAACAATTTAGAGACTTTAAGGCGTCTGTTGATATCGTAAAAACTCGAAAAAAACATCCAACAAAAAACAGACACTTGTATAATGTTGCCATCCAAACGAACCAAACAAGCCATATTTGGACAAAATCCATGGTAAAGTAGGTTTATTTTATATAGAAAAGCTTAGCATTGCTAGGCCGGTGAAACAGAATCGCTTTTGAAACTTGAATTAAACATGGATACCAAAATTTTCTTGAAAAAAATCTTAAAAATTAACGTGTATATACAAAATATTTTTGACTTATTTTTCGTGATCTAGGGATCCCACTCTACCAGGAATAACCATCATCCTTCTTCGGACATTTTCAAAATACTATTTTCTAAGTCCGTGTTATTTAAAATCTACTTGGATAATTATGTAGCTCCTTATTTATAAACGCACCATCTACCCTTTTACATACTACTCATATTATATACATTATATGTATTTAAAAACATGTTTTTATACGATTCCAAGTAAATAATTCAAGGGAATTTATATTTCTAATTCATTTCTGCCTACGTTTTTATATATATTTGTAACCCCTAAACTCCCCACCTTTAGAACTCTACCGTTAGACTTACTTATTACTTATTACTTATTATCCAAAACAATAGGGAAAACATAGAATAATTAAAGAGGTAACGTGGGCACTGCACAGTGGGTCCAATAGCCCTGCTAGCGGAATTTTATTAATAACTCGAGTAAATGATTAGATATTTCTGAAACTTTGTACCTACAGTTTTCAGCCTATTTTACTTAAATCCTATAATTTCCATCGTGATACGTTAGTTATTTTCCAAAACCCCCATACAAATGTAAAAAAATTCATATACATACAGTGTAATGCGACATTTAATCTGAATCAGAACAATCAGAATCATTATTAATTTTTGGAAAATTGATTAGCAGTCCAGCAATGACGTTATCAAAATGAATAGACTTCGCCGACTTTGTAGACGTTTTAGATAATGATGTAATTAGTGGATCAGAAGATACCAGCAAGGCGTGCATGACATCTTCCATTGTATTACATCTATTATTTTTTTAGAATGATTCTCCCGTATATTCCGGCAATCCTTATTTCTGGCTTCAAGAGCTTCTTCAGACATCATACTAATAGGAAGACCCACATTATTTATAATGTCTACACCATGTATAATATCTTATGGACAGAAGATATAATATCTTATGGACAGAAGATGGCATGTAATACCATGGATATAAGTTGACAAATATTTCAGCTGTTTTCATGGCATATGAACTGAATGCATCAATATTTGATTTCATATCCACAAGTTAAGGCACGTAAAATGCCACTAAAATTGTAAGTAAGAGCCTCGCTAACTCCGGTAAGCAGTATTAGCATTGTTGGTATTGCCACTACCAGCCATTGGTATTTCCACTAATATGCCAATTTCCTTCCTAAGCTCGAGCTGTATTTTTGTTTTTCTAGCTTCCACCTCAGGCTTATCTACACCACGGACTTGGCATTTCTTGATTGAAAGTTTAGCACTAACAACTTTTTTGACGAGACCTTTTCCCCAAGGCAAATGGAAAAAAAAGCGCTTACAGACTGACATCTCACCTAAAAAATGCAACAGACTTAAGAGTTGGAAATAGTTGGTGATCATTTTGGACATTTTCACACCACAAGGATTGATACTTTACACAAATACTAAAATTAGCTTGAATACGATTGAATAACGTTAGTTATAGTCCAATAAAGTTGTATAGTAGTATAAACTGCTATACTTATTAAACACTTTATTAAACTGAACTGTTCTCCTTCACTTCTTGTTCGCAATTGGCCGATTTTACATAGCGTCGGTTTTACATTCGATTACGTGAAGTTGGTTGCGATCAATATCGATACTTAACATTTTAGCAGAGCCAGGCTGGCCACTTTACAACAGGACATACTTTTAGATGCTAACGACTATTAAACAGCTAGCCATTACAACAAAGAGTTATACTTAAATATATCTATTCATAGCAGGGTTACACTTAATTATATACAAGACACTTATCCTACTACAATTCGGCCATCCTGACTGGTTGATCACCTGATCAAGATATATTGATTTAGAAGTTATGCTTATTATATCTTTATAATATATGGTTACATAAGTTTCATTTTCTTGTTATACTTTACATTTTTATTTTTAATTTTTAATTTTATTTTTATTCTTTATCCAATGTCTTAAATTTTGCGCACTCCAAACACCTAGATAAGGACTTCGTGCTAATTGAAACCCTTCGACGTCTTTTAATAAAAACCTGTCATTGCGCATCGCTTTGGCAATCACATATGGTCCCTTATGTTTGGGAATCAGTTTCCTAGCAGTCCCAACAGTCGAGTCAAAATTCTTCACCATTACATAGTCTCCTTTTTTATACTCTTTAGCCTTTACACGTCTTTTATTATATAATTTTTCATTATAATCTTGAACTTGTTTTTGGTGGGTCGCAGCTTTTTTTCTTATCTGTGCTAAACTATCTAATTTTGTATTTTCATTTATGTCCTCTAGCTTTTCCTTAAGTTCATCAACAATCTTTCCTTTTTGTTCTACTCCAAACCGCATTTTACTTGGAAGTTGTCTTATACTTCTGTTAAACGTATTATTAAGAGCATGTTCTATTTTATCTACAACTTTACTTTGATCAACTAATTTTGCTATCATTGGTCCAAGGCTCCTGTTAATCCTTTCGACTTGACCATTTGCCTGTGGTGAGCCTGTGGCTATCTTGATATGCTTCACATTATACTCTTCCATGAATTCTTCGAAGTCCTTAAACGTAAAACAACTACCGCGGTCTGAAATTATACATTTTGGACGACTGTATGCCCTAAAGTAATCTTTTAGTGCCGTTATTATTTCCCTAGTACTTGTTGATTTAGCTGAATAGAGTCTTACAAATTTCGTAAGTCCGTCGACTACCACAAATATATGCTTTTTTGCTCTCGATGAGTCTACTGGACCATAATGGTCAATGTGTATTAACTCGAATGGTTTGCTTCCCTTGGGAATACTGTTCAAAAAACCTTCTCCTTTACCTGATTTTTGTCAAAACGCTACACATTTTAAACAATTTTTAATATGCGCAACACACTTTTTTTTCAAGCTTGGAAACCAATACGTTTTTGAAATTATGTCCATCATTTTATCTCTTCCTACATGTCCTATTTCGTTATGGTTTTTATATAGTACCTGATTTTCCATTTCTTCTGACACGTAAAATAGTATTCTGTTGTCATTTGCTTTTCTGTACACTACACCATTTCTCATTTCAAATAATTTAAGTTCTGCTTTCTCTTTAAGCTTCTAAATTCTTAAATCTTTTCCTTGACAAATGACTAAATTTTCTTCAAAACTGTTGGTTTCTACTATTAGAATATTATTATACCTGCTGAGAGCATCCACATGTTGTTGCATTTTGTTTCCAGCCCTGTGACATATCTCAAGATCATAGTTTTCCATCTCCAAGGCCCATCTTGATATCTTCGGATTAAGTTCTGCCTTATTAAGTGTTAACTTAAGTGCAATACAGTCGGTTACTAGTCTCACATGCTTTCCTTGCAAATATATCCTAAATCTACGAAGAGCATAAATTACCGCTAAAGTCTCGAGTTCAAAGCTACGTAATTTAGCCTCATCTGCTGTAATACGCTTAGAGAAATAGAATACAGGGTGTAACTTGCCATCATCTTTCTTTTGTAACACTACTGCCCAAAATCCTAGAGCGCTCGCGTCACAATGTACTAGGCCGGATGAAAAGTCCCCGGTCTGACCCATAGATGGCGTTACTAGATTTTTTTCCATATGATTTTCATTCAGTACCAACCTTCAAACGATACGTGTCGAAATTTGACAGCAATCGGACAATTAGTTCGGGAGTTATAGTGATTTGAGTGAAGCTACTTTTGTTATTGTTGAAAAGATGGAAAAAAAAAGAATTTCGTGTGTTAATAAAGTATTGCTTTTTGAAAGGAAAAAATACAGTTGAAGCAAAAGCGTGGCTTGATAAAGAGTTTCCGGGGTCTGCACCAGGAAAATTAACAATCATTGATTGGTATGCTAAGTTTAAACGTGGTGAAATGAGCACTGAAGACGGTGACCGCAGTGGACGCCCAAAAGAGGCTGTTACCGACGAAAACATCAAAAAAATCCATAAAATAATTTTGAATGACCGTAAAATGAAGTTAAGCGAGATAGCAGACATTGTGAAGATATCAAAGGAACGTGTACATCATATCATTCGCGAATATTTGGGCATGCGAAAGCTCTGTGCAAAGTGGGTGCCGCGCGAGCTCACAATCGATCAAAAACAACAACGAGTTGATGATTCGGAGCAGTGTTTGGAGATCTTTAAGCGCAATAAAGCCGAATTTTTCCGTCGATATGTGACAATGGATGAAACATGGCTCCATCACTACACTCCAGAATCCAATCGTCAATCATCTGAATGGACAGCAAGCGACGAACCCAATCCAAAGCGTGGAAAAACGCAACAGTCGGCTGGAAAGGTTATGGCGTCTGTTTTTTGGGATGCGCATGGAATAATATTCATCGATTATCTCCAGAAGGGACAGACAATCAACAGCGACTATTACATTGCTTTATTGGAGGGGTTGAAAGCTGAAATCGCAAAGAAACGGCCGCATTTGAAGAAGAAAAAAGTGCTGTTCCACCAAGACAATGCACCATGTCACAAGTTTGGAAAAACGATGGCTAAACTTTATGAATTGGGCTACGAATTGCTTCCTCATCCACCGTATTCTCCAGATCTGGCCCCCAGCGACTATTTCCTGTTTGCAGACCTTAAAAGAATGCTCGCTGGCAAGAAATTTAAGACCGATGATGAAGTGATTGCTGAAACTGAGGCCTATTTTGAGGATAAACCGAAAGAGTACTACAAAAGTGGCATCGAAAAGTTGGAAAATCGCTATAATCGCTGTATCGCCCTCGAAGGCAACTATGTTGAATAATAAAATTGAATTTTGAAAAAAAAATTTTTTTTACTATGGTAGACCGGGGACTTTTCATCCGGCCTGTTAATTCTGTATCGTCTTTGTAATTATATAATGGTGACTCAATAGTACTGGTGACTCAATAAGTTTTTCCTTTAGACTGAGAAAACAATTCATCTCTACTTCACCAAATTGAAATGGTTTGTCTTTCATTAACAGGTCGTACAAAGGTTTTGCTATTTTAGAGAAATCCTTTATAAACCTTCAAAAATATGAAGAAAGTCCCAAAAAACTTTGTACTGCCTGTACCTTGGAGAGAACTGGAAAATTTTTTACGGCTTCAATGCCCTTATCGTCTGCCCTGATGCCATTCTCGGAAATCAAAAATCTTAAATACTTTATATTTGATTTTAAAAACTCACATTTATCCATTCTAAGTTCTAATCTGTTCTGTGTAAGCCTTTTAAAAATTTCTTCTAATGTTTCTAAATGCTCATTAATATCTTTGCTGGCGACCATTATATCATCCATTTACACTACTACTTTGTTGTTTCTAATCATGTCATCGAAAATTTTATTAACAAAGCGTTGAATGCGTTTCTGATACCCATTGGTATTCTTAAAAATTCAAATTGTCCTAGTGGTGTCACGAATGAAATATATTTGACAGATTCTTCATTTACAAAATCATGAAAATATCCATTTTTAAGATCTAACTTCGAAAATACTTTTTTGTCAACTAATTTATCTAATAAATCATCGATGTGTGGCAGTGGGTAGTTGTCTTTTAGCAGTGCTTTGTTAAGTTTCCTATAATCAATGCATAATCTAATTTAACCTGTTTTCTTCTTGACTAATACTGTCGGAGATGCAAATTCTGATTCGCTTGGTCTTATTATATCGCTTTGCAAATATTCGTCTAGTAATTTTTTAAGCTTATCCTTTTCTGTATGTGATAATCGTCGAGGACTACAACTGAAAGGTTTTGCATTATCTAGGCATAGCTTCATTTCTGCTCTAATCATTGGCTTTTCAGGTCTAGTTGCTTTTACATAACTGTTTTCAATTATTTTCAAGAAACGACATTGTATTTGATAAGTAGTGCTTTTGTCCCAGTTAAATTCAATCGTTTCGTTGTTTGTACAGTCGATATTAAGTACTTCGGTTTCAAAATTGTCAATTTCCAGTTGCCTGTTTACATTAGTAAATTCCGTTGTTTCATTGTTAAGTCTCATAACTGTCTGACCGATATTTTCACTATTTCGTCCCGTAACTGTTTGACAGTCATTCTCACTATTTCGTCTCGTAACTGTTTGACCGTCATTTTCACTATTTCATCTCGTAACTGTTTGACTCGTTGTTTTACTGTTTCGTCCCGTAACTGTTTGACTCATTGTTTCATTGTTTCGTATCATCGCTCTGTGACCTATTCTTTTATTATGATCTTTCACGACTGCATGTTCCGCTTTTACAACTTCAGTCGCCAATTCCAAAACATTCTCGGTTATATAGTCATCTAAACACTCAATATTATGATTTACTTCAGCAATGCGCAACGACAGATTTGTAGTAGCACTCGTCGGGTTATGTTTTGATATATCTTCTACAGTTATCATCTTTAAAGTTCTTAAATCTAAATTTAAATCGCAAGCATCCATAAAATTTCTACCCAAAACCACATCATGTATCATAGACTTATTGGCAACAACTGTTAAATTGAAGTTACATTTTATTTTTCCTTTTAATACAAAACATAAAATTTTTCCATAGATTTGTAATGGACTTCTATTTATACCAAAATAATGTTCTTTAACTTCATGTAGTTTGGCCTCCCTGGGAAACAAAGATAATTTAATCAATGAAATTGGACTGCCAGAGTCTAAGATGCATGCTGTAACCATAGGAGATATAATTTGATTGTCAAAATAAATTGTAATACACCTTACATATTTATTTTCAGCATTCCCCTTCCTTTCCTCGCATTGGGCTACGAAGTGGCCGAACTTGCCACAAGCATAGCAGGATCCTGGCACCCTTGTTGGCTTTCGACAATCCTTAGCGATATGTCCTCTGGCGTTGTAATTACCGCAGCGGAATCCTCCGTTGTCGCCCCTATTCCTGTTCAGCTCCTTCGACACAAACTCCTTTGGTTTGTCCAAACGGATACCAGCAAACGCACGGAGAATTTGCATCGGATCTGTGAAGCATTGGATCCGGGCTTGATCACGCAAATTCTGTGCTGGTATTCCCTCGACTATCTGGTCAACCAATTCGTCCGGTTCTATGTTGATGCTGCTTGCTAGCATTGTCTTTGCCTCAAAATACACCGCGAACTTTTCGGAATGATGCCACTTTAAATCTTCAAATTTGCGTCGCGCCTCTGCTTTTGAAAGCTTATCGCCGAATACTAATATCAGCTGTTCCAAAAGATTCTCTACCGGCTCCATAATACGCGTTGCATTTGCATGCAACCAGCGCTGAGCGACACCCTTCAGTTTGGACACAATCACCATCTTCATGCCCACTGCATCCAGGTTGCACATTTCAACAATGTTGCGTACTTGCTGGGTCCAAATGTTTGCACAAGAAGATCTATCAAAATCCATGACGATTTCCTTGGCAAATGAAAGTGACATATTTGGCGCTTCTAGTCCTTTGTTTACAACTGCCACTCGTTGTTGCTCAACACTGTTTCTTACATCGATATCGGTTCCGCTATCGATATCAGCACTTCCATCGGTGCTTGGTATTTTTGCGCCAACTGCTTCCTCGAAGTTTTCGCCTTGCACTGCTCGCTTTACTCCCTCACTGCTCACTGCTTGGTTGCAGTTTTCAACCATGTTGATGACGTCATTGCCAACTGCTTGCGACGCGGCTCTTACTTGTGCAAGAATGTTCTGGAGCTCCTTTTTACCAGCTACGATTTCAGCACGTATTTGTTGTAGCGACAATACTCCTTCGGCTACAGCAAACCACTCGTCTCCCTTGGGCCTTGAAGCCGCTGCAGGAATCAGTTCCGACCTAGGGTTGGCATCCTCAGAAGAGAAATTCTCCCCCAAGTCATCTTCCGGCTCTAACTCCTGAGCCCTATCAGCAAGGAGCTCGTTTTCAGCGCATTGCTGAACTAGCGGGTCCACGCCATTTAGTCGTGCCGCCAGTTCGGCCTTATTGCCGATCGTCGGCAAGTTTAATGCCGCCAACCACCTTTTAAACTGGACGACCGTGAACTGTTGGACATCAATTAGATCCATTTTATGGGTCAGAACCACTTCTGAAGTTTATAGTAGTATAAACTGCTATACTTATTAAACACTTTATTAAACTGAACTGTTCTCCTTCACTTCTTGTTCGCAATTGGCCGGTTTTACATAGCGTCGGTTTTACATTCGATTACGTGAAGTTGGTTGCGATCAATATCGATACTTAACATTTTAGCAGAGTTGCCAGGTTGGCCACTTTACAACAGGAAATACTTTTAGATGCTAACGACTATTAAACAGCTAGCCGTTACGTTCATATACTTGTTGATATACATTTACAACAAAGAGTTATACTTAAATATATCTATTCATAGCAGGGTTACACTTAATTATATACACGACACTTATCCTACTACAGTTGGTAAACTGCTTAAAAGTATTTCGTGGAAAAGCAACTTACAAATAACACGTTTTTTACCTACACATGGATAGACAGGTCACGAAAATACAATTTATATTTAGTACACACCTTATTTTAAAGGATCAAAAGTTATTCTTATTAATATCAAATCTTTGCATGAACACGTGCTGAAAATAAGTCAATTTTCAAAGCTCGCAGCCGATCAGGGATGCAATTAAAAGCTTAATCAACACCTTTTTTGAGATTTGCAAAGTGTTTCCAATTAAATAAAAACAAAATATAACGTAATTTTCAAATCTTAAAAATCTACTTTTATTCCGCTAGATTTATAATTTATCATTTACTGTGATAAAAATCTGTAGTCTCACCAAATTAAAAAAATAAAATTAATACATAAAAAGAAAATTATTAAAACGGAATAGATTAAACTAAAAGGAGAAGGGTTCCAACTAGAAGTAGCTAGGTAGGTCGAGTGTGAAGGAAAAGAAATTAGGGGCAGCAGCATATGGGAAGGATGAGAACGCCTTAGTCTGTGCCTAATATATGTTCGTTGTTTCAAATTAAAATTTAACTTGATTCTAAAGGGAGAGCGAAATTGTTTACAACCGCGGTAGGGAATTTAAGTATGGGAATTGAGGTGCTGCTCGATATCGAACAGAGATTAAAAAGGAGGAAGTACTTAAAATGTCAGCTGAACCAGGTCTTTATCATTTTTAGTAGTTATCTCGAGCACACAGCGTCGACGTCCACATGGCAGAAGTTTCGAATAGCTATTGAAGTGATATTATAGTCTATTATAATCATTGCAAAGTAGTCTAAAAATGTTCATGGTCACAATAAGATCTACAATGATTTAAAACTAGTGTACTATATATTTTAATGAATCTATTTTGCACATTAAAGTTCAGGCGGTCAGAAATTTGAGTTTTGGATTCATATAGACACTGAGGTCGTCAAAATGAGTGTCCTGTCTAACTCACAACCACATAGAGTGTATTGGGGTAGTGAGGGTGTACACGAAAAAGCGTTATTACCTTGCACCTAGAGCCATTTAGTTTTAATTCATTGTCATTGCACCAAGTTTGATATCCATTAAGTTAGTTGAAAAGTGTGGCTCTGTGCGTGCTTATTCTGTTTGGGGCTCAACTTAATATAATCTGCGAGGAAGATCATAAATAAATAATGTAAAAATAAGCGGACCACGGTGACTTCCTTCTGGTACACATGAAGTAACTCGGATTAGGTGTGAGAAAGAGTTTTAAAAAATGACGTGTCCTCTTATCTTAAATTACTTGAGATCCACTTAAGAAGCACATGACAACCCCAACAGTTTCAATTTCAGGACTAGAAGCGGATGATTTTCAGAATCAAATGCTTTAGTGAATTAAGAGAAAACCACGTCAGTCTGAAGTTTTTTTATAAAACTATTTGTCACAAGTGAAGTAATCTGTAAAAGATGAGCTGTCGCTGACCTACATTTTATATATACGTGTTGGCATGGGGAACTAAGAGACCAACAACTGTGTTGCAACTCGGGTGTAATGATTTTATTAAAGAGATTCCGTATAGCTGATAGCTTTGTAGTTTCGTTTCGACGGCGGACTGATTCGCTCTATGTACGCTCTTTTAACTGATCCCTACCTGATAGTTTATTTGAAATATAATGGATAGCGGACAATTTATTTATTTATATAAAGCTAGCTTAAAGTTAAAACTATAGGCTAACTAAAATAAGAGCTCTAGCAGCTAAGGCCTTCAGCTCATCTGAGATGTGGGATTAACAGCGTTTTATATACATTTATATTTTAAACTTAATTTGGGCTTTTTCAAGAAATGTGATGATTTTTATGATGTTGTCGGGGGTTGGGTTTGAGATGGTGTTGATGGGGTTAAGTGATTGGAAGGATTCTGATCTGGGTTGGGATAAGGAAGGGCAGTGTATAATGATATGTTGGATGTCTATTGGGGAGTGGTGGCAGAATGGGCATGTGTTGGGAAGTGTTCTATCCATGTAATGGGCATTAGTCAGTTTGGTATGTCCTAGTCGTATCCGGTGTATGAGTATTTGTGTTTTCCTATTGGTGTTTGGGGGTATCTGACAGGTGGATTGCGGTGAGGTCTGTACCATTTGTTTGTACCAAGGCGATACATTGTTGTAGATGTCAGCTTGTTTTGATTGTATGTGCTTTTTCAAGAAGTGTGAAATGTCGTTAGAGTTGTTGTTTGTAGAGTAGGTAAGGGGGTATTTGTGGGCCTCTTTGGCTGCTTTATCGGCGTTTTCGTTCCCTGTTATGCCGATGTGGCTGGGGATCCAAATTAGTATAATTTTAGGGAAGTGGTTAGAAACCAGGTTTTTGATGGTTGAGGGATAGTAGGAATGGTTATTGGGGTTGGTGAGGGACTTTAGCGCAGAGAGAGAGTTTGAGCAGATAGCATGTTTCCCTGGTATTTTTAGCGCGATTTTGACGGCTTCGTGTATGGCTATAAGCTCGCTAGAGAGAACAGATGAGTAGTGGGGAAGGAGTCCTGTTTTGATTGTATTGGTTTCGCTGGTTACACTATAGCTGATTATACCGTTGGCCATTGAGCCGTCGGTGTAAAGGAATTGGTGGTTGGGCAGAGTGTTCTTTAGAGTTTGAAAGAGTTGTTTATATATTATGGGAGATGTGCTGGTTTTGTTGTAGTTGGATAGTGTTGTGTTAGTAGCTTTGTTAATAATTTCCATGTCGTATTTTTTATTGTAGTTGTTTTTGATTGGTGCATAGGGAAGGAATGTTAATTATTCTGTCTATTGTACTGGGATATTTGAATTTATTTTTGGAGGTTTTAGTAAGTTTTTAAAGTGGGGTGTCAAAAGAGTGTATAAGTTTTTTTGAAAGTTTGCCTGTTAAAAGTTTTGTTCTGTGTTCTATTGTGCTTATATTGGCTTCTATAAGTAAGTTGTTAATTGGTGTTGTCCTAAATGCACCTAGCGCTGATCTGATGGCTGAGTTTAGGGAAGTTTTAATACGGTTAATTAGGTGTTTGGGAGTTTCCGTAAATGGGCAGACAGTAATCTATTTTTAATATGAGGATAGATTTTACAATATGGATTAGCGAGGAAGTGTTGGTATTGTATTTTAGAGAGGAAAGGTGTTTAATGATGTTCAGGGGCTTGCATAGTTTGGTTTTTAATTTGTTTATGTGGGTGGACCAGTTGTATCTATTGTTTAGCGTGAGACCTAGGATTGTTGTGTTGTTGGTTTCTGGGATATATACAGTACGGATTTCAGATTTACAATTATGTTTACGGCATATGTGTAGGCTTTGGTATTTTTCGATTAATAGTGAGGCTCCAGAGTCGGAACACCAATGTCCTATTTCCTGGAAGAGGAAAGATATGTCGACAATGGGGTTTTTTCTTCAGTTGTGTTCTATAATTAGGTGGAAGTCGTCGGCGTAAGCAGTGAATTTGATTTGTCTTGGTAAGGCTATTATTTTTGTTAGGGAATTGTAGGAAATTAGGAAAAGGATGACTGAAATGGGTGAACCTTGTGGGATGCCATTGTCGAGAGGAAAACTGTTAGATAGATTTCTGCCGTTTTTGATAATAATTTTCCTATTTTTCATGAAGTTCGAGACGTAGTTTATAATTCGGTGTCCTAGCTGCCATTCTTGGAGTTGTTGAATTATTGAGTGGACACCTATTTTGTCGAAAGCCTTGGAAAAATCCAACGAGATGATAGAGAGGTGGCGCTTTAAGGATAGGGATCTAGTTGCTAGGTGGTCTACATATAGTAGACTGTCTAGAACTGATTTACCTCTTTTAAATCCGAACTGGTTGTTGTGAATGAGTTTGTTCGTAAGAACAAACCACCACAACCTTTTCGCGATAATTTTGTCCAATACTTTGGCTATGCATGGGTTTAAGGATATAGGTCTGTAGGATTTAGGTTCAATTTGCGGTTTTTGGGGTTTAAGGATAGGAAGGACGAGACTAACTTTGTAGGCTTGCGGTATGTGTGTGTTTAGAATGTTATTATAATGATTGAGGATTCTGATTTTGAAGGACGGAGGAGAGTTTTTGGTCATGGAATAGGAGATGCGGTCCATACCAGGGGTGGAGCCTTTGAGGGTGTTAAGGGCAGATAACATTTCTATATGGGATATGTCGTTTTCAATTTGGTTGGCTGCTTGACACGGAATGTAATTTATTGAGTTATTTAACAGGAGTTTGTTAGTTCTAAAGGAATCAGAGAAATTTGTGTCCTTGGCTTCTCGCGACCATAGGTCGCCGAAGGTGTTGGCTATTTGTGAGGGGCAAGTGTAAGTGTCTTGTGTAAGGGGGTTGTATATAGCATGTATATGTTTTGTTGGATGAAGGCCGCATAATCGTTTTATGTTGGCCCACATTCTCGATGGGTCGGAGTAAGGGTTGATGTAAAATTGGTTAAGTAAAATTGTATAATGATGTTTTTTTTGCTTCTTTAATAGCTCTTCTAAATTTAGCGTTTGCTTTTTTAAATTCTAAAATGTTTTTTGTGTTTTAGGAGTTTAAATTTATTGTTTTTTGTGTTTTTTAGCAATGTAAGTTCTTGATTCCACCAGGGGACAGCGTGTTTAAATTGTATGAGCAGATTGTATAAGTGTTTTTTTAATTTGTGCAGCTTCTTTATTAACGTTGCTGTTACAAGGTTGTGTAAAGAAGCTGAGTTGTGTGATGGTGTTGGAAAATAGTTTCCAGTCTGCTTTGTTCAGATTAAAGGATGGTTTGGCGAGAAAGGGATGAGAGGAAGTGTTTGGGAACATAGAAATAAGGATAGGAAAATGATCGCTGCCGTGAAGGTCATCGATCACGCTCCACGTTATTTCGGGTGCTTTGTCTGCAGTGGCAAGAGAGAGGTCTATGTGTGTAAATGTGTTGTGAGTGGAATAGTGTGTTGGGGACTTGTCGTTAAGGAGTATGTAGTGTGATCTGTCTACGAATCTGGCAACAATGTTGCCCCTAGAGTTGGCTCTGGGGGAACCCCAATATGGGTGCCAGCTGTTGGAATCACCTAGGACTATAGTGGGTAGGTTTGTTGGGGAAAAGACGTTTTGTAGGTTGTTTGTGTGGAATTGTTTGTTGGGAGAGATGTATGTGGACATTAGTGTAAATTTTGTTTTGGAATTAATCAGAATGGCAATAGCTTCAAACTCTGGGATCAGTTGGTGTTGCGTGTGGGAGATAGAATTATGCACCAGTAGCGCTGTGCCTCCGAATGCATTAGTATTGTGGCTGCAGAGAAGTGTAAAGTTTACAGGGGTAGGTAGAGATTCAGTGTGAGATATATGGGTTTCTTGTAGGGCAATTATATGTGGGTTATATTGTTTGAGGAGTATTTGGAGTTCTTGGTAATTATTCTTGTAGCCTTTTATGTTCCATTGAATTATTTTAAGCATTAATCTAGGTTAGTAAGGGTGATTGGTATTTCAGTTAATTTCCATATCGCATGAGTCGCTAGAAGCATTCTCAGGCGTAGTTGAGTTTTTTTTGGTTTTCTTATTGGTGGTTTTGGCTGCAGCCTTGAGGTTTGCAATCATGCGTTTGGACGTGGTAAGTGGTAGGATTTGGACAGTGTTGGTCGTTGGTGGTTTGGTGGGTTTGGTTAGTTTATCTAAGTTATTATCTGTGTTTGTGAGGTCTGCGTATGATGTTGGGGTAGTCCTCGAGGTAGTTGGTCCTTGTTGGGTATGGTTGGGTCCTTTGAGATGTTGACGTCCTGTGTTTTGTTGTGGTAGAGTTTGGATGTGTGTGCTGGTTAGTTTTAGTTATTGTTGCGTATGAGTGTGGGGTGGTGACTGAGTAACGAGATCGTAAGATGGAGAGAGCAGTTTTGTTGTCGCATTTTTTTGTAGTCTTAATTGCTGTAAGTTCCTGTTGGGTTCTAAATATGGGGCAACTTCTGTTTACAGAGTTGTGAGGATCGGTGGTTTGGTTTTCTTTGCAGTTTACGCAATGTGCGGGTCTTGTGCATTTGTCGTTGGTGTTTGGGTCCAAGTGGTATTCTTGTCCGCAGTTGTAGCACAGTTTGTTGTTTCTGCATGCATTACTGATGTGGTTAAACATAAAGCATTTATTGCATCTAAGGGGCAAGGGAATGTATTCCCTAACATTCGTTTTTTGGTAACCGATCATAATATATTCCGGGAGATTGAGAGTGTTGAAGGTGAGAATTACAAGCCGGTCTCTGTAAGAGTACCGTTTTGTCTCTTCAGTATTTTCTTCACGTCGCAGACTAGCTGGCTAGCTAGTTCTCTTTTTATTATGCTTTCGTAGATTCATCTGATGTCGTTAGAGTATATGACTCCCTTGGTAAAATTAAGAGAGTTGTGTAGTTGGACGTTGACGGCTATCTCGGCGAAGGCTTTCAGTTGGAATAATCTCTTTGCTTGAAGGTTGGTTTTTGTTTTAACTAGTAGAGTTCCGTTTCGGAGTTTTTTACATTTCTCTACTTCACCGCTGCAGACAAAGTCAATTTGCTTCTTGATCAAGAAGGGTGATATATTGTTTAGATCAAAATTTGGATCTGATCTAGATATGGTGATGTATTTAGGGCCAGGTGTTTCTAGGAGCTCCATGTTATTGCTATGGGTAGTTGGTGGACCCCGGTCGGGTGGGTCCTCCATCTTTCCGTTGCTACGTTTATGGATCGTAGGTTATGCTTGGCACTTGCACTTCTTGGACTTGCAGTTACCGTTTGGATTTTTATTGTTGTTTTTTATTTTTGTATGTTGGTTTGTAAGATAAGCTTTGGATTTGTAACGATGATAGAAAGGCAAGACTGTTCTCTATTAGAGTGAGTTTGTGACTGATAGCGGACAATTACTTGTCCGCATATGTTGAGAAATCCAAAAATTTGCAGAAAAAAAATTTCAAATAAAACGATCTTAAATGGTGATACTTCTCTAGCATATGAAAATTTAAATTGGTCGACCCTTAGATCATCAACCGGAATTTTTGTACTGATATAGGCCGTAGTGTCCAGAGATGAAAAGTCAATATTCAGCCGTGGAACAAATATTTGTTTCCGTTGCGACCTGCTGACGACAACCGGGAGCTACCAATCGACCGCGATCTTTTTGCGCTTAGCAAAATAGCTCAGACAGCATTGGGCTGGTGAGCTGCGACTCAAGCGAAACAAGCAGATCCGTATTCCAACGGCTGTTTTTTGGATTACTTCCGTGGCTGTTTATAAGCAATGCAATTATCACAAAAGTAGCGCAAGCCGTTCCTCATGTCAAACGCATCGCGTACCAGACCCAAATAGTCAAGGCACTTTGCATGGTAAACTTTATCGAACGGAAATCACCAACTTGGATTTCTTTAAGAAACGAACTGCCGTTATCGCGATATATTGATCCACAGTGCAGATCATGCTCCAAAAAGATAAGAAAGAGGGGAGATAGTGAGCGTAAGTTTTTGAAGCCCGAAACCCCAAAATATTGCGTGGGAGAGCGGGTGAGTGTTTAACTATAGTTAAGACTTTTCCCGCTCTACACATCGTTTGAAAGAAAAAGAAAAGCCAATATAAAATCATAGCAATAACAAAAAACGGCAATTAAAGCTCCAAAAAGATAAGAGCGAATCAAAGAGCGGTAGTGAGTAAGCGGGAGAGAGAGTGAGCGGCAGTGAGTTAGAAGAGGAGATTGGGAGCGTACGTTTTTGCTATTCGAAAACATCGAAGTTTAGAGCGTGAGTGCGGGAGAGCGGGTAACTACAGCTTAGACTCTAGGCGCCTTAAACATCGTTTAGAAGAAAATGAAAAAGGGAAATATAAAGCAATAACAACAATCATTGCACAGAGACTATAGTTTTAAACTAATTTTTTTAATTTAATAGGTTATAGGTAATTTTTCAATTGCCTTTTAACCTAATGAATAAAAAAATAAAATTTTATTAATTTAAACACAAACAATCACTACGCACTCCCCAAGCGAACGGATGTTGTTAGAAACATTACAAAGAATAAATTTATGGAAAAAGAGATTTATAAAACAACAATGGTTTATCATCAAAAAAAATGAAATTAAAAAAAAATTCAAATGTGTAGCTATTTTTCATGGCCACAATTTATTTGATTCCCTAAATGTCTTTAGCAATCTGTTTTTTTATAAAATTTGTTTAAGGATTTCCATGCTTCTTTGGAAAGGTCAAACAATTGGCAAACACATATTTGATATCCCTTTCAGGTGCAAATATCTATTAATCCATCATCCTTGAAAACCGAATCCTGAATTCTCTTTTTTCTGATTCTTTTCTTATCATTTCAAGTATCAAAATGTCAATTCTTGTTTAAAAGAGTACGCTATTTTCAGAAATAACTACATACACCTTATCTTTGCGAGAAAAGGTAGATTTCCATATTCATAATTCTCTTAATCTGTAGAATCGTTCAAGTTTCCAAGGTTTTTTCGCGTCTTGTTCTTCGCAGAGATTTCGTATGTGGTGGTCGTGAATTTGTCTTTGCTGTCGGAATATGTTTGTATCCGGGTAAAAGTTCGTTTATAAACAAAGCCATTGCTGCCTTAGAACCATACTTTTGAAGAAATCCGCTCGAAATTGTAGGAATGCTTTCCTTAATCTGTACTAGTCGCATTTCACCTTATTAGCTGCATACGTCAAGTTCCGATTGCAACATATATTTTTGTTGCCAAACCAAACTTTTCGTTCAAAATACAATTTTTTCCGAAAAGCAAATCTTGGTTTTGTGAACCTTCTTTATGCTTGAGTTCAAATGCCCGTACGTTAAAAGACGGTATGATAAAATAAACCTACTCTTCTTTCTTTGCTTTCCCCGAGAACGATAACTTCAAGCTCTCACGAACTATCGATGGCGTGTGGATGGGATTCTTACACAAACAAAACAGTTAATTAAAGTACTTTTGTGAAGGAGACGTTTTCGTCCCCAAAAAGGGACGAGTCTCTCACCTTTAAGGCTACCAGGATAAAACCTTCCCAAGTCTTTTATTGCAGGTAGTACATATAGCTGCTATAAGAACGATCGGATAACTAATGTCAAAATAATACAAAGTCCATTATATTTCGTTTATATACGGTAGTAAATTAAAATGGAACATTATCTTTTTTATACCCTTGCAGAGGGTATTATGATTTCAGTCAGAAGTTTGCAACGCAGTGAAGGAGACGTTTCCGACCCCATAAGTATATACATTCTTGATCAGCATCACTGGACTGTCCGTCCTATTCTGCGCAAACTAGTCTCTCAGTTTTAAAGCTATCGGGCTGATACTTTCCCAAAAGTCTAATTTCTTTTGCAGGTAGTATAAAGGTCGGAACCAGCCAGATCGGGCAACTATATCTTATAGTCCCCATAGGAATAATAGGAAAAAACATTTTTTTTAATTATTTCTTTGGTGTTTTTTAACATATAAACTCCAACGCTTGAAAATAATATTTTTTAACTAGTTCTGAACTTTGGACTTAGTTTTATCAAAATCAGACGAAATCATATAGCTGCCGTAGGAACGATCGAAAAATTTGTGGGAAAATAATATGAAACAAATTATAGCTCTGGTGTTTTTTAGCATATAACCTCCTACGCCTGGAAATAACATTTTATAATAAGTTCTGAATTTCGAATTTAATTTTATCAAAATCGGACGACTGTATCATATAGCTGCCATAGGAACGATCGGAAAAATGGTGGGAAAATAATATGAAGCAAATTATAGCTTTGGTGTTTTTTGACATTTTACCTTTTACTATTGGGAATATCATTTATTGTATTTTTAAATTTAATAATTATAACTGCAAGGGTATACAGACTTCGGCTTGACGAAGTTAACTTCCTTTCTGGTTATTTCAATAATTAGTTTTGAGTTTTCCTAAAATCGGAAAGTTTTGTACATACAATGTTCCCCCGGTAACGATTTATAAAGGTGTAGAAACTTCAGCTTGGCGAAGTTAGCTTTCTTTCTTATTTCTCATGGCTTTAGTAACAAAGGCAGCAAGCTATTGCTGAATCTTCGCACCTGTATCTTTGGATACACAGATAAATTCATGAAATGATATAAGCTGGGATGTCAAATTATATGAAATTTAAATATAGCTCTATAGAGTAGTAGGCTTTGAAGTAGGCTGTGCCGCAGCATTTCATGCATTGAGGCTGAATTCATAGTCAACTTTCGTATGTTTATGCACACTCGATTTTACTCTTGTCATGAAATGATTTAATGAAATAGGCATAGAATAAACACAGTAATATAAAATTTTCAATAGTTAATTTTTATAAAAACTTTAATTTGTAGGCCATTGTCGCATTTTAATAAGGTTCAACCAGTAGTAGAAGCGGACATCACAAGTAAATTCTACTTGTAGAAGTCTATATCATTCGCGTTTTAGTTATCTTTGCATTTTAATGCAATTTATTTAAATATGTAAGTTCATCGTAAAAATCTTTAACACAAAAATATTTTACATTGTAAAAATAAATTTCATAAATATTAATACGTATAGCTGAATACAGCTAATAATTTGTGTTTTACCGTTTGACATGGTGATACAAATATTTATAATAAAGAATATTGAAAAGGGGTGGCGTTGGGATTTGAACATGCATAGCGACGCGTCGTTTTGATTTCTAACCAAACAGTCCGGTCGCTGGCAAGGTCTAAAATTTAATACTTCGGTGCCCAAGAGCATGTTTCATTTTACGGTGATGTTATTAATGTGTTAGTCTTCTAATTTGTAAAAAATTAATTTATAAATGTAAGCAATTTATGTAAGCATATTTTGCTTGTTTTTAGGGCACTTTTAATTCATGGTAATCTTTTCTTAAATTAAATATACGCTTTTTGTTTTACCCAAAAAATTTCTTGACTTAAAAAAAAATTGCTGCTCTTAGAAAAATTAAATTTAAGTGGGGGTTATTTTCACCTGTTACTCGTAGAGTAAAAGGGTATATTGTATTTGGGGAAAAGTATGTAAGAGGAAGAATTTCCGTTCCCAATAAGTACATAAAAATGTAATTTTAGGTTTTCTTTGCAAAGCCTACACAACATTCTTGTTAATTTTGGCAGTTTAAATCCAATGATATCGATACACATTTTCCAAAACAATAGACACATTAAAATTCGTATTATCTGATTTCAGGGGTGTTTCAGTTACGTTAACCTAAAAATATGTATACTATCACATAAACTAAAAAAAAGAACATATGTACTCTTAAGACATATCTTAAAAGGAGTTAACACATATGAATAAAACACAATAAAATTAAAATTGGCTTTATAATTTAACTTAAAAACTTGATTCCTCTTCCAGCAGAGCGATTATCGCTTAAGTTCGATCTCTGAACCAAACCAAAGCCAAAATGATATGAGTCCACAGCCCTGGCTCTATCATCTCTATTTGTTCGAGTAACGACTTTAAGTGGAGCTGACTTGTATTTTTCGCTGAAGGGAAAATTTTGGATCCGTGAATTCAAGGCTTGCTATAAGACTTTGCCTCGATCAGTTAGAAAGTTGGTTGGAACATTAGGATGAAGAGCGTGGGCTCAAACCCTGGGTGAGTTATTTTTTTAATGTTTTGTTTCTAAAAAGGAAATCCGGAAACATAATCAAAAATGTGGACCCCAAGAAACAATCATGCGTTCAGTTCTTGTACATCGCACTGACTTCATAGAAGTCACAAAAATCAAATTTTTAATATGCGACCAAAATTTGTAAAATACATAATTTAGAAGGAATTTTTTCGTCGTCTCTAGTCTTTGAAAGAAATTTTTAAAGGAGTAAAAAAAGATTAAACTTGTGTGTCACAGAAACTGAAGACGGTTTTAGGAACGATTAATTTTAAAACAGTATCATCACAACTTTCACCTTTTCCGAAAATACCAGTGCTTCATGCATGTACTCAATATAGAATACCGAACTTCATATACTAAACATCGATTTTGGCATGACTTGCGTTGACTAGTTTCAATAAATATAAAATTCATTTTATATCTTGTTGCGGAACTAATAACTACTTGTATATTATACAAAAAAAAAAAAAGTTATGAACTACCTGGCCTCTAAACACACGAATCACCCCTTTCTTAGCCAGCTGATTGCGACTGCAAAAAATTAATTTATTTACATATATTATATACATATATACATATACATATACATATATCAATACATTAATCAAAAGACAAATCGCGCGATATTGTTTTGCAATATTTGCGCAGGATACTTTAAGAAGTGTACCCAATTTTTGTATTAAACAGATGGAACGGACATCGTCGACACTCTCTTTAGTGAAGAGCAAGAATATAGTGTCTTGTGGTGCTTCCCTTAAAAATTAGCAATTTATGTAATCAAAATGTGTTGATAGTAATTTTCATCAAGTTTTTCATAGCAAGTTTTTAATTACTACCAACTAGGGATGACATTGACGAGCAGTGTTCAACAACTTAAGTTGTTTAAATTGAACAGCAAGCGCGCGGCTAAGCATTCTTATAAACCACGCAACATTCCCCACCCCGTGGTTCTTCTATTACCAATCCTTATGATGTCCATTTAAGCCAGTTTGATTGCCGGGCGAATAACAAGTCCACCCGGTGTATGCACAACACCGCTACGAACTTGTTCATCATTGGCCAGGAGTTTCGTTTCCTTGTTTCATCAACAATAAGAAGCACGTCATTCACGGAGATTGGAGTTGGGTTCGGTTGAAACCATTTTGTACGTCTAGTCAGCGTGGGCAGATACTCTCGAACCTATATTTTCCAGAATCGATCTGCCAGTTGACCAGCGATGCGGAAATGTTTGGCTAAGCGTAAGCTGGTGGATTCCATCGAGTATTTGTCGTATTTCGTAGACTTCAATTTCTGCATGGAGATGGTGGTGATACTCTACTAAAAGTTATGCAATTCTGTGGTGATGTGAAAGTATAGCAGGACGCTTAACACTGACTTCTATATTTTCGATAGCGTCGATTCGACCATGCATGCGAAGCACTCCAACTGTGTCCAGGTATGGCGGGCATTTATATATAATGCTTTTCCGGTTTGTCAGGCAGCGGCCTTCTTTTAGGCATCGGATTTCGTCAAAAAATTCTTCCTCTTGTCATATCCAAATGAGCAGAAGCAATCTCACCAGCTCAGGTCCGAGCGGTTTTACAGAAAGAAGACGCTCCAATTTGTTGAAACGTAGCGGATCCGGAATAACAGATGCCAGAGGCGAAATTGGTTTGAGTTACCTCCTTGTGGTACAAAACTTGGGTCTAGTTTTCGAAATTTCATTTCTCAGTGGCCACCCCGAATCACCTTGCAACAGATAATTTAGTACTTCGATCTTATTTAACTATTTACTTCTACACTTTTTGTCCAGTTGGTCCTTCATCGGCTAAAATTAGTTGCGATGATACCCAACGCCATTCACAAACTTCGGATCCTTTAAGAATTTCTGCAACTCGTAAAGCTACAAATTGCAGGTACTTGCAAGGATCTGATTTTATCCAGAACAGAACATCTTGAGCATCAGTCCAAAATACGCGTTTTTTCATTTTATTTTGATAGCTCAGACTCCAAAGCCAGGCGCAATCCTAAAACCGCAACCATTAACATCATTTGTGGAACTGATATAGGTTCCAAAGGTGCTACTCTGGTTTTTGATGCCAATAAGAAGCAGCGGATTTCGTCACCAAGATCAACTCAAAACAAGAAAGGAAGTTAGCTTCGGCAAGCTGAAGTTTGTATACCCCTTGCAGTTATAAAAAATAATCAATGTTAGTAACATGTTAAATTTTTAAGGATTGTTGCTAGCTTCAGTGATATTTGTGTAAAATTAAATTCGTAATGCTGAAAAGTTGAAATATTCTATATCCCAGAGTTTAAGAAAATACGATAAAAATTTGTTAAAAATAATTATTTCATTAATTCTCTAACCGTTTTTTTGACAGTTATATGTTAGAGTCGTCTGATTTTTATTAAATTTAGTTCAAAATTCCTAAAAATACAAAAAATGTAACGATAGTATAAAATAATATGTCAAAAAACACCGAAGCTATTGTATAATTTGTTTTATATTATTTTCCCACCACTTTTCCGATCGTTCCTATGGCAGCTATATGATCTTCATAAAATTAAATTCGAAATTCAGAACTAATTAAAAAATGTTATTTCCAAGTGTAGGAGTTTATATGTTAAAAAACACCAAAGATATACTTTCTTAAATTTTTTTTCCAATTACTCCTATGATCCTGATCCTGATATATATACTTTATGGGGTCGGAAACGCTTCCTTCTGCCTGTTACATACTTTCCGACGAATCTAGTACCCTTTTACTCTACAAGTAACGGGTATAATTACATAAATATATATTTAATAAATCGATCACGTGCAAGATGGGTTGCTGATATTCGCAATTCGGACCGACGGAGATTTGAAAATGGAAATTTCGGGGAAAAGCAAATTGGTTTCGTTTGGTTATAGATGCACAAGTATATGTCAAGATATTGTTGCTGCCACGAATGCCCACCCTTCCACGATCACACCATCCCTAGATAAAGTGTGATCCCGATGTGAGGGTCTTAGCGCTCTATGTTAACACTGCATCTTCCGTCGTTGGCATGTCCCCTTTATCTAGTTAGGGGTCTACTCAAGCTTCATCATAAGATTCATTTATTATTGTAAAATATTAAAATCTACTGCAAACATTAGTTATCCAGGGCTTATTCCCAACCACAACCGATATTGCACAAAAGAAATAATATAAATATAAATTTATAGATATGGAAATACAAATATTTATTTAAAATAGGAAATTATGGTCATAATGGTCATATAAGAAAATAGAGAGAGGGCAAAATAAATTTAATATGTATTTTAAAAAGAAAATAACCCATGTGTATGTGAAACGTACATAACACCAGAGGGCATAGACTGTGGAAATTAAGTAGATTTTTTTGACTTTACATTTCAGAATAATTAATTTGTATGCATTCTCTATTCGCATCGAATTCGGATGAAAATTTTAAGTAGGCACTCGCCGAACTTTCCAGTCGCTCGCCATGGTCGACATGGCGAAAACTCTCAATAAAACAAAATCGCAAAACTTGAGAATATTTCTTGACCCTGAATATCCTTATACACACAAGCAGTTCAAGTTTTTTCTTGTTTTAATTTTCAAGGTACAATACTTTCTATTTTTGTTGTTGTTATTAAATGAGACAATTCGGCTAATGTTAGTTTGTCTGATATTCTGGTCGAAAGTGATTTCTTTATGAATATAAGAAAAATAGATGTTATAATAAAGATAGGGTGACTCACTCTGGTGGGGCGGGTCCGTGCCAAGCAAAGAACCCAAAATTTCCCAAAAAGATAGAAGCAAAGGGTTGCTGGTTTCCTTGCTTCGGGCTTCACTTTTTATTCTTTCTTTTTATGCCAATCAAACATGAAGTAAGCTTAGTTTATAGCCCCTGTAGGGAAAGAGATCTGCTTTTAACCGGTTCGGAAACAATGACCAGTGCTGCCAACACAGTGATGTTGCACTCAGCCTTGTTCGACATAAACATTCTACCCGCCTCGCAATGGGAAAAATTGCATCTCAGGAAAGGGAGCAAGTGCCCGAGTGGAGCCACTCTAAGGCTGAGCCTTGCGCCATGGGCAATCCTTTCTGACTCGAGCGGAGACCCGGCAGAATTAACTCCGCGTAGACATCAGCTCCAAAAACTGCCGACACTAAAGAAGGGAGGAACCATCTGTCATCAGCCAAAGTGATGTCTTGAAAGCCATCTTTGACCTTCGGATCCAGGGGCTTGGCCGGAGTTCGGGTCCGCATCTGCTCATCAACCAGCATCAGCAGTTTCCGGACTATCTTCGACGCCCTTATGCGGATTTCGGTGGTGCAAACCCGTTCATCGCCTACGCGAGGGGACAGAAAGGTTGAGGACCCTTCGGCAAACGCGGCGCCTGTAACCGTTAGTTATGAGTGGCAAAGCGTGGGTGGTGGTTGGCGCCATCGTCAACAATTTGTGGGAGTGAGTTAACAAAGGATAAATTGTATGGATAATGCGTATGATCGTGACTGAGGACTATGAGGACTGACAACACAGGATGACATGAACTTAGGACTGGTAAGACTGTCTGTTAGTCGATAATTTTGAAAAAAAAAACTGATTGATAGTAGATTTAGAACAAATATATATTTTTTCCTGTTCTATTTAATTACTTACATATTTTTTAAATGCAATTTTCTTCTTCATCCAATTCAATATTATAAATATCCTCATCGTCATCAGAATCGCACTGCAGATCGTTTTCATTTTCAGCTGTAGATGGAAGGTCCAAAAGACTTAATACCTCTTTTGAGAAGGGCTTTTTATTTTTTCTGAAAGCTGTTCGCCAGGTGTTTCGGTAGCGAACTTCTGCTTGTACAAGGTGAGTTCCAAAGTAAACAGGACGGTGCCATATCAGTTGAATACGGGGAGTGGTTGATGGTTAAAATGTGATTTTTGGTCAAATAGTCGGACACAAGCGTCGATCGATGAGACGGCGCATTATCGTGCAACAAACGCCAACTTCCATCTTCGCGATATTCGGGCCGAACACGTCGAATACGGCGCACCAAACGCTTCAAAACTCCAAGGTAGAAATACCGTATTAACGTTTTGGCCGGGTGGAACAAATTCTTTGTGGACAATACCCTTGGAACCATAAAAACAAATCAGCATTGTCTTCACTTTTGACTTCTCCAGGCGCGATTTTTTGGGTTTCGGCTCGTCCGGCGCCTTCCATTCAGCACTCTGGCGTTTCGTTTCGGGATCGCATTGAAAACACCACGTTTCGTCACCAGTCACAATCTTGTAAAGGAAGTTCGGGTCTTTTTTTGCCCCTTTAATGATGTTCTTCGAATGTTGAATTCTGAGCAATTTTTAGACGTCAGTCAATTTGTGCGGAACAAACCGTGCACACACCTTTTGTAAGCCCAAATGTTCGATCAAAATGCGATAAATCGATGTTTTGGAGATGTTCAATTCTATTTCCATGAATTTCAATGATGATTTCGGCTGATTTTTATGATGGAATTTTCGGTGATCACGGATTTTGGTTGGCCCACATGTTTATCGTCATTTATGTCCTCACGACCACTTTGAAAACGTTGAAACCACTCGTGCACTCTGCACCGGAATAGGTAATCATCGCCATAAACTTGTTTCATCAATTGAAACGTTTCGGTAAAAGTTTTACCAATTTTAAAACAAAATTTAATGTTGGCTCTTTGTTCGAAGCTCATTTTCGCACCGATGACAAAAACATACTGACACTTAAAACGCAATAACCTCACTTCCAATAGATGAAATGTCATGAAATTTTTACTGGAAGTCGATAAACGATAGCAGATTCTAACGCACCAGTTGACATATAGATGGCGCCACTAGAGGGCGCTAGATTAAAAAAGTCCTGTTTACTTTGAAACTCACCTTGTATATTGAATGATCCGTTGAACCCTCAAATCCATAGCTGCAAATTAGTTTAATTTCAGAACTGTTTGGAAACTGGTTTAAAACATCGGCTTGCATTTTAATAATTCTGTGAGCAGTATGATCTAAAAGGTTTTGTAATGATACTTGGGCAGCCGTTTCGGTTACTTTTATATCTACAGGACGGCATTGTAATTTCGATTCCATTACTAGACTATAGGTTGGATAAATGTTACCGTGGCGACTTTTATTCATAAGTCTAGTGTTCATGTATTGCTGTTTTGTAAGAGATTTTTCCAGGAGGTAAGCCAAAGCTTCATCGGGTGTAAGTGGAATGGATTTTTGTACATCAAATTGCTTTCTCGATTCAGTTGAGTATTCGGGTGTTGTTATGTTTTTTTTAAGAACAAAAGCCGTGTCCTTCTTGTTTTGTTTCTTTGCAGCGACTGCTGCAGCATGTCCAAGAAGATTTGTGTCAGAATTATTTTCATTTGCAAGCTCAGATGCCAATTTCCTTTTTAAACTTGTACCCGCATTCGTGTAAGATAAGGTTGGACGTCCCATTTGCTGTGGCGTCTTGCAGGTTTCATCGATAGTAATTGATATTTTAGACGCCAACCATATAGTATGCTTAGACATGAACCGTTCAAACATGTAGTTACATTTGGGATGATATTTATGAATGTAACTAAAATTACAGATTTTTTTTGTCAATTTCCTTTATTGTCTTGGATTCCACATCGTTTTTATTAATTTTTGTGTATATCCAATCCGATACACATTGAATTTTTCGATTGTTGCTGCGCCCTATTTCGATAAGTTCGCTGTGAGTAAACTCAAACGTGCCTATATATTACCAAAATGTGAGAAAAGGGGGACGAACGGGGATGAGTTTTTGGTTTGTGGCTAAAGACAACACTCACAAGTACAATCTGGACCAATTAGTTGCTTTCAGCATGGAACAGCTTATTAGTTATATTCCACGAAACAAAAATCACGCATGTTAGTTTTCTGGAAAAAAAAATACACATAAATGGGACATTACACAACACTGTACCTATACATAAAATAACAATATACATTAAATAGTGCATACCTTGAAGATTGCTTTCCATAATTTAGTTGACTTTTCTGGACCAATTTAACGCGTGTCGCGCAACATAAAGCAACTAAATATTTAGCTCACTTTTAAAAGCTCTCAAATAGCTTTGGTGGCGCTTTTAAAGCTTTTCATTAAATTTTTTTAAATCTATGATGCATTTACTCTAAGATTAAAATAAGAAAACAACGATATATTAACATCGAAAAATCGACTTTATGCCAAAAAAAAACGACAACTGGACCATAGTGCATTGTATGAATAGACCTCGAGTTTAAACGGGCCTCAATTTTCGATAGGAGGGTAGCTAACTCTTCAAATGTGTCCTAGTCCTCCCATATGAGGCGCTCCAGGAGGGTTGAAGTGCCAGGTCACATTTTGGAGACTGTAGTTGGACAGGATCAAAGCCCTCGAGGCTTCAATGAAGTCCTTGGATAAGGACGTGGAGGCTCCAACAAACGTTTTTTCGTTGTCAAAATGTGGTGTGGACAGCCACGTCGCGCGGAGAAACCCAAGAAAGCGGCCGGAAACTTCTCAGTTGACAAGTCTGGTGTAGCTTCTAGATGGATAGCTCGGGTGCTAGAGCAATAAAAACGCACCCCTACACCCCGACCGACATAGCTTTTAATATCAAATGGTTCCGTGTGGGTGAATGGCCTGGAAAATGTAGATCTTGCATAGGGCAAGTCTCCCATCAGCTGAGTTTGCAGCTTCTTTTTGTGAATGGTACACACTCGAAAAGAATGAATGGAGTCTTTTACAATATTCCTTATGTTAGGGATCCAACACTTGGAAAGAATCAGTCGAATCATCAATTGATTACCTCCGTGCTCTTAAGACACCATGGCTGTCGACAAGAGGGCTTAAATTGGAGATCGTGCTGGAGACTGGAATTCGTTGCCATTTGCTTAATGCCTTGCTTTCTATTGGAAACTTATTTAGCTGAGCGAGCACAAATAGCCTCTTGGACGTCAGAGAACTCTGTGGCAGTGAGTTCTGCCGTTGACATCTTGCTTGCGACTCATTCTTGCAAACTGGAATAGCGATAGCGATTTTACATTTTATTGGGCGTTGTTCGAGCTCTCTTTCGAGCTGAAGCGACGGATTGGTTGTGAAGCAACTACTCAGGTCCGTGCCAACAGAGGTTGCTGCCCTTGAACTCATGGACCGAGAAGCCTCTGCTTGCCAGATCAGCTGGGTTATCTTTCGATTTAACAGGAAACCATGGTTCTCTGTTGGTGAGTTTATCAATTCTCGCGACTCTTGGCAACAAATACAGTCCAAGTGCATGCTGGCTTGCTTAGCTAACTCGTGGAGTCTGTCTGCCTCCTACTCCTACATAACAATATGTATCATACTGAATAGGAGGCATTTCGGAGAGAGCTGCTGCAGGACAAAAGCACCGCACCACACAGTTCTAAACGCGGTATGGAAAGGGACTTTACTGGGGCAACCCGCGTTTTGGATAGTAGCAGGTGAACCAGCCGTCAGTCGTTTCGACGCGAACAAAGATGGCAGCACCATAGGCGCTCTGCGATGCATCGCTAAACCCGTGGTACTGCAGTTCTGCCACTCGATGAAATATTACCCACATTGGAATGCGAATTTTTTTCATGGCTGGATACCCTTTAAGAAAGTCATGCCATTTTGTGACGATATCAGTCGGCAGAGGCTGAACCAGCCTAACTTCCGCAGCCAAATTTCTAGCATAAAAATGTTGGCCCTAACAATGAAAGGCGATAACCATCCTTCTGGATCAAACAGTTTAGCTATCTGGGATAAGACCTCTCGATTGGTGTAATCTGTTAGGAGAGAAATATCCATCTGCAAAAAAAGGAAACCATCAGTTATCGCATGCCAATGGATTCCCAGAGTTTTTGCCATACTAGCGTCTTCCAACTCAATAAAGTCGGCCCTGATCAAGTGTTCTTTTGGAATACCTTGTTAAAGTTTCTTCTCGTTTGAGGTCCACTTGCGCAGTAGAAAGCTTGTACTATCGCACAGTAGTTGGACCTGTATGGGAGCCGCGGCTAAAAATACTTCTAGTTATTATATCGTTTTGAAACTTTCCCCAAAATTCTATAAAAATATTTTAATTATAGCAACAAAAAAATTCGACATATCGTCCGACTATATCCTATAGCTACCATAAAAATATCGAACAAAATCTCAAACGCGTTGCTATTTTCAGTTTCAAACTTTTTTATTTAAGTATTATTACATTTAAATAATACTTTAAGAGGAAGAGGCGTGGTTTATTATCCGCCCAATATTAATCCGTTAGCTTGGATTATTATGTGTAATAAATGATAACAGGATGTATTTAATTTAAATCATCGAGTAGTTCAAATGCTGATGCTGATAAAACGGACTTTTTTGAATGTGGGAGCTTTCTTTGGCCAGTAACATAAGGATCTGAGCTCAGAAGTAATCTGTGCATCAAATCTGTGTTTGTGTCAATCTGAGAAGTCTTCTTGGTGTGCTGTTTTCTAAACATTTTAATGTCCTTATTTTTTGACTCTGCAGCTTCTTATAATTCTCCAATCGGCGCAAGTGCATAATTTTTGACATCTGGAGCATGAACTAAAATTTTGTGTACGGATGGTGGAAGATAGTACCATGGATACAAGCTTATCAGCTTTCTGGCATTATCAAGTGCATATTCTCCAAATTTGGCCGCATTGATTTTTTAGCCTGATGCCAAATACTGCAGCAATATTGAACACCGGATTATAATATCTTCATCAATAGCCATTATTTCTGCTGCTAATTTCGGATTTTTAAAAAACGCCGTATTGCCATCATTTGACGTGCCACTTCCTCCACTCCTAGGTGTATCCACAATAATTCCCATTCGTATGCGAAAATCATTCTGCATTGGTGATTTCCTTGTCGAAAGTACTTGTTTTCCTTCTGTAGTATTAACTCTCCAGCTCTTCAGGTCGAGTCTATACGATACATGCAAGAAGAATTCAAAAAATCGAATATAGGAGCTTAATGGAGACAATCCAAACTCAAAGCGTGATTCATAAACCTTCTTTTTCAAACAATTTTCCAAATCGTTAATCTTTGTCCGCTTCGCCTTACATATGTAGCACTTAGAAGATGACGTGTGACTTAGGGCACTACAAATTTTCCCATCAACCATGGTCAACTGCAAGCTGTGTTTAGTTTTAATTTCTTTACCGGACACATTACATGGCGTGGCATTCAACACTTCAATCTTAGCTTTGAAATACTTTTCTTCGTCTTCAGCTTATTGAGTCGTTTCATTTGCAAATTGCAATCTTAATGGTCTGCAGTATCGTGTAGACGAAGGTCGCGGATTCTTCCAAATTATTTTTTCATCCATCAAATCCCCATTTTCCAATTAAAATAAGGTTATCAGAGCAATCAATTCCAACGCTTTCAAGAACATCATGCTGAAGTTTTACAATCCTCCTCGCAGTGTGGTTAACCAAGCTCTGTAACTCGACTTCAGCTTTTTGATTCACTTACAGTTATTTTGTCTCGATAGGTTAATTTCTTAGCCTTTAACAGTTGACCGTAGCTTGGAAAAAGGTCACAGGAGGTCTTTGAGTTCTCATAGCTTCGAATAAGAAAATATTGATGCTTTTTCAAGTTTGCCTCCATGAGAAGCAATAGGACTTCATCGATGTTAGCTTTGCTACACATTGCATTTGATTGAAAGTTGCACGATCGTAAGTCACAAGCTGCAGATTCTTTAGTTATTGAAAGTTCAGCAATTCTTCGTCTCTTAGTTCTTTTTGATGACTCACTAAAGTCTACTTTCGGACGTCCACGCTTAGCTGTCTCGATCATTTCTTAGGGCTTACTTGGAGTGCGTTTCATTAAAATTGTTTCCTTTTCGTTAAGCCAATTAGATTAAAATTCAAGAACTGATGCCTATGGCACAAAAAAACAAGACACCAATATTAATTAAAGCATTAAAATAAATAAAATATAAATTAATTATTCCTGATTTATATTCCTGTCATACTGAGACTTCCATAGTAAGTTCTCTTCAGTGCTTTAATGAAAAAAGGCTTGCTGCACTAAATTCAACATCTTTCTATTAAAAAATTATACAAATGTTAAATAAAAAACGTTTTGAAGATGTTTAAATACACTCATAAATTAGTATATTTAAGATACACTTTTTTAAGGTTAATACCGAAAACAAATATTTTATTTAATTTTAATCTTTTTAAGAAATTAAAGGAAAGGGGAGAGTGAGGTACGGATAGTAAGAAAAGTTTGGTTTAACATGTCAGCTATAAATAGTCATCACCATGAAAGTGCTATCATTGGAAAGCATTTTTTTTCGACTATACTTTCGACTTTTTCTACAACATTAAGAAGTCAATTGCAAAGCCATGGGGAAATGTTGCAAAGTGTCCAAATACTTTTTAAACTATCCTATTGTAAATGGTATCTTCCCTGTAAATGGTATATGGCGAAAAAAATATTTTTTTACATTAGATTCAATCTTGGGACATTTATCTTTTCATCTGAAACGGAATAAATTTGTGTTTTTTTTTAACCTTTGCTAATGATATCAAATTGCGACTATAGCTTTTTGTCGCGGTGGTCCACATTTAGGTACATAGAATTTTTTCTTTATTGACCTACAGCTTGTCATTACTCCCTGCGGAATTCCTATTCATTCCCAGAATAAATTGTTTCCAACCCCGTTTGATTAAAATTTCATTCTGCTGCGCAACTTTTACAACTTGCCCTTTGAGAAAACGGATGTCGGACTGTCCACGCCGCCGCCTGTGCTGAAAGGCTGAAAGCCTTAATGGGAGCAACTGTTTCGTCGCGGGATGCATCAGGTTACATCCGATAGCTGCGCTTTCTCAACTTTTCGATGCCAAAGAAGCAGAAGCTTATCCCTCATAATTTTCAGTTCCATCCCTTTTAGACACTTTTGTAAACGAAGCATGTTTTCGACATTAGAGAATCCTGCTGCTGCAATGATTTGCTCAAATGTCCCTTGAAACATTGGCCACTCCTCAGGGTCCCCGGTGAACGAAGGAAGATTCTTGTGTACAGCTTGCTTTACGACGGTTTGCGAGGTGGTGATGCGGCCATCGGTCTAGCGGCCATCCGACTAGTACGTTCCTAATTAATATCTTTTCGGAAGCTCTCTTCTTCCAACATGTCGAGCATTAGTATATTTCTGTTGACGTTTGAATTATCGTTAGTGATATTCTGCCCGTCGCTGCGCTTATCCATATCAATAAGCTGGTCCACTAGTTTTTCGATCTTATTTTGGTTATCGGACGAAAATTTTTTTTGGCATAGTTCGAAACTATAACCCTTAAAATATTTATCTAGCTAAAATGGCAAAGCGTCACAGGAAAACTTGAATTTTTAAACGCGTTTTTCTCCACATCTTTTAAACTAGTATAATATGTTCAATAAATGGCTGGCTATCATATAAAATCTAAGTATCCAACATCATTTAAAAAAACAAAGAAGAACGCTATAGTCGAGTACATCGACTATCAGATACCCGTTACTCAGCTAAAGGGACCAAAGGGAAAAGGAGATTTGCAAGCAGCAAAGCGAGATAAAAATGCACCACCTACCGGCGGTAGACAGATTTAAGCGTTATGGGCGTTAGAGTAGGCGTGGCAAATTTTTGGATCAATCGATAGGTGTTGACGAGAGCAATACATTTCAGTTTAAGTTTTTTAGCTAGCATAAAAATTGTGGGCGCCACAGGTTTGGGCGGTTTTTGGGCGTTAAAATGGGCGTGGCAAACTTTTTTTTGGGTCAATCGATAGGTATTGACAAGGACAATACATTTCAGTTAAAATTTTTATTCTAGCATTAAAATTGTAGGAGCCATAGTTTTCGGCGGTTTGTGGGCGTTAGAGTGGGCGTGGCACTCTGCTGAAACAAACTTGCGCTGCGTAAGAAGCTCGGGAATCTGCACGGCCAAATCTCAATAGCCTAGCTCCCATAGTTTCCGAGATCTCAGCGTTCATCCGGACAGACGGACATGGCTAGATCGACTCGGCTAGTGATCCTGATCAAGAATATGTATACTTTATGGGGTCGGAAACGCTTCCTTCTGCCTGTTACATACTTTCCGACGAATCTAGTATACCCTTTTACACTACGAGTAACGGGTATAAAAATAAGAAAGAACTCTATAATCGAGTACGTCGACTATCAGATACCCATTACTCAGCTTAAGGGACCAAAGGAAAATGGAGATATGCAAGCAGCAAAGCGAGATTCAAATGCGCCACCTACCCGCGATCTCAATGTATGGTTATGTGGGCGTAAGACAGACTTAAGCGTTATGGGCGTTAGAGTGGGCGTAGCAAACTTTTTCTTGGATCAATCATTAGGTATTTACGAGACTAATACATTTCAATTTTTACATAGCATGAAAATTGTGGGCGCCACAGGCTTGGCCGGTTTGTGGGCTTTAGAGTGGGCGTGGCATATTTGCGTAACAAACTTGCGGTGCGTACAAGTCTACGAAACCTAAATCTGAAATCCCAATTCTCTATCCTTGATAGTTTCCGAGAAACCCGCGTTCATACTTACGATTTTTTTAAGTTTGTGGGCGTTAAAGTGGTCGTGGCAAACTTTTTTTTGGGTCAGTCGATAGGTATTGATGAGAACACGGACAGACAGACGGACAGACAGACGGACATGGCTAGATCGACTCTGCTAGTGATCCTGATCAAGAATGTACAAGGTGGCCCACGAAAGATTTGCGCGTTAAAATCGGTATAAAAAACTACGAGTTGATATTTTTCAAAATTTTTTTTTATTGGATAGCTTTAACGTTGCGGTTTATGTATGAAACACCACTTCGTTCATATGGCTCCTCGGCTGGCTTTACACTAGCCCATTCGGTCGAACCAATTGCTAAACACATTTTCGATGGCCCTCAATGGCTTCAATCTCGTGCTTTAAGTAGTCAATCGTCTCTGGGTGGTTGGCGTAACACTTATCCTTTACGGCACCCCACAAAAAATAGTCCAACGTGGTCAAATCGCAGTTGCGTGGCAGCCAGTTGACATCGCCGTTTCGGCTGATTATGCGATTTTCGAACGTACCGCGCAAAAGATCGATTGTGACGTTGGCGGTGTGGCATGTAGCGCCGTCCTGCTGGAACCATATGTCGTTTATGTCTTCCTCTTCCATTGGGGGAAAGAAAGAAAGAAAAAAGTTCCAACATGCCGCGATAGCGGACACCCGACCCGACCACATACCGCACCAAACAGTCACTCGTTGTGGATGCATTGGCTTCTCCAAGACGACGTGTGGATTTTCTGAGCCCCAAATGCGACAGTTTTGCTTATTAACATAACCACCGAGGTGGAAATGGGCCTCATCAGAAAACACGATTTTTCGGTAAAAATGGTCATCTTCGACCAAGCGCTTCTGAGCCCATTCCGCGAACCGAAAACGCATTGAATGGTCATGCGGCTTAGGCTGCTGAACCAATTGAATCTTATACGGCCTTAGACGAAGGTCTTTGGTTTAAACCCGTTGCAGGGAAGTGCGCGAAATGTCCAACTCTTGAGCACGGTGCCGAGTTGACGTCGACGTATTGTCATTGACACTTTCGGCCACCGCAGCGGTATTTTCGACCGACCGAACTGGACGAGCGCGTAAACGTGTTGTTTTATCCATCAACGATCCAGTCTCAGGCTCACGCTTCACAAAACTATCCACAAACTGCCTGGAAGGCGCTTTATTTTTTCCGAGTTTTTACCGCAATTTTCTTCCAGTTTCGGTTGAAGACTCTCCACTTTGGAAGAAAGTTTTCAATATTTCCCAATTTTCTTCGAGCGTAAACTTAACCATTTCGTAAACCGCAAACCTTCTACTAAATATCTGACACATTGACAATGACAATCGAAATGTCTAGATGGGACACCCTGTATATACTTTATTGGGTCGGAAACGCTTCCTTCTGCCTGTTACATACTTTCCGACAAATATAGTATACCTTTTACTCTACGAGTAACGGGTATAAAAACTGTCATCTTAAAAGATTTTCAATTTTTACCAGGGACCGTATCATTATGAGTTTTATTTTAAAACTGAAAAAGTAATCATTATTTTGTATTAAAAAAAAAATCAAAAATAATCATTATAATTGAGCAAAAATTTCAAAAATAATGATTATTTATGATTTTTATTTTTTGGATTTAAATTAAAACTCATTTTGAAACCACGGCTTTCCTGTGCCGATTTTTAGACAATTTTTGAATAATCCTACAAAAGGAACGCAAAGGAGTGTCCTGGAAAAAAACGGTTATATTGGCCTACTGCATCCTTGCAGATGATATTTTTGCTAAGAGGGATCTGGGAAACCCAAGTCAAGCCTCTTGCGAGACGATTTGGGAGCATAGAGAGTTTTTCATTGTAGGACCCTTTTTGTTTGTCTATCTCATCTTTTACGGCAACAACGCCGAGGTCCCTGTGGATGTTTTGGTTGCGAGTATACCATGGTGCCCCAGTGATAGTTCGTAGGATTTTCGATTGAGCGCGCTGTATAACGTCTACGTTGCTGCTGCTCGCGTTCCCCCATAGCTGGGTGCCTGTCCAGATGGGCTTCAGAGTGGAGTTGTGGAGCAGAACCATATAGTCCAGCCGCAGACCCAGTGGAAGCTGCTGGACTTTAGTATTAGATGTACATTCTTGCGATCGATGTGTCTTCTCAAAGTGGACGCCGAGATACCATACTTCAATGACTTGGGGAATCTGCTTACTATTCAATAAGCAGAGAGAGTAAACGTTATGTGTTTACATTTTTGTTCATTTATTTTAATACTCTCTACTACCAGGCTAGCTGTGTTGTTGCTCGGCCTGGGCACCTCAAGCCACATGAGTTGCAGTGTCCTCAGCGAACGTAGATGTTGTTAGCTGATCGTTCGAAGGAATATCCGCTGTGTATAGGACGAACAGATCAGGCCCTAGTGCGCTCCCTTGTGGGACTCCAGCTTCGATAATGTAGTCGTCAGATGTTTTTGTGTTGCACCTTACTGCGAAGACTCTGTTGTAGAGATACGACTCAAGTAGCTGGTGAGTGTAATCAGGCAAGTGTGTTTTGGTTTTGTGCATAAGGCCATCTAGCAATACTCGATCGAAGGCTTGAGATACATCGAGGAATATTGCGCTGCAGTATTCCCGATGCTCAAAGGCTGTGCGTATTTCTGATGTTATTCTGTTAGCTTGTTCGATTGTTCAATGGTTTTTCGAACAACTTAAACAGACACGATAATATACTTATTGGTCTGTAGGATGAAGGAATTGTGTAGTCTTTTCCTGGCTTCGGTATCATTATGATAATAGATTTTTTTTTCATTTTTACGGATAGTAGCCAAGATTTCATTTTTGGGGTTATTAGGTCACCGCCCGAGTCCTTTTCGGTTTCAGTTCCCCCTTGACTTTTGCGATCTCTTTTAGCTGAAGAAATGTTGGTAAGGAAATAGTTTTAGATTCGATTTGTGGTAGGACAGTGGCAGGGTTCGCGTGGAAGACGCTTCGGAGATGTAAAACAAAAGAGAGCTCAGATTCGGGTGAAAATGTTCTGTACCGCAGTTGCGCATTTTCTGCTTCTTGCAGAGCAGTCGATGTCCGCTTCGATGTTGAACTGAGGGGTTAATTTGATGTGTGAACTTACATACTTTTTATATTTTAACCAGTTGGTTATGTAGTTTTTGGGCACTTGCGAACGGTCTGATAAGAGGTCCGACAGCGCTTTGGCCCTTATTATATTGCGTGGTATGTTTCTTGTCACCGCAAAGTCTATTAAGTCTGGAACTTTCCTGGGGTCTGTTGGCCAGTATGTGGGGCTGCCAGGGGAAAAATAGTCTTATTTGTTGCTCGGTTTTGTGATTGCATTATATAATTGCCTTTCCTTGGGAGTCACGGGGCGCGAGTGCGTGTGTTTGGCATTATAGTTTCCTGCAGCTATAAAGCGACCTCCAAGTAGGTTGTTAAAGTCCATGAATTGTCCTTCAGAAATTGTAAAACGAGTCAGGCAGTAGAAAGCGGCTATGGAGAGGTTTCCGTTACCTGACTTCACCTTGATAGACGTGGCGTGCAAGTAATTAGTTGCAAACCTTTGGTGAAAGTAGTGCTTGATGCGGGCATAGAGTCATTACTCCGCCCAGTTCATTTGGTCCGCGAACTTATGTCGTTTTTTTCTGACGAAACTATGTCGCTGCTAAACGTCATAAGATCGCGCGAAATTAAGCGATTTAAAACGGCGAAATTAAGTCGTTACCCCCTTGATGCGTTCCCTGATTAAGATGTCGGTTCCGCCGTGGGCTTTACCGTCTGGATGATCTGTGTGGTAGAAAGTGTAGCCTCTTACTTGAAACTTGTAGTAGCATAATGTCGATATAATTTTAAAAAAATTTAGAAATTGTATTTATTTAGTAGATTGTATAATACATTTTCGTCACAAAAGTTGATATCAAAACTTTTGTTTGCTGAAGGTGCGATTGTCACTATATTTCTACTTCGTATAGAGGTGTTTTCGTTTGAGTTAATCTACTTAACATTTTACATTTTATCTACTTTACATTTTTACATATTACACATTTCACTTTTATCTACTGTGACGTCAATGACGACGAGAATGGAATGTTTGAACGATTCGAATGTTAATTTAATAATATAATGGCAAACCAGAATTTTAAGAAATTTTGATCGCCATTTAAAGGGTAAGCAAAAGAAAATTGATTTTTATAATGAAGCGCAAATAGGCCTGGCATTCATTTGTCGGGTAATTCAAATTGAAATGTTGATATTAATAATTTAAAAAGAGTGTGCGGCAAAAATGCATTATATTGAGATTACTTCGGTTCTTTTTAGTGTGACAGCGTTCTAAGTAAAGTCCGTTTACTGCAAAAAAGTCACGGAAAACGAAAACCCTTCAGTTTTTGTGGAACCTGGAGTTTTCGAAATTTCAGGACGGAAAACCGTCCCGATATATCTGTGGCGCCACGTCGAACAACAACACCAATTTTTCCGCTTTTCTCTTACAGACCATGAATAAGGAAACTTTTATAAATTCAAAAAATGCTATGAAAGTAAGCCACAAATTAAATGGAACTACAAATGAAACTAGAAATAAAACAGGTCAGTAAAAAACATTAATAATATAACCACTACACTACACTAAGTACAAGACATCTGGAGTTCAATCTAAACAGAATGAAAAATTAATATGATTTGATGAAATCCAGTATTAATTCGGTCTTGATACGGCACATAGAAATTTGATATGTTCGAAATGATAAAAACGATATTTCGGTAATATTATTTTTACATTATAGCGGTATCAATTTGTATACCCTTGCGGAGGGTATAATGATTTCATTCAGAAGTTTGCAACGCAGTGAAGGAGACTTTTCCGACCCCATAAAGTGTATATATTTTTGATCAGCATCACTAGAGGAGTCGATCTAGCCATGTCCGTCTGGCCGACTGTCCGACTGTTTCTACGCAAACTAGTCTCTCAGTTTTAAAGCTATTGGGCTGAAACTTTCCCAAAAGTCTTCTTTCTTTTGCAGGTAGTATATAAGTCGGAACCAGCCGGATCGGACAACTATATCTTATAGCTTCCATAGTAATAATCGGGAAAAAAATTAAAAAAATTATTTCTCTGGTGTTTTTCAACATATAACTTCCTACGCTTGGAAATAACATTTTTTAATTAGTTCTGAATTTCGAATTTAATTTTATCAAAATCGGACGACTATATCATATAGCTGCCATAGGAACGGAAAATTGGTGGAAGAACAATATGACACAAATTATAGCTTCGGTGTTTTTTGACATATTATCTTATACTATTCGGAATATAATTTTTTGTATTTTTAAAATTTTGGAATTAAATTTTATAATTATATCTGCAAGGGTATACAAACTTCGGCTTGCCGAAGCTAACTTCCGTTCTTGTTTGAAATGTTTTTGTTGTAAATTGGATATTGTTGTAAATTTGATATTATAATTGTAAATGTACATTGTAGTAGATTGGATATTAAAAATACCAAATTAATATTATTGTTCATTTAATATTATAATTAATATACTCAAATTTAAATAAAAAACAATATATCAAATAATTTTATTATTTATTTTATTTTATGTTCATATACGTTTTATTACCTATTTACAGTTTGTACAAAATATTAACAGTATTTCTTATTTACACATTAGTTTAGATATTTACATTGGGTCTTTTTTTTACTTATGTATACTTATTAACTAAAATTTCTTAATTGTGATTATCTTATAATAATATATTTTATACAACCGTATAAGATACCAGTTCGACATCCACCACATAAGCTTGAAAGTGCTCGCTAAAATTTGAAACCTTAATTAATTGAGTAAGAACAAATATTTTTTTTGAAAAACATTCAAGAATATGCAAAATTTTATGAAAGCCAATGAAAATTACGTGCATCTGTCCATACATACATATGTATGTACATGTGTACGCGTTTGAAAAGCGACTTTGCAGGGCGGCGTAGAAAAAATAATTAATAGGCATGTACATACATCTAAACATAAATTTAAGCGCATTTTAAAATATGTTTATGTTTAAGTGCAATTATGTTTATTGTAAATGTACATCATTATTAATTTTGTTTTCACGCTGGCACAAGCTTACGTACATACGTATGTACTTACCCTGCAGTTCCATATTCATCACGAAGCCGACTGCGACGTCGGCAGAGCAGCGACGCGCTCTCAGTCGGGGTCCGCAAACAGAACGCACAAAAAGTTATTTTGGGCTCTCCCTCTCTCGCCATGTCTTAGCTGGAAAAGTGTGTGTGAAGGGAAGGAGGCCCAGCAACTAAAATAGCTGGACTTTTGTGCACCCTTGCCTTTTGAATAATGCGACATTCTTTCGTAAATGTTAAGACCACCAATTAAAATTGTTTGTGCCTAACCGAAGTAGACACTTCCGGGTCACACAGCGGGACAAGGGGGTAATGAGCACTTGTCGCTGGCACGGGAACGCTTTGCTGGCAGGACGATCGCGTCGCGGCAATGGTAACGATGGTTACTGCGATTCCGGACCACAGGCGATGCGGAACTGCGCTGAGGTTGAGCTAACGTTGGTTAGCTGCTAGTGAAGATACTGTATAACGAGCCCTATTCCCAGGGGTAGGAAGTAGAACCGCGGAGTTATGAGATGCGTTGATAACTGATTTGTTCTTCATTTGATACCTGCTTATATACTTGGAACACGGAAGCTTAGTGTAATGATTAGTGAAATAAGCTATATTCTAAAGTAGGTCAGGGAATTATGATTATGGTGCAGTTGGCTCAGCTAAAACTGAAACATGTGCTGACTGCATTGGCGCGTCAGTCTGCCGTTGAGTAGGTGAGACGGTATGTTAGTGAGACATATAATATGCTGAGCAGCAATGCAGTGGGTGCTACTGAACGCCTGGTACTGACACTGCAACATGTGCTGACTGCATTGGCGGGTCAGTGAGCCGTTGAGTCGGTGAGACGGTGAGATAGTCTGTAGTGAGTCCTACTGAGCGCCTGGTACTGTTCCCAACTTGGCTACTGGTGATTTGTTGGGTATGGTCATGTTGAGTATCTTTTATATTTTTATATGTTTATTACTGTTGTTGTTGTTGCTTGTTGTTTTTCTGGTAAACGCGCATTTGTTCGTCTTTTTCACTTGCGTTAACTTATGTGAAGGAGTTCGAATTACCCGCAACTAATGTAGTTACACGAAATAAACCAGTGGTTTAAAAGTTATACCTATACGATTCGCAGGTAAGTCTGTCGCAGACCAATATTTATTTAAACAGTGAGAGTAAAAACAAGTTAATGTATATTAAAGCAAAGGAAAATACAAGAATCCCAAAAAAACACGTGGCGGAAAAAAATAGCTGTGAAAAATATTAATTTTACGTGAAAAACAAAAAATTATGCATATAAATAAACAAATAAATGAATCTGTGAATTTAAAAATCTTATTGAGTGCATAGTTCCTAAAGATCAAAAATAAGAGATGTTTGTTTTTAAAACTTATGTTTGTGGTTAAAATTCGTTAAAAATGAATATTAATAACATTAAACCACAGTTTTTACTTTTGTGTACGTAAACAAACATGGCTATTTAAATAAAAGTCTCATTTCTTAGTCCCTGGAAAAGAGTTAGTTTTCCCGCAAGTGCAAAATAAAAAACATTTTAATAAATAATACAAAGGTATATAAATAACGTGTGGTATATTTTTCTTTATAATTTTTTACAAAAAAGAATAAAAAATCAAGTGACCGAAAACAAAAATTTCATAATTTATTCTCTTGTTTTTTAAAATTTAAGCTTAAGTTTATGTGTAAGTTTAATTTTTAAAAGACTTCTGTGATTTTCTTTAAATGCAAAAGATAACATTTTCTTTATTATAAATAAAACTTACAAATAACGATTACTTTCGGTCACTCGGCAATCGCTCTGGTGGAGCCCTCGGAGCCTGCCAAAAAGGCGTTGCAACGTCAACGACTCCGTGAAAAGTTGCCTAACATGTGATTTTTTGCTGCTTAATTAAGCGCTCGACATGTGCTTTTTCTGCTGGGCGATTTTTGGGCGTTAGAGTGGGCGTGGCACTTTGCTAAAACAAACTGGCGCTGCGTAAGAAGCTGAGGAATCTGCATGCCAAATCTCCTATAGTTTCAGAGATCTCAGCGTTCATCCGGACGGACGGACAGACGGACATGGCTAGATAGACTCGGCTAGTGATCCTGATCAAGAATATATATACTTTGTGGGGTCGGAAACGCTTCCTTCTGCCTGTTACATGTTTTCCGACGAATCTAGTATACCCTTTTACTCTACGAGTAACGGGTATAAAAATAATTCTGTTTGTCAGTATGTCAGTTTGTCCGTTTCTCCCAAAATTATGTTTTAGGATCCTGGATATTTTAGATAATGTTAAACAGCTCAATATAAGAAACATTAGTTTTACCACTTTTGGAAAAACTAGCTAGTTTGTCGGAAAAACAGCTAAAACTAGCTACTTTTATACACCCGTAACTTGTCAACTACTAAAACTACAAAGGTATTTCGAAATACTTTTTACGTCTTTCAAACATGATTTGTCTAAATACCACCGTTTAAAAATTATGGGCGAAAGTTTTTTTCCGATTTTCTTCAGCTTTGTTTCTGATTGCTTAAAAACGGCTTTTACGATTTCAAATTAAATTTTAAGCTAAGTAGTTCTTGTGATTCCTCAACCTTTGACGTGCGACACATTGCTGTAAAAAGTACCTTTTGAAAGTTATTAACACACTACAATAGAAAATGTTCGAGTGTGTAAAATCTTAAATATTTTTCTGAAGCGGGCCGAAAAACTAAATTTTGGCAAGTGTTTTTTTTTCGAATGTAAAATTATTTTTTGTTACAAATTATGATATCAGGACATTTGTATGTTAAAGGTGCGGTCGTCACTATTTTTTTACTTCGTTAGGAGGTGTTTTTGTTTGATATGAAGTTTACTCACCTTTTCCTTGTTCTGCGCTCTTAGGGAAACACTGACATTGTACGTCTGACCAGCTTCACGATAAAACTCAAGTGGCAAAAAAACCCCCAAAAACGTATGTTAGTGCAAGCGAGACAACATGATCGAAGTCGGCCAACTCGAATTTCGAATACATCTTTTTCGCTTCCACTCACGTGATTGATGTCTTCATATTGCTATATCCTCTCTTTTACGATGTCAAAGAATTTCCGAAAAAAGAGAAATCGACAACTTGACATTTTTTGATATCAATTTGACATTATTTAATGGTAAAAATGATATGTGTCTAAAAAACACAGATTTACCATGTGCATATCAAATTGATCGTTTTTTTCTGTGTATACAAATATGTTTAACAAATTAATGGAATGAAGTGTTAATTAAACAAGTAAATATTACTCGCTTGGTGAGACAAGCTTTTTTAGTCTGTTCTTGTTGATCTTTATTAAGGACCTATGTTATTGGCGATCTTAAATCGTTTTAACAGCCACAAAACAAGCGTAATCGCATGTTGCAAATCAATGTTGTTATGTCGGCATTGTTACGTGGGCATATTAGTGCCCGAGTCCTGACAGGGACTTGGGCCGAGGGAGAGGCGTCCGATATTCTGGCACCATTTGCCGGCATAAGCTACGTCGTATTCGGGTCGTGGGATCTTGGTAAGCCTCTCTCCTCTCCAACATAACGAGAATAAATATTAAAAGTGCCTGGAAAATAATATTACTTCATAAAGTTCGTCGGTCGTCAGTCCACACTGCCCCACAAGCTTAGCTGTCGCTTGATCGCATTACGATCGGGCTGTGTTTTGGCCATATTCCCTCCCCTTCACACATTCGTGTGCCAATGGATCGTCGCGGGCCGCGCAATACGATCCCCTAGTGTCAAGGTTGTCCGTCGAAAGTTATGTCATTGTTCTTGACCTACTTCACTCCTCGCGTCAGCACACCCCCTTTGTTAGAGTTCTAGCACACCATGGTTTTGAATTCTTTTTCACATTATAAATTTATTAAATAATATTTATGTCGGCGTGTGCCGGTGTTGAATAACATAATATTGGTTAATTCATATAGGGATTAAATTAATTGACAATTATTGTATTAGCGGAGAGTATCGATTTGACCACCTGTGAAGGTGCACACATCAGCAAAATGCTGACTATTCACGACTGCAAACGTCGCTCAGAGGGCTCTTGCAATTGTCATATAATTACAAGGCTGATACTGGCCGCTGAAAAATTAACATTTAATTATTATGTATAAAAAAAGGTATAAAAAGAAAAGTATATCTAAATGATTATATATATGAAACAATTATTATATGTGGATGTTATATATTATTACATGTATTCCTAACAGATTAATTCTTTGTCTTAACTAGGAAAGTATTAACATTGCCCAAAAACAAATTCTTATCCAGACGGGAAAGAACAATGACCGTTGGAACGGTAGAGATAATGATAGCTTTTTCGGTCTTATTACAGTGGGCAAGTGGAGAAAAATCTAGACGGAAGGTCTCAATATATAAGTATTCCAATTCATTCACTGTTATTGGTAGGGTCGCTTTTGATAACAAGTATAAAATTCTTACGTTAAATTGTGGATCAGTGTCTATTGTTTTTGCTAAAGCTTCTGATGTAATCATGGTGCACGGATATATATATATATATATATGTATGTATGAGAAAAGGAACCGTGTTCCGACAAACTTACCCTCTTTTTAATCCTGGGCGATGAGATCTCGACGCTCCGGATCCTGGGCTTTGGGAGAGTTTATAATTGATTTATATACATATATACGTGCAAGACTTGAAGGCGGTTTACAAAAACAAAACACAAAAATTATGTTACACAAAAAAAATAACACTATCGCTGTATAGACATGTATGTATGTATGCATCGTATGCGAGTTCCACTGAGGCACACGTCAGTTCCAATGCTCGGGCTGGGCTGGTCGGTGCAGCTCCAATTTCTTGTTCAGCGTATGTAATTGGGGGTTCTGTTTACACTTGCATTCAGAAATGCATGTACTCGCAAATTGTTTTTGATTGTTTTGGCGATTCACTTTTTTGTTTATAATATTGGAGTGCAATTTATTTATTATTATTTGTATTGTTTCTATTGTCTTTTTGCTGCTTTTATTGTCTTTTTGGTGGTTTCACTTCACTGTATCGGCTCGGCTTATGCTCCAATGTGGGTCACCACTTTCTCCAGGGCATGATGTTGGTCGCGGCGTCTCTGGACAGAGCGCTTGTAGATCTTTACAACCTTAAGGAGCACTATAACCAGGAGTAGTCCAACGATGAGCTTCATGGTCTTGTTGACATCCTGAATATCATCTTGGTGGTCAACGATCTCTACTGTGTTAATCACAATGGCGGTGCTGCCGGCCACTTTAGACGTTTTGCTACCCATCTTGGGGTCCTTAGGCCATTCACTTGGTTCACTAGTTATTTTCGTCCTTCGGGATTTTGCTGGTTGACTCCCTCCAGATTGTGGTCGATCGCAGGACCGGTTATCGGGACTTTCTCCTGGGTGAAGTTGATCCTAGGGAAACGTCAAGACATCCTTCTGGACACCAGCCTTCTTCCAGTCGTGGTCTGTGTTGACGGGAGTTGCACTTCTAGACCACCGTCATGGAGAGATCAGAACAATTTCTCTGTCTTTCTCCATTTGGCTGGGGTCTTTTATACCGGACTAGAGCTTTCGCTAGCCCCCATATTGGATGAATTAACTAGGTGTTCCCACCTAGGGGTACTGTTTCTCCATTTCCCCTATTTTAGGAGTCAATGGCCGGCTGGTGCACTTTGCCACCTTACTGGATTACGGTTACGAGCAGGTCGATCGTGGTCGTTGTTCTGGCCACGCGACACCCATGAGTTGTCGAATTGTTTTTGCTGTTTTGCTTTTATCAATCGCAGTGATGTTAGTCATTACGGCCCCTACCCTCAACTAATGGCAGTTGTTTTACCGGGGTTAATCTTGGTATGGGGAAGGGCGTACGTAACAGCATCCCCGATGTAAATTTGGGCCCTTTAGCAGTCGTGTCGCTGAGGTGGCCATCAGCGCCAGTGTATGTAGCTAACACAGTTCTAATTAAATTCTATCTGCTACTTAATTTAAAAGAAGTCATCCCGCGAAAGTAAAATTTTCGCCGGTTGCCGATGCCAGAGAAAGGTCTCGGAAGCCGGACTGGTTCAGGCCAGCCAGAACAAACGAGGGAGTTTTCTGGCTATGTTCCACTAGCCAGGGCCTGGCCAAGATTTTGGTGGAAATTATGAAGCCGATGTTGTATCGTTAATTTTTTATTTATTTATTTTATCACCACAATTGTGGAGTACATATTTTAGATGTAATATATTTATTTGATTTGCCGTATATTAAACTTAATATTCTTTACATAATACTTGTTTTATTAATTAAAGTAGTTCTCGGAAGCATTTAATTAACCACGAGTATTATTCTATTATTATTTTTATAAATTGTCCTTTGGGGGTGTTCTTCCAAGCAAGTCTTGACTAAAACAAAAAAAAAACAAAATCTTTACGCTGAATTTCTCAGTCTAGACCAATGGTCGGGTCTAGGTAGTCTAGGGTGCACTTAAGAGAGCTCTCCTAGGTGGGGACTGGAAGCACCAGACTCAATCTTGTTCATATCCTTCTCTGGGACACTTGTATTCGCCGGGCGGTACGATTCCGCGAATGTAGATTTATAATTGACTAGCAATACATGCCGCGAAGTAGTCATCAAAAATTACAAAAATTGGCAGATTAAAAAAAAAAAAAAATGAGATTAAAACCTTTAAAAACGTGTCGTTTGTCAATCCAATTTGGAGAAATAAAGTATTTTCTTATATCATGTATGACAATTTTAATTGGGCGCTTCATTAGTATGTTTTTGCTGTTTTAAAATATGTTAGCAAAAATCTATATCAAAACTAAAATACTTCAAAAAAATTTCGATTAACGTATTGCGTCTCAGTCGTTTTTGTGAGTGCATTGGTTCCAAAGGTACTGCAGCTTCGTTAATAGTTTGGGTTTTGGGGGAAAAAAAACGACACAACAGAACAAAATTAAGAACTAAGATGATTCTAGGGACTGATAATGGCATCCATAAGCTGATCCATTCTGCAATCATAGTTTTGGTCAGTTATGGGGCGGGTGTTGTAATGTGTGGCATCCCAGGGAAAAATGGTACGAAAAACACGCGAGAGTTTGCTGTGCGGGTTGTTGAGAGGCGTGTACGTGTGTGATTATTTGGACACTTGGTACATATCCCTATTTAACCCAAGCTAGCTTCTCTGGGACACTCGTATTCACCGAGCGGTGGATGATGGGTTTCTTTACCGTGAGTCAAGGTGAACCGGTGAATGTAGATTTTTCATTAACTACCAATCCCCGCCGCGACGTAGTCACCGAAAATTAGCAATACATTGCATATTGGAAAAAAACAAGGAAGAACGCTATAGTCGAGTACCTCGACTATCAGATACCCGTTACTCGGCTAAATGGAGATATGCAAGCAGCAAAGCGAGATTAAAATGCGCCACCTACCTGCGGTAGACAGATTTAAGTGTTATGGGCGTTAGAGTGGGCGCGGCAAATTTTTTTTTGAGACCAACACATTTCAGTAAAAATTTTTATTCTAGCATCAAAACTGTAGGAGCCACAGTTTTGGGCGGTTTGTGGGCGTTAGAGTGGGCGTGGCACTCTGCTGAAACAAACTTGCGTTGCTGAGAAGCTCAGGAATCCAAATCTCAATAGCCTAGCTCTTATAGTTTCCGAGATCTCAGCGTTCATCCGGACAGACAGACGGACAGATGGACAGACGGACAGACGGATATGGCTGGATCGACTCGGCTAGTGATCCTGATCAAGAATATATATACTTTATGGGGTCGGAAACGCTTCCTTCTGCCTGTTACATACTTTCCGACGAATCTAGCATACCCTTTTACTCTACGAGTAACGGGTATAATAATGCTGTAATCAAATTTTAAAATTAAAGAAAATGGAATAAAATAAAAATAAATAAATAAAAATAAATTAATTAACTAAAAATGGCTACTCTAAAAGCAATTAGAGACACATATGATAGGGACATTCATTTTAATGAAAGAATTCTGCAATTAGTTTCACCAACATCAGTAAGAATTAGAAAATTTATATATTGAAACATTTAGTTTAGATACTTCTCCACTAATTCATTGCACAAGCACCCAAAAGGGAATTGTCCTATCCACCATCCCAGGGGTACAAGTTAGATCAGTAGTAGACGAACACCCAATACTAGGTAGAACAATAGTAATGATGGTCTTTAAGAAATAATTCATCTCCACAATATAATGGAATGGAATGAATTATATAAGCAGATAAATAACATAAAAGTTGACTTTGACAAATCATATAAGTCACTTACTCAAAACAGGCCAATTCAAAAAATACCATTAAAAAACATGTGGAAATTCTAGTAAAATGCTTTAATGAAGCACGAATACTAATACATGGCCAGAGAGAAAAATTAAATCAAGATCATTGGTCCCGAGTATCAAAATTTTTGATCAGACTACGACCTAATTTAATATCAATCAAACAAAAGTTTAAGTTGGACATATCAGTACCGACTATACTTAACACTTCCCTAGCAGTTGAAACTGGTGATGAACCGGAATCCACAAAACAAACTGACATTGACCAAATAGAATCAGAAGACCTTACAGAAACAAATCCTAATATAGAAGAGCAAGATTTAAATAATCTTACTATTCCAGCTGTTTTAATGTCAGATCTGGATAGTTCTGCAGATTCCGATGATAGTTCAAGCATAACAGAAAATAAAATAAGAAACAATATAACAATGGCACAATATATTATTGATTTTATTAATACAGCATCCAAGCTTATACCAGTTTAAGATGGTAAAGCTGAAAACTTAACAAGTTTTATTGATGCATTACAAATAATAGAATCAATAAAAGGCGAGCACGAACAATTAGCAGTTTAAATAATAAAAACAAGGAAGAACGCTATAGTCGAGTACCTCGATTATCAGATACCCGTTACTCAGCTAAATGGAGATATGCAAGCAGCAAAACGAGATTAAAATGCGCAACCTACCAGCGGTAGACAGATTTAAGCGTTATGGGCATTAGAGTGGGCGTGGCAAAATTTTTTTTGGATCAATCGATAGGTATTGACAAGACCAATACATTTCAGATACAATTTTTTATCTAGCATGAAAATTGTGGGCGTCACAGGCTTGGCGGTTTGTGGGCGTTAAAGTGGGCATGGCAAACTTTTTTTAGGGCAATCGATAGGTATTGATGAGAACAATACATTTCAGTCAAAATTTTTACTCTAGCAACAAAACTGTAGGAGCCACAGTTTTGGGCGGCTTGTGGGCGTTCGAGTGGGCGTGGCACTCTGCTGAAACAAACTCGCTATGTTACTTCCCCGCTGTCCAGAGTGCAATAACGATGTTACATTGGCCCAGCTTCGCGCCTCGGATGCTGTTCGCTGTTCTTTTTGTGCCACCGCGCCTATCATACTTCTTGCGTAGCCCTACCGGACGATGTGCTCAAACTCTTATTAAATCCAAACATACTGTGGCAATGTGATAGCTGTTTGGTTGCGAATGACTCGCATTCTAAAATTGATGAATTCGATGATAAATTGAAAGCCCTGGAGCGCTTATATCAGGGCCTTAATAATAAATTCTTGGAGGCGTTCCCCCTAAAGATGATGCATTGAATCAGAATTTAAATGTAAATCCCAAACCTCGTCTACCGAGGCCTTCCAACGTAGCTGCAGCTCAATAAATTCTTATACAGCCAATATATTGCTGATATAGAGTATAAACTAATTACCAATTCTAATTCATTCTGGCACTTTGTCAATTCTAAACGAACAACCTCCTACTTTCCTTCCCATATGTCATATGAAAGTCTTTCAGCTTCTTCGGATATTGGGGTCGCTAATCTATTTGCTAAGTACTTTGCATCTAACTTTGAACCGAGCTCGCTGTTGAATGACGATGATTCACTCAGTGCCATTGCCACGATGCTAAATATTGGGTGCTTAGATGTTACTGATTTGGACTGCTATATGGCGGCTGAGAGTTTTAACGACTCTGGAAAATTAGACTGCGATGGCCTTTCTCCATTTATTTTGAAAAACTGTATAGGTGTTCTTTGTGAGCCCCTAAAAATTATCTTCAACAAGTCTCTTTCCACTGGCGTATTTGCGCATAGATGGAAACTTGCCACAGTTTCTCCTATATTCAAGTCTGGTTACAAAAATATTGTTTCAAATTATAGGCCAATTGCGAAGCTAAGTAACGTCTCAAAAATGATTGAACGAATTGTAGCTAAGCAGCTAACTTTTCTTGCTGGTCGGATCATCAGTCCTAACCAACACGGTTTTATGCCTGGAAGGTCAACTACCACTAACTTAGCTACGTTCAATCTTTTTTGCATCCACTCGTTTATCAGTCATCATCAAGTTGATGTAGTCTACACAGACTTCGCCAAAGCATTTGACAAAGTCTCCCATAATGCTTTATTGGCAAAATTGCAGAAGAAGATTTCATTATCAATATTAAATTGGTTTAAATCTTATTTAGACGGGCGGATTTATAGAGTAGAGTGCAATGGTGTTTTCTCAAACCCGTATGTGGCAACTTCTGGCCTTCCTCAGGGAAGTGCATTGGGTCCGTTTCTATTCATCATCTTCATAAATGATTTAAGCTATTGCATAACAAATTCTGAATTCCTGTTGTTTGCGGACGACCTTAAAATATTTAGGTCTGTGAATTCAATCTCCGATAGTGAACTTCTTCAAAATGACCTAGTACAGGTGGGAAATTTGTGTTCTCGTAATAATTTGCCTCTGAACGTGTCAAAATGTTTCTACGTTAGGTACAGCAAACGATTGATTAATGTCCTCAGCTCGTATTCCATTAGTTCCCATATTCTTTTCTTAAGAAATGAATCACTGGACCTAGGAGTTATGTTTGATACCAAATTAACTTTCATTGATCACATAAATTACATAATTGTTTGTAAAACGAAATTACATAATTGTTTGTAAGACGAAATTCCACGCAATTTAAAGATCCGTACACGAAACTAAGCCTATTTTCTTCGTTTATTAGGTCTAGATTGGAGTATGCTTTGTATGTCTGGAGTTCGACTGGTACTACACACATCAATCGTATTGATCGTGTTAAAAAAAAATTCCTATCTTTTGCCCTTCTTTCTCTAAACTTTAATGACCCGGTTCCCTCTTACTCTGCGAAATGTCGTCTGGTGCACCTTTCTTCCCTACAAGAACGTAGAACAACTAGCGCACTAGTTTTTATTTGTGACCTGCTGTCTTCCAAAATAGACTGTCCTGCATTGCTGAGTAGCATAAGCTTTTCCGTACCTGGTAGTTCTTTAAGGTCATTTGAACCTTTTTTTATTCCGGCCTATAGAGCTAACTATGCTTTTAATGAGCCTCTGTGTAGAGCCTTGTTCTACTGGAACAAACTTCCATCTCTCATGCGGCTAAACCCATGCTCCTCCAGAGAATGAATTAAGAAAACCCTTTACAATTACCTTTCGTCCCTTAGTATTTAGTTTAGTAATAGACAAGTAGCCAGTTAAGGTACCAACTGTTGGCGAAAATAATAAATAAAAAAGTTGATATAGATATCGCTTCGGATCTGTCCGTTGAAGGTAAATCTAAACGGAAGACAGACAAAACTGCAATGGCGAAACTAATAGAAATGGACTCTGAAAGAATGAAATTTAGGCAGGATATGCTTGCTCTGGAAAGGGAGAAGTTTATGTTGGCCATAGAACTAGACAACCGAAAAAGCGCTTGGACAACGATTTGAAAACACTGGAAGTGAAATTAGCGAATTTTAAAGATGGAGTTTGAAATGAAAAATAAATCTTAAAAAAAAGATTTTGTTTATTGTTCAAACATCAGGTGGTACAAGTTATTCCTTTTATTTTCGGCGGCAACAGAATTTCGGGTATTTCCTCTTTCTGGTTCATTGCTGTTCTAGAACTTATTTAGATGCTCGTGTTGGTCCGGTATATCGTGATCAGTCAGCAAAATGTTATAAATTACACAGCACACCATAACCCAATCGCAAAGAGATACCTGGGCTGAGATGTCGGCTAGCGAAAGTGGGTAGGCAGATTCGCCTGCAATCCACTGATTTCCACAAAAATGTTTTTTAAGGTGCTTTCCAATTATTGAATTTTTAAAAATTTTAGAGTCGTGGTAGCAACCGAGACTTCCTATTACAACATTTCGAATTCGGAGTTTGTGGTCACATACAGCTTGCATCTTTACAGAATATTTGCGATGGCGCGAGTTATACACTTCATGCTTTTTTGGAGGCTTTTCAAATAGTTTTATTTCGCTGCCATCAATATAGCCAATGCAGTAGGGCCAACCTTTCATGATTTGGTTTATGAAACTTTCTCCTCGCGTTCTTCTCTTTTAGGCCTTGAAAGTCGCAAAATGGCAGTAAACACTCGTTCCGTGAACGGTGCTAACGTCCAACCATCACCGACCCCAAATATTGTAGAGATTTTTCTTACGGAAGAGCTGTTCCCTGACGAGTCCAGTCGAAACAAAACTATTGCTAGTTGCAAGTCATTTTGGTTCCAGTCGATTAAAATATTACGTGGTTTCTTATTAGATCCAACAAAATTAAAAACTGATCTTTGGACACCCTTAACATTTTCTTAAAACGTTCATTACTAAAAGAGCTCACCTCAGGACGTTATCTCGTCAATCATGGGATTTTTAATCCGAAAAAAGTCTCATCTTCGAAACGACTGAATAAGACTAATATCATAACTAAGGGTCTACATCATTTCTTCAATTTCTTCAACCACTTGATCCCTCGGACTAGCATTTACAATTGTTTAAATTTATTTACGCAAAAAATGTATAGCTCTTTTACCTATACCTTCAGTCATTTCAATATCAAGCACAGCATTGTTTATGACCCATTCCACCATTATATCCTTTACACTTTTACGTGGAATTTTGGGTTGTGCTATGCAGACATATATAGGGTGGCCCATCTAGCGTTTGCTTTTTGAACTATCGATCATTTTGACTTTGACATTTCGATTGTCATTGTCAATGTGTCAGATATTTAGTAGAAGGTTTGCGGTTTACGAAATGGTTAAGTTTACGCTCGAAGAAAATTGGGAAATATTGAAAACTTCCTTCCAAAGTGGAGAGTCCGTTTTTTGGGCCGTTTTTCTTTGAAAATGAGGAAGAAGCCGCCGTAACCGTTAATGGTGTCCGCTATCGCGGAATGTTGGAATTTTTTTCATTCTTTCTTTCCCCGAATGGAAGAGGAAGACATAAACGACATATGGTTCCAGCAGGACGGCGCTACGTGCCACACAGCCAACGTCACAATCGATCTTTTGCGCGGTACGTTCGAAAATCGCATAATCAGCCGAAACGGCGATGTCAACTGGCCGCCACGCAACTGCGATTTGACCACGTTGGACTATTTTTTGTGGGGTGCCGTGAAGGATAAGTGTTACGCCAACCACCCAGAGACGATTGACGACTTAAAGCACGAGATTGAAGCCATTGAGGGCCATCGAAAATGTGTTTAGCAATTGGGTCGACCGAATGGGCTACTGTAATGCCAGCCGAGGCAGCCATATGAACGAAGTGGTGTTTCATACATAAACCGCAATGTTGAGGCTATCCAATAAAAAAAAAAGTTGAAAAATATAAACTCGTTGCTTTTTTATAGCGATTTTAAAACGCAAATCTTGCGTAGGCCACTCTTTACAACACTTTCAGCTTTACATTTTTTAACAAATACATAAAGCAATACAAAAACTTAAAAGTTGGCTTTCTTTTGTACGTTAATTTCCTGCAACAATATTTTAAAATAAATGCGTTCACAATTCTCGTCTGGCAAACTTACAAAGTTTACAAAAATATCTTAGAAGTCATGAATTCTGAAAATTGGTATTGACACGAAAAGAGTTGTAAATCGTTTTGGGTGACACAACATAGGTGCACTTATAACCAATTTTTCCAAAGAAACTATGTGTCGAAAACCACGTTTGACCCTCCGCAATTGCAAAAGAAAAATAATTTTTTTTTTCCTTAAAATTGCCCATTGATTCCGTTTCGACGTTTTGCACGTCCATATCAATGTATCAATTTTAAGATATTTTTAACCAAATACTGAATATTTTTCTTTTCAAACAGGGAGGGTCAAACCTGATTAAAAAGACAAAGTTTCTTTGGCAATATTGCTTAGAATTGTCCATAGATTACATCACTTTTTTAGCTTTCTATTTTATGATCCAAGAACTACCGTCATTCTTCTTGGGGCACTTTCAAAATATTGTTTTGTAATCTAGTGTAATCAGCTGCTCTAAGCGAATATTGAAAGGAAATTTGTTATTACCTTTTAAATTACGAAGCTTCGCTCTCGCTTGCTCGTAGTACGATGGGGCGGTATTTCGACCATATTCCCTTCCCTTAACGCGTTCGTGTGCCAAATGGATCGTCGCGGGCCGTGCAAAACGATCCCCTATTGTCAAGGTTGTCCGTCGAAAGTTATGTCATTGTTGTTAGCCTACTCCATATCAAGGTTTTGAATTCTTTTTCCAAAAATACTGCTGTTCTTCATTCTACTTATGTACTTAAACAAGAAATATATATATATTTTATTCCAGAGGCATGCGACGTCTTCAACAACAGTGGAGAGACCAATCTTCTCTAGTTGCTTATCATGATTCGCACTTTGTCTATCAATTCGATTTATTTTAGTGTATTTCAATACATTTTTATTGTTTTTAATTTCATTTTTTCTCAAATTGATTTGTATGGGGCTATCGGCCTTTGCCTATGCATAAGTTTACTTTTGATTGGTTTGAATAACACATTTCTATTGCATCATTACTTTTCCCAAATTATGCTATTTGTCACTACTCCTCTGAGCGGATGGCTCGTACATCTTAACAGACATCACAGTATGTCGAATGTCGCTCTTATGGTTGATCCCCACCACGTTCTTTGATTTCACTGGCAGCGGTGGTTCGGTCCTCCTCTCTTCTCTAATCGGCTAAGGTCTTTTATACCAGACTAGAGCTTTTACTTGACTGCCGGTATGCCCTTGCTTGCGTTCCATTAATTTCTTGACTTTCATAAGGTCGCTTCCGGTAGAGCAAAACTCTGGTTTCATCTCCTGTGTAAATAGTAGTCAAAATCGTAGTCTTCTACCTTGTCCTCTATTAGTTGCCAGTACCATTAGTGGCTGCACCTGCCAGTAGTATATGGAATTCCTTAAAGACTTGTTGCCGGTTTGTTCCTTACAACTCTTGCAATCGGTCGACGCGGAACAGGAGGCTTTCAACTGCCATACCTTTTTCTTGGCCCCCTTCATTTATGTAGTTGGGCTCTCGTTTTAGGCCTCCTCTTATTTAAATAGTTTTTCACTTCGTGCTTATTAGTAAAGGCACGCAATTTTTAATATTTTTTCACATCTTGCTGCTTAATAAAGGCACGCCATTTTCAATCCAATTTGAGCGGCAAAAATTAAACAACAAATATCCCTTTCTAGGAGTGTTAGCAGCTTTTACTCAATTGGGTTCCGCTAAGCTACTGTCTGGACACAGTTCAAAGCTAACGTAATATAAAAAATACCTATTGTTACTATGTGGTAACTCTGTAATCTGTAGCTAACGCATCGCAACTACTGTGTTCTAGTGTTGCAAAAAGCGTGGCTTATCAGCTGACCTACCGCAACTCTTGCAGTTCTTGCACTTGATTTTGGCACGCACCGAACGCGTCTTTTTCTAACACTTATCTGCAACCAAATTCAACCGTTTAATCTTCATTCTTTTACTGCGCCCAGTGAACAATAACAAGCTCGGGAGCGATCGAACATTTTGGCGACCGTGACAGGACGCAGTCAAAAATGGACCTGTGACCGTTTTGCCCTTCTCCAGGTAGTCGATGTAGATCACACCTTGTCTTGTGAGTCCCAAAAAAAGGTGGCCATCACCTTTCCGGCCGATGGGACAGTCTTCGCCTTCTTCGGAGCAGGTTCGACGGGTGGAGCCCACTGTTTTTACTGTTCCTTGGTCGCTGTTGTGTACCAGTGGATCCATGTTTCGGCGACGGTCACGAAACGACACAGAAACTCCTTCGGATTGCGCTTAAACAGCGTCAAACACTACTCTGAAGTGGTCTCACGGTTGCGTTTGTTGTCCGGAGTGAGCAAACGCGGCACCCATCGCGCCGACAGCTTTCTCATGCCCAAAATTTCATGAGGATATGACCGACGCGGTCTTTTGACATGACGGTAGGCATGTATCTCGCGTATCATCAATCGGCGGTCTGCCAATACGAGATCGTGGATTTTTGTCACGTTATCCTCCGTGGTAGCCGTTTTCGACACCTGGGCGTGGCTCATCAAAAACCGACGTGCGACTACGTTGAAACTCGTTAAACCAATTTTTGACGGTCGCCATCGAAGGAGAAAAGTCACCGTACACAGCATGCAAGCGTTCTTTGATTTCGCTGTGCGATTTCCCTTCCAAAAACAAGAATCGAATCACAGACCGATATGGCTCTTTCTCCATTTTTGTAAAATCCGCGGACACGTTCGATTCCACACGCAGTCAAAACAAAACTACGCGTCCGATTCGGCAGAAATTTCTACAGTAGCCGTCAACCAGAATGTTCTACACGAGAGTAAATTTCTCTAGCGATAGTGACGCCATCGGGCGTTGAGGCTAAGTACTTATCGGACCTCCCCTCGTAGATTTCATTTAAGTGTCTATCGCATCGCACCGGGAACCAACGGGCGACTTCAGCGGCAACGAAACATCGAAGAAGTACATCATCAACGGAATCAACGGAGAGACATCAGAAGCATTGTCCGCCTATTTGAGCACAGGTCAACCACACTCCGGATCATCGCTGGACCACCAAAGCGCCCAGGATTACATAACTCCTCATCCCTCTCCCAATCAGCGATTTGCAACAACGTGCCGTGGCCAACATCCACACAGCTAAGCGGACGAAGAACTACGTTGCAGCGCACACACACACACACATACACACTGCATACTCTTTATTTATCTCTGTCGCCTTATTCGCATACCACTGAAAATAAATCTGTGCATGCATAAGCTTTACCGTTGCTCAGGGAGCTTTTGCTGAAATTTGTGTATACGCATTTGTCAATTTCTAACGCCGAGCTGAACTTTAGGTTTTGATTCCCTCTACTCAACTCAAAGGAAACAGCTTAATCTCTGGACTGCATTGTACAAATTCTCGAGTCATACTTTCAACAGCAATCTCAGTTGCAAAGCAGAATCGTAGAGTTAGATTTCGACGATGACGGACGCGACGTAGGCGAAATGTTATTTGTAGAAACAAAAAGCAAATTAAAATCACCTATCAACAAACTACGGCGCTCTAGCTTCTACTACTCTAGTTTTCTCAACACAACTACAAGCACGCACCACTCCCGACTGCCGAGTTTAAAGTTGCCACACTTCGACGGTACCTACAGCAATTATAAACGATTCGAGGGCGCATTCATAAATCTTGTACACAGTGATCCATTTATTCCTGAGATCGACAAATTCAATTATTTGTTAAATTGTTTGTCAGGACCAGCACTTAAAGTAGTAAGGGCGTATCAAGTATCAGACGATAATTACTCCAAGGCATTTGATCGACTTAAGGAGCTTTAATAGCGTACTTATCTTTCTAGACTCCATTACCAATCTGTTTAACCAACCAGCGATCGTCAAGGCAGATGCGGAAGAACTTCAGTGTCTAATCGATACATCGTCAGCTATTTGAGGGTCTCTCTTATATTTGGGCAGTGCGAATGATATTATGAATGCGATTATGATCACCCTGGTTCTCTCAAAGGTCGCCGTCAAAGTCATTTGTTACTACCCAGGCCAGCTGCGTTTACTGCAACTCAGCTAACCATACATATCTCTCTGCAAGTCCTTTGCTAAATTAAACTTAGCTTTACGGAAGGAACACGTAAAAAGGCATCCCTCTTCTTCAACTGTTCACGAAAATCTCACACCGTAGACGAGTGCCCGTCGAATTCAAGGTGCAGGGTCTGCCCAACGGCACATCACACTCTTCTACATGAATTCTCAACCAAACAAGATCATACCGCATCTATCAGAGGTATTTCAACGGTTTCGCATCATAGTCAGGCAGCAGCTCTTCAGCCAGGAGCCCCACAGGTTTCTCTTCTAGCACGTACCGCAAGAAAGAGTCTCATACCAACAGCGGTAGTCCAAATCAAGGATGGAACCGGTCAGTTTCAGTTAGTATGAGCGTTGTTAGACTCAGGGTCGGAGTTAAACTTGATCACGGAGGAGACTGCCAAACGTCTGAAGTTATCAAAATGCCGCGTCAGTCAAGCTATCAGTGGTATTTCGGACACCTCGTGGCAAATCAATTACAACGTACACACCACCCACAAATCATGAGTTTCGGACTTTAAAAGGACATCGAATTTCTCAGTGATCGCATCCATTTGTGCACAGCAACCTAGTAGCGGCCTTGATGTCACCGAATGGAACTTGCCAGAGGGGATCGTCCTAGTTGATCCAACTTTCTATCTACCCAGAAAGATAGACATTCTGATCGGAATTGAAGGATTCTACGAAGACATCCGAGTTGGAAAGTGCACGATGGGTACAAATATGCCCACGCTCATCAATATGTGCTTTGGTTGGGTTATTGGTGGAAGTTTAATGTTACCTACTACCTACCTACATCTCTAGATGAAATTGTTTCACATTTTTGGAAGGTAGAGGATTATCAAACGCCACGACAAACGTCTACCGAAGAAGAAAGGGTCTGTGAACAGCATTACGAAACCACCGTTGCCATTGGTTCTGACAATCGCATTACAGTTCGACTTCCATTTAAGGAATCACCGCAAGCATTAGGTCAATCGTACGACACTGCCGCCAAAGGTTTCTTCCTACTTGAACGTAGATTAAACAAAGATGCCTCCTTAAAAGAATCTCATGTTCAATTTATACGTAAATACATTACCACAGGGCACATGTCACTCATGAAAAGCATTGATAAAGGGAAAGCTCCATTGCTTTATTCCCCACCACTGTGTGCCGTAGCAGAGCTTGACCACAAAACTACGAGTAGTGTTTGATACCAGCGCGAAAACGTTGAACTCAATACTTACAATACAATACCATCCAACAAGACTTAATTACGACACTTCTTTCATTTCGCCTCCATCGTTACGCCTTATCAGGTGACATCTCAAAGATGTACCGTCAATTTTTAGTCGACGAGCGGGACAGAAATTTCAGCATATTCTCTGGAGAGAGAACGATACTGACATTCTACAGGTATATCAGCTGAATACGGTAACCTACGTTGTCTCAGCATCTCCTTTTCTCGCTATTGGTATTTTGCTTCATATAGTCAATTTGAACGAGCTAGATTATCCTCTCGCAGCCACAGTAATACGAACCGATCTATATGTAGATTTTTTAACAGAAGCAGATGATCTGCACACCGCACTACAAAAGAAATAGGAAGTCTCAAACCTACTAGGTAAGGCCGGATTGACGATGACCAAATTCAATAGCAGTTCATCAATATTGGGCAATTCATCAGACGGCAAGGTTTCAATGCAGCTGGAAGAATTAAAATCAACGAAAATGCTTGGATTAGCATGGCAACCATCTGACGATGTATTCATTTTCCAATTCAAATTCGACTTCTGAGACTTCTACTAGACGGACGGTCTTTTCTGAAGTATTTCGGATATTCGACTCGCTTGGACTTACCGCCCCCATCATCATGAATTGCAAAATGTTTATTCATGATCTAGTTATGCGGAAGCTTTCGTGGGATGAACTGATTCCCAACGATCTTGGTATCGTATGGGGCAACTTGAAAAACAGTGAACAGAGAACGGAAAAACTGCCACGTTTTGTATCAACCTTACACAAATACCAGAGTGGGCTTCACGGGCTTGCAGATGCCTGCAAACGTGGATACGGATGTTGTCCTTACGTTCGCAGTGTAATCAATGGCGTCGAAACGACCAGCTTACTAGTTGCAAAGTCAAGACTCGTTCCGATTCAACCCTTGTCGATCCCAAAGCTGGAACTCTGGGCAGCGGCACTGCTTAACAGAACGTACCAACTTAAACACAAGCTCAAGCCTTACATCTCAAAGGTATATTTTTGGACCGACGCAAAGACCGTTCCACAGTGGCTTGGAATGCATTCATCTCAATTGCCAACTTTCGAGTCTGACAGGATCTCTGAGCTGCAGTCATACACACACGACGTCGAATGGCGCTACGTATCAACAAGCAAAAATCCCGCAGACACCATATCCCGAGGATGCTCAGTAAAGGACCTTCAGCACAAAATGTGGTTCACGGGACCCGACTTCCTGAAAGGGTCGGAAAGCGAATGGCCATGCCTGCCTAATCCATTGAATCCACCCCTTTATGATAATCCTTCGAGTAATATTGTGATACCTAGCGTTATAGATGATCTTATCAACCGATTATCATCATACTTTCGTACTTTGCGTACCCTTTCCTTTGTTTATCGAGTGTTTAACAGGATCCCTGCAGCTAGAAATTCAACTGTTCGAGAGGTAGTTCACGTGTCGGCGAACGAGCTAAATCATAATCAGCAACATCGCTTTACCAGGTTGTACGCCGAATTCATCCATCGTTCCACATTACACGCAGGAGCGAGGGTTTTGCTTTCGTTACTTCGCGAGGAGGTTTGGAATGCACTCACTGCTTCCACTACAAGCCTCGTCTCATGTCACACATCATGGGAAATCTCCCTTCGAATCGACTGTACGGCGAGCGCCCATATCTGGTGTCAGGAGATGAGTTCTGCGGGCCCTTCCTGACCTCGTACAAAATTCGATGCAAGCCACCCTATAAAACTTACGCTTCAATCTTTGTTTGCTTTGCGACGAAAGCTACCCACATCGATCCAGTTTCTGAGCTAAGAACTAATTCTTTCTTGTCCTGCATTCGAAGGTTCATTGCCCGGCGTTGATAGCAGCAACACATCTACTGGGACAATGCAAAAAACTTCGTTGGAGCTACCAACAAAATTAAAGAGTTCCTAACTGCGTTACTGGAGCCCGAAGGCATCAACCTCCTGGAGTCGCTGCAACGCAAAACTGCAGCCGTGCGTGTTCTGCAGAGAGCTTCAAGGTAATAGAAAAACCCGAAAAGAAGAAAGATGCTAAAAATCGCAGGCGTCCAAAAACTGAGTTCGCCGAGTCGAAAATATCTGATATCGATAAGTCCCCTGCAAATGCTTTACGGAACACTGCCCAAAAAAGAACGCCTAAGTTATTTTGAAGCAGATGCTAAAGAAGTGGTTGGTCTTTTAATGGATGCAAACTTAACCAAAAATCAATATTCACTGATTCGACGTTATGTCAATTCGAAGCTTCCGCACAACTTGTTAGCAAGCTATGATAATGTTTTACATGCTAAGAAATTTAGCCATCCAAGTAACGTTAAAGTAATGGAATCGGATGCTCAAGCTAAATTATAAAACCCACTTGATCATACAGCATCACGTTTATTAAATCTTCAAACGGATGTTGTCAATGAAATCAAAAGCGTTTCAGTGAAGACACTCACCTTGATTGAAAAATGGGGTTTTGGATGGTAGCACAGGTCATAGCGAATACAAGCAGGTTTTTCAATAAAAATTCGGAGACAATTTAATATTTGTCACTTCTTAAATGCTTCTCCAACTGGTGACATAGTCGCCAAACCCAATAATTATATGGAAGAAACCATCATGAAAGGCCATCATCGACTCAGTTTTGTAGACCAATAAGGTTTCAATTAAAAAAGTAATCTACTCAATTGGTGATGATAATGAGGAGAATTATAAAAAGCGCAAATAGAGAAATTAGTTAACACAACTTTTGAAGGAAATTATCCAATTATCTCCAACTCACAATGGTGGACGTTAAAGTTTGCAATGTATTGAGTGGAACGTCTTCAACAAAATGTTATATATGCGAAGTCAAGCCAATTGAAATGAACAATATAGAAAACTGTTAGAGCAAAAAAGTTCACAAAAAACGGTTTGTCACCTCTACACGCTTACATACGATTTTTTGAATATTTTCTCCATGTATCATATCGTTTAGACGTAATATCGTGGCAAGTCAGATCTGCGATTGATACAGACAATCTGCAGATACAAAAACGCAGGATCCAAATGGGGCTAATAGTTGACAGACCAACGTTTTGTGGTAGTGGCTAATAAAACGATGGAAACACGGTTATGTTATTTGATCAACAAATGTTTTTAAAACAATTATTTTCACGATTTTATTTATTACTTATCATTTAAATACAAATAAATTAAAAACAATGCACTTAAAAATTGCTTTTACTTTTAATTGAATAATTTAATTTACATAAATAGCTGTGGAAAGGCGTAGGGGCTTATGACCATGCCCATTTTTTGAAAATAGTATTCTGGTAATTTTATAAGCATACGGTTAAAATTATAGACCTGTAAGTCAAGCGCAACTATTTTTGTCGCATACTTCCATACAAGTCCGACCACTGTGCAGCGTCGGCCAGAAAGCTGATCTAAATTGCATTTGCGTTAATTTCAACAAATAGTATTATTAAAAGGTAAGCTCATAGTTCTTGGTTTATGGAAATTCACGTCAATTTACCTATTAACAAAGGTCACCGTCACCAACAGCTCGATACCGGAAGCGTTGTCAATTTTGCAACGCCGTTAAAGTTACAAATCCAATTGTAAGTACGAGGACCAATATTGGCTTTAACAAAATACAACAAGTGGATCCGGCTATACAGACTGACATGGATCGTTATGTTAAAATCAAGCGAAATAAACCGAAGCTAAACTGCCCCATTAAGAGCCGTGAACAACTAGGGACATCTTATAACAACAGATTCGCCCTATGCTTCCGTGCTTCTTAAAAACCGGATTGATTCGCATGTGTTCCATAAATATAGCTATCGGACTCACCATCCGATTTTTGAATACTTTTGAAAAATAGGGCAAACGGATAGATAGGCCCTGCAATCGTTATTTTTTAGAAATTGGTAAGATTTTCGTCGTTTTCCATTGTGTTGGAAATGTTGATGTCATTAAAGAGCTATTGGTAATGTGAGTTATAATGATTATTAAACGAGGTAGAAGAATTTTGACGAATTTAGGGTCAATTTCATTTATACCAACGGTATTGATTTTTAAGCCAATTGGAGCAATTTAAAAAAGCACAGTCTGCTGGTGCACAAAGCAATTAAAACAAAAATAAATGGAATGTTCAACGAATGTTTTTATTTATGTAAATTCGCAGTGTAAATCTTCCTTTTCGTCCTACGGATGCTTCGCCAGTGAGAGCCGGATTGGGATTCTGGTAGTTTTGATAAAAAGATACTTCTATTAGTACAACGTAACCAAATTCTTTTGGCCCGAACTTACTTTCATTGCGAGGACACGCCCGGCAGGATGTCCATGTAGGGAGCGTAGTTATACTAGGCATGTTCCTTCAAACTGAAATCCTCTAGTGGATCTCCTTCAGCACTTCAACTATTTTGCGGGCTTTCCCTGTTGTGGTACTGCTTCCTGTCGGTGAAGTCCGACAATAATATACAACAGCTTGGAATAGGAGCTCTTTTTTATCTGCGCTGACCTCCTGCAGTCGATTTTTGGGTTTTCCTTCCATTTTAATTTTATAATTTCCACACCGCTTTTGCACGAACACCGCCAAAGATAAAATTTCTTATTCTTCGGGCCGCGGCTAACGGCGTTCATTGAAATTCACTCGCTAAATGTGGTATATTTTCTGGCATTTCCCTAGCTCATCTAAGTACCGCGCTGAAAAAGGATTTAGCCTGATATCGTACCTATTTTATTTCTTATCTCGAGTTGATGATTCGATTTCTGTCATTAAATACACATATTACTAGTAGATCGCGTTACAACCTTTCTTTATGCAACATATCTTTGTAGTCGCTATTAATGAATTCAAGAGGCGGAGCCAAAAATTCAGCCATTAAAACTGTACGCATAGAAACCGAAATTAGTTTGTAGTTTGTGATCCGCTTGTGTCACGCCCACTCTAACGGCCACAACGCTAAAGTCTGTATAGAGGTAACATTTTTAAAGATTTTCGGTAGTTGATGCACTCAGTTCAAACATTTGGCCATTATGCGGTTATTCCACGGCATTGCTTAGCTCATTCACTACAACATTTATTAGAGGCTTAAAAAGGGACAAAGCAGGCATGGTCACATTAGCATTTAAACGTTTACTTTAAACTTTAAAACTTAACTAACTTTAACTAGATGATAATTATGAACTTCTAAATAGGTACAAAATTATAGGCAATTAATAGTTTCTTCCTGAATGTTATTATATAGCAAGGTCTTCATTAATAAGTAGCAGTGTTATTTCTTGGTCCCAACAGAATAGATTAAACGCTGCTTGGCTGCAAGAAGCTGAAAAAAACAGGCAAAAATCATAATATTCGTTTTTATACTCGACACTGCAGCTCTAATGCTCTTAAATGATCAAAATTTACTTTTAAGATACAATTTTGCTCATTGGCCTATCGGTGCAAGTATTAAATTATAGAGGAAATTTTGTCAATTTTGCTCGTTAAGTGCCGATTAAAGCTTACATATGTCTGTCTTGCTCGCACTTTCGTAAAATTGTATAGTCTAAGGAAAAATTGCTTTAATAAATGAGCCGAACAATTGCATGGAATAACTGCATTACGACACCAAGCAATTCTTTTTACGCGCGGAGCCCTATTCCCTGTTGGGCTTTAAAACGAAATAGCGGCCATAGGTAAATCTATTATAACAATAGACAATTAAAACACATGCAAGACAAAATACAAATAGTCAAGATACGTATAATAATACTAATTAGCTGCTAGTCTAGGATAATATTATTGATTTATGGTGGTAGTCGAAGTTAGGTGATATAATCTATTATAATCATTGAAAAGTACTCAAAAATTCTTCATGCATGACGTAATTAGACCTACACCCTGCAAGCAAAAGGGCGATATTTCTATCGCCTGTCGTCCAGGAGTCACTTCTTAGTAACTTCTGCGCGATAGAAAGACGATAGTACACATTTTACAAAAACAAAATATACATGTGTCGCGTAGAAGTAACTTTTAAGTCACTTCTGCGCGATAGATAGACGATAGTACACATTTTACAAAAACAAAATTAATGGAAAAAAAAACAAGACATAAAAAGAGGTCGCGGTAATTTTCCGTTACCCCTTTTTTCTGAAAATTGTTTGGCCTTTCTTTTGACCCACGCTATTATTTTGCGCCTGAGCGTCATTTCGTTGCGCGATTTGTCTGTGTACAGTGCGGTTTTGTATCAATTTTGTGCGTTTTAAAAATATTGCTTTGTTTTTTCTAAATTATATTGATTGCTTAACATATTTAAATATCCCCCTCAACAAAGGGTGCGAAATTAAGTGCTTATCGTAAGCTGTACGATTATTTAAAGCTATTTACGGACAAGCTAGCTGTGGACATTACTTGGCGTGTAACTGCGGATCCAACGATTCTCAACATATTTCATTGTAAAAGGTAATGTCTTCTAGTTTATTTTTACCTTGACTGAGCAAAAAATAATTTTGGTTTCGGTTTCCTTTAGAAATGGTTATTAATAAATTTCTTATGTCGACGGAGCTGGACCTAAATAACATTGATCAGCAAAATTTCCTACATGCCAGTGACCTTGTATACAAGCGGACAAATCCCTCATAAATATAAATGAAAATATTGAAAGTATAAAAAAATATGTTTTTATTCAAGTTTTTCCAATTGGGAAAGACTCTTCTGGATATCTTCTACAAGCAAATGTAAAGTCACTTCGGAGTGACTTCCAGAAGTGACTACGGCGACACTTTTAGAAGTTACTTCGGCGATATCGCAATCGGATCGCGGAAGTGACTCCCATCGGGAAGAAATGTGCCACTTCGGCGGCACTTCTATGAGTGACTTCGGCGACACTTCCAGAAGTTACTTCGGCGATATCGCATTCGGATCGATATGCGATATCGCGGACGATCGTTTTCATCTTCTTGAAGACACTTAATAGAGCCTTCCGCGATAGAAAATGCTTGCAGGGTGGCGCGCAACGCTCTGAAGCCTGACTTTTCTCTGTTTTGCACTGATAATCTCTGCCGCAGCAGCAAAAAAGCGCGCCGAAGCTGAGTAAAAAAGACCCGAAGTCCCATGACGAAGTCATACGAACATCTTCGTTATATAAAACCAGTGGAATATAGTTTCTAATAAATGTATTTGGCACATTAAAGTGTAGGCTACCGAGTAACTCGGTTCTCCCCACTTCACCATAAATAAGATTCCGAATGAACGAGGTCCTAGCATAGGTCTACGTTTTGCTTATAAGAGTAAGTTAAATAAAGGTAGTATACGAGAGTAGGATGGTACTACCAGGGTTATATTACAGTAATTTTCCTTAAGGAAATATTAAAAAGTTCTTGGTCCAGACTCAATCCAGACTATATGTACTCCGCATTAAGGTCTTCAGACACGAGGGCAGTACTCAAGAATTGTTCGGACTAATAAAATGATCAGTGTTGGGACTTACCTATATACTTGTATCTAGGTAGGTACCTGGAAACAATTAAATGGTACCTTTTACTTTACCTAGGTATACAAATAATTGGCTACATTTTTCCTTACCTAGGTACAGATTTTAATACACCATCATTTCATTACATTTCATTTTATTATACCCGTTACTCGTAGAGTAAAAGGGTATACTAGATTCGTCGGAAAGTATGTAACAGGCAGAAGGAAGCGTTTCCGACCCCACAAAGTATATATATATTCTTGATCAGGATCACTAGCCGAGTCGATCTAGCCATGTCCGTCTGTCCGTCTGTCCGTCTGTCCGTCTGTCTGTCCGTCCGGATGAACGCTGAGATCTCGGAAACTATGGGAGCTAGGCTATTGAGATTTGGCGTGCAGATTCCTGAGCTTCTTACGCAGGGCAAGTTTGTTTCGGCACAGTGCCACGCCCACTCTAACGCCCACAAACCGCCCAAAACTGTGGCTCCTACAGTTTTGATGCTAGAATAAAAATTTTAACTGAAATGTATTGTTCTCATCAATACCTATCGATTGACCCAAAAAAAAGTTTGCCACGCCCACTTTAACGCCCACAAACCGCGAAAACTTGTGACGCCCACAATTTTCATGCTAGATAAAAAATTTTAACTGAAATGTATTGGTCTAGTCGATACCTATCGATTGATCCAAATTTTCCACGCCCACTCTAACGCCCATAACGCTTAAATCTGTATACCGCCGGAAGGTGGCGCATTTTAATCTCGCTTTGCTGCTTGCATATCTCCATATAGCTGAGTAACGGGTATCTGATAGTCGAGGTACTCGACTATAGCGTTCTTCCTTGTTTTCTACTCATGTCGTCAGATAATAAACAGTTAAATCCGACTGCGACATTGAAATAAGCAAAACTCGGCCATACTTAATTTTATGTTTGTTTTGTCACCTTAGCATTGCAATTTTCACATATGCGCAAAACAAAATATAAATTAAGAGAAAAAGAAAATATAATTGAGAAAAAGTTGCCATTAATATTAAATGCCAAGTTTTTAAGGCCGGACGGCAAGTGCGTGTTGTTCCTAAATAAACCAATAAAAATCAATGATAAATCGACAGGAAATCTGCACAAACACCTTAAGGTAAGCCAATATTCGTTTTTTTATATGTATGTATATGTACAGCTGCGGCAAAAAAATAGCACCAATGTGTAGGCAATTCTTCTTTGTGCTGCCAATTGGTCATTTTTTTCAATATTTTTATTCTGTTTGTAAGGGTAAGTAGGGTTACATATCTATTAACCAAAATAAATAAACTAAAATTACGCCCACAATGCGGATGGTTTTTAAAATTTCGATAAGTTTACCAAAAAAATTGGCAAAGTTTTGCGGCAACAAAAATAGCACCACTTAAAGAAAAGGCTTAAAAAACTTAAAAATACGCGATTAAAAAATTTTTTTTTATTGAAATGTATGATTTTGTACATTTTAAGGTAAAAAATATTCCTGAGATTCCTGCGCAGCGCAAGTTTTTTTCAGCAGAGTGCCACGCCCGCTCTAACGCCCACAAACCGCCCAAAACGGTGGCTCCTACAGTTTTGATGCTAGAATACAAATTTTAACTGAAATGTATTGTATCAATACCTATCGAATGATCCACAAAAAAAAAATTTGCCACGCCCACTCTAACGCCCATAACGCTTAAATCTGTCTACCGCCGGTAGGTGGCGCATTTCAATCTCGCTTTGCTGCTTGCATATCTCCATTTCCCTTTGGTCCCATTAGCTGAGTAACGGGTATCTGATAGTCGTGGTACTCGACTATAGCGTTCTTCCTTGTTTTTGGTTTATAATCGTGGTAAAGCTTCCCAAATAAATTTATTTCTTATTACGCATAAAATAGCTTCATAATTTTTAAGCTATCAATGTGAACATGTTGATCCTGTATGGGTTTAAATTGTGATATGGTATCATCATTATAGTACGAGAACATGCCCATACCATGATACTTGCTTCTGATGTGAATTTTAAGTTTTTTTCATCTAGACATAAGCAATTTTCAGCTGCCAGACCATAAAAGAAAAAAAGGTTTCCTTTTTATTGTGGGCCTTATTTAAGACTCGTCCTTCAAATTCACCCATGCTCTGCAGTCTAGGGAGATTTTGTTGAACGTCAAGCGCATAAATTTTGTTTATGTACGTTATATCCAACTTTTTACGTACTTACAAATATTACAAAAAAATTCAACTTGATAAAACTGGACCTACTTGCATTCACGCACATGACTTTTTAACAGTTACGGGGTCAATGCGGCTTTCACTCTGCGTGCTATTCTTTTGTGTTCTTGTTTGAGGTAACTACTAAACATTATTTTCAAGAATTCGACGATTCTCATTATTAGTGTTATTTTTGTTGCCGCATAATTTTTCGACTTTTTTGATAAATGTATCGAAGTTTTAAAAACCTTCCGCATTGTGGGCGTAACCACTTTTATTTTAGTTAAACGATATGTAACCCTAATTTCCCCTACAAACAGAATAAAAATATTGCAAAAAATGAACATTTTGTAGCACAAAGAAGAATTGCCCACACATTGGTGCTATTTTTGTTGCCGCAACTGTAGGTTGTCAAAAAAGTCCTGCGGTACTTTTACTGATAGGTTACAGGAAGCTCGCTTCCCTATTGGCAAAAAACTAGGAGAGTCAATTTTCATAGGACTCTCTCGTGGTCAACTTCAGACTACCAAGCGCAGACTACCGAATCGAGCGCTGGGACATAGGGGAGCAGCTCATAGAGGATGATTCCCTGCCAATCCCACCAAACACACAGAAGAACTTTCCTGGCCGTCAATCTAGGCTTGGCCACCGCCTGGGCCGCTTCAACGCTTTTCGACCAAGACCGTTTGCGCCTTACGTTGTCGTAAGTGACCCACTTTTCATCGCCAGTCACCATGCGCTTTAATAACGCGTCGATTTTGTTGCGATTCCGAAGCGATTCGCATGAGTCGATACGGTGAAAGATGTTTTTTGCGTCAATTCGTGCGGCACCCATACATCGAGCTTCTTAGTGACTCCCAGCTTCTTCAAATGGTTTCTAACGGTTTGACGACTCATGCCGAGCTCTTGATCGATGCTACGGCTGCTCTCTGATGGTCTCTTTCGATCAATTCAGCGATTTTATCGCAATTTTCGACGACGTGGCGCATCTTCGACCACATCTACACCAGAACGAAAACGTTGAAACCATCATTGTGCGGTGGAAATGGACACTGTATCGGGTCCATAAACTGCACAAATTTTATTGGCGGCTTGAGATGCATTTTTGCCTTTGTCGTAGTAGTACTGTAAAATATGCCGTATTTTCTCTTTATCTTGATCCATGTTTGAGACGCTTAACTCACGAACGACTTTAAAAAAAAGTGAAAAAAGCTTTCCAAAAAGGTATATCATGACCCGATGCGACGAATAAAACTAGAACTACGCGATTGCAGTGACAACTAGCGAAAATACCGCAAGACTTTTTTGACAACCTAATATATGCAAATATTATTTACATATGTACATATTTGCGAGTTTTATCTTACTTTATTATTCATGAAACCAACAGGTATTTTGTACGCGCAAAAATGCCGTATGCACGCGCAAAAATGCCGTACGTTTCTACGAAATAAAAGTCGGTTTCATAAATACATAGTTGTAGTGATACGTACACTCCTGATCATATTAATAGGTACACACATCAACTCTGACTTAAAGGTAACAAAATAAAGATTTATTCATTGTTTCAAACTTAATATTTGTTTTCATTGGTTATTAAACTATTTGTTTTTAATAAAATAAACTTAACTGTAACATAGGATAATAATATAACATAAAAGAGATCATTTTGTGTTTTATTAAATTAGTATTTTCTTACTTAGTATGCAGGGGTGTATCCACCCCTATTTGGCCACTACTGCTATTCTTTTTGGCATACTTTTAATAAGAGCCTGGCAGGTCTCTACTGGTGTCTCACACCACAGTTTTTGGACACCTTCCCATAACTTTTGTTTATTTGAAAATGAATGCCTCGCCATTTTTTTTTAAGTCTCCCCACAAGTTTTCAATGGGGTTAAGATCGGGGGATTGGCTTGGCCACTTCAGAACGTCAACTTTTTGGTCCTCGAAAAATTTAGATAACAGCCTTGATGTGTGTTTTGGATCATTATCTTGCTGAAATACCCAACGTAATGGCATATTTTCCTCAGCATACGGTACCATAACTGTTTCCAATATGGATTTGTACTCTTCAGCATTCATTTTGTTCGTAGTCTGATAAATTGGACCTACGCCGTACCAGGAGAAGCAACCCCATACCATTCATTGTATTGCCACCTCCATGTTTGACTGCTTTTTTTGTAAACCGTGGATGGAATTCCTTTCCGTTAGGGCGTCGAACATTCCTTTCACAGTCATTTCCAAACAAATTAATCTTGGTTTCACCGCTCCCTAATATGTTTCTCCATTTTTTCTCCCCGGTGCATCCTACCCAGTCTTTGTGGTCCCTTGCAAAAGTTTGCCTCATGGTGATATTTTTTTTGCGCATGTTGCACTTTTTTGGCAATTCTTCCTGGTAGGTTGGCATCTTGTAGTCGTCTTCGGATAGTTGGAGCACTAACTAAATTCTCAATTTCGGCTGCAATAGCCTTCGATGACTTAAATGGGTCCTTTTTGCTCAAAGTTACTATGTAGTGGTCAAGGGTTTTTGTTGTTTTTATTGGCTTCCACAAGTTTCCTGTCTTGGTTTTTTTTCTAATGCATTTTTAACAAAATTATGAGACCTGTCCATTAATTTGGCGATGACTCGTAAAGATTTGCCTTCTTTTTTCAGACTAAGAACCAATCGAGCTTCTTCTTTAGTACAATGAGAATTTCGACCCATTTTTTCTAAAAAAAAAATAATTATTTAATTCTCGGTATTGACAGGAGCTATACTTAACTTACCTTTAGTTACCAAAAGATCACTGGTTACAAAATAATTCACTCGATACTTGTGAGAAACGGAGACTGTACCTATTATTATGATCACACTGAAAACGTATCTGAAACACAAAATGATCTCTTTTATGTTATATTATTATCCTATGTTACAGTTAAGTTTATTTTATTAAAAACAAATAGTTTAAGAACCAATGAGAACAAATGTTAAGTTTGAAACAATGAATAAATCTTTATTTTGTTACCTTTAAGTCAGAGTTGATGTGTGTACCTATTAATATGATTAGGTGTGTATATATAATTATTCATGCCGTGTGTTTCATAAATATGAACATACAATTATTCATGCCTATATATCTAAACAATAAGCCTTAATAATTAAAAAAAAAACTATTCAACAATTTTAGAGTGTTCATCCAAGCAATTACTCGGAGTACGAGGCCATGAAAGCTAAGACGGATAAGGAACATCAACAATTTTTTTTTAATCGTTCTCCGGTTCTCTGAGTTCAGCCCAGGTATTTAAATGAATAAAAAAATGTAATAACTCAATATATAATAATGTGTGTTTATTTTAATATATACAGATCAATGGGAAAGAGTGCGACTACTTCGTGACGGTGATGCTAGCAAGTTATCACGTCGAGAAAACATCTTTTAAGGAGCTTCTATTCTGAAATTGGTGGATGTCCTGTTAATGTAACCAGAAAACTATTAAGTCGATGTTTAATAAACACACTCCTTTTGTTTGATCAACAGCTGGTATATATATTTAAAATTAAATGGGTTCCATTGCGTGATTAGAAGAAGTTAAACTTATTTAAACGTTGGCTCACTGAACAATGTAAAGAACACGAAGGAAATTTTATAAATGAAATTATTGTCACTAACGATTCTGAAGAATTTTACGATTCAAATATAGTCAAGAGATAAAAAAGATATGGATCATGGAAAATAAAAATTAGAGGTTTTGGCATACCTAAGTAAACATGACAAAAATTTAACAGCGTTACATAAATATAAACTCGTCTTGGATGTTTTGCAAAATACAATACAAAGGAAAGGGAAACAGGCTGGGGGACAAGTTTTTCGAAACATTAGTAATGTTATAAAAAAAGACAACATTTAAATTGATTTACATTTAGATTGTTATGAGAAAATAAAAAGAAAACGTTAAATATTTTCAAAACGACTTAAACCTAGACCTATTTTAAGTTGAATTGTTTGGCAATTTAATAAAACAAACCAACAAATACAAAAAATTATTAAAGTTAAAATAAAACAATATTTTTACCTTTACCTAGGTACTGGGAAAACAAAGTATCTTTGCCTTACCTAGGTATTTATTTGTGCCCAATACCTTCATTTTACCTAGATAAAGAAAAACAGTACCTTTCACAACACTGGAATTTAACATGGTCTTTCTGCTTTGTGCCACTTTTTGATAAATACATGCAAACCCCTGGCTTGATTCACCATGGCAGTATTGTGGTCAGAAAATGTAAGTTTGGGATCCATATAGACACTAAGGTCGTCAAAATGCGCTGTCCTGTCTAACTCACAGCCACTTAGAGTATAATTAAAGTAGTGAGGGCTTACACGAAATTAGGTTATTACCCTGCACCTAGAGCCATTTCATTTTAATTCATTATCAGTGCACCATTCCATAAAGGTCAGATTAAAAAGCTATGCTCTGCGCGGGCCTACTCTATTGTGGGCTCAACTTAACATCATCTGCGTACATAGGTCCAGGTGATTTTGTTAGGACTAGAGGAAGATTATAAATAAATAATGTAAAAAGGAGCCGACCAAGGTGACTTCCTTTTGGTACACATGAAGTAACTCGGATTAGGTGTGAGAAAAAGTTTTAAAAAATGGCATGTCCTCTTATTGAAATAACATGAGATCCACTTAAGAAGATCACATATCAACCCTAATAGGTCCAATTTCATTTCAGGACTAGAAGCGGACAAAAGCTTTAGAGTAAGCCACGTTTGTCTGAAGATTTTTTATAAAACTATTTGTCACAAATGAAGTAAACTGTAGGAGATCGGTTGTCGCTGACCTACATTTTATAAATACGTGTTGGCATGGGGAACTAAGAGACCTACAACTGTGCTGCAAATGGGGTGTAATAATTTGATCAAAGAGATTCGGTGTAGCTGATAGCTTAGAAATACCTCCGAAGTTAAATTCGTTTCGACGGCGGACTATTTCGCTCTATGTATACTAAAGTCACAACTTTTACCTGAAACCTATCTAATAGTTTATTTGAAATAGACTGGAAAGCGGACAGGTGATTTGCATATATTGGGAATTCCGAAAATCGGCAGAGAAAAATGTTACAAAATAAAACTCTTAAAAGGGGATTCTTCCTTAGCATATGAACATTTAAATTGGTCGACCCTTAGATCATCAACCGGAGTCCAGAGATGAAAGGTCAATATTTAACCGTGAAACAAATATTTGTTTCCCTTGCGGCACACATGTATTAGTTTTTGGTACCACGCATGTGTCAGGGTTTGGTACTGCAGCCGGCACTCTGGACGTTAAGTCAACATGCGACTTTGAATTCAATGTTATATTATTACAGGTTTTGCGGGTGTCTCAGGCGGCAAATTCTCTCTATCTGCTGGCGACAACCGTGGGCTACCGTTTCGCGCTTAGCAGAATTGGGCTCAGTTGGCACTGGGCTGCAGAGCTGCGACTGAAGTTACTTCCGTAACAGAGCTTTTTGTGATTGCCTGGTTTTCGTAAGCAACGCATTTATCACAGTAGTATCGCAAGTCGCTCCTCATGGCAATTGGTTAGCAGGACCGAATAGTCAAGGCACTTTATCGCACATAAAATTAATAAAATAATAACAAGGAACACACCATAGCGTCTATAGTCATACCGTTAACCATAGAGAAAAAGAGTATATTAGATTCGTTGTAAAGTATGCAACAGGTAGAAGGGGTGGTCAAAAGTATTTACACAAATCAAATTTAAATATACTCATAATTTCAACTTGCTTCATTTACATTTTGGCATCAATGGAAAGGTCATTTAAATTCCGTTTGAATGATACAAGACTCTTCTTAACCCATTCAAATTTTTTGTAAAAATCTACTACATTTCAATTATAATTTTTTATCTAGCATGAAAATTGTGGGCCCCACAGGTTTGGGCGTTTTTTGGGCGTTAGAGTGGTCGTGGCATATTCGCGTAACAAACTTGCGCTGGGTACAAGGCTACGGAATCTAAATCCGGGAGCCCAATTCTCTATCTTTGATAGTTTTCGATATATCCACGTTCATATTTACGATTTTTTGAAGTTTGTGGACGGCTTGTGGGCGTTAAAGTGGGCGTGGCAAATTTTTTTAGGTCAATCGATAGGTATTGACGAGACCAATACATTTCAACTAAAATTTGTTATTTAGCATGAAAATTGTGGGCGTCACAGGTTTGGGCGGCTTGTGGGCGTTAAAGTGGGCGTGGCATTTTTTATGTCAATCGATAGGTCTTGATGAGAACAATACATTTCAGTTAAAATGTTGATTCTATCATCTAAACTGTAGGAGCCACAGTTTTGGGCGGTTTGTGGGCGTTAGAGTGGGCGTGGCACTCTACTCAAACAAACTTGCGCTGCGTAAGAAGCTCAGGAATCTGCACGCCAAATCTCAATAGCCTAGCTCTCATAGTTTCCGAGATCTCAGCGTTCATCCGGACAGACAGACGGACAGACGGACATGGCTAGATCGACTCGGCTAGTGATCCTGATCAAGAATATATATACTTTATGGGGTCGGAAACGCTTCCTTCTGCCTGTTACATACTTTCCGACGAATCTAGTATACCCTTTTACTCTACGAGTAACGGGTATAAAAAGAGAAAAATATGGCTCAAGTGCAAAATTCGAAACCTTTTTAAAAAATCATGATGAATATAATTTATTAAAAAGTTAAAAGAAATTGAAAGAGACTTTCAAAGTGAACGGTTGCGTTTCCTTTGTGTGTTGTCCGACGAAGCTACAGTGCACTATGGGGACTTTGACCTGTTTTTTTTTTGGCATAAATTAATAACTCCTGAACTATGCAAGGTATTTTGATCATTTTTTTTTCTAGTGGTCGGTACACCCTTAGATTTAATTTGCAGAAGTGGGGGTGCCGCCCAACCCCCCCCCCCCCAATTCTTTTTTTTTTATTTAATATGTAATTTATTTTTGATTTCAATGTTATAAAGGAAGTCATGGTCGTTTTCTTTCTTATGGTCAGCACCGTCTAAAAATCCCTCTGCTATGACTTCATGTGGAAGGGGAAGTCGCTTATGTTTCTGAATGCGACTGTTTAAATTTACCGATGAAATTATGGGATTGGAAGTCCATTGCTCTTTGAAACACATCTGTGAAACCACAAATTCTCCTGTGCTTCCTTGCCTGGTGAAGTCTTACAAACAGCTCTCCTTGCCGCTTGTACCAGTAACCTCGAGTTATGTTTCCAAACCGAGAGCGATGGCGTACTGTGCCTTTTAAAGAATATGTAATTTTTGACGTCCATTTTATTACCTTTTCGGCTCTACTTTTCTTTCGTTTCCAATTAAATCCAAGCGAACTTATCCATCCATGGTGAAGATGTCCATTTTTCTATTGCAATTTTGGCAAAATTGAAAAATTTACGGAAAACACTCGCGCTTTCTCCTTTAAACGAGTTTCATTCATCTATGGAGTATTGTCGAGGATGTGCTCACAAGTTAAAGCGAATACAGCACTCTGTTTGTCACGGCCGTAGGTTTGCTTGCGCCACACCTCTAAAAAGGCCGCATTGCATATCGCGAGGTTGCTACATAAAAATGTAATTTTTGCAAAAAGTCGCAAAAAGCGCAGATTGAGGCTGATTCTTTAAACTAGGAATAAATCACTCTAAAAGATGGTCTAACACACTCACTCAACAAATTTCAACATTTTTTTTAAGCTCTATTCAAAGTGGAAATTTCATATAAAAAATTATACGAAGACATCACTTGCTAAATTTATAAATTGTTTGAAAAATACACACAAAATAAGGAATATATTAATTTTAACATATAGTACACACATGCAGAAGAAATATCCATTTCAAATTTGAAGGATTTACCTCTTGTCGTTCAAGAGATATAAGTTTTAGATTTCAAAACGGACTCACGTGCTGTTCGCTTGCAGCAGCTGAGTTTGACAGCTGTTATTTTAACAGTGGCCTGTTAACACTTGCGCCTTAACTGCATTACGCCTTCGCACACTCGCATTCTCTCTCTTAATTGTTTCCCCTTATTGAAAGCTTAGCGTGCAGAGTTTGTGCTCTTGCCGCACATTTAACTGCTCGATTGCAATTTTTATACCCGTTACTCGTAGAGTAAAAGGGTATACTAGATTCGTCGGAAAGTATGTAACAGGCAGAAGGAAGCGTTTCCGACCCCATAAAGTGCATATATTCTTGTTCAGGATCACTAGCCGAGTCGATCTAGCCATATCCGTCTGTCCGTCTGTCTGTCTGTCCGGATGAACGCTGAGATCTCGGAAACTATGGGAGCTAGGCTATTGAGATATGGCGTGCAGATTCTTGAGCTTCTTACGCAGCGCATGTTTGTTTCAGCAGAGTGCCACGCCCACAAACCGCCCAAAACTGTGTGTCCTACAGTTTTGATGCTAGAATAACAATTTTAACTGAAATGTATTGTGTTTGTGCCTAACCGAAGTAGACACTTCCGGGTCACACCGCGGGACAAGGGGGTAATGAGCACTTGTCGCTGGCACGGGGACGCTATGGTAACGATGGTTACTGCGATGCCGGACCACAGGCGATGCTGGAGCTGCGCTGAGGGTGAGCTAACGTGGTTAGCTGCTAGTTGAGATAGTTTATTACGAGCCCTATTCCCAGTTGTAGGAAGTAGAACCGCGGAGTTAAGAGGTGTGTTGATAACTGATTTATTCTTCATTTGGTACATGTTTATATACTACTTGGAACACGGAAGTTTAGTGTAATGATTAGTGAATGAGCTATATTCTAAAGTAGGTAGGTAGGTCAGGGAGTTTTGATTATCGTAGCAGTTTGTGTAGTTGGCTCGGCAGACACTGCAAAATGTGCTGACTGCATTGGCCGGTCAGTGTGCCGTTGAGTCGGTGAGACGGTGAGTTAGTGAGACATATAATATGCTGATCAGCCATTCTCATATGCAGTGGGTGCTACTGAGCGCCTGGTACTGTTCCCAACTTGGCTACTGCTTGATTTGTTGGGTGTGGTCATGTTGAGTACCTTTGGGTACGAACATTCTCCCCCCCATTGAGGGGTACCCTCAATTAAGTCGTGATGTTGGTCAGCCCTTGACCGAATTGTATAGGAAGCACCTAACAAATCATTGACCAAGGTGGATCTTTCCTTCAACTGCGGTTTGTGATTCAGGTCCTTCACATCTTCTTGATGCTGCTTAACACTCCCCTTTGCGATAAAATTGACATTACCGTGGGGACTGAAATTGTGCTCTCGTAGATCTTGATCATTTGGCACGTCTATGGTATGTGGACATTCTGCAATAAAACTAAGATATTTCTTGGTTAGGTTTGGACATGTTGAACCAAAATCAGCCTTCTTGTAGGTTTTAAATTGATGAGAAGTCGGTTCTATATTCATCGGATTTTTATCTTTTGTTGGCTCATAAGCAGCGTTCGGTCCTGCAAAATCACCTCTGCCTTCTACCAGAATAGGGTTGATTTCCGTATCAGATGAGGTTTCTTTATTGAGATAACCTGTGATTACATAACCAAGCCTAGTGCCTTGTGCCAAAGGTTTATTAGGTCCTAGTTCAAGAAGTTCACCGGTTATTACACGAGAATACACCTCAGCCCCTAAGGTTAGGTCAATGGGTCCAGGTTGCCGAAAGTCAGAATCTGCTAATGGCAGTCCCTCGGGAATATTAAGATCGGTTGTAATCGGTACTGACGGTTGGTCTGTAATGACTGTGGGCATAATAAATACCTCTAATAGTTTTTCAAACCCTGATGTACATGATGAGAGCTTTAGTGTTGATCTAATTGCTGTTGATATCTTTCCTCCGATTCCAGATATTTTAATCAGTGCCCTTTCCCTAAGAGATAGCAGATCTGCCATTCTCCTTGAGATAAGATTCACCTGTGATCCACCATCTATTATAGCGCGACATGTTTGTAATTGACCGTTTGGCCCTTGTAATGAGACCTTGGCGGTCGCGAGCAGAGTATATCCTCCTACGTTGTCGTAGCCTGCAATGGTTACTGCGCCGGCCACTGGATTGCTAGTCGGTCCTTGGTGTAACAGTGAATGATGCCGTTGCTGGCAGACTCGACAAGTGGTCGGTGATCCACAGTTTTCAACCTTATGAGCTGTAGACAAACAATTTGTGCATGCTCCTACTTGAATAATGGCTTGACGCCGTGCTTTGGGGTCCATTTGCTGGATACGGCTACATGCTCTAAGATTATGTTGTCCTAGGTGACAAATCTTACAGCTCTCTTCGTTGTGAACTGACTGATGGCGGAGTGTTGTTGTAGGTTGAGCGCTTATTGTCTCCAGCATGCAAGCGCGCCGCTCAATAAACGTCAGTACACTCCATAACGTTGGAATTTCCGTTGGTGCATCCGCTGAATTTTCTAGAGCAGCTAGAGACGGCTGGTCTAGTTTTCTTCTGATAAGAAAACACAGGATTGGATCCCAGGATTTTGTGCTGATATCGAGGTTTTTAAGAGTACTCATTGAGTTTTTGATAGTGTCATGTACGGCCCTTAGTTGGCGCGATGAGCCGTCTATAAGCCTATGGTCAATAATTTTTGCTATGGCGGCGTATACTAGTATTTTGCCGTTCTGGTACCTGGCCTTCAACCGCAACCAGGTGTCGTCATAGCCACCCTGTGAGAAGGCTGTGTCTGTCAAGACGTTCCTCGCTTCACCACGAAGCGAACTCTGTAGAATATGTAGTTTTTGACTGGCCGAATATGGTTTGTTATGTACCAATTCCACAAAGAGATCATGGAACCGTGGCCAGTCTAGATACTCGCCGTTGAACTCCGGAATGCTAATTGGCGGAAGTGCCAAATTTAGGCTCATTGGCGCGTCGTTTTCTCGTAGCAGGTTCATTTCGTATTCCTCGTATAATGTGTGGAATTGGGCTAGCTCTGCTTCTGCCAGAGCTGCGGCCCCAGGTGTGCTATCCAATTCGTCGTGGGCTTGCCTCAGTAACGCCCAATGGAGATCCAGGTGCCTTTGTAAGGCTGGGGTGACAGTTGGGGCGTTCGAGGCTAATGTTAATGATGACTCCAATTCGTTGCATCTTCTCTGCAACTGTCGGATCACCGTGTCAATTGCGGAATCTCCTTTGACTTGATCTCTTGTTGTGACCTTGATGTTGGCCGAAGTTCGTCTGGGGGCCTTCGGAAGCCCGCTTCCAGTCGGCATGTTGTCCAGAAACATATTCTGATATTTTTCGACCAGCTCTTTAAGTGCTACTAGTCGTGAAGAGTACTCACTTCCAGTGGGTAATGCCGCTTGCTGGACTTCTTCATCTAGGTCGCAAAACTGCTGCCAGAGATCGTTTAACTGATTTAGCTTACCGGAATAGTAGCCGTCTCGGTGGCGTCGGTCGGCAGAATCCTTGCCATAATTCTTAATGAGCTGTTGGATTTTCCCTTGCAGCTCGTTTTGGGTGTCTAGTAATCGATTGTGTAGATCGATTCTTGTGTGACTTGTTTCCTCTATGAATGAAGTAAACATATTGTGTGTCTTGGAAACAAAGAATCTTGTGAAGCTGGATGAAGCTGAGAATCCTGTGAAGCTGGATGAAGCTGAGTATCCTGTGAAGCTGGATGAAGCTGAAGTTCCTGTGACGCTGGAAGAAGAAGCGAATCCTGTGAAACTGGATTAAGCTGAAGTTCCTGTGACGCTGGAAGACGAAGCGTATCCTGTGAGGCTGGATTAAGCTGAAGTTCCTGTGATGCTGGAAGAAGAAGCGTATCCTGTGAAGCTGGATGAAGCTGAAGTTCCTGTGACGCTGGAAGAAGAAGCGAATCCTGTGAAGCTGGATTAAGCTGAAGTTCCTGTGACGCTGGAAGAAGAAGCGAATCCTGTGAAGCTGGATTAAGCTGAAGTTCCTGTGACGCTGGAAGACGAAGCGTATCCTGTGAGGCTGGATTAAGCTGAAGTTCCTGTGATGCTGGAAGAAGAAGCGTATCCTGTGAAGCTGGATGAAGCTGAAGTTCCTGTGACGCTGGAAGAAGAAGCGAATCCTGTGAAGCTGGATTAAGCTGAAGTTCCTGTGACGCTGGAAGAAGAAGCGTATCCTGTGAAGCTGGATTAAGCTGAAGTTCCTGTGACGCTGGAAGACGAAGCGTATCCTGTGAAGCTGGATTAAGCTGAAGTTCCTGTGAAGCTGGAAGACGAAGCGTATCCTGTGAAGCTGGATTAAGCTGAAGTTCCTGTGACGCTGGAAGACGAAGCGTATCCTGTGAAGCTGGATTAAGCTGAAGTTCCTGTGACGCTGGAAGACGAAGCGTATCCTGTGAAGCTGGATTAAGCTGAAGTTCCTGTGAAGCTGGAAGACGAAGCGTATCCTGTGAAGCTGGATTAAGCTGAAGTTCCTGTGACGCTGGAAGACGAAGCGTATCCTGTGAAGCTGGATTAAGCTGAAGTTCCTGTGACGCTGGAAGAAGAAGCGTATCCTGTGAAGCTGGATGAAGCTGAAGTTCCTGTGACGCTGGAAGAAGAAGCGAATCCTGTGAAGCTGGATTAAGCTGAAGTTCCTGTGAAGCTGGAAGACGAAGCGTATCCTGTGAAGCTGGATTAAGCTGAAGTTCCTGTGACGCTGGAAGACGAAGCGTATCCTGTGAAGCTGGATTAAGCTGAAGTTCCTGTGACGCTGGAAGAAGAAGCGTATCCTGTGAAGCTGGATGAAGCTGAAGTTCCTGTGACGCTGGAAGAAGAAGCGAATCCTGTGAAGCTGGATTAAGCTGAAGTTCCTGTGACGCTGGAAGACGAAGCGTATCCTGTGAAGCTGGATTAAGCTGAAGTTCCTGTGACGCTGGAAGACGAAGCGTATCCTGTGAAGCTGGATTAAGCTGAAGTTCCTGTGATGCTGGAAGAAGAAGCGTATCCTGTGAAGCTGGATGAAGCTGAAGTTCCTGTGACGCTGGAAGAAGAAGCGTATCCTGTGAAGCTGGATGAAGCTGAAGTTCCTGTGACGCTGGAAGAAGAAGCGAATCCTGTGAAGCTGGATTAAGCTGAAGTTCCTGTGACGCTGGAAGAAGAAGCGTATCCTGTGAAGCTGGATGAAGCTGAAGTTCCTGTGACGCTGGAAGAAGAAGCGAATCCTGTGAAGCTGGATTAAGCTGAAGTTCCTGTGAAGCTGGAAGACGAAGCGTATCCTGTGAAGCTGGATTAAGCTGAAGTTCCTGTGACGCTGGAAGAAGAAGCGAATCCTGTGAAGCTGGATTAAGCTGAAGTTCCTGTGACGCTGGAAGACGAAGCGTATCCTGTGAAGCTGGATTAAGCTGAAGTTCCTGTGACGCTGGAAGACGAAGCGTATCCTGTGAAGCTGGATTAAGCTGAAGTTCCTGTGATGCTGGAAGAAGAAGCGTATCCTGTGAAGCTGGATGAAGCTGAAGTTCCTGTGACGCTGGAAGAAGAAGAGTATCCTGTGAAGCTGGATGAAGCTGAAGTTCCTGTGACGCTGGAAGACGAAGCGAATCCTGTGAAGCTGGATTAAGCTGAAGTTCCTGTGACGCTGGAAGAAGAAGCGTATCCTGTGAAGCTGGATTAAGCTGAAGTTCCTGTGACGCTGGAAGAAGAAGCGTATCCTGTGAAGCTGGATTAAGCTGAAGTTCCTGTGACGCTGGAAGAAGAAGCGAATCCTGTGAAGCTGGATTAAGCTGAAGTTCCTGTGACGCTGGAAGCAGAAGCGTTTCCTGTGAAGCTGGATTAAGCTGAAGTTCCTGTGACGCTGGAAGAAGAAGCGAATCCTGTGAAGCTGGATTAAGCTGAAGTTCCTGTGACGCTGGAAGAAGAAGCGAATCCTGTGAAGCTGGATTAAGCTGAAGTTCCTGTGACGCTGGAAGAAGAAGCGTATCCTGTGGAGCTGGATAAAGCTGTGAGTCCTTCAGCGGGAAGGGGGTTGCTTGAGTGTGATCCTTTGTTGTTAAAGGATCACGTCGGGGTCACCAATGTTTGTGCCTAACCGAAGTAGACACTTCCGGGTCACACCGCGGGACAAGGGGGTAATGAGCACTTGTCGCTGGCACGGGGACGCTATGATGGCAGGACGATCGCGTCGCGGCAATGGTAACGATGGTTACTGCGATGCCGGACCACAGGCGATGCTGGAGCTGCGCTGAGGGTGAGCTAACGTGGTTAGCTGCTAGTTGAGATAGTTTATTACGAGCCCTATTCCCATTTGTAGGAAGTAGAACCGCGGAGTTAAGAGGTGTGTTGATGACTGATTTATTCTTCATTTGGTACATGTTTATATACTACTTGGAACACGGAAGTTTAGTGTAATGATTAGTGAATGAGCTGTATTCTAAAGTAGGTAGGTAGGTCAGGGAGTTTTGATTATGGTAGCAGTTTGTGTAGTTGGCTCGGCAGACACTGCAAAATGTGCTGACTGCATTGGCCGGTCAGTGTGCCGTTGAGTCGGTGAGACGGTGAGTTAGTGAGACATATAATATGCTGATCAGCCATTCTCATATGCAGTGGGTGCTACTGAGCGCCTGGTACTGTTCCCAACTTGGCTACTGCTTCATTTGTTGGGTGTGGTCATGTTGAGTACCTTTGGGTACGAACATATTGTTCTCATCAATACCTATCGATTGACCCAAAAAAAAAGTTTGCCACGCCCACTTTAACGCCCACAAACCGCGAAAACCTGTAAAGCCCACAATTTTCATGCTAGATACAAAATTTTAACTAAAATGGATTGGTCTCGTCAATACCTATCGATTGATCAAAAAATTGCAACGCCCACTCTAACGCCTATAACGCTTAATCTGTCTATCGCCGGTACGTGGCGCATTTCAATCTTGCTTTGCTGCTTGCATTTCCCTTTGGTCCCTTTAGCTGAGTAACGGGTATCTGATAGTCGAGGTACTCGACTATAGCGTTCTTCCTTGTTGATTCTTACATTTACCTGTAACAGTGGTCTGAATAAAAAAAATACGGATACTTTTGACTGCTCCATTAAAAACTTCCCTTAATTAATCAGAGCTGACCAGTCAAAACTTAGGTTTATGCGTTAAGGAGATGAACTAAAAGTGGCTTAAAGGGTGTGATTTATAGCTTCGGCGTAGATAGAGATAGTTTCGCCGAGCGGACTCCATGATCATAAGTCAACTAAGCGATTACATCGTTTACGCAAGTCGGACTTTCGGAAAGTAAACCTTTATATATCAGGCGTTGATAGGTCCGATCTCTACTCATCCAAAAACATGGATGATGCTGCAGAGGGTATAAAGATTTCAGTCAGAAGTTTGCAACGCAGTGAAGGAGACGTTTCCGACCCCATAAAGTTTTTATATTCTTGATCAGCATGACTAGACGAGTCGATCTACCATGTCCGTCTGTCCGTCCGTTTCTACGCAAACTAGTCTCTCAGTTTTAAAGCTATCGGGCAGAAACTTTTCTAAAAGTCTTATTTCTTTTGCAAGTCGTATATAAGTCAGAAACAGCCGGATCGCACCACTATATCTTATAGCTCCCATAGGAATAATCGGAAAGAAAACTAAAAAAAATGATGTCTCTGGTGTTTTTTACCATATAACCTCCTAAGCTTGGAAGTAACATTTTTTAATTAGTTTTGAATTTCGAATTAAACTTTATCAAAATCGGACGACTATATCATATAGCTGCCATAAGAACGATCGGAAAATTGGTGATAAAATAATATGAAACAAATTATAGCTTTGGTGTTTTTTGACATATTATCTTATACTATGGGAATATCATTTTTTTTATTTTTAAATTTAATAATTATAACATCAAGGGTATACAAACTTCGGCTTGCCGAAGTTAACTTCCTTTCTTGTTAATTCTTGATTTCACAATATACTATCCGTCAGTCTCAAACAAGCCACCTTGGATCAGTAAAAAGCTGACACTCATAAGAAATAAGAAGTTCAGAATTTATAGGGTTCTCAATCTATTAATTCTAGATACTTAAGGGCTCGGTCTAGTTTTACCGCGCTAAACTCTTAGGAATCTATTGTAATTCTTCTTCAGAAGAAGAGTAGCAGAACGGATAATTATAGAGGTATTTCTGATGTGTCAGCAATCTCAAAGCTTTACGAAAATATTACTACTCCCATTTGCAGCACCCTCTGTAGATCAGTTATATATCCGTGTCAACACGGGTTAATGAAACTTAGATCAACAACCACTAACCTTTGGGAATTTACTTTAAAAAATATTTTTAAAAAGACGTAGTATACACTGACTTTAGTAAAGCATTTGATTCTGTAAATCACGTTTTTTCTCGTTAGAGAACTCGACTTATGGGAATCCCTATTGATTTCGTAAAATGAATCTTAAGTTATCCGAATTGCAGAACACAATGAGTACTTTTATTAAAAATTCTCTCTTGTATATATACTCCACGTTACCTTCGGTGTCTCTCAAGGGGGCTACATGGGGCCGCTACTTTTTACTTTATTATAAATGAGCTTCCCTCAGTACGCAGAAGATGTTAAATTATGCTTTCAATACAAGGATACTTCTTGCCAGTCCGACCTACAATCCGCCTTAAATAATTTTCAAACATGGTGCTCTGACAATTTACTGGATTTAAAAGGTAATCCTCAATAAGCGACATAAACGCTGAGTGAGGGCTTATTGGATAGATTAGCTTTAGTAAACGATCTTTGTTTTTTTTGGACCCACATTTCGTCCATGGTGAATAAAGCTAGGGGTGCGCTAGGCACCCCTTCAAAGGAATTTTATTATCCTTATAATACTAAAACCTTATTTATTTCGCGTGTCCGCCCGATACTTGAGTATGGATCACCCGTCTGGAGTCCCCAATGCGAAATTCATGTTGATCGTATCGATTCTGTACAGAATAACCTTTTGCTATTTGCTTTAAGGCGCCTTAAGTGGGATGTAAGCCTCATTTTACCTTCTAATTTTAGTATATTACTCCTAATTAACTTTCCCCTTCCTAGCCAACCGCAGAACGATGGAACAGACTTTATTTTTAACCCTATTCGAGGTGAATTTGATAGCCCCGACTTAGTTAGCCAGCTAAACTTTTTTGTTCCATCCAGATTATCAAGAAATTACAATTCCTTAAATTTAAATCATTGTAGACCTAACTATAACTTCCATGAAGCTTTTAGAGCATTGCAACAAGTGGCTGTATACGAGATTTTACAAACACGCCACCTAAAGACGATTTTTGGCTTGTTGGTGAAATCTCGTTAACAGCCGATAGGAATGAATTATAGACGCCGCTTGTGCTTGCAATCTCACACTCCCTTTAGCTGGATAGCGGGTATCAGATAGTCGAGTGCGTCGCTTTCCTTTGTTTTGAATAAAAAGGTGGAACAAAAATTTAAAAACATTCAATTTATATGGTGATCAGAAGTTCCTGGGACAGTGAGTGCGACGTTTTGTGCCCGGCACAATGGTGATTGGTGGATTGATGGTTTACAGTTAAACAACTGGTCTTTTTTTCAGTGCTTATTCTTGGTGCGCTGTACCAGTTAACAATTTTAGTTTTCTGTTGCTTTAAATGAGTGTTTCTCTGTTATTGAGTGTTTACTTTTCGGAGTCTGTCCTTTGAGCGCGTTTATTGTTTTTGCGCATGTGTCTTTGCTATAATTATAAAAGAATTTGGTTAATGCTCAATGTTACTTTGTAACGCAAGCTCATTGGCAATGTACTTGAGTTATCTTTAATTCGAACAATCAAAAGTTTTATACATTTTTTAGTCGATTTCAATGACTTTACTGACTTGTTTTTATAGAGCACTTATCATGACGTTGCGCTTGGTTAAGGAACCTTTTGTTTGAAATTGATTTTATTAATCAATACCTTTTTAAATGGTGAGAATCTTACCAATCGCATTGTTATTTCAAAAGTTTTGACTAGCTAAGCTAACAAACTTTGCCATGGTCAGTCCCTTCAACCTTTTTTTTTTCATTATTTAGTGACCTTTAGAAGATGAAAACGCTCGTCCGCGATATCGCATTCGGATCGCGAAAGTGACTTTCGTCGAGAAAATATAAAGCAAATCGTCGACACTTCTAAAAGTAAATTCTGCGTCACTTCTGAAAGTCACTCGGAAGTGGCTTTCAAATGCGATAATCGCCGAAGACACTTCTTAACGCTTGTTGAAGAGTTTTTCAATTTTCTCATAAGGGTTCTTTCAGCTTGTACAATTATTATAAGTTCCTTAACTCAGTCGATGCTAAGACACGCTACACAACTTGGGCATTGCAATGCAAAAATTATGATTTAATTGGTTATGTCGTGGAGCGCAGCTGACGCAGTAAAATATTTGAGTTAAGTTAATGCATTTATTTGTACTGAATACAAAATGATGAACTTTAAGTTAAAAATAAGTTTTCTCACAGCGGCCACGCAAATATGCTGAGTTTGCCGTATGTGCACGTGTAACCAGCAAAGTGTTCGTTGCATTGTCTGGTTAACTTAGTTAACTATTCCCCCTTCAACATTGAGGCCGCCCTCGGCCGACTTTATCCCAGCGATCACTTCCCTCAACTGGGCTGCGGATTTTCTGCCCTCGATGATTAACTGACAGGTGAGCAAACATCAAATCAGCGCACAGAATACCGCTATTATGATTAACGTTATCTGATGCGTTTGGGTGTCGTCTACTTCTTCTCCAACCTTCCGGATAAACCTTTACCTCACCCTTAGGAGTTGAAGGAAAGGGAGGGTTGTCGTGGTTGACAAACCGGGTTCCATTAATTGTGGCACCCCCTTTTCATGTAATGAGGTACGTGCCGTGTATCGAAACTTCTGAACCGTTGTCAACTCGAACCTGTGCTGAACGGTCATTGATGATGATGGTGTCCTTATGCAATGCTGGTGATCGGGTGCAAGTCGCTCGGTTGAGTTGCGTGAAGATCTTTTGCGCATGAAGTACTTGCTGATAGTTGGAAGAACGTGGCACCAGGGGCTGTGGAACAATTCTTGACTTGACTTGACTTTATCCGCGAGATTTTATCGACCGAAAAAAAGTAACATTTTTACATAAAAATTTTATTATTCTGACTTTTATTATAAAATATAAAACGTTAGTAGACTGAAGTATTTTCACGGTTGCAACGGGCAAAAGATCCCTTATAGGTCCCTTCCAGCAAAACTGACTCTAATACTGCATGTTCTAATATGTTAGGGCTGAAAATATTGATTTTCGCGAGTACAATGACAAGCGTTAAAACATGTAAATCCATCATTAACATTCTGTTGCGAGCCAGTGACTGTAACTGTTAGTTGATTGATTTGACCTTAAGTTTTAGTATTCATTTATATTTGTGTAACATTTAAGTTAACTAATTGATATTCTGTAAATCTAATTTTCTCAAAATTTTTCGCATCTGGAGTTTAAGCCATGACCTTTTAAATGGACCCTAAGAAGTCTAGACTTACGTCTTGATTCCGATACCGCGAAAGTTATCGGTTTGTGGTCGGAGTAGATGCTTATACCCTTGTCCGCATATAGGTAATGACGTAATTTCTCTAGTGTGCATATGATGGCCAATAGTCCCCTTTCGTTGGAGGCGTAGTTAAGTTCCCTATTCTTGAGACACCAATTCTTGTAGTCTGGATATCTGAAGATGACATCTTCGGACGCTAATACATTTCGCAATTTGTGAAAAGTCTGTTGCTGTGCTTCGAATGCCGGGATACTCCTGGACTTCCGCCTGATCGCACTTCCATTCTCTCCTTTTAAAATATCTATGTTCAAGAAGAGTACAAATTGTCATTAATTTAAGATTTTACGAGCTCTGTTAATGTCAATATGTAAATCTACGAGTCTGTTTGGTGGGATTGGAAGGGTGTGGTATATTTTGAGCTGCTTCCAAGGAACCAAACGATTAATTCGGATGTTTACTGTCAACAACTGGACAAATTGAATGCAGCCATCAACGAGAAACGGCCAGAATTGATCAATCGTAAAGGTGTCATTTTCCATCATGACAACGCCAGACCACACACATCTTTGATGACCCGGCAAAAACTGGGACAGCTTGGCTGGGAAGTTTTGATGCATCCACCATATAGCCCTGACCTTGCACCATCAGACTACCATTTATTTCGATCTTGGCAGAACTCCTTAAATGGTAAAACTTTCGGCAATGATGAGGCTATAAAATCGCACTTGGTTCAGTTTTTTGCAGATAAAGGCCAGAAGTTCTATGAGCGCGGAATACAAAATTTGCCGGGAAGATGGCAAAAGGTTATCGAACAAAATGGAAATTATATATTTGATTAAAGTTCATTCTAAGTTTGATTAAAAATGCATTTACTTTCTTTTAAAAAATTCGCAATTACTTTTTGGGCAACCCAATATATTATATATTATATTTATATTTATATATTATATAAACTAAAAAAAAACCTTTAGTTTATAAGTCGTGTTTGAGGCCAACATCAGACAAATAAAAAAAAAATTATTTGTGAAAAGTGCCTACAAATTAACACTTGTGAAAATAATGAAAAAAAAGACACAAGTGAAACAAAAAAATTTCTAAAAAATTAAATAAGTTGGATTAATATAGAAAAAGTGCCAAATGCTAAAAGCCAAAGAGCTAAGCAAAAAATTAAATAAAGTGCGTACAGTGCTGAAAAAGCATTATAAATTACAAAAACCTGAAGCCAACAAAACATAAAAAAAAAACATTACAACTCAAAAAGAAAACTAAAAATAAAAAATGACAACAACAAAATCAACTGTAAAAAAGAAGAAAAGAGGACCAGCACAATCAGCAAGGCGACTTCAGCAGCAAGCAAACTCAGCAAGACGACTTCAAGCAGCAAGCACACACCACTTCTACAGCGGCATAAATAAAAAATTATTCCTAAATTTACTTAACTTAATTTTGAATAAAAAGAATTTATAAATTACGAAAATGTTGTCCGACAAGACTATTGAGCTCTTGCAGAAGCAGCCCGAGCTAACTCAGCAAACCAGAGTTTTAGAGGCAAAAGTGCACTTAACGCTACCGGTGTTTAAAAAATCTTTGGAACTACAAAAGCTTTTTATTTATAATCATAGTGCTTTACTAAAGATAGGTCCAGTTAAGCACGAGTAATTTTCATTAAAACATTATGATGCGATGAGGATACAGTTTGAAAAGGACTCGAGTCCTTTGCAGTCCGTGCAGACATAGGCGAAATTAAACACGTTTCGAGGGCTGCTAGGTTGAAGGAATACTTTAATGCAAATGCTGGGCATTTAAAGAATTATTTAAATAAATAAATTAATTATTTAACTTGCGATCTCTATTCCCTAGAGCTGAGAAAAAATAAAATACAATTTTGGAAAGTTAAAACTTTTGGTTTAATTGAGAAGGTAAGAAGTTGTTTTGAAAGCTCGGAAATTGAAAGTCCAAAACATTATAGAGATTATAGATAAAAGACTTAGCAATGAACAATATCGTGCTAAGGAATCTATAACTACAAAGGCAGAGGAATTACCTAAGCTGCCAAAAATTAAGATACCCACTTTCTTTGGTGATTCCAAAGAATGGGACCTGTTTAATGAGCTGTTTATGGAACTCATTTATACAAGAAAGGACCTAACCACTGCTCTTAAATTTAATTAAATCAGCGTTAAAAGGAGAAGCGAAGGACGGGGTTTCCCATTTACTGCTAGGCATTGGGGATAACTATGAAGCTGCTTGGGAGTTGCTAACCAAGCGGTATGAGAACAGAAGAACAATTTTCTCTGATCATATACGAGGGTGGTCCGATAAGTACTTAGCCTCCAAAAGAAAAACGAAAATTTTGGAAAAGTGGGGATTTTTTCTCAACATAATCTCCGTTTAGCTCGATACACTTGACCCTGCGATGCTCCAACTTCTTTAACCCGTCTGAAAAATACGTTTTTTCGAGGTCTGCAAAATAGGCCTCTGTGGCGACGACTTTATCCCAGCGATCACTTCCCTCAACTGGGCTGCGGATTTTCTGCCCTCGATGATTAACTGACAGGTGAGCAAACATCAAATCAGCGCACAGAATACCGCTATTATGATTAACGTTATCTGATGCGTTTGGGTGTCGTCTACTTCTTCTCCAACCTTCCGGATAAACCTTTACCTCACCCTTAGGAGTTGAAGGAAAGGGAGGGTTGTCGTGGTTGACAAACCGGGTTCCATTAATTGTGGCACCCCCTTTTCATGTAATGAGGTACGTGCCGTGTATCGAAACTTCTGAACCGTTGTCAACTCGAACCTGTGCTGAACGGTCATTGATGATGATGGTGTCCTTATGCAATGCTGGTGATCGGGTGCAAGTCGCTCGGTTGAGTTGCGTGAAGATCTTTTGCGCATGAAGTACTTGCTGATAGTTGGAAGAACGTGGCACCAGGGGCTGTGGAACAATTCTTGACTTGACTTGACTTTATCCGCGAGATTTTATCGACCGAAAAAAAGTAACATTTTTACATAAAAATTTTATTATTCTGACTTTTATTATAAAATATAAAACGTTAGTAGACTGAAGTATTTTCACGGTTGCAACGGGCAAAAGATCCCTTATAGGTCCCTTCCAGCAAAACTGACTCTAATACTGCATGTTCTAATATGTTAGGGCTGAAAATATTGATTTTCGCGAGTACAATGACAAGCGTTAAAACATGTAAATCCATCATTAACATTCTGTTGCGAGCCAGTGACTGTAACTGTTAGTTGATTGATTTGACCTTAAGTTTTAGTATTCATTTATATTTGTGTAACATTTAAGTTAACTAATTGATATTCTGTAAATCTAATTTTCTCAAAATTTTTCGCATCTGGAGTTTAAGCCATGACCTTTTAAATGGACCCTAAGAAGTCTAGACTTACGTCTTGATTCCGATACCGCGAAAGTTATCGGTTTGTGGTCGGAGTAGATGCTTATACCCTTGTCCGCATATAGGTAATGACGTAATTTCTCTAGTGTACATATGATGGCCAATAGTCCCCTTTCGTTGGAGGCGTAGTTAAGTTCCCTATTCTTGAGACACCAATTCTTGTAGTCTGGATATCTGAAGATGACATCTTCGGACGCTAATACATTTCGCAATTTGTGAAAAGTCTGTTGCTGTGCTTCGAATGCCGGGATACTCCTGGACTTCCGCCTGATCGCACTTCCATTCTCTCCTTTTAAAATATCTATGTTCAAGAAGAGTACAAATTGTCATTAATTTAAGATTTTACGAGCTCTGTTAATGTCAATATGTAAATCTACGAGTCTGTTTGGTGGGATTGGAAGGGTGTGGTATATTTTGAGCTGCTTCCAAGGAACCAAACGATTAATTCGGATGTTTACTGTCAACAACTGGACAAATTGAATGCAGCCATCAACGAGAAACGGCCAGAATTGATCAATCGTAAAGGTGTCATTTTCCATCATGACAACGCCAGACCACACACATCTTTGATGACCCGGCAAAAACTGGGACAGCTTGGCTGGGAAGTTTTGATGCATCCACCATATAGCCCTGACCTTGCACCATCAGACTACCATTTATTTCGATCTTGGCAGAACTCCTTAAATGGTAAAACTTTCGGCAATGATGAGGCTATAAAATCGCACTTGGTTCAGTTTTTTGCAGATAAAGGCCAGAAGTTCTATGAGCGCGGAATACAAAATTTGCCGGGAAGATGGCAAAAGGTTATCGAACAAAATGGAAATTATATATTTGATTAAAGTTCATTCTAAGTTTGATTAAAAATGCATTTACTTTCTTTTAAAAAATTCGCAATTACTTTTTGGGCAACCCAATATATTATATATTATATTTATATTTATATATTATATAAACTAAAAAAAAACCTTTAGTTTATAAGTCGTGTTTGAGGCCAACATCAGACAAATAAAAAAAAAATTATTTGTGAAAAGTGCCTACAAATTAACACTTGTGAAAATAATGAAAAAAAAGACACAAGTGAAACAAAAAAATTTCTAAAAAATTAAATAAGTTGGATTAATATAGAAAAAGTGCCAAATGCTAAAAGCCAAAGAGCTAAGCAAAAAATTAAATAAAGTGCGTACAGTGCTGAAAAAGCATTATAAATTACAAAAACCTGAAGCCAACAAAACATAAAAAAAAAACATTACAACTCAAAAAGAAAACTAAAAATAAAAAATGACAACAACAAAATCAACTGTAAAAAAGAAGAAAAGAGGACCAGCACAATCAGCAAGGCGACTTCAGCAGCAAGCAAACTCAGCAAGACGACTTCAAGCAGCAAGCACACACCACTTCTACAGCGGCATAAATAAAAAATTATTCCTAAATTTACTTAACTTAATTTTGAATAAAAAGAATTTATAAATTACGAAAATGTTGTCCGACAAGACTATTGAGCTCTTGCAGAAGCAGCCCGAGCTAACTCAGCAAACCAGAGTTTTAGAGGCAAAAGTGCACTTAACGCTACCGGTGTTTAAAAAATCTTTGGAACTACAAAAGCTTTTTATTTATAATCATAGTGCTTTACTAAAGATAGGTCCAGTTAAGCACGAGTAATTTTCATTAAAACATTATGATGCGATGAGGATACAGTTTGAAAAGGACTCGAGTCCTTTGCAGTCCGTGCAGACATAGGCGAAATTAAACACGTTTCGAGGGCTGCTAGGTTGAAGGAATACTTTAATGCAAATGCTGGGCATTTAAAGAATTATTTAAATAAATAAATTAATTATTTAACTTGCGATCTCTATTCCCTAGAGCTGAGAAAAAATAAAATACAATTTTGGAAAGTTAAAACTTTTGGTTTAATTGAGAAGGTAAGAAGTTGTTTTGAAAGCTCGGAAATTGAAAGTCCAAAACATTATAGAGATTATAGATAAAAGACTTAGCAATGAACAATATCGTGCTAAGGAATCTATAACTACAAAGGCAGAGGAATTACCTAAGCTGCCAAAAATTAAGATACCCACTTTCTTTGGTGATTCCAAAGAATGGGACCTGTTTAATGAGCTGTTTATGGAACTCATTTATACAAGAAAGGACCTAACCACTGCTCTTAAATTTAATTAAATCAGCGTTAAAAGGAGAAGCGAAGGACGGGGTTTCCCATTTACTGCTAGGCATTGGGGATAACTATGAAGCTGCTTGGGAGTTGCTAACCAAGCGGTATGAGAACAGAAGAACAATTTTCTCTGATCATATACGAGGGTGGTCCGATAAGTACTTAGCCTCCAAAAGAAAAACGAAAATTTTGGAAAAGTGGGGATTTTTTCTCAACATAATCTCCGTTTAGCTCGATACACTTGACCCTGCGATGCTCCAACTTCTTTAACCCGTCTGAAAAATACGTTTTTTCGAGGTCTGCAAAATAGGCCTCTGTGGCGGCGACGACCAGTGACCGTTTTGTCCTTCTCCAGGTAGTCGATGTAGATCACACCTTGTGAATCCCAAAATGCGGTGGCCATCACCTTTCCGGCCGATGGGACAGTCTTCGCCACTTCGGAGGTTCGCCGGTTGAAGTCCACTGTTTCGACTGTTCCTGGTGTGTGTGTGTACCAGTGGATCCATGTTTCGTCGACGGTCACGAAACTACGCAGAAACTCCTTCGGATTGCGCTTAAACAGCGTCAAACACTGATCTGAAGTGGTCTCTCGGTTGCGTTTGTTGTCCCGGAGTGAGCGAACGCGGCACCCAATTTCATGCAGGGTATGACCCACGCGGTCTTTTGACATGCCTACTGTCTCAACTATCTCGCGTATCTTTAATCGGCAGTCTGCCAATACGAGATCGTGGACTTTTGTCACGTTATCCTCCGTGCTATCAAAAACCGACGTGCGACCACGTTGAAACTCGTTAAACCAATTTTTGATGGTCGCCATCGAAGGAGAAGAGTCACCGTACACAGCATCCAAGCGCTCTTTGATTTCGCTGCGCGATTTCCCTTCCAAAAACAAGAATCGAATCACAGACCGATATTGCTCTTTCTCCATTTTTCTAAAAGTCGCGGACACGTCCGATTCCACACGCAGTCAAAACAAAGCTACGAGTCCGATTTGGCTGAAATTTCGACAGTAGCTGTCTACGAGAATGTACTACACGATAGTTAATTTCTCTTGCGATAGTGACGCTATCGGGCGGTGAGGCTAAGTACTTATCGGACTGCCCTCGTAAATAGGCTTATGGATTTACCCAATTTGAATTTGGAATCCAATAAGCAAATTAAAACATTTATTGAGAGAACTAATGAGTCAATTTATATCATTAAATTATAGGCACAATTATCCGAAGAAGTGGATGCAGTTTTTGCCCACATAATACTTCGAAAATTGAACGAGGATTCTCTAAATTTATATGAGACCCATGTAAAAAACACAAAAGAAATTCACACACTTTCTGATGTCATGGAGCTCTTAGAGCAGACTCAGCTCCATTTCCTCTTTTCCACAGGAGAATAAACCTTTGAGAAAAGAGTTTTAAAACAAAAGCAGCAAAGAAAGTTGTACTTGTTGTAATTTACCAACCCATAATATAACGCAGTGTTATAAATTTAAGGGTATGGAACCAGCAGAAAGAAATGACGGTAAGAAAAGACACGTTTGTTTAAAGTGTTTGAAGCATTCAAGCAATGAAAAGTGCACTAATTAAATTCTTTGCTTGAATTGCAAGAAACCGCACCACACGCTACTTCACATTAATAATAATAAAGAAAAAGTGAATACGTGTAGGACGACGGAACAAGTCTTATTGGCCACAGCATTGAATCATGTGAAATCAGCTAGTAGAGGCTTTGAAAAACTCAGAGCGCTGATTGACAGTGGATCTCAGAGTACAATAATATCAGAGGACGCTTAACAAATACTTAAGTTACAAAAAATAAAGACTTATACTGAGATTAGTGGAGTTTCCTCGATAAAAAAATATCAAATATCAAAGCATAAAATAAAATTATACATTAAACCTTTAAAAGCAAGGAAAAATTAATTAGTAGTGGAGGCAATTGTCCTTCCAAAATTAATGAAAGCGTTGCCAATGCGCTCAGGGTATGACCCACGCGGTCTTTTGACATGCCTACTGTCTCAACTATCTCGCGTATCTTTAATCGGCAGTCTGCCAATACGAGATCGTGGACTTTTGTCACGTTATCCTCCGTGCTATCAAAAACCGACGTGCGACCACGTTGAAACTCGTTAAACCAATTTTTGATGGTCGCCATCGAAGGAGAAGAGTCACCGTACACAGCATCCAAGCGCTCTTTGATTTCGCTGCGCGATTTCCCTTCCAAAAACAAGAATCGAATCACAGACCGATATTGCTCTTTCTCCATTTTTCTAAAAGTCGCGGACACGTCCGATTCCACACGCAGTCAAAACAAAGCTACGAGTCCGATTTGGCTGAAATTTCGACAGTAGCTGTCTACGAGAATGTACTACACGATAGTTAATTTCTCTTGCGATAGTGACGCTATCGGGTGGTGAGGCTAAGTACTTATCGGACTGCCCTCGTAAATAGGCTTATGGATTTACCCAATTTGAATTTGGAATCCAATAAGCAAATTAAAACATTTATTGAGAGAACTAATGAGTCAATTTATATCATTAAATTATAGGCACAATTATCCGAAGAAGTGGATGCAGTTTTTGCCCACATAATACTTCGAAAATTGAACGAGGATTCTCTAAATTTATATGAGACCCATGTAAAAAACACAAAAGAAATTCACACACTTTCTGATGTCATGGAGCTCTTAGAGCAGACTCAGCTCCATTTCCTCTTTTCCACAGGAGAATAAACCTTTGAGAAAAGAGTTTTAAAACAAAAGCAGCAAAGAAAGTTGTACTTGTTGTAATTTACCAACCCATAATATAACGCAGTGTTATAAATTTAAGGGTATGGAACCAGCAGAAAGAAATGACGGTAAGAAAAGACACGTTTGTTTAAAGTGTTTGAAGCATTCAAGCAATGAAAAGTGCACTAATTAAATTCTTTGCGTGAATTGCAAGAAACCGCACCACACGCTACTTCACATTAATAATAATAAAGAAAAAGTGAATACGTGTAGGACGACGGAACAAGTCTTATTGGCCACAGCATTGAATCATGTGAAATCAGCTAGTAGAGGCTTTGAAAAACTCAGAGCGCTGATTGACAGTGGATCTCAGAGTACAATAATATCAGAGGACGCTTAACAAATACTTAAGTTACAAAAAATAAAGACTTATACTGAGATTAGTGGAGTTTCCTCGATAAAAAAATATCAAATATCAAAGCATAAAATAAAATTATACATTAAACCTTTAAAAGCAAGGAAAAATTAATTAGTAGTGGAGGCAATTGTCCTTCCAAAATTAATGAAAGCGTTGCCAATGCGCTCATTAAATATTGAAAAAACGAGGTGGCAAAACTACCTGTTAGCCGATCCCGAGTTTAACAAGCCAGGTCGAGTGGACTTAATTATAGGAGCCGATTTATATGCTAAAATTCTTCAAAAAGGAGTAATAAAGATAGACGGTTTTCTTGGTAACACCACAGACTTTGGTTGGATAGTGTCTGGATGCACCACAAGGTGCAAGGACTTGGAAAGATTTTGGGGATTGGGGGAAGAAAGTAAGGATGATTTAGGGTCCGAAATATGTAAAGAAAATTTCACGAAAAAAACACACATAGACTCTTCAGGACAATATGTTGTGAAGATGCCCTTTAAGGAAGAGCAAACTTTAGGGAAATCTAAAGGCCAAGCCATGGCAAAATTTTTAAATTTGGAGAAAAAACTAAAAAAAAATCAAAACCTAAAAGAACAGTACTGCAAGTTTATGACAGAATACATATCTTTAGGGCATATGGTTGAGGCAAACTCAGAAGGAAAATTTTATTTACCACATCAAGCCATTATTAGAGATTCGAGCTTAACACCAAAACAACTTATAATAAATGTCCTAATGATATTATGGGGATTGGACTTAGAGTTCAAAAAAATATTTTCGACATCATTTTAAAACGGCGCAGATGGCAGTATGTAGTTTCAGCGGGTATTGAAAAAATGTACCGTCAAATAAATATTGCAGAAAGCGATCAAGAATTTTTGCATGTCTTGTAGAGAGATTCTCCAAAAAATAAAATCAAAGACTATAAATTAACTACAGTTACCTATGGTACTGCGGCGGCTCCGTATTTAGCTAAAAGAGTGCTAGCGAATATAGGAGATAAATGTAAAGATCCACTAATCAGTGGAATTATAAAAAATGATTTCTATATGGATGATTTAATGACAGAAATAGACAGCATTAAAGAATCTAAAGAAATCGTTAAACAGGTCTCATTGGAGCTAGAAAAAGTAGGGATGAATTTGAGGAAATGGATTTCATATTATCAAGAAATTATTGTAAGTGTCGAAAATGCTGTCCGTAGAGGCTTTAGGGCTTCAATGGGAACCTTTTAAGGAAGAATTTAAGTTTTGCGTTAAATTTACTATCAGTAAAAAAATTAATAAAAGGCTAGTATTGTCGAACGTAGCAAAAATATACGATTCATTAAGATGGATAAAGACACATGTACATTTTTCAGTTCAGCCCCACGGTTTTGCAGATGCTTCTAAAAAAGCATACGCGGCAGTTGTATATGCAAAGGTAGAAGAATCGGTCACGTTAATAGCTAGTAAAAGTAAAGTCAATTCTAAGAAAAATAGAAAGACTATTCCTAAGTTAGAGCTTTGCGCAGCCCATCTTTTAAGTAAATTGATGCAGAGTACAAAGGAATCCATTTCTGCGTAAATTTATGTCAGAAATAGTTTACTTGAGAGACGGTTAAGAAATCGAGTCCAAGAGTAAAATATTAGGGTTGCACCCATTCTTAGACACAGATGGAGTTCTTAGAGTGGGTGGAAGGCTGCAAAATAGCAATATGCGATTTGATTTCAAGCACCCAATAATATTAGATAAATGCCACCTATCTGATTTAATAATTAAAAAGACTTACGCAGAGACCTTACGTGGTGGAATTAACATAATGAGAAACCAAATACAAAGGGTAATTTGGATATTTAGGTTAAGAGACTTTCTCAAGAAAATATTACGAGAACGTGTTGTTTGTGCGAGATATCGACAATGTTCAGGTAAACAATTAATGGGTAATTTACTAAAGTACAGAGTAAATGCTTCATATCCCTTCCTTAATACAGGAATAAACTATGCGGGACCATATCACCTAAAATGCTCAAGAAATCGCGGGCAAAAGACATTTAAAGGTAATATTTCAGTGTTTATGTGTATGGCCACTAAGGCCATTCACTTAGAAGCTGTTAGTGACTTATCGTCCGATGCATTTTTAGCAGCATTAAAAAGATTTATATCTAGAAGAGGGAAATGTACTAATATTTATTCGGATAATGGTACTAATTTTGTAGGTGCTGCTCGGAAGTTGATGAAGAATTTCTAGAGGCCATTAAACATAATTGTAGACTAGCTTCAGAAACTAAAAACGACAAAATTCATTGGCATTTTATCCCGCCGGCAGGACCTCACTTCAGAGGTATTTGGGAAGCAGGTGCTAAATCCGAAAAACATCATTTAAAGCGGGTGACTGTTATGTCAGATAGAAGCGGTGCTGAATTCAAGACCCTTATATACTTCGATGGACGATATTGAAGATAATGAAGTTCTAACACCTGGCCACTTTTTAAAAGAAAGACCACCATTAGATGTGGTTGAGTCAATCCAAGACAATGAGAAAATTGGTATCCTCGATAGGTGGAGACTGATTCAAAATATGAAAACAAAATTTTTGATGACACTACAGCAAAGATATAAATGAAAAAGGCCAATAACAAAAATTTGTCCTTTAGTTGGTGTAAAACAAGCAGAAAAGGCAGTTGAAAACAAAAAAAAAGTGTATCACCAAGATTTTCTAAATTAGGCACCGTAATGGTAATGCTATTGCTTACATTGTTCAGTCAAGTCTCACAGGCGGCAGCAATAAAAGGCGAAAATAAGTCATTTAGCATTCAAAATATAAATAAGACGGCTGCCATATATTAAGATCCAGTAGAAATTATAGGCGCATCATGGAATCTGGAGATTTACTATAATATGGATGCCTATTTGGACATAATTAAAAAAAGTAATGTGCTGATACAGATAATGAGCATTGTTTGCGGTAAGCTTCATAGCTTCGAGGACCAATGCAATACAGTTTTGGATAATATGCAAAATCAGTTAATAGAACTAAAAGAAAATAATAATCTATTTAGGATGCAAAAGAGATCAAGAAGCAAACGTGCTCCTTTCGAATTCATGGGTTCATTATATCCTCATTTTATATGGAATAATGGATGAAGATGATAGGAAGCAAATAGAAGAAAATATGAGAAATTTATTAGACAATCTGCACAATTTAAATGAATTAGTTCAGAAGCAAATTCAGTGGTAAATTCCACTACAAATTTGTTAAAGAAATCGACTGAAGATATTAACGATAACTTTAGGAATATGCATACACGAATTGAAAATATGACAGAAGTTCTTAAGGGGGTATTCTAGTCTAGAGGCTCTAGTTTCGAGCCTTTTTTAACAATTAATTAAAACTAAACAATTGATATTTTTACTGTCGGGTTTTTTATCATTTGTTTATTTAACTTAGTAGAGTACATAAAATAAAATTTAAAAAAAAATATTTTTTTTTCATCGAGTTATGCGTCCTTGAAGTAGAGGGGGGAAAAAAAGGCCGTGTCCTCGTCGCCATGATTTCTACCCTTGTGGTCATTTGAAAAATAAAAAAAGAAAAGATTCTTAGTCAGTACGAATGTCGCTATGTCATGAACCAGCCAAACTAAAAAAAAAATTTTTTTTTATAAAATGGCGGACATTAAAAAAAAATGTCGATTTTTTTTACTAATTTTGTAATTTTATCGAATTTTTTAAAAATATTACAAATTTTAAATTCTAATTTTTTGTTGGTTCATGCGATAGAGAGATATTGAAAGAATATTCATGACAAATTTTAAGTAAATCGGCTGATTAGAACTTGAAATATTATGGCTACCGTATCAGAAAAAGTAGTTTGGAGAAAAACGCGTTTAAAGTTTTACGTTAAATTTCAGGCAGTGTAACTGATAGAATAGCACGTATAACTTACATTCTCTTAATCAGCCATAATTTTAAAAATATTTTGAATTTTGAATAATCCGTTTAGGGAGATATTTTTGAATATCTAAAAAAAAAAATTTTCGATTTTTTCAAATTTCTAGACTAGAATACCCCCTTAAAGAAAGTTATTATGTTTATAAAGAGTCGATTAATTTCTTTATGATTACTAAACAACTTAACTTATTGATTGAGGAAGGTGAAAGGGTGCATAGGTCTGTTAATTGACATTAATCATGGTAGATTAAACACAACCACAAGCCAAATCCATTACAAAATGAGACAAGGGGGAACGCTATAGTCGAGTACCTCGACTATCAGATACCCGTTACTCAGCTAATGGGACCAAAAGGAAATGGAGATATGCAAGCAGTAAAACGAGATTGAAATGCGCCACCTACCCGCGATCTCAATATAAGGTTATGTGGGCGGTAGACAGATTTAGGCGTTATGGGCGTTAGAGTGGGCGCGGCCAACTTTTTTGGGGTCAATCGATAGGTATTGACGAGACTAATACATTTCAGTTAACATTGTTTTCTAGCATGAAAATTGTGGGCGCCACAGGCTTATGCGGTTTGTGGGCGTGGGTTAGAGTGGGCGTGGCAAACTTTTTTTTGGATCAATCGATAGGTATTAACAAGACAAATACATTTCAGTTAAAATTTTTTTTCTAGCACTAAAATTGTGGACACCACAGATTTGGACGGCTTGTGGGCGTTAAAGTGGGCGTGGCACATTGCTGAAACAAATTTGCGCTGCGTAAGAAGCTCAGGAATCTGCACGCCAAATCTCAATAGCCTAGCTCTTGTAGTTTCCGAGATCATCCGGACGGACAGACGGACATGGCTGGATCGACTCGGCTAGTGATCCTGATCAAGAATATATATACTTTATGCAGTCGGAAACGCTTCCTTCTGCCTGTTACATACTTTCCGACGAATCTAGTATAGCCTTTTACTCTACGAGTAACGGGTATAATAACCAAAATTCAAGGTAGTCTTTCCGAAACACTAGTTCTCCCAGGGAAAAGAGCAGGTACAGAGCTTAAGGAGGTCTATACGCTAATAACAGCTAGGGGATTATTTATCGAAAATAAATTAATTAAATGTACATGCTAAGATTCCTCTGTTTAATAGACATCCATCTAAGCTATTTAGAATAACTCCTTAACCAATACAGAATGAAGATAGAATGATTATGGTTCATATTACTTCAGAATATTTAATTCATAATTTTGAAATCGATTCTTATCATTCGAGGGCAGTCCGATAAGTGTTTAGCCTCAGCAGCGAAATCAAAGAGCGCTTGGCTGCCTTGTACGGTGACTCTTTTCCTTCGATGGCGACCGTCAAAAATTGGTTTAACGAGTTTCAACGTGGTCGCACGTCGGTTTTTGATGAGCCACGCCCAGGTGCCCCGAAAGCGGCTACCACGGAGGATAACGTGAACAAAATCCACAACTCTTGTATTGGCAGACCGCCGATTGGAGACACGCGAAATAGCTGAGACAGTAGGCATGTGAAAAGACCACGTGGGTCATATCCTGCGTGAAATTTTGGCATGCTCACACCGGACAACAAACGCAACCGTGAGACCACTTCAGAGCAGTGTTTGCCGCTGTATAAGCGCAATCCGAAGGAGTTTCTGCGTCGTTTCGTGACCGTCGACGAAACATGGATTCACTGGTACACACCAGAGACCAAGGAACAGTCGAAACAGTGGACTTCACCCGGCGAACCTGCTCCGAAGAAGGCGAAGGCTGTCCCATCGGCTGGAAAGGTGATGGCCACCGTTTTTTGGGATTCACAAGGTGAAGGAGAAGGGCAAAACGGTCAGAGGGCTGTACTATGCCGAATTATTGGACCGATTCGCCGCCGAATTGCAAAAAAACGACCACATTTGGCGAAGAAAAAAGTGCTCTTCCATCATGACAACGCACCGGCTCACACTTCCGCTCTTGCCAAGTCCAAATTGGTCGAATTGGGCTACGAACTGCTACCCTATCCACCATATTCTCCAGATTTGGCCCCGTGTGACTTCTTTTTGTTTCCAAGCTTGAAAAAGTCACTCGCTGGACAAAAATTTGCGTCGAATGAGGAGGTCGTCGCCGCCACAGAGGCCTATTTTTTCATCTCGAGAAAACAAATGCACAAATTCAGGTTCTTGATTTGCCAACGCAAGGAATTCTAAGTTTTGCGTCAGATTGTACTGCTAGAACGGATGATAGAATTTTGATTGCCCATCATAATATTCAATCTGAAAGTGAAGAAGTGCTATTATCATCGTATGTAGGAGATATTGATCAAATCCCAAAGGTTGTTTGGGATCCATTGAAATTGAACTCTATTAATCATACTGTTGAGATTGCACGCCTAAATAAAGAAATTAAATATTTAAAAGAAAATCATATTAAATTAAATGATTTGCATTTTCATCACAATTCCGGACATGCTTCTTTAGGACTCGGATTAATAATAACAATAATCATGGTAATATATGCCATAAAAAAATTTGCTACACGGCAACGATTGCAAGCCATTACCTTGCCGGACCGTTGCAAGGTGTCTTATAAGAAGTTAAAAGCAAATAAATAAATACATCGAAAAAAAAATACAGACCACAAATTTTATGTTTGCATTGTTAACGAAAAGAATTTACAAGTTAATATCCTGTTCACCTCACCTTGCCAGCCCTTGGCGGAATGTTCAAGAAGAACACTAATTGTCATAAATTTAAGATTTTACGAGCTCTGTTCATGTCAATATGTAAATTTACCTAGAGCCGTAAATAATGATCTGTAACTTAAAACCTACAAGGGTGCAGTGCCGAACAATTGTAATCTTAAGTACAAGCCACTTGATGGTTCTCACACTGTACAAAGTGTCGACTTGCAGGAGACCGTTGATATGGCTCCCGCTCAGGCAAACAAATGTGTCTCTGCGTAGACCATAGATACTCGTAAGTATAAGAATTTCAAGTTAGTTACGTAAGCGAAGACTTAGAAAAATAAAATCAGTTTTTATTCAGAGCTCAAACGTGAAGGTTGTTTTCCTTATTACAGGAATCCCTTTCAATCTGAGATAGGTCTGGCTATCGACCTTTACTCTTTTATAAAGCTGTAGTTGCTGTAAGAATTAAGGGAATTCATCTCAGACTTTACTTTTTCTGGGTCTGTTATAGCACCGTTACTGGTGCCAAACCAATCAACATGCTTCGTGTGCGATTTTTAAATTTCTGAGAAAATAATGACTTGCCGATTTGCTCTCGCAAAATATCGTCAATAGTTCTTTGAAAAATTCTGGCAGCCTTTTTAAGCCAAATGGGTTCATTCAAAACTCGTATTTTTCCCCGTTTACAGAAAAAAACGTTTTTTCGGGGTCCTTTTCCAAGAGCATATTTAATGACATCCGGACTTGAGATCCAGCGTCGAGAAGTACCTCAGGGAAATAAGTATATGTGCACTTTTTAATTTTCTATTATTTTCTCTAAAGTTAACGGTACAGTTTTTGTAAGTACGCAGTTTTGTATTCGTATCTTTTATAAACATCTCCTAATTCAATGGTCCTCTTTGGGCATCATTCGTTGTACCGTTTTTAGTAACATGTGCTGAAACTTGTGTTTTTAATAGGAAATAATTATATGTGCAAATTGAGATTATTGTGTTATTGATAGCGAGTAAGCTAAGAAGTGTGATCTAAAAATATTTTTTAATCAGCGGAACGTAAGTAAAATAGATTTTTAATCCTTGTAGAATAAAATAATTAATATTAAGTTTGATTTTACGGTAGAATGCCACGTGGTTTACATTTGTCAGAGGAAGATCGCGGCATGATCAAAGGACTGGCTGAATCTGGCCAGACCATTTCTTATATTGCTGCCAGATTAAATAGGCACAGGAATACAATAAGTTCCTGACTCCTGTCAAAAGTATTGGCGCGACAAAAGGCAACCACGACAGATCTGCCATAAACGAAATCACGGTGGAGGATCATTAATGTTTTGGGACGGATTTGGGTATGCTGGGAAGTCTCCACTTTGTTTTATACCAACTAGAACAAATGCAGAAATTTATATAGAGTTACTGGAAACTGTGCTCATCGAATTTGCTGGAGACCTTTATGGGGATGAGTGGATATTCCAGCAAGACAACGCGCCAATCCACACAGCTCGTAAAACTAAAGACTTTCTGGCAGCTAAAAAAGTACCGCTATTGCAATGGCCAGCGATCAGCCCGGACCTAAGCCCAATAGAAGATCTTTGGGGAATACTTTCTAATAAAGTTTACAAAAATGGCCGCCAGTTCGACACAGTTAATGACCTCAGAAAGGCTTTGATCAAGGAATGGGATCAAATAAATCCGACAACTCTGCAAAACTTGACAACTTCAATGCCCAATCGGATTAATCAAATTTTTATTAAGAAAGGAAAACATATAAATTATTAAGAAGTATATTTAAATTTGTTAAAAAATTGTTCAACTTGTGTTTCGAATTTTCTTGCAGTATGCACATATACTTATTTCATATGAAAATAAAGTTCTTTATTTAATTAAAAGTTAATCTTAACGTTTACGAAAAATATATTGTTATTTTTTTGTTAATATGTACTCAAGCAATATAAAAAAAATTTAATCAAAAACCTAATATAATTATTTTATTTTTTTTTTAAATAATTTCAATGCACATATACTTCTTTCCCTGAGGTACTTGGCTTTGCCTAGGATTCCTAGGAGTCCTCTCGTTTAGCTTGCGAAAATCTATCACTGGTCTCATGTTTGGGTTGCCCGCCTCATCGGCACACTTCATATCTACAACCCATATCAGATTGTTATAAGGGGATCCCGATTTTTGGACTTTACAATTTTTGTGCAGTCTTGAATCTCTTTATTGACGAAGTGTGATGTCCCCATGGGGTACGGATATAAATTGGCTCAATGGGATAGCAAGGATCCCTTATTCTGATGATGGCTACCACCGAGGTATTGTAGGGTAAAGCTTCATTTTAGTCTGCAATAGCTTTTTTCATAATTTTTAGTATTTCCAAGAATTTTTATTTTAACAATGGGGGCGCATCTGAGCAATCCACGTTATGAAGTTGACATCAGGCTACTTGTGAAATGAAATTTAACAGATCGAGGCCAACTATTCCATCAAATGACGATTAGTCTGGTAGTATAAAGAAAGTGGCCTTTAAGTTGAATATCGAAACATAGCACTTTTCTGTTATTGTAGTTACACCCTGAATTGATGAGTGGATTGAAAAAGGCGACTCCATAATTTTATCACGTTAGAACCCATTTTAAAAATAAAAAAATATATGTCGGGGATGTATAAGAAGAAAGAAAATGTAAAAGAAACTGTAAAGCATTAAAAAAGAGAAAGAATAAAGAATAAAAGAAACTACGCACTAGGTTATTTGTGGTTCCTTTTATTTGCATAATTGCTGAGAGCGTGGATTGAGAACGAGAGAGAGTGTCGTCTCAGCCGAGTGTGGCGCGGTCATGGTCAAGGTCAAGGTCTCTGAGAGAGAGAGAAGGGCCAAAAAGGAATTGCAAATGAGAGAGAGAGATCAAAAGGGAATTTGCAATTGGATGAGGCAATGCGCTTTGGCGTGTGCCAGAAGAAGCCGGCAGAAGGAAGCCGACTTCACTTTGCTTTTGATATCTAAACGGAGAAGACGTTGACTCACTGCACATCTGCAACCAAAAATGCAAGAAGGAGACCAGCAAATGTCTCAGCCCCTGACATCAGAAGTGGGATCGGCTCAGGCCCAGCGTGATAGTGAATGGCGATCTCTGTTGGAAGCACAAAATCTACGATTCATCGAAATACTAAAAACAATGCAGCAGCCTGCTTCAACAACAACAAGTGAAAAATCAATGAGACTGCCAAAGTTTAATCCAGACGCGGCTGAAGCTGACGCCAGCGCGTGGCGCAAAACAGGCGACATGATTCTCACGTAGCATCCTCTGTCGCTAAGTGGAGCACTAGAAGGGAGCGCTTCCCAATGGCTTGCACAGATCAGCTATGCTGGCATTACCTGGCCACAATTCCAAGAGTTGTTTGTTTAGCGCTACGACGATTCTGAGACGCCGGCCGCCATCTTGTTGAACATTCTCAACGGACGGCCGAAAGGTTAGGTTAGGTTAGGTTTGGGCGGCTGTCGGACTATAGTCCGACACACTTAGACCTCAGTGGGTCCGTTGTGATACCGCATGATCTCGTTTCTTCCTTCTCTAGGGTCCCGTTTCTAGTAGTTTCGGCTTGTGTTAAGCTGATCAGCATGTCTTCCACCCGGAAGATTTAATAAAGGCACTTATGCTTTTGAGATTAATCTCCGATATTTCGGTAAGATCGTCGATGAAGGGGCTTCCTAAGTGTTTCAGTCTGAGTCTGCATAAGGCTGGGCAGAAGCAGAGAAGGTGTTCTACCGTTTCCACTTCTTCCTCATCCCTACAGCTTCTGCAGAAATCATTTTGCGGGGCTTTTAGCCTGCCGGCATGTGCGCCAACAAGCCAGTGGCCTGTAAGAGCTCGAATCAACATGCCACACTCTGTGCGGCTGAGTTTGAGTAACTCCGAGGTTTTTTTGTTGTTTATCACAGGCCATGTCTGGTGAGAGATGCGACACTGTGGTGCGTTTTGCTAATGGGTGTTGGCTAGTGTGTTGAAGTGGTTTTTTATGTTTAGCTTGCAAGTAGCCATGGGCATACCGACATTTTCCTCTCCTGGTAGGAGAGGCTTGGTGGTGCCCTGCCTGGCTAATTCGTCCGCTATGCAGTTGCCTACGATGTCCCGGTGACCCGGAACCCATATTAGGCTGATAGTAAACTGATTTGCCATCTCGTGGAGAGATCTGCGACAGTCTGCTATTGTACGAGAGTTGGTGTTTGTCGAGTAGATCGACTTAATAGCCGCTTGGCTGTCACTTTATATGTTTAGGTGTCCTCTCTGGAGGCTAAGGTTCCTTAAACAGGTTAGTGCTTCTTTTATAGCGTGGACCTCCGCCTGAAAGACGCTACAGTGGTTCGGGAGCCTGAATGACTTCCTGATATCTAATTGTTCGGAGTATACACCTCCGCCGACTTGTCCTTCTAATTTGGAGCCATCTGTATAGAAACAGATAGCGTCCGTCGTGCCCGGTCGGCCCTGTTCCCATTCCTCTCTATCAGGAATCAGGGCCTCAAAGGGTGTGTGACTATATTCAATAGATTTGCATAGATCCGTGATTTTCGGAATCGATTTATCATGCTGGAGAATTTTAGCATGGCCATATAATTGGGCTTTCCACTGCCCTGTGTCCCTCAGTCGAATAGCTGCCGATTTGGCCCTTTCCATGCCTGCTAAGTCCAGGCTAGGGAGGTTCAAGATCGCATTCATCGCTTCATTCTGGGTGGTTCGAAGGCTCCACTAATACACAAAGCCGCCATTCGCTGTACTTTGTTTAGAGGAGTCAGTATGCATTGTTTGTGTAGGGCGGTCCACCACAGAGCCACTCCGTACAGTAGGATTGGCTTGACTACCGCTGTGTATATCCAGTTAACTATTCTTGGGGACTTGCCCCATCTTAGCCCGATTGCTTTTTTACAGGAGTAAAGTGCAATGGTCGCTTTTTTGGTTCTCTCTTGGTTGTTTAAGCCCCATTTGAGGCGTTTATCTAGTACTAACCCCAAGTACCTGGCGTGATCGCTAAAGGAGAGATTACAATTGTTTAAAATGGGTGGGTTAAGTTGAGGAATTTTGTACCTATTCGTAAATAGAACAAGTTCTGTTTTCGAGGGATTTACCCCGAGTCCGTTCGCTATCGTCCATTCCGATAGCATTTTAAGTTTAGCGGTCATAAGATCGCAAAGTGTTTGTGGATATTTTCCATTAAAGATGATGGCGACGTCGTCTGCGTATGCCACGACCTTACAACCTCCTCCCTCCAGAATCCGCAGTAGTTTACTTACTGCGATATTCCACAAGAGGGGTGATAGTACACCTCCTTGCGGGGTGCCTCTGTTCACTAGTCTAGTCTGGGTTGAGGTCCCTAGTGTGGCTGTGACCATTCTGCTTATCAGCAATTTATGGATTAGCCTCACCATTGGCGGCTCAACCCCTAGTTTATTTTACTGGAGTCTGACCATGATCCATCTGCTTTTTGAAGATAGCCCAAAGGCGCGGCTGTCTTAGAGAGTATTTTCCTGAGCCTTGCGGCATCAGTTGTTTTTTCTATGTCAGAGCAGAAGGTCTGCCATGCCATTCGTTTTACTCTTCTAATTGCCTTTTTGTAAGAGGCTAGTTCAAACTTGTAGTTCAGCCAATTGGTGTCCTCATTTCCCGCCTTTGCTCTGTTAAACAGGCATCTGCAGTTGGTTCTGAGGATAGATAGTTGTTGGGTCCACCAGGGGGGTTTTTTCCTTCCTCTTGGTTTCTCTGTGGGGCATGCCACTTTGAAGGCAGTGTTGCATGCCTCTGTGAATTTGTATACTGTTTCGTCCAGCTCATGTGGGTTTGTGATGCTTTCTGACGGTTCCATGGGGAGGATATTTGTCAGAACTTCTTTGTACCTGTGCCAGTCTGCTCGTCTGGGGTTGGCGAAGCTGACCGGCAAGGGCGAATCAAGGGACAATACGGTTTCTATGAATCTATGGTCCGAGAAGGAGTGCTCGTCAGAGACTGCCCAGTTTTTGACTGCGCCTACGAGTGAATCTGATACCAAGGTTAGATCTATGATCGTTTGGCAAGCTTTAGTTATGAAAGTAGGGGCATTGCCCCTATTGCATAAGAATAGGTTCGAATTTAGAATAAAATCAAAAAGAGACTCACCTCTGTCGTTTTTGTTTGGGCAACCCCACTGGGTGTGATGGGCGTTGGCGTCACAGCCTATTACCAATCCGTACTTGAGCTTTTCGCATTCCTCTGCTAGTCCTCTGACCAGCGCATCTGGGGGGTTTTCCTTCTCAAAGGCCAAATAGGCCGATAGAACTCTTATAGAGCCACTCTGCAGCTCCAGGCTTACTGCGGTGTTGTCTCCGTTGCTGTAATTGCGAAGTAGAAATATACTAAGATGCCTTTTGGCTAATATGCAGGTTCGAATTTTACCTTCTTTGGGGTCCAGCATAAGCTTGTATTCCTTTGTTCCTAGTCCAGCAACCTTGCCTCCTACCACCCAAGGTTCCTGTACGAGGACTAGGTCGGCTCCGCCTTCTGTCAGGCGAAGCAGAAGTGCAGCAAACGCTGCTTTACTGTGGTGAAGGTTTATTTGTAGAAGTCTTAGTGACATCTACAGCTTCAACCTCCACCACAGTGACGTCGGCCTCCTCTGTGTCGCTGAGGTCCACGTCCTCGATTGCCGGTCCGAGCGCACGCATCTCTCTGCTCAGCGACGAATCGGTAGAGTAGCCGTCCTCCGGCCCACCAGGTGCCTCCAACTCCTCAGCAAGCACCTGCTCGGCTGGGTTGCCGGCAGAGCTGCTAGCGGCGTTAGAGTCGCCCTTATACACTTTGATGTGTATCGCACTGAACCCGAAGTTCAGCACTCCACGAGCAGTCTCGATCGGAGCTACTGACTCCTTGTTCAGGACCAAAACCGCCTGGTTGACATCCCCTTCATGCTCCTCCACCTTGACGACTTTCCAGTCCTTCGTGGGGAGGTGCGGGTTGCATTGTTGCAACATGAAGAGGATGTCCTCCGGCGTCTTGATCGCTGCTGGAATCCAGATCCTGGCTCGGGGTCTACTGGGGACATCGCACCAGTCAAGCGCAACGATGTTCGCCCCTTCGTAAACCTCGCCGAGCTTGCTTGTCGCCTCTTTGTACATATCAGCCGACCGCTGACTGTCGCATGCTACCACCTTGACGCTGCCCTATACCAGCCCGCGTCCATGCAACAGGGCGAGGTGCCTGGCTTCTCTCGTACCATGCGCAGGCAAATGAGGGAAAGGTGGGACTCCACTGCCTTCCACTTGTTTCTGGGGATCCTGCTCTCCGGATTTCCCCTGTCAATCAGGCCGAGTAGTACACGATTCTTCGTGATTTCGGCGAAAGAGACCGATGGCTGGATCTTTGACTTCTTCGCCGATGGCCCGGGTAGTTTTTCCGCCTGAGTCGCCTCTTGAGTGGGCTTTTCCTGCCCGTAGTTTGGTAGCACCTTCCTTGCCCACTCTACCTTCTTTAGCCATTCAGGCGAAGGCGTGGCAACGGTGCTCCTGGTGTGTGAGCGCTGAGTCTGGGCGGCAGTCCGCCTTTCTGCGTATGTATATTTTGCACCAGCGGGTGGCCCGAGCGCCTTGGCAGTGCCTACCGTTGCTTTCGGCGCAGATGCGCACGTCGCGGAGGCGTTTGCGGTTGGCTTTCTGCCACCCATCATCCCCAGTTTGGGATGCGGCCCTTTCTGGGCCGTGCTGGTATGGAAGGTGGAACCAGTGTTCGTCTTATCCATGGGTTTTTTAAGAGTACCCGTCTCTATGTTTTTTGTCTTTTTTTCTTCTGTTTTTTTATCCATAATTAGGTCCCACGAGTTGCGGAGAAGGGGAAAAGTCCGCCCGGGCAGAGATCCGCGATGCCCGGGTAAGGCGATAGTTAGAACAGGGGGTCGCCATGTCCCTGAGCACACCGTTTGAGACTGGGCTATTTTTGATCCGGGCCCCCAGCCAGGCTGACTCTTGGCACGGTCCGTATTACACCGTAGTCCGGCCCGGAGTGAGATGTTGTTTGGGAGGGGAGTTGGGTAGGTGTTGTGTTGGGAGTGGGTTTGTGTAAAGCAACTATTTAGATGCGGCTGAACAACTCGCATCGTCGGTATTGCTTCGTGGCAAAATACCCGCTGGCTGTCCGGGACTGTTTATTTACTGGGGTTTCCGTCCACGGTACCGTGTTTGACTTATCCCACCAGCTTATTCACAGTTGACCTCGAGAGAGGTCGTCCGCTATCCGCAACCTGCGACCCGCTCGGTTGCCCCAGCTAGGCGACTTTGGAACCATCTCACAAGTTCCTCAGCCGAGCCGAGACGGCCGAAAACGGGCGAGTGTTTGTCAGCGTACGGTAGCCGATTAGTGACGTCACTTTTGACAAAATGGAAGTCGATGGACATCGAGGGAATAGCTGTTTCTTTCGTGCTGGCACACACGTCACAAATCGACACTAGACGCAGCGTCTACTGTTCACCACCAATATAACGACCAAATCAATCGTTTGGAAGACCACTGGCGGGACGAGACAGGACTGGAGTGACTTGCTTTAAATGTGGAATCGTCGGTCATATTGCATCCGCATGCATGAAGGGAACAGCAGCATCGAGTAGCAGTATGAACAAGAAGCGAGTATATGTCTGTGCAGTGTTGGAGCCGAAAGGAATTTTATATCCATTTGGTGAGGCCTTTCCATTCTTTCTCGACTCCGGTGCCGAGTGCTCCTTAATAAAGGAAAAGTTAGCAGTCAAACTGGCCGGAAAAAGATTTAATAATTTGGTCATTCTAAAAGGAATTGGAACAAATGTTGTACACTGTAATTTACAAATACTATCCACCATACAAATTTGTCAATTTAATTTGGAAATCATGTTTAATGTAGTTATGGACGAGCATTTGAAACATGACTTAATGATTGGTCGTGAAATCTTGGCACTTGGCTTTGGCATAACGATGGATGCTGATAAATTTAGTATTTTTAAAACTAAACAAATTAATTCAATGTCCGATGAAACTATTACAAATTATGATAAGTCTAAATTGAAGAACATTTTTGATCAATACACTGAACATTTTATTATTGGAATACCGAGCAGACGTGTCACGACTGGAGAATTAGAAATTCGTTTATTAAATGCCAACAAGACTGTGCAGAGACGTCCATATCGACTTGGCGTAGATAAAAAAGAAGTAGTTAGAGATAAAATCAAAGAAATGTTGGCGGCAAATGTAATACGTCCAAGTAATTTTCCATTCGCGAGTCCAATTTTTTTAGTTACGAAGAAAGATGGCAGTGATCGATTGTGCATAGATTATAGAGAGCTAAATGCAAATACAGTGGCTGACAAATATCCTTTGCCTCTAATATCAGATCAAGTAAACAGACTGCGTGTGGGTAAATACTTCTCTTGTTTAGATATGGCTAGTGGGATTTATCAGATTCCAATAGATGTAGGATCTATAGAGCGAATTGCTTTTGTAACTCCTAAGGGCCAGTACGAGTTTCTATCTATGCCATTTGGGCTGAAGAATGCCTCTTCGATTTTTCAGCGAGCTATAGCGCGAGCACTTGGTGACCTGGCGTACTCCTATGCAATTGTTTACATAGATGATGTAGTGATAGTAGCAAGGTCAAAAGAGGAAGCATTTGAAAGATTGACAGTTTTGCTAAAGGCTCTATCGGAAGCAGGATTTTCATTTAATATAAAAAAATGCTCTTTTCGTACTTCGTCGTACTTCCGCAAATTTGTCCCACAGTTCTCTGAACAGATGAAACCGTTATATCAGTTGACTTTCAAAATTAGTAGTTTCGTTTGGAAAGCTGAGCATGAAGAAATACGTCAGAAGATCATCTCAGTACTAACTCATGATCCGGTTTTAATTATTTTTGATCCACAATATCCCATAGAGCTGCATACAGATGCAAGTGCAACAGGCTATGGTGCCATTCTCATGCACAAAATAGACGGTAAGCCTAGAGTGGTCGAATACTTTAGCAAGTGTACATCGCCCCCAGAATCGAGGTATCATTCATAAGAATTAGAAACCCTGGCAGTATACAACGCTGTAAAAAGTTTCCGACATTACCTTCACGGTCGAAAGTTTGTAATATTTACAGATTGTAATTCATTGAAAGCAAGTCGTACTAAAGTAGAACTAACGCCGAGAGTTCACCGTTGGTGTAGAGTACCGCAAGGAAAATCGCATGGCGCACGTGGACTTTTTATCCAGGAATCCGATTGTCACTGAATGTGAGACAACAAATAGAGTACCCGAAGTCCGCACCGACCTGACAGAGGTGACAGACAACTGATTCGTGTGTAAGGGAAATTATAGTCCAGTTGAATGATGGAGAGTTGCTGGAGAGTTTAGCGAAGACGTATGAGCTAAGAGCAGTAATTCTATATCGGAAAATTCAGAGAAATGGAAAAACACACTGTCTACCTGTAATCCCAAGAGCCTTTAGGTGGTCTGTAGTAAATCATGTCCATAAAGCAATCATGCATTTGGGGTGGCAGAAAACGTTAGACAAGGTTTATGAGCAGTATTGGTTCGAACATATGTCCAAGTATGTATGAAAATTTGTAGAGAACTGCATTACATGCAAACTAGCAAAGCCTTCATCAGGGAAAATTCAAATGGAATTGCATCCAATTCCGAAAGTTGAGATACCTTGGCATACTGTGCACATTGATATTAGTGGAAAGCTGAGTGGTAAAAATGATACCAAGGAATATGAGATAGTGCAAATAGACGCATTTACTAAATTTGTTCACCTATATCATACTTTGCATTTACATGCAGAAAACTGTATTAAGGCTGTAAAATCAATAATATCACTTTTTAGGGTACCTAACCGTATTATAGCAGATCAAGGCAGGAGTTTCTCTTGTGGAAAATTTCGTGAGCTCTGTTCAATGCATAAAATAGAGTTACATTTGATAGCAACAGGTGCAATTAGGGCCAATGGACTGGTTGAAAGAGTCATGAGCACGATGAAGAGTATGTTGACAGCGGTAGAGATAGGTGAACGTTCCTGGCAGGATGCAGTCAGTGAAGTACAGTTAGCCATGAATTGTACAACGAACAGGGTAACAAAGTATAGCCCATTAGAAATATTGATTGGAAGAGAGGCCAGGCTAATGGGCTTATTGCCAATAAATGAAGAAACTAAAATAGATTGTAAGCAAGCGAGGGCTCAGGACAAAGAAAATATTGAAATAAATGCGAAATATGAAAAGAATCGAGTTGATAAGAATAAGGCCAAGATTGTAAAACACAAGGTTGGGGATCATGTCTTGCTTAGAAGTGAAGAGCGGCATCAGACCAAAATGGATCCTAAGTTCAAAGGACCTTTTGTGGTTGCCGAGTTGTTGGAAGGTGATCGATACCTGTTAAAATCGTTAACTAGCAAGCGAACCTACAAGTATTCGCATGAGAGTTTGAGAAGGCTGCCGGACGAGCAGATCTCTGATGAGACTATTGAGGAAAGTGACAGTGGTGAAAAAGACACTCGTCGTGAGACATCAAACACAGGGGCTAGATTTGATCAACAATAGTCATGCCTGGTATGGATGATATTGTGTGATGCAGTTTGGATCTGAGCAGATCGTGGCAGTAAAGGTGCAAAGCATCGCGTGGAGCGGCAAGAGCCTGTAACTGGGGTTTGATAGCAAGGGTAGCCAAATGGTCGGGTTTGCGCAGAAGAGTACGAGCTACTGAGAGAAAGTTGAACCAGGTCCAGCCGAAGGCACAAGTGTAGAACCAGGAGTGTTCTGTCACGGTGTGTGGCGCGGTTGACTGGTGTGACAAGTTTGATTTGACTCACTGTATGATGTGAAAAAGCGAGATAGCCTGCGAAACCGACATTTGATGTCGCAATTTATAAAGCTGTGTGTGTAGACTATTTGTTAAGCTAAGAATGATGTTGAGAGATGTAAAAGATGAAAAGAGAATTAAAGCAAGAATGATACCAACCTAGTGTTACAGTATGCACACGAGGAAAGTCAGGATGGCCGTGTCGGAGATGTATAAGAAGAAAGAAAATGTAAAAGAAACTGTAGAGCATTAAGAAAGAGAAAGAATGAAGAATAAAAGAAACTATGAACTAGGTTATTTGTGGTTCCTTTTATTTGCATAATTGCTGAGAGCGTGGATTGAGAACGAGAGAGAGTGTCGTCTCAGCCGCGTGTGGCGCGGTCATGGTCAAGGTCAAGGTCTCTGAGAGAGACAGAGAAGGACCAAAAAGGAATTGCAAATGAGAGAGAGAGATCAAAAGGGAATTTGCAATTGGATGAGGCAATGCGCTTTGGCGTGTGCCAGAAGAAGCCTGCAGAAGAAAGCCGACTTCACTTTGCTTTTGATATCTAAACGGAGAAGACGTTGACTGCGACTCGACTAGAAAGAGAATAACACATTTTACTCAAACAAAATAATTTCGAAAACTAGCTGTCATCCAAGTGACTTCTATAAGTTAACAAGAAGATTGAAAGGAAATCAAAAAACTACGCACATGCGTTAAAATTAAATCGCGATAATTCGCTCTGCAAGCAAATGGGCGATAGTTTCCCATTTTAGAAAAACATAGTATACGTATAGCGATGAAGTCACTTCCACTCACTTTTGGACGATAGAACACAATTTACAGAACAAAATGGGTCTTGATGGCGAAGAAGGAACTTCTAAGTTACGGGGCGATAGAAAGAGAACAGAACACATTTTACAAAATCAGTTTATTGGGAAAAAATGTATCTTCCAATGACTTCTAGAAGTTGAAAAGAAAATAGAACGGGGAATTAAAACAACGCTCACGCTTTACAAGAAGGTGAAAATTCCTAGGGTCTCTCTTTTGAACCATGCTTTTATTTTTCGCCCAAGCGTCATTTTGATTCGCGACTTGTCTGTAGTCAGTGCGGTTTTCTATTAAATTTGTATGTTTAAATAATATTGCTTTCTTTTTAGTTGTATAGCATTGTTATATTGTTATTGTCCCTCTCAACAAAGACTGAGAAATTACGTCCTAAGCGTAAAGTTGCACGATGACTGCAAATGTGACTTCTGATACACTTCCAGAAGTCACTCAAAAGTGATTTCGAGAAGTCGCGCCGAAGTAGCTCTTCCCTCCTGACAGGAGTCGCTTCGGCGACCCGAATGAGATACCGTCGAAGTCCCTTCTGGAAACGTCGCCGAAGTCACTTAGAAGTGACTTTTTTATCGAGCGGTATATCATGGCCACACCTCCCGCCAAACCGACCGAGGGGCGTTGCCGTGTGTCGTACGGCACAAATTCGCGAGATGATAGGATCTAATTCTGTGCTATAAAATAATATTGAGATAATAGGATAGAGTCTATTGTAATCAGAACATAATACTCTAAGATAAGGGGAACGTAATTTCTTGTTAATCTGCATGGATCGGGGTTGTCAATTTCACCTCGAATAAGTTTATAAATAAAAACTGTTCCAACCATCGTTCTGCGGTTGGCTAGGAAGGGCAAGTTAATTATGAGTACTCTACTAGAATATGAAGTTTAAATTAGGATTGCATCCCAGTTTAGGCGCCTCAAGCAAATAATAAAAAGTTCTTCTGTACAGATTCGACACGACACACACCAAGAATTCTGTATATTCCGGACTCTAGACGGGTGATCCTTATTCAAGTATCGGGCGCACAAGAAAAATAAATAAGGTCTTAGTAATATAAGGGTCATCAAATATCTTTGACCACATTTAAATAAAGCCAAGAGCACCCCTAGTACCTTACAGACGCTTGTAGAAGATACCTTAAAGATCCTTTCCCAATTTGAAAATCTTTAATACAAAAATATTTATTCTACTTATTTCGAAATATTTTGTATTTATTTTTCTCATGAGGGTATTTGCCGCCAGTGCACTCGTTCCCTGGCACGCAAGAAATGCTGCTGAACAACTTTTTTATGCTTCGTTGAATTAAAACAAAATACAAATAAACCTGAGGCATTACCTTTTATAATCAAATAAGTGGAAAACAAATGTGAAAATGTGTTTTTTATAATATTTTTATTTTCCAGAAGTTACTGAGAAGTGACAATAGGTGATAGAATAATCGCCCATTTGCTTGCATTGACAGTACCGCTAACGTGCCTTGGCTTTGACACAGTTTGTAGTACCGCTACCGCCCGCTGGGTTCCGTGGCGCTGGCATGTGTGGTGTGTGCTGCGCTAATAGAAATGTCTTTAAATTGTATTTCATTTGAAATTTGAAACCGAGTAACAGGTATATGATAGTCGAAGCACCCGACTATAGCGTTCTCTCTTGTTTTGTTTTGTTAGTTTGAAAAATACCTAGTTTGATGATAAGAATCCGCACTTTTATTATTGGGCCAGAAATATATATAGCAACCCTCTTCATTTTTTTCTTAATTGATCTTCAGAATAATGTCCCCTTAAAATTTGGCGTTGTCAACTTTTCTTTTTGGACGCCCCTGACCGTGTTTTGGAGCGCTTAGTTTGGAATTACTACATCTTGGGTCATCGAATTCTCGTTAACAGGTGCAATCATCACTTGCAACATGAAAACTTTAGAGTTGGCGTGCAAACTTGTGTTGGGTCGATCGATAGGTATTGACAAAACCAATACAGTTCAGTTACAATTTTTATTCAGCATCAAAAATGTGGGAGCCACAAGGCGTGGCACAAACTGGTGGTACGCAAGAATATGTAAAATCTGCCTGCCTAGTCCCAACTTTGTAGCTTTGAGTTTCCGAGATCTCGGCGTTCATACGGACGGACGAGTATCGGGTATAAAAACAATTATTTAAAAAAAAAGTGTATTGTTCCATAAATATAAATATTTTCGAAAATCTAAGTGTGTGCATATATATAACCCAGCCATTGTATTCAAATTGTTCCTCCGAATCTGACACCTCTTTGTTGTTCACCGTGCAGTGCCAATCATTAGTAATTCATTAGAACTACTTTAAGAAACGTCGATGTTGTTGATGAATTAAACATACAATTTTATGTAAATGATGGATGAAACTACTGATAAGATAGAACATTTAAATTCCGTAACTTCTATGGCAACTAACTCGCTTAATTAGAGTCCGATCATAAAAAGTGATATGCCCTCGAAAAGGTAGATCTACTTACATTCAGATATTGGCGTGGCAAACTTTTTTTGGGTCAATCGATAGGTATTGATGAGAACAATTCATTTCGGTTAAATTTTTTACTCTATCATCTAGTAGGAGCCACAGTGTTTGGCGGCTTGTGGGCGTGGCACGCTGCTGACACAAACTTGCACTGCTCAGGAATCTGCATGCCAAATCCCAGTAGCCTAGCTCTTATAGTTTCCGAGATCTCAGCGTTTATCCGGACGGACAGACAGACGGAAAGTCGGACAGACGGACATGGCTAGATCGACTCGGCTGGTGATCCTGATCAATATATATTCTTGATCAGGATCACTAGCCGAAACGCTTCCTTCTGCCTGTTACATACTTTCCGACGAATCTAGTATACCCTTTTATTCTACCAGTAACGGGTATAAAAACATGTTTTTCGTGAGTACGAGTATATCTGTAAAATTATTCGTGTGATGTAGAAATTCCTCTGCAAATTTCACTGTGACAGTATATTTTTCGGATTTTTAACTGTTTCATACATTTAAATTTGTTTCTAGTTCGTTTGCCATTTATTCTTCCATGATTTCTTGATTTTAATCAACAATTCAATCATAACATCATCAGCAAAATCCGCTCTAAATTAATTTTTTGTCACAGCTGACTGTCTGAACCCTTTTAGGGCCAGTATAAACGTTACTGTGACCTACAAAAACTGTTAAGATTTGTTTCCATTAAACTGTCAAAACTAGAGTCGAGGCTCACGCCATAAGTTTTTAATATTATCTCACTTATGATGACTTAGGCTCAGCTTGGGACTCACTGTCTGAAAGTTTCAAAGCGGGTGTAGGTGAACATCCAACTAAAACAACTATTTAATGTACAATTCGGACAGGAGTCCAATTAAATATCTTTAAAGCACATGAAAAATTGCTTAACTACTTTAAAAATTTCCGTCATCAAGATTGAAAACTGAGACCAAATCTATCCGTAATATAGACAAAACTGAATCTTGGGTCAAGCTTCATTCTTTTCTGACTGTGCGCCATCGAACTCTAGAGGCCGTAGGTATCCTCCGATCACCGATCATCGTCAAGTGGTGAATTCGAAGGTTTCATTTCCGTTTTCAAAAACATGCTTTTATTACGAATGCAGCTTCTTCAATCATACATTCTTTTACTGCGTAAAAAAATCAAACCGTGCGTACGCGTCCTTCAAAAAACGGTGGAAAATTGCCTAGCCTATACCCAATGAAGACAGTTGTGTTCCAGTTGTGATCCATCAGTAATCAGTGATTAAGTTGGTTCTGCTGAACGCTCATGATACATAACAACGTTAAAAAGTAAAACATATTTCCTGAAAAACTCTACTACTTAATTCAATTGTCTTTTTAAATTGTTCCTAGTGTAAAGGTTCAACAATCACTTTATAAACAAATGTTTATACCCCTTACCCGTACAGTTTAATAGTATACTAGATTCGTCGAAAAGTATGTAACAGGTCGAAGGAAGCGTTTCCGACCCCATAAAGTATATATATTTTTAAGAGAGTCGATCTAGCCGTGTCCGTCCGTCTGTCCGTATCGATCGGACCATTAGTACAATAGTAGTAAACATTTTGGAAAAGACTTATAAATGCATGTAAAATATTTTGGGGCTCATATTTTTCGTTGTACTTTTTAATGCCCTGTTCACCACATAACATTTTTTGTGTATAGAGGTGAACAGATTACTTAAATGTCATCTAGCAATTTATTGGCATGCATATAAATAAAATTGAGCACAAACTCCCGAAGATAACTTTAATCAATACGAGGGCAGTCCGATAAGTACTTAACCTCACCGCCAGATGGCGTCACCATCGCAAGAGAAATTTACTATCGTGTAGACGGCTACTGTCGAAATTTCGTATACTCGTAGTTTTGATTTAACTGCGTGTGGAATCGGACGTGTCCGCGGATTTTAGAAAAATTAAGAAAGAGCAATACCGGTCTGTGATTTGATTCTTGTTTTTGAAAGGGAAATCGCGCAGCGAAATCAAAGTGCGCTTGGATACCTTGTACGGTGACTCTTCTCCTTCGATGGCGACCGTCAAAAAATTGGTTTAACGAGTTTCAACGTGGTCGCACCTCGGTTTTTGATGAGCCACGCCCAGGTGCCTCGAAAACGGCTACCACGGAGGATAAAGTGACAAAAATCCACGATCCTTGTATTGGCAGATCGCCGATTGAAGATACGCGAGATAGCTGAGACAGTAGGCATGTCAAAAGACCGCGTGGGTCATATGAGAAAGCCATGAGAAAGCTGTGGGCTCGATGGGTGCCGCGTTTGCTCACTCCGGACAACAAACGCAACCATGAGACCACTTCAGAGCAGTGTTTGACGCTGTTTAAGCGCAATCCTATGGAGTTTCTGCGTCGTTTCGTGACCGTCGACGAAACATGGATCCACTGGTACAGACCAGAGACCAAGGAACAGTCGAAACAGTGGATTTCACCCGGCGAAGAAGGCGAAGACTTTCCCATCGGCCGGAAAGGTGATGGCCACCGTTTTTGGGACTCACAAGGTGCGATCTACATTGACTACCTGGAGAAGAGCAAAACGGTCACAGGGCTGTACTATGCCGAATTATTGGGCCGATTCGCTGCCGAATTGCAGAAAATACGGCCCGATTCGGCGAAGAAAAAAGTGGTCTTCCATCATGTGAACCGGTGCGTGGCTCACACTTCCGCCCTCGCCAAGGCCAAATTGGTCGAATTGGGCTACGAACTGCTACCCTATCCACCATATTCTTCTGATTTGGCCCCTTGTGACTGATTTTTGTTTCCAAACTTGAAAAAGTCATTCGCTGGACAGAAGTTTGAGTCGAATGAGGAGGTCGTCGCCGCTACAAAGGCCTATTTTGCAGACCTCGAGAAAACGTATTTTCCAGACGGGTTAAAGAAGTTGGAGCATCGCTGTGTCAAGTGTATCGGGCTAAAAGATGATTATGTTGAGAAATAAATCGCAAATTTTCCAAAATTATCGTTTTTCTTTTGGAGGCTGAGTACTTATTGGACCACCCTCGTATATTAAATGTTGTTATTTTTTCAAACCACGATTTCTCAAATAATACACGTTAGAATCAAAAACGAAGTATGCAGATATGCTTGTATACGTCTATATTAACATAATTAAATCCCCATAGGCCTGCACCAAAAACACTGTCGAGCAATGCTATTATCAAATCAAATATGTTCCCAAAGTAAAATCTGATGAGGCAATCATAGCAAATGTTTAAAAAAAAATCATTTGAATTTAAAGTAATTCTTCCTTATTATTCGGGAGTTGAAAAACACACTGTTGAAAAACAGATTGACAAATGTCTCAAAAATGCATTTTATTTTTCCGCGTTTTGATGCAAATCTGAATTTTACTTTCCCATCTTTTATCTAGTGAGTGGTGAAATTAGGTGGCAGGCTGGTCAAACCAGCAATAAACATGGCGGATGCAGACAGCCCGACACAGATTCGACTAGCAACAGAGTCAAATTAGAGTTAAATCAAAAACAACAAATATACTTTTGCCCCCAGTACTTTAAACAAGTGAAGATTATTGGAAGTTTTGAGAATTGATGATAGTCTTATTATAAAAGGTATATAAGGGTGACATAAAACTCAATTAGGGTAACGGTAATGGAAAAGAAAGAAGGACACACACACATGTGCTGGGTATATGGCGGGTCGGGCAGGAAACAAAAAGAGTGAAAACGAGACAAGCGAAAATGTGACCCTTCCGGCTTTTCTTAAAAATAGTGCAAATATAGTTGCAGAAAATATATACGTTTATTTTCAGCTACAAGGAAGTTCAAAAAAGAATATTTGACAAACAAGTCTCTAAGTGAAAATGTACTGCAAACAAATGTTAAAGTCCCAAGTGTTCGTATGGTAATACGATAGCTGCTGATTCTTGTTCAATTGTATTTTTGTTGCTTTTTCTTTTAGTAAATGATCTTGATCGATTTAGCGTCGCTTGTGAACGGTTGTGTTTACTCTTGTGCTCTGAATATTTGTCTATTCTGTGATTTTTTGCGAGTGTTTTGTGTTTGTTTATTAACAAAGCTTAGTCTAACCGCTGTGTTAGTGTGTTTAGTGTTTTTTACTAGATCTCCCAGTGATTATAGTTATTTTAACATTTATATTAGATTTGTTTAATCTCCTAGCTTTGTTAGTGTAATTCTTATACTCACTAAACTTGCTAAAACTCTTTGATTCTCACTCTCTCTCCCGCTCTATATTACAACTGTAACTTAAACTCTCTCTGAACCTGCCAAATTTCTGGTAGACTTTTGGTGTGCTATTCTCTCTTCTCTCTCTCTCTCTCTCTCTCTCTCTCTCTTGCTTGCTTTACATTGTAACTGTTCCTGCGTAAAGTTGTCAGTGTCCCACAAGCAACGCTCAATCGATAGAAGATTTTTTCTCTCGTGCTCTCTTACATTTAAATTATTACGCGATCTCGCGCTCTTATTTTTTTTCGTGTTTTGTGCCTTTGTGGTTTTGGAATTTGATCCCAGTGCCAAATTTACTCGAGGTATTTTTCATATACTATTTTATTTTATTTAATTTCCTTAAAATGGCTCTTGTCTGCTCTAAGAAAAATTGTACTCTTTCGTCTTCAACTAAAGACCCTTTTATTTTCTGCTGGCTCTGCGAGTCGATAATGCACGTTAAATGCGCAGGATTTACTGGTAGAGTCAAAGACTTTATTGATCAGAATTCTGGACTCATGTGGTCATGTGGATCCTGCAAGGAAATGGTTGTTGAGATGAGCGGCTTTATGAAGCAGACTCGAGACAGCCTTTTGAATCTCTGGTGCTTTTAAACAGCTCAATGAGGGGTTCAATTCCGTTTGTGCCCAATTTAACAATAAAAAATTACTAACTGAGTCGCCTAAACGTAAAAAAACCAGCTTAGCGGCAGTTAATACGGTCACGGTATCCACCCCAAATCCGAACTTGGTGGCTGCAGCAGTCTCTGTTGACACTGTGGTAAGTGAACCTACTGCGCCTATGGATACAGCTGTTTTAGGTGAAGTCACTGCTTCTCGAAGTCGGGTGGTAAAAAAACCTTCAGTGCCGGCTACGGTGCCGACCGTACCTATAGGTACAGAAGTTACCGTTTCTGACTCTCAGCTTAGTGAGGTGCAATCTGCTGCTGGGGGACGTAAGAAATTATCAGTTGTTCCACATAGAAAACAATTATTTGTTTCGAGATTCACCCCAGATACCACATCTGAGGATGTTTTGGAATTCGTTCGTGAAAAATTCCCATCCGAGAATATTTCAGTGGAACAATTTAGATTTTCATATGCTCGTAGTATATCGTCGTTTAAAATATTTGCTCCGCCTGATGTGTTTAAGGTACTACTTTCTGAAAGCTTTTGACTTAATGATGATTTAGTAATAAAAGAATTTGTTCCCAATAAACCGAGAACAAATAACAGACCTTCCACTGCGCCAAAAAACTAAAAAGTTTATTTTTGGCTTATCAAAATGTTAGGGGACTAAATATGAAGCTACCCAAGCTTTATGCTGACTCCTCTGCAATTACTGTTGATATTTTGGCTTTTACGGAAACTTGGCTGAAACCAGAGATATCTGACAATGAAGTTCTGTCAAACAATTTTAATGCCTATAGGACCGATCGCTCCTCACGTAGGGGAGGCGGTGTGCTGATTGCCGTTAGCACTAGCCTAACATCCGAGAGAATTCACTCTGATACTCCTAATGAAATTGAATTTGTTAGTGTGAAAGTTTCCTTGCAATCATTCTCAATATTTGTTACATGTTCCTATATTCCACCTGGCTCTGATTTAATAATTTATGAGCACCACCTGTCTGCGATAAAATCTGTTCTATCCCTTCTTTCAAACAGTGACCTTTTGATTGTTTTGGGTGACTTTAATCTCCCTGATATTTCTTGGTCTCCTCCTACTGACTCACTAGTCGCTATACCTCTATCCGCCCATGATTTTGTTGATGGTCTTCTAGAATTATCGTTACAGCAAGTAAGCTTTATACGGAATTCATTAAATAGACAACTAGATCTTGTGTTTGTTTCAGACCCGTCTGAAGTCACGGTATCTAGAATTGACGCTCTTGTTGTACCTGAAGACCGATATCATCCAACAATGGAATTGACCATCTGCCTCCCATGCGTTGATACCCTCTCTCCTTTAGTTTCTCAAACTAAAGTGAGATGTTTCCGAAAATGTAACTATATAAAACTTAACGACATGATTTCTCAATATAATTGAACAGAATTGTACAATTGTATGGATATTGAAAGTGCCACTGAACACTTCTATATAGTGTTAAATACCTTTTTTAATGAATGCGTTCCTGATAGGTTTCCTTCAAAGACAAACAGGCCACCTTGGCTTACCAATGCGCTTCAAAGACTTAAAAACCTTAAGACAAACACTTATAAAAAGTATAAGAAATCGGGTAAGCCATCTGATTTTTCGAAATATGTGGTGGCTCGATCGGATTTTAATGTTCTCAATAGTCATTGCTATTCTATGTATTTAAGTCGATGTAAATTTGAATTTTCAAATGATCCGAAGCAGTTTTATAACTTTGTCAATGCCAAGCGTAAGTCGTCAGCATTGCCTTCATCGGTACGTTTTAACTCAATGGAGGCATCGACGGATTCTGAAATTGCTGATTTATTTGCCGAGTTTTTCCAAACTACTTATAGTTCGGCTGCTTGGTCAAATTCTAACTACCCTAATCCCTTAAATAAGGCAAATTGTATCTTTACCCCTGAAATTACGGAAATTTCTCTCGTAAGAGACTTAGAAAAAACAACGCCAACTTATACTCCCGGTCCTGATGGACTCCCCGGGTGTGTGCTTAAGTTTTGTGCGTCAACCATATGTAAACCGATTCTTAAACTTTTTAATTTGTCTATTTCATCGTCAGTTTTTCCTACTATCTGGAAGGACTCTTTTATTATTCCACTTCACAAAAAGGGTGCGAAGGCGGATGCCCAGAATTACAGAGGTATTTCTAAATTGTCGGCAATTCCTAAAGCATTTGAACGTATTATTACTTCTCATTTGCAACATTTATGTTCCTCGCTAATATCACCGTTTCAGCACGGTTTTGTTAAGCGAAGATCGACCGCCACCAACCTTCTGGAATTGTCATATATTGTAATAAATGGATTTAAGAATAAAATGCAGACTGACGTTATATACACAGATATTAGTAAGGCCTTTGACTCTGTCAACCACTCTCTTCTCTTATTCAAATTAAATCAGCTTGGGTTTCCATGTAATCTATTAACTCGGATTTCAAGTTATTTGAATGGTAGGACTCAGAGGGTTGTATTCAAGAACGCTGCCTCAAAACTGATCTATGTGACATCTGGAGTGCCTCAGGGTAGTCATTTGGGCCCTTTGCTGTTTACTTTGTTTATTAACGATCTTCCCTCTATCATAACACACTCTCGTGTACTAATGTATGCTGATGATGTTAAGCTTTGTTTATCACATAATGATATAGCGTCGGGTTTCAACTTACAGTCAGATATTGATCGTTTTCAGGGATGGTGTGAGTATAACCTTTTAAATTTGAACTGCCTTAAATGCAACGTTATGACTTTTCATAGGGGTACTCCTACTTTTGTAGCCACTCGACCGTATATATTCAGTTAATGACTTAGGCGTTCTTCTGGACCCAAAACTTAAATTTGACTGCCACATAATGTCCACTGTCAGCAAGGCCATGAGTGTTCTTGGGTTTATAAAGCGTTGGTCAAAAGAATTTGATGACCCTTATACAACCAAATTATTATTTACCTCCCGTCCGTCCTATTTTGGAATATTGTTCTTCGGTTTGGAGTCCACAATATCAAGTGCATATTGACCGTATTGAGTAGTTGAACTGGGATCAAAACATAAGGCTACCTTCCTATCAGAGTAGATTACTATTGCTTAATTTACCTACCCTTGCAAATCGTAGAACAATGCTTGGTACTATTTTTATGCAAAATCTTATAAGAGGTGATATTGATTCTATAGAACTAGTAAACCGCCTAACTTTCAATGTTCCTGTTAGACTAACACGAAATTATTATCCTCTAAATTTGCCACGATGTACATCTAATTTTTGTCTGCACGAGCCCTTTCGCGTTCTATGTAATAATTATAACAACCTTTATCATTTAATTTTCACTTCAACTTCTATCCCGGTACTAAAAACTAATATTTTAACTCATTTGCTTCATTCTTAGATGCTTCTTTTATTTTCATTTGTGTCCCGTCTCTATTTGTTTTTTGTATCTTCCTCGCGAACTCGTATTTTTTGCCCAAATTGATAAAAGGGCCCCGCGCGTAACAAGCACGTGCTTGGTGTCGTTGGGCCACTTGTTTGTACTGCTCGTAGTTCATCAACGTCCATCATATAATAAGCTATTGGTAGCTGTGTGTTATTGTAATCTTGAGTAAGAACAGCTCCACACGCTTGTTTGCTTGCATCTGTTGTTATACAAAATTCTTTATTAAAATCTGGATATTGCAGTAGTGTAGGTTTCATCAATTAAATATTAAGGTATTCGAATGCGTTTTGACAATCATCTGTCCATTCGAGTTTAACATTCTTTTTACATAATCTAGTTATGTGTCGTCAGTAATCGGAAATTTTTTTAATAGTAGTAGTAATTACAAAATGCAACGAAATTTCGAGCGCTGTCTGCGTCCGTTGGGATTGGGTATTTTTCTATTACATCGTATTTCTTACTGTCTGGCAAAATACCTTTGTCAGTACACTTGTGTCCAAGAAAGGTCACTTCGTGTCTGAAAAATGTGCACTTTTCTGGGTGCACTTTAAGGTTGTGCTTCCTACATAAATCAAAAACGATTTTTAATCATATGTTTTTCTGAACAACTGATGACAATTAGGTCACCCATATACAAGAATGCCTGTGAAGGTTCGATACCTGAAAATGCAATTGTTATCATTCTTTGGAAAGAATTTGGCGCTATTTTTAAACCATAATGTAATCGCGTGAAGCGATAGGAGCCATTCGCTCGTGGAAAAGGACGTTATATTTCTAGACGTTTCTTCGAGTTCTATTTGATGAAATCCTGACATCAGATCTAAACATGAAAAGTATTTAGCTCTCTTGGTCAAGAATATCGTCTATTCTTGGTAGAGGAAATTTATCTGATAGAATTGTTTTGTTAATTTGATGGTAATCAATTACTAAACGCCATCTTTTAGTATCGCAATTTGGTAATGATTTTTTCGGGACGATTAATAATGGACTGTTGTATTCAGAAACGGAAGGTTTTACTATTTTGTCTTTAATTAATTTGTCTACTTGTTTTTCCACTTCGTCTTTTTGACAGTGGGGAATTCTATAATTATTTATGTATACTGGTTCATCAACTTTCATTCTTATTTTTTGCTTGTAAAAATTATTAGTTGATATCGATTCGGATTCTTTTCCGAATATATCTGTGTATTTCGTGCATACTTTATTAAGTATTTCCTTGAACTGAGGAGGAAAATTTTTGTTCAGTTTGTTTAAAATTTCTTCTTTGTTTTCATTTTTATTAGATTAAATTATGTCGTAATCATCCAATGGTTCAACTTTCAATGTATTTAATTGAATGATTGCAGTTTTATCAGTTGTATTCAAAATTCGGACAAAAGTGTATTTAGAATCTGCAATGAAATTTCCAATGAATGCACCATTTTGGATTTCTTGGTTTGGTATTAATATATACCTGGTTGCTGAATTTATAGCAATTTTTCGGACTACTAAGGATCTTGCTGGTAGAATTGTCAAATTATTTTCTAGTGTATGGTCTATTGGAATATGAATTGGATTAAAGAGGTTATCTGGTCTCAGTATGAGCCAATCGTTTTCTGGTTTTAAATCTAATTGACAATTGTATTTTTTCATAAAGTCTACGCCTATAGTTCCATCACATGGAATAGGAAAATATGATGTTACTATATGAAAATTATGCTTGAAAGAAGTTCTATTGATACTAATCCCTTTGAGTTGGTTCTTCCTTCACCAAACCTGATATTTGGGTTATATTTTTATAATCAACATTGGTAAAGGAGTCCAAAGTTTCTTTTATTAAAGAGATGTCTGCACCTGTATCAACTAATAACGTATATAATTTATTTGTTTGTTCATTTTAGGAGAAACAAAAAGATTGAAATTAAGATTGATAGTATGAACCAAATTCTTTACTGGGTTTTTTATCTTAAGGGTCTTTATTGGTTTTCCGACCTGGTTTGTACCTGTCGGACATTATTATTATTAATTATTTGAACCTTTATTATTATTACATTATTATCATTTGAACCTTTTTTTATTCCGGCATATAGAGCTAACTATGCTTTTAATGAGCCTATGTGTAGAGCCCTGTTCTACTGGAACAAACTTCCATCTCACATGCGGCTGGACCCATGCTCCCCTAGGGAATTAATTAAGAAAACCCTTTATAATTACCTTTCGTCCCTTAGTATTTAGTTTAGTAATAGACAAGTAGCCAGTTAAGGTACCAACTGTTGGCGAAATAAATAAATAAATTATTATTGTTGTATGTTGGTATTCGTATATGAACTGTTGTTATTATATCTGTTGTTATTGGTGTTACCACCACGGTTGTTTCCTCTATAATAACCACGACCTCTATAATTGTTGTTGGTCTGATTATTATAGTTTCGGCTATAACCGTTATTTTGGTAATAGCCATTATATTGGTAATATCCATTATGCTGATAATTACCTCGGTTATTGCCCCTACCGCGGTAATTGTTTCTGAAGTTGTTACCGCGATAGTTGTTTCCTCTTTGGGTGTACAGTATTGAATTTGCATTGCCTGGCATTTCAGTACTGCATTGTATGTACTTAGTGACGGCTTCATTCATAGTTGTAAAGTTGCCTGCCTCTAAAATTGTTTTAAGGCGGTCATGCTCACAATTTTTAACCATTGTGGTAATGGCTTCTTTTGTGTTGTATTCAAGAACGCTGCCTCAAAACTGATCTATGTGACATCTGGAGTGCCTCAGGGTAGTCATTTGGGCCCTTTGCTGTTTACTTTGTTTATTAACGATCTTCCCTCTATCATAACACACTCTCGTGTACTAATGTATGCTGATGATGTTAAGCTTTGTTTATCACATAATGATATAGCGTCGGGTTTCAACTTACAGTCAGATATTGATCGTTTTCAGGGATGGTGTGAGTATAACCTTTTAAATTTGAACTGCCTTAAATGCAACGTTATGACTTTTCATAGGGGTACTCCTACTTTTGTAGCCACTCGACCGTATATATTCAGTTAATGACTTAGGCGTTCTTCTGGACCCAAAACTTAAATTTGACTGCCACATAATGTCCACTGTCAGCAAGGCCATGAGTGTTCTTGGGTTTATAAAGCGTTGGTCAAAAGAATTTGATGACCCTTATACAACCAAATTATTATTTACCTCCCGTCCGTCCTATTTTGGAATATTGTTCTTCGGTTTGGAGTCCACAATATCAAGTGCATATTGACCGTATTGAGTAGTTGAACTGGGATCAAAACATAAGGCTACCTTCCTATCAGAGTAGATTACTATTGCTTAATTTACCTACCCTTGCAAATCGTAGAACAATGCTTGGTACTATTTTTATGCAAAATCTTATAAGAGGTGATATTGATTCTATAGAACTAGTAAACCGCCTAACTTTCAATGTTCCTGTTAGACTAACACGAAATTATTATCCTCTAAATTTGCCACGATGTACATCTAATTTTTGTCTGCACGAGCCCTTTCGCGTTCTATGTAATAATTATAACAACCTTTATCATTTAATTTTCACTTCAACTTCTATCCCGGTACTAAAAACTAATATTTTAACTCATTTGCTTCATTCTTAGATGCTTCTTTTATTTTCATTTGTGTCCCGTCTCTATTTGTTTTTTGTATCTTCCTCGCGAACTCGTATTTTTTGCCCAAATTGATAAAAGGGCCCCGCGCGTAACAAGCACGTGCTTGGTGTCGTTGGGCCACTTGTTTGTACTGCTCGTAGTTCATCAACGTCCATCATATAATAAGCTATTGGTAGCTGTGTGTTATTGTAATCTTGAGTAAGAACAGCTCCACACGCTTGTTTGCTTGCATCTGTTGTTATACAAAATTCTTTATTAAAATCTGGATATTGCAGTAGTGTAGGTTTCATCAATTAAATATTAAGGTATTCGAATGCGTTTTGACAATCATCTGTCCATTCGAGTTTAACATTCTTTTTACATAATCTAGTTATGTGTCGTCAGTAATCGGAAATTTTTTTAATAGTAGTAGTAATTACAAAATGCAACGAAATTTCGAGCGCTGTCTGCGTCCGTTGGGATTGGGTATTTTTCTATTACATCGTATTTCTTACTGTCTGGCAAAATACCTTTGTCAGTACACTTGTGTCCAAGAAAGGTCACTTCGTGTCTGAAAAATGTGCACTTTTCTGGGTGCACTTTAAGGTTGTGCTTCCTACATAAATCAAAAACGATTTTTAATCATATGTTTTTCTGAACAACTGATGACAATTAGGTCACCCATATACAAGAATGCCTGTGAAGGTTCGATACCTGAAAATGCAATTGTTATCATTCTTTGGAAAGAATTTGGCGCTATTTTTAAACCATAATGTAATCGCGTGAAGCGATAGGAGCCATTCGCTCGTGGAAAAGGACGTTATATTTCTAGACGTTTCTTCGAGTTCTATTTGATGAAATCCTGACATCAGATCTAAACATGAAAAGTATTTAGCTCTCTTGGTCAAGAATATCGTCTATTCTTGGTAGAGGAAATTTATCTGATAGAATTGTTTTGTTAATTTGATGGTAATCAATTACTAAACGCCATCTTTTAGTATCGCAATTTGGTAATGATTTTTTCGGGACGATTAATAATGGACTGTTGTATTCAGAAACGGAAGGTTTTACTATTTTGTCTTTAATTAATTTGTCTACTTGTTTTTCCACTTCGTCTTTTTGACAGTGGGGAATTCTATAATTATTTATGTATACTGGTTCATCAACTTTCATTCTTATTTTTTGCTTGTAAAAATTATTAGTTGATATCGATTCGGATTCTTTTCCGAATATATCTGTGTATTTCGTGCATACTTTATTAAGTATTTCCTTGAACTGAGGAGGAAAATTTTTGTTCAGTTTGTTTAAAATTTCTTCTTTGTTTTCATTTTTATTAGATTAAATTATGTCGTAATCATCCAATGGTTCAACTTTCAATGTATTTAATTGAATGATTGCAGTTTTATCAGTTGTATTCAAAATTCGGACAAAAGTGTATTTAGAATCTGCAATGAAATTTCCAATGAATGCACCATTTTGGATTTCTTGGTTTGGTATTAATATATACCTGGTTGCTGAATTTATAGCAATTTTTCGGACTACTAAGGATCTTGCTGGTAGAATTGTCAAATTATTTTCTAGTGTATGGTCTATTGGAATATGAATTGGATTAAAGAGGTTATCTGGTCTCAGTATGAGCCAATCGTTTTCTGGTTTTAAATCTAATTGACAATTGTATTTTTTCATAAAGTCTACGCCTATAGTTCCATCACATGGAATAGGAAAATATGATGTTACTATATGAAAATTATGCTTGAAAGAAGTTCTATTGATACTAATCCCTTTGAGTTGGTTCTTCCTTCACCAAACCTGATATTTGGGTTATATTTTTATAATCAACATTGGTAAAGGAGTCCAAAGTTTCTTTTATTAAAGAGATGTCTGCACCTGTATCAACTAATAACGTATATAATTTATTTGTTTGTTCATTTTAGGAGAAACAAAAAGATTGAAATTAAGATTGATAGTATGAACCAAATTCTTTACTGGGTTTTTTATCTTAAGGGTCTTTATTGGTTTTCCGACCTGGTTTGTACCTGTCGGACATTATTATTATTAATTATTTGAACCTTTATTATTATTACATTATTATCATTTGAACCTTTTTTTATTCCGGCATATAGAGCTAACTATGCTTTTAATGAGCCTATGTGTAGAGCCCTGTTCTACTGGAACAAACTTCCATCTCACATGCGGCTGGACCCATGCTCCCCTAGGGAATTAATTAAGAAAACCCTTTATAATTACCTTTCGTCCCTTAGTATTTAGTTTAGTAATAGACAAGTAGCCAGTTAAGGTACCAACTGTTGGCGAAATAAATAAATAAATTATTATTGTTGTATGTTGGTATTCGTATATGAACTGTTGTTATTATATCTGTTGTTATTGGTGTTACCACCACGGTTGTTTCCTCTATAATAACCACGACCTCTATAATTGTTGTTGGTCTGATTATTATAGTTTCGGCTATAACCGTTATTTTGGTAATAGCCATTATATTGGTAATATCCATTATGCTGATAATTACCTCGGTTATTGCCCCTACCGCGGTAATTGTTTCTGAAGTTGTTACCGCGATAGTTGTTTCCTCTTTGGGTGTACAGTATTGAATTTGCATTGCCTGGCATTTCAGTACTGCATTGTATGTACTTAGTGACGGCTTCATTCATAGTTGTAAAGTTGCCTGCCTCTAAAATTGTTTTAAGGCGGTCATGCTCACAATTTTTAACCATTGTGGTAATGGCTTCTTTTGTGTTGTATTCAAGAACGCTGCCTCAAAACTGATCTATGTGACATCTGGAGTGCCTCAGGGTAGTCATTTGGGCCCTTTGCTGTTTACTTTGTTTATTAACGATCTTCCCTCTATCATAACACACTCTCGTGTACTAATGTATGCTGATGATGTTAAGCTTTGTTTATCACATAATGATATAGCGTCGGGTTTCAACTTACAGTCAGATATTGATCGTTTTCAGGGATGGTGTGAGTATAACCTTTTAAATTTGAACTGCCTTAAATGCAACGTTATGACTTTTCATAGGGGTACTCCTACTTTTGTAGCCACTCGACCGTATATATTCAGTTAATGACTTAGGCGTTCTTCTGGACCCAAAACTTAAATTTGACTGCCACATAATGTCCACTGTCAGCAAGGCCATGAGTGTTCTTGGGTTTATAAAGCGTTGGTCAAAAGAATTTGATGACCCTTATACAACCAAATTATTATTTACCTCCCGTCCGTCCTATTTTGGAATATTGTTCTTCGGTTTGGAGTCCACAATATCAAGTGCATATTGACCGTATTGAGTAGTTGAACTGGGATCAAAACATAAGGCTACCTTCCTATCAGAGTAGATTACTATTGCTTAATTTACCTACCCTTGCAAATCGTAGAACAATGCTTGGTACTATTTTTATGCAAAATCTTATAAGAGGTGATATTGATTCTATAGAACTAGTAAACCGCCTAACTTTCAATGTTCCTGTTAGACTAACACGAAATTATTATCCTCTAAATTTGCCACGATGTACATCTAATTTTTGTCTGCACGAGCCCTTTCGCGTTCTATGTAATAATTATAACAACCTTTATCATTTAATTTTCACTTCAACTTCTATCCCGGTACTAAAAACTAATATTTTAACTCATTTGCTTCATTCTTAGATGCTTCTTTTATTTTCATTTGTGTCCCGTCTCTATTTGTTTTTTGTATCTTCCTCGCGAACTCGTATTTTTTGCCCAAATTGATAAAAGGGCCCCGCGCGTAACAAGCACGTGCTTGGTGTCGTTGGGCCACTTGTTTGTACTGCTCGTAGTTCATCAACGTCCATCATATAATAAGCTATTGGTAGCTGTGTGTTATTGTAATCTTGAGTAAGAACAGCTCCACACGCTTGTTTGCTTGCATCTGTTGTTATACAAAATTCTTTATTAAAATCTGGATATTGCAGTAGTGTAGGTTTCATCAATTAAATATTAAGGTATTCGAATGCGTTTTGACAATCATCTGTCCATTCGAGTTTAACATTCTTTTTACATAATCTAGTTACAGTTTGTCAAATAATTCTTTGCAAAAGGAAAAATGTCATTAAAATTCATTTTAAAGTTGTATTTTTATTAACAAGAATAGGACTTATTTAATTTTTTCTTTTATATTATGGTTAAGGTGCTTAATATCTACAACTATGAATAAAAAACAGAACATATTTCAGCATGAAACTTAGGAAAAAACAACAAAAACAAAAATTCAGAACATAATCAGTTGTCAATTAATTCTTTGCAAAATGTAAACAGTAGCTAAAGAAAGACACAAAACAAAGTAACGGTAACTAAATTTCGAGAAAAATGAACACGTTCGTTTTTGTTATGTTCTTATCTCCCATGATCATTTCGAATTAACTATTAACAAGTGCACAAGTGATCCTAATCCGCTGTTTAAACAATGCCTGGCAAAAGAGTTGATGAAAACCTTATTCAATTAGTTTATTACAACTATTACAATAATAAAACGGCAAAGGAATTATCAACTATGTTTGATATTAAACTAAGGACAATTTACAACATAATTAATCGAGCGGAAAAACAAAACCGTCTGCATTTAAACAATTCTCCAGGCAGGCCACCAAAGCTTACCAGACGAGACCATTCAAAAATTTTGAAAAATATTAATAATAATCCGCAAACTACACTTAGGCAGTTGGCTCTGGACTTAAAAAATGATTGCAACAAAATAGTGAGCCACGAGACCATCAGAAAAGTTCTCAACACACACAAATACTCTTCCCACGTAGCCAGAAAGAAACCTTTGCTTTCTGCTATTAACATCGATAGGCGGCTAAAATTTTCTATTGCCAATGCTAACAGGCCGGCGGAGTACTGGAATGACGTGATTTTTTGTGATGAGACCAAAATAATGTTGTACTATCATGATGGACCCAGCAAGGTTTGGAGAAAGCCCAACACAGCCTTAAAACAGAAGAATATCATACCAACAGTGAAGTTTGGAAAGCTATCCGCAATGGTTTGGGGATGTATTTCATCCAAGGGCGTCGGAGAACTCCTAATTTTTAACGACATTATGACCAAAGAATTTTATTTGGATATTTTGAAAAAAGAATTGACCAAAAGCGTCGTTGATTTTGGCTTCATTAACCCTCAAAACCCAAATAAGCTTCAGTACAAGCTTTATCAAGACAACGACCCCAAGCACAAATCGTGGATTTGTAGGAACTGGCTGCTGTATAACTGCAGCAAAGTAATTGACACTCCTGCCCAGAGTCCTGACTTGAACCCAATCGAAAACTTGTGGGCTTTATTAAAGAAGAAGGTGGCTAAACGCGGTCCGACCAATAAAAATGCTTTGATCAAAGCGATCCATGAGGAATGGAAGAAAATACCTGAGTATTATGACTTAAATCAACTTATTCAATCTATGCCTCGTCGCCTGAATGCTGTCTTGGATGCCAAAGGACACCACACTAAATATTAGAAAAATAACGGTTATATTTTATATGATTTCGTTTCGAATTTAACCAATGCTTACATTTTGCAAAGAATTAATTGACAACTGATTATGTTCTGAATTTTTGTTTTTGTTGTTTTTTCCTAAGTTTCATGCTGAAATATGTTCTGTTTTTTATTCATAGTTGTAGATATTAAGCACCTTAACCATAATATAAAAGAAAAAATTAAATAAATCCTATTCTTGTTAATAAAAATACAACTTTAAAATGAATTTTAATGACATTTTCCCTTTTGCAAAGAATTATTTGACAAACTGTATGTGTCGTCAGTAATCGGAAATTTTTTTAATAGTAGTAGTAATTACAAAATGCAACGAAATTTCGAGCGCTGTCTGCGTCCGTTGGGATTGGGTATTTTTCTATTACATCGTATTTCTTACTGTCTGGCAAAATACCTTTGTCAGTACACTTGTGTCCAAGAAAGGTCACTTCGTGTCTGAAAAATGTGCACTTTTCTGGGTGCACTTTAAGGTTGTGCTTCCTACATAAATCAAAAACGATTTTTAATCATATGTTTTTCTGAACAACTGATGACAATTAGGTCACCCATATACAAGAATGCCTGTGAAGGTTCGATACCTGAAAATGCAATTGTTATCATTCTTTGGAAAGAATTTGGCGCTATTTTTAAACCATAATGTAATCGCGTGAAGCGATAGGAGCCATTCGCTCGTGGAAAAGGACGTTATATTTCTAGACGTTTCTTCGAGTTCTATTTGATGAAATCCTGACATCAGATCTAAACATGAAAAGTATTTAGCTCTCTTGGTCAAGAATATCGTCTATTCTTGGTAGAGGAAATTTATCTGATAGAATTGTTTTGTTAATTTGATGGTAATCAATTACTAAACGCCATCTTTTAGTATCGCAATTTGGTAATGATTTTTTCGGGACGATTAATAATGGACTGTTGTATTCAGAAACGGAAGGTTTTACTATTTTGTCTTTAATTAATTTGTCTACTTGTTTTTCCACTTCGTCTTTTTGACAGTGGGGAATTCTATAATTATTTATGTATACTGGTTCATCAACTTTCATTCTTATTTTTTGCTTGTAAAAATTATTAGTTGATATCGATTCGGATTCTTTTCCGAATATATCTGTGTATTTCGTGCATACTTTATTAAGTATTTCCTTGAACTGAGGAGGAAAATTTTTGTTCAGTTTGTTTAAAATTTCTTCTTTGTTTTCATTTTTATTAGATTAAATTATGTCGTAATCATCCAATGGTTCAACTTTCAATGTATTTAATTGAATGATTGCAGTTTTATCAGTTGTATTCAAAATTCGGACAAAAGTGTATTTAGAATCTGCAATGAAATTTCCAATGAATGCACCATTTTGGATTTCTTGGTTTGGTATTAATATATACCTGGTTGCTGAATTTATAGCAATTTTTCGGACTACTAAGGATCTTGCTGGTAGAATTGTCAAATTATTTTCTAGTGTATGGTCTATTGGAATATGAATTGGATTAAAGAGGTTATCTGGTCTCAGTATGAGCCAATCGTTTTCTGGTTTTAAATCTAATTGACAATTGTATTTTTTCATAAAGTCTACGCCTATAGTTCCATCACATGGAATAGGAAAATATGATGTTACTATATGAAAATTATGCTTGAAAGAAGTTCTATTGATACTAATCCCTTTGAGTTGGTTCTTCCTTCACCAAACCTGATATTTGGGTTATATTTTTATAATCAACATTGGTAAAGGAGTCCAAAGTTTCTTTTATTAAAGAGATGTCTGCACCTGTATCAACTAATAACGTATATAATTTATTTGTTTGTTCATTTTAGGAGAAACAAAAAGATTGAAATTAAGATTGATAGTATGAACCAAATTCTTTACTGGGTTTTTTATCTTAAGGGTCTTTATTGGTTTTCCGACCTGGTTTGTACCTGTCGGACATTATTATTATTAATTATTTGAACCTTTATTATTATTACATTATTATCATTTGAACCTTTTTTTATTCCGGCATATAGAGCTAACTATGCTTTTAATGAGCCTATGTGTAGAGCCCTGTTCTACTGGAACAAACTTCCATCTCACATGCGGCTGGACCCATGCTCCCCTAGGGAATTAATTAAGAAAACCCTTTATAATTACCTTTCGTCCCTTAGTATTTAGTTTAGTAATAGACAAGTAGCCAGTTAAGGTACCAACTGTTGGCGAAATAAATAAATAAATTATTATTGTTGTATGTTGGTATTCGTATATGAACTGTTGTTATTATATCTGTTGTTATTGGTGTTACCACCACGGTTGTTTCCTCTATAATAACCACGACCTCTATAATTGTTGTTGGTCTGATTATTATAGTTTCGGCTATAACCGTTATTTTGGTAATAGCCATTATATTGGTAATATCCATTATGCTGATAATTACCTCGGTTATTGCCCCTACCGCGGTAATTGTTTCTGAAGTTGTTACCGCGATAGTTGTTTCCTCTTTGGGTGTACAGTATTGAATTTGCATTGCCTGGCATTTCAGTACTGCATTGTATGTACTTAGTGACGGCTTCATTCATAGTTGTAAAGTTGCCTGCCTCTAAAATTGTTTTAAGGCGGTCATGCTCACAATTTTTAACCATTGTGGTAATGGCTTCTTTTGTGCTGAATTTGTCAGCGTGTTCGGCTGGTAGGCCTTCGTCAATGTACGAAGCTTCAAGGAGCTTTCGTAAGCTGTCTATTTCTGATGAACATTTCTCGGCTGTTTTGCCTTTCTGGCTTGCTGTCGCCATTTTCGCTTTGACTACGTCGGATGTTTCGCCGACTATAGTGTCTTGCAGTTTCTTTATTATTGAATTTATTATTGTTTCATTCTGTACTTTGTATAGTGTAGATCCTATAATTTTGGATTTAACGACTTCTACAGCCAAATCTTCGAATTTGTGTGTCCTTTAATTCTCGTATGTAGAGAGTTAATTGCTCCCATTCCATACTAAGAATTTATTTGTTTTATTTTTTTGTATAAATTGTGCATAATTTTCAGCACATTTATATGTCCTAGCACTGGGTGTATGTCTACTTCAGAGAATACTTTACAGTTTCTTACTGTAGACAGTACTATTGCTTTTTGCGTACCCTATTCGTCTTCAAAATCTGAAATTGATAGAGGCTCTGCTCTGTTTCTAATTATTTTCAAAATTTTAATTCTTTTATTTTTTAGTATGTCACTGCATACATATACAAATTTCGTGTTTTATTTTTATTTTGACACATATTTTTATAATTGTTTGTGCTTTATTAATTTAAATCTTATCCAGATCGTTGGCCTGGCATCTGTTTATAGCTCTTTTTGATACACACTTATTGTTGTACATATGGGCTTTATACAAAATGTATGCACTCATAATAAAAGCAATTATTGATAATAATATGTTTGTTAAATCGGTATCAACAGTTTTTGATTCGATTTTATTAATTGCATTGGCAGTGGAGTCCACTGTTTAAGTATCAATTAAACTAATTTTGGGTATTATTTCTGTAACGTATTCAAAATCTGTTTTAGGTATTGCGTTACTTTTCATTAAAAAATGTTCATTTATAATATTTTTTTATTTTCTTTAATTTTTCGTACGACACGTATACTCGCAAGCAGTATTTTCTTATTGTTCTTTTTTGTTTTTGGCATTTAAATATTAATTAGATTTTTTTTTTTAGTTTTCTGAGGCTATTTATAAAATTTTACATGTATCCCTACTTAGGTAAAAAAAATTAAGACCCGCAGCTAGAAACTGCCTGGTCAGTACAATTGTTGTTAATTTTAAGTTTTTGCATCGCAGATACATGTAAATATAAAAAAAAAATTTAAGATGTGCGCTCTTGGAAGCGCTGTCGGTTCACTTTTCCAGGGTCCGGCTTGGCGCTCCGAACGGGGCCGGTGCTGTCTGCACAGGCTTCTCCTTCTCCAGTGTATGCTTTGGTGGGACACGTCGTCTTTTATGCTTGTTAGATTTCCATCGTAGGTGTAGGAGGATTTGCCATGCCTCCCACACTTTTTATACCCGTTACTCGTAGAGTAAAAGGGTATACTAGATTCGTCGGAAAGTATGTAACAGGCAGAAGGAAGCGTTTCCGACCCCACAAAGTATATATATTCTTGATCAGGATCACTAACCGAGTCGATCTAGCCATGTCCGTCTGTCCGTCTGTCCGTCTGTCTGTCCGTCCGGATGAACGCTGAGATCTCGGAAACTATGGGAGCTAGGCTATTGAGATTTGGCGTGCAGATTTCTGAGCTTCTTACGCAGCGCAAGTTTGTTTCGGCACAGTGCCACGCCCACTCTAACGCCCACAAACCGCCCAAAACTGTGGCTCCTACAGTTTTGATGCTAGAATAAAAATTTTAACTGAAACGTATTGTTCTCATCAATACCTATCGATTGACCCAAAAAAAAGTTTGCCACCCCCACTTTAACGCCCATAACGCTTAAATCTGTATACCGCCGGTAGGTGGCGCATTTTAATCTCGCCTTGCTGCTGTTGCTTCGCACCTAAGTTAGCTTCAAACTTGGCCTTGAATTGGCTCTTAGCAGAGGTTGGGCAGAGGTTCGGGCAGAGCAATTGGCGACTCTATATAGATTCTTACTCTATGGCCATGTTGTTCTGCCGTGTACTCTTTCGAGCATGTAACCTCCTGTCACTCTTATAGTATTTGCTGCGAGCCTCTAAGGCGTTCTCGCCGATAACACCTATTGGAAGGATTGATGCTTCTATTATTTGGTAGCCGTGCATTAACACTTTATGGACTGCTGCCGACATTGGAAACCATGGATACAAGGACATACATTTATAGTAATATAGTTTTCTGACAATATTTTTTTAATTTTATTGGATCAATTGGTAGGTGGCAAGAAATAGCAATTAAAATATTGTTAAAATATGCTATGAGAAATTCATCAAGACCTAAGATTTCAGCTAGTAGCTTAGGTTGTGCAAACGCCCTCCTTGCTGTATTGCCGTCGTTGGTATTTCCATTGCCATTCTGCTTAGGCTTATCCACATATAAAGCCATAACATTCCACATCTGCTTCTGAATCGTCTTTTTTTGTTTCGCCATTTCTTTTTTTCCATTTTTATCTCTCACTCACCATTTTTTAAGTTTCAGTCTACGAGTATATGCAATTTTAAGAACGAATTCAAAAAATCGAGCCCAACCGTGTAGAGGACTTATGCCATATATTAATGGTTCATGTCTTGGCTTAAACTCTTAAATAAGTCTATTTTAGCATTTTCCATGAAGACTTTTGGACTCGCTCCACATATCGGACACAATTGTCAAGATTTGGTTTCAGTCAAAATGTTTAAAACCTTTCATTTGAAGACCATACTTAACTGAAATTGATTTTCCATTTACAACGGAGCAGACATATGAAGACAAATCTTTTATTTGACTATTCTAATTTTTTTTCTCTTTTGTCTCTTTAACAAAATCAAGCTTGAGTGGTCTACAAAATCTAATCGACTGAGGAGTACGATTTATCCAAAATACATTTCCAATATGGTCCATTAATTTTAGGAAGATTTTTGTTGTCGCAAAAAGCGAGTCGTCGGAAAGCAATGAATCACATCCAAAAAAGTGTTGCTTATAGCTTTGTCCGGTCGTGTTCCGTCATATCCATAGCTTGTAATAAGGGTCAGACTTAAAGTATTGCCTGGCTGCTTAAATATATCTTCTTGCATTTGAATTATACGGCAACTAGTGTGGTCTAGAAGATTTTGCAGCGGAACTTCAGCAACTGACTCGGTTACATTAATATCAAAAGGTCTACATTTTGACTTAGCTTCTCTTACTTTGTTGTAAGCAGAAAAAGGTTCACAAGATCGGGAAATGCTGAGCTCGCGAATGTTGTTGAAGTGACTTTTAGTTAATGAATTTTCAAGCAGATATACTAAAGCTTCATCCTCCGTTAGTCGATCCAAGTCATTTTTCTGAGTAAAAAAATTGTTTCTAGCCATATTAAGGTCAATCGGAGTAAGAAATGTATTTTTTAACACAAGGGCTGTATGTTTCTCTTTCGTTTTTTCGGCGGCGGCATGCACAAGAAGAGATGTGTTGTGACCCTGATTATCAGCTAAATCTGATGCCAATTTTCTATTCTGACGGGGACCGGCCTTAACATATTCAATGGGTGAGCGTCCAACTGGTCTTGATGTTGACGCCTTTGGATTTGAAGACAAGAATGAACTTACTGTTATAGCCATATCGGCCAGAAGCCATTCGGTATGCTTTGTCTTAAGTCTGGTCATACTTATGTTACATTAAAGCTTAATGAAACTTGTTTATATACACTTTGCAATTTAATGACACATAGTTACTTTTTGGCACAAGTTGGCACAAAATTTGTTATAGTCCACAACAGACGGGTTAGTAGGTTAGCTTTTTTCTACTTTTGGACAACACCAATAAACGCACACAAAGAACACATTATCAAACTTGAACAAAGTCTTTTTTAATACAAATATTCTACATACCATTGTCTTTCTTTTCCATAGTTTGAGTGAAAATTGATTAAACCACAACAATTTTGGCACGCTCGCAAGTTAAACAAAATCTTTTCCGTGCTTTTTAGTTTCGCATGCAAGTTATATGACACATTATTTAGGGGCTCTTACCCAATTTATAAACAACTTTGAGCCGAGAGCTAATTTCCAAAGAACTCTGACAGACCCGAGATAAATCCGTGGTCAGCTATTTCTGCCAAGCAGGCCTCCAAATCATTCCCACCCAGATCAATTTCACGCAGTCCGAATCAAACGGATGCTGTAAACATCCAAACCGATATTGTAAACAATCGGAGACCCAAGCGAGCCCTGAGTCCGCTAACGTAAACAAAAGATCCCCAAAGCGAGTCCCGAGTCCGCTAACGTAAACAAAAAGATCCCCAAAGCGGTCCCTAAACTCCGCTAATGTAAACACCAATTTCCGGCCAAGATTGGACTTCGAATTTAATTGGCAAATTGCATCATCCTATTTTCCGACTCTCTTGAGTCATTCTCTTTATCAATTTTTGGGGATAAAATCTCTTAAGCCGAGGTTTGATTATTGATCATTGAACTAGAGATCAGGCAGTCCGTTTTTGAGATCCGAATCGAGCAGAACAAATATTCGAGAATAAATACAAGAGCAGTGAATTAAATAAGTTCGACCTATTGTAAAATTGTAATAGTGAATAAGTGATTGTTAAAAATAAAAATAAATTTTTTTAATCAATTCACTGGTGAGAAACTTAATTGGCGCCCAACGTGGGGCCGTGTGATTAAAAAATTCTAAAGCAAAGCTTTTAAATAAACCCCAAAAAAGTTTAAAAGTGAAAAAGGAATTTTGCGCGGCCAACAACCCGATACAACCGACGAAAATATAAAGCCTGTGTTGAAAAAAATAAGGTGGAAATTAATAAATGCAATAATCCCCTTAAACTCTATACAACCGGCAAAAAAATAAAAAGTTTGTGTTGATCAAAAAATAATAAGGTGGAAAATAATTAATGGAATAATCCCCTTAAAATCTCACATTACAAAATAGTGTTCGTAACATAAATTCACTGCTCGGACAAAATAAAAAATTTAAAAAGTGACAACAAAATTCATCGAAATAAATAACCATTGTGGAAAACAATTTAATTAAAAAAATATCTAAAAACAAAAATCTACAAACAAATCTTCGAAAAGACATTTAAAGACAAAAAGGCTGAAGGGCAATCCCTCGCCAAGAAATACACTGAAGAAAGAAGGAAGACATCAATTTAAAAACCCGAAGAAGGAAGGAAGACCCCAAGATACAAAAAAAGGAAGGACGACCCCAAGCAGGATCATCATCTAAGAAAAACAACAACCCCAAAAACAACGACAAGAAAAATAAGGAGGACGATTCGTGAGCGATGTAATCCTTTTTTTTATTATTATTATTATTTAATAAGAAATTTGTAAAAAAAATATAATTATACAAAGTGGAAGAATTAATTTCTGATTTCGAAAATATTCTCAAAATGTCAGAACCTTCAACAAGCCAGAACGGAGCAAATAAAAGACTCCACATAAGTTCGCCTCAAGAACATCATCAGGCGATAACAAACAATACCATGTTAAATGTAGGAGATTTAATTAAACAAATTGTAAATTTTGAATTGAATCCATTAAAGGAAGAGATCGTTAACTTAAGATCGCAGCTTTCTCATAAAGTTAAAACGGTTGAAGATTATCAGATAGAGATTATAGATCCAAATATAAAGTGCGACACATCTTATGAGATCATCAAATCTGTTAGGGAATATAAAGGAGAAGAAGATAAATATGTAAGCTGGAGAGAATCGGCTGAAATAGCTATGGGGCAATATGCCAGAGGGAGTGAAAGATTTTATTCCGCCCTATCGATATTAAGAAACAAAATAACGGGAATGGCAAACGATGCCTTAACCCATAACGGTACGGTATTAAATTTCGATGCCATAATGGCCAGACTTGACTTTGTCTTTAGCGACAAACGTCCTATTCATATTATTGAACAGGAACTAAGTGTTTTGAGTCAGGGAAAATTATCAATTATGGATTATTATGGTACAGTTAATGGAAAGTTAACTCTACTTATTAATAAAACAATTATGACCTACGGGAGAAACAAACCGATAACAGCAGAAATGAATGAAAAACATAGGAAGACTGCTCTTAGAGTTTTCATTACCGGCCTAAACGGCCAAATTTCAGACACAATTTTCTCAATGAATCCACCTGACCTACCGAATGCAATGGTCATAGTTCAGGAATTGGAAAGCAACAACATGAGGGCGCATTTCGCAAACAGTTTCTCAACCACTCAGAGAAAAAATAGTGAGCCAAACTCTGGTGGAAATGGACAAACACATTTCAACCAAAAGCAAAGACAACAAAACAACAATTACAATAACCAGCGAAATAGTAATAATTTAAGGTTTAATCATGACAACAACCGGAACAAAAATAATTATGGTTATTATAATCAAAACAAAAATAATTCCTGGAACCAGGGTAGATTTAATAATAACCAACAAAATCAGTGGAACACCTATAGGCAGCCACAAAATAAGCCAGAACCAATGGAGGTAGACGAATCTATCCAGGTTCAGAATAGGGCTAACAACGGCTATAATCAAACCTATAATAAATATCAAAATAACAATTATAGCCAGAACAAGTGGGATCAAACAAAAAAGTTTGAGACCCAGAATACTCAGCAAGGACAAGCCCAAAATAAAAGGGTACCAACTGGAACTGTTAACCAACCGGCTAACAAGACAATGAGACTAAACAACATTGAGGAGAACCATTTTTTAGACAAAAGTCAGGAGTAGGCTTACCCTACTTATTTAGAAATGACCCGAAAATAAATAAAAAATTAAAGATATTAATTGACACTGGGGCAACCTCGTGTTATATTAGAACTGGAGTTTACAAAAATAAGAATGAGCTTCCAATATATAAAAGAGTATCCACAGTGAATGGATATTCAATAATTAAATATTATCATATAATAACTATTTTGGATACACGGTATACTTTTTATGAAATAGAAGGACTAGACTCAGATCTACTGATCGGCTATAACCTATTGAAAAAAATAGGAGCTGTGATTGATACAGCTAAGGGAGTTATTAAATATAACGGAATAGAAGAGAAATTAAATTATGACAACGGAAACAATTTAAACCAACATTCTTTAACAGAAGAAAACACCATTCTTCCATTAAAAGAATTTATATTAAAAAAATACTTTGATGAAAAGGCTCAAATCAGATCCGAATCTGAAATGGGTAATCAAAGCGAATTTAGTTTGGGATATACAAATCCTGAACACGCCGTCGTTGAAATATCCGACAAAAATAAAAGTTTGGAATTGAAAAATTCTGAACACGCCGTCGTTGAAATATCCGACAAAAATAAAAGTTTGGAATTGAAAAATTCTGAACACGCTGTCGTTGAAATATCCGACAAAAATAAAAGTTTGGAATTGAAAAATTCTGAACACGCCGTCGTTGAACTATCCGACAATCAAAAAATAAACAACATAAAAATATCATCTGCAGATCAAAGAAAAGATCTGGAGAATGAAATATTAAATATTATAAATGAAGAGCATTCAAAAATAAATATGCAGATTCCTTTTAGGACAGATATACGCGGTGAAATAAACACCGTAAATGATAGGGCCATTTACAGCAAACAATACCCTTATGCTTTATCAGCTTCAGATTTTGTAAATTCTGAAATAAGTCGAATGCTAAAAGAAGAAATTATAAGGCCAAGTAGAAGTCCTTATAATTCCCCAGTACTAGTGGTACCAAAAAAGGGTTTCAATGAAGATGGAACTCCAAAACTAAGACTCGTAATTGACTATAAAAAACTAAATGAAAATACTATACCTGATAGGTATCCAATGCAGGACCCTTCAGTGATTTTATCAAATCTCGGAAAAGCCAAATACTTTTCAACAATTGACTTGGAATCTGGATTTCATCAGATTCTCATGAACGAACCTGACATACAAAAAACCTCATTTTCAATAAATAATGGGAAATACGAATTCCTAAGAATGCCTTTCGGCTTGACAAACGCTCCTAGAATATTCCAACGAGCGATGGACGATATTTTGAGAGAACAAGTGGGTAAAACATGTCATGTTTATATGGATGACATAATCATATTTTCAAAAACAATTGAGCAACATTACAAAGACCTAATTGTCATTATTAAAATTTTGCTGAACGCAAACATGAAAATTTCGATTGAAAAATCAAAGTTCTTTAAATTAGAAACAAACTTTCTCGGTTACGTTGTTTCTCACAATGTGATCAAAACCGATCCCGAAAAAATTTCAACAATTGTAAAATATCCGATCCCTAAAAATATTCGAGAGCTTAGAAGCTTCCTAGGCCTTACAGGATATTACAGGAAATTTGTGCAAAATTACGCAAAGGTAGCTAAACCATTAACAAAATATTTAGAAGGCCAAAACGGCAAAGTATCTAAAAAAGCATCACGTAAAACTTTAATACAGTTTGATGATTCAGCTGTAAGAGCTTTTAACGAGCTCAAAGAAAATTTAATTGCACAAGTAGAACTAGTACAACCGGACTATAATAAAAAATTTACCCTAACAACTGACGCGTCTGACTTAGCAATTGGTGCGGTTCTTTCTCAGGAAGGAAAACCAATCACATTTATTTCAAAAACTCTAACCAAAACTGAACAATTATACGCGACAAATAAAAAGGAACTTTTAGCCATAGTATGGGCTTTTAAAAACCTTCGTAATTACTTATATGGGGTTAACAACATCGAGATCTATACCGATCACCAACCTCTTTCATTTTCCATTTCTCAAAAAAATCCAAATATCGAAATGAAAAGATGGTATTCTTTTATTGAAAGCTATTCACCCAAAATAATTTATAAGCCAGGAGCAACAAATGTTGTTGCGGACGCTTTATCAAGGATACAAATTAATAACTTAACGGAAAGTAATGAATCGGTCTCAGATCAAAATACTCAGCATTCAGCAGAGAGTAGTTTTGAGAATGTTATACAAGAAACCCGAAAACCCTTAAACCAATTTAAGCAACAATTGCTAATAGCAACGGGGAGGTATACAATACATGAGTCGATTAATGTATTCGGAAATACTAGACATATAATAGAGTATGATACTCCAGAAAATTTAATATCAATATTAAGAGAATATATTCCACCCAATATAACAATAGGAGTTCACTGTACTCTAGAAGATTTTTATAGAATTCAAAAACCACTTAAAGACAATTTTATAAATACATTTTTATACACTAAGACATTTGTCCAGGATGTCGAAGACGCTGAAGACAGATCCGTGATTATCACAGAAACTCATTGTAGAGCTCATAGAAAGCTTGATGAAAATTATAAGCAAATAACTAGACTCTATTATTGGCCTAATCTATACAAAAAGCTTAAGGAATTTATAAAGAATTGCACAATCTGCAATCAAAACAAATACAACAGACACCCAGTACAGATTCCTATCGGTCAAGCGCCTATTCCAGAAAGAGAAGGTGAAAATTTGCATCTTGACATATATTACGCCCAAAATCTTATATTCATTACTTGTATAGATTGTATTGTAAATGTAGAAAATAAAGTTTCAGAAATTTTACAACAATTTCCATTAGCCAAATCTTTGATGATAGATAACGAACCAAGTTTCTCTTCATCCCAATTCAAATCCTTTGCTCAAAGAAATGGGATATCTCTATTCTTTGCAGATCCTCGACATAGTACGTCCAACGGACAAATAGAAAGGGCACACTCTACTTTAACAGAAATTGCTCGCTGCATTAAAGATGAGCTTAATTTAGTTGACTATTCCGAAATTATTATTAAAGCAGCACAAAAATATAATTTAACAATTCACTCAATAACCAACCAACGACCTTTTGACATACTATTTAATAAAATCAAACACGAAGATATGCCCAAATTATTGCAACAAGCTCAAGAGAAAATGTTGCATTTCCACAATAAAGATAGACAAAATAAGAATTATCACGTAGGAGAGGTAATTTACGAAAAGAAACATGGGGAAAGAAACAAGCTAAATTCTAGATATAAAAAACAAGTAGTTAAGGAAAATCTCCCTAATAAAGTTATTATAAATAACAGAAACCGTACGATTCATAAAGATAATATAAAATAATTTGTTTCAAATTACAGATAATGATTTCAATAATGTACTTATTACTGCTGGTAGCTACAACCAAATCCGAAATTATGGATTACACGAACCATGATTTCCTTCTTTACAAGGATACCAAAGATGTTCTTATTTATGAATCATACGCAGATTTATTTCATATAACTAATATAAGTCTTTATAGAGATATAATTAATCTTGAAACAGAATTTCTGAAGAGTCACGACAGCAACAATCTTCTTTGGGAAATATCCCACGATTTAAAAATTATCCAAATACTTATCTCCCAAATTATACCCAGTAGATCGAAAAGAGGCATTAATGAAATAGGCACTATTTGGAAATGGATAGCGGGAACACCAGATCATGATGATTTCATAACTGTTCAAAATAAAATCTATGATTTAATACAAAATAATAACGATCAATACGTTATTAATTCTAAAATATTTAAAGAGATAAAATCTTTATCTGAAGAATTCAAAACAGCCTTTAAAGATCAAGAAACTCCGCTTAGAAAATATCGTCTGCGTTTGCTTACTTACGATCTTATGAATTTAATGGACACAATTACACTCGCCAAAATCGATGTATTTAATACTAAAATTCTAAACAACGACGATATACAAGAAATTTATAAACACGAAAATAGACCTGTAGTTATAACAGACCTTTTAGATATATCTGAATTTAAAATCGCTTTGCATCAAGATCTTATTATAATTTACATAAAATACCCTATTATTACCGATCGCTGTGACGTTTACAATTCAAGATCCATTTCACATGATGATGGAAAATTATTAATTGATAATCACGTCGCAAAATGTAGAAATAAGTACTATGTAATGTCTAATTTTAAGACAGAAATATTTAACAATTATTGCACACTTAACCCAGAAGGTTCTTGTTTCACCAGATTACTAAATGGTGAAAAATTTTTTTGTAACAAAATCAGAGAAAAAAATAAAAAAGTAGATGTAATCCAAGATGGAGCCATTTTTGTAAATGGAGAAAATACGGTTAATGACACTCATTTAAATGGGTCATATTTAATTACTTTTAATGGCACCTCTATAATTAATAATATTTCCTACACCAATGTAGACAATAAGATATTGGAATACATCACAGCTCGAAAATATACAGATTTTTTAATATCCGAATATATTATATCTAATGATTCGGAACTCTCATTTGATAATATTAACGTACTAAATCCATTTATTCAAATTAAACAAACTCAAATACCAGTTACGTTAATATTAATCATATTAGCATTAATATATTTAATTATTATGATTATAATCAAATTCAGAAAATTTTTAATATTTAAACCATGGCAAATTCGTATAGAAATCGAACCAGAAAGCAATATTTCCGATATTGAGATAAATAATACACCCGACAACGAAAATACCCTAGAAGAAAATATCATTGTCGAATTAACCAATCAATTACATTCAATATACCCAACAGTTCCAATGAATCGGGACGATTCAATTTAGAATGGGGGGAGTTATATGACACATTATTTAGGGGCTCTTACCCAATTTATAAACAACTTTGAGCCGAGAGCTAATTTCCAAAGAACTCTGACAGACCCGAGATAAATCCGTGGTCAGCTATTTCTGCCAAGCAGGCCTCCAAATCATTCCCACCCAGATCAATTTCACGCAGTCCGAATCAAACGGATGCTGTAAACATCCAAACCGATATTGTAAACAATCGGAGACCCAAGCGAGCCCTGAGTCCGCTAACGTAAACAAAAGATCCCCAAAGCGAGTCCCGAGTCCGCTAACGTAAACAAAAAGATCCCCAAAGCGGTCCCTAAACTCCGCTAATGTAAACACCAATTTCCGGCCAAGATTGGACTTCGAATTTAATTGGCAAATTGCATCATCCTATTTTCCGACTCTCTTGAGTCATTCTCTTTATCAATTTTTGGGGATAAAATCTCTTAAGCCGAGGTTTGATTATTGATCATTGAACTAGAGATCAGGCAGTCCGTTTTTGAGATCCGAATCGAGCAGAACAAATATTCGAGAATAAATACAAGAGCAGTGAATTAAATAAGTTCGACCTATTGTAAAATTGTAATAGTGAATAAGTGATTGTTAAAAATAAAAATAAATTTTTTTAATCAATTCACTAGTGAGAAACTTAATTTGCATGCAATCAAACAGCTGACTTTGAAGGGCTGTCATAATTTCAGGGATGCATCAAAACAATTAAAATCCTTTGATTCATTTTAGTCTATACTATTCATATTTTATTATTTTATTTATTTTATTTAACAAATTAAGCTTATCATACAATGTTAAACTTAATACTAAATTTCCGAGCACTGGCTGCGGAGGCCTTCGACTCTGACTGTAACTAATCTGCTGTGTTTAAATCTGTACTTGCGGTTTTTTTATGGGCTTAGTTTGTTATTATATTGCTAGCTTTGATTTACTTATAAACTCGTAAATTTTTTTAATATTTTCTACGGATGGGCAATCGACGATTTGGGAAGGGGGCTGTGTGCCGAACAGGTGGGCTCTAATATTGGCCAGTCCAGGGCAATTGTCTAAAAGGTGGTCGGTGTTTGGGATTCCTCCGCAGAGACTGCAGATCGGATTGTTGATGCCTTATAATAGGTGTTCGTGTGTGTGTTTGGTGTGACCTATACGAAGCCGGATAAAGGTACTGCATTGTCGTCTCCCGATTGCCGCTGGGATAGGTATTTTTGTACAAGTGGGATTAAATTTGCAGTATCTATGGGTGAAAGTGGACCATTCCTCCATCTTTTGGTTTTCCAAGTTGCGATCAATTAGCTTGTGTATGTCCTTGCTGTTTATTGGAGTGAAAACGAATGTTGGTGAGAGGCCAATGTTGTAGGCTGCCTGGTCCGCGTCTTCGTTACCCTTTATGCCTTGATGGCTTGGGACCCAAAAGAGTGTTATTTTTTGGATGTTCTTTTGTTAATCTTTGTATCTCTCTTATGGTGGGATCGCGATACTCGGGGTTATTTATTGCCAGGAGTGACGACAGACTGTCAGTGCAGACAACAAACTCTCCGTTTTTACTGGTGGCAAAGCGGCAGGCTAGTAATATAGCCGTAGCTTCTGCCACGAATATTGAATTGTAGAGGGGGAGCGCCCCTCCCGCTATGATGGGGTTGTTAGCGTCGATGACTGCGAAAGTGGTTGATTCCAAAGTTTTGGATCCGTCGGTAAACAGCCAATGTTTTTCACCGAGGAGTTCTTTTTCGTTTTGAAAGCGGGTGCGATGAACTGAGCTGGGAGTATGACTTTTTGTGGAGATACGCAGTTTGGTGTTGATGTTAGGTTGGTTCCGAGACCAGGGTGGAGATGGCCCGGACGATCTAAATCTGTTTGGTGGGGGTAGGTCCAATTTCTTGCTAAAGTTGGCGCAAATCCGGAGAGTAGAAGGATATTTGTATCTCCTTCTTTCTTTAAATATGTTTTTGAAGTCGTCAGCTAATAACCGATTTGGAGTGGTATATAATTTAGGTATGAGTCGGCTTGTAGTTTCTTTTATCCTGTTGGTGATGCTGGGTAGTCCGGACTCTGCTAGAGTGCACTTGGTCGGAGAGGTCGGAAATGCGTAGATAGATCTGCGTACAGCTGCGTGGTATGGTGGTTGAATACTCTTGATATTGGAGGCTGCAATCCAGCCGAATATCGGGAGCCCGTAATCTATTTTTGAGAGTATTAATGCCCTTGTTATGTTAATTAAAGTATTTATATGTACATGAGAGTATATTGAGCTTAAAAATTTAATTATATTGAGACGAGATTCTAACTGCTTTCTAAGTCTTAGGCAGTGTTCTTTAAATGTAAGCCTGGAGTCGAAGGTAATTCCTAAGATTTTTAAATGATTAGTTTGTTGAATGACTTTGTTTTTAAATACAATTTCGGGAAAGTTGCAATTTTGTTTTCGGCAAATATGTAGGACCTGACATTTTCCAATGGAAAGAGATGCCCCAGATGAAGCGCCCCACTGTTCCAGTTCGTCCAGAACGTTTGAGAAGGTATCTTTAACAGAATTGAGATCTTTCTTGTTGGTGTAAATAAATGCGTCATCAGCATACAATGAAATGGAAATGTCTTTGTGTCTGTTAAAAATTGAAGATATTTGCTCAAAAGCAATCATAAAGAGTACCACCGAAAGAGGGGAACCCTGAGGAATGCCATTGTGGAGCTTATGTAGATTTGATGTTGAGTTATTGACTTGGACCCTGAAAGTTCTGTTGGTCATAAAGGCTTTTATAAGGTTATAAAGTCTTGGACCAACGCCCCAGAGTACGAGTTGGTATAACACTGAGTGTAACCCCACGCGATCGAAAGCCTTTTCAAAATCCGTAGCCAGAATGGATACGTGATTTTTTGTAGAAAGGGCCTTCGACGCGAAGTGTTGGAATCTCAAGAGAGCATCCATAGTACTGTGACTCTTTTTGAATGCAACCTGGTAGTGAGAGATACAGCTTTTTTGGGTGGTAAACCACATGAGCCTGCGTGCAATCATTTTTCCTAGGCAAGAGAGAAGTGAAATGGGACGGAAGCTATTGATTTCTGGGTTAGTTTTGTTTGGTTTGGGTATAGGGATTATCGTGGCTGACTTCCAGGTATGTGGATAGGATCCTGTTTGGAGCATTGCGTTAAAGACCTCTAAAAGTTTATCTTTAACAGCTGGTGGTAGGTTTTTAAGCATGGGATACGAAATTCTGTCAAAGCCGGGACTTTTTCCCTTAGCCGTTTGAATTGCGATTTCTAATTCCAGTTTTGTAAAATTTAAGTCAAGTTGCCTCGCGGAAAGAGATGTAGAAATGGGTTGGTAGGTGTGGTTTAAATAGGTTTGCTTAGATTGACAGTACTGCTGAGAGAAGTTGTGGTCGGCCGAGTACTCTGACCAACAATATCCAAATTGCTCTGCAATTTTCTTCGGACAGGTAAGAAGACCAGTTTCCGTTTTTAAATATTTTATGGGGGTGGGGGGTACCCCAGCTAGGCGCTTGACATCGGACCATATCTTTTCTGAAACAGAAACACTTCCGATATTATATGTCCGGTCCTCGAGAAAAATTATAACTGATATTCACCTCAGACTATGGTTTTGCACTATTCACTTTAGCTATTATTGTACAGGTGGCCCCTTACCGCACTATGGTACCGTTTGTCGGTCAGTTTTCCCGTAGACTTGTTTGATTTGACTATTGGTTTTGGGCGCACGTCTGCTGGCCGTAGCGAGAGAAACTCAAGTGCTCGAGCTGTGCACAGAAGTTGGCCTACGTGGCTGACTACGCTTCCAGGAATCTAAGTAGGGAGCGCAGAGACGGAGAATAACGGCGTTATGGCGTGATATTTTCCGTCGTCTCGTCGCTCACACTGATTTTCGCCAGATGTTCAATCGCCGCGGCGCAGATCGTGCGAGCGAGATGGCAGACGTACAGTACAGAGAGGCGGTCCAGCAAATTCGGGAATTATGCCGCTATTTACGTTTTGTACATGCGAGCGAGGAACAACTTACAGCCAAACTTTAACCCTTATGCGTGCGTGCGTGCATTGTACCCTACACTCTTAGCGTAGAAATGGAAATTATTTCCTTGCTGATGGTTTGTAGTGCCTTGTGTACAGCGAAGCAAGAGTAGTGTGAGATTGGTTGGGGGGAGGTATACTGAGCACAGGTTCCGAAGATCAACGATGAGAAAGAATAAAGACGTCCGCACTCGATGACTGGTAGTCGGTGACTGATATTTTATTATTAATTTTTGATATTTTATTATTAAAATAGGTTTACTTTCGAAAAATCGGCTCGCTGGCCCAATGTGCACTGTACTGCAGGCAGTACAGTTCTCCTATTAACACATTTTTTAGTTGATCCAACGTATTGACGACTTCCGATTCTAGGAACAGCTTGGCCACCTTTACCATCTTTCCTCGTGCTTGCACAGTATTCTGTTGATCACTTAGTCCATACGCGTCAGCATTTTGTTCAAAATCGGCGTGTCCAACGAGTTGACCGGATCGAGACACCAAGTGTAAGGCACTTGGACTGGTTTATTTAGTATGATAAGATAATTGTAACAAGATGATTTGTATTATAAGCAACTTCGAAGAACGGAAATTGAGACCAACGATTTCTACTGACTGACTATGGTCCCTACGATGTAGGGACTTGATCGGACTTGATCCCGGCGACGACTTAATTTCCAGTTCTCCCTATTAATTTTTAAAAGTAGAAGCTAATTAGTCTATGAGTGGTGAGATGGTTTTAAGTAGAGGATATGAATGTATGCGATATGAATTGATATTTAAGAGCGTTGAAAATGGCAACGGTTGTAATATTTAAAACTGAAAAAAATGAACGGGAAACGATCAAATCAAATGTAATTTATTACGGGAGTCTCGAAGGAACTGAAACTGATAAGGGATCAGACTTTTTGGGACCAAAGATGAAACAGTTAGCAAATAGGAATGAGTGATTCCTTGTGAAACGTATCGAGATTTTATACCCGTTACTCGTAGAGTAAAAGGGTATACTAGATTACAAAAAAAACTATTATACTAATAATTCTAATATAAATAATAATAGTTTAAATAAATATATTTTAGTAAGCAATTTAAATCTATTGTTCAGATAATCAACACACAATAATAGTAAATACCAATTTATCTTTTCTTTGAATGTAATTGATTAGAGTGCCTAGTAAATTAATTTATAAATTTTGTCTTGTAGCGCTTGGATAAGAATAACAACAAAATTAATTTCAAATACTTATTTCCTTTTACTTTAAATTCGATCACAGTTCGAAATGGGTAAAAACTTACCGTCTTGTTCTTGACTAAGTGCTGCCCCACACGCTAATTTACTTATATTTGTGGTTATGTAGAACTGTGTTTCAAAATCAGAATATTGAGGCTCTGCTGGGCTTGATAGAAGATTTTTTTAGATCCTCAAATGAAAGTGAAAACTAATGTTTTTTCTAGATAGTCTTTTTATGAAAGTAAGTCCAATAGAGTTACTAACTGGAAAAGAAGCTAGACCATTCGGTCTTGTACCCGTTGCGATGATTTATAAAATAAGAAAATGTAAATGATAACTGTGTGCTATGTGTTGGCCGGTTAGTCAATTGATCTGTTTATAGTCGAGACAACTGTGTGCTATGTGTTGGCCGGTTGGTCGAGACAAGACTTAAATTGTTAAGTAAAATGAAAACTGTTAAAAAACTGAAGAGATAGTGATTGACGATGTAACAATGTGATTGCTTATTGGAGAAGCAAATGAAAATGGAAAATGAATATTGTTTGAATTGATGGTAGTCCGGATCTCAAGGCTTAAAATAATAAAAGTATTGTCCTTTGTTTACGTATGAGGAAGTGTAAGTTCGATCTGCTAGTTAAGTATTAAGAATTCTGTATAACTTTTGAACTTAAAAGAATAATGTTATTGAGGAAAATTGTTAAGAAAGGAAAAATGCTAAGTTTGATTTGTTATTCATAGATTAATAGTTTATAAGGCTTCTGATTAATGAAAATATAGTTATTTTTGCTTTTACTTCAAGGTACATATCTAGATCTATTTAATATTGAGAGATAATATTTTGTAATGTTTTAAAGTTGGAAACACACGATGACGTGTGAAAGTCATGATGGCCGTGTCGTAGATTAGTTGGCCAATTCAAATTATAACAACTGTTAGCTTTGGTTTGTCTTTCGCTTCCCATTCGTTTTCATGTACTTCTGTGCTGTTCCTTCGGCTGTTCAAATGAAGGCAACAGTTCCTGTCGTCAACGTTAGTCTGTGCACTGGTGTGAGCGAGATAGAAGGATGCAGGTGTCCGCATCAAAAAGGAATAACGGAAAGTTCTCAGTAGTGTATGTATTGGAATGCGAGAGCGAGAGTAGAATAAAGTAGAGAGCGACGCTGGCAAAAGGGACGCAAGAGAGGGCATTCGTATTTGAAGAGCCAAACTGAAAAGATGCCACGCGCCAGAAAACGTTTCCGTTCGGACCAGCACGAAGAGCAGCCTGAAACAGAGGACGATTCTTGTGAATCCTCGACATCAGAAGTGGGATTGCCCAGGCCTCAAACCGAAAGCGAAAATAATCTGAAGCTGCTTTTGGAATCACAAAATCGTACTTTCTCGGAACTTATAAAAGCCCCGAATGACGCAGTTACCGTTGTATTGCCGAACTTTAATCCTGATCGTGCAAGCGCGGATGCAGTATAATGGAGTGCAACGGTGGATTACGTTCTTTCCGAAAACAGTCTCTAGACTGCCAGCGCCCTCGAGATGGCTCTCAGTCGGTCCTTGCAAGGAAGCGCGTCTATTTGGCTTGGCACAAACGGTCTACCCTGGGATCACATGGACGCAGTTCAGAGAACTGTTTTTGCAGTATTTCGCCGGAACGGAGACCTTGGCTGCAACTGTGTTGAATCTGCTGAATGGTCGCCCAACAGAAGCAGAGTTGTAACATCCCTGATGTCCAGGTGGAAGGCCCTGACGGTAGAGCAAATTGCCGTTTCTGTTGCTTTGGCACACGTGGCTGGATTGGACAAGCGATTGCGACGCTTGGCTTTTACTACAGAAGTCAATTCTCGGAACGAGTTGCAATAGGAGTTGAAAGCCTTTTCTTTTGATGCTGGACCGAGCCGCGGTACTGGCGACGTCTTGTCGGCCCCGACTAATAAGAAAACAAGACCATTCTTTAATATCAGATGTCACAAATGCGGAAAAGAGGGTCACAAGAAGGCGGAGTGTCGCTCGTCTGGTGTGCCCCCGCGACTTAGTCAACTAGCTAATCAACGTTCTGGACATAACGGAGGAAGAGATCGCTCGACTCTAATCTGCTTTAAGTGTGGAAAGGAAGGGCATGTGGCAACTGTGTGCCCGGATCGTCAGGAGCGCTCAATGACAGTCAAGAGGGATTATGTTAAAGATGTCATCCTGTGTACCGTACTTGAGCCTCTTGTAACTTTTCAACAATTTGGTGAATCGTTCCAATTTTGTTTTGACTCAGGAGCCGAGTGCTCGCTCATCAAGGAAGCTGTCTGGATCTAGAATAAATAACGTAGTAATTTTAAGAGGTATTGGTAGTATTACGGTTTGTAGCACCCTATAGATACTGGCTAAAGTTTTGATTTATGATAATTCCTTCGAAGTTCTTTTTCATGTAGTTCAAGATAGTTATATCAAATATGATGCTTTGATTGGGCGAGAAATTTTGAGCCAGGGAATCGGTGTAACAATTACATCTAATTCACTTGCAATGTTTAATGAAAAAACTGTATTGCCTGTCTTGACTTCAGACTGTGTTCCCGATTTGGCCAATGTTGATACCGATCTAAGTGGTTTAGATAAGGATAGGCTAACATCAATACTTCAAAATTATTCTGGTTCGTTTATAAACGGTATTCCACAAAGTCGCGTAACTACGGGGCAGCTAGAGATTCGGCTGATTGATCCAAACAAGACAGTTCAGAGACGACCTTACAGATTACGTGGAAGAAAAAGAACAAGTGCGAATATGTATTAAACAGCTGTTGAATGCGAACACTATAAGACCAAGTTCCTCACCCTTTGCAAGCCCGATGCTTCTTGTTAAGAAGAAAAATGTAACTGACCGTCTGTGCGTTGATTATAGGGAACTGAATTCGAACACTATTTCTGACAAGTATCCGTTGCCACTTATTTCGGACCAGATAGGTGGACTAAGTGGTGCTAAGTTTTTCACCTGCTTAGATATGGCAAGCGGATTTCACCAAATCCCAATTCATCCGAATTCGATCGAACGAACAGCGTTCGTTACTCCGGACGGACAGTATGAGTTTGTTACCATGCCATTTGGGTTAAAGAATGCCCCTTCCGTATTTCAACGAGCTATAAATTGTGCTTTAGGTGATCTTGTTCATTCGTATGTAGTCGTCTACATGGACGACGTTATGGTAGTAGCAGGTACCAAAGACGAAGCTTTAGAAAGACTTGAGGTAGTTTTGCAAACCCTAACTGAAGTCGGATTTTCTTTAAATATCACCAGATGCTCATTTCTTAAATCTTGTGTTGAATATTTGGGGTTTGAAGTTAAGGCAGGTGAAATAAGACCCAATCCAAGGAAAATAAAAGCATTGACTGATCTGCCACCCCCACAGTCTATGACCCAGCTGAGACAGTTTATTGGTCTCGTTTCTTATTTAAGGCAATTTGTCCCTCAGCTCTCACAATTGTTGAAACCTCTGTATGCTTTAACTTCCAAAAGCATATCGTTTGAGTGGAACCCGGAGCATGAGCAAGTACGACAAAGAGTAATTTTTATCTTGACCAATGAACCCGTGCTCACTATATTTGACCCACTTTTTCCGATTGAACTTCACACCGACGCATGTGCTGATGGTTATGGGGCCATTTTATTGCAAAGGATCGAGAACACGCCTCGAGTGATCGAGTATTTCAGCAAAAGGACTTCCCCCGCCGAATCACGCTACCACTCATACGAGTTGGAAACGCTCGCAGTATATGTCTCCATGATGTATCTCCGTCATTACTGGCATGGTCGTCAATTTACGGTGTATACGGACTGTAATTCGCTCAAAGCTTCCAAATCCAAAGCCGAGTTAACTCCTAGAGTGCAAAGGTAGTGGTCGTATATGCAGGTTTTTAAGATCGATATTGAGTATAGACCAGGTGATCGAATGACTCATGTAGACTTTCTCTCTCGAAACCCAGTATTGGAAGATCGTAAAAATTCAAAAGGTATAACCGAAAAGCGTATAAACTTGACAGAGATTACCGACAACTGGTTGCTGGCAGAGCAGCAAAGAGATGAAGAAACATCATATATCGTGTCCAAATTGCGCAATGGAGAACTTCCTGAGGATATAGCGAAAACCTTTGAGTTACGTGGTGGTACTCTATATAGGAAAATTCAAAGACATGGGAAAACTCACTGTCTTCCTATTATTCCAAAGCCCTTTAGGTGGTCTGCTGTTAACAACGTTCACGAGGCAATTATGCATCTTGGTTGGGAAAAGACTTTTGCAAAAATGTACGAGTACTATTGGTTTGACAAAATGTTAAAGTATGTCCGTAAACTCGTTGACAATTGCATTACCTGTAGGTTATCTAAACCTCCGACTGGCAAGGTACAAGCTGAGTTGCATCCCATTCCGAAAGTGAGCGTCCCGTATCATACAGTTCATATTGATATCACAGGAAAGCTTAGTGGTAAAAATTAGCAAAAGGAATACATAATCGTTCAAATAGATGCATTTTCTAAGTTCGTCCATTTGTTTCACACCACTAGACTAGACTCTGAAAGCTGCATCAAGTCAGTGAGGTCCTTATTATCGATTTTTGGGGTTCCTTCCCGTTTGATAGCTGATCAGGGGCGTAGCTTTGCTAGTACTGTGTTTCGTGACTTTTGCTCAGCACAAAAGATAGATTTACATTTGATCGCAACTGGCGCCAGCTGGGAAAATGGCCAGGTCGAACGAGTGATGAGTACTCTTAAATCTATGCTAACTGCGGTTGAAACGGGCAAGGGATCTTGGCAGGACGCTTTGTATGAAATTCAACTGGCTCTTAATTGCACTCCCAATCGGGTAACGAAAGTAAGTCCAATAGAGTTACTAACTGGAAAAGAGGCTAGACCATTCGGTCTTGTACCCGTTGCTGAAAACGAGAGTGTGGTTGATGTAAATCTAATCAGAAATATAGCTAAGCACAATATGGAACAAAATTCCAAATATGACAAATTAAGATTCGATCGGAATAAAGCCACTGTTGTTAAGCATAAAGTTGGGGATCATGTCTTACTCAAGAATGAGGAGCGACACCAGACAAAACTAGACCCAAAGTTTAAAGGCCCATTTTTAGTTGTTGAGCTATTACCAGGCGATCGATATAAATTAAGAGCATTAAAGGGCAATCGAACTTACAAATATTCCCACGAATTTTTACGAAAAATGCCTGAGAAGGGGATGACCACAGAGCATGACGAGGCGGTCATGGATGAAGATGATGTTGATCGAGCCGGTGATGGCTGCGATGATTTATAAAATAAGAAAATGTAAATGATAACTGTGTGCTATGTGTTGGCCGGTTAGTCAATTGATCTGTTTATAGTCGAGACAACTGTGTGCTATGTGTTGGCCGGTTGGTCGAGACAAGACTTAAATTGTTAAGTAAAATGAAAACTGTTAAAAAACTGAAGAGATAGTGATTGACGATGTAACAATGTGATTGCTTATTGGAGAAGCAAATCAAAATGGAAAATGAATATTGTTTGAATTGATGGTAGTCCGGATCTCAAGGCTTAAAATAATAAAAGTATTGTCCTTTGTTTACGTATGAGGAAGTGTAAGTTCGATCTGCTAGTTAAGTATTAAGAATTCTGTATAACTTTTGAACTTAAAAGAATAATGTTATTGAGGAAAATTGTTAAGAAAGGAAAAATGCTAAGTTTGATTTGTTATTCATAGATTAATAGTTTATAAGGCTTCTGATTAATGAAAATATAGTTATTTTTGCTTTTACTTCAAGGTACATATCTAGATCTATTTAATATTGAGAGATAATATTTTGTAATGTTTTATAGTTGGAAACACACGATGGCGTGTGAAAGTCATGATGGCCGTGTCGTAGATTAGTTGGCCAATTCAAATTATAACAACTGTTAGCTTTGGTTTGTCTTTCGCTTCCCATTCGTTTTCATGTACTTCTGTGCTGTTCCTTCGGCTGTTCAAATGAAGGCAACAGTTCCTGTCGTCAACGTTAGTCTATGCACTGGTGTGAGCGAGATAGAAGGATGCAGGTGTCCGCATCAAAAAGGAATAACGGAAAGTTCTCAGTAGTGTATGTATTGGAATGCGAGAGCGAGAGTAGAATAAAGTAGAGAGCGACGCTGGCAAAAGGGACGCAAGAGAGGGCATTCGTATTTGAAGAGCCAAACTGAAAAGATGCCACGCGCCAGAAAACGTTTCCGTTCGGACCAGCACGAAGAGCAGCCTGAAACAGAGGACGATTCTTGTGAATCCTCGACATCAGAAGTGGGATTGCCCAGGCCTCAAACCGAAAGCGAAAATAATCTGAAGCTGCTTTTGGAATCACAAAATCGTACTTTCTCGGAACTTATAAAAGCCCCGAATGACGCAGTTACCGTTGTATTGCCGAACTTTAATCCTGATCGTGCAAGCGCGGATGCAGTATAATGGAGTGCAACGGTGGATTACGTTCTTTCCGAAAACAGTCTCTAGACTGCCAGCGCCCTCGAGATGGCTCTCAGTCGGTCCTTGCAAGGAAGCGCGTCTATTTGGCTTGGCACAAACGGTCTACCCTGGGATCACATGGACGCAGTTCAGAGAACTGTTTTTGCAGTATTTCGCCGGAACGGAGACCTTGGCTGCAACTGTGTTGAATCTGCTGAATGGTCGCCCAACAGAAGCAGAGTTGTAACATCCCTGATGTCCAGGTGGAAGGCCCTGACGGTAGAGCAAATTGCCGTTTCTGTTGCTTTGGCACACGTGGCTGGATTGGACAAGCGATTGCGACGCTTGGCTTTTACTACAGAAGTCAATTCTCGGAACGAGTTGCAATAGGAGTTGAAAGCCTTTTCTTTTGATGCTGGACCGAGCCGCGGTACTGGCGACGTCTTGTCGGCCCCGACTAATAAGAAAACAAGACCATTCTTTAATATCAGATGTCACAAATGCGGAAAAGAGGGTCACAAGAAGGCGGAGTGTCGCTCGTCTGGTGTGCCCCCGCGACTTAGTCAACTAGCTAATCAAGGTTCTGGACATAACGGAGGAAGAGATCGCTCGACTCTAATCTGCTTTAAGTGTGGAAAGGAAGGGCATGTGGCAACTGTGTGCCCGGATCGTCAGGAGCGCTCAATGACAGTCAAGAGGGATTATGTTAAAGATGTCATCCTGTGTACCGTACTTGAGCCTCTTGTAACTTTTCAACAATTTGGTGAGTCGTTCCAATTTTGTTTTGACTCAGGAGCCGAGTGCTCGCTCATCAAGGAAGCTGTCTGGATCTAGAATAAATAACGTAGTAATTTTAAGAGGTATTGGTAGTATTACGGTTTGTAGCACCCTATAGATACTGGCTAAAGTTTTGATTTATGATAATTCCTTCGAAGTTCTTTTTCATGTAGTTCAAGATAGTTATATCAAATATGATGCTTTGATTGGGCGAGAAATTTTGAGCCAGGGAATCGGTGTAACAATTACATCTAATTCACTTTCAATGTTTAATGAAAAAACTGTATTGCCTGTCTTGACTTCAGACTGTGTTCCCGATTTGGCCAATGTTGATACCGATCTAAGTGGTTTAGATAAGGATAGGCTAACATCAATACTTCAAAATTATTCTGGTTCGTTTATAAACGGTATTCCACAAAGTCGCGCAACTACGGGGCAGCTAGAGATTCGGCTGATTGATCCAAACAAGACAGTTCAGAGACGACCTTACAGATTACGTGGTCTTTTTCTTCCACTTCCAAGTGCGAATGTCTATTAAGCAGCTGTTGAATGCGAACATTATAAGACCAAGTTCCTCACCCTTTGCAAGCCCGATGCTTCTTGTTAAGAAGAAAAATGTAACTGACCGTCTGTGCGTTGATTATAGGGAACTGAATTCGAACACTATTTCTGACAAGTATCCGTTGCCACTTATTTCGGACCAGATAGGTGGACTAAGTGGTGCTAAGTTTTTCACCTGCTTAGATATGGCAAGCGGATTTCACCAAATCCCAATTCATCCGAATTCGATCGAACGAACAGCGTTCGTTACTCCGGACGGACAGTATGAGTTTGTTACCATGCCATTTGGGTTAAAGAATGCCCCTTCCGTATTTCAACGAGCTATAAATTGTGCTTTAGGTCTACATGGACGACGTTATGGTAGTAGCAGGTACCAAAGACGAAGCTTTAGAAAGACTTGAGGTAGTTTTGCAAACCCTAACTGAAGTCGGATTTTCTTTAAATATCACTAGATGCTCATTTCTTAAATCTTGTGTTGAATATTTGGGGTTTGAAGTTAAGGCAGGTGAAATAAGACCCAATCCAAGGAAAATAAAAGCATTGACTGATCTGCCACCCCCACAGTCTATGACCCAGCTGAGACAGTTTATTGGTCTCGTTTCTTATTTAAGGCAATTTGTCCCTCAGCTCTCACAATTGTTGAAACCTCTGTATGCTTTAACTTCCAAAAGCATATCGTTTGAGTGGAACCCGGAGCATGAGCAAGTACGACAAAGAGTAATTTTTATCTTGACCAATGAACCCGTGCTCACTATATTTGACCCACTTTTTCCGATTGAGCTTCACACCGACGCATGTGCTGATGGTTATGGGGCCATTTTATTGCAAAGGATCGAGAACACGCCTCGAGTGATCGAGTATTTCAGCAAAAGGACTTCCCCCGCCGAATCACGCTACCACTCATACGAGTTGGAAACGCTCGCAGTATATGTCTCCATGATGTATCTCCGTCATTACTGGCATGGTCGTCAATTTACGGTGTATACGGACTGTAATTCGCTCAAAGCTTCCAAATCCAAAGCCGAGTTAACTCCTAGAGTGCAAAGGTAGAGGTCGTATATACAGGTTTTTAAGATCGATATTGAGTGTAGACCAGGTGATCGAATGACTCATGTAGACTTTCTCTCTCGAAACCCAGTGTTGGAAGATCGTAAAAATTCAAAAGGTATAACCGAAAAGCGTATAAACTTGACAGAGATTACCGACAACTGGTTGCTGGCAGAGCAGCAAAGAGATGAAGAAACATCATATATCGTGTCCAAATTGCGCAATGGAGAACTTCCTGAGGATATAGCGAAAACCTTTGAGTTACGTGGTGGTACTCTATATAGGAAAATTCAAAGACATGGGAAAACTCACTGTCTTCCTATTGTTCCAAAGCCCTTTAGGTGGTCTGCTGTTAACAACGTTCACGAGGCAATTATGCATCTTGGTTGGGAAAAGACCCTTGCAAAAATGTACGAGTACTATTGGTTTGATAAAATGTCAAAGTATGTCCGTAAATTCGTTGACAATTGCATTACCTGTAGGTTATCTAAACCTCCGACTGGCAAGGTACAAGCTGAGTTGCATCCCATTCCGAAAGTGAGCGTCCCGTATCATACAGTTCATATTGATATCACAGAGAAGCTTAGTGGTAAAAATTAGCAAAAGGAATACATAATCGTTCAAATAGATGCATTTTCTAAGTTCGTCCATTTGTTTCACACCACTAGACTAGACTCTGAAAGCTGCATCAAGTCAGTGAGGTCCTTAGTATCGATTTTTGGGGTTCCTTCCCGTTTGATAGCTGATCAGGGGCGTAGCTTTGCTAGTACTGTGTTTCGTGACTTTTGCTCAGCACAAAAGATAGATTTACATTTGATCGCAACTGGCGCCAGCTGGGAAAATGGCCAGGTCGAACGAGTGATGAGTACTCTTAAATCTATGCTAACTGCGGTTGAAACGGGCAAGGGATCTTGGCAGGACGCTTTGTATGAAATTCAACTGGCTCTTAATTGCACTCCCAATCGGGTAACGAAAGTAAGTCCAATAGAGTTACTAACTGGAAAAGAGGCTAGACCATTCGGTCTTGTACCCGTTGCTGAAAACGAGAGTGTGGTTGATGTAAATCTAATCAGAAATATAGCTAAGCACAATATGGAACAAAATTCCAAATATGACAAATTAAGATTCGATCGGAATAAAGCCACTGTTGTTAAGCATAAAGTTGGGGATCATGTCTTACTCAAGAATGAGGAGCGACACCAGACAAAACTAGACCCAAAGTTTAAAGGCCCATTTTTAGTTGTTGAGCTATTACCAGGCGATCGATATAAATTAAGAGCATTAAAGGGCAATCGAACTTACAAATATTCCCACGAATTTTTACGAAAAATGCCTGAGAAGGGGATGACCACAGAGCATGACGAGGCGGTCATGGATGAAGATGATGTTGATCGAGCCGGTGATGGCTGCGATGATTTATAAAATAAGAAAATGTAAATGATAACTGTGTGCTATGTGTTGGCCGGTTAGTCAATTGATCTGTTTATAGTCGAGACAACTGTGTGCTATGTGTTGGCCGGTTGGTCGAGACAAGACTTAAATTGTTAAGTAAAATGAAAACTGTTAAAAAACTGAAGAGATAGTGATTGACGATGTAACAATGTGATTGCTTATTGGAGAAGCAAATCAAAATGGAAAATGAATATTGTTTGAATTGATGGTAGTCCGGATCTCAAGGCTTAAAATAATAAAAGTATTGTCCTTTGTTTACGTATGAGGAAGTGTAAGTTCGATCTGCTAGTTAAGTATTAAGAATTCTGTATAACTTTTGAACTTAAAAGAATAATGTTATTGAGGAAAATTGTTAAGAAAGGAAAAATGCTAAGTTTGATTTGTTATTCATAGATTAATAGTTTATAAGGCTTCTGATTAATGAAAATATAGTTATTTTTGCTTTTACTTCAAGGTACATATCTAGATCTATTTAATATTGAGAGATAATATTTTGTAATGTTTTAAAGTTGGAAACACACGATGACGTGTGAAAGTCATGATGGCCGTGTCGTAGATTAGTTGGCCAATTCAAATTATAACAACTGTTAGCTTTGGTTTGTCTTTCGCTTCCCATTCGTTTTCATGTACTTCTGTGCTGTTCCTTCGGCTGTTCAAATGAAGGCAACAGTTCCTGTCGTCAACGTTAGTCTGTGCACTGGTGTGAGCGAGATAGAAGGATGCAGGTGTCCGCATCAAAAAGGAATAACGGAAAGTTCTCAGTAGTGTATGTATTGGAATGCGAGAGCGAGAGTAGAATGAAGTAGAGAGCGACGCTGGCAAAAGGGACGCAAGAGAGGGCATTCGTATTTGAAGAGCCAAACTGAAAAGATGCCACGCGCCAGAAAACGTTTCCGTTCGGACCAGCACGAAGAGCAGCCTGAAACAGAGGACGATTCTTGTGAATCCTCGACATCAGAAGTGGGATTGCCCAGGCCTCAAACCGAAAGCGAAAATAATCTGAAGCTGCTTTTGGAATCACAAAATCGTACTTTCTCGGAACTTATAAAAGCCCCGAATGACGCAGTTACCGTTGTATTGCCGAACTTTAATCCTGATCGTGCAAGCGCGGATGCAGTATAATGGAGTGCAACGGTGGATTACGTTCTTTCCGAAAACAGTCTCTAGACTGCCAGCGCCCTCGAGATGGCTCTCAGTCGGTCCTTGCAAGGAAGCGCGTCTATTTGGCTTGGCACAAACGGTCTACCCTGGGATCACATGGACGCAGTTCAGAGAACTGTTTTTGCAGTATTTCGCCGGAACGGAGACCTTGGCTGCAACTGTGTTGAATCTGCTGAATGGTCGCCCAACAGAAGCAGAGTTGTAACATCCCTGATGTCCAGGTGGAAGGCCCTGACGGTAGAGCAAATTGCCGTTTCTGTTGCTTTGGCACACGTGGCTGGATTGGACAAGCGATTGCGACGCTTGGCTTTTACTACAGAAGTCAATTCTCGGAACGAGTTGCAATAGGAGTTGAAAGCCTTTTCTTTTGATGCTGGACCGAGCCGCGGTACTGGCGACGTCTTGTCGGCCCCGACTAATAAGAAAACAAGACCATTCTTTAATATCAGATGTCACAAATGCGGAAAAGAGGGTCACAAGAAGGCGGAGTGTCGCTCGTCTGGTGTGCCCCCGCGACTTAGTCAACTAGCTAATCAAGGTTCTGGACATAACGGAGGAAGAGATCGCTCGACTCTAATCTGCTTTAAGTGTGGAAAGGAAGGGCATGTGGCAACTGTGTGCCCGGATCGTCAGGAGCGCTCAATGACAGTCAAGAGGGATTATGTTAAAGATGTCATCCTGTGTACCGTACTTGAGCCTCTTGTAACTTTTCAACAATTTGGTGAGTCGTTCCAATTTTGTTTTGACTCAGGAGCCGAGTGCTCGCTCATCAAGGAAGCTGTCTGGATCTAGAATAAATAACGTAGTAATTTTAAGAGGTATTGGTAGTATTACGGTTTGTAGCACCCTATAGATACTGGCTAAAGTTTTGATTTATGATAATTCCTTCGAAGTTCTTTTTCATGTAGTTCAAGATAGTTATATCAAATATAATGCTTTGATTGGGCGAGAAATTTTGAGCCAGGGAATCGGTGTAACAATTACATCTAATTCACTTGCAATGTTTAATGAAAAAACTGTATTGCCTGTCTTGACTTCAGACTGTGTTCCCGATTTGGCCAATGTTGATACCGATCTAAGTGGTTTAGATAAGGATAGGCTAACATCAATACTTCAAAATTATTCTGGTTCGTTTATAAACGGTATTCCACAAAGTCGCGTAACTACGGGGCAGCTAGAGATTCGGCTGATTGATCCAAACAAGACAGTTCAGAGACGACCTTACAGATTACGTGGAAGAAAAAGAACAAGTGCGAATATCTATTAAACAGCTGTTGAATGCGAACACTATAAGACCAAGTTCCTCACCCTTTGCAAGCCCGATGCTTCTTGTTAAGAAGAAAAATGTAACTGACCGTCTCTGCCTTGATTATAGGGAACTGAATTCGAACACTATTTCTGACAAGTATCCGTTGCCACTTATTTCGGACCAGATAGGTGGACTAAGTGGTGCTAAGTTTTTCACCTGCTTAGATATGGCAAGCGGATTTCACCAAATCCCAATTCATCCGAATTCGATCGAACGAACAGCGTTCGTTACTCCGGACGGACAGTATGAGTTTGTTACCATGCCATTTGGGTTAAAGAATGCCCCTTCCGTATTTCAACGAGCTATAAATTGTGCTTTAGGTGATCTTGTTCATTTGTATGTAGTCGTCTACATGGACGACGTTATGGTAGTAGCAGGTACCAAAGACGAAGCTTTAGAAAGACTTGAGGTAGTTTTGCAAACCCTAACTAAAGTCGGATTTTCTTTAAATATCACCAGATGCTCATTTCTTAAATCTTGTGTTGAATATTTGGGGTTTGAAGTTAAGGCAGGTGAAATAAGACCCAATCCAAGGAAAATAAAAGCATTGACTGATCTGCCACCCCCACAGTCTATGACCCAGCTGAGACAGTTTATTGGTCTCGTTTCTTATTTAAGGCAATTTGTCCCTCAGCTCTCACAATTGTTGAAACCTCTGTATGCTTTAACTTCCAAAAGCATATCGTTTGAGTGGAACCCGGAGCATGAGCAAGTACGACAAAGAGTAATTTTTATCTTGACCAATGAACCCGTGCTCACTATATTCGACCCACTTTTTCCGATTGAGCTTCACACCGACGCATGTGCTGATGGTTATGGGGCCATTTTATTGCAAAGGATCGAGAACACGCCTCGAGTGATCGAGTATTTCAGCAAAAGGACTTCCCCCGCCGAATCACGCTACCACTCATACGAGTTGGAAACGCTCGCAGTATATGTCTCCATGATGTATCTCCGTCATTACTGGCATGGTCGTCAATTTACGGTGTATACGGACTGTAATTCGCTCAAAGCTTCCAAATCCAAAGCCGAGTTAACTCCTAGAGTGCAAAGATAGTGGTCGTATAAGCAGGTTTTTAATTTCGATATTGAGTATAGACCAGGTGATCGAATGACTCATGTAGACTTTCTCTCTCGAAACCCAGTGTTGGAAGATCGTAAAAATTCAAAAGGTATAACCGAAAAGCGTATAAACTTGACAGAGATTACCGACAACTGGTTGCTGGCAGAGCAGCAAAGAGATGAAGAAACATCATATATCGTGTCCAAATTGCGCAATGGAGAACTTCCTGAGGATACAGCGAAAACCTTTAAGTTACGTGGTGGTACTCTATATAGGAAAATTCAAAGACATGGGAAAACTCACTGTCTTCCTATTATTCCAAAGCCCTTTAGGTGGTCTGCTGTTAACAACGTTCACGAGGCAATTATGCATCTTGGTTGGGAAAAGACTTTTGCAAAAATGTACGAGTACTATTGGTTTGACAAAATGTTAAAGTATGTCCGTAAATTCGTTGACAATTGCATTACCTGTAGGTTATCTAAACCTCCGACTGGCAAGGTACAAGCTGAGTTGCATCCCATTCCGAAAGTGAGCGTCCCGTATCATACAGTTCATATTGATATCACAGGAAAGCTTAGTGGTAAAAATTAGCAAAAGGAATACATAATCGTTCAAATAGATGCATTTTCTAAGTTCGTCCATTTGTTTCACACCACTAGACTAGACTCTGAAAGCTGCATCAAGTCAGTGAGGTCCTTATTATCGATTTTTGGGGTTCCTTCCCGTTTGATAGCTGATCAGGGGCGTAGCTTTGCTAGTACTGTGTTTCGTGACTTTTGCTCAGCACAAAAGATAGATTTACATTTGATCGCAACTGGCGCCAGCTGGGAAAATGGCCAGGTCGAACGAGTGATGAGTACTCTTAAATCTATGCTAACTGCGGTTGAAACGGGCAAGGGATCTTGGCAGGACGCTTTGTATGAAATTCAACTGGCTCTTAATTGCACTCCCAATCGGGTAACGAAAGTAAGTCCAATAGAGTTACTAACTGGAAAAGAAGCTAGACCATTCGGTCTTGTACCCGTTGCTGAAAACGAGAGTGTGGTTGATGTAAATCTAATCAGAAATATAGCTAAGCACAATATGGAACAAAATTCCAAATATGACAAATTAAGATTCGATCGGAATAAAGCCACTGTCGTTAAGCATAAAGTTGGGGATCATGTCTTACTCAAGAATGAGGAGCGACACCAGACAAAACTAGACCCAAAGTTTAAAGGCCCACTTTTAGTTGTTGAGCTATTACCAGCCGATCGATATAAATTAAGAGCGTTAAAGGGCAATCGAACTTACAAATATTCCCACGAATTTTTACGAAAAATGCCTGAGAAGGGGATGACCACAGAGCATGACGAGGCGGTCATGGATGAAGATGATGTTGATCGAGCCGGTGATGGCTGCGATGATTTATAAAATAAGAAAATGTAAATGATAACTGTGTGCTATGTGTTGGCCGGTTAGTCAATTGATCTGTTTATAGTCGAGACAACTGTGTGCTATGTGTTGGCCGGTTGGTCGAGACAAGACTTAAATTGTTAAGTAAAATGAAAACTGTTAAAAAACTGAAGAGATAGTGATTGACGATGTAACAATGTGATTGCTTATTGGAGAAGCAAATGAAAATGGAAAATGAATATTGTTTGAATTGATGGTAGTCCGGATCTCAAGGCTTAAAATAATAAAAGTATTGTCCTTTGTTTACGTATGAGGAAGTGTAAGTTCGATCTGCTAGTTAAGTATTAAGAATTCTGTATAACTTTTGAACTTAAAAGATTAATGTTATTGAGGAAAATTGTTAAGAAAGGAAAAATGCTAAGTTTGATTTGTTATTCATAGATTAATAGTTTATAAGGCTTCTGATTAATGAAAATATAGTTATTTTTGCTTTTACTTCAAGGTACATATCTATATCTATTTAATATTGAGAGATAATATTTTGTAATGTTTTAAAGTTGGAAACACACGATGACGTGTGAAAGTCATGATGGCCGTGTCGTAGATTAGTTGGCCAATTCAAATTATAACAACTGTTAGCTTTGGTTTGTCTTTCGCTTCCCATTCGTTTTCATGTACTTCTGTGCTGTTCCTTCGGCTGTTCAAATGAAGGCAACAGTTCCTGTCGTCAACGTTAGTCTGTGCACTGGTGTGAGCGAGATAGAAGGATGCAGGTGTCCGCATCAAAAAGGAATAACGGAAAGTTCTCAGTAGTGTATGTATTGGAATGCGAGAGCGAGAGTAGAATAAAGTAGAGAGCGACGCTGGCAAAAGGGACGCAAGAGAGGGCATTCGTATTTGAAGAGCCAAACTGAAAAGATGCCACGCGCCAGAAAACGTTTCCGTTCGGACCAGCACGAAGAGCAGCCTGAAGCAGAGGACGATTCTTGTGAATCCTCGACATCAGAAGTGGGATTGCCCAGGCCTCAAACCGAAAGCGAAAATAATCTGAAGCTGCTTTTGGAATCACAAAATCGTACTTTCTCGGAACTTATAAAAGCCCCGAATGACGCAGTTACCGTTGTATTGCCGAACTTTAATCCTGATCGTGCAAGCGCGGATGCAGTATAATGGAGTGCAACGGTGGATTACGTTCTTTCCGAAAACAGTCTCTAGACTGCCAGCGCCCTCGAGATGGCTCTCAGTCGGTCCTTGCAAGGAAGCGCGTCTATTTGGCTTGGCACAAACGGTCTACCCTGGGATCACATGGACGCAGTTCAGAGAACTGTTTTTGCAGTATTTCGCCGGAACGGAGACCTTGGCTGCAACTGTGTTGAATCTGCTGAATGGTCGCCCAACAGAAGCAGAGTTGTAACATCCCTGATGTCCAGGTGGAAGGCCCTGACGGTAGAGCAAATTGCCGTTTCTGTTGCTTTGGCACACGTGGCTGGAGTGGACAAGCGATTGCGACGCTTGGCTTTTACTACAGAAGTCAATTCTCGGAACGAGTTGCAATAGGAGTTGAAAGCCTTTCCTTTTGATGATTTTTATTTTTATTGGAATTTATTGTCCACTTTATGCTTTTGTTTTTGTTTGACTTAATTAAACAAAATAAGTAAATGCTATTTCCATAAATTGCGCGGACTGTGGTGAGCGTCTAATCCTTACTTATCAATTTTGGATTACGGGTTGTTTTTACGAACAACTTTTTTTTCTTTAATAGTTAAAGACTGAGTAACACATCTAAGGTTTATCACTGCGGGTCGGCATTAGATTGGGCGTGCCAAACTTTTTATTAACTTAATACATTTTTGGTAAAATTTGTATTCCAGCATCAAAACTGTGGGCGCCACAGTTTTAGGTTTGCATTAGTGTAAGCGTGGAACAATTTTTTTAAGTCGATCGAGAGCTACCCTTTAGTTCTGCAGTAGGGACGCGGTGACATGGCTCAAGGCAAAAAGCTTTTATGTTTTTTTTGGGCCTAAAACGCTGTGCCGCTGTTGACGTCAGCAGAGAAGTCGGCGCAGCGTAGAAGACTGCCTACGAAAACGATCGTGCAACAAAGAGAGGCAGATATTCGGAGCTTCCCTCTCTTTCTTTGTCTTATAATTTGCATGCGCTCTGCGCTCTCAGAGACAAGTTTCGGCAGGTCCGTTATTTCTTTTGAGTCTCTCCGTTATGTCCGGCTAATGTTTCGGCGGAAAAATTTTCGTGGCGCAGCGACATGTGAATACCCTAATATTTTAGGAGCATTATTGTACATTGAAAAAAAAACAACTAATATTGTTTTATAAAAGTAAATTATTTGATTATAGTAAAATTAAGTAAATTGAATTTACTGTTAATGTTATGCTTACGTATTACACATTAATATTACAATATAACATTTTAGTTAAGTTATAGAAATTTAGTCCGTTAAAATTTATTTAAATATTTAAAACATTTTAATAGTACCATTTTTAAAGAATTCATTTTGTATTTTTTACTCAAAAAAGTAAAAATTATTTAGTCGGATATTTTTCTCTTTAGAAAGGGTATAGGTGCAGTGGCACGCGCCAAGAGCGAAGAGAAATTAAAAGAAATCATGTAAAGGGGTGAGAGGAATACTCGGTTCATTCTGTTTGAGTTATTGAAAGGGAAGCAAGCCATTTAAATTGTGCGCAGCAGATTTACTTCTTTCTTTTTTTAAAGTGAAAATAATAAAGTCAGGTAAGTGTTACATTAAGTTGAAGATGTTGTGCATTGATCTTAGTTTAAAGTATTAAGGTATTCAATGGGTTCCGTTAGCCGAAAGTGGATGATGAAATGTTTTGCGCCAATAAAAATCCTGCATAGGGTGAAACACAGCTCTAAAAGGTAAATATGCAAATAAACAAATAAATCGAATTTTTCAAGCATATGACCATAAATTTTATCAGGAGCGTTGGCCAAGGATTCTGAGGACCCGTACAAAGGTTTAAGGAAGGCGATGACCAATGTAAAAAGCAAATTAACGTAAAATAAAATTAGGCTTACTAACAATAATTGTCCTTTAACAGAAAACCTAAATAACACTATTTAGTTAAAACAAATTTAAAAGTAATTAAAAATGTATGTATTTTAAATTATTTTTCATAAGTGAAAACTCATTGAAAAATTCTGATTTTCACAAGTGATTTGGGTGATTTTGGGACGTGTCACAGGCATGTGACAGGCAATACGAAAAATGAGTAAGGAACAAGTGAAATCCCGTGGGACTTCAAAAAATTTTCATTTGAATTTTCACTTGTGAAAATGCGGATTTCACTTGGAGTCATTTGGAACATTTTTTTAAGGGACACTAGAGTGTACAGGGAGCCCAAATTATTCTAGAAAATGCGGTTTTAAAGCTGAACTTTTTTGGCTGTAATCTAGTGTTATCAGACAACATTAGACTGTTGGAAATAGCTTTACATTATGGTTTGGCAGTTTATTCTCAGTCTAATACGGATTCCGAACACCGGAACAACATGGGCAACTGCGTCCTCTATTTAAAGAAAATAAGTATATTGCTATACCTATGACAACGGACAAGCTAAACGTCAGAAGCCATTACAAGAATATAGGCAACATGCGTTAAAACTGTCGCATCTCTCGCCAGACGTGGCCCTAAAATATGTTTCTGAAAAAGCTGCAGGGATAAGGAAGAAACAGAAAGGCCTGTGCAGCCTCAGACAGAAGCATTTACTTAAACAAATTTAAAGAGATTTATTAAATCTTTCGGGTGTGAGCTATGTTAACCAACCGATTGAAAGGTGGGTACTGAGAACGGGAAACTCAAAAATTAGATCTTTCGGTATCACAATGTACCTACAGAGGTCTATGAGTATCAGGCTACGGTCTGACAGCCATCCAAATATTAACATAAAAACCTTGGTAGAGAATGCTAAAACCGTTACACAAGGTAAAAAAGAAAAAGCTTTGGCAATTTTTATAAACAGTATAATCACACTAGAGCCTTCGAACGATTTTTGTCATATACTATAATTCAATTACTGAATCATCGACATCAATAAGTATTTGTTAATTGCAAGCACTTTCGATTATATAGGAAACATACAAACAATCACTTTCTTCTCCTGATGCGTCTAATGCCCTTGTAAAATTACTTAGCCAACTGGAAGGTCAGGGTCGAACAACGTTGAAAAAGAATCAAATTCGTTAAAGATAATTCCTCAGTTTCTAAACCATGGATTTATCTCAGGAAACAATTGTGAAAGATTGTCCTTCATTTTATTTCATTTAGCTTTGCCATATTTGCTATCTCTTCCAATGATCGCAGAGAGTGGTTTTCCTTCCAAATATTCTCTGGGGACATCGTCTTATCTAAAACATGGTTATTTGATATTGTATTATGGTTAATTTTGGCCTTGCAAAACGCAATGGTCATGCAGGACAGCGAATGCATTGTTATTGCCAATAGAACTGGTAACCTATACTTGTTTCAAAGCATAAACAGCAAGTGTTTTTCTGGGAACGAACAATGGTTTTTAAACGCCTTAACAGCATTTCATCGCATTTTCCTCTTGAAGTGCGGGAATAAAAAGAAATCGGCCTTGACAGGGCTCTACGGGGATGACCCATAAATTCGACGATCTCATAAACGTCTTTTGAAACACCGTGATTGTATTTTTTTCAAAATTTCTTTGTACCAATCATCCACACGAGCCTTTTTTTGAGCGATTTTCAAAGTGTGCGGGATCCAAAGAAAAACCAATCTTTTTTACAGCCAAGCAAAGGCCAAGGATGCCTCTATCTCACGGTATGTCACTTGACGATCTTGCATTATAAAGATTTAAGTTCATCGATGCACTCTTGTCGAGATAATTCACGTCGAAAGACACGAGTTAATTACATTTTTCTGCCGAAGTAAATTTTTAATTAATCGTTAATCGATATCAAACGTGTTCACGTGAATAAGGTATATGGAGCTTTAATCGATAAAAGTCCGAACTTTATTTAAGGAAAAATGACAATTGGACCTAATATGGCCGAAGTACATTTTTAATTAATCGTTAATCGATATCAAACGTGTTCACATGAATAAGGTATATGGAGCTTTAATCGATAAAAGTCCGAACTTTATTTAAGGGAAAATGCCAATTGGACCTAGTATGGCTAGAAGTGACCTAGGGCAGAAACTTAAATAGCAGCCCTCGTATAACTCATATGAAGGATTTTGGTTCTATTGCAGTTGCTCTGTACAAAGGTTCATGAAAAGGAAGCAAGTTTCAATGAAAAGGCAAGGATTATACTATGGTTGGATATACGGTGGCTGCCGAAGGATATCGTCTGTACGATTCAACTACTCGACTTGTAGTCGAAAAAAATCCTATTTAATGAAAATCATGATGCAGTAGATGACGTAAAGCAAGTTTCGATTTAATATAAACTGGTGGAGATTATAGCTCTTGTGAGAGTTCCGATCAGCTCGAGAGTGCATCAGAAACTGAAAAAGAAAAGGATAAGGACAACAAGGATGAGGATACAAAGATTGTGGAAAGAAAAGATGGGAAAGATGACAACAAGGATGTACGTGTAGGGCATGGTCGACCACAGCACAATCGGTCTGACCTAGAAATCGACGTGTGATCGGATGCAAATGGGTAATCAATTTCCCTGGGCCATTCGCATTATATAAAGGATTTACTGCAAATACAGGCTGTTGGTAAGCTTATGTGGCTTGCACTTACAACCGGTCCGAAACAAAAATAAAGCATCGTCATATCTATGCTTCTGTCAAATTGATTTTTTATCCTATTTAAAAAGTGGTGGTAATTTCGTTATTAAAATAATAAATCGTTTAAAAACCATAAAGAACAAGGAGTAACGCTATAGTCGAGTGCCTCGACTATCAGATAACCGCTACTCAGCTAAAGGGGCCAAGGGGAGATGGGGATATGCAATCAGCAAAGCGAGATTGCAATACGCCAGCTACCTGCGATCTCAATATATGGATATTTGAGCGGGCGACAGACTTAAGCGTAATGGGTCAATCGATAGATATTGATGAGAACAATACAGTGTAGTTACTAGTATTAAAACTGTAGGAGCCCCAGTTTTGGACGGTTTGTGGGCGTAAGAGTGGGCGTGGCACATTGCTGAAACAAACTTGCGCTGCGTAAGAAGCTCAGGAATCTGCACGCCAAATCTGAATAGCCTAGCTCCCATAGTTTCCGAGATCTCAGCGTTCATCCGGACAGACGGACATGGCTAGATCGACTCGGCTAGTGATCCTGATCAAGAATATATATAGTTTATGGGGTCGGAAACGCTTCCTTCTGCCTGTTACATAGTTTCCGTCGAATCTAGTATACCCTTTTACTCTACGAGTAACGGGTATAACTATCAGGAACACATTCACAGAAAAAAGAGTTTAGGACACTATAAAATAGTTGCGTGGCACTTTCAATATCCAAGCAATTATATAAATTTTTCCAGTTATATTGTGAAATCAAGTTGTTGAGTTTACTAAAGTCACATTTACGAAAGCATCTACTTTTAGTTGGAGAAAGTGAAGGAGAGAGGGTATCAACGCAGGGAAGACAAATTGTAAGTTCTAATGTGGGATGATACCGGTCTTCTGGCACAACTAGTGGGTCAATTCTAGATACCGTGACTTCAGACGGATCTAAAACAAATACAAGATCTAAATGTCTGTTTAGTGAGTTACGTATAAAGCTAACTTGCTGTAATGATAATTCTAACAGACCGTCAACGAAGTCATGGTCAGATAAAGGGGTAGAGACAAGTAAGTCAGTGGAAAGGGACCAAGAAATGTCAGGGAGATTAAAATCACCCAAAACAATTAAAAGATCCATTTCGGAAAGATGAGATAGAACAGTTTTTATTACAGACAAATGTTGCTCATAAATTGTTAAGTCGGATCCAGGTGGAATATAAGAACAAGTTACACAAATAGAAAAAGATTTCAAAGAAACTTTAACACCAACGAATTTTATGTCATTGGGACTAAGAAAGTATATTCTCTCCGATGTTAAAGTAGAGGTAATAGCAACCAGCATCCCACCCCCCCTAAGAGGAGAGCGATCAGTTCTATACGTATTAAAATTTTTGAACGGAACTTCAGAGTCTGATATCTCCGGTTTCAGCCAAGTCTCAGTAAAGGCCAGAATGTCTTCAGAAAAGGCAGAGGAGTCAGCATAAAGCTTAGGTAGCTTCATATTAAGTCCCCTAACATTTTGATAGGCCAAAAATAAACTGCTCAGTTTTTTGGCGCAGGTACAGTCGTGGAAGGCCTATTATTAGTTCTCCGTCTGTTTGGAACAAATTCTTTAATGACCAATTCATCATTAAGTCATTTAGTACATTAAATACTTCCGGAGGAGCAGATATTTTAAATGAAGATATCCTACGAACATATGGAAATTTAAACTCCTCCACTGTGATGTTTTGAGATGGGAATTCCTGTTGTATAAATTCAAAGACAGACAGAGACACAAGTAATTGCTTCCTATATGGAACAACCGAGTGGCTCTTTCTTCCACCACCAGCAATCTGAACATCGTTCGTCTGATTATCGAGACTAGGGACTCCTATAGAGCTAACTTCACCTGTTGGCACAGAAAGCTGCGTAGGGTTTGACCCCTTAGGCTGACTAGCAGAAACAGGAACTCCTCCAGAGCTTTTGGTACCGATGGGTACTGCTGTCGGTGAAGCTTTAGGTCCCACAGACCCAGTAGATGCCAACATAGCTGCCGTTACCTTACCGATCGGGTAAAAATATTTGGAGCTAAGTTGGGATTTGGAACTGATGCCTTTACGGGAGCAGATTTTGAAGGAGCGGTCTTTTTGCGTTTAGGTGACCCTACTGACATTTTTTTATTATCAAGGTCCGCCTTAAACTCTTTAAAATCAGCAACTACGCTCATAAGTTTATCAAAAAGTTTCATAAATCGATCATTGGTCAGCGCAACCAAGCCATCTAAATCACGGTCTATTTCAACGCATGAGGCACAAGTCCACGAAAAACCAACACGCAGATCAATAAAATCTTTTACTCTGCCAACAAGTCCAGTACATTTTGGATGTATGACTATATTGCAGAGACGACAGTAAATAAAAACGTCATTAGGTGACGATCCAAACTGACAATCTTTTTTGGAACAAAAAAGAGCAATTTTTTTAAGTAGTTCAATTTAAGAAAAAGAGTTTTTTATAAAACCAAAGAATCAAAAGAATTATAAATACCTCACTTAATTTGACACTGGGATCAAACAATAAAAATGTAGACACACAAGAACACAAAAGTATAAGAGCGCGTAGAGACTGCGAGAGTGAGAGAGCGTGACAGAGTGGCTCGACTGAGCGTGGCTTGCGAAACACAAACAAAATATACACGACAACAGTTTAGACGACAAGAAACGGGAGAGAGGTTACAAGAAATTTATGAAAAACAACAACAAAAGCTATTGAAACAAATGCAGCACAGCGTACAGAAGTTACAATAGCAAAATGCACAGGCTAAAAACACAGTTAGGTTTTGTTAAAATTTATATAATAAAATAGACAATTAAACATAAACAGTCGATTTAAAACACAAGCACGGCTAATTATGTTGGACTAAGTCACAAAGCAAGGCACCAGTATCACAGATATTAATGACAAATTGACAAAAATCACAGAGCACAAGATAAACACAACCGGTCACAAGCGACGCTAAATCGATTCGAGGTACCGACGCTTTTTTTTTCAACACGTTATTTTCTAAAACATCTGCCATAGAAACGAACGGATAATTAATGGAAAAATAATAGGGAAATAATTATAGCTCCGTATTTTTAAACATAACCTATTTTACTGCATAGCATTTATTTTATTATTTCAGAACTACGAATTTGTTTTGATTTAGCAAAACATAGTAAACAGAAATGTAAAGTTATATTAGTATTTTTGCTCTGTATATAGATTGCTCCCATAGAAACGACGTGAAAGGGTATATAAACATCGGATTACCGAAGTTGGCTTCCTTTCTTGTATAAATTAAAATTTTAAAAATATATTTTTTAATTAATACGCAGTCGGCCTACTCAACAAAAAAGATGACTCAGACTATGATCTTGTTCCACCTGATGGTGGATGGGGTTGGCTTGTGCTTTTGGGTTCGTGTATGACAAACATTCTAATCCCTGGAACTATTAAAAGTTTTGGAGTACTGTTTTCGGAATTCACCGACGCTTTTAACTCTTCACCCACAAAGGCTGCCTGGATACCGGCCCTGTGCTATTTTCTGTACAGTTCGTTGGGTAAGAGGCAACAGTACTTCTTAAGGCCTCATTTATAACTGTGTGAACTTATTTGCAGGCCCAGTTTCGAGCATATTGTCTGTAAAGTACTCTTATCGCACAGTCACCCTTCTTGGTGGAGCATCTGCGTCACTGGGAATGATACTCTCCTTCTGGGCATCATCTATTGAGTACTTGTACATCAGGTAATTTTTTCAGCGCAGACATATATTTTAAAGTGATTATTACTTTTGTTTTTCAGCTATGGCGTTTTGGTCGGAATTGGGGCTGGCCTTTCTTTCCCACCCACTGTCTACATTGTGACCTCGTACTTTTCAAAGCTTCGCGGATTAGCTAATGGCTTGTGCATTTCAGGCAGCGCGTTGGGCAGCATTATTCTTCCGCCCCTGCTTCGCTGGCTACTCGAGACTTACGGTTATCATGGCTCCTGCTTAATCATGGGTGGCATTACTCTGAATGTATTTGTTGCTGCTCTTTTCTATGAGCCTGTTGAACAGCACATGATTCGAGTACCTCGCATACGCCAGGTTTTGGAAGACATTCCTGAAGAAGAAGATATTGGCATTGTGATGAAGTTCGAAAATGTTGACGAGTCTGCCCCAAAAAACGAGGAGACTGATAAGCATTTGTTACCTTACAACTCCCCTCCGTCACCACTGTATCCACCCGACGATGAGAAACAGTTTGTGCGGAGCGCATCCGCAGCGGTTGTTCAAAGTTACTTAAAGTCTGGAGACGAGTTTCAGTCTCGATCTCGTAAGATCAGTACCCCAGTGAGGTTACCCCAAAGAAATCAAACTTTTACGCCTGGCCAATTGAACTCGCAGTCTTCCTTGTACGCAGTACCCGAGGGTCGCTCGAGCTCCAACAAACTTACTCTGCGGAATTTATCTAAAACACGGCTGTCCAAACGCTCGCCTTCGACCAGCAGTTTTTTATACGTCAGTACACCATATCATGGGAGCACATTGTCTTTCCAGCCGAAAGAATTTTCCTCTCATTTGTCGCTTCGCTCTGTGGGTAGTAGTGGAATAGGAGGTCCTAGCGGCGACTCGACCAGACCAGATGGAACTCAAGCTGTCGAATCACGAGGCAAAGACAAGCAGCCACAACGATCGAAGTTTTTCGATCTAAGCCTTTTAAAAGATCCTATGTACTTGGTCATACTTATTTCAAATTCTACAAATGCCATAAGCTATACAAATTTTATAATTTTGCTGCCCAGTTTTGGGGAAGCTAGGGGGTTTAACAAATCATTATCTGCCTATCTGCTTTCCGTTGTCTCTACGACAGACTTAATTGGACGTATTGGAGGATCAGCACTTTCAGACATGGGATACATACCTAAGACCTGGTACTTTGTTGGCGGCTTGTCCATATCGGGACTTTCCCTTGCGCTTCTACCTTTTGCATGGGCTTACAGTTCAGTATGCTTCTGGTGCGCACTGTTTGGTCTAGCATCCGGAATCTACGTCGGAATCACTGCCGTGATTATGGCAGACATGCTTGGCACGGAAAGATTGACTTCATCCTATGGTATAAGCCTTTTTGTCAATGGCTTGCTGCAGTTGGTTGGGCCGCCGCTGTGTAACTACTGGTTCGAGGCGGTTAATGATTATAATCCTCTTTTCCACGCCCTGGGCTTGACGCTCTTAGCTGGGGCCAGCCTTTGGAGTTTTATGCCATGGATTAGTCGTCGCAGAGCCAAAACGTTAGAACAACTAGATGCAGATATCGAAGAAGACGCTGTCGATAGCTACTAAACGGGAGGAAAACTCTCGTATTAAACAACGTACAATAACAGTTAGACTTTAAGCTTACAATGCCGTATTAACAATGATGAATATATGTGGGCATGCCTTATACGGCCAGGACTATGAGAAAAAATCAATATTTTGGAAACCAATGATTTGTACTTCAGCTTAGTCGTAGTTACTATTACGTATAATAAAATTATTGTTTCCTTAACATCAACTTTATAATAGCAAGGCCTTATAAAAATAAAATAAAGGATTTTATAACTATTTTTCTATAAATATGCAAAAACAAAATAAACAAAAAAAAACTCAAACAATGCTCAAAAAAAAAAAGACTATTCAATTCGAATAATTTACGCGTATTGGCTTTTTGTTTGGTAAATCATATTTAATACTGTTGGGGCGGTGCGGCTTGATCGATGAAATAGGTGAAGCCCCAAGATCGAATGGTACCCAAAAACCACGGGAGTATTTTGGGGTTTTTACGAGTAGGTGTTTATTAGTACACTTTGAAACATGAACTGATTAAGCCTAACTTAATTTAAGCGCTTCAGAGCAGAGCGGAGACTTAAGGGAGAGATGGAGAGGGAGAGCGGACGGCAGTGCGAGCGCGCGAGATGTAGGCATCTGGATAAGACTGCCGCTCGACACTGCCTCCTGAAATTAAACGCCCTTTTGACGTAAACACAGTCAACTGTGGCCATAAATCGGGTTAAAGCGGATTTGACTAATGTTGCCATGACGTAAAATAACTTAGAATTTTAATTCAGTAAGGAAACGAGCTTAAATCCAATTGGAATTTAGGAACCAATCAAGACTGTAAATATATACGGTCACACTGTCGGATAGGCAGAGTCAATAAATATTTATTATATCGGATGGTCGGACTTATGAAAGAATTACGGACTTTAATATTGTATGTTTGGAAGGCACATTTATTGTGAGCTCTTGACCCACTGTGCACTGGCGAAAATATCGATATACGTATGTATGTACACTGTACATATGTACATACGAGTATGTGGGGTGCGAATAGCGGAATAACGTTGCGGGAATTGGAAAGACTTCGCTTATGTTTGTATGTCGGTGCGTTTGTTTGTCACCTGCACAACTAAATTGCAAACGATTTGCTGGAGTAAATTTGTGGAATTTGTAACTTTGTTTTTAATTTTAGAAATAGTTTAGCCGTATTTATAGGTCGAGAAAAGTAGTTGGAGTGGACTGTATTAGAATATGTATGTAAATATACACACACGCAGCTGGAACACAGTAAAAAATAAAGAGTGCAAATCTTAAGGAAAAAATGTTATGATCGGGAATTTTTACTGTGGCTGAGTTATATTTTACACACAATTGGAATTGAAAATATATTTAAGAAATATTTTAGTTGAATAGTAGCACTGAAATATCTACTGGAATTGTTTCAAGTGTAAAATTGTGGGCAAAGGAAACTGGAATATTGTCGGGCACAAGTAACGGAATTGAAATATATGATGGACGTTGATGCACTACGAGCAGTAAAAACAAGTGGCCCAACGACACCAAGCACGTGCTTGTTACGCGCGGGGCCCTTTTATCAATTTGGGCAAAAAATACGAGTTCGCGAGGAAGATACAAAAAACAAATAGAGACGGGACACAAATGAAAATAAAAGAAGCATCTAAGAATGAAGCAAATGAGTTAAAATATTAGTTTTTAATACCGGGATAGAAGTTGAAGTGCAAATTAAATGATAAAGGTTGTTATAATTATTACACAGAACGCGAAAGGGCTCGTGCAGACAAAAATTAGATGTACATCGTGGCAAATATAGGGGATAATAATTTCGTGTTAGTCTAACAGGAACATTGAAAGTTAGGCGGCTTACAAGTTCTACAGAATCAATATCACCTCTTATAAGATTTTGCATAAAAATAGTACCAAGCATTGTTCTACGATTTGCAAGGGTAGGTAAATTAAGCAATAGTAATCTACTCTGATAGGTAGGTAGCCTTATGTTTTGATCCCAATTCAAACTACGAAGGGCAAAAAGAAGAAATTTTTTTTGTACCGACTCAATACGGTCAATATGCACTTGATATTGTGGACTCCAAACCGAAGAACAATATTCCAAAATAGGACGGACGGGAGGTAAATAATAATTTGGTTGTATAAGGGTCATCAAATTCTTTTGACCAACGCTTATTAAACCCAAGAACACTCATGGCCTTGCTGACAGTGGACATTATGTGGCAGTCAAATTTAAGTTTTGGGTCCAGAAGAACGCCTAAGTCATTAACTGAATATATACGGTCGAGTGGCGTATTTTGAAGAGAGTAACTAACAAAAATAGGAGTACCCCTATGAAAAGTCATAACGTTGCATTTAAGGCAGTTCAAATTTAAAAGGTTATACTCACACCATCCCTGAAAACAATCAATATCTGACTGTAAGTTGAAACCCGACGCTATATCATTATGTGATAAACAAAGCTTAACATCATCAGCATACATTAGTACACGAGAGTGTGTTATGATAGAGGGAAGAGCGTTAATAAACAAAGTAAACAGCAAAGGGCCCAAATGACTACCCTGAGGCACTCCAGATGTCACATAGATCAGTTTTGAGGCAGCGTTCTTGAATATAACCCTCTGAGTCCTACCATTCAAATAACTTGAGATCCAAGTTAATAGATTACATGGAAACCCAAGCTTATTTAATTTGAATAAGAGAAGAGAGTGGTTGACAGAGTCAAAGGCCTTACTAAAATCTGTGTATATAACGTCAGTCTGCATTTTATTCTTAAATCCATTTATTACTATAGATGACAATTCCAGAAGGTTGGTGGTGGTCGATCTTCGCTTAACAAAACCATGCTGACACGGTGATATTAGCGAGGATCATAAATGTTGCAAATGAGAAGTATTAATACGTTCAAATGCTTTAGGAATTGCCGACAATTTAGAAATACCTCTGTAATTCTGGGCATCCGCCTTTCGCACCCTTTTTGTGAAGTGGAATGATAAAAGAGTCCTTCCAGATAGTAGGAAAAACTGACGATGAAATAGACAAATGAAAAAGTTTGAGAATCGGTTTACATATGGTTGACGCACAAAACTTAAGCACACACCCGGGGAGTCCATCAGGACCGGGAGAATAAGTTGGCGTTGTTTTCTTACGAGAGAAATTTCCGTAATTTCAGGGGTAAAGATACAATTTGCCTTATTTAAGGGATTAGGGTAGTTAGAATTTGACCAAGCAGCCGAACTATAAGTAGTTTGGAAAAACTCGGCAAATAAATCAGCAATTTCAGAATCCGTCGATGCCTCCATTGAGTTAAAACGTACCGATGAAGGCAATGCTGACGACTTACGCTTGGCATTGACAAAGTTATAAAACTGCTTCGGATCATTTGAAAATTCAAATTTACATCGACTTAAATACATAGAATAGCAATGACTATTGAGAACATTAAAATCCGATCGAGCCACCACATATTTCGAAAAATCAGATGGCTTACCCGATTTCTTATACTTTTTATAAGTGTTTGTCTTAAGGTTTTTAAGTCTTTGAAGCGCATTGGTAAACCAAGGTGGCCTGTTTGTCTTTGAAGGAAACCTATCAGGAACGCATTCATTAAAAAGGTATTTAACACTATATAAAAGTGTTCAGTGGCACTTTCAATATCCATACAATTGTACAATTCTGTCCAATTATATTGAGAAATCATGTCGTTAAGTTTTATATAGTTACATTTTCGGAAACATCTCACCTTAGTTTGAGAAACTAAAGGAGAGAGGGTATCAACACATGGGAGGCAGATTGTCAATTCCATTGTTGGATGATATCGGTCTTCAGGTACAACAAGAGCGTCAATTCGTGACTTCAGACGGGTGTGAAACAAACACAAGATCTAGTTGTCTATTTAATGAATTCCGTATAAAGCTTACTTGCTGTAACGATAATTCTAGAAGACCATCTACAAAATCATTGGCGGATAGAGGTATAGCGACTAGTGAGTCAGTAGGAGGAGACCAAGAAATATCAGGGAGATTAAAGTCACCCAAAACAATCAAAAGGTCACTGTTTGAAAGAAGGGATAGAACAGATTTTATCGCAGACAGGTGGTGCTCATAAATTATTAAATCAGAGCCAGGTGAAATATAGGAACATGTAACAAATATTGAGAATGATTGCAAGGAAACTTTCACACTAACAAATTCAATTTCATTAGGAGTATCAGAGTGAATTCTCTCGGATGTTAGGCTAGTGCTAACGGCAATCAGCACACCGCCTCCCCTACGTGAGGAGCGATCGGTCCTATAGGCATTAAAATTGTTTGACAGAACTTCATTGTCAGATATCTCTGGTTTCAGCAAAGTTTCCGTAAAAGCCAAAATATCAGCAGTAAATGCAGAGGAGTCAGCATAAAGCTTGGGTAGCTTCATATTTAGTCCCCTAACATTTTGATAAGCCAAAAATAAACTTTTTAGTTTTTTGGCGCAGTGGAAGGTCTGTTATTTGTTCTCGGTTTATTGGGAACAAATTCTTTTATTACTAAATCATCATTAAGTCAAAAGCTTTCAGAAAGTAGTACCTTAAACACATCAGGCGGAGCAAATATTTTAAACGACGATATACTACGAGCATATGAAAACTTAAATTGTTCAACTGAAATATTCTCGGATGGGAATTTTTCACGAATAAATTCCAAAACATCCTCAGATGTGGTATCTGGGGTGAATCTCGAAACAAATAATTGTTTTCTATGTGGCACAACTGATAATTTCTTACGTCCCCCAGCAGCAGATTGCACCTCACTAAGCTGAGAGCCAGAAACAGAAACGGTAACTTCTGTACCTATAGGAACGGTCGGCACCGTAGCCGGCACTGAATGTTTTTTTCCCACCCGACTTCGAGAAGGAGTGACTTCACCTAAAACAGCTGTATCCATAGGCGCAGTGGGTTCACTTACCACAGTGTCAACAGAGACTGCTGCAGCCACCAAGCTCGGATTTGGGGTGGATACCGTGACCGTATTAACTGCCGCTAAGCTGGTTTTTTACGTTTAGGCGACTCAGTTAGTAATTTCTTATTATTAAATTGGGCACAAACGGAATTGAACCCCTCATTGAGCTGTTTAAAAGCACCAGAGAGATTCAAAGGGCTGTCTCGAGTCTGCTTCATAAAGCCGCTCATCTCAACAACCATTTCCTTGCAGGATCCACATGACCACATGAGTCCAGAATTCTGATCAATGAAGTCTTTGACTCTACCAGTAAATCCTGCGCATTTAACGTGCATTATCGACTCGCAGAGCCAGCAGAAAATAAAAGGGTCTTTAGTTGAAGACGAAAGATTACAATTTTTCTTAGAGCAGACAAGAGCCATTTTAAGGAAATTAAATAAAATAAAATAATATATGAAAAATACCTCGAGTAAATTTGGCATTGGGATCAAATTCCAAAACCACAAAGGCACAAAACACGAAAAAAAATAAGAGCGCGAGATCGCGTAATAATTTAAATGTAAGAGAGCACGAGAGAAAAAATCTTCTATCGATTGAGCGTTGCTTGTGGGACACTGACATCTTTACGCAGGAACAGTTACAATGTAAAGCAAGCAAGAGAGAGAGAGAGAGAGAGAGAGACAAGAGAATAGCACACCAAAAGTCTACCAGAAATTCGGCAGGTTCAGAGAGAGTTTAAGTTACAGTTGTAATATAGAGCGGGAGAGAGAGTGAGAATCAAAGAGTTTTAGCAAGTTTAGTGAGTATAAGAATTACACTAACAAAGCTAGGAGATTAAAAAAATCTAATATAAATGTTAAAATATCTATAATCACTGGGAGATCTAGTAAAAAACACTAAACACACTAACCCAGCGGTTAGACTAAGCTTTGTTAATAAACAAACACAAAACACTCGCAAAAAATCACAGAATAGACAAAAATTCAGAGCACAAGAGTAAACACAACCGTTCACAAGCGACGCTATATCGTTAGCGACGTTAGCGAAATACATATATTTAATGCCGTTGCGTCGGATTAATCACATTTGGATTTAGGCAATATATAGTCGAAATAGGGTTCGAAAAACTGGCTGTATGACCGGCAATTATAGTAAGTGGAACTTATCTGGAGCGTTTCAAGCCTGCTGGGACAAAATCAAAGGAAACTCCAGGAGAGCAAAGTCCAAAGATTTTGAAATCCGGCTCGAAGGACCAAAATGTTGGGGCGGTGCGGCTTGATCGATGAAATAGGTGAAGCCCCAAGATCGAATGGTACCCAAAAACCACGGGAGTATTTTGGGGTTTTTTACGCGACGTGCGTAGGTGTTTATTAGTACACTTTGAAACATGAACTGATTAAGCCTAACTTAACTTAAGCGCTCCATAGCAGAGCGGAGACTTAAGGGAGAGATGGAGAGGGAGAGCGGACGGCAGTGCGAGATGTAGACATCTGGATAAAACTGCCGCTCGACACTGCCTGCTGAAATTAAACGCCCTTTTGACGTAAACATTTATATTATATATCGTTTATTTACTAGAAGTGTGGCACATCTAACATAATAGAAATTCGAGATAAACGCATTTTTAGTTTTGAAGCGCCGTTTTTCATGCTTGCATAAAAAATGCGAATTAAACAAAAGTTCTCAAAAATCGTTTGTTTTACATATATCTATCTTACTAGGCCGGATGAAAAATCCCCGGTCTGACCCATAGATGGCGTTACTAGATTTTTTTCCATATGATTTTCATTCAGTACCAACCTTCAAACGATACGTGTCGAAATTTGACAGCAATCGGACAATTAGTTCGGGAGTTATAGTGATTTGAGTGAAGCTACTTTTGTTATTGTTGAAAAGATGGAAAAAAAAGAATTTCGTGTGTTAATAAAGTATTGCTTTTTGAAAGGAAAAAATACAGTGGAAGCAAAAGCGTGGCTTGATAAAGAGTTTCCGGGGTCTGCACCAGGAAAATCAACCATCATTGATTGGTATGCTAAGTTTAAACGTGGTGAAATGAGCACTGAAGACGGTGAACGCAGTGGACGCCCAAAAGAGGCTGTTACCGACGAAAACATCAAAAAAATCCATAAAATAATTTTGAATGACCGTAAAATGAAGTTAAGCGAGATAGCAGACATTGTGAAGATATCAAAGGAACGTGTACATCATATCATTCGCGAATATTTGGGCATGCGAAAGCTCTGTGCAAAGTGGGAGCCGCGCGAGCTCACAATCGATCAAAAACAACAACGAGTTAATGATTCGGAGCAGTGTTTGGAGATCTTTAAGCGCAATAAAGCCGAATTTTTCCGTCGATATGTGACAATGGATGAAACATGGCTCCATCACTACACTCCAGAATCCAATCGTCAATCATCTGAATGGACAGCAAGCGACGAACCCAATCCAAAGCGTGGAAAAACGCAACAGTCGGCTGGAAAGGTTATGGCGTCTGTTTTTTGGGATGCGCATGGAATAATATTCATCGATTATCTCCAGAAGGGACAGACAATCAACAGCGACTATTACATTGCTTTATTGGAGGGGTTGAAAGCTGAAATCGCAAAGAAACGGCCGCATTTGAAGAAGAAAAAAGTGCTGTTCCACCAAGACAATGCACCATGTCACAAGTTTGGAAAAACGATGGCTAAACTTTATGAATTGGGCTACGAATTGCTTCCTCATCCACCGTATTCTCCAGATCTGGCCCCCAGCGACTATTTCCTGTTTGCAGACCTTAAAAGAATGCTCGCTGGCAAGAAATTTAAGACCGATGATGAAGTGATTGCTGAAACTGAGGCCTATTTTGAGGATAAACCGAAAGAGTACTACAAAAGTGGCATCGAAAAGTTGGAAAATCGCTATAATCGCTGTATCGCCCTCGAAGGCAACTATGTTGAATAATAAAATTGAATTTTAAAAAAAAAATTTTTTTTACTATGGTAGACTTTTCATCCGGCCTGTTATAGTAATTGAGCAGTATGACTAGTGATTATAAAGCTGTTCTTGGTCTTCGGCAGTTGAAACTCCTTAGATAGCAAATAGCGTATAAGAAAGAGAATGGCACTTGTGATGGTAATTCTTGCAGGGGCAAGTACTTCGCGAATGGCAATTTTGGGTGACGCAATTCCAAGGAGTATCAATACAGGAACCAACTTTTTTCACTGAAAAAAAGCGTAGTAAAAGTTTTTGTATAATATTTTAAAGCCTTTATAGAAAATAATATTGTCAGGGAAACTATTAAACAAAATATTTTGATACTGAAGTAAATTCTTTTGACTTGTTTTTTAACATGCATTTTTTAGTACCATTGCTAATTAAATGTACCATTTTTGCCTATGCCCCGCCATTTTGCCCCTTTTTTTTACTTATAAATCTTACTTGTTTGGTACCGATAGAAAGTTATATCTTTCAAACCCAAACCCAAACGCTTAGTTATTCTGAACATGAATATAAGTTTTGGGTCGTAATCTACCGGTAAAATCCTTTCTAATTTTGAACCGTTCAGTCTTGTCCTTTTTTTGTCGAACTGAGTTTTTGTATATAACTAAGTTTTAGTAAAGGTATCGTGATATGTTTTTTTCAATTATCTTTACAATGACATATAAGAGAAGTATGTTGTAACTTTAGTCGTGTAGAAACTATCACATCAGATTTTCATTTTTTCGTGTATGTATAGTAGTCGCCTAAACCATAGTAGTGTGTTTCGGCACTTAAAAAGTCCTTATAGTTCAAGACCAATGAAAATTATTAAGTTTCTAGAATTTTAAATATGTAAATAATTAAGAACAAAGTTAAGGAAAAATACGAGAACTGCTGACGAAAGTCAAAGGAAGAAGCCAGTCAAGTTTTGATTTCAGTTGGAAGTAAAAGGCAAAACAGAAGCAAATAAACATTTTCGCTAATAAAGTAAGTATTAATTAAAAAGCTTCGCGCTTCTTCTTTCTCCTTTTGCTTCGCTCGTTTTTAAAACTTCTAGAATTTATCGGGCCTGTTCCAGTTTCCACTCGGAAGTGAGTTCGTTAACATTGTCGAATTTCCCTCAAGCGTAATACAATTTCCCTCACTTCTTGGGTAATTCTTTTTTAGGAAAATCCCCTTTTGGTGTTAAATAAAACAGCCGACAGCAGCGACAGTCTTTTGACAAAAGAATTAACTTTGCCTGCGTTTTTCAGCCAAAGGGTCCTCTGCTGGACTTTAGCTATGCGCGTTAGGTGTGTTATAAATTTATTGCATAAAGTCCAATAAGCAAACTATATTTGGCATAAACAAAAATTGAAATAAATTTTTAAAAATAAGACAACTGTTTTATGGCAGAGATGTATACTTTTCACACTTACTAACACTAAACATTCCATCACTGTCGCTAATCGTTGATGTGAGCAGAAATACATTTTAATAAACGCAGCCTGCTAAGAACAATTTTATAATAAATACATACGATACATCGTATAGTCGCCGATCGCAAACAGAAGTATTTTATTAAATTTTTCAATGTATGGTGGCTGGCTAGTAACAGTGGTACTTTAAGCAAAAACATTTTTTTTGATATCTCGGAACAATAATCTTTCTTACCAAAGTTCAACGAACAAAATAATAAATGATCAGTTCCCATCTCAACAAAATACTGTTTTTGCGCACCATGACAACCCTAGACCGTTTTTACAAAATCCGAGAGGATTTCAGAAAAGGGGCGGAGTTGAAAAAAATGTTATTGGTTAGAATATACCGGGTTTTGACGTACAACCACAAATTAATTAATAATAAATCAAAACAAACATCCACAAATATGATAAAAATATTTTTTGCATATAAAGAAATCGCTAAGTATTTTAAATAAGTAATGTTCATACTGTCGGATTTAAGTCCGCCAGCCAAATTCTTGTCGGAAAGTTTTCGTGAGAATTTTTCGGAAATTTACAGAGTCACAACAGTGGAACAGGTCTGTATATATTTTTCATAGCTCGCAAATAACTTTTGACCGTTTTTCTTTTTGCGCTCTCGTTGCGAGCACAACCAAAAAAGTTCATGCTCTCTCGTTCTCGCTCTGAGCAAGAGACTCTTAAGAAAGGAAGTTAGCTTCGGCAAGCCGAAGATTGTATACCCTAGCAGTTATAATTATTAAATTTAAAAATACATAAAATGATATTCCCAATAGTATAAGAAAATATGTCAAAAAACACCGAAGCTATAATTTGTTTCATAATATTTTCGCACCAATTTTTCAATCGTTCCTATTTTCCGATTTTCCGTTCCGATTTTGATAAAATTAAATTTGAAATTCAGAACTAATTAAAAAATGTTATTTCCAAGCGTAGGATGTTATATGTTAAAAGCACCAAAAATATAATTTTTTGAATTTTTGTTTGCGATTATTTCCATGGGAGCTTTAAGATATAGTTGTCCGATCCGGCTGGTTCCGACTTATATACTACCTGCAAAAGAAATAAGACTTTTGGGAAAGTTTCGGGCCGATAGCTTTAAAACTGAGAGACTAGTTTGCGTAGAAAGGGACGGACAGAAGGACTTGGCTAGATCGACTCGTCTAGTGAGTCTGATCAAGAATATATATACTTTATGGGGTCGGAAACGTCTCCTTCACTGCGTTGCAAGCTTCTGACTGAAATCATTATACCCTCTGCAAGGCTATAAAATCGATTTTGCTCTGCGCGGTACATCGGTTGCTCTCAGGAAAATACATTTATTTGCAGACAACGAGAACGGTCGACAGTTATTTGCGAGGTCTGATATTCTTATAAATGCACTTGAAATATTTTTATGACATTTAATACTACAATTTTGTAGAAATTGTCTAAACCAATATGTCTTGGAAAATATTTAATTAGTCCAATAGCGTGCTCAGATGTTGCTTTTGCTTCGGCCGCGACTTCCAATTTTCCGAAGTTGCAGCAACAGCTTGTGAAAGTAACAAGCAGTCAAAGCAAGAAACATAAAAATTATAAGACTCTTGTTACATTGACTGCCGTTGAAGTCTTCCTATTGCATCACAGAGAGCAGTATGTAAAGTGACGGAAATTGGCGCTCCGCAACAAAAGGCGGCCAGCAGCGTTCACAGAATCAGCGCTCCGTCTGCAGAATCAGATTATCGCTGGCAATTAAGCAAATTAAGTAAACCTGTTTGTTAACACGGTAAAAATCAAACGTTTTCTTCTTACAACTAAGTGTTAAAGGCAGTGGTCTAGTACGAACACTTTTTTAAGAAAACTAAATTTTAAATGGAGTAATAAAGTATGTCAATTTTTAGAGTACAGTTACGAACTTGAAAATAGTAGTGCAACTTAGAACAACATTGGAAAGGAAGTTTTCTGTAATTTTATCGTTATCCTTGGAACGCGTTTCCACTTTTTGCTCAGAATGGAACATAAGTTAGAGGAAAGAGGGAAAGTTCCGTTAGATTTGCCACGGGAAGAGTACTTTTTGATTATAATTAGAATATGCAAGCTAAATTGGCCGCTCATTAAAATAGTAGTGCTTGATGTGAGAAGTTCTAAAAAAAACTTAAGAAGCTAAGAACGCCATTAGTAAGTTAAAATATGTGTTAATTATTTTAATGATGAAAATTAAAAAAACATTTTTTTTAGTAAGCCGTGGCAAGCACTGTTTGCCCAAAATGAGAAATTTAATTGTTAAATTAAAAAATGAAGGAAAAACGTACAAAAAAATTGAAAACATATTTGGATGCTCATCTACCATGATATTTAACGCCATTCACTATAAATTGAAGCCAGAAAATCGGGGTGAAAACTTAAAATTACTGGGGTAGATGATAGAAAGATTGTGCGATCCGCCACGATCATCATATTTGCTTCTGCAGGGCAGATTAAAAAAAAAGAACTAAATTTGGCGATTAGTCTTCCAACACTTCGAAGACGTCTGGGAGATAATAATTTATTTGCCAGAAGTCCAAGAAAGGTTTCCATTTTGACACAGAAGCACATAGTTGCAAGAATGGAAAGTCCATGGAGACTGGCCCATTAACAAATGGCGCAATATACTTTGGACTGATAAGAGTAAAATTTGTTTCTGTTTGGTGGTACTGGTTCTAGAGAGTAGGATCGACGTCCACTTAACCAGGAATTTTGCCGAAAGTTCACAAAGAAGACCGTTAAACACGGTGGCCTGAGCATCATATTTGGGGTTGTTTTTCTTATGCTGGGGTTGTTCCGATACATAAGATAGATGGCATCATGGAGAAAAATATTTTAAAAAACACTATACTACCTTTTGCCAGTTGGTTCCAACACGATAACACAGAAGTAAGCACGCGAAGGCTTGGTTTGCATCCCAAGAGATCGATGTAATGACATGGCCCTTTTGAAAACTTGTGGGAGGATGATAAGAGAGCTGTATCTATTGTAAAACCAATAAACAAAACTCAGCTGTGGATGGTGGTTCAGCAAGCCTAGCATGACATTCCTGTAAAGCGGTGACAAGACCTTATCGATTCCATGCCACGCCCTTGCACCTAAGTGTTGCAGAATTACAGATATTCAACTAAATATAATATTCTAGATAATAAGAGATTATGACTTTTTGAGATATTTTGGAGTTTTTGGTAAAGTTTTTTTTAATATTTAGTAGTCACTACTATTTTCACGAGCAACCAAATTTTGTGATTTTTTTGTTAATAAGCCCTGAAGTGCAAACTATAATAATAATTTATAATAACAAAATCAGCTGAACTGATAAAATTAAGTATGTAAATTGTTATTTTGAAAACATCGTTGAAATAAATTGTGATTATCATTCAATTTTCGTGCATAACGTGGTGAGCTCAAGTTAACTACTATTTTCATGATCACAGCTGTACCTGTTAGACCCATACAAAGATTCACATAGCAACGACGAATCTTTTAACCAGACTCAGGCTGGTAAAGCCAGAAGAAAATTAAATTTGGCAATTTTCGGGTAACCATACCCCGGGAGATGGCAAAGTGCAACAGCTGGCCGTTGACTCCTAATAGCTAATATCGAGAAATAGTAATCCTAGGTGGGAACACTTAGTTAATCCGATCCATATCGGCAGCCAATTAATAGCTCTAGTCTGGTATAAAAGACCTTAGCCGATTAGAGAAGAGATGAGAATCCATTCTGGTGTCTTGCTGACGGAAGCCGCCAGCTCCGAGGAAAGGATATGTTCCCATAGGCTTGGGCATCCGCCCACGGAGTCTACAACACCAGGGCCAGCTACCCTATCAAACAGTCCTTAAGGAGGACCCGAATAGCAGCTTGAAAGAATCGTATGTGTCGGACCACCGCTGCCAGTGTAATCAAAAAACGTGGAGGTATCAACCATAAGAACGGCATACTGTGATGTTTGTGGCCGCAGTACTCGAGATCGCCATTCTTCTGAAAATTGTTAAGATGTACGAGCCATCCGTTCAGAGGCGTAGTGACCCATAGATACTTTGGGAAAATTAGTGATGCAACAGAATTGAACTTGTTCGTAACCAACGTGAGAAGTTGGTTAGGCCAAGAACAATGACATAAACTTCTACGGACAACCTAGACAATAGGGGATCGTGTTGCACGGCCCGCAGCGATCAATTTGGCACACGAATGTGTGAAGGGGAGGGAATAAGGCCGAAAGACAGCCCGATTGTATCACGATCAAGCGACAGCTAAGCTTGTGGGACAGTGTGCACTGAAGACTGACGAACTTTACGCAGCGATAGTGTTATTTTTTTTGTGTAACGTAATTTTTGTGTTATGTTTTTGTGAACCGACATCAAATCTATATATACAAAATAATCTATATATACAAAAAACAATTATAACATCTCCCAAAGCCCAGGATCCGGAGCGTCGAGATCTCATCGCCCAGGATTAAAAGGAGGGTAAGTTTGTCGGAACACGGTTCCTTTCTTATAAATACATATATATATATATCCGTGCACCATGGTCACTTCAGAAGCTTTAGCAAAGACCATAGACAATGATACAAAATTTAACGTAAGAATTCTATACGTGTTATCAAAAGCAACCCTACCAATAACTGTGCATGAGTTAGAGTACTTATATATTGAGACCTTCCGTCTAAATTTTTCACCACTTGCCCACTGTAACAAGACCGAAAAGGCAAACATTATCTCTACCGTTCCAACGGTCATTGTCTTCTCCCGTTTAGATAAGAATTTATTTTTGGGCAATGTTAATACCTTCCTGATGTGTGCACCTTCACAGGTGGTAAATTCGATATTCTCCGCTTACAAGAGTAATTGTCAATTAATTTAATTTCCATATGAATTAGCCAACATTATGTTACTCATCCACGGCGCACGCCGATATAAATATTACCCAATAAACTTATAATGTGAAAGAATATCCAATTCATGAAGTGCTAGAGCTTTATTAAGGGGGGTGTGCTGACGCGAGAAGTGGAGTGGGTCAACAACAATGACATAACATTCGACGGACAATCTTGAGAATAAAGGATCGTTTTGCGCGGCCCGCGACGATCCATTGGCACACGAATGTGTGAAGGGGAGGGAATATTGCCAAAACACAGCCCGATCGTATTGCGTGGGCAGTGTGGACTGACGACTGACGAACTTTATGACTAATACTATTTTCCAGGCACTTTAAATATTTATTTTTCTTGTGTTGGAGAGGAGAGGGGCTTACCAAGATCCCACGACCCATATACGACGTAGCTTATGCCTGCAAAATGGGCCTGCACATTGTACATGTCTATGGTTAAAATCGCCACTTATTGACACTTTTTCTGTTATTTAATTTTTTTTACCATAACCTAGAATTTAGCAAAATCCCATTGTAAGAAGGTTTCTTGCTTAAATTGTTCTTCGATTTAGCGTCGCTTGTGAACGGTTGTGTTTACTCTTGTGCTCTGAATTTTTGTCTATTCTGTGATTTTTTGCGAGTGTTTTGTGTTTGTTTATTAACAAAGCTTAGTCTAACCGCTGGGTTAGTGTGTTTGGTGTTTTTTACTAGATCTCCCAGTGATTATAGTTATTTTAACATTTATATTAGATTTGTTTAATCTCCTAGCTTTGTTAGTGTAATTCTTATACTCACTAAACTTGCTAAAACTTTTTGATTCTCACTCTCTCTCCCGCTCTATATTACAACTGTAACTTAAACTCTCTCTGAACCTGCCAAATTTCTGGTAGACTTTTGGTGTGCTCTTCTCTTGTCTCTCTCTCTCTCTCTTGCTTGCTTTACATTGTAACTGTTCCTGCGTAAAGTTGTCAGTGTCCCACAAGCTACGCTCAATCGATAGAAGATTTATTCTCTCGTGCTCTCTTACATTTAAATTAATACGCGATCTCGCGCTCTTATTTTTTTCGTGTTTTGTGCCTTTGTGGTTTTGGAATTTGATCCCAGTGCCAAATTTACTTGAGGTATTTTTCGTATATTATTTTATTTTATTTCATTTCCTTGAAATGGCTCTTGTCTGCTCTAAGAAAAATTGTACTCTTTCGTCTTCAACTAAAGACCCTTTTATTTTCTGTTGGCTCTGCGAATCGATGATGCACGTTAAATGCGCAGGATTTACTGGTAAAGTCAAAGACTTCTGTTTGTGGGGAAGACAACAAATATGCCACCCTTATATTTATAATTAATAACGCACGAATAGGTTATATTAAAATGTATAGCGTTTATTCGGAGCGGCAGACTGACTGTGAATGTGTAAAAAGCTTGGCTCCAAGATCTTCATATAGACATATGCAGGCTTACAAAGTAGTTGCTGAATAGATACGCGACAGCTTTAGTGGTATAAGAAAGAAGGCGAAAGATAAGCAGAGACCGCTGCAGGTGCCGTCGTACACCTATGCGCGCATGACTAGGCGCTGGCGATCTGCTCCGAACATACTCCCCCCGTTGGAAGGGGTAAGGTTCCAACTATCTCGGAATCGATGGGCAGAACGGCTAGCTTGGCGACGGCTCTCTTGATCAGACCCGTAGCTGTGCGGACCATAGCTACTCTGATGACTCCGTCCCCGCCGGGTATGACTTCCTGGATGCATCCAAGCTGCCATCTCAAGGATGGAACGTTGTCCTCCTTAAGCAAAACTATGCGTCCAACCTTTATGTTAGAGGTTTCAACGCGCCACTTGCTCCTCTCTTGAAGTAGGGACAAATACTCGCTGCTCCACCTTTTCCAGAAATGTTGCTGCATCTGGGTAACCCGCTGCCATCTGCTGAGGCGGTCTTCGCGGAGATGAGTAATGCCAGGCTCAGGAAACTTAGTGTAGCTGGAACCCTTCAGGAAATGCGCCGGTGTTAGCACCTCAAGGCTTTCAGCATTTTCTGAAATTGGACAGAGTGGACGGGAGTTAAGGATGGCAGAAATCTCATATGCAAGAGTTCTTAATTCATCGATGGCTAAGATGGATGCACCGACGACTCTGTAGAAGTGAAATTAAGCTGACTTCACAGCGGCCTCCCATAAACCACCGAAGTGCGGAGCGCGCGGAGGGATGAACTTCCAATCGATCCCATCAGCTAAACAGACGGAAGATATCGATGCTGTGTGCTGCTCGCTCAAAAAGAGCTCTTTCAGCTCGGCAAGCTCTCTCTTTGCACCGACAAAGTTTGTAGCATTGTCGCTCCAAATGGTACGCGGACTGCCTCTAAGGCTGATGAATCTCCTCAGCGCTGCGACGAAAGAATCCGTCGTGAGATCCTGGACCACTTCCAAATGAGCAGCCTTCGTGGAAAAACAGACAAAGACCGCGATATAGCACTTGTGGGGTGCCTTATTTCTGGCCTCTGCCTTATGATAGAATGGCCCACAATAGTCCACTCCTGTGGTATGAAAAGCTGGATTAGGCTGCACTCTATTTGCTGGAAGGCTACCCATGACGTGCTCCCAAGTAACAGGCTTCATTCGGAAACATCGGACGCATTTGTTGATAACGCTGGCGACGAACTTGCGGCCTCCAATCGGCCAGTACCTTTGCCGTAATGCGGCAAGCAGCGCCTGCGATCCTCCATGCAAATATTTCTCATGATAATAAACGATGATCGCCTTGGTGACTGGATGATCCTTGGGCAACAGTATCGGATGCCTCGTATCGCAGTCCAAGTTTGCGTTCTGAAGCCTTCCACCCACGCGAAGTAACCCATCGGAGCCGAGTATAGGCCTAAGCGAAACCAGCTTGCTTTTCTGTGGAAACGGCTTGCCCTGGCTAAGAGATCCATACTCCTTCGCCAAGTTAACCTGTTGGATGCTCCTCAGAAGAAGTACAGTTCCAGAGTTGATCTCCTCCACCGAAAGTCGACCTTTTAACGACGCAGATTTGGCTCTGCAATTTGAAATGAATCGATAAATGTATGCAAATACGCGCTGCAACTTATCAAAAGAGTTGAGGAATTTGCAGTTTGATGAACTGTCTATGCAAACGGCCCCAATTAGAGCCACAGAACGGCGCTCTGGAAGATCCTTTACTGAGTCTAGCAGGGACGGCCAATTTGACGAGCTTTGCAGAAGGAATGGAGGCCCGTTAGCCCAAAGGGAATGTTCCAACAATTCTCTTGGGGTACATCCTCGCGACACGACGTCTGCCGGGTTCAAGTTTGTAGGAACGTGATGCCAAGACATGTCTTTCGTCATCTCCTGAATTTTCGCGATTCTGTTTGATACGAAAACGTTAAACTCCCTCAAAAATGCTGAATACTGAGCTTTCAGGGCTGGGGTTCTATCTATTTTAGCTTCCAAACTCTTGAAACGACGACGAGCCAAGCAATAAGAATCACCTAAAGATTCGAATCCGGAAGTGGTCAAGAGACGAACAGAGTATTGGCCGTTTCCAAGTCGAATGCAATTTTCAGTAAAAAGTTGCTCACATCGCAAGTCTTCCGGCAATAAAGATGGCTTAGACGAAGTGAAGTCCTCAATTTCCCAAAATCGCTTTACAATGGCGGAAAGTGTGTCATCGGAATGATCAGCTGGGTCCTTGGTGCTGGCTTGTAAAACCGATTTATGAGTTGGCATGTTCGATGATAACCCTCCAGAGACTATCCAACCAAGCTTGGTGTTCTGAAGAGTTGGCAAAGCCCTATCCAAATGAATTTGTCCCATAGAAATTATTTCGAAAAACAACCCAGCGCCGAGTAAAAGGTCAATTCGTTGTGATTGATTGAAATTAGGGTCAGCGAGTGAAATGTTTTGCGGTATCCTCCACGATGTTGCATTTATATTGAAATGGGGTTGATAATCAGTAATACTGTGAGTCACAACCGCTGCGAATGCCGCACGATAGCTTGCATCCCATGATTGCACAAGAATATTGACAGTCTTATCAGAGATCATAAATCGAGGTTTGCGATCTTCTATGATTCAAATTTAGTTGGCTAGCTAAGCGAGAGGTTATGAAGTTTAGCTGGGAGGCCGAATCTAAAATTGCTCGGCAAGGCATAAATGCTCCAATTCTATTTCTGACGTAGATAATAACAGTTGGAAGCGACACGTAGTCGATCGGCAAAATATTTAAGGTTTTGGGTGGAGGGCTTGGTAAATGATGATCAGGATGCGATGATGTATGCGAACATGATACTAATGCTGATGAAGTAGATGGTAATGGATGAGAGCTCGAGGATGGGTCGCATGATGGAGATGAAAATGAGGTTGATGTTGCGGATGGGTCATGGTTCATGTGTAATAATGAATGGTGCTTCATGCGACAATACTTGCAGTGAGTCGACTTGCATTGCTGCAAACTATGCCCCTTGCGCAAACAGTTGAGGCAAAGGTGCAACTTCTTTGCTTCTTTATATCGAAGATTCGGACTCAAATTTAAAAATCGAGAACACTTTGGCAAATAATGATCCCATGCATCGCAAAATAAGCATGTAAATGATTGAGTATTTTGGTTATATTTGTGCAAGTTTTTTCCCACCTGCTGGCCTGGTGTTTGAGTTACCAAGGCTTGATCCAAGTTTTCCATCATCCTGCACCTCTTTTCCAAAAACGACTCCATAGCATCCCAGGTAGACAGCTCAGTGATTGACAAATCCTCTTCCCATTTTTCTCGCGTCCTCTGATCCAGTTTCCGAGTGACGATGTGAATTAAAAGTCCATCCAAAATTTGTTGCGTATTGGTCAGGGTTCGAATTGCTCGCAGATGCGAATTCATGCAATCACTCAGCTCGCGAAGACCCTTCGAAGAACCCTTCTCGATACCCTTTAAACCGAATATCGCCTAAACATGTGCCTGGAAGTGTAAAACTTTATTATCAAATCGATTAACCAGCAAATTCATAGCCTTTTTAAAATTAGCATTCGAGGGTTCGAGCGAGCGTATGGTTTCCAGAGCCACGCCGGCCAAACTCGAACGCAAATATTGTAATTTTTCAATGTCGCTTAGCTCGTCATCATTTCCGATGACCGTAGTGAAAGTCGCAAGAAAATCCGGCCACTCAGAGTAGGATCCACGAAAACGAGCAATTTCCAAATTTGGCAACCGAGGCTTTCTAGATCGAAAAGAAAGATCCGCATTATTAGTGATGTCAATAGATGTTGAATTTGCAGCGGTTGAAGCCGGCAATTGTGACTTGCGATGAGCCGCCAAGCCTCGGCTTAGTTTCGCTTTCACATCCATGAAGACTTCAGCAAATTCAATCCGATTGTCGCTCGAGATCTCTGCAAAATCCAGTCTTTCCAACGATGTCTGCGCAGAATCGAATACCTGGTTTAATGAATTGATCCATTCCATTCGCGCCAGCAAATCAGCTTCGTCAAACTGATTAACCGCATCAGCGTTTAAATAGCATTTCATCGATCTCATTTGCCGCAAAATAGATTGGGCTTTGACTCGGTAGTAGTCGACGTCACTTGTGGATTCATTTTGAGCCCGAACCGAGTTTTCCATATCAGACATTTTTCAATCACGAGAAAGGAAAAAAAATGAAATGAAAATGAAATAAAATAAAATGTCCGACCGCGTTAGAGGCACAAAACACCGTATACCCTTTGCCGCGAAAACGTGAAGTTTAACAGGCGTCGCCGAGATGCAACGGAACCTTTAACTTGGTTGTTGTTGTTCTTGCCGATAAATTGCCTGCCTAGCAACAGCGGATTATGTAACTGGCAAACGAATGTATGTATGGCTATATGTACATATATATATGTTATATGCGCTATTAACAAAGATTAAATGCGATTCACTTTGTTAAGAATTATTTGCACAACACAGTTTTGGTGTTTTTTCACAGCGCAAAATGTACAAAAAATCAAACGGCCGGCTGTGCACTTTTATATGCACATATGTATGTATGTTCGTATGTTTGTGACCGAATGCACGATAACGACAGCGAAACAAAGCGTTTGTTTAAACTGTGTTAAACAATCGCGAGACCGAGTTGCAGACTCCGATTAAAACTGCTATCACGTCGGGGTCATTAAATGTTTGTGGGGAAGACAACAAATATGCCACCCTTATATTTATAATTAATAACGCACGAATAGGTTATATTAAAATATATAGCGTTTATTCGGAGCGGCAGACGGACTGTGAATGTGTAAAAAGCTTGGCTCCAAGATCTTCATATATACATATGCAGGCTTACAAAGTAGTTGCTGAATAGATAAGCGACAGCTTCAGTGGTATAAGAAAGAAGGCGAAAGATAAGCAGAGAGCGCTGCAGGTGCCGTCGTACACCTATGCGCGCATGACTAGGCGCTGGCGATCTGCTCCGAACAACTTCATTGATCAGAATTCTGGACTCATGTGGTCATGTCGATCCTGCAAGGAAACGGTTGTTGAGATGAGCGGCTTTATGAAGCAGACTCGAGACAGCCTTTTGAATCTCTCTGGTGCTTTTAAACAGCTCAATAAGGGGTTCAATTCCGTTTGTGCCCAATTTAATAATAAAAAATTACTAACTGAGTCGCCTAAACGTAAAAAACCAGCTTAGCAGCAGTTAATACGGTCACGGTATCCACCCCAAATCCGAACTTGGTGGCTGCAGTAGTCTCTGTTGACACTGTGGTAAGTGAACCTACTGCTCCTATGGATACAGCTGTTTCTGGTGAAGTCACTGCTTCTCGAAGTCGGGAGGTAAAAAAATCAGATCAAATTATCAGTTGTTCCACATAGAAAACAATTATTTGTTTCGAGATTCACCCCAGATACCACATCTGAGGATGTTTTTGAATTTATTCCTGAAAAATTCCCATCCGAGAATATTTCAGTTGAACAATTTATTTATTTATTTATTTATTTAAGATGATAGTAAAGTTTACAAAACTAATACTAACATAGGGAATGTAGTGCTAGCTACGAGGCCTTCGACTACGAATTTATTTACTTAATGTAACGATTTATTTATTTACTTAATTTAACCATTTTTTTTTTTTTTTTTTTTAGCATTTAGGTTTACATATATTTTTAATTTGAGGGATGTGAGGAGTTTTTATATGCTATGATATAACTTTATTTCTTTTAAATATGTTATTATTGTTTTGATGTTTTCTATTGATGGGTTTCTAAGGTACTGTATGGCGTTAATGTTATTGAGGATATTAAGTTTTGTTTGGGCTATGGCGGGGCATGAATTAAGGATGTGATCCATATTAATTGGGGAGTGTGTTAGGCAAATTGGGCAGTTTTGTGGGGTGGTGCGATCTAAATAATATTTATGTGTCAGGTTTGTATGTCCTAGACGGAGTCTAGTAAATTTAATTTGATCAAGGCGAGTTATTTGTTGTTGTGTTACGTTTGAGTAGAAAGATGTGTGTGTGTTGTTTGTGTTGATGTTTTGGTACCAATTATTGCATTTAACAAGTATATTCTTTTTGGTTTCGTTGAGTTGTTGTTTCAAGAATTTGTTAATGTCTTTTGTGCTTAAGTTTTGTGTGTATATTAGTGGCATATTTAGTGCTAACTTTGCTGCTTTGTCGGCCATCTCGTTTCCTTTAATGTCCATAAGATTTTGAATTTTGGGTAGTGTTTTGTTAGGATTGAACGGATTAGGGCTGGGTACATGTTATTGTTTTGTGTGTTTTTTATGGCTTCGATGGCTCCTAGAGAGTCGGAGCATATTACGAATTTACCGTGCATTTTTTGGATTATTTTTAGGGCTTCAAGGATGCCTAAGATTTCCGCTGATTGAATTGAAGAGTAGGGAGGTAAACTTCCGAATGCTAAGGTTTCTGTTTCTGTGGTGATTGCGAATGTTGTTATGGAGTTTTGTTGGGATCCGTCGGTGTATATGAAGACGTGATTTTGGAAAAGTGATTTTGCTTCGTTAAAGAGTGTTTGGTATGTTTCTGGTGTTGTTTTGTTCTTGTTGTAAATGTGTAATGATGTGTTGATAGTGTTGCTAGGTAGTTGCCAGGCGGGTTTTAATTTGTTGATTATTTTTGGTTTGTAGGGTATGTTGTATTTTTGACATATTTTAATTGATCGCTGAATTGTTGAGGTCCATTTTTTCGTGTTCTTTTTTGGTTTAATTAATTTATGAATCGGGGTGTCTTTTGAATGTAGTAAGGATTTAAAGATTTTTGCTGTAAGATAGTCGCGCTTTTGTTCTATTGTTGGTGTATCTGTTTCGTATAAAAGATTGTGAATAGGTGTTGTATAGAATGCTCCCAGGGATAGCCGGATAGCGGAGTTAAATGATGTTTTTAGTTTGTTTAGAGAACTTTTTGAGGTGTGTCCATATATGTGAAGTCCGTAGTCAATTTTTGATATTAGAATTGCTTTTGTGACATTTAGCAGGGTATGTGTGTTACAATTAAATCTAGGGCTAGCTAGGCATTTTATGATGTTCAGTTTGGAGGAGAGTGCAGGGATGAGAGCATTGATGTGGGTGTTCCAGTTGTATTTTTTGTTAATCCAAAGTCCGAGGACTTTGATTGATGTTGTGTAGTTTATAATGGTGTTGTTGCAGATGATAGTGCAGTTACAATTGTGTTTTTACAAATGTGTAGGTGCTGGCATTTTGTTGGAGAAAGAGAGGCACCTGAGTAGTTGCCCCAATTTTCGATGTCTAGAAAGAGTGGGTTTAGGTTGAAATTTATGTTTTTGTTTTTTTTTTAGGTTTATTATTATAAAAAAATCGTCTGCATATGCGCTGAAGTTAATTTGTTTGTGTCGGGAGATTATGTTTGCGAGTTTGTTAAAAGCTATTATAAATAAGACGACTGATATCGGTGAGCCTTGAGGTATGCCGTTATCAAGAGGACGTATGGAAGAGTTTTGAGTTCCTACTCGGACTGTTATTTTGCGGTTGCGCATAAAATTTTTGACGTAGTTTATTATTTTTGGTCCACATTTCCAATCGATAAGTTGGTCTATTATTGAGTGTGCACCCACTCGATCAAATGCTCTTGCAAAGTCAAGAGAGACGAGTGAGATGTGTTTTTTTGTGTTTAGTGACTTCGTTATGAGATGGTCTACAAAGAGTAGACTATCTGAAGTCGATTTTCCTTTTTTGAAGCCGAATTGGTTTGGATGTATAAGTTTGTTGTTGGTTAAAAACCACCAAAGTCTTTGCGATATTATTTTGTCCAATATTTTTCCTATGCAGCAGTTAAGAGAAATTTGTCTGTAGGAGGATATGTCTGTTTTATTCTTATTTGGTTTGAGTATGGGTATTATGAGGCTCGTTTTGTACGATTGTGGTATGTATGTGTTAAAACTGTTGTTAAATTGGGATACTATTCTATCTTGTACTATTGAAGAGCTATTTTTGATCATCGGGTATGACAATCTGTTGAGTCCTGGTGTGGATCCTTTCAATGATTGTAAGGCTATTGTAAGTTCTATTTTTGTTATGTTTTTTTCTATTTGTGTTGCAGATGTGGATGGGGTGTGGTTTATAATTATTGGTTTATATTTGTGAGATGTGAATTGTAGGTCGAAATTGTAATCTGTGGCAAGGCTAGACCAGTGTTGTGCGAATTGGTTTGCTATTTCATGTGTGTTAGTTGTGTTGCTTATGCAGTGTATTTGTTTACATTGATTTAAGCCGCAGAATCGTCTAATGTTGTTCCATATTGTTGATGTCGGTGTGTTACTTTGTATAGTAGATGTAAATGCGATGGTGGCTTCTCTTTTTCTTATTGTGATTTCTCTTTTAAGAAGTGCGTTTGCTCTACGATAGTTTATGATGTTGGTTTGCAAAATGTCTCTCTTAAGGGTTTTCCAGGTGTTTTTCTTCGTTTGATGCATTTGTGTAAGTTTTTTGTTCCACCAAGGAACTTTGTGTGAGTGTAGGTTTTGTGAAGATTGTGGTATACTAAAGTGCGCGCTTTGTATTAATATTTTGTTGATGGTGGCTGCTTCTATGTTGATGTTTGTAGTTATGGGGTATATGTTGTTCAGGTTTGTAGTAGAGTCCGAGAATTTTTCCCAATTGGCTTCTTTGATTTTAAAGAATGGTTTGTTGTAGTTGTTTTGTGGTTCGAAAGGAAATAGGGAAGTTAGGATAGGGAAATGATCGCTTCCGCAAAGGTCATCGGAGATTGTCCAGTTTGCGGCAGGAGTTAACGAGGGTGAGCAGAAAGTAAGGTCTATATGAGTGAAGGTGTTGTGTGTGGTGAAATGAGTGGGAGATTTATCATTTAGGAGTGTAAGGTGTGACTGTTCTATGAATTTGCTGATTATTTTGCCTCTTGTGTTTGTGTGTGGCGATCCCCAGTTGGGGTGCCATCCGTTGAAGTCTCCTGTTACGACTATTGTTTGATTGTTTGTATTTATAACGTTATTAAGGTTATTGCGTGAAAGTGGTTTATTTGGTGCTATGTATATTGAGTATATTATTATAGTTTGTTTGGATTATATTTTGGCCGCTATTGCTTCAAAGTCTTCATTGATGATTTGTTGCGTATGTTGGATAGAATTGTGGACTAGAAGAGCTACCCCTCCGAATCTGTTAGTTGCTATGTTAGTGATTAATGTGTAGTTAATTGGTGTTGGTAAATTGTGTGTGGATTGTATGTGTGTTTCTTGAAGGGATATTACATGGGGTAAGTTTTTTTTAATTATGGTGAGAAGTTCGTTGTAGTGGTTAGTATAACCTTTTATGTTCCACTGCAATATTTTCAATGACATGTATTGGGGTTATAGTTCTTCGTCGTCGTCGTCGTTTTGGCTAGGTTTTGTTTTTGAGTTCTTTATGAAATCAGTTTTGTGCTGGTTTGATTTGGTGTCTTTTGATTTAAGGGTTTTTGTGAGAGTATTGTATTTTTCTTTGTAGGTACTTCTAAGTATTCTGTCAGTCACGGGTTTGTTTTGTGGCTGAAGACTTGTAGAAGGTAGGGTGTCCATTGCTTCTGTGTCTGATTCGTAAGATATGTGAGTTCTCTGTTGTTGTGATGTGGATGATGTTTGTGGTTTGGAGGGGGCTTGTTGGCTTGTTATTGTGTTGTTTTGTTTAGTTTTGTCGAGATTTGTGTTAGCTGGTTTGATAGTTGATGTGTTTGGGGGTTGGGTGATAACCTCGCTTGGAGGTGGGTTTGCCAAGGTTTGGGAGAAGGTAATTTCTTGATTGTGGTTATGGCGCGAAAAATAAATTTAGCTGTAGAGCTGTTTTATGGTCAACTTTTTCTGTAGTTTTAATTGCAATTAATTCTTGCTGTTTGATGTATACTGGGCATTTCTTATCAGTTGGCTTGTGGTTGTTTTTGCAGTTTATGCAATTGGGTTCTCTGTAGCATTGTTCGGTTTCAGTCGTGTGTTTGGTTTGAGAGCAATTGTTACAAATAAAGTTTTCTTGTTTGCAAATTGGTGTGGGGTGACCGTAACGAAGGCACTTGTTGCACCTGCGTGGCTTTGGAATGTATGGGCGAGTAAAGACTACTTCGTACCCTATCATTACTTTCTCGGGAAGAGTAACTGAGTCAAATGTTAGTGTAATTAGGCCCATTAATGTTTCCGTTTTGTCTGCTTCAATTTTTTTCCATTTGTATACGTCTATAACTTTTTGCGATCTTAACTCTTAAAGGATTTCTTCTTCGGATATATTTCTAAGTTGGTTGCAGTATATTACTCCTTTTGATGAATTTAGGGTTTTGTGTTCGGTAGCTATTACTTCTATGTCTCCAATTTTATTTAATTTCAGTAGTTTTGTGGCTTGAATTATGTGTTTTGTTTGAACTAGTAATGTTCCGGCTCTTGTTTTTTTGCATGATAGAACTTCGCCTGCACATGTAAAGTCTATTGATTTTTTATCGAGAAATTACTATAAATTTTTGTTGGTTCAGTAAGCTTGCGTTCGTTGCAAATAGTTTGTTTTTGTCGGGTGGTATCATCTCGATGCACTTGGGGCGAGCCCCGCGTTGTTATTGTTGCTGTGGGCTATGTGTGTTTTGTTATTGTTTTTTCGGGTTCTGCTTTAGACACTTGTTTGTTTGTCACAATAATTTTGGGTGAGCACTTGCGTAGCAGGTGTTTAATTGTCGTAGTTACACGTCTTTACTCGGTGAGATCTGGACTGTTACTGTTCATTTGAAGTTATTTTCTTATTTAGATGTTTTTTGAACGGCTTTAACGATTTTAAATTAAATTTCAATGTGTATGGGTATTGAGATTCCTTAACCTTTGACATACGACACGTTGTTGTAAAAAGACAAGTTTTCAGGTTATTAATCAATAAAAATGGCCACATTTACCATCTCAGAACATCTTACACAGCCTGAGTGTTGAACTTTTTTATCGTATCTAAACTTTATAATCATGTCCTAAAGATTTTAGATGATGTTGAACAGCTTAATGTAATCTTAATATAAGAATCTTTAGTTATACTCGCTAATTTTGCGGAAAAACAACTATAAATAGCTAAATTTCGTACACCCGTAACTTGGACAACATAGAATTTTGTATGTGCTTACTCAAACGCTATAAGTTGTATATCAGAACTTTTGTATGTTGAAGGTGCGATCGTCACGACTCCTTAGATCGTTAAGAGGTGTTTTTGTTTGATTATAATATAGATACGAAATATAGACACGCACCATTGGTAAAGTCCAAGAAAAAAAACAAATTTTAAGCAAGTAAGACCGCTATAGTCGAGTACCTTGACTATCAGATACCCGTTACTCAGCTAAAGGATATGTGGTGGTAGACAGATTTATGCGTTATGGGCGTTAGAGTGGGCGTGGCAAACTTTTTTTTGGGTCAATCGAAAGGTATTAACGAGACTATTTACAAAACGACGACGACGACGAAGAACTATAACCCCAATACATGTCATTGAAAATATTGCAGTGGAACATAAAAGGTTATACTAACCACTACAACGAACTTCTCACCATAATTAAAAAAAACTTACCCCATGTAATATCCCTTCAAGAAACACACATACAATCCACACACAATTTACCAACACCAATTAACTACACATTAATCACTAACATAGCAACTAACAGATTCGGAGGGGTAGCTCTTCTAGTCCACAATTCTATCCAACATACGCAACAAATCATCAATGAAGACTTTGAAGCAATAGCGGCCAAAATAGAATCCAAACAAACTATAATAATATACTCAATATACATAGCACCAAATAAACCACTTTCACGCAATAACCTTAATAACGTTATAAATACAAACAATCAAACAATAGTCGTAACAGGAGACTTCAACGGATGGCACCCCAACTGGGGATCGCCACACACAAACACAAGAGGCAAAATAATCAGCAAATTCATAGAACAGTCACACCTTACACTCCTAAATGATAAATCTCCCACTCATTTCACCACACACAACACCTTCACTCATATAGACCTTACTTTCTGCTCACCCTCGTTAACTCCTGTCGCAAACTGGACAATCTCCGATGACCTTTGCGGAAGCGATCATTTCCCTATCCTAACTTCCCTATTTCCTTTCGAGCCACAAAACAACTACAACAAACCATTCTTTAAAATCAAAGAAGCCAATTGGGAAAAATTCTCGGACTCTACTACAAACCTGAACAACATATACTCCATAACTACAAACATCAACAAAGAAGCAGCCACCATCAACAAAATATTAATACAAAGCGCGCACTTTAGTATACCACAATCTTCACAAAACCTACACTCACACAAAGTTCCTTGGTGGAACAAAAAACTTACACAAATGCATCAAACGAAGAAAAACACCTGGAAAACCCTTAAGAGAGACATTTCGCAAACCAACATCATAAACTATCGTAGAGCAAACGCACTTCTTAAAAGAGAAATCAAAATAAGAAAAAGAGAAGCCACCATCGCATTTACATCTACTATACAAAGTAACACACCGACATCAACAATATGGAACAACATTAGACGATTCTGCGGCTTAAATCAATGTAAACAAATACACTGCATAAGCAACACAACTAACACACATGAAATAGCAAACCAATTCGCACAACACTGGTCTAGCCTTGCCACAGATTACAATTTCGACCTACAATTCACATCTCACAAATATAAACCAATAATTATAAACCACACCCCATCCACATCTGCAACACAAATAGAAAAAAACATAACAAAAATAGAACTTACAATAGCCTTACAATCATTGAAAGGATCCACACCAGGACTCAACAGATTGTCATACCCGATGATCAAAAATAGCTCTTCAAAAGTACAAGATAGAATAGTATCCCAATTTAACAACAGTTTTAACACATACATACCACAATCGTACAAAACGAGCCTCATAATACCCATACTCAAACCAAATAAGAATAAAACAGACATATCCTCCTACAGACCCACTTCTCTTAACTGCTGCATAGGAAAACAAGGAAGAACGCTATAGTCGAGTACCTCGACTATCAGATACCCGTTACTCAAAGGGAAATGGAGATATGCAAGCAGCAAAGCGAAATTAAAATGCGCCACCTACCGGCGGTAGACAGATTTAAGCGTTATGGGCGTTAGAGTGGGCGTGGCAAAATTATTTTTGGATCAATCGATAGGTATTGACGACACCAATAGATTTCAGTTAAAATTTTTTATCTAGCATGCAAATTGTGGGCGTCACAGGTTTTCGCGGTTTGTGGGCGTTTAAGTGGGCGTGGCAAACTTTTTTTTAGGTCAATCGATAGGTATTGATGAGAACAATACATTTCAGTTAAAATTTTCTATCTAGCATCAAAACTGTAGGAGTTACAGTTTTGGGCGGTTTGTGGGCGTTAGAGTGGGCGTGGCAGTCTACTGAAACAAACTTGCGCTGCGTAAGAAGCTCAGGAATCTGTACGCCAAATCTCAATAGCCTAGCTCTCATAGTTTCCGAGATCTCAGCGTTCATCCGGACGGACAGACAGACGGACAGACGGACAGACGGACAGACGGACAGACGGACAGACGGACAGACGGACAGACGGACATGGCTAGATCGACTCGGCTAGTGATCCTGATCAAGAATATATATACTTTATGGGGTCGGAAACGCTTCCTTCTGCCTGTTACCTACTTTCCGACGAATCTAGTATACCCTTTTACTCTACGAGTAACGGGTATAAATATTGGACAAAATAATATCGCAAAGACTTTGGTGGTTTTTAACCAACAACAAACTTATACATCCAAACCAATTTGGCTTCAAAAAAGGAAAATCGACTTCAGATAGTCTACTCTTTGTAGACCATCTCATAACGAAGTCACTAAACACAAAAAAACACATCTCACTCGTCTCTCTTGACTTTGCAAGAGCATTTGATCGAGTGGGTGCACACTCAATAATAGACCAACTTATCGATTGGAAATGTGGACCAAAAATAATAAACTACGTCAAAAATTTTATGAGCAACCGCAAAATAACAGTCCGAGTAGGAACTCAAAACTCTTCCATACGTCCTCTTGATAACGGCATACCTCAAGGCTCACCGATATCAGTCGTCTTATTTATAATAGCTTTTAACAAACTCGCAAACATAATCTCCCGACACAAACAAATTAACTTCAGCGCATATGCAGACGATTTTTTTATAATAATAAACCTAAAAAAAAAACAAAAACATAAATTTCAACCTAATCCCACTCTTTCTAGACATCGAAAATTGGGGCAACTACTCAGGTGCCTCTCTTTCTCCAACAAAATGCCAGCACCTACACATTTGTAAAAAACACAATTGTAACTGCACTATCATCTGCAACAACACCATTATAAACAACACAACATCAATCAAAGTCCTCGGACTTTGGATTAACAAAAAATACAACTGGAACACCCACATCAATGCTCTCATCCCTGCACTCTCCTCCAAACTGAACATCATAAAATGCCTAGCTAGCCCTAGATTTAATTGTAACACACATACCCTGCTAAATGTCACAAAAGCAATTCTAATATCAAAAATTGACTACGGACTTCACATATATGGACACACCTCAAAAAGTTCTCTAAACAAACTAAAAACATCATTTAACTCCGCTATCCGGCTATCCCTGGGAGCATTCTATACAACACCTATTCACAATCTTTTATACGAAACAGATACACCAACAATAGAACAAAAGCGCGACTATCTTACAGCAAAAATCTTTAAATCCTTACTACATTCAAAAGACACCCCGATTCATAAATTAATTAAACCAAAAAAGAACACGAAAAAATGGACCTCAACAATTCAGCGATCAATTAAAATATGTCAAAAATACAACATACCCTACAAACCAAAAATAATCAACAAATTAAAACCCGCCTGGCAACTACCTAGCAACACTATCAACACATCATTACACATTTACAACAAGAACAAAACAACACCAGAAACATACCAAACACTCTTTAACGAAGCAAAATCACTTTTCCAAAATCACGTCTTCATATACACCGACGGATCCCAACAAAACTCCATAACAACATTCGCAATCACCACAGAAACAGAAACCTTAGCATTCGGAAGTTTACCTCCCTACTCTTCAATTCAATCAGCGGAAATCTTAGGCATCCTTGAAGCCCTAAAAATAATCCAAAAAATGCACGGTAAATTCGTAATATGCTCCGACTCTCTAGGAGCCATCGAAGCCATAAAAAACACACAAAACAATAACATGTACCCAGCCCTAATCCGTTCAATCCTAACAAAACACTACCCAAAATTCAAAATCTTATGGACCCCAGGACACTGCAACATTAAAGGAAACGAGATGGCCGACAAAGCAGCAAAGTTAGCACTAAATATGCCACTAATATACACACAAAACTTAAGCACAAAAGACATTAACAAATTCTTAAAACAACAACTCAACGAAACCAAAAAGAATATACTTGTTAAATGCAATAATTGGTACCAAAACATCAACACAAACAACACACACACATCTTTCTACTCAAACGTAACACAACAACAAATAACTCGCCTTGATCAAATTAAATTTACTAGACTCCGTCTAGGACATACAAACCTGACACATAAATATTATTTAGATCGCACCACCCCACAAAACTGCCCAATTTGCCTAACACACTCCCCAATTAATATGGATCACATCCTTAATTCATGCCCCGCCATAGCCCAAACAAAACTTAATATCCTCAATAACATTAACGCCATACAGTACCTTAGAAACCCATCAATAGAAAACATCAAAACAATAATAACATATTTAAAAGAAATAAAGTTATATCATAGCATATAAAAACTCCTCACATCCCTCAAATTAAAAATATATGTAAACCTAAATGCTAAAAAAAAAAAAAAAAAAATTGTTAAATTAAGTAAATAAATAAATCGTTACATTAAGTAAATAAATTCGTAGTCGAAGGCCTCGTAGCTAGCACTACATTCCCTATGTTAGTATTAGTTTTGTAAACTTTACTATCATCTTAAATAAATAAATAAATAAATAAATTGTTCAACTGAAATATTCTCGGATGGGAATTTTTCAGGAATAAATTCCAAAACATCCTCAGATGTGGTATCTGGGGTGAATCTCGAAACAAATAATTGTTTTCTATGTGGAACAACTGATAATTTGATCTGATTTTTTTACCTCCCGACTTCGAGAAGCAGTGACTTCACCAGAAACAGCTGTATCCATAGGAGCAGTAGGTTCACTTACCACAGTGTCAACAGAGACTACTGCAGCCACCAAGTTCGGATTTGGGGTGGATACCGTGACCGTATTAACTGCTGCTAAGCTGGTTTTTTACGTTTAGGCGACTCAGTTAGTAATTTTTTATTATTAAATTGGGCACAAACGGAATTGAACCCCTTATTGAGCTGTTTAAAAGCACCAGAGAGATTCAAAAGGCTGTCTCGAGTCTGCTTCATAAAGCCGCTCATCTCAACAACCGTTTCCTTGCAGGATCGACATGACCACATGAGTCCAGAATTCTGATCAATGAAGTTGTTCGGAGCAGATCGCCAGCGCCTAGTCATGCGCGCATAGGTGTACGACGGCACCTGCAGCGCTCTCTGCTTATCTTTCGCCTTCTTTCTTATACCACTGAAGCTGTCGCTTATCTATTCAGCAACTACTTTGTAAGCCTGCATATGTATATATGAAGATCTTGGAGCCAAGCTTTTTACACATTCACAGTCCGTCTGCCGCTCCGAATAAACGCTATATATTTTAATATAACCTATTCGTGCGTTATTAATTATAAATATAAGGGTGGCATATTTGTTGTCTTCCCCACAAACATTTAATGACCCCGACGTGATAGCAGTTTTAATCGGAGTCTGCAACTCGGTCTCGCGATTGTTTAACACAGTTTAAACAAACGCTTTGTTTCGCTGTCGTTATCGTGCATTCGGTCACAAACATACGAACATACATACATATGTGCATATAAAAGTGCACAGCCGGCCGTTTGATTTTTTGTACATTTTGCGCTGTGAAAAAACACCAAAACTGTGTTGTGCAAATAATTCTTAACAAAGTGAATCGCATTTAATCTTTGTTAATAGCGCATATAACATATATATATGTACATATAGCCATACATACATTCGTTTGCCAGTTACATAATCCGCTGTTGCTAGGCAGGCAATTTATCGGCAAGAACAACAACAACCAAGTTAAAGGTTCCGTTGCATCTCGGCGACGCCTGTTAACCTTCACGTTTTCGCGGCAAAGGGTATACGGTGTTTTGTGCCTCTAACGCGGTCGGACATTTTATTTTATTTCATTTTCATTTCATTTTTTTTCCTTTCTCGTGATTGAAAAATGTCTGATATGGAAAACTCGGTTCGGGCTCAAAATGAATCCACAAGTGACGTCGACTACTACCGAGTCAAAGCCCAATCTATTTTGCGGCAAATGAGATCGATGAAATGCTATTTAAACGCTGATGCGATTAATCAGTTTGACGAAGCTGATTTGCTGGCGCGAATGGAATGGATCAATTCATTAAACCAGGTATTCGATTCTGCGCAGACATCGTTGGAAAGACTGGATTTTGCAGAGATCTCGAGCGACAATCGGATTGAATTTGCTGAAGTCTTCATGGATGTGAAAGCGAAACTAAGCCGAGGCTTGGCGGCTCATCGCAAGTCACAATTGCCGGCTTCAACCGCTGCAAATTCAACATCTATTGACATCACTAATAATGCGGATCTTTCTTTTCGATCTAGAAGGCCTCGGTTGCCAAATTTGGAAATTGCTCGTTTTCGTGGATCCTACTCTGAGTGGCCGGATTTTCTTGCGACTTTCACTACGGTCATCGGAAATGATGACGAGCTAAGCGACATTGAAAAATTACAATATTTGCGTTCGAGTTTGGCCGGCGTGGCTCTGGAAACCATACGCTCGCTCGAACCCTCGAATGCTAATTTTAAAAAGGCTATGAATTTGCTGGTTAATCGATTTGATAATAAAGTTTTACACATCCAGGCACATGTTTAGGCGATATTCGGTTTAAAGGGTATCGAGAAGGGTTCTTCGAAGGGTCTTCGCGAGCTGAGTGATTGCATGAATTCGCATCTGCGAGCAATTCGAACCCTGACCAATACGCAACAAATTTTGGATGGACATACAAACCTGACACATAAATATTATTTAGATCGCACCACCCCACAAAACTGCCCAATTTGCCTAACACACTCCCCAATTAATATGGATCACATCCTTAATTCATGCCCCGCCATAGCCCAAACAAAACTTAATATCCTCAATAACATTAACGCCATACAGTACCTTAGAAACCCATCAATAGAAAACATCAAAACAATAATAACATATTTAAAAGAAATAAAGTTATATCATAGCATATAAAAACTCCTCACATCCCTCAAATTAAAAATATATGTAAACCTAAATGCTAAAAAAAAAAAAAAAAAAATTGTTAAATTAAGTAAATAAATAAATCGTTACATTAAGTAAATAAATTCGTAGTCGAAGGCCTCGTAGCTAGCACTACATTCCCTATGTTAGTATTAGTTTTGTAAACTTTACTATCATCTTAAATAAATAAATAAATAAATAAATTGTTCAACTGAAATATTCTCGGATGGGAATTTTTCAGGAATAAATTCCAAAACATCCTCAGATGTGGTATCTGGGGTGAATCTCGAAACAAATAATTGTTTTCTATGTGGAACAACTGATAATTTGATCTGATTTTTTTACCTCCCGACTTCGAGAAGCAGTGACTTCACCAGAAACAGCTGTATCCATAGGAGCAGTAGGTTCACTTACCACAGTGTCAACAGAGACTACTGCAGCCACCAAGTTCGGATTTGGGGTGGATACCGTGACCGTATTAACTGCTGCTAAGCTGGTTTTTTACGTTTAGGCGACTCAGTTAGTAATTTTTTATTATTAAATTGGGCACAAACGGAATTGAACCCCTTATTGAGCTGTTTAAAAGCACCAGAGAGATTCAAAAGGCTGTCTCGAGTCTGCTTCATAAAGCCGCTCATCTCAACAACCGTTTCCTTGCAGGATCGACATGACCACATGAGTCCAGAATTCTGATCAATGAAGTTGTTCGGAGCAGATCGCCAGCGCCTAGTCATGCGCGCATAGGTGTACGACGGCACCTGCAGCGCTCTCTGCTTATCTTTCGCCTTCTTTCTTATACCACTGAAGCTGTCGCTTATCTATTCAGCAACTACTTTGTAAGCCTGCATATGTATATATGAAGATCTTGGAGCCAAGCTTTTTACACATTCACAGTCCGTCTGCCGCTCCGAATAAACGCTATATATTTTAATATAACCTATTCGTGCGTTATTAATTATAAATATAAGGGTGGCATATTTGTTGTCTTCCCCACAAACATTTAATGACCCCGACGTGATAGCAGTTTTAATCGGAGTCTGCAACTCGGTCTCGCGATTGTTTAACACAGTTTAAACAAACGCTTTGTTTCGCTGTCGTTATCGTGCATTCGGTCACAAACATACGAACATACATACATATGTGCATATAAAAGTGCACAGCCGGCCGTTTGATTTTTTGTACATTTTGCGCTGTGAAAAAACACCAAAACTGTGTTGTGCAAATAATTCTTAACAAAGTGAATCGCATTTAATCTTTGTTAATAGCGCATATAACATATATATATGTACATATAGCCATACATACATTCGTTTGCCAGTTACATAATCCGCTGTTGCTAGGCAGGCAATTTATCGGCAAGAACAACAACAACCAAGTTAAAGGTTCCGTTGCATCTCGGCGACGCCTGTTAACCTTCACGTTTTCGCGGCAAAGGGTATACGGTGTTTTGTGCCTCTAACGCGGTCGGACATTTTATTTTATTTCATTTTCATTTCATTTTTTTTCCTTTCTCGTGATTGAAAAATGTCTGATATGGAAAACTCGGTTCGGGCTCAAAATGAATCCACAAGTGACGTCGACTACTACCGAGTCAAAGCCCAATCTATTTTGCGGCAAATGAGATCGATGAAATGCTATTTAAACGCTGATGCGGTTAATCAGTTTGACGAAGCTGATTTGCTGGCGCGAATGGAATGGATCAATTCATTAAACCAGGTATTCGATTCTGCGCAGACATCGTTGGAAAGACTAGATTTTGCAGAGATCTCGAGCGACAATCGGATTGAATTTGCTGAAGTCTTCATGGATGTGAAAGCGAAACTAAGCCGAGGCTTGGCGGCTCATCGCAAGTCACAATTGCCGGCTTCAACCGCTGCAAATTCAACATCTATTGACATCACTAATAATGCGGATCTTTCTTTTCGATCTAGAAAGCCTCGGTTGCCAAATTTGGAAATTGCTCGTTTTCGTGGATCCTACTCTGAGTGGCCGGATTTTCTTGCGACTTTCACTACGGTCATCGGAAATGATGACGAGCTAAGCGACATTGAAAAATTACAATATTTGCGTTCGAGTTTGGCCGGCGTGGCTCTGGAAACCATACGCTCGCTCGAACCCTCGAATGCTAATTTTAAAAAGGCTATGAATTTGCTGGTTAATCGATTTGATAATAAAGTTTTACACATCCAGGCACATGTTTAGGCGATATTCGGTTTAAAGGGTATCGAGAAGGGTTCTTCGAAGGGTCTTCGCGAGCTGAGTGATTGCATGAATTCGCATCTGCGAGCAATTCGAACCCTGACCAATACGCAACAAATTTTGGATGGACTTTTAATTCACATCGTCACTCGGAAACTGGATCAGAGGACGCGAGAAAAATGGGAAGAGGATTTGTCAATCACTGAGCTGTCTACCTGGGATGCTATGGAGTCGTTTTTGGAAAAGAGGTGCAGGATGATGGAAAACTTGGATCAAGCCTTGGTAACTCAAACACCAGGCCAGCAGGTGGGAAAAAACTTGCACAAATATAACCAAAATACTCAATCATTTACATGCTTATTTTGCGATGCATGGGATCATTATTTGCCAAAGTGTTCTCGATTTTTAAATTTGAGTCCGAATCTTCGATATAGAGAAGCAAAGAAGTTGCACCTTTGCCTCAACTGTTTGCGCAAGGGGCATAGTTTGCAGCAATGCAAGTCGACTCACTGCAAGTATTGTCGCATGAAGCACCATTCATTATTACACATGAACCATGACCCATCCGCAACATCAACCTCATTTTCATCTCCATCATGCGACCCATCCTCGAGCTCTCATCCATTACCATCTACTTCATCAGCATTAGTATCATGTTCGCATACATCATCGCATCCTGATCATCATTTACCAAGCCCTCCACCCAAAACCTTAAATATTTTGCCGATCGACTACGTGTCGCTTCCAACTGTTATTATCTACGTCAGAAATAGAATTGGAGCATTTATGCCTTGCCGAGCAATTTTAGATTCGGCCTCCCAGCTAAACTTCATAACCTCTCGCTTAGCTAGCCAACTAAATTTGAATCATAGAAGATCGCAAACCTCGATTTATGATCTCTGATAAGACTGTCAATATTCTTGTGCAATCACGGGATGCAAGCTATCGTGCGGCATTCACAGCGGTTGTGACTCACAGTATTACTGATTATCAACCCCATTTCAATATAAATGCAACATCGTGGAGGATACCGCAAAACATTTCACTCGCTGACCCTAATTTCAATCAATCACAACGAATTGACCTTTTACTCGGCGCTGGGTTGTTTTTCGAAATAATTTCTATGGGACAAATTCATTTGGATAGGGCTTTGCCAACTCTTCAGAACACCAAGCTTGGTTGGATAGTCTCTGGAGGGTTATCATCGAACATGCCAACTCATAAATCGGTTTTACAAGCCAGCACCAAGGACCCAGCTGATCATTCCGATGACACACTTTCCGCCATTGTAAAGCAATTTTGGGAAATTGAGGACTTCACTTCGTCTAAGCCATCTTTATTGCCGGAAGACTTGCGATGTGAGCAACTTTTTACTGAAAATTGCATTCGACTTGGAAACGGCCAATACTCTGTTCGTCTCTTGACCACTTCCGGATTCGAATCTTTAGGTGATTCTTATTGCTTGGCTCGTCGTCGTTTCAAGAGTTTGGAAGCTAAAATATATAGAAACCCAGCCCCGAAAACTCAGTATTCAGCATTTTTGAGGGAGTTTAACGTTTTCGTATCAAACAGAATCGCGATAATTCAGGAGATGACGAAAGACATGTCTTGGCATCACGTTCCTACAAACTTGAACCCGGCAGACGTCGTGTCGCGAGGATGTACCCCAAGAGAATTGTTGGAACATTCCCTTTGGGCTAACGGGCCTCCATTCCTTCTGCAAAGCTCGTCAAATTGGCCGTCCCTGCTAGACTCAGTAAAGGATCTTCCAGAGCGCCGTTCTGTGGCTCTAATTGGGGCCGTTTGCATAGACAGTTCATCAAACTGCAAATTCCTCAACTCTTTTGATAAGTTGCAGCGCGTATTTGCATACATTTATCGATTCATTTCAAATTGCAGAGCCAAATCTGCGTCGTTAAAAGGTCGACTTTCGGTGGAGGAGATCAACTCTGGAACTGTACTTCTTCTGAGGAGCATCCAACAGGTTTACTTGGCGAAGGAGTATGGATCTCTTAGCCAGGGCAAGCCGTTTCCACAGAAAAGCAAGCTGGTTTCGCTTAGGCCTATACTCGGCTCCGATGGGTTACTTCGCGTGGGTGGAAGGCTTCAGAACGCAAACTTGGACTGCGATACGAGGCATCCGATACTGTTGCCCAAGGATCATCCAGTCACCAAGGCGATCATCGTTTATTATCATGAGAAATATTTGCATGGAGGATCGCAGGCGCTGCTTGCCGCATTACGGCAAAGGTACTGGCCGATTGGAGGCCGCAAGTTCGTCGCCAGCGTTATCAACAAATGCGTCCGATGTTTCCGAATGAAGCCTGTTACTTGGGAGCACGTCATGGGTAGCCTTCCAGCAAATAGAGTGCAGCCTAATCCAGCTTTTCATACCACAGGAGTGGACTATTGTGGGCCATTCTATCATAAGGCAGAGGCCAGAAATAAGGCACCCCACAAGTGCTATATCGCGGTCTTTGTCTGTTTTTCCACGAAGGCTGCTCATTTGGAAGTGGTCCAGGATCTCACGACGGATTCTTTCGTCGCAGCGCTGAGGAGATTCATCAGCCTTAGAGGCAATCCGCGTACCATTTGGAGCGACAATGCTACAAACTTTGTCGGTGCAAAGAGAGAGCTTGCCGAGCTGAAAGAGCTCTTTTTGAGCGAGCAGCACACAGCATCGATATCTTCCGTCTGTTTAGCTGATGGGATCGATTGGAAGTTCATCCCTCCCCGCGCTCCGCGTTTCGGTGGTTTATGGGAGGCCGCTGTGAAGTCAGCTTAATTTCACTTCTACAGAGTCGTCGGTGCATCCATCTTAGCCATCGATGAATTAAGAACTCTTGCATATGAGATTTCTGCCATCCTTAACTCCCGTCCACTCTGTCCAATTTCAGAAAATGCTGAAAGCCTTGAGGTGCTAACACCGGCGCATTTCCTGAAGGGTTCCAGCTACACTAAGTTTCCTGAGCCTGGCATTACTCATCTCCGCGAAGACCGCCTCAGCAGATGGCAGCGGGTTACCCAGATGCAGCAACATTTCTGGAAAAGGTGGAGCAGCGAGTATTTGTCCCTACTTCAAGAGAGGAGCAAGTGGCGCGTTGAAACGTCTAACATAAAGGTTGGACGCATAGTTTTGCTTAAGGAGGACAACGTTCCATCCTTGAGATGGCAGCTTGGATGCATCCAGGAAGTCATACCCGGCGGGGACGGAGTCATCAGAGTAGCTATGGTCCGCACAGCTACGGGTCTGATCAAGAGAGCCGTCGCCAAGCTAGCCGTTCTGCCCATCGATTCCGAGATAGTTGGAACCTTACCCCATCCAACGGGGGGAGTATGTTCGGAGCAGATCGCCAGCGCCTAGTCATGCGCGCATAGGTGTACGACGGCACCTGCAGCGGTCTCTGCTTATCTTTCGCCTTCTTTCTTATACCACTAAAGCTGTCGCGTATCTATTCAGCAACTACTTTGTAAGCCTGCATATGTCTATATGAAGATCTTGGAGCCAAGCTTTTTACACATTCACAGTCCGTCTGCCGCTCCGAATAAACGCTATACATTTTAATATAACCTATTCGTGCGTTATTAATTATAAATATAAGGGTGGCATATTTGTTGTCTTCCCCACAAACAGAAGTCTTTGACTTTACCAGTAAATCCTGCGCATTTAACGTGCATCATCGATTCGCAGAGCCAACAGAAAATAAAAGGGTCTTTAGTTGAAGACGAAAGATTACAATTTTTCTTAGAGCAGACAAGAGCCATTTTAAGGAAATGAAATAAAATAAAATAATATACGAAAAATACCTCAAGTAAATTTGGCACTGGGATCAAATTCCAAAACCACAAAGGCACAAAACACGAAAAAAATAAGAGCGCGAGATCGCGTATTAATTTAAATGTAAGAGAGCACGAGAGAATAAATCTTCTATCGATTGAGCGTAGCTTGTGGGACACTGACAACTTTACGCAGGAACAGTTACAATGTAAAGCAAGCAAGAGAGAGAGAGAGAGAGACAAGAGAAGAGCACACCAAAAGTCTACCAGAAATTTGGCAGGTTCAGAGAGAGTTTAAGTTACAGTTGTAATATAGAGCGGGAGAGAGAGTGAGAATCAAAGAGTTTTAGCAAGTTTAGTGAGTATAAGACTTACACCAACAAAGCTAGGAGATTAAAAAAATCTAATATAAATGTTAAAATAACTATAATCACTGGGAGATCTAGTAAAAAACACCAAACACACTAACCCAGCGGTTAGACTAAGCTTTGTTAATAAACAAACACAAAACACTCGCAAAAAATCACAGAATAGACAAAAATTCAGAGCACAAGAGTAAACACAACCGTTCACAAGCGACGCTAAATCGAAGAACAATTTAAGCAAGAAACCTTCTTACAATGGGATTTTGCTAAATTCTAGGTTATGGTAAAAAAAATTAAATAACAGAAAAAGTGTCAATAAGTGGCGATTTTAACCATAGACATGTACAATGTGCAGGCCCATTTTGCAGGCATAAGCTACGTCGTATATGGGTCGTGGGATCTTGGTAAGCCCCTCTCCTCTCCAACACAAGAAAAATAAATATTTAAAGTGCCTGGAAAATAGTATTAGTCATAAAGTTCGTCAGTCGTCAGTCCACACTGCCCACGCAATACGATCGGGCTGTGTTTTGGCAATATTCCCTCCCCTTCACACATTCGTGTGCCAATGGATCGTCGCGGGCCGCGCAAAACGATCCTTTATTCTCAAGATTGTCCGTCGAATGTTATGTCATTGTTGTTGACCCACTCCACTTCTCGCGTCAGCACACCCCCCTTAATAAAGCTCTAGCACTTCATGAATTGGATATTCTTTCACATTATAAGTTTATTGGGTAATATTTATATCGGCGTGCGCCGTGGATGAGTAACATAATGTTGGCTAATTCATATGAAAATTAAATTAATTGACAATTACTCTTGTAAGCGGAGAATATCGAATTTACCACCTGTGAAGGTGCACACATCAGGAAGGTATTAACATTGCCCAAAAATAAATTCTTATCTAAACGGGAGAAGACAATGACCGTTGGAACGGTAGAGAAAATGTTTGCCTTTTCGGTCTTGTTACAGTGGGCAAGTGGTGAAAAATTTAGACGGAAGGTCTCAATATATAAGTACTCTAACTCATGCACAGTTATTGGTAGGGTTGCTTTTGATAACACGTATAGAATTCTTACGTTAAATTTTGTATCATTGTCTATGGTCTTTGCTAAAGCTTCTGAAGTGACCATGGTGCACGGATATATATATATATGTATTTATAAGAAAGGAACCGTGTTCCGACAAACTTACCCTCCTTTTAATCCTGGGCGATGAGATCTCGACGCTCCGGATCCTGGGCTTTGGGAGATGTTATAATTGTTTTTTGTATATATAGATTATTTTGTATATATAGATTTGATGTCGGTTCACAAAAACATAACACAAAAATTACGTTACACAAAAAAAATAACACTATCGCTGCGTAAAGTTCGTCAGTCTTCAGTGCACACTGTCCCACAAGCTTAGCTGTCGCTTGATCGTGATACGATCGGGCTGTCTTTCGGCCTTATTCCCTCCCCTTCACACATTCGTGTGCCAAATTGATCGCTGCGGGCCGTGCAACACGATCCCCTATTGTCTAGGTTGTCCGTAGAAGTTTATGTCATTGTTCTTGGCCTAACCAACTTCTCACGTTGGTTACGAACAAGTTCAATTCTGTTGCATCACTAATTTTCCCAAAGTATCTATGGGTCACTACGCCTCTGAACGGATGGCTCGTACATCCTAACAATTTTCAGAAGAATGGCGATCTCGAGTACTGCGGCCACAAACATCACAGTATGCCGTTCTTATGGTTGATACCTCCACGTTTTTTGATTACACTGGCAGCGGTGGTCCGACACATACGATTCTTTCAAGCTGCTATTCGGGTCCTCCTTAAGGACTGTTTGATAGGGTAGGTTGCCCTGGTGTTGTAGACTCCGTGGGCGGATGCCCAAGCCTATGGGAACATGTCCTTTCCTCAGAGCTGGCGGCTTCCGTCAGCAAGACACCAGAATGGATTCTCATCTCCTCTCTAATCGGCTAAGGTCTTTTATACCAGACTAGAGCTATTAATTGGCTGCCGATATGGATCGGATTAACTAAGTGTTCCCACCTAGGATTACTATTTCTCGATATTAGCTATTAGGAGTCAACGGCCAGCTGTTGCACTTTGCCATCTCCCGGGGTATGGTTACCCGAAAATTGCCAAATTTAATTTTCTTCTGGCTTTACCAGCCTGAGTCTGGTTAAAAGATTCGTCGTTGCTATGTGAATCTTTGTATGGGTCTAACAGGTACAGCTGTGATCATGAAAATAGTAGTTAACTTGAGCTCACCACGTTATGCACGAAAATTGAATGATAATCACAATTTATTTCAACGATGTTTTCAAAATAACAATTTACATACTTAATTTTATCAGTTCAGCTGATTTTGTTATTATAAATTATTATTATAGTTTGCACTTCAGGGCTTATTAACAAAAAAATCACAAAATTTGGCCGCTCGTGAAAATAGTAGTGACTACTAAATATTAAAAAAAACTTTACCAAAAACTCCAAAATATCTCAAAAAGTCATAATCTCTTATTATCTAGAATATTATATTTAGTTGAATATCTGTAATTCTGCAACACTTAGGTGCAACGGCGTGGCATGGAATCGATAAGGTCTTGACACCGCTTTACAGGAATGTCATGCTAGGCTTGCTGAACCACCATCCACAGCTGAGTTTTGTTTATTGGTTTTACAATAGATACAGCTCTCTTATCATCCTCCCACAAGTTTTCAAAAGGGCCATGTCATTACATCGATCTCTTGGGATGCAAACCAAGCCTTCGCGTGCTTACTTCTGTGTTATCGTGTTGGAACCAACTGGCAAAAGGTAGCATAGTGTTTTTTAAAATATTTTTCTCCATGATGCCATCTATCTTATGTATCGGAGCAACCCCAGCATAAGAAAAACATGCCCAAATATGATGCTCAGGCCACCGTGTTTAACGGTCTTCTTTGTGAACTTTCGGCAAAATTCCTGGTTAAGTGGACGTCGATCCTACTCTCTAGAACCAGTACCACCAAACAGAAACAAATTTTACTCTTATCAGTCCAAAGTATATTACGCCATTTGTTAATGGGCCAGTCTCCATGGACTTTCCATTCTTGCAACTATGTGCTTCTGTGTCAAAATGGAAACCTTTCTTGGACTTCTGGCAAATAAATTATTATCTCCCAGACGTCTTCGAAGTGTTGGAAGACTAATCGCCAGATTTAGTTCTTTTTTAATCTGCCCTGCAGAAGCAAATATGATGATCGTGGCGGATCGCACAATCTTTCTATCATCTACCCCAGTAATTTTAAGTTTTCACCCCGATTTTCTGGCTTCAATTTATAGTGAATGGCGTTAAATATCATGGTAGATGAGCATCCAAATATGTTTTCAATTTTTTTGTACGTTTTTCCTTCATTTTTTAATTTAACAATTAAATTTCTCATTTTGGGCAAACAGTGCTTGCCACGGCTTACTAAAAAAAATGTTTTTTTAATTTTCATCATTAAAATAATTAACACATATTTTAACTTACTAATGGCGTTCTTAGCTTCTTAAGTTTTTTTTAGAACTTCTCACATCAAGCACTACTATTTTAATGAGCGGCCAATTTAGCTTGCATATTCTAATTATAATCAAAAAGTACTCTTCCCGTGGCAAATCTAACGGAACTTTCCCTCTTTCCTCTTACTTATGTTCCATTCTGAGCAAAAAGTGGAAACGCGTTCCAAGGATAACGATAAAAGTACCGAAAACTTCCTTTCCAATGTTGTTCTAAGTTGCACTACTATTTTCAAGTTCGTAACTGTACTCTAAAAATTGACATACTTTATTACTCCATTTAAAATTTAGTTTTCTTAAAAAAGTGTTCGTACTAGACCACTGCCTTTAACACTTAGTTGTAAGAAGAAAACGTTTGATTTTTACCGTGTTAACAAACAGGTTTACTTAATTTGCTTAATTGCCAGCGATAATCTGATTCTGCAGACGGAGCGCTGATTCTGTGAACGCTGCTGGCCGCCTTTTGTTGCGGAGCGCCAATTTCCGTCACTTTACATACTGCTCTCTGTGATGCAATAGGAAGACTTCAACGGCAGTCAATGTAACAAGAGTCTTATAATTTTTATGTTTCTTGCTTTGACTGCTTGTTACTTTCACAAGCTGTTGCTGCAACTTCGGAAAATTGGAAGTCGCGGCCGAAGCAAAAGCAACATCTGAGCACGCTATTGGACTAATTAAATATTTTCCAAGACATATTGGTTTAGACAATTTCTACAAAATTGTACTATTAAATGTCATAAAAATATTTCAAGTGCATTTATAAGAATATCAGACCTCGCAAATAACTGTCGACCGTTCTCGTTGTCTGCAAATAAATGTATTTTCCTGAGAGCAACCGATGTACCGCGCAGAGCAAAATCGATTTTATAGCCTTGCAGAGGGTATAATGATTTCAGTCAGAAGCTTGCAACGCAGTGAAGGAGACGTTTCCGACCCCATAAAGTATATATATTCTTGATCAGCCTCACTAGACGAGTCGATCTAGCCAAGTCCTTCTGTCCGTCCCTTTCTACGCAAACTAGTCTCTCAGTTTTAAAGCTATCGGCCCGAAACTTTCCCAAAAGTCTTATTTCTTTTGCAGGTAGTATATAAGTCGGAACCAGCCGGATCGGACAACTATATCTTAAAGCTCCCATGGAAATAATCGCAAACAAAAATTCAAAAAATTATATTTTTGGTGCTTTTAACATATAACATCCTACGCTTGGAAATAACATTTTTTAATTAGTTCTGAATTTCAAATTTAATTTTATCAAAATCGGAACGGAAAATCGGAAAATAGGAACGATTGAAAAATTGGTGCGAAAATATTATGAAACAAATTATAGCTTCGGTGTTTTTTGACATATTTTCTTATACTATTGGGAATATCATTTTATGTATTTTTAAATTTAATAATTATAACTGCTAGGGTATACAATCTTCGGCTTGCCGAAGCTAACTTCCTTTCTTAAGAGTCTCTTGCTCAGAGCGAGAACGAGAGAGCATGAACTTTTTTGGTTGTGCTCGCAACGAGAGCGCAAAAAGAAAAACGGTCAAAAGTTATTTGCGAGCTATGAAAAATATATACAGACCTGTTCCACTGTTGTGACTCTGTAAATTTCCGAAAAATTCTCACGAAAACTTTCCGACAAGAATTTGGCTGGCGGACTTAAATCCGACAGTATGAACATTACTTATTTAAAATACTTAGCGATTTCTTTATATGCAAAAAATATTTTTATCATATTTGTGGATGTTTGTTTTGATTTATTATTAATTAATTTGTGGTTGTACGTCAAAACCCGGTATATTCTAACCAATAACATTTTTTTCAACTCCGCCCCTTTTCTGAAATCCTCTCGGATTTTGTAAAAACGGTCTAGGGTTGTCATGGTGCGCAAAAACAGTATTTTGTTGAGATGGGAACTGATCATTTATTATTTTGTTCGTTGAACTTTGGTAAGAAAGATTATTGTTCCGAGATATCAAAAAAAATGTTTTTGCTTAAAGTACCACTGTTACTAGCCAGCCACCATACATTGAAAAATTTAATAAAATACTTCTGTTTGCGATCGGCGACTATACGATGTATCGTATGTATTTATTATAAAATTGTTCTTAGCAGGCTGCGTTTATTAAAATGTATTTCTGCTCACATCAACGATTAGCGACAGTGATGGAATGTTTAGTGTTAGTAAGTGTGAAAAGTATACATCTCTTTGGCTGAAAAACGCAGGCAAAGTTAATTCTTTTGTCAAAAGACTGTCGCTGCTGTCGGCTGTTTTATTTAACACCAAAAGGGGATTTTCCTAAAAAAGAATTACCCAAGAAGTGAGGGAAATTGTATTACGCTTGAGGGAAATTCGACAATGTTAACGAACTCACTTCCGAGTGGAAACTGGAACAGGCCCGATAAATTCTAGAAGTTTTAAAAACGAGCGAAGCAAAAGGAGAAAGAAGAAGCGCGAAGCTTTTTAATTACTACTTACTTTATTAGCGAAAATGTTTATTTGCTTCTGTTTTGCCTTTTACTTCCAACTGAAATCAAAACTTGACTGGCTTCTTCCTTTGACTATCGTCAGCAGTTCTCGTATTTTTCCTTAACTTTGTTCTTAATTATTTACATATTTAAAATTCTAGAAACTTAATAATTTTCATGGGTCTTGAACTATAAGGACTTTTTAACCGAACTGTGGATAGCAGTCCGCGTAGTGCCGAAGCACACTACTATGGTCTAGGCGACTACTATACATACACGTAAAAATGAAAATCTGATGTGATAGTTTCTACACGACTAAAGTTACAACATACTTCTCTTATATGTCATTGTAAAGATAATTGAAAAAAACATATCACGATACCTTTACTAAAACTTAGTTATATACAAAAACACAGTTCGACAAAAAAAGGACAAGACTGAACGGTTCAAAATTAGAAAGGATTTTACCGGTAGATTACGACCCAAAACTTATATTCATGTTCAGAATAACTAAGCGTTTGGGTTTGGGTTTGAAAGATATAACTTTCTATCGGTACCAAACAAGTAAGATTTATAAGTAAAAAAAAGGGGCAAAATGGCGGGGCATAGGCAAAAATGGTACATTTAATTAGCAATGGTACTAAAAAATGCATGTTAAAAAAACAAGTCAAAAGAATTTACTTCAGTATCAAAATATTTTGTTTAATAGTTTCCCTGACAATATTATTTTCTATAAAGGCTTTAAAATATTGTACAAAAACTTTTACTACGCTTTTTTTCAGTGAAAAAAGTTGGTTCCTGTATTGATACTCCTTGGCATTGCGTCACCCAAAATTGCCATTCGCGAAGTACTTGCCCCTGCAAGAATTACCATCACAAGTGCCATTCTCTTTCTTATACGCTATTTGCTATCTAAGGAATTTCAACTGCCGAAGACCAAGAACAGTTTTATAATCACTAGTCATATTGCTCAATTACTATAAGATAGATATATGTAAAACAAACGATTTTTGAGAACTTTTGTTTAATTCGCATTTTTTATGCAAGCATGACAAACGGCGCTTCAAAACTAAAAATGCGTTTATCTCGAATTTCTATTATGTTAGATGTGCCACACTTCTAGTAAATAAACGATATATAATATAAATGTTTACGTCAAAAGGGCGTTTAATTTCAGCAGGCAGTGTCGAGCGGCAGTTTTATCCAGATGTCTACATCTCGCACTGCCGTCCGCTCTCCCTCTCCATCTCTCCCTTAAGTCTCCGCTCTGCTATGGAGCGCTTAAGTTAAGTTAGGCTTAATCAGTTCATGTTTCAAAGTGTACTAATAAACACCTACGCACGTCGCGTAAAAAACCCCAAAATACTCCCGTCGTTTTTGGGTACCATTCGAACTTGGGGCTTCACCTATTTCATCGATCAAGCCGCACCGCCCCAACATTTTGGTCCTTCGAGCCGGATTTCAAAATCTTTGGACTTTCCTCTCCTGGAGTTTCCTTTGATTTTGTCACAGCAGGCTTGAAACGCTCCAGATACGTTCCACTTACTATAATTGCCGGTCATACAGCCAGTTTTTCGAACCCTATTTCGACTAACTTTCTGTACGATATATTGCCTAAATCCAAAACTGATTAATCCGACGCAACGGCATTAAATATATGTATTTCGCTAACGTCGCTAACGATTTAGCGTCGCTTGTGAACGGTTGTGTTTACTCTTGTGCTCTGAATTTTTGTCTATTCTGTGATTTTTTGCGAGTGTTTTGTGTTTGTTTATTAACAAAGCTTAGTCAAACCGCTGGGTTAGTGTGTTTAGTGTTTTTTACTAGATCTCCCAGTGATTATAGTTATTTTAACATTTATATTAGATTTTTTTAATCTCCTAGCTTTGTTAGTGTAATTCTTATACTCACTAAACTTGCTAAAACTCTTTGATTCTCACTCTCTCTCCCGCTCTATATTACAACTGTAACTTAAACTCTCTCTGAACCTGCCAAATTTCTGGTAGACTTTTGGTGTGCTATTCTCTTGTCTCTCTCTCTCTCTCTCTTTTGCTTGCTTTACATTGTAACTGTTCCTGCGTAAAGTTGTCAGTGTCCCACAAGCAACGCTCAATCGATAGAAGATTTTTTCTCTCGTGCTCTCTTACATTTAAATTATTACGCGATCTCGCGCTCTTATTTTTTTTCGTGTTTTGTGCCTTTGTGGTTTTGGAATTTGATCCCAGTGTCAAATTTACTCGAGGTATTTTTCATATATTATTTTATTTTATTTAATATCCTTAAAATGGCTCTTGTCTGCTCTAAGAAAAATTGTAATCTTTCGTCTTCAACTAAAGACCCTTTTATTTTCTGCTGGCTCTGCGAGTCGATAATGCACGTTAAATGCGCAGGATTTACTGGTAGAGTCAAAGACTTCATTGATCAGAATTCTGGACTCATGTGGTCATGTGGATCCTGCAAGGAAATGATTGTTGAGATGAGCGGCTTTATGAAGCAGACTCGAGACAGCTTTTTGAATCTCTCTGGTGCTTTTAAACAGCTCAATGATCAATCAATTAATAAAAAATTACTAACTGAGTCGCCTAAACGTAAAAAAACCAGCTTAGCGGCAGTAAATACGGTCACGGTATCCACCCCAAATCCGAACTTGGTGGCTGCAGCAGTCTCTGTTGACACTGTGGTAAGTGAACCTACTGCGCCTATGGATACAGCTGTTTTAGGTGAAGTCACTGCTTCTCGAAGTCGGGTGGTACAAAAACCTTCAGTGCCGGCTACGTTGCCGACCGTTCCTATAGGTACAGAAGTTACCGTTTCTGGCTCTCAGCTTAGTGAGGTGCAATCTGCTGCTGGGGGACGTAAGAAATTATCAGTTGTGCCACATAGAAAACAATTATTTGTTTCGAGATTCACCACAGATACCACATCTAAGGATGTTTTGGAATTTATTCGTGAAAAATTCCCATCCGAGAATATTTCAGTTGAACAATTTAAGTTTTCATATGCTCGTAGTATATCGTCGTTTAAAATATTTGCTCCGCCTGATGTGTTTAAGGTACTACTTTCTGAAAGCTTTTGGCTTAATGATGATTTAGTAATAAAAGAATTTGTTCCCAATAAACCGAGAACAAATAACAGACCTTCCACTGTGCCAAAAAACTAAAAAGTTTATTTTTGGCTTATCAAAATGTTAGGGGACTAAATATGAAGCTACCCAAGCTTTATGCTGACTCCTCTGCATTTACTGCTGATATTTTGGCTTTTACGGAAACTTGGCTGAAACCAGAGATATCTGACAATGAAGTTCTGTCGAACAATTTTAATGCCTATAGGACCGATCGCTCCTCACGTAGGGGAGGCGGTGTGCTGATTGCCGTTAGCACTAGCCTAACATCCGAGAGAATTCACTCTGATACTCCTAATGAAATTGAATTTGTTAGTGTGAAAGTTTCCTTGCAATCATTCTCAATATTTGTTACATGTTCCTATATTTCACCTGGCTCTGATTTAATAATTTATGAGCACCACCTGTCTGCGATAAAATCGGTTCTATCCCTTCTTTCAAACAGTGACCTTTTGATTGTTTTGGTTGACTTTAATCTCCCTGATATTTCTTGGTCTCCTCCTACTGACTCACTAGTCGCTATACCTCTATCCGCCAATGATTTTGTAGATGGTCTTCTAGAATTATCGTTACAGCAAGTAAGCTTTATACGGAATTCATTAAATAGACAACTAGATCTTGTGTTTGTTTCAGACCCGTCTGAAGTCACGGTATCTAGAATTGACGCTCTTGTGGTACCTGAAGACCGATATCATCCAACAATGGAATTGACAATCTGCCTCCCATGTGTTGATACCCTCTCTCCTTTAGTTTCTCAAACTAAAGTGAGATGTTTCCGAAAATGTAACTATATAACACTTAACGACATGATTTCTCAATATAATTGGACAGAATTGTACAATTGTATGGATATTGAAAGTGCCACTGAACACTTCTATATAGTGTTAAATACCTTTTTTAATGAATGCGTTCCTGATAGGTTTCCTTCAAAGACAAACAGGCCACCTTGGTTTACCAATGCGCTTCAAAGACTTAAAAACCTTAAGACAAACACTTATAAAAAGTATAAGAAATCGGGTAAGCCATCTGATTTTTCGAAATATGTGGTGGCTCGTTCGGATTTTAATGTTCTCAATAGTCATTGCTATTCTATGTATTTAAGTCGATGTAAATTCTGAAATTGCTGATTTATTTGCCGAGTTTTTCCAAACTACTTATAGTTCGGCTGCTTGGTCAAATTCTAACTACCCTAATCCCTTAAATAAGGCAAATTGTATCTTTACCTCTGAAATTACGGAAATTTCTCTCGTAAGAGACTTAGAAAAAACAACGCCAACTTATTCTCCCGGTCCTGATGGACTCCCCGGGTGTGTGCTTAAGTTTTGTGCGTCAACCATATGTAAACCGATTCTTAAACTTTTTAATTTGTCTATTTCATCGTCAGTTTTTCATACTATCTGGAAGGACTCTTTTATCATTCCACTTCACAAAAAGGGTGCGAAGGCGGATGCCCAGAATTACAGTGGTATTTCTAAATTGTCGGCAATTCCTAAAGCATTTGAACGTATTATTACTTCTCATTTGCAACATTTATGTTCCTCGCTAATATCACCGTTTCAGCACGGTTTTGTTAAGCGAAGATCGACCGCCACCAACCTTCTGGAATTGTCATATATTGTAATAAATGGATTTAAGAATAAAATGCAGACTGACGTTATATACACAGATTTTAGTAAGGCCTTTGACTCTGTCAACCACTCTCTTCTCTTATTCAAATTAAATCAGCTTGGGTTTCCATGTAATCTATTAACTCGGATTTCAAGTTATTTGAATGGTAGGACTCAGAGGGTTATATTCAAGACTGATCTATGTGACATCTGGAGTGCCTCAGGGTAGTCATTTGGGCCCTTTGCTGTTTACTTTGTTTATTAACGATCTTCCCTCTATCATAACACACTCTCGTGTACTAATGTATGCTGATGATGTTAAGCTTTGTTTATCACATAGTGATATAGCGTCGGGTTTCAACTTACAGTCAGATATTGATTTTTTTCAGGGATGGTGTGAGTATAATCTTTTAAATTTGAACTGCCTTAAATGCAACGTTATGACTTTTCATAGGGGTACTCCTACTTTTGTTAGTTACTCTCTTCAAAATACGCCACTCGACCGTGTATATTCAGTTAATGACTTAGGCGTTCTTCTGGACCCAAAACTTAAATTTGACTGCCACATAATGTCCACTGTCAGCAAGGCCATGAGGGTTCTTGGGTTTATAAAGAGTTGGTCAAATGAATTTGATGACCCTTATACAACCAAATTATTATTTACCTCCCTTGTCCGTCCTATTTTGGAATAGTGTTCTTCGGTTTGGAGTCTACAATATCAATTGCATATTGACCGTATTGAGTCGGTACAAAAAAAATTTCTTCTCTTTGCCCTTCGTAGTTTGAACTGGGATCAAAACATAAGGCTACCTTCCTATCAGAGTAGATTACTATTGCTTAATTTACCTACCCTTGCAAATCGTAGAACAATGCTTGGTATATTTTTTGGTAAAATCTTATAAGAGGTGATATTGATTCTGTAGAACTTGTAAACCGCCTAACTTTCAATGTTCCTCTTAGACTAACACGAAATTATTATCCCCTAAATTTGCCACGATGTACATCTAATTTTTGTCTGCACGAGCCCTTTCGCGTTCTATGTAATAATTATAACAACCTTTATCATTTAATTTGCACTTCAACTTCTATCCCGGTATTAAAAACTAATATTTTAACTCATTTGCTTCATTCTTAGATGCTTCTTTTATTTTCATTTGTGTCCCATCTCTATTTGTTTTTTGTATCTTCCTCGCGAACTCGTATTTTTTGCCCAAATTGATAAAAGGGCCCCGCGCGTAACAAGCACGTGCTTGGTGTCGTTGGGCCACTTGTTTGTACTGCTCGTAGTGCATCAACGTCCATCATTATTATTATTCATATTAATAAAGCAAAAATAAGTAGCTCTGGCATTCACTACTTTAAGTGGTTTTGAAAGGTTGTAAATCAAATGAGCAAAATGTTGTAAAAATATATAGTATATTCTGCAGTATGCTTTTTCGAAGCTTTAAATGTTGTATTGAAAACGTATTTAAACGAAATTTCCAAAGTGATGTGGACTTATCCCAAAAAAGTGCACAGTTAATCTAATCATTCCTATGGCAGCTATATGATATAGCTGTCCGATTCGCGATATTTTTATACTCAATAAAGGTTTTTATAAAAAAGCAACGATTGCTTAAGTTTTACTTTGATATATTTAAAATTAAGGGAATTTTTCCCAAAAAAAGGGGTCAATTTTCCAATAGTGCACAGGTTGCATGTTTAGATCGGCGTTCGACATACATTTAAGGGTGGCAGCTCGAACTCCTTGGCAATGAGTCTGGAAACTGGCCAATGTCAGCTCTTGTGTACGGCTTGGAACTAATAGGTGTTAAGGATCAAGGAGCTGAGCGCAAAACGTTAAAGTGCCGGTGAATGTCTTGGCCGCCAAGAAAGGTAAGGCGCCAAACCTTGGAAATACTCGTATTAGAAAAGATCTCAAGGGTTTCCGGCCTTTAGAAATGGCAGCAGAACCCTGAGATCCTCGATCGTCCTAGTAGGGTTGGTAGTACAAGCGCACTTGACACCCAAAGGCGACACAGGATCCAAACTGCCTTAGGAACATCGCGGAGCTTGGCAAGATTTTCGACGAAGTTCTCAGCGCAGTCAACGATAAACAGGTCCGGCACAACTGTTGCGATGAAGACGAATCTGTCGAAACTGATAGACTTGCAATCAATAGTATTCTAGCGTTGCTAAGGAGCAGGAGCAAGAGACGGAGATGGTACGACCAAAATGTATGCAAGGAATAGATATTGGGTAGAAAACCGTCGATAGGAAGCAGCAATCCCAGAAGGTCCGAAAAAATGATTGAGGGATCCGGTTAAATGCCTTTATTAATTTAACAAAAATAACATTACACAAAACTTAATTTGATATTGTAGCTATAACTATAAACTGGTCAAACTTTAGATCTCTTGATCTTCTTTCCTTATTCTTTGCATCGGATCATTAATCCATTTGAAGGCGACAAATGTTCAGTTCTCGGGAAAAGTTCCCGAGAAAATTGATAATTGGAAAAAAACAGAGGAAAATCACCTTAATAGAGTATTTAAGTGATTTGTTCCGTCATTGAGATTTTTTAACGACGATCTCTTATCCACTCGAAATAATAAAGCGGAGAGCACTAATTAAACTGTATAATAATATTTATTGAATGGAAATGAAATTGGATGATTAAAAGGAATACCAATGCCAAGTGCCACCCGCCTTTGACAATTGACGGAGCGAAAGCTCTCGATTTAAAAATGCTAAAGATATGTTAGGCCTTTTGATGTCGAGCAGCCGAGAATGATTCTGCCTGCGACCATCGAATGCGATAAGAAAATATAATAAATATATAAGCTTATTAAGCTTTTTTTATAAAGCTAGGTGGCGGCTGCAGCCTAATCCGACATGACTCACTTCTTAATTTTGTTGCAATAAAGATTTCGGCACACCAAATTCTTAAAAATATGGACGCCATTAACGAGCGAAAAATGTTGACGTCACAGTTGGCAGTTCGTAAACGGTAGTTCTCGCCCAAAATTAAGAGCGAAATGACCCCATTGAATCACTTCAATACATTTAAGTTAGTGGGCGAGTTGTTAGCTGCGGGAGCAAGATTGAACGAGATGGACAAAATTTAAGATTTGTGGCCGACGTTACCTACATCATACGATGGGGTGATTACAGCAATTGAAACACTGACCGAAGAGATCTTGACTTCGGCATTCTCAAAAATACACTGCTTGACCTCGAAATTAAAATAAATAGCGACAGTTACTAGCATGTGATGAAAGCTCTAATTCCAACTAATAGTAGCAATATAAAAAACAAAGAATTTAAAAACCGGGTGACTTAACGGAAGACAGTTTTTAAAAATAAAGCTAAACCAAAATTAAAATTTCATCACTGTAGTAGGGGGGGACACATGAAAAAAAAATTATCCAATATTATCCATTGAATATCGCTGCTCCACCAAGCGAGGATTTGGAGGATGTCCTTTATAGCAAAGAGGCTTCCGAAAATTTAATTTTTGTAAAATGCCTACAAGCAGATGAGATATCGTTTGAGTTCAATAAGGATGGCTTAATTATTTTTCAGCATGGGGTAGTAGTTGCAAAAAATGCAGGTACTTTGCAAAATATACCTATTATTGAATACCAATCATATACAGTAAACGTACAAAATAAAGATAGTTTTCGATCATGGCATGAGAGGTTTGGACACATCAGTAATGCAAAATTACTGGAAAAAATAAAAATAACTTGTTCAGCGATAATAGTCTTCTTGGTAATTTACAATTGTCTCAATCACCTGCCACAATAAGTGATAGCAACAACTATGTCATATATGTAGACCAATTTACACTTTCTTGTGTTACCATTTCAATAAAGCAGAAATCAGATGTATTTATAATGTTCAAAGATTTTTTTGAAAAGAGTGAGGCACATTTTAATCTTATAACATTTAACTTGTATGAAATACTTGCTTGCCATACTTGTTGGTTATGATCCAAATGGTTTTAAGTTATGGGATTCTGTAAGTAAACCAACATGTTTAACCTAAGATCTGTTAAAAATGAAGAATTCCTGAATGAAAGTGTAAATGTATTGACCAAACAACATTCGTTGAGTTCTAGATTTAAACTGTTTATTTATATCAATTGTATGAACTTATTATTTATGTGAATTTGTGTTCAGAGTGCAAAACACTTTGCAAAAGGCCAGGAAACCTTACGCTATACGGTACCTTACAATTTTTAGTTTTCTTAATTTATAATTTAAAATTCAAACATTCATACACAGATGTATTACTTTAAGACATATTTTTAATGTGCGTTTTTTTAACTAACCATGCTTTCCGGTATGACAATACCTTGCAATTGCGGTTTTATATTTTTTTTTTTACAATGTACAAATAGGGTAACATCCATTATTATTACTAAAATCAACGATGTGTATCCGGAAAGTTGTTGAAACTGTAGTTATTTTAATTCAAGCTTTGAGTTTTCAAATAATTTAGTATATTTTTAAAGCGGTTTATTTCGTCAGTATGATTAATAATTGGTGAGTCTAATTGGTTCCAAACAATCTTGGGTATTTCGGTAATGTCTCCTATAAATGACAAAGACAACGCTCCGTGATTTTCTGATTCTAGACTGTGGTGAGCAATTATAATCTTATCATTAACTCGAGCAGTGCAATCCGACCTTATTGCTAAAATCCCTTGTTCCGGCAAATCTACTATTTCTATCTAGCTTATGTATTATCCTTAACCTTAAAAGCCAACTACTTTTTCTTTCTAACTCTATCCAATACGACTTGCTCTCGACAATTGATTTGTGTATGCAATTTGATGCTCTATTTAGTTTAAGAGGCTTTAATTCACAACTGCCATCGCTAGCAATACTCCATGGCCAACATCCTTCACAAACTCTTTTATTAGATTGCCACATTTGGCACTTGTTGAGGGTGGATTCTTTCATAAAGTAATATGCATCTATCTCGAAGTTATAAACTAAATACTGAACATCGACGTGTTCCATTATCATCCGTTCTTCAAATTTAACAGGTATTGGAACAACTCTAAATACCCTTCAGTTCTGCAGTAGGGACGAGGTGACATCCCTTCAGTTCCAAAAAAAAAAAAGTTTCACTTGTAAATCACCTTGTGAATCCCGTGGGACATGTCCTCATGCACAAGTGAAGAACAAGTGACACTCCATATAGACAATTGTATGGGATGTCCGCATTTTCACAAGTGAAAATTCAAATGAAAATTTTTCGAAGTCCCACGGGACTTAACTTGTTCCTTATACTCATTTGTCTTATTGCCTGTCACGTGCCGATGACACGTCCCACGTGAAATCATTTTTGAAATTCAGAATATTTCCAATGAGTTTTCACTTATGAAATAACTTGCAAGTGACACGTCCCAAGTGAAATAACTTGTGAAATTCAGAAATTTTTCCATGAGTTTTCACTTATGAAAATATAGAATTCAAAATACTGTCACGTAGTTTTCTGGCTGGGGTAAAACCTCAATAGGGGCCAAGGATCCTATACAAGAAATTTATATAGAAGGGTTGAACATGTAGTATAAATTTGTATGGCAGGTGGCAGCACGAGGTACTGAGAGAGCGATCGCACTGCTTGGTGGTGAACTTAGGGGGATCCCGCTAAGAACGCCATCTGGTGGCAGAGCGAGGTACTGAGAGGGCGATCGCACTGCTTGGTGGTGAACTTGAGGGGGATCCCGCTGAGAACGCCCTCTAGTGGCAGAGCGAGGTACTGCGAGGGCGATCGCACTGCTTGGTGGTGAACTTGAATGACTCCGACTGGAGTTGGCTACGGGGATTCCGCCGGGCGTGGACGGCGGGGTTTATCTACTCCGGGTGATCTTGGATCCAAGGGGGTCCTACACTCCGGATATTCTCGGAATCTACCAGGTTTCTACACTCCGGATACTCTCGGAGACTACTAGGTTTTTACACTCCGGATGCTTTCGGAGGCTACTAGGTTTCTACACTCCTGATACTCTCGGCGACTACGAGATTTCTACTCTCCGGATGTTCTCGGAGTTTACGAAGTTTCTACACTCGGGATACTCTCGGAGACTACTAGGTTTCTACACTCCGGATACTCTCGGACACTACTAAGTTTCTACACTCCGGTTACTCTCGGAGGCTACCAGGTTTCTACACTCCGGATACTCTCGGAGACTACGAGGATTCTACACTCCGGTTGTTCTCAGAGTCTACGGGGGTTCTACACTCCGGATATTCTCGGAATCTACTGGGTTTCTATACTCCAGATACTCTCGGAGACTACTAGGTTTCTACACTCCGGATACTCTCGGAGACTACTAGGTTTCTACCAGAGAACGTCAAGGGTGTCACTTTTTGGCACCCGAATCACACTTATAAGTTTGAAGTGCTTGGCGCACTCACAAACAACAAGAATAGAATAACACACCCAAACGCACAAATCGCTTTCCGCGTTTCGTGTTTTTGCATTTCGTCACTCACTCAAACAGTAAGCGTAGATTCTATTTCAACAGACACTCAAAACTTTTGCGCAGATAAGTGAACTGCACAGTGCACCCAAAGCAAATGTACCAAAAGCAACGGTAGATCACAAAAAGCAATGCGCAATAATGGGCTGTGAGCGAAACACTCATGTTTTACAGTTATGATTTCGAGTCTCTTTAACTTGTATGTATGCATGATCGCTGGTTTGTTTTTTGGTCGCTTGATTTCAGTTGTTAGTTGAAGCCTTAGAAGGAATAAGCAAAATGACTGAAACGCCGGACTCCAAAAAAAGTAAAATTAATTGCGGAACGTACACTTTAACACAAAAACATAAAGGAATAAGTGTTATGTGGAACATTTTACATTCTATTCTTAAAGAAGACGAAAGTGCCGTGGAGGGGTGGCTATTTTGCAGCACCTGTCGAAAAGTTCTCAAAGTTGTGGCTGGCCACACATCAAATTTGTCTCGGCATAAATGTTGTATGACATTAAGCCAACCAAGAGAAGTGACGAAAGTGTCGGCAACAGACAAAGCAGAAGCTATTGAAAAATGCAGTCAATGGATTGTCGAAGATTGTCAGCCGTTTTCATCAGTGGCCGGGCCCGGATATAAAAGCATGGTGCAGTTTTTTATCAAAATTGGTGCCGCCTATGGGGATCACATAGATGTGGATGACTTGCTGCCTAGTCCATCAACGTTAAGTCGAAAGGTCCACAAAGACGCTGAAGAAAAAAAAGGGTTGATATCATCGGAAATTCAAATTGCAGCAGATACTGCAGAATTAGCTGCCACCGTTGATATGTGATCTGACCAATATCTACAACGAAACTTCTTGGGCATCACAATTCATTATCTTAAAAACAATGTTCTTTGTGATTTAATTTTGGGCCTTAAGTCAATGGAATCACAGAAAAGCAGCGGAGAAAACATTTTAACTAAAATTAAAAAAGTCTTCTCAAAATTTAATATTGAAAACATTGACGTGATCATATTTGCAACAGATAGGGGCAGCAACATGATAAAAGCATTAGAAAACAACATCAGGCTTAACTGCAGCAGTCATCTTTTAAACAATTGTTTAGAACAATCATTTTCAGAAACAACGGATCTAATCGAAACAGTGACGACACGCTAAAAAATTGTTAGGTACTTCAAAAAAGCCAATTTGCAGCATAAATTAAACACATCTCTAAAGAGTTCATGCCCAACAAGGTGGAACTCAAACTACGCAATGCTGAAATCTATCGACGATAATTGGGTGGCTGTCTACAATATATTAAGCGAGAAAGGGGCCGAAAGATTGATGGATGTCAATAGGTCAACATTAAAAATGTTAGTTGGGTTGCTGGAATCCTTCGAGAACTTCAAGAACTTCAAACTTGCAGCTCGCCTTCAATTTGTTTTGTGCTGCCTTCAATTACAAAAATGTGCTATGCGAGCCAAATATATCAGACATCTCATCAATTGCAACATTAAAAGAAACAATAAAAACAAAAGTTGTTGGCATATGGACAGCAAATTTGACCATATGGCACAAGGTGGCGTTTTTTTTGTATCCCCCGGCTGCACATATGCAGGATACAGACCTGGCCGACATTAAACAGCAGTGTGTTTCAGAAATGTTAAAAATTTGTATTTCATAAGAAAGTGATACAATCCATGTTTCTAGTCCTTACACGTCCTGCACAGAAATGTCCACTTTATCAGAGCCGTCACCAAGCATAAGATCTGTTTCAAAACCAGAATTTTTTTTCCCAACATTAGTTGCTGCACCATCTAATAAGAACTCTAGAGAATCCCCAATAGAAGAAATATAACAATATTCTAGAGAAAGGGTTAGGGTGTTTCAAAACCAGAATTTTTTTTCCCAACATTAGTTGCTGCACCATCTAATAAGAACTCTAGAGAATCCCCAATAGAAGAAATATAACAATATTCTAGAGAAAGGGTTATTTTAAGTCATGATTTCGATGTACTGCAGTGGTGGATAGTAAATGAAAACCGTTACCCTCTTCTGTCAAAGGTGGCATTGAAGTTTCTTTCAATACCTGCAAGTAGTGCACCGGCTGAAAGAGTATTTTCATTAGCAGGCAATGTCATTACTGAAAAGCGGAATAGGTTGGGACCAACATCTATTGACAGTTGACTATTTTTGCACTCTTATTACAAGCATATTAACAAATCACAATAAGTTATATTTACCTTTTTTATAATTCACATGCTCAATTTCATTCATTCTTTTTTTTTATTTAATACTAGTCATTGGAGACAAAATTTCATTATCATATTTTTAAGCATGTTGTAAGACCTAGTCATTGAAGACGCATTCACTTGTAATAATTATAAGCATTTGTTACTTTCATATTTGTCACTAAAGACTGAACTATTAACGACTGAATTACCTGTTCCTTTATCTGTATAAACGATCTCAAATTCATATAAAATATGTAATGACTTTCTTGAAAACATTAAAATTAAATACACGCAATGAAGCAGCTTTTATTTTCATCTCACATATATGTATGCAAATTAAGTTTCTCACTAGTGAATTGATTAAAAAAATTTATTTTTATTTTTAACAATCACTTATTCACTATTACAATTTTACAATAGGTCGAACTTATTTAATTCACTGCTCTTGTATTTATTCTCGAATATTTGTTCTGCTCGATTCGGATCTCAAAAACGGACTGCCTGCTCTCTAGTTCAATGATCAATAATCAAACCTCGGCTTAAGAGATTTTATCCCCAAAAATTGATAAAGAGAATGACTCAAGAGAGTCGGAAAATAGGATGATGCAATTTGCCAATTAAATTCGAAGTCCAATCTTGGCCGGAAATTGGTGTTTACATTAGCGGAGTTTAGGGACCGCTTTGGGGATCTTTTTGTTTACGTTAGCGGACTCGGGACTCGCTTTGGGGATCTTTTGTTTACGTTAGCGGACTCAGGGCTCGCTTGGGTCTCCGATTGTTTACAATATCGGTTTGGATGTTTACAGCATCCGTTTGATTCGGACTGCGTGAAATTGATCTGGGTGGGAATGATTTGGAGGCCTGCTTGGCAGAAATAGCTGACCACGGATTTATCTCGGGTCTGTCAGAGTTCTTTGGAAATTAGCTCTCGGCTCAAAGTTGTTTATAAATTGGGTAAGAGCCCCTAAATAATGTGTCATATAACTCCCCCCATTCTAAATTGAATCGTCCCGATTCATTGGAACTGTTGGGTATATTGAATGTAATTGATTGGTTAATTCGACAATGATATTTTCTTCTAGGGTATTTTCATTGTCGGGTGTATTATTTATCTCAATATCGGAAATATTGCTTTCTGGTTCGATTTCTATACGAATTTGCCATGGTTTGAATATTAAAAATTTTCTTAACTTGATTATAATCATAATAATTAAATATATTAATGCTAATATGATTAATATTAACGTAATTGGTATTTGAGTTTGTTTAATTTGAATAAATGGATTTAGTACGTTAATATTATCAAATGAGAGTTCCGAATCATTAGATATAATATATTCGGATATTAAAAAATCTGTATATTTTCGAGCTGTGATGTATTCCAATATCTTATTGTCTACATTGGTGTAGGAAATATTATTAATTATAGAGGTGCCATTAAAAGTAATTAAATATGACCCATTTAAATGAGTGTCATTAACTGTATTTTCTCCATTTACAAAAATGGCTCCATCTTGGATTACATCTACTTTTTTATTTTTTTCTCTGATTTTGTTACAAAAAGATTTTTCTCCATTTAGTAATCTGGTGAAACAAGAACCTTCTGGGTTAAGTGTGCAATAATTGTTAAATATTTCTGTCTTAAAATTAGACATTACATAGTACTTATTTCTACATTTTGCGACGTGATTATCAATTAATAATTTTCCATCATCATGTGAAATGGATCTTGAATTGTAGACGTCACAGCGATCGGTAATAATAGGGTATTTTATGTAAATTATAATAAGATCTTGATGCAAAGCGATTTTAAATTCAGATATATCTAAAAGGTCTGTTATAACTACAGGTCTATTTTCGTGTTTATAAATTTCTTGTATATCGTCGTTGTTTAGAATTTTAGTATTAAATACATCGATTTTGGCGAGTGTAATTGTGTCCATTAAATTCATAAGATCGTAAGTAAGCAAACGCAGACGATATTTTCTAAGCGGAATTTCTTGATCTTTAAAGGCTGTTTTGAATTCTTCAGATAAAGATTTTATCTCTTTAAATATTTTAGAATTAATAACGTATTGATCGTTATTATTTTGTATTAAATCATCGATTTTATTTTGAACAGTTATGAAATCATCATGATCTGGTGTTCCCGCTATCCATTTCCAAATGGTGCCTATTTCATTAATGCCTCTTTTCGATCTACTGGGTATAATTTGGGAGATAAGTATTTGGATAATTTTTAAATCGTGGGATATTTCCCAAAGAAAATTGTTGCTGTCGTGACTCTTCAGAAATTCTGTTTCAAGATTAATTATATCTCTATAAAGACTTATATTAGTTATATGAAATAAATCTGCGTATGATTCATAAATAAGAACATCTTTGGTATCCTTGTAAAGAAGGAAATCATGGTTCGTGTAATCCATAATTTCGGATTTGGTTTTAGCTACCAGCAGTAATAAGTACATTACTGAAATCATTATCTGTAATTTGAAACAAATTATTTTACATTATCTTTATGAATCGTACGGTTTCTGTTATTTATAATAACTTTATTAGGGAGATTTTCCTTAACTACTTGTTTTTTGTATCTAGAATTTAGCTTGTTTCTTTCCCCATGTTTCTTTTCGTAAATTACCTCTCCTACGTGATAATTCTTATTTTGTCTATCTTTATTGTGGGAATGCAACATTTTCTCTTGAGCTTGTTGCAATAATTTAGGCATATCTTCGTGTTTGATTTTATTAAATAGTATGTCAAAAGGTCGTTGGTTGGTTATTGAGTGAATTGTTAAATTATATTTTTGTGCTGCTTTAATAATAATTTCGGAATAATCAACTAAATTAAGCTCATCTTTAATGCAGCGAGCAATTTCTGTTAAAGTAGAGTGTGCCCTTTCTATTTGTCCGTTGGACGTACTATGTCGAGGATCTGCAAAGAATAGAGATATCCCATTTCTTTGAGCAAAGGATTTGAATTGGGATGAAGAGAAACTTGGTTCGTTATCTATCATCAAAGATTTGGCTAATGGAAATTGTTGTAAAATTTCTGAAACTTTATTTTCTATATTTAGTTTGTTAGGGATTTCTTTTACGACCAAATATTTCGAATAGGAATCTATACAAGTAATGAATATAAGATTTTGGGCGTAATATATGTCAAGATGCAAATTTTCACCTTCTCTTTCTGGAATAGGCGCTTGACCGATAGGAATCTGTACTGGGTGTCTGTTGTATTTGTTTTGATTGCAGATTGTGCAATTCTTTATAAATTCCTTAAGCTTTTTGTATAAATTAGGCCAATAATAGAGTCTAGTTATTTGCTTATAATTTTCATCAAGCCCTCTATGAGCTCTACAATGAGTTTCTGTGATAATCACGGATCTGTCTTCAGCGTCTTCGACATCCTGGACAAATGTCTTAGTGTATAAAAATGTGTTTATAAAATTGTCTTTAAGTGGTTTTTGAATTCTATAAAAATCTTCTAGAGTACAGTGAACTCCTATTGTTATATTGGGTGGAATATATTCTCTTAATATTGATATTAAATTTTCTGGAGTATCATACTCTATTATATGTCTAGTATTTCCGAATACATTAATCGACTCATGTATTGTATACCTCCCCGTTGCTATTAGCAATTGTTGCTTAAATTGGTTTAAGGGTTTTCGGGTTTCTTGTATAACATTCTCAAAACTACTCTCTGCTGAATGCTGAGTATTTTGATCTGAGACCGATTCATTACTTTCCGTTAAGTTATTAATTTGTATCCTTTATAAAGCGTCCGCAACAACATTTGTTGCTCCTGGCTTATAAATTATTTTGGGTGAATAGCTTTCAATAAAAGAATACCATCTTTTCATTTCGATATTTGGATTTTTTTGAGAAATGGAAAATGAAAGAGGTTGGTGATCGGTATAGATCTCGATGTTGTTAACCCCATATAAGTAATTACGAAGGGTTTTAAAAGCCCATACTATGGCTAAAAGTTCCTTTTTATTTGTCGCGTATAATTGTTCAGTTTTGGTTAGAGTTTTTGAAATAAATGTGATTGGTTTTCCTTCCTGAGAAAGAACCGCACCAATTGCTAAGTCAGACGCGTCAGTTGTTAGGGTAAATTTTTTATTATAGTCCGGTTGTACTAGTTCTACTTGTGCAATTAAATTTTCTTTGAGCTCGTTAAAAGCTCTTACAGCTGAATCATCAAACTGTATTAAAGTTTTACGTGATGCTTTTTTAGATACTTTGCCGTTTTGGCCTTCTAAATATTTTGTTAATGGTTTAGCTATCTTTGCATAATTTTGCACAAATTTCCTGTAATATCCTGTAAGGCCTAGGAAGCTTCTAAGCTCTCGAATATTTTTAGGGATCGGATATTTTACAATTGTTGAAATTTTTTCGGGATCGGTTTTGATCACATTGTGAGAAACAACGTAACCGAGAAAGTTTGTTTCTAATTTAAAGAACTTTGATTTTTCAATCGAAATTTTCATGTTTGCGTTCAGCAAAATTTTAATAATGACAATTAGGTCTTTGTAATGTTGCTCAATTGTTTTTGAAAATATGATTATGTCATCCATATAAACATGACATGTTTTACCCACTTGCTCTCTCAAAATATCGTCCATCGCTCGTTGGAATATTCTAGGAGCGTTTGTCAAACCGAAAGGCATTCTTAGGAATTCGTATTTCCCATTATTTATTGAAAATGAGGTTTTTTGTATGTCAGGTTCGTTCATGAGAATCTGATGAAATCCATATTCCAAGTCAATTGTTGAAAAGTATTTGGCTTTTCCGAGATTTGATAAAATCACTGAAGGGTCCTGCATTGGATACCTATCAGGTATAGTATTTTCATTTAGTTTTTTATAGTCAATTACGAGTCTTAGTTTTGGAGTTCCATCTTCATTGAAACCCTTTTTTGGTACCACTAGTACTGGGGAATTATAAGGACTTCTACTTGGCCTTATAATTTCTTCTTTTAGCATTCGACTTATTTCAGAATTTACAAAATCTGAAGCTGATAGAGCATAAGGGTATTGTTTGCTGTAAATGGCTCTATCATTTACGGTGTTTATTTCACCGCGTATATCTGTCCTAAAAGGAATCTGCATATTTATTTTTGAATGCTCTTCATTTATAATATTTAATATTTCATTCTCCAGATCTTTTCTTTGATCTGCAGATGATATTTTTATGTTGTTTATTTTTTGATTGTCGGATAGTTCAACGACGGCGTGTTCAGAATTTTTCAATTCCAAACTTTTATTTTTGTCGGATATTTCAAAGACGGCGTGTTCAGAATTTTTCAATTCCAAACTTTTATTTTTGTCGGATATTTCAACGACGGCGTGTTCGGAATTTTTAAATTCCAAACTTTTATTTTTGTCGGATATTTCAACGACGGCGTGTTCAGGATTTGTATATCCCAAACTAAATTCGCTTTGATTACCCATTTCAGATTCGGATCTGATTTGAGCCTTTTCATCAAAGTATTTTTTTAATATAAATTCTTTTAATGGAAGAATGGTGTTTTCTTCTGTTAAAGAATGTTGGTTTAAATTGTTTCCGTTGTCATAATTTAATTTCTCTTCTATTCCGTTATATTTAATAACTCCCTTAGCTGTATCAATCACAGCTCCTATTTTTTTCAATAGGTTATAGCCGATCAGTAGATCTGAGTCTAGCCCTTCTATTTCATAAAAAGTATACCGTGTATCCAAAATAGTTACTATATGATAATATTTAATTATTGAATATCCATTCACTGTGGATACTCTTTTGTATATTGGAAGCTCATTCTTATTTTTGTAAACTCCAGTTCTAATATAACACGAGGTTGCCCCAGTGTCAATTAATATTTTTAATTTTTTATTTATTTTCGGGTCATTTCTAAATAAGTAGGGTAAGCCTACTCCTGACTTTTGTCTAAAAAATGGTTCTCCTCAATGTTGTTTAGTCTCATTGTCTTGTTAGCCGGTTGGTTAACAGTTCCAGTTGGTACCCTTTTATTTTGGGCTTGTCCTTGCTGAGTATTCTGGGTCTCAAACTTTTTTGTTTGATCCCACTTGTTTTGGCTATAATTATTATTTTGATATTTATTATAGTTTTGATTATAGCCGTTGTTAGCCCTATTCTGAACCTGGATAGATTCGTCTACCTCCATTGGTTCTGGCTTATTTTGTGGCTGCCTATAGGTGTTCCACTGATTTTGTTGGTTATTATTAAATCTACCCTGGTTCCAGGAATTATTTTTGTTCTGATTATAATAACCATAATTATTTTTGTTCTGGTTGTTGTCATGATTAAACCTTAAATTATTACTATTTCGCTGGTTATTGTAATTGTTGTTTTGTTGTCTTTGCTTTTGGTTGAAATGTGTTTGTCCATTTCCACCAGAGTTTTGCTCACTATTTTTTCTCTGAGTGGTTGAGAAACTGTTTGCGAAATGCGCCCTCATGTTGTTGCTTTCCAATTCCTGAACTATTACCATTGCATTCGGTAGGTCAGGTGGATTCATTGAGAAAATTGTGTCTGAAATTTGGCCGTTTAGGCCGGTAATGAAAACTCTAAGAGCAGTCTTCCTATGTTTTTCATTCATTTCTGCTGTTATCGGTTTGTTTCTCCCGTAGGTCATAATTGTTTTATTAATAAGTAGAGTTAACTTTCTATTAACCGTACCATAATAATCCATAATTGATAATTTTCCCTGACTCAAAACACTTAGTTCCTGTTCAATAATATGAATAGGACGTTTGTCGCTAAAGACAAAGTCAAGTCTGGCCATTATGGCATCGAAATTTAATACCGTTCCGTTATGGGTTAAGGCATCGTTTGCCATTCCCGTTATTTTGTTTCTTAATATCGATAGGGCGGAATAAAATCTTTCACTCCCTCTGGCATATTGCCCCATGGCTATTTCAGCCGATTCTCTCCAGCTTACATATTTATCTTCTTCTCCTTTATATTCCCTAACAGATTTGATGATCTCATAAGATGTGTCGCACTTTATATTTGGATCTATAATCTCTATCTGATAATCTTCAACCGTTTTAACTTTGTGAGAAAGCTGCGATCTTAAGTTAACGATCTCTTCCTTTAATGGATTCAATTCAAAATTTACAATTTGTTTAATTAAATCTCCTACATTTAACATGGTATTGTTTGTTATCGCCTGATGATGTTCTTGAGGCGAACTTATGTGGAGTCTTTTATTTGCTCCGTTCTGGCTTGTTGAAGGTTCTGACATTTTGAGAATATTTTCGAAATCAGAAATTAATTCTTCCACTTTGTATAATTATATTTTTTTTACAAATTTCTTATTAAATAATAATAATAATAAAAAAAAGGATTATATCGCTCACGAATCGTCCTCCTTATTTTTCTTGTCGTTGTTTTTGGGGTTGTTGTTTTTCTTAGATGATGATCCTGCTTGGGGTCGTCCTTCCTTTTTTTGTATCTTGGGGTCTTCCTTCCTTCTTCGGGTTTTTAAATTGATGTCTTCCTTCTTTCTTCAGTGTTTATTTCTTGGCGAGGGATTGCCCTTCAGCCTTTTTGTCTTTAAATGTCTTTTCGAAGATTTGTTTGTAGATTTTTGTTTTTAGATATTTTTTTAATTAAATTGTTTTCCACAATTGTTATTTATTTCGATGAATTTTGTTGTCACTTTTTAAATTTTTTATTTTGTCCGAGCAGTGAATTTATGTTACGAACACTATTTTGTAATGTGAGATTTTAAGGGGATTATTCCATTAATTATTTTCCACCTTATTATTTTTTGATCAACACAAACTTTTTATTTTTTTGCCGGTTGTATAGAGTTTAAGGGGATTATTGCATTTATTAATTTCCACCTTATTTTTTTCAACACAGGCTTTATATTTTCGTCGGTTGTATCGGGTTGTTGGCCGCGCAAAATTCCTTTTTCCCTTTTAAACTTTTTTGGGGTTTATTTAAAAGCTTTGCTTTAGAATTTTTTAATCACACGGCCCCACGTTGGGCGCCAATTAAGTTTCTCACTAGTGAATTGATTAAAAAAATTTATTTTTATTTTTAACAATCACTTATTCACTATTACAATTTTACAATAGGTCGAACTTATTTAATTCACTGCTCTTGTATTTATTCTCGAATATTTGTTCTGCTCGATTCGGATCTCAAAAACGGACTGCCTGCTCTCTAGTTCAATGATCAATAATCAAACCTCGGCTTAAGAGATTTTATCCCCAAAAATTGATAAAGAGAATGACTCAAGAGAGTCGGAAAATAGGATGATGCAATTTGCCAATTAAATTCGAAGTCCAATCTTGGCCGGAAATTGGTGTTTACATTAGCGGAGTTTAGGGACCGCTTTGGGGATCTTTTTGTTTACGTTAGCGGACTCGGGACTCGCTTTGGGGATCTTTTGTTTACGTTAGCGGACTCAGGGCTCGCTTGGGTCTCCGATTGTTTACAATATCGGTTTGGATGTTTACAGCATCCGTTTGATTCGGACTGCGTGAAATTGATCTGGGTGGGAATGATTTGGAGGCCTGCTTGGCAGAAATAGCTGACCACGGATTTATCTCGGGTCTGTCAGAGTTCTTTGGAAATTAGCTCTCGGCTCAAAGTTGTTTATAAATTGGGTAAGAGCCCCTAAATAATGTGTCATATAACTTGCATGTATATGTGCATACTCAAATACAAATATGTATGCATGTATGAAGCTAATGCCAGAATAACAACAACACACGTGTCTCTCACATATTGTTTGTCTCAAGAGTTGTGCTCTCAATTTCGCTGCGCTTGACCGTCCTGCTAAGATAAATAAACCAATCGTAAAGTAAACACAAGCTTCCGTTCGAAGCCCAAACTTTTCCGTTCAAAGCCCACAGTATTGCGTTCTAAGTTCAGAACATATTGCGTTCCGATTTTCAATCAAATTGCATCGGTCAACATAATTTCATGTTACAACGAGATGCGACAGTTTCAGCATAAGCTTTTATTTTAAACAAAAATTAAAGTTCTGGAAGCTTAAGAAAAGGAAAGCTTCTGGCCGAGGTTCATTGGAGAATTTTTTAGAATTAAGATTCAGTCCTATTTTATCCGAGACCGCGATCGGTTCACAATTTTGAAAAGTGTCTTGTATAAATTGAATTTAAGAATAAAGGTTTATCACCCAAGTTTTAAAAATTAAAAAATAAATTTTTTTAATTCATCTATTAACGACGAATTTAATTGGCGCCCAACGTGGGGCCGCGTTAACTAAAAAGTTCCAAAAATTATTTAGTGAAAAATAAGTTAAATATAAACGGAGCTCGCGCGGCCAACAACTCAACATTTCTAGTGGAGAAATTTAAAAATCCACCAAACATCACAACAAAGTGACAGTGGTCGTTAACAATAATTAAATGGAAATTAATAAATGAAATAATCCATTTAAAGGTGAACTTTAAAAAAAGGGTGGACCAAAATCTTAAATAAAAAAAATACAAGAACACAAAATAAAGCAAAACCAGAAACGCACTAAACAAAAACAGTTAAACAAACCAGCTCTTACAACAACAACAACTAAATCACAAAACACTGAAACACGAAAAATTAAAGAAGGAAGGAAGGGCATTCTATTGCCAATAATTTCTACTGAATCCAGGAAGGAAGATCAACCTACAACCTCGCAGAAGGAAGACCCCATCGGGACAGTCTCGTGAGAAATTAATTTTCAATAAAAAAAAAAAAATAAAAATTATAACCTAAAATCAAGGAATTTAAAAAAAAAAAAAAATAATAATATAAAATTTAAACATTGATAGAAAGTAAGATAGATTTACGATTTAATAAAAAATATTGAGAAACAATCAGGAAGATTTAATAAATAGCTTTGGTGAAATAAATCTAACCATGGCAACCGGAGGTTCAGCACCAAATTTTTCACAGCAGGCGGCTTAACAGTGGAATTAATAAATAGATTGAAAAATGTTCAATTAAATGAAGTGAGCAGGAAAATAGAAGGTTTAGAAGGAAAGTTAGCCACAGATGCAAACACTGTGGAGGAATATAAAATACAAACAATCGACCCAACTATAAAATGCGATACAACACTTGAAGTGGTAAAATCTTTACCAAAATTCACGGGGGAACCAACACAATATGTAAGTTGGAGGGAAGCCGCAGAAACTGTAATGAGTCTCTATAAAATTCAAAGTGACCAATATTTTATCGCCTTACCAATTTTACGAAATAAAATTTTGGGAGCTGCCCATGATGCTCTTACCAATCATGGCACCGTTTTAAACTTTCGAGCAATCTTATCTAGATTGGACTTTATGTATAGCGATAAACGACCAATACATATTCTCAAGTCAGAACTAAGTATCCTCAGGCAGGGACGAATGACAGTTACAGAATACTATAATGAAGTCAATAAAAAAATGACACTACTAATAAACAAAACCATAATGACATACGGAAAGGACAGCGTAATTGCCAAAGAAACAAACAAAACTATAAGGAGCAATGCTTTACGAATTTTTATATCTGGGCTAAATGGATATATCTCAGAAACTCTTTTCTCACTAAATCCACCAGATTTACCCAACGCTTTGGCAAAGGTCCAAGAACTAGAATCAAACAATTTCCGTGCTCAATTTGCAAACAGGTTTAATGGATTTAAAAATGAAAATAAATATCAGGGAAACAACTTACGGTTTGATCAAAAAAGACAGAACAATAATACTAATAAAACGGGAAATTATTGGAATAATAATTGGCCACAAAAGGGAAATTTTTGGCAAAACGATAATCATAATAATAATCAAAAGCAACAAGCCGTCGAGCCAATGGATGTTGATCCATCGATTCAACTCCAGAATAAACCTAGTTACAATCGACAGCCGAACAATAATTGGCAGGCAAATAATAATCGAGGTAGATACAATAATAATTATTATCAAAATAATAATCGATCAAATAACTATCGCGCTAATAAAAAAAAAGAGCAAACTAAAGCTCAGAAAAGGGAACCAGAAGGAACAGTAAATCAGCCAGCTAATAAAGTAACCAGATTAAACAATATCAACGAAGATCGTTTTTTAGACCAGACCCCTACAGGGGAATGCCTTATTTAAATAGGACAGACCGAAAAACCAAGAAGCAGTTAAAGATTTTAATAGATACAGGAGCCACTGCTTGTTATATAAAAAAGGGAATTTTCGAAAACAAAAATGAGTTATCAATATACAAAAAGGTAACTACAGTTCATGGGTATTCAATTATTAGGTATTACCATATTATAAATATATTTGAAACAAGACAATTATTTTATGAAATCGAAGGATTAGAATCCGATCTGCTAATTGGATTTAATTTATTAAGAAAAATTGGAGCTATAATAAATATAGAAAAGGGAGTCTTGGAATATAAAGGGAAAACAGAAAAGTAAAAATATTATGACAATGAGGAAAAAAATGAAATAAGTTTAATTGAAGAAAATAATATTCTTCCGTTAAAAGAATTTATTATAAAAAAATATTTTGATGAAAAAAATAGCGAAAACACAGATTCATTATTTGTGGAAAATAGTGAAAAAAGCTTGGAAATCCAAAATCCTGAGAGTGCCGACGAAGTAAATACCGTCAATAAAAATACAAATATCTTGGGAATTCAAAATCCTGAGAGTGTCGACGAAGTAAATACCGTCAATAAAAATACAAATATCTTGGAAATTCAAAATCCTGAGAGTGCCGACGAAGTAAATACCGTCAATAAAAATACAATTATCTTGGGAATTCAAAATCCTGAGAGTGCCGACGAAGTAATTACCGTCAAAAATCAAATAAATAAAAATCGTTTGAAATATAAAAATTTCAAGCCCGCCGTCGTTGAGTTATCCGACAAACAACAGATAAACAATATAGGTACTGATCAATTAGACGGACTAAAGGAAAAAATAGTTCTCTATATTGAAAAAGAGCATTCAAAGATAAATATGCAAATTCCTTTTAGAACAGACATAAAGGGGGAAATAAATCTTATTCACGACAGGCCAATATACGGGGAACAATATCCGTACGCTTTTTCTGTCACCGACTTTGTGAACAGCGAAATCAGTAGAATGTTAGCAGAGGAAATTATAAGGCCTAGTCGAAGCCCTTATAATTCACCAGTTCTGGTAGTACCAAAGAAAGGAGAAAATCAAGACGGAAGCCGTAAATTAAGACTCGTCATTGACTATAAAAAATTAAATGAAAATACCATACCTGACAGGTACCCAATGCAAGACCCATCAGTAATTCTATCTAATTTGGGAAAAGCAAGATATTTTTCAACCATAGATTTAGAATCAGGTTTTCATCAGATATTAATGAAAGAATCTGATGTAGAAAAAACATCCTTCTCAATAAACAATGGAAAATACGAATTTTTAAGAATGCCATTCGGACTGACAAATGCACCAAGAATTTTTCAGAGAGCAATGGACGACATCCTAAGAGAACAAATAGGGAAAACATGTCATGTCTACATGGACGACATTATAATATTCTCAAACTCGATTGAACAACATTATAAAGACTTAAACAAAATTATAAATATATTATTAAAGGCAAACATGAAAATCTCTTTAGAAAAATCAAAGTTTTTTAAACGTGAAACCAGTTTTCTAGGATACATCGTATCTTATAACGTCATCAAAACAGACCCTGAAAAAATTGACACCATAATTAAATATCCGCTTCCAAAAAATATTCGGGAACTAAGAAGTTTCTTAGGCCTTACGGGCTATTATAGAAAATTTGTTTTAAATTACGCCTCTATAGCCAAACCTCTAACAAAATATCTTGGAGGTCATAATGGCAAAATTTCAAAAAGAATGTCAACAAAAATGTTAATTCAGCTGGATGACCCAGCTATTAAAGCTTTTAACGAGCTGAAAGAAAATCTCATTGCTCAAGTAGAATTAGTTCAACCGGATTATAATAAACAAGGAAGAACGCTATAGTCGAGTACCTCGACTATCAGATACCCGTTACTCAAAGGGAAATGGATATATGCAAGCAGCAAAGCGAGATTAAAATGCGCCACCTACCGGCGGTAGACGCATTTAAGCGTTATGGGCGTTAGAGTGGGCGTGGCAAATTTATTTTTGGATCAATCGATAGGTATCGACGAGACCAATACATTTCAGTTAAAATTTTTCATCTAGCATGAAAATTGTGGGCGTCACAGGTTTTCGCGGTTTGTGGGCGTTAAAGTGGGCGTGGCAAACTTTTTTTTGGGTCAATCGATAGGTATTGATGAGAACAATACATTTCAGTTAAATTTTTCTATCTAGCATCAAAACTGTAGGAGTTACAGTTTTGGGCGGTTTGTGGGCGTTAGAGTGGGCGTGGCAGTCTACTGAAACAAACTTGCGCTGCGTAAGAAGATCAGGAATCTGTACGCCAAATCTCAATAGCCTAGCTCTCATAGTTTCCGAGATCTCAGCGTTCATCCGGACAGACGGACAGACGGACAGACAGACAGACGGACATGGCTAGATCGACTCGGCTAGTGATCCTGATCAAGAATATATATACTTTATGGGTTCGGAAACGCTTCCTTCTGCCTGTTACATACTTTCCGACGAATCTAGTATACCCTTTTACTCTACGAGTAACGGGTATAAAAATTTACCTTGACCACCGACGCTTCGGACGTCGCAATTGGTGCAGTATTATCTCAAGAAGGTAAACCAATTACTTTTATTTCAAAAACCTTGACTAAAACAGAACAAGTTTATGCAACTAATAAGAAGGAACAAAGACAACCAAGCACAAACATAAACAAGGAAGCTGCAACAATCCACAAAATAATCCTCTCCAGCGCCCACAAGGCAATACCCCAAACACACCCTATAAGTAAGACCCAAAATGTACCATGGTGGAACAATAACCTTAGCAAACTGAGAGCAGACAAAATGAAGAAATGGCACGATCTAAGAAGAAACATAACTACAGAACACATCCTGAAATACAAAAAAGCAAATGCACTATTTAGACTAACACTAAAACAAGATAAAAAACAATGTATAAACAACTTCACTTCCCAAATCTCACCCGAAACACCCCCAAAAACAATCTGGAGCAACATCCGACGATTTTGCGGACTCAACCCTCAAAAAAACATACACTGCATATTTAACCCAACCACAAACCAAAACACCACCCACAAACTAGAAATCGCAGACTTATTTTGCAAAAATTTTTCAGAAATATCATCCGATTCAAATTTTACCACCACATTCATACACCAAAAGCAAACATCACTTAATAACACACACACCCTGTCATACATTCCCAGCAAAAGAGCAATAGAAATAGAAAAGCCCATAACACCAATAGAATTCGCAGCAGCACTAAACACACTAAAAGGAAATACACCCGGACTGGACAGAATTAACTATACCATGATAAAAAACATAGGTAAAACAACAAAAAATAGAATAATAAGCCTGCAAAACTCAATATTAAATAACTACATCCCACAAACCTACAAAAATAGTCTTATAATACCAATAATAAAACCAAACACAGATAAAACCAACCTAAATTCATACCGGCCAATCTCACTAAACTCATGTCTATCAAAAATTCTTGATAAAATTATAGCAAAACGACTGTGGTGGTTTGTACTAAACGACAAACTTATCCAAAACAGCCAAACTGGTTTCAGAAAAGGTAAATCAGCTATGGACAGTCTACTGCTAGTTGACCATCTATTAGCAAGAGCTATCTCAAGAAGAAACCACGCATCCATCATATCCCTAGATTTCGCAAAAGCTTTCGACAGAATTGGAATCCACTCCATACTCAATCAACTCGCCAGTTGGAAAACAGGACCAAAAATAACAAACTACATAAAAAACTATATGACAAACAGAAAAATACTGGTTCGTATCAACTCCGACCTCTCTTCCTTTCAACCCATCCAAAACGGCATACCTCAAGGCTCCCCACTTTCCGTGATCCTCTTTGTGATAGCATACAACCAACTAGCAGAAAAACTCACTCTTCATCCCAACATTAGCCTAAGCGCATATGCGGACGACTTTAACTTGATACTAAAACTAAAAAACAGAAAAAATATCAACATAAACCTTAACCCCATCATAACCACCATACTGGACTGGGCCGAATACTCTGGCGCCAAGCTCTCGACCACAAAATGCAAACACCTGCACGTCTGCAGAAAGCACAACTGCAACTGCACTTTATCCACGGGTAACATACAAATACAAAACGAAACATCACTAAAAATACTTGGCGTACATTTCAATAACAAATACAGGTGGAAAACGCACACTGAACTACTCTCACACAGCCTCAAACAATCAATTAACATAATAAAATGCCTCTCAAGCCCAAAATTCAACTGCAACACGTCTACACTCCTAAACGTCACAAAAGCAATCATCACCGCAAAAGCAGACTACGGCCTTCCAATCTACGGATATTGCCCTCAAACAACATTACGAAAAGTAAAATCACCGATAAACACTGCCTTCAGAACTGCTCTTGGCGCATTCAGGACGACACCTATCGACAACATCCTGTACGAAGCACGCGCAGACCCACTAGAAGATAGACGTGACCTCCTAACAACAAACATTTTAAAATCCCTGATTAACGCCAAAAACTCCCCAATAATAAAAATTCTTAAATCATACCGACCACCAAAACGACCACAATACAAATCAACAATAGACCGCATAATAGAAAACTCCAAAGCGCACGACCTCCCCCTCAAACAAGTTACTCAGCGTGCACAGACCGCACCACCCTGGAACACTGATATGTTAAAAATCGACACATCGCTAAGTACATACAACAAAAAAAACACAACACCACAAATTTTTCGGAAACTATTCACAGAAATTAAGACAAAAGACAATCACAAATTCACCTACATTTACACAGATGGATCGCATACAAACACAATTACCAGCCTCGCAATCACAACCGAAACAGATAGCATAAAACTAGGCCTTCTACCACACTACTCGTCAGTGTTTTCCGCTGAGCTGCTAGCGATTGTAGAGGGGCTCGAAATATTAAAGAAGAAAAGAGGCAAATTTTGCATATGCTCTGACTCTCTCTCTGCCATCGACGCAATAAAAAACACAAACAATATTGAGCATTACATTTCACACGCCCGCAACCTGCTACAAAAATTCCCTAACAAATTCAAACTGCTCTGGATACCCGGCCACGTAGGAATACCAGGAAATGAACTGGCGGACTCCCTAGCAAAAAACGCAATCAAACAACCACTTATAACTATTGAAAATCTTAACACAAAAGACATACTAAAATATATAAAAAACACACACCAAGCCAAAACACTATTACATATAACGAAGACATCAGCCTGGTACCAGTCAATTAACCAACTCCAACTCAACAGCTACCACATCACAAAGAACAACCACTTATCCATCTCACGTTTAGACCAGATAAAAATAACAAGACTCAGACTTGGACACACCAAAATAACCCACACACACTACATCGATCCAAACCATACCAATACCTGCCCATTCTGCAACGACATTGTATCAATAAGACACTTACTTTCCACTTGCAACGCGCTAAACATCCAAAGACAACAAATATTTAATAACACCAATCCACTAGAAGCACTTTCCAATCCCACACCACCAAACATATCAAAAATTATACAATTTCTAAAAAACACAAATTTATACCACCGCATATAGGATAACTCTACCTAAGCTAAACAATAGAAATAAATACCTATAAGAAACCCTAAAAAATAATATTATATACAATTCGAGCTGAAGGCCCACGTCGCCATTGCTCAACATCATTGCTAGCTGATAATTTCAATTATTTGTTAGCTCTTTATAAATAAATAAATAAATAAGAAGGAACTTTTAGCCATAGTATGGGCTCTTAAAAATCTAAGAAATTACTTATACGGAGTGATTGGAATTGAAATCCAAACCGATCATCAACCATTATCTTTCGCAATCTCTGATAAAAATCCTAATATTGAAATGAAACGCTGGTACTCCTTCATAGAAAGTTTCACTCCTAAAGTCATTTATAAGCCAGGTACAACTAATGTAATTGCAGACGCCTTATCAAGAATTCAGATCAACAACTTAACTGACAGTAACGAATCGGTCTCAGATCAAACACTCAGCATTCAGCAGAGAGTAGTTTTGAGAATGTTATACAAGAAACCCGTAAACCCTTAAACCAGTTTAAGCAACAATTGCTATTAGCAACGGGGAGGTATACAATACATGAGTCGATTAATATATTCGAAAATACCAGACATATAATAGAATTTGACACTCCCGAAAATTTGATATCAATCTTAAGAGAATATATTCCTCCTAATTTAACGGTAGGTATTCATTGTACTTTAGAGGACTTTTATAGAATTCAAAAACCACTTAAAGATAATTTTGTAAAATTTGCAATGAAAACAAATATAACAGACACCCAACTAAAATTCCAATTGGAGAAGCCCCAATCCCGAGTAAAGAAGGCGAAAATTTGCACATTGACATATATTACGCGCAAAGTCTTACTTTCATAACTTGTATTGACGCTTACTCAAAATTTTTAGTAGTAAAAGAAATCCAAAATAAATTAAATATCGAAAACAAAGTAATGGAACTTCTTCAACATTTTCCACAAGCCAAAGTAATAATGACCGATAATGAACCAAGCTTTACCTCGGCCCAATTTAAATCTTTAGCACAAAGGTGCGGTTTAACTTTACATTACGCAGACCCGAGGCACAGTACCTCAAACGGACAAGTTGAAAGGGCACATTCTACACTAACAGAATTAGCTCGATGCATTAAAGAAGAATTTAACCTGACCGACTATTCCGAAATAGTAATAAGAGCCGCTCAAGAATATAATCAGAGCATTCACTCTACAACGAACCAAAAACCTTTTGACGTACTATATAATAAAATAGAGCACGATAACATTCCTCAAATTTTAAAAAATACACAAGAGAAAACGTTAGAAACACATAATGAAAACAGAAAAGAAAAAGTATATCATGTAGGACAGGTAATTTATGAAAAGAAACACGGGGAAAGAAATAAACTTAAAACTAGATATAAAAAACAAGTAGTTAAAGAAAATTTACCTAACAAAATAATAATCAACAATAGAAATAGAATTATTCACAAAGATAATATAAAATTCTAAAAATTTATATGTTACTTTTTTTTTCCTTTTCCAGAAAATGTTTTATCAGGTGCTCATACTACACCTTATTTTATTAACAAAATCAGAAATAATAGACTATACAAGTCACGAGTATCTTTTATTTAAGGACAATATAGACGTATTGACGTACGATTCATACGCAGAATTATTCCACGTAACTAACTTAAGTTTTTATAAAGAAATAATAAAATTGGAATCAGATAATATAAAAAGGGATACTAATAAAAGGTCACAATGGGAAATTAAATATGACATAGAAGTAATCGAATTAATTTTATCCCAATTAATATCAACTAGGTCAAAAAGGGGGATAAATGAGATAGGCACTGTGTGGAAATGGTTAGCTGGAACTCCGGATCATGATGATTTTATTAAAATACAGAATTAAATCGATGAATTAATTGAAAATAATAATAAGCAATTTATTATCAATTCCAAACTGTTTAAAGAAATAGAATCTCTTTCTGATGATTTTAAAAATGTTTTTGTTGATCAAGATTTACCACTGCGAAAACATCGCTTACGATTATTAACATTTGATCTGCAAAATTTAATTGGCACAATCACACTAGCAAAAATTGACGTTTTTAATACCAAAATATTAAACAATGATGACATTATGGAAATATTAAAACATGAACAAAAACCAGTAATTATCGCTGACTTTGGACATCTCTGTTTTTAAAATCGCACTGCATAAAGAACTTGTAATAATTTATATAAAATACCCAATAATAATAAACAGATGCGAAATATATTACGCTAGAGCGATTTCCCAAATCGATGGGAAACTAGTATTAAGCAATCAAGTCGCAAAATGCGCAAATATGTTTTATGAAATGTCTAACTTTAAGAACGAACTTTTTAATAATTATTGCACTTTAAATAATTAAAAAACTTGTTTTACCCGCTTATTAAATGGCGAGAAATCCACTTGTAAAAAAATAAGAGAGAAAAATAAAAAAATAGACATCATACAAGATGGTGCCATTCTTATAAATGGTAACAATATTGTGAACAACTCTCATTTAAACGGTTCATTTTTGATAACATTTAATGGTACAACCGAAATTAATAATATTTCTTATACCAATTTGGAAAACAAAATTCTTTATTACTTAACTACGAACCACTTCAAAAATTATGAAATATCCGATTACATATTATCAAATAACACAGAACTTTCTTTATATAATATAAACATTTTAAATCCTTTCATTAAAATTAATAATACCAAAATATCACTTACCTTTATATTATTAATTAATCATTATATATTTGATTTTTTTACTTATTATAAAATACAAAAATGTCATATTATTTGTAACCAAAAAACAACGGCCAGAACCAGAAAAATCTATTAACCAAGAAAATTTTTTAACAGAATTAAGAGATCAATTAAATGAATTTCATATTGAATCGGGACGATCCATTTTATAAGGGGGAGAGTTATCCAACCCGTAAAACGGTATGGAATTTATAAACAAATTTTTGAATTCAATCTCAGCTATGTTACCCTTGCCTTCAGCGACATTGCCTTTGTTTAAAGATTCTGCCTTTGCCTTTGCCATTCACTTCGAGGGCCGCGCTTGACCGTCCTGCTAAGATAAATAAACCAATCGTAAAGTAAACACAAGCTTCCGTTCGAAGCCCAAACTTTTCCGTTCAAAGCCCACAGTATTGCGTTCTAAGTTCAGAACATATTGCGTTCCGATTTTCAATCAAATTGCATCGGTCAGCATAATTTCATTTCACAACGAGATGCGACAGTTTCAGCATAAGCTTTTATTTTAAACAAAAATTAAAGTTCTGGAAGCTTAAGAAAAGGAAAGCTTCTGGCCGAGGTTCATTGGAGAATTTTTTAGAATTAAGATTCAGTCCTATTTTATCCGAGACCGCGATCGGTTCACAATTTTAAAAAGTGTCTTGTATAAATTGAATTTAAGAATAAAGGTTTATCACCCAAGTTTTAAAAATTAAAAAATAAATTTTTTTAATTCATCTATTAACGACGAATTTAATTTACATGCAGAAAAGAGCACGAAATCGTTTTGCGAGTGTGCGTATGAGCATGTCCGAAAATATCAGTGCAAGGCAACAAACCTTATTTAAGAGTGCCGATCACACTCTAAGTGCCATAAACGCACAAATGATTCGGGTACACTTATTGTTTGGGTGTACCCTTGCCGTTCTCTGGTTTCTACACTCCAGATACTCTCGGAGGCTACTAGGTTTCTACAGGGATTCTAAGAGGATTCTAAGTTGGGAGCTTTCGGCCGAGATGCGCCGTGCGGATGCGAAACCAAACACGCGCCGTTGATCTGGGTCGAGAAAGGGTAGGAGAAGGGGGAGGGTGGTGCAGGGGTAGAAATAACTCACGGGGTTTTACATTTCAGGTTTGTATTGGCAATTGATAAGAATAGGGCTGCTGCCCTCACTATAGGTATGCTTGCTTACGTGTATTTTGGTGCGCTGGTCGTTGTTGCGCAGATCGGCAAGAGCTTTAAACACTAACGAAAAGGTGCGGCGTCGGGCTCGGGCTCGAATACGCAAGGCTGACTTGAGTTCCCGGCGGATCGGCGCGTATCTTGTCACGTGCGTGTCGGTAGTGCTCGGAGGGATGCTCGGACACACGTCCACTCTCGGCGAAAAGTCAAAACGGAAGAGGCCGACCTTAGGAATCAGAGATCGCACTTCAGTCGCCCTAAATCATGGGCGCACAGATTATATTCATTCTTATTTAGTTTATTGTAATCATAGACATAGTTTCGCTATTAGCTTTAAGATCGGACATGAAGTTCAGCGTTAAGAATTAAAATAGTAGGAACTAAGGAAACTAACTAGCGAGCGTCGCGCTCGCTGAATCAGTTCCCCGCTATCGATGGTGCTATCGATCGCGGGCCTCACGAGTGCGATATCGCGTTAGAGGGGCTAGTTAGTTTCCTCAGTTCCTATTATTTTGATTCTTAACGCTGAACTTCATGTCCGATCTTAAAGCTAATAGCGAAACTATGTCTATGATTACAATAAACTAAATAAGAATGAATATAATCTGTGCGCCCATGATTTAGGGCGTTACATCCCCTCCCTACTTCGGGGGAAAAAAAAAACGTTTCCTGTGCCGTTCGGCTTCAGTGTGACCTGGTAGGAACCTTCCTCGGTCGGGCTCCTGAAGCGCTGCCGTGAGACGCGGGCTGCATGGCGTCGTGCGCAGATGGCCTGCCAGGCTGCGGCCGAGACTTGGCCGTCCGTAGTGTTGCACGTCCACCCAGCCGGAAGTGGATAGCGCTCGCCACCGGGGGCGGAACTGCTTTCGGGGGCTAGGCAACCCTCGTTCGGAGCTGTCGCTTCGGACAGTGGGTTGGCGACCTCGCCCGAGTCCCACTCGGATGGCGACTTCCACCATCGGTTCTCCACTTCCGGTAAGATTTCCTTCAACAGGAGGTTGAGTGTCGTAAGCGACATCCCCAAGGATGTCCGAGGGGCTGGATGTTGGGGTTGTTTGGGGGTGCGAGTCGTGGGCGACTATCTCCGCGTCTGGTCCCCGTCCGTTAAATGTAGGTGCGGGTGTAGGCTCCTTTCGTCGAAAGCGCTGCTCGGTGTTCTCCTCGTCGTCGCTGGGCTCCGATTCCCACTCCATTGCTTTGCCCGTAGGGTAGCGCGGTGGACCGGGCTCATCCTGCGTGGTGGATGTCTCGAGGGAGAGGGTAGTGAACGGTCCGAGGGAGAGTGTCGTGGACGGCTCACGAGCGAGCGCGGTGGACGGCCCCGGTCCCATTTCTTCGTCCTGCTCGCAGGTGAGGTCGACGGAGCGTTCCGTCTGGACTCCTAGGTCCTCGGTCTCATCGGGTCCCATGATGTACAGGCGTACGGGGGACGGCGGGAAGGTCACGATCGGGTGGCCGATACGGTGCTTCTATCAGGATCGTTTCCCAGCTTGTCTTGATAAGGTACATCCAGGACCCCCGGTGGTACCCGTAACGGTCCTCACCCGTGTGCACATAGTGGGCCGCGCCTTCCTGGGGATCGTCATCGTATTTCCGGCTGCTCATCGAGTACGCATCCTCGTTCTCGTTGTCGCTGGCGTCCTCGACATAGGGCGCCTGTTCGCCGCGTCCTTCCTCGTCGTCTCTGGCGTCTTCGGCGTAGGGTGTCGGGTGATCACGGTCGTCGTCGTGGCGCCCGCAAGGGTTGTATTCCCGGCTGCTCTTCAATGACCCGGCTGGACTCGGGTGGCATTGATAGGGCTCCGGGTAGATGCGACGTCCGGCCGCGTCCGTAAAGTGAAGAGAGACTCCCCCGGCTCGAGCGGGTGTCGACGTCGGCTCGTCCTCTGAGTCGCTATCTGGTGCGCAGTTCGACGCTGCCCGGCGGGGTGGTGTCCTTGCGCTGGACCCTGGAGAGGGTGTGATCGCTCTTCCAAAGCCTACTGGCTGGCGCCTACCCGTCGGGCATGACCGGATGGATCTCTCGGCGTACGCCGTTCCCGGACGTAGCCGAGGGTCTCGTATGGTCGTCGACTGGCGGTTAGGCGGGGAACCTGGCTTAGACTCCCCATCGCTGTCGCCGGACGACAGTACTATCGTCTCCATGTCCCCCCGTTCGATCTGTGGAAGAAGTAACTAAATTAGCTTAGTTCTATTGATACTTAGAAACACAGATAAATGGACAGCAGCGAAAGAATCTCCTAACTTCATTGTTAAGGTCTTAATGGCTTATAACGAATTTAAACTTAGCGGGGACACAAAGGGAGATTGGGGTACTTATGATCACCCCCTGTTGCTAGTGTCGGTCGGTTGGCCTCTTTGGGACTGTCCTGGTTGATCGCCGCTGTCCTCCTGGGCGGTTTCGCCGTCCTCATCATCGGTGTAACCTGTGGAAGAAGAGTGGAACGCTTTTAGGTCTCCAATATTTGCCGCCCCTTCCGCTGGCCGGGTAGGCGGATTCGGACGACGTTAGGCGAAGGGAAAGCGACCACTTTATACGGTCCGTCAAACTTCGGGGAGAAGGGCTGGGCTATATTCGATTTAGCGTCGCTTGTGAACGGTTGTGTTTACTCTTGTGCTCTGAATTTTTGTCTATTCTGTGATTTTTTTGCGAGTGTTTTGTGTTTGTTTATTAACAAAGCTTAGTATAACCGCTGGGTTAGTGTGTTTAGTGTTTTTTTACTAGATCTCCCAGTGATTATAGTTATTTTAACATTTATATTAGATTTGTTTAATCTCCTAGCTTTGTTAGTGTAATTCTTATACTCACTAAACTTGCTAAAACTCTTTGATTTTCACTCTCTCTCCCGCTCTATATTACAACTGTAACTTAAACTCTCTCTGAACCTGCCAAATTTCTGGTAGACTTTTGGCGTGCTGTTCTCTTGTCTCTCTCTCTCTCTTGCTTGCTTTACATTGTAACTGTTCCTGCGTAAAGTTGTCAGTGTCCCACAAGCAACGCTCAATCGATAGAAGATTTTTTTCTCTCGTGCTCTCTTACATTTAAATTATTACGCGATCTCGCGCTCTTATTTTTTTTCGTGTTTTGTGCCTTTGTGGTTTTGGAATTTGATCCCAATGCCAAATTTACTCGAGGTATTTTTCATATATTATTTTATTTTATTTAATTTCCTTAAAATGGCTCTTGTCTGCTCTAAGAAAAATTGTACTCTTTTGTCTTCAACTAAAGACCCTTTTATTTTCTGCTGGCTCTGCGAGTCGATAATGCACGTTAAATGCGCAGGATTTACTGGTAGAGTCAAAGATTTCATTGATCAGAATTCTGGACTCATGTGGTCATGTGGATCCTGCAAGGAAATGGTTGTTGAGATGAGCGGCTTTATGAAGCAGACTCGAGACAGCCTTTTGAATCTCTCTGGTGCTTTTAAGCAGCTCAATGAGGGGTTCAATTCCGTTTGTGCCCAATTTAATAATAAGAAATTACTAACTGAGTCGCCTAAACGTAAAAAAAACAGCTTAGCGGCAGTTAATACGGTCACGGTATCCACCCCAAATCCGAGCTTGGTGGCTGCAGCAGTCTCTGTTGACACTGTGGTAAGTGAACCCACTGCGCCTATGGATACAGCTGTTTTAGGTGAAGTCACTCCTTCTCGAAGTCGGGTGGTAAAAAAACCTTCAGTGCCGGCTACGGTGCCGACCGTACCTATAGGTACAGAAGTTACCGTTTCTGGTTCTCAGCTTAGTTAGGTTCAATCTGCTGCTGGGGGGGGAAATTATCAGTTGTTCCACATAGAAAACAATTATTTGTTTCGAGATTCACCCCAGATACCACATCTGAGGATGTTTTGGAATTTATTCGTGAAAAATTCCCATCCGAGAATATTTCAGTTGAGCAATTTAGATTTTCATATGCTCGTAGTATATCGTCGTTTAAAATATTTGCTCCGCCTGATGTGTTTAAGGTACTACTTTCTAAAAGCTTTTGGCTTAATGATGATTTAGTAATAAAAGAATTTGTTCCCAATAAACCGAGAACAAATAACAGACCTTCCACTGCGCCAAAAAACTAAAAAGTTTATTTTTGGCTTATCAAAATGTTAGGAGACTAAATATGAAGCTACCCAAGCTTTATGCTGACTCCTCTGCATTTACTGCTGATATTTTGGCTTTTACGGAAACTTGGCTGAAACCAGAGATATCTGACAATGAAGTTCTGTCAAACAATTTTAATGCCTATAGGACCGATCATCACGTAGGGGAGGCGGTGTGCTGATTGCCGTTAGCACTACCCTAACATCCGAGAGAATTCACTCTGATACTCCTAATGAAATTGAATTTGTTAGTGTGAAAGTTTCCTTGCAATCATTCTCAATATTTGTTACATGTTCCTATATTCCACCTGGCTCTGATTTAATAATTTATGAGCACCACCTGTCTGCGATAAAATCTGTTCTATCCCTTCTTTCTAACAGTGACCTTTTGATTGTTTTGGGTGACTTTAATCTCCCTGATATTTCTTGGTCTCCTCCTACTGACTCACTAGTCGCTATACCTCTATCCGCTCATGATTTTGTAGATGTTCTTCTAGAATTATCGTTACAGCAAGTAAGCTTTATACGGAATTCATTAAATAGACAACTAGATCTTGTGTTTGTTTCAGACCCGTCTGAAGTCACGGTATCTAGAATTGACGCTTTTGTTGTACCTGAAGACCGATATCATCCAACAATGGAATTGACAATCTGCCTCCCATGCGTTAATACCCTCTCTCCTTTAGTTTCTCAAACTAAAGTGAGATGTTTCCGAAAATGTAACTATAAAAAAACTTAACGACATGATTTCTCAATATAATTGGACAGAATTGTACAATTGTATGGATATTGAAAGTGCCACTGAACACTTCTATATAGTGTTAAATACCTTTTTTAATGAATGCGTTCCTGATAGGTTTCCTTCAAAGACAAACAGGCCACCTTGGTTTACCAATGCGCTTCAAAGACTTAAAAACTTTAAGACAAACACTTATAAAAAGTATAAGAAATCGGGTAAGCCATCTGATTTTTCGAAATATGTGGTGGCTCGATCGGATTTTAATGTTCTCAATAGTCATTGCTATCCTATGTATTTAAGTCGATGTAAATTTGAATTTTCAAATGATCCGAAGCAGTTTTATAACTTTGTCAATGCCAAGCGTAAGTAGTCAGCATTGCCTTCATCGGAACGTTTTAACTCAATGGAGGCATCGACGGATTCTGAAATTGCTGATTTATTTGCCGAGTTTTTCCAAACTACTTATGGTTCGGCTGCTTGGTCAAATTCTAACTACCCTAATCCCTTAAATAAGGCAAATTGTATCTTTACCCCTGAAATTACGGAAATTTCTCTCGTAAGAAAACAACGCCAACTTATTCTCCCGGTCCTGATGGACTCCCCGGGTGTGTGCTTAAGTTTTGTGCGTCAACCATATGTAAACCGATTCTCAAACTTTTTCATTTGTCTATTTCATCGTCAGTTTTTCCTACTATCTGGAAGGACTCTTTTATCATTCCACTTCACAAAAAGGGTGCGAAAGGCGGATGCCCAGAATTACAGAGGTATTTCTAAATTGTCGGCAATTCCTAAAGCATTTGAACGTATTAATACTTCTCATTTGCAACATTTATGATCCTCGCTAATATCACCGTGTCAGCATGGTTTTGTTAAGCGAAGATCGACCACCACCAACCTTCTGGAATTGTCATATATTGTAATAAATGGATTTAAGAATAAAATGCAGACTGACGTTATATACACAGATTTTAGTAAGGCCTTTGACTCTGTCAACCACTCTCTTCTCTTATTCAAATTAAATAAGCTTGGGTTTCCATGTAATCTATTAACTTGGAACTCAAGTTATTTGAATGGTAGGACTCAGAGGGTTATATTCAAGAACGCTGCCTCAAAACTGATCTATGTGACATCTGGAGTGCCTCAGGGTAGTCATTTGGGCCCTTTGCTGTTTACTTTGTTTATTAACGATCTTCCCTCTATCATAACACACTCTCGTGTACTAATGTATGCTGATGATGTTAAGCTTTGTTTATCACATAATGATATAGCGTCGGGTTTCAACTTACAGTCAGATATTGATTGTTTTCAGGGATGGTGTGAGTATAACCTTTTAAATTTGAACTGCCTTAAATGCAACGTTATGACTTTTCATAGGGGTACTCCTATTTTTGTTAGTTACTCTCTTCAAAATACGCCACTCGACCGTATATATTCAGTTAATGACTTAGGCGTTCTTCTGGACCCAAAACTTAAATTTGACTGCCACATAATGTCCACTGTCAGCAAGGCCATGAGTGTTCTTGGGTTTATAAAGCGTTGGTCAAAAGAATTTGATGACCCTTATACAACCAAATTATTATTTACCTCCCTTGTCCGTCCTATTTTGGAATATTGTTCTTCGGTTTGGAGTCCACAATATCAAGTGCATATTGACCGTATTGAGTCGGTACAAAAAAAATTTATTCTTTTTGCCCTTCGTAGTTTGAACTGGGATCAAAACATAAGGCTACCTTCCTATCAGAGTAGATTACTATTGCATAATTTACCTACCCTTGCAAATCGTAGAACAATGCTTGGTACTATTTTTATGCAAAATCTTATAAGAGGTGATATTGATTCTGTAGAACTTGTAAACCGCCTAACTTTCAATGTTCCTGTTAGACTAACACGAAATTATTATCCCCTAAATTTGTCACGATGTACATCTAATTTTTGTCTGCACGAGCCCTTTCGCGTTCTATGTAAAAATTATAACAACCTTTATCAATTAATTTGCACTTCAACTTCTATCCCGGTATTAAAAACTAATATTTTAACTCATTTGCTTCATTCTTAGACGCTTCTTTTATTTTCATTTGTGTCCCGTCTCTATTTGTTTTTTGTATCTTCCTCGCGAACTCGTATTTTTTGCCCAAATTGATAAAAGGGCCCCGCGCGTAACAAGCACGTGCTTGGTGTCGTTGGGCCACTTGTTTGTACTGCTCGTAGTGCATCAACGTCCATCATATATACCCGGTCGATTTCGAGACACTTGTGTTGATTGCAAGTGACAGTTCTGGTAGAAAACTGCCCCAGGTGTTCTGTCCATTCTCCACGTACTGGGCGATCATCGTCTTGACTGTTCGGTTCGCGCGCTCGGTCGGATTCTCTCGTGGGCAGTATGGGGCGGGGTTTGGGGTTCCACTCCCGTTTCCATAAGGAAGTCTTTGTACGCCTTGCTGGTGAACTGCGAACCGTTATCGCACACCAGTTTCCTCGGGGCTCCGAAGTGGCGTATGATCCGTTCGCGGAAGGCTCGTATCAGAGTCGCTGTGGTTGCCTATCGTAGAGGTACCAGCTCGACCCACTTGGTGAAGGTGTCGAAAGAGACGAGAAGTGTGGAATTCCCCTCTTTGGAGCGGGGCAGCGGTCCGACGAAATTAGCACACATTATGCAAAAGGGTTCGCTGACCTGTCTCGTTAGCATCTTTCCGGCTTGTTATCGCTGTTCTGACTTGTATTTCTGGCACGTGATACATTGACGTACGTATCGTCGCACATCGCGAAACATCCCTGGCCAGTAGTACTTCTGCGAGATTCTGATGGTCTTCCTAACGCCAAGATGTCCGGCTGTGGGTGCATCATGGCATTCGTGTAGGATTGGAGCTCGATGTTCGGCTGCTACGCACAGCTTCCACGGTACGTAGTCCCAGTCATCTGGACGGTGACCGAGGTGGCGATATAGTTCTCCGTTTTCAATGATGAAGTCGGGGAACTTCTGTGGGTCAAAATTCTTTATTACTTAACTACGAACCACTTCAAAAATTATGAAATATCCGATTACATATTATCAAATAACACAGAACTTTCTTTAGATAATATAAACATTTTAAATCCTTTCATTAAAATTAATAATACCAAAATATCACTTACCTTTATATTATTAATTAATCATTATATATTTGATTTTTTTACTTATTATAAAATACAAAAATGTCATATTATTTGTAACCAAAAAACAACGGCCAGAACCAGAAAAATCTATTAACCAAGAAAATTTTTTAACAGAATTAAGAGATCAATTAAATGAATTTCATATTGAATCGGGACGATCCATTTTATAAGGGGGAGAGTTATCCAACCCGTGAAACGGTTCCACTTATGGAATTTATAAACAAATTTTTGAATTCAATCTCAGCTATGTTACCCTTGCCTTCAGCGACATTGCCTTTGTTTAAAGATTCTGCCTTTGCCTTTGCCATTCACTTCGAGGGCCGCGCTTGACCGTCCTGCTAAGATAAATAAACCAATCGTAAAGTAAACACAAGCTTCCGTTCGAAGCCCAAACTTTTCCGTTCAAAGCCCACAGTATTGCGTTCTAAGTTCAGAACATATTGCGTTCCGATTTTCAATCAAATTGCATCGGTCAGCATAATTTCATTTCACAACGAGATGCGACAGTTTCAGCATAAGCTTTTATTTTAAACAAAAATTAAAGTTCTGGAAGCTTAAGAAAAGGAAAGCTTCTGGCCGAGGTTCATTGGAGAATTTTTTAGAATTAAGATTCAGTCCTATTTTATCCGAGACCGCGATCGGTTCACAATTTTAAAAAGTGTCTTGTATAAATTGAATTTAAGAATAAAGGTTTATCACCCAAGTTTTAAAAATTAAAAAATAAATTTTTTTAATTCATCTATTAACGACGAATTTAATTTACATGCAGAAAAGAGCACGAAATCGTTTTGCGAGTGTGCGTATGAGCATGTCCGAAAATATCAGTGCAAGGCAACAAACCTTATTTAAGTGGCGTATGATCCGTTCGCGGAAGGCTCGTATCAGAGTCGCTGTGGTTGCCTATCGTAGAGGTACCAGCTCGACCCACTTGGTGAAGGTGTCGAAAGAGACGAGAAGTGTGGAATTCCCCTCTTTGGAGCGGGGCAGCGGTCCGACGAAATTAGCACACATTATGCAAAAGGGTTCGCTGACCTGTCTCGTTAGCATCTTTCCGGCTTGTTATCGCTGTTCTGACTTGTATTTCTGGCACGTGATACATTGACGTACGTATCGTCGCACATCGCGAAACATCCCTGGCCAGTAGTACTTCTGCGAGATTCTGATGGTCTTCCTAACGCCAAGATGTCCGGCTGTGGGTGCATCATGGCATTCGTGTAGGATTGGAGCTCGATGTTCGGCTGCTACGCACAGCTTCCACGGTACGTAGTCCCAGTCATCTGGACGGTGACCGAGGTGGCGATATAGTTCTCCGTTTTCAATGATGAAGTCGGGGAACTTCTGTGGGTCAAAATTCTTTATTACTTAACTACGAACCACTTCAAAAATTATGAAATATCCGATTACATATTATCAAATAACACAGAACTTTCTTTAGATAATATAAACATTTTAAATCCTTTCATTAAAATTAATAATACCAAAATATCACTTACCTTTATATTATTAATTAATCATTATATATTTGATTTTTTTACTTATTATAAAATACAAAAATGTCATATTATTTGTAACCAAAAAACAACGGCCAGAACCAGAAAAATCTATTAACCAAGAAAATTTTTTAACAGAATTAAGAGATCAATTAAATGAATTTCATATTGAATCGGGACGATCCATTTTATAAGGGGGAGAGTTATCCAACCCGTGAAACGGTTCCACTTATGGAATTTATAAACAAATTTTTGAATTCAATCTCAGCTATGTTACCCTTGCCTTCAGCGACATTGCCTTTGTTTAAAGATTCTGCCTTTGCCTTTGCCATTCACTTCGAGGGCCGCGCTTGACCGTCCTGCTAAGATAAATAAACCAATCGTAAAGTAAACACAAGCTTCCGTTCGAAGCCCAAACTTTTCCGTTCAAAGCCCACAGTATTGCGTTCTAAGTTCAGAACATATTGCGTTCCGATTTTCAATCAAATTGCATCGGTCAGCATAATTTCATTTCACAACGAGATGCGACAGTTTCAGCATAAGCTTTTATTTTAAACAAAAATTAAAGTTCTGGAAGCTTAAGAAAAGGAAAGCTTCTGGCCGAGGTTCATTGGAGAATTTTTTAGAATTAAGATTCAGTCCTATTTTATCCGAGACCGCGATCGGTTCACAATTTTAAAAAGTGTCTTGTATAAATTGAATTTAAGAATAAAGGTTTATCACCCAAGTTTTAAAAATTAAAAAATAAATTTTTTTAATTCATCTATTAACGACGAATTTAATTTACATGCAGAAAAGAGCACGAAATCGTTTTGCGAGTGTGCGTATGAGCATGTCCGAAAATATCAGTGCAAGGCAACAAACCTTATTTAAGAGTGCCGATCACACTCTAAGTGCCATAAACGCACAAATGATTCGGGTACACTTATTGTTTGGGTGTACCCTTGCCGTTCTCTGGTTTCTACACTCCAGATACTCTCGGAGGCTACTAGGTTTCTACAGGGATTCTAAGAGGATTCTAAGTTGGGAGCTTTCGGCCGAGATGCGCCGTGCGGATGCGAAACCAAACACGCGCCGTTGATCTGGGTCGAGAAAGGGTAGGAGAAGGGGAAGGGTGGTGCAGGGGTAGAAATAACTCACGGGGTTTTACATTTCAGGTTTGTATTGGCAATTGATAAGAATAGGGCTGCTGCCCTCACTATAGGTATGCTTGCTTACGTGTATTTTGGTGCGCTGGTCGTTGTTGCGCAGATCGGCAAGAGCTTTAAACACTAACGAAAAGGTGCGGCGTCGGGCTCGGGCTCGAATACGCAAGGCTGACTTGAGTTCCCGGCGGATCGGCGCGTATCTTGTCACGTGCGTGTTCGGGTAGTAGGAACTAAGGAAACTAACTAGCGAGCGTCGCGCTCGCTGAATCAGTTCCCCGCTATCGATGGTGCTATCGATCGCGGGCCTCACGAGTGCGATATCGCGTTAGAGGGGCTAGTTAGTTTCCTCAGTTCCTATTATTTTGATTCTTAACGCTGAACTTCATGTCCGATCTTAAAGCTAATAGCGAAACTATGTCTATGATTACAATAAACTAAATAAGAATGAATATAATCTGTGCGCCCATGATTTAGGGCGTTACATCCCCTCCCTACTTCGGGGGAAAAAAAAAACGTTTCCTGTGCCGTTCGGCTTCAGTGTGACCTGGTAGGAACCTTCCTCGGTCGGGCTCCTGAAGCGCTGCCGTGAGACGCGGGCTGCATGGCGTCGTGCGCAGATGGCCTGCCAGGCTGCGGCCGAGACTTGGCCGTCCGTAGTGTTGCACGTCCACCCAGCCGGAAGTGGATAGCGCTCGCCACCGGGGGCGGAACTGCTTTCGGGGGCTAGGCAACCCTCGTTCGGAGCTGTCGCTTCGGACAGTGGGTTGGCGACCTCGCCCGAGTCCCACTCGGATGGCGACTTCCACCATCGGTTCTCCACTTCCGGTAAGATTTCCTTCAACAGGAGGTTGAGTGTCGTAAGCGACATCCCCAAGGATGTCCGAGGGGCTGGATGTTGGGGTTGTTTGGGGGTGCGAGTCGTGGGCGACTATCTCCGCGTCTGGTCCCCGTCCGTTAAATGTAGGTGCGGGTGTAGGCTCCTTTCGTCGAAAGCGCTGCTCGGTGTTCTCCTCGTCGTCGCTGGGCTCCGATTCCCACTCCATTGCTTTGCCCGTAGGGTAGCGCGGTGGACCGGGCTCATCCTGCGTGGTGGATGTCTCGAGGGAGAGGGTAGTGAACGGTCCGAGGGAGAGTGTCGTGGACGGCTCACGAGCGAGCGCGGTGGACGGCCCCGGTCCCATTTCTTCGTCCTGCTCGCAGGTGAGGTCGACGGAGCGTTCCGTCTGGACTCCTAGGTCCTCGGTCTCATCGGGTCCCATGATGTACAGGCGTACGGGGGACGGCGGGAAGGTCACGATCGGGTGGCCAATACGGTGCTTCTATCAGGATCGTTTCCCAGCTTGTCTTGATAAGGTACATCCAGGACCCCCGGTGGTACCCGTAACGGTCCTCACCCGTGTGCACATAGTGGGCCGCGCCTTCCTGGGGATCGTCATCGTATTTCCGGCTGCTCATCGAGTACGCATCCTCGTTCTCGTTGTCGCTGGCGTCCTCGACATAGGGCGCCTGTTCGCCGCGTCCTTCCTCGTCGTCTCTGGCGTCTTCGGCGTAGGGTGTCGGGTGATCACGGTCGTCGTCGTGGCGCCCGCAAGGGTTGTATTCCCGGCTGCTCTTCAATGACCCGGCTGGACTCGGGTGGCATTGATAGGGCTCCGGGTAGATGCGACGTCCGGCCGCGTCCGTAAAGTGAAGAGAGACTCCCCCGGCTCGAGCGGGTGTCGACGTCGGCTCGTCCTCTGAGTCGCTATCTGGTGCGCAGTTCGACGCTGCCCGGCGGGGTGGTGTCCTTGCGCTGGACCCTGGAGAGGGTGTGATCGCTCTTCCAAAGCCTACTGGCTGGCGCCTACCCGTCGGGCATGACCGGATGGATCTCTCGGCGTACGCCGTTCCCGGACGTAGCCGAGGGTCTCGTATGGTCGTCGACTGGCGGTTAGGCGGGGAACCTGGCTTAGACTCCCCATCGCTGTCGCCGGACGACAGTACTATCGTCTCCATGTCCCCCCGTTCGATCTGTGGAAGAAGTAACTAAATTAGCTTAGTTCTATTGATACTTAGAAATACAGATAAATGGACAGCAGCGAAAGAATCTCCTAACTTCATTGTTAAGGTCTTAATGGCTTATAACGAATTTAAACTTAGCGGGGACACAAAGGGAGATTGGGGTACTTATGATCACCCCCCGTTGCTAGTGTCGGTCGGTTGGCCTCTTTGGGACTGTCCTGGTTGATCGCCGCTGTCCTCCTGGGCGGTTTCGCCGTCCTCATCATCGGTGTAACCTGTGGAAGAAGAGTGGAACGCTTTTAGGTCTCCAATATTTGCCGCCCCTTCCGCTGGCCGGGTAGGCGGATTCGGACGACGTTAGGCGAAGGGAAAGCGACCACTTTATACGGTCCGTCAAACTTCGGGGAGAAGGGCTGGGCTATATTCGATTTAGCGTCGCTTGTGAACGGTTGTGTTTACTCTTGTGCTCTGAATTTTTGTCTATTCTGTGATTTTTTTGCGAGTGTTTTGTGTTTGTTTATTAACAAAGCTTAGTATAACCGCTGGGTTAGTGTGTTTAGTGTTTTTTTACTAGATCTCCCAGTGATTATAGTTATTTTAACATTTATATTAGATTTGTTTAATCTCCTAGCTTTGTTAGTGTAATTCTTATACTCACTAAACTTGCTAAAACTCTTTGATTTTCACTCTCTCTCCCGCTCTATATTACAACTGTAACTTAAACTCTCTCTGAACCTGCCAAATTTCTGGTAGACTTTTGGCGTGCTGTTCTCTTGTCTCTCTCTCTCTCTTGCTTGCTTTACATTGTAACTGTTCCTGCGTAAAGTTGTCAGTGTCCCACAAGCAACGCTCAATCGATAGAAGATTTTTTTCTCTCGTGCTCTCTTACATTTAAATTATTACGCGATCTCGCGCTCTTATTTTTTTTCGTGTTTTGTGCCTTTGTGGTTTTGGAATTTGATCCCAATGCCAAATTTACTCGAGGTATTTTTCATATATTATTTTATTTTATTTAATTTCCTTAAAATGGCTCTTGTCTGCTCTAAGAAAAATTGTACTCTTTCGTCTTCAACTAAAGACCCATTTATTTTCTGCTGGCTCTGCGAGTCGATAATGCACGTTAAATGCGCAGGATTTACTGGTAGAGTCAAAGATTTCATTGATCAGAATTCTGGACTCATGTGGTCATGTGGATCCTGCAAGGAAATGGTTGTTGAGATGAGCGGCTTTATGAAGCAGACTCGAGACAGCCTTTTGAATCTCTCTGGTGCTTTTAAGCAGCTCAATGAGGGGTTCAATTCCGTTTGTGCCCAATTTAATAATAAGAAATTACTAACTGAGTCGCCTAAACGTAAAAAAAACAGCTTAGCGGCAGTTAATACGGTCACGGTATCCACCCCAAATCCGAGCTTGGTGGCTGCAGCAGTCTCTGTTGACACTGTGGTAAGTGAACCCACTGCGCCTATGGATACAGCTGTTTTAGGTGAAGTCACTCCTTCTCGAAGTCGGGTGGTAAAAAAACCTTCAGTGCCGGCTACGGTGCCGACCGTACCTATAGGTACAGAAGTTACCGTTTCTGGTTCTCAGCTTAGTGAGGTGCAATCTGCTGCTGGGGGACGTAAGAAATTATCAGTTGTTCCACATAGAAAACAATTATTTGTTTCGAGATTCACCCCAGATACCACATCTGAGGATGTTTTGGAATTTATTCGTGAAAAATTCCCATCCGAGAATATTTCAGTTGAGCAATTTAGATTTTCATATGCTCGTAGTATATCGTCGTTTAAAATATTTGCTCCGCCTGATGTGTTTAAGGTACTACTTTCTAAAAGCTTTTGGCTTAATGATGATTTAGTAATAAAAGAATTTGTTCCCAATAAACCGAGAACAAATAACAGACCTTCCACTGCGCCAAAAAACTAAAAAGTTTATTTTTGGCTTATCAAAATGTTAGGAGACTAAATATGAAGCTACCCAAGCTTTATGCTGACTCCTCTGCATTTACTGCTGATATTTTGGCTTTTACGGAAACTTGGCTGAAACCAGAGATATCTGACAATGAAGTTCTGTCAAACAATTTTAATGCCTATAGGACCGATCATCACGTAGGGGAGGCGGTGTGCTGATTGCCGTTAGCACTACCCTAACATCCGAGAGAATTCACTCTGATACTCCTAATGAAATTGAATTTGTTAGTGTGAAAGTTTCCTTGCAATCATTCTCAATATTTGTTACATGTTCCTATATTCCACCTGGCTCTGATTTAATAATTTATGAGCACCACCTGTCTGCGATAAAATCTGTTCTATCCCTTCTTTCTAACAGTGACCTTTTGATTGTTTTGGGTGACTTTAATCTCCCTGATATTTCTTGGTCTCCTCCTACTGACTCACTAGTCGCTATACCTCTATCCGCTCATGATTTTGTAGATGTTCTTCTAGAATTATCGTTACAGCAAGTAAGCTTTATACGGAATTCATTAAATAGACAACTAGATCTTGTGTTTGTTTCAGACCCGTCTGAAGTCACGGTATCTAGAATTGACGCTTTTGTTGTACCTGAAGACCGATATCATCCAACAATGGAATTGACAATCTGCCTCCCATGCGTTAATACCCTCTCTCCTTTAGTTTCTCAAACTAAAGTGAGATGTTTCCGAAAATGTAACTATAAAAAAACTTAACGACATGATTTCTCAATATAATTGGACAGAATTGTACAATTGTATGGATATTGAAAGTGCCACTGAACACTTCTATATAGTGTTAAATACCTTTTTTAATGAATGCGTTCCTGATAGGTTTCCTTCAAAGACAAACAGGCCACCTTGGTTTACCAATGCGCTTCAAAGACTTAAAAACTTTAAGACAAACACTTATAAAAAGTATAAGAAATCGGGTAAGCCATCTGATTTTTCGAAATATGTGGTGGCTCGATCGGATTTTAATGTTCTCAATAGTCATTGCTATCCTATGTATTTAAGTCGATGTAAATTTGAATTTTCAAATGATCCGAAGCAGTTTTATAACTTTGTCAATGCCAAGCGTAAGTAGTCAGCATTGCCTTCATCGGAACGTTTTAACTCAATGGAGGCATCGACGGATTCTGAAATTGCTGATTTATTTGCCGAGTTTTTCCAAACTACTTATGGTTCGGCTGCTTGGTCAAATTCTAACTACCCTAATCCCTTAAATAAGGCAAATTGTATCTTTACCCCTGAAATTACGGAAATTTCTCTCGTAAGAAAACAACGCCAACTTATTCTCCCGGTCCTGATGGACTCCCCGGGTGTGTGCTTAAGTTTTGTGCGTCAACCATATGTAAACCGATTCTCAAACTTTTTCATTTGTCTATTTCATCGTCAGTTTTTCCTACTATCTGGAAGGACTCTTTTATCATTCCACTTCACAAAAAGGGTGCTGTTCACGCCAAAAGCGCGTTTAATTTCAGGAGACAGTGTCGAGCGGCAGTTTTATCCAGATTTCTATATCTCGCGCGCTCGCACTGCCGTCCGCTCTCCCTCTCCATCTCTCCCCTAAGTCTCCGCTCTGCTCTGGAGCGCTTAAGTTAAGTTAGGCTTAAGCAGTTAATGTTTCAAAGTGTACTAATAAACACCTACGCACGTCGCGTAATTACCCAAAAGTACCCGCGTATTTTTATGCGTACCACTCAATCTTGGGGCTTCAATTATTTCATCGATCAAGCCGCACCGCCCCAACATTTTGGTCCACTTCGAGCAGGATTTCAAAATCTTTGGACTTTCCTCTCCTGGAGTTTCCTTTGATTTTGTCCCAGCAGGCTTGAAACACTCCAGATAAGTTCCGCTTACTATAATTGCCGGTCATACAGCCAGTTTTTCGAACCCTATTTCGACTAACCTTCTGTATGATATATTGTCTAAATCCAAAAGAGATTAATCCGACGCAACGGCATTTAATATATGTATTTCAATTCCGTTACTTGTGCCCGACAATATTCCAGTTTCCTTTGCCCACAGTTGCACACTTGAAACAATTCCAGTAAATATTTCAGTGCTACTATTCAACGAAAATATTTGTCAAATATATTTTCAATTCCAATCGTGTGTAAAATATAACTCAGCCGCAGTAAAAAATTCCCGTTCATAAAATTTTTCCCTAAGATTTGCACTCTTTATTTTTTACTGTGTTCCAGCTGCATGTGTATATTTACAAAAACAATCTAATACAGTCCACTCCAACTACTTTTCTCGACCTACAAATACGGCTAAACTATTTCCAATATTAAGAACAAAGTTACAAATTCCACAAATTTACTCCAGCAAATCGTTTGCAATTTAATTGTGCAGGTGACAAACAAACGCACCGACATACAAACATAAGCGAAGTGTTTCCAATTCCCGCAACGTTATTCCGCTATTCGCACCCCACATATGTACATATGTACAGGGTACATACATACGTATATCGCCAGTGCACAGTGGGTCAAGAGCTCACAAAAAGTGTTCCTTTCAAACAAACAATATTAAAGTCCGTAATTCCTTACATAAGTCCGACCATCCGACATAATAAATATTTATTTCCTATCCGACAGTGTGACCGTATATATTTACAATCTTAATTGGTTCCTAAATTCCAATTTGATTCCAATCCGTTTCCTTACATCAGAATTAAAATTCTAAATTATTTAACGTCATGGCAACATCAGTAAAATCCGCTTTAACCCGATTTATGGCCACAGCTGACTGTCTGATCCACTTTGAGGCCACTGTGAACGCTCCAGGTGCTCCTACACCAACGTTATCCGCCTATAAAATCCGTCGCGATCATCTCAATTCCTTGTGGCAAACGGTAAAGGCAGCATACGACATATGCTCCGACTGCATTATAGCTGCAGGCGAGAGCGCCGCAGACACAAAATCCATACTAAAGTCCAAGTATTACCAAACGTACTCCACTTACGAAATATTTGCCGCTCAGCTGATGGAACAAATCCAAAAGGGCTCCTCCCAAATACCTCAAGCTCCAGTAACTCCGTCCCAAAATTCCACGTCTTATGGCTGTCGGCTCCCTCCTATCGACACAGAGGTTTTCTCTGGCGATTATCTTCGCTGGCCGACTTTCCGGGACCTTTTCACGGCAATATACATAGACAATCCGAGTCTAACGCCCGTTGAAAAATTATTCCATTTAAACTCAAAAACAAGTGGCGAAGCTCACTCCATAGTTTCGAGATCCCCACTCACCAATGATGGCTTTCGCTCAGCCTGGAATAACCTAACTGAGCGTTTCGAAAATAAGCGATTGCAGGTGAACAGTCACCTGAAAACACTTTTCAATGTGCAATCCATAGCACAGGAGTCGGGAGCAGCCTTAAAGGAACTTCAACGCACTTTTCAAGGTTGCTTAACTTCCTTAAAATTTTCCGGTGTTAATATTGAGAATTGGGACCCTATCCTGGTTTATATCTGCTCGACAAAACTACCAAAGCTCACTCTCTCATTATGGGAGCAATCCATCCAAAATAAAGCCGAAATTCCTACGTGGCTTGAGCTTGATGCATATTTGACGGAGCGCCATCTAACTCTTGAGGCCGTCGATAGCTTCCGATCTGCCAATTTCCACCACGTCCAGTCCAAAGACACAAATCGAGAGGCAGAATTTCCAAAAATAAATTCCTTCAACACAAGGTTAGTTCCGATAACCAAAGGCTGCGATCTGTGTTCGAAGAAGAACCACCCCGTGCGTATATGTCCACGCTTCCTACAGATGACGGTAGAAGATCGCTTAGCCTATATCCAAAGGAAGCAGTTGTGCTCCAATTGCTTTGCAAGTAGCCATCAATTCCGGGATTGCACAAGCGCTCACAACTGTCTCACTTGCCAAGATCGGCATCACACATTGCTGCATCGAAACAGCGGTCCTACTACTCCGACGATTCCATCCGACCCTCCAAGGCCAGTATCCGCCTCAGTTCCACACATCATTTCGTCCTATTCAACGCAAGTTTCCGTACAAAAAGTTCCTCCTAAGAATACTCCATCCGAATATTGGGTTCCATACCCCGCCTTGGATGGCAGACGTACTCGAGGTATTAAATCCTACCAATGCCGAGTCTGCCAAAAGATCCATCCTCTACGGAAGTGCCACCACTTTCTACGGCTAAGCCCCCAGAATCGGCTTCAGGAAGTACATATCCAGAAGTACTGCTCCAATTGCTTGGCTCACAATCATTCCAAGGACTCCTGCCGCAGTGGTCATCACTGCCACAAGTGTGGAAAGGCCCACCACACTCTCCTACATACGGACGACCGATCTACACTTCCAACATATTCCTGAGCCTACTATCCTGAGGTTCTTGCTACGGGTGTCCTCGCAAGGGGGGGGAGAATGTTCACGCCAAAAGCGCGTTTAATTTCAGGAGACAGTGTCGAGCGGCAGTTTTATCCAGATTTCTATATCTCGCGCGCTCGCACTGCCGTCCGCTCTCCCTCTCCATCTCTCCCCTAAGTCTCCGCTCTGCTCTGGAGCGCTTAAGTTAAGTTAGGCTTAAGCAGTTAATGTTTCAAAGTGTACTAATAAACACCTACGCACGTCGCGTAATTACCCAAAAGTACCCGCGTATTTTTATGCGTACCACTCAATCTTGGGGCTTCAATTATTTCATCGATCAAGCCGCACCGCCCCAACAGGTGCGAAAGGCGGATGCCCAGAATTACAGAGGTATTTCTAAATTGTCGGCAATTCCTAAAGCATTTGAACGTATTAATACTTCTCATTTGCAACATTTATGATCCTCGCTAATATCACCGTGTCAGCATGGTTTTGTTAAGCGAAGATCGACCACCACCAACCTTCTGGAATTGTCATCTATAGTAATAAATGGATTTAAGAATAAAATGCAGACTGACGTTATATACACAGATTTTAGTAAGGCCTTTGACTCTGTCAACCACTCTCTTCTCTTATTCAAATTAAATAAGCTTGGGTTTCCATGTAATCTATTAACTTGGAACTCAAGTTATTTGAATGGTAGGACTCAGAGGGTTATATTCAAGAACGCTGCCTCAAAACTGATCTATGTGACATCTGGAGTGCCTCAGGGTAGTCATTTGGGCCCTTTGCTGTTTACTTTGTTTATTAACGATCTTCCCTCTATCATAACACACTCTCGTGTACTAATGTATGCTGATGATGTTAAGCTTTGTTTATCACATAATGATATAGCGTCGGGTTTCAACTTACAGTCAGATATTGATTGTTTTCAGGGATGGTGTGAGTATAACCTTTTAAATTTGAACTGCCTTAAATGCAACGTTATGACTTTTCATAGGGGTACTCCTATTTTTGTTAGTTACTCTCTTCAAAATACGCCACTCGACCGTATATATTCAGTTAATGACTTAGGCGTTCTTCTGGTCCCAAAACTTAAATTTGACTGCCACATAATGTCCACTGTCAGCAAGGCCATGAGTGTTCTTGGGTTTATAAAGCGTTGGTCAAAAGAATTTGATGACCCTTATACAACCAAATTATTATTTACCTCCCTTGTCCGTCCTATTTTGGAATATTGTTCTTCGGTTTGGAGTCCACAATATCAAGTGCATATTGACCGTATTGAGTCGGTACAAAAAAAATTTATTCTTTTTGCCCTTCGTAGTTTGAACTGGGATCAAAACATAAGGCTACCTTCCTATCAGAGTAGATTACTATTGCATAATTTACCTACCCTTGCAAATCGTAGAACAATGCTTGGTACTATTTTTATGCAAAATCTTATAAGAGGTGATATTGATTCTGTAGAACTTGTAAACCGCCTAACTTTCAATGTTCCTGTTAGACTAACACGAAATTATTATCCCCTAAATTTGTCACGATGTACATCTAATTTTTGTCTGCACGAGCCCTTTCGCGTTCTATGTAAAAATTATAACAACCTTTATCAATTAATTTGCACTTCAACTTCTATCCCGGTATTAAAAACTAATATTTTAACTCATTTGCTTCATTCTTAGACGCTTCTTTTATTTTCATTTGTGTCCCGTCTCTATTTGTTTTTTGTATCTTCCTCGCGAACTCGTATTTTTTGCCCAAATTGATAAAAGGGCCCCGCGCGTAACAAGCACGTGCTTGGTGTCGTTGGGCCACTTGTTTGTACTGCTCGTAGTGCATCAACGTCCATCATATATACCCGGTCGATTTCGAGACACTTGTGTTGATTGCAAGTGACAGTTCTGGTAGAAAACTGCCCCAGGTGTTCTGTCCATTCTCCACGTACTGGGCGATCATCGTCTTGACTGTTCGGTTCGCGCGCTCGGTCGGATTCTCTCGTGGGCAGTATGGGGCGGGGGTTGGGGTTCCACTCCCGTTTCCATAAGGAAGTCTTTGTACGCCTTGCTGGTGAACTGCGAACCGTTATCGCACACCAGTTTCCTCGGGGCTCCGAAGTGGCGTATGATCCGTTCGCGGAAGGCTCGTATCAGAGTCGCTGTGGTTGCCTATCGTAGAGGTACCAGCTCGACCCACTTGGTGAAGGTGTCGAAAGAGACGAGAAGTGTGGAATTCCCCTCTTTGGAGCGGGGCAGCGGTCCGACGAAATTAGCACACATTATGCCAAAGGGTTCGCTGTCTCGTTAGCATCTTTCCGGCTTGTTATCGCTGTTCTGACTTGTATTTCTGGCACGTGATACATTGACGTACGTATCGTCGCACATCGCGAAACATCCCTGGCCAGTAGTACTTCTGCGAGATTCTGATGGTCTTCCTAACGCCAAGATGTCCGGCTGTGGGTGCATCATGGCATTCGTGTAGGATTGGAGCTCGATGTTCGGCTGCTACGCACAGCTTCCACGGTACGTAGTCCCAGTCATCTGGACGGTGACCGAGGTGGCGATATAGTTCTCCGTTTTCAATGATGAAGTCGGGGAACTTCTGTGGGTCGTCCCGAACGTTCTTCATAAGTCTCTGTAAGTGCTCCAGAGGTTGTCGGGATAGACCGTCGGCTACTACGTTATACTTCCCGCGGCGGTAATGTACGTCGTATTGATATTGCTGGAGCTCTAAGGCCCATCTGGCAATCCTTCCGGTTGGGTTTTCTATTTGGTCAAGCCATTTCAGGGCCACGTGGTCGGTGATTACGTCGAACCTATAGCCTTCGAGGTAGCATCGCAATTTCCGTATTCCCTAGACAATGGCCAAGCACTCTTTTTCCGTGGGTGAATAATACAGCTCCGCGGCATCGAGCTTGCGGCTGACGTAGGCAATGACCAGGGCGTCGATCTCCTGGGTTAGTACTCCCCCGAGGCCATCCCGAGGCATCCCTCAGCTCCCGTAAGCTCGTGGGAGGGCTCAGGTTTCGAACGGCGCCTACCTTGTCCGGATCGGTGTGATTGGCCTGGTCACTGATCACATGTCCGAGGTAGGCCAGTTTCCTCTTGAAGAATGAGAACTTTTCCTGGTTGATGCGCAGGTTGGCTCTCCTCAATCGTTCAAAGACTTTGCGCAGATTGTCCGTGTGTTCTCCTTGGCTGGCTCCGATGACAATAATGTCATCGAGGTAGGCGAACGCGTATGGGTCGAGGTCACGCTATCTAGAGCACGCTGAAATGTTGCCGGGGCCGAATGCAAACCTAAAGGCAAGACTCGCCACTGAAATAGGCCTTGTCCGGGTACCGTAAATGCCAATATCCGTTGCGTAGATCCAGGGTCGAAATGTATTTCGCGTTTGTCAATCGCTCAAAAATGTGGTTAATACGCGGCAACGGATATGCGTCCGGGATGGATTTTGCGTTTAGTTGTCAGTAGTCCACGCACATGCGCCACTGGCCGGTTTTCTTCCGGACCAGAACCATAGGGGCACTGTGTGGACTACGCGACGGTTCGATACATCCCTGTTCCAGCAACGCGTCCACTTGTTCGTGTGTATTCCGCTGCATGACAGGGATCTTTGGGAAATAGCGTTGTTTAATCGGCCGGACGTCCCTCATGGTGATCGGGTGCTCCGCTATGTTTGCTACTCCCGCCATTCCTTCAAATTGTGTTAGCTGTTCGCTAAGGAACGCTTGGATCTGCGGATTAGTATCGCAGCCGCGTTCCTTGTACTCCTGATTGATTATTTGATACCCCTGGGTCTTGGTGTCCTTGTCGGGTATCCCTCGTGAATTCTCAGCGTGTTTCTCCTGGTTGTGATCTTCCTGATGCGCCCTGTCGTTGTTCATAGTTATTCTGGCTTCGTCGTTCTCTGTTGGTATTCTGATGTTTTTTTCTGTGTTGTTGTTCTCGTCGCTTTCCTTGTGTGTTGCTGCGTTATGCGTTTCATGTACTCTGTGCGGCTCTTCGGGCGCATTGGCATCCCTGTCATTCTGTGGTCCTATGTCATGATTGGCTATGCCTAGCCGAGGTTCCGTTGATGGCGTGTTCGATGTCCTGGAAGGGGGACCTGAATTGACTTCCGGGCGAGCGTCACGTCCGCAAGGAGTAACCTCCTTACTTTGACTCGAGACGTGTCAGCGAGATTAATCTGGGTGCGAATCTCTCTAAATTGGTGTGGCTGACCGACTACGTCGGCGATGTCTTCGCTTATGAAACTCCTAGATTCCCCGGCGATCCTTCCTCTCTCTACCCTAAGCGGTGCGGTTAGTGGTGGTTCTCACGGTTGTGAGCTTCGACAACATTCGACGGTCCGGACGTCTCGTCGTTCTAGTCCCAACAGAAGTACTGTCGTGGATTTCGACAATCGCGGCTGTAATGTCCCGGTGCTCCGCAATTCCGGCAAGCATGCCGCACGTCGATTCGAATACCCATCGAATTGGAGGCCCCATTTACGAATTCGTTCGGGGACGCATACAACCTCGCGGCGGCTCCGGTCGTGGCTCGGCTTCATAAAAGTTTATCGGTTAGTTATCCCCGGAGAGGGGCCAGTAATAGCGACGCTAGGGGTGGTTCGAGACCGGCCTTCGGAGGAGACGTCGGGACTTGATCCGGGCGGGGCCGCTAAGGCCAGGTTTGTCTTATCCCAAAAGTACGGGGTTCGGGGCACTTGAGGTAAATTGCCTTCCTAGGTCGGCAAGTTGAGCCCACACCTCTTGGGTTCGCTTCAAGTCGTCGACGACTCCTTTGGCGGAGAACCCGAATTTGTTAGCAAAGGCTAGTAATTCGGCGGGAAGCGGGAATAAATCCACCGCGAGGGGACCCCAGGATTTTTAAGCAAGCGTAAAACGGACTCACTGGACATTTTCTGGTCGGGTGCAGCGTGTCTTTGATGTGTTGTCGTCTTGGAATAAGGTCTTCTTTGGTTGGAGTCTTTACTGGACTTCTTGGGCTATATGTTTGTATTTTCACAGGCACTCGATCGCGTGGACTGTACGGGATCGCGAGTAAGCTCGTGGGCTTGATACCGGGCGCGTTCACTAGTTCGTTGGTCGGGGCACTTTTGTTCTAGTTTTCGATTGTTTTCTCGGAACCTTTAGGTTATGTCACTCGTACTGGGGCTACGCACTTCCATACAGGTGGTAATTTTCCTGGTCTTTCTCCCTATTAGGTTCCTGCTCGGGCGCCACTTGTCACGTAGTTTTCTGGCTGGGATAAAACCTCAATAGGGGCCAAGGAACCTATACAAGAAATTTATATAGAAGGGTTGAAATTTTTATGGGAGGTGGCAGCACGAGGTACTGAGAGAGCGATCGCACTGCTTGGTGGTGAACTTCGGGGGATCCCGCTGAGAACGCCCTCTAGTGGCAGAGCGAGGTACTGCGAGGGCGATCGCACTGCTTGGTGGTGAACTTGAATGACTCCGACTGGAGTTGGCTACGGGGATTCCGCCGGGCGTGGACGGCGGGGTTTATCTACTCCGGGTGATCTTGGATCCAAGGGGGTCCTACACTCCGGATATTCTCGGAATCTACCAGGTTTCTACACTCCGGATACTCTCGGAGACTACTAGGTTTTTACACTCCGGATGCTTTCGGAGGCTACTAGGTTTCTACACTCCTGATACTCTCGGCGACTACGAGATTTCTACTCTCCGGATGTTCTCGGAGTTTACGAAGTTTCTACACTCGGGATACTCTCGGAGACTACTAGGTTTCTACACTCCGGATACTCTCGGACACTACTAGGTTTCTACACTCCGGTTACTCTCGGAGGCTACCAGGTTTCTACACTCCGGATACTCTCGGAGACTACGAGGATTCTACACTCCGGTTGTTCTCAGAGTCTACGAGGTTTCTACACTCCGGATACTCTCGGAGACTACTAGGTTTCTACACTCTGGATGTCCTCGGAGTCTACGAGGTTTCTACACTCCGGATACTCTCTACAAGGATTCTAAGATGGGAGCTCACGGCCGAGATGCGCCGCGCGGATGCGAAACCAAATACGCGCCGTTGATCTGGGTCGAGAAAGGGTAGGAGAAGGGGGAGGGGGGTAAAGGGGTAGAAATAACACACGGGGCTTTACGTTCAAGGTTTGTATTGGCAATTGCGTGTCGGTAGTGGTGTGCCGGAGGGATGCTCGGACACACGTCCACTCTCGGCAAAAAGTCAAAACGGAAGAGGTCGAGCTTAGGAATCAGAGATCGCACTTCAGTCGAGCGTCGCGCTCGCTGAACCAGTTCCCCGCTATCGATGGTGTTATCAATCGCGGGCCTCAGGAGTGCGAAAGCGCGTAAAAAAAAAAATTTTTGCCTTGAGCCATGTCACCGCGTCTCTACTGCAGAACTGAAGGCAAGGCTGAAGGCAGAAAGCTTATTTGCTTTTTTTTGTGTGCCTAAAACGCTGTGCCGCTGTTGACGTCAGCAGGGAAGTCGAAGATTCCCTCTCTTTCCTTGCCTTATAATCTTCCTGCACTCGGTGTTCTCAGAGACAAATTTCGGCCGGTCCGTTATTTCTTTTGCGTCACTCCGTTATGTTCGGCTAGCGACTAATATTAGCTTTTTATACATTTTTATTACAATACAGTTTTTAGGTTAGTTACAGAAAGTTAGTCCGTTAAAATTGATTTAAATATTTATATCATGAAAAACTCGTATTATATTTTTTACTTAAGAAGTAAAAATTATACAGTCGGATATTTTTCGCTTTAAAAAGGATGATGAGAAAACAAAAGAAGTAAAGGGGTGAGAGGAAGACTTGGTGCACTCTGTTTGAGTGATTGAAAGGGAAGCATCCACTTAAATTGTGCGCAGCAGAGTTACTACAATTGTTTCTTTACGTTAATATAATAAAGTCAGGTAAGTGTTATATTAAGTTTAAGATGTTGTGCATTGATCTTAGTTTAAAGTACGTAAATTTTGAAGGTTTTCAACGGGTTCCGTTAGCCGAAAGTGTATGATGAAATGTTTTGTGCCAATAAAAATCCTGCAAGGGGTGAAACACAGCTCTAAAAGGTAAATATACAAATAAACAAATAAAACGCATTTTTAAACATTTGCCCATACATTTTTTTCAGGAGTGTTGGTCAAGGATTAGGAGGACCCGGACAAAGATTTAAGGAAGGCGATGACCAATGTAAAAAGCAGTTAACGTAACATTAAACTAGGCTTACTAACAATAATTGTCCTTCAACAAAAAAACTAAATAACACTATTTAATTAAAATGAAACTAAAAACTTATGTATTTTATATTCTATATTTTCATAAGTGAAAACTCATGGGAAAAATTCTGAATTTCACAAGTGATTTCACTTGGGACGTGTCACTTGCAAGTGATTTTATAAGTGAAAACTCGTCGAAAATGTTCTGAATTTCACAAGTGATTTCACGTGGGATGTGTCACCGGCGCGTGACAGGCAATACGACAAATGAGTATAAGGAACAAGTGAAATCCCGTGGGACTTCAAAAAATTTTAATTTGAATTTTCTCTTTTGAAAAAGCGGACATCCCATACAATTGTCTTTATGGAGTGTCACTTGTTCCTCACTTGTGCAAGAGGACATGTCCCACGGGACTCACAAGGTGATTCACAAGGGTATTCACAAGGTGATTCACAAGTAAAACTTTTTTTTGTCAACAAATAAGCCCCTAACTGTTAGTAGAGTATAAACTTCTTTAAGCTCTGTACGAGTTCTTTTTTTCTGTACCAGTTTATTTTCTGATAAACTGTCTTTTATTTTCGAAATCTCACTTGTATGGCTTTTTTACAAGCGAAGAGGGCTATGGCCGCTTTGCGTGTGCGATCTAGGATGTTATCCTTCCTTGGTTGCTAAGGGTTAGGCGCGTTTGGTGTAGTTTTGGGAGAATTAGATTTGGTACTTATACTTCCTTGTTAAGAGAACTAGTTCGGTCTTTTCTGGGTTAACTCTTAGTCCAAGGACTGATAAGGCTGGTGGATAAGGCTGTCTCCATTAGATTGCAAAGAGTTTGCGGGAATTTGCTTTGCAGTAGGATAACCACGTCGTCCGCGTAGGTTACCACTTTAGTGCCCGCCTCTTCTAGAAGTGATAGCAGTTTGTTGACCACTAAGACCCAAAGAAGAGGTGAGAGTACGGCCCCTTGTGGGGTTCTACTGCTGACATTCCTGGTCGAGTGGGCTGATCCCATAGTGGAGTGCACTACTCTGCTGGTTAGCATGGAGTGTATGAGTCCCACTATGGGCCGCTCAATGCCCAGTTCAGTCAGAGCACCAGTAATCGCCGTTAAGGTGACGTTGTTAAAGGCGCCTTCTATGTCTAGAAACGCTGCCAGAGAGTATTCCTTATTGCGGAAACCTCTCTCTATACTGGATACTAGAGAGTGGAGGGCGGTATCTGTTGACCTGCCCTTACGGTACACGTGCTGTGCGTCAGAGAGTAGGCTTTGGTCGATGGTTAGCCTGATATGAGTGTCAATTAGCCTTTCCATGGTCTTCAACAAGAAAGAAGAGAGACTAATCGGGCGGAAGTCCTTTGTGTTGGTGTGGGAGGGTTTGCCGGCTTTCGGTATAAAAATTACCTTAACGTCCAGCCACCTTGTTGGAATATGGTTTAGAGCAAGGCAGCCGTAGAAGATGGCTGACAGCCAGGGTAGGGAAATATCTAGTGTCCGTTGTAGCTGGGCCGGGAAGAACCCATCTGGGCCGGGGGATTTGAAGGGCTTAAAAGAAAGCGGCCAGGGTTCGAGATGTTGTCTATACTCTGGTCGTCTAAGTTCTCCTCTATGTAGAGGTCCTCCACTACATGGGTGTTTTTAGGGAAGTGGGTGTCTAACAGTAGTTCAAGGGTTTCCTGACTGTTTTCCGTCCAGCTGTCAGCATTGGTTTTTAGGTAGCCAATGGTTGCTGGAGATTTTGCTAAAATTCTTCTGAGTCTGGATGCTTCCGCAGTAGATTCTATGCTACTGCAGATATTAGCCCAGAAATGTGTTAAAGTGTGTCTTTGTAAGAATGCAGGTTCTGGTTTTACCCTTATCCTTGGTGTAAAATAGCTTGTATAGGGGGGTTGATAAGCCACAAACGTTGTTACCAACAATCTATGGCTCTTGAATGAGGACTCCGTCTATGTTGCCTGTTGCCAGGCGGGTGAGGAGGGCAGCGGATGCTGCCTTGTTATGGAAGTGCACCATCTTTAAAACCGTGGTCGGGCTAGATATTGTCCGCTTCCTCCGCTATGTCCTGAAGAACAGTACGCCCTGGTCGGGTTATGTCCTGAGTGCACAGCTGCTTCAGGCTCTCTGCCAGCTCCGAGTCGGTCGCTCGGTGGTTCGTATGACGCACAGGCAGCCAGGTTATCTGCCGCTAGCTTATCTGTGTCGTAGATGCTAGTTGCACCTTATCAAAACCGTAGTTCACCCGGTATTGTTGGGCTGCGAGGGGTTCCAAGCAGGCCTGGTTCAAGAGAATTACCACGTTCATGGTGACGCGCTCGGTTTTCTCCAGCTTGACAACCTTCCAACCGTCTGTTGGAAGCTTCGGGTTGAACCTGGTCAGCAGGCTGAGTATAGCCTCTGTTTCCGAGGGTTCCGACGGCAGCCACACCCTCGCTCTCGATCGAGCATGTCAGCGGCCTCGCAAACTGCCAGCTTGGTCGAGGGGTAGAGGGGTACCTCGCCGACCTTATTAATGGCAGCCTTGTAAAGTGCTGCCTGGTACCACCCCGCATCTGTGTAATCGGGTGGAGGACCTGGGTTTTCGTCCAGCACTTTCAAGGCCACTGACGCAAGGGCCCGTCTAACCAGACCCCATTGGTTCCTTGGGATCCTTCCGCCTTCATCGCTCTGGTCGGTGTCTCCAACGATCTTCCGATCCTTTACTACTTCAGCAAAGGATGTCGACCATGTGCCTTGGTTGGTTACTCTGGCCTTCTTGCTCGATGAATGAGCTGTCTCCATCGACCTGTCTCGCTTGTTGCTGTTGGTGGTGGTCATAGCGATGTCGAAGTCTGGGATTACCGCCTTTGCTCAGGCTATGTCCTCTTGGATTTTTAGGTAATCCAATTTTGACGTTTGATTCTCACGTATCGGGTTGGTGGCCAGCCGTTTCAGGATCCGAAATGCTTTCTTGCGATCAAGAAATCCTGCCTGGTTAGGTGGTACCCTCTTGAACTGCTTTGCCCTGGTACTCACCACGAGACCGGCTTTGGCGATCCCCTCAGGCTGGAGTAGCTGGTTAGCCACACCTACGCTGGTGGAAGGCTTGGGCTTGTCGTTGTGGTGAGCCGGGCTTAGCCGGCTGCGTTATTCGCTGCCCTTGGCAGGGGTCGACGTCACAGGGACTATGGTAATCGGAGCCGTGATTTTGCTCTTCTTATCGTCGTTGGTTACGACTTCCGACTTTTTGAGAGTGTCGGGCTCTTTTGCCCCTTGCAGAAGGTATAATGATTTCAGTCAGAAGTTTGCAACGCAGTGAAGGAGACGTTTCCGACCCCATAAAGTATATATATTCTTGATCAGCATCACTAGACAAGTCGATCTAGACATGTCCGTCTGTCCGTCTGTCTCTCAGTTTAAAAGCTATCGGGCTGAAACTTTCCCAAAAGTCTTTTTCTTTTGCAGGTTGTATATAAGTCGGAACCAGCCGGATCGGACAACTATATTTTATAGCTCCCATAGGAATGATCGGAAAAAAGTGTAAAAAAATTATATCTTTGGTGTTTTTTAACATATTACCTCCTTTCCTTGGAAATAACATTTTTTAATTCGTTTTGAATTTCGAATTAAATTTTATCGAAATCGGAAGACTATATCATATAGCTGCCATAGGAACGATCGTAGAATTGGTGGGAAAACAATATGAAACAAACTATAGCTTCGGTGTTCCTTAACATATAACCTCCTACGCTTGGAATTAACATTTCGTAATTAGTTCTGAATTTCGAATTTAATTTTATCAAAATCGGAATACTATATCATATAGCTGCCATAGGAACGATCGTAAAATCGTTGGGAAAATAATATGAAGCAAATTACAGATTCGGTGTTTTTTAACATATAACCAGTCGAAGGCCTCCGCAGCCAGTGCTCGGAAATTTAGTATTAAGTTTAACATTGTATGATAAGCTTAATTTGTTAAATAAAATAAATAAATAAATAACATATAACCTCCTTCGCTTGGAAAGTACATTTTTTACTTAGTTCTGAATTTCGAATTTAATTTTATCAAAATCGGATTACTATATCATATAGCTGCCATAGGAACGATCGTAAAATCGTTGGGAAAATAATATGAAGCAAATTACAGATTCGGTGGTTTTTAACATATAACCTCCTACGCTAGGAAATAACATTTTTTAATTCATTCTGAATTTCGAATTTAATTTTATCAAAATCGGAAGACTATATCATATAGCTGCCATAGGAACGATCGTAAAATTGGTGGGAAAATAATATGAAACAAATTAAAGCTTCGGTGTTCCTTAACATATAACCTCCTACGCTTGGAAATAACGTTTTTTAATTCATTCTGAATTTCGAATTTAATTTTATCAAAATCGGACTACTTTATCATATAACTGACATAGGAACGATCGTAAAATCGGTGGGAAAATTATATGAAACAAATTATACCTTCGGTGTTTTTTAACATTTAACCACCTACGCTTGGAAATAACATTTTTTAGTTCATTCTGAACTTAGAATTTAATTTTATCAAAATCGGACGACTATATCATTAGCTGCCATAGGAACGATCGTAAAATTGGTGGGAAAATAATATGAAACAAATTATAGCTTCGGTGTTTTTTAACATACAACCTCCTACGCTTGAAAATAACATTTTTTAATTAGTTCTGAATTTCGAATTTAATTTTATCAAAATCGGTCGACTATATAATTTAGCTGCCATAGGAACGATCGGAAAATTGGTGCGAAAATAATATGAAACAAATTATAGCTTCGGTGTTTTTTAACATAAAACCTCCTAAGCTTGGAAATAAGATTTTTATACCCTTGCAGACGGTATAATGATTTCAGTCAGAAGTTTGCAACGCAGTGAAGGAGACGTTTCCGACCCCATAAAGTATATATATTATTGATCAGCATCACTAGACGAGTCGATCTAGCCATGTCCGTCTGTCCGTCCGTTTCTACGCAAACTAGTCTCTCAGTTTGAAAGCTATCAAGCTGAAACTTTCCCAAAAGTCTTATATCTTTAGCTGGTAGTATATAAGTAAGACAACTATGTCTTATGGCTCCCATAGGAATAATCGGAAAAAAAATGTAAAAGAATTATATCTTTGGTGTTTTTTAGCATATTACCTCCTTTCCTTGGAAATAACATTTTTTAATTAGTTTTGAATCTCGAATTAAATTTTATCAAAATCGGAAGACTATATCATATAGCTGTAATAGGAACGATCGTAAAATTGGTGGGAAAATAATATGAAACAAATTATAGCTTCGGTGTTTTTTAACATATAACCTCCTTCGCTTGGAAAGTACATTTTTTAATTAGTTCTGAATTTCGAATTTAATTTTATCAAAATCGGACTACTATATCATATAGCTGCCATAGGAACGATCGGAAAATTGGTGGGAAAATAATATGAAACAAATTATAGCTTCGGTGTTTCTTAACATAAAACCTCCTAAGCTTGGAAATAACATTTTTTTAAATTAGTTTTGAATTTCGAATTAAGTTTTATAAAAATAGGACGACTACATCATATAGCTGCTATAGGAACGATCGGAAAATTGGTGGTAAAATTATATGAAACAAATTATTTTCGGTGTTTTTTGATATATTATCTTATACTATTGGAAATAACATTTTGTGTATTTTTAAGAATTTCGAATTATATTTAATACAAATCGGACGACTCTAACATATTGCTGTCAAAGAAACGGTCAGCGAAATAATGAAATAATTAGTATACCCTTGCATTTATTATGTGTATATTAATTTTTTTTGTAATTGATTTTTTTTAGCCATGTCTGTCTGTCTTAAAGCTATCGGGCTGAAACTTTCCCAAAAGTCTTCTTTCTTATGCAGGTAGTATATAAGTCCGAACCAGCCTGATCGAACAACTATATCTTATAGCTCCCATAGGAATAATCGAAAAATTTTTTTTGTTATATCTTAGGTGTTTTTTTTTATCATATAACTTCCTACGCATGAAAATAACATTTTCAATTAATAAATTGTGTTCAATCAATAAATATTAACCAGAATCCCGACCAAAGAGATTTTGAAAATCTTTGACAAATTATAACCCCTTAACTTTTATACAATTATTTTTTAACAGCAAAATAAAGAGAATGCCGCGCATATCTTCTTTGTCTCAAGAGCAGCGCCGCCAATATGCTCAAAATGCGTCACAAATAAGTACCCCAAATGCGCAGCACATTGCCTTGGCCCGTACAAGTAATTTGGAGGTAGCAGAAGAAGCTGTCCCGCTACATTCCGCTGCTCGTTCTCAGAGAAAGAGAAGCGAAAGAATTCGTGCCAGCGAACGATTGAGGAACACTGACAATCGCGCTACCTGGAGAGCGATCGAGGAAAATCGAGGACTCGAGCGCACACAGGACGCTGCAGCGCACGCAAGCGCCAGGTCGGTTTCCGAAGAGCGACGACGAGAGCAGTCGCGAAACACTGCTGATCATGCTACCTGGAGATCGATCGAGGAAAATCGAGGACCCGAGCGCGCACGGGACGCTGCAGCGCGCGCAATGGTCAGGTCGGATTTAGAGGAGCGACGACGAGAGCAGTCGCGAAAAACTGCTGATCTTTCTACCTGGAGATCGATCGAAGAAAATCGAGGACCTGAAGTACACAAGTACCAGGTCGAATTCCGAAGAGCGACGACGACAGCAGGGGCAAAATACTGCTGACCATGCTACGTGGAGATCGATCGAGGGAAATCGAGGACCAGAGCGCGCACGGGACGCTGTAGCGAACGCAATAGTCAGGTCGGATTCCGAGAAGCGACGACGAGAGCAGTCGCGAAACACTGCTGATCATGCTACCTTGAGATCGATCAAGGAAAATCGAGGACGCGAGCGCGCACGGGACGCTGTAGCGCGCGCAATAGTCAGGTAGGATTCCGAGGAGCAACGACGAGAGCAGTCGCGAAACACGGCTGATCATGCTACCTGGAGATCGATCGGGGAAAATCGAGGACCCGAGCGCGCACTGGACGCTGCAGCGCGCGCAATGGTCAGGTCGGATTTAAAGGAGCGACGACGAGAGCAGTCGCGAAACACTGCTGATCATGCTACCTGGAGATCGATCGAGGAAAATAGAGAACTCGGGCGTTTACGGGACGCAGCAGCTCAAAGGATCACTATGAACAACCCTTTCACTAGGACACAGGATCAAAGGACCAACACAGTGCATCATCGGAACACAAGACTTCAGCAAAGATTTCGGGAACAACAAATTCAGGAAATGGCTGACGAGCGACTTCTCACATACAGGTCGAGTTCACAAAATCGACAGGCGAAATCTTCCAGTCACAGCGCAATATTGCTGCAAGAGCACAACTTTCGGAGGATGAACGAGAGAATCAACGGAAACGCCAGCGACGGAGGAGTCGAGCTGCGGCAAGGGAACAATATCTTCGTAACATTAAGGACGGACCAACTAAGTTTTGTAAGTGCTGTGGAGGAACGTGGTTTCCATCTCAGGTAAGTGTTTTGAACATACGTACTAGTTCTTCTAAATACCCCAACTTTAGTTTAGACAATGCCTTTTATTTAAGTAGAAAGTGTCCGAGTCCGCTTGGCAAATATCAATTTTGCAGTACATGTCGTCAAGGCGTTTCCAAAGGTAGGATACCATCCAGAGATACCTGAATACCTTAAAAACTTGACATGTCTTGAGGAGCGCCTTATTTCTCCTCGAATTCCCTTCATGCGCATTATACCCCTTGGATATGAAAGGCAATGCGGAATAAGAGGCGCTGTAGTCAATGTTCCAATTTCAGTACCTGATACTGTAAGCGTACTCCAGCGCACCTTTGATTTGACCCATGTAATCCGGGTTCATTTAAAAAGAAAGTTAGAATATTCCCATAATTTCATGACGGAAACTATTCGACCCGCTCGGGTTATTCAAGCTATGCGATACTTGGTTAACACTGAGCTCTACAGGCACAACATTTCCTTTGACGGTGATTGACTCAATCAAATGGGAGCCGAAGAAGAATACCTTTCATCGCAGATGAATCTGACCGAGAAGTCGTAGAAGAGCTTCTTCGTAAACATTCTCATTCTCAATCAAATGACAAGCAAGAAGGTCATTTAAATCCCGGAGTTCATTAAGCCCTTCCTTTTTTTAACTCGACCATTTGCCCTGAATCCATATATTCATTCATGAGTTTAGTATAGTCAGCCTTAAGTTTTTCATTCCTAATTAACTTTTTCAACAAATTTATAAAACGAGCTATTGCTTGTTTCTTTGAATCCCCTAAGGTCACATCTTAAACGGAATTGACACAATGTATTGCCCACCTGAATCTTTCCTTGTTGTTCTTGTGAAGTTGTTTTCACATAATTCAGACTCGACATAATTTTTGTCTTCTTCCTCTACTTCCAAATATCTAATTATATCTTTTAATTCGATAGCGGTTGCAACAATTGCCTCTTTTCCTTTGGATTTTTTACATCCAGAGACAATCCACCTGAAATTTGTTTTTAACAACTCCTGTTTGTAGAATTCGAGCATATAAATCTGCCCCAATACTAATGTCAACCCGGCCTGGTTTGTTAAAATGAGGGTCCGCTAAAATATACCTTTCCCATTTTGACTTGTCAACATTAACGGTGTTGACTGGATGAGCCTTCATTAATTTTGGCAATATAATGGCTTAAACCTTTAAAATTTGTTAAAAATCTTCACTTTTAATTTGAAGATTTGCCTTGTGCTTTGATATGCACTTTCCTGGGAATGATATTCCACTAATCTCTGTTCGAGATCAAATTTTTTGTAATTTCAGAATCTGCGCAGATTCTTCTGAAATAAGTGTGCTCTGTGACCCACTGTCAATCAAAGCTCTAAGTGTTTCAAATTCTGCATCCGAAGATTTTATATGAACACGCGCTGTAGCTAACAGCACTTGTTCCGACGTCATGCAAGTGTTAACTTTTTCACTTTTTTGATTATTAACAATTTATATGTAGCATGCTATGGTGATTGTTCAGGCCCACTGTCCGGCGAATCTGGACTGGCCTCGCTATCCAGCTGCACCAGCTGCACCGCTCTACCGCTCTCCCGCTCTCTCGCGCTCCCGGTCTCCTGCGCTGTTCCTAGCTCCCTCCATGAAGTCTCCGCTGCGCTTTGGAGCGCAGAGCGGAGCTTAGACTAAGGCAGTTCGATTTCTGAAGTTAAACCGCGGTTGTACCCCCGCCTACTTTTACCCAGTTAACTTTTGTGCACATTTATTTCCGACTAAGGGGCAAATACGTCACCGAAGCCCAGCGAACCAGCCCGCCGACGCCGCCAGTTTTCCCGCCGTCGCCTGCCACGCCATTCCACCAGCGCCCACACGGTACCCCGCTACCCCCGGCGTACATTTTGATCCATTCGAGCCGATAAGATAAGTAAAGCTTTTCGTCTTATTAATTGCCGGTCTGCAGTCAGCCACTCGAAAATATAATTCGTTTGACTTTCTGTACGATTTGTCCAAAATCCTAGTCCGATTAAATCCGACAACGGCAATTAAAAATTACTTCGCCATTTTTTTCTTCGATTTTCCTTTTGCTACGTGCGGCCATATTGCCAATTTTTTCCGACTCCTTTTTTAATTGCATTTGACCGCTCATCCATACTTACATACACATATACAAAATCGAGAAAAAATTCCAAGCTTAGAAAAAATATTGTGCAAATATAAGCCAAGCATACAGTGAGAATTATTAAATTTCTAGTGTTCTGCCAATTCAGGCCCCCAAAACTTTTCAAGATTTTTCTCTCTGTATATCCGCAGCCGCTAAAATACTTGCACATATTTTTTCGTTTTTTCCAAATACAGTCCACACACAATAAATCGAAAACTTCCACAACAACACATACCCCGCCGGCAATAATTATTTAATAAATTTAAAACCGGCGAAAATTACATACATACAAATATATTACATACATACAAATATCTACATCCATACAAATATCTACATCCATACAAATATCTACATCCATACAAATATCTACATATATACACATATCTACATACAGTCACATATAATTTTTAACTCCACCATCCCGTTCCGACTAATTAAAGTTTTCCGTCGGCCATCCGGTAAAAAATAATAAAATACAAAAATTACACCAACCGACGTGAAAATTTTTTGGTCATTGTGTTTTATTTACCATCAAACTTTTTAGTATTTTTTTGGTATTTGGTATTTACTCCGTAAAATTTATTTTATTTAAACGGGAAAAATACCAGCACTCAACTGCATGCATAGCATCCTCCGTCCACCATTTTTTTTGGTATATTTTTAGTATTTTTCCCTCGAAATATTAAATCAAATTAAAGCAATACACCAATATTAAATAATCAACCGATCGCATCCTCCGGCCAACAAATTTTGGTATTTTTTCTTCATTCAGAAGTTTAAATAAAGGCGAAAAGATTACAATTACTCCACCGGGGACTATATATATACACAGAGTTGGTATTTTTCCCCCTCAATTTATCCAAACGCAAAAAATACCAGCAAAAATATACCAAACTTGATCCCAACCATAATACATATACCAAAAGGGTTAAATATTATAGTATTACTTCTCAACGGGTGATATTCGAACTCATCACTCACTGTTCCTAATCCGTATTATTGGGTTTAATTCCGCAAAGTAACCAGGTCGGTACTTGCTTCCAATTTCTATTTCTCCGATCCACTACTTTTTTTGTCGACACCTCGTTCCACTGTTCCAGAAGTGGGCCAGGTTTCCTATTTATCCGACATAAACAAAGGCGAACAGATTCAGACCCAAATAAAGGTAATTTCTCTTTAAATGTCCGCTGGAAGTGATAACAACAAGTTGTCTATTCCACCTGCCGTAGTCCCAGGCATATCCGTAGATCCGCCCACACCCGAACTAACTGCCAAGACCTCGTCGCCCCGAAAAAGGGTCACCCGTGCAAACGTCAAAATGGCACTAACAACTTCCCAGATCGCTCTAAGCTAATTTACTGAGGTCTCAGATCGGCTGAGTGAGTTTGAATCCAGAGCAAACACTCCTTCGCCGATCCCTCCTACTCTGTCTATGCTGAACATCCGCCGCGAAGAAATACGCGCGTTATGGGACCGCATCAAGGCAGAATACGATGAATGCACCGGGTGCATAGCAGAAGCCGGAGACAGTGCAGCTGATAGTTTGCCAGTTCTCAAGGCTAAATACGGCTACTGCATTCCGTTTACGAGAGATGTGGGGCTCAGATCGCGGATATGATAGCCCAGGCTCCCCAAGTTCAAGCTGTTCCTACCCAGACTTACATTCCCTCTGGATGTCGGCTGCCTCCGTGCGATACCGAGGTTTTCACCGGAGATTATCTGCGGTGGCCGACCTTTAGGGACCTGTTTACGGCCATTTACATAAACAATCCAAGGCTGACGCCAGTCGAAAAATTGTTTCACCTAAATGCCAAAACAAGCGGTGATGCACACACGATAGTGTCAAACTCCCCCCTTACTAATGATGGCTTTCGCTCAGCTTGGGCTAACCTATCTGAGCGTTTCGAAAACAAGCGGTTGTTAGTAAATAGCCAATTGAAAATACTTTTTAATGTGCAGTCCGTTAATCAGGAATTTGGGTCAGCTATCCGTGAACTTCAACGTACCATCCAGGGTTGCCTTACGGCTTTAGAAATGTCCGGAATTGAAACAGAAAATTGGGATTGCCTCCTAGTGTACATGTGCTCCTCCAAACTTCCTAAGCTCACGCTATCCTTGTGGGAACAGTCCCTGCACAATAAGGCAGAGATTCCGACGTGGCAGGAACTGAACGCCTTCCTTACGGAGCGTCACCGGCCCTTAGAAGCCATAGACGACGTACGGCCGTCGGGATCGAGCCTCGCTCTGCCAAAAACATCCGCCCCCACTGCAGCGCCTCGAAGAATAAATTCTTACGAGACAAGGGTAGCACCCAAGCCAAAAGGACGTGACCTTTGTAAGAAGGAAAACCATCCTGTCCGCACATGTGCACGGTTCCTCCAGATGACGGTCGACGAGCGTTCGACATACATAAAGAGGAAGCAGCTGTGTCTAAACTGCTTCGCACGAGGGCACCAGCTGCGTGATTGTGAGAGCACTCATAGTTGCTTTACGTGCCGCGGCCGCCATCACACCTTACTACACAGAGGCAACTCCTCCCAATCGCCTTCGAATCCCGCCCCAAGACCCAGATCAAGACCAAGTACACCAGTTGCCACCGCTTCCCGGTCCACGGACTCTACAGTACAAAACTACTTCGCGACGGGGTATAGATCCGTCTTGCTGGGCACCGCCATAATTGACATATGTCACTTGGGGTCGAATTTTAAAGCTCGTGCCTTGATAGATTCAGGATCAGAGGCAACCTTCATTTCTGAGCGGCTGTTCAAACTAATTAAGTTGCCACACCAGGTAATCCGAGCCCAAGTATCAGGCTTAAACCAGACAGTATCCGCTGAATCCAAAAAGCTCTGTCAGCTTACCATCCGTTCTCCGACCAGGCCTGGCTTGCAAATAAACACGACGGCCTATGTTCTTCCTCAATTAGCTGGAAACCTTCCATCTTGTCCGATTCCGCAACAGTTTCTACGGGATCTTCCCGAACTGTCACTAGCGGATCCAAAGTTTTACGAGAGTGCACAGATAGATATTCTGGTCGGGGCCGACATACTGCCATCCATTCTCCTAAGCGGCACACGGCCGAATATTTGTGGCTCTCTCCTCGGGCAAGAAACCATTTTCGGGTGGATCCTAACAGGACCCGTTCCTGCTCCAAGGGAAAATCAGATTTCCGTTTTTTCCACACGAATCTCCCACACAGTTGACACGTCCCTGGATAGGCTTCTCACCAAATTTTGGGAGGTGGAGGATCTGCCAGTAAATGTGACAAAATCTTCCGATTTGGCTTGTGAGGAAAATTTTCTCCGAACGACTACGAGAGACGATAACGGCAGGTATATCGTAAGTCTTCCGTTTCGTGATCCTCAAAACGTAAAATCCGCCCTCGGTCACTCCAGATCCTCCGCGTTGTCGCAGTTCCTAAGAACCGAGCAACGCCTGAAGAGGGACTGTCAGCTGAAAGCCAAATACGACTCCGTGATTCAAGAGTATCTCGACCTCAATCACATGAAAGAGGTCCGTCCTACCCATAATTCTGCCAGTTATTACCTTTCGCATCATGCCGTGCTCAAGCCGGAAAGTACAACCACTAAGTTATGTGTGGTTTTCAATGCCTCCAGCCCTTCAGAGAATGGGGTCAGCTTAAATGATATCCTTCATGCTGGCCCAGTCTTACAGTCCGATCTAACTATCCAGATCCTGAAGTGGCGATATTTCCGATACGTCTACAGTGCCGACATCGAGAAAATGTATCGGCAGATATGGATAGATCCGAAGCATTCCCCGTTCCAACGCATTTTATTCCGCAACAGCGAGGGGCACATTCGAGATTTCGAATTACAGACGGTAACTTTTGGAGTCAATTGCGCGCCATTCCTGGCCATTCGAGTCCTGCAACAGTTGGCAACTGACGTGCAGCTCAGCCATCCAAGAGCGAGCAATGTCATTCGAAATAATATGTATGTAGACGATGTCCTTTCGGGAGCTGACTCCGCCGAGGACGCTAAGTCCATTGTTCGCGAGCTACAAAGTGCTCTAGATTCCGAGGGGTTTCCACTGAGAAAATGGACCTCCAACAACAAAGAAATATTAGCTCATATCCAAAGCGATCATCTTCTGACAGCCGACTTCCTCGAGATCGACACTGAGAGCACAGCCAAAACTCTCGGCGTACGATGGAAGGCGACGTCCGATGAGTTCTTTTTCGTCCCACCAGATTTAGCAACGGAAGACTCCCACACGAAACGACAAGTCCTTTCCCAAATTGCCAAGCTATTTGATCCAGCAGGCTGGCTCGCTCCATTTTTTGTGTGTGCCAAAATCTTTATGCAAGAGATTTGGCTTCAGGATCTAGGCTGGGACGATAAACTTCCAATTGAGCTGTGCCAAAGGTGGAACAGCTTTCTCCAGAGCTATTCGGTCCTAGACCAGGTCAGAATACCCAGATGGGTTTCCTTCCGTCCAGAGTTCCGCGTAGAGCATCACGGATTCTGTGACGCCTCGCAAAAGAAATTGGGATTTCATTCATCAATATTAAATTGGTTTAAATCTTATTTAGATGGGCGGATTTATAGAGTAGAGTGCAATGGTGTTTTCTCAAACCCGTATGTGGCTACTTCTGGCCTTCCTCAGGGAAGTGCATTGGGTCCGTTTCTATTCATCATCTTCATTAATGATTTAAGCTATTGCATAACAAATTCTGAATTCCTGTTGTTTGCGGACGATCTTAAAATATTTAGGTCTGTGAATTCAATCTCCGATAGTGAACTTCTTCAAAATGACCTAGTAAAAGTGGGAAATTGGTGTTCTCGTAATAAGTTGCCTCTGAACGTGTCAAAATGTTTCTACGTTAGGTACAGCAAACGATTAATTAATGTCCTTAGCTCTTATTCCATTAGTTCCCATGTTCTTTCCTTAAGAAATGAATCACTGGACCTAGGAGTTATGTTTGATACCAAATTTACTTTCATGGATCACATAAACTACATAATTCCAAAGGCATACGCTATGTATGGTTTTGTAAAACGAAATTCCACGCAATTTAAAGATCCGTACACGAAACTAAGCCTATTTTCTTCGTTCATTAGGTCCAGATTGGAATATGCTTCGTTTGTCTGGAGTCCGACTGGAACTACACACATCAATCGTATTGAGCGTGTTCAAAAAAAATTCCTATCTTTTGCCCTTCTTTCTCTAAACTTTAATGACCCGGTTCCCTCTTACTCTGCGAAATGTCGTCTTGTGCACCTTTCTTCCCTACAAGATCGTAGAACAACTAGCGCACTAGTTTTTATTTGTGACCTGTTGTCCTCCAAAATAGACTGCCCTGCATTGCTGAGTAGCATAGGCTTTTCCGTACCTGGTAGGTCTTTAAGGTCATTTGAACCTTTTTTTATTCCGGCATATAGAGCTAACTATGCTTTTAATGAGCCTCTGTGTAGAGCCTTGTTCTACTGGAACAAACTTCCATCTCACATGCGGCTGGACCCATGCTCTCCTAGGGAATTAATTAAGAAAACCCTTTACAATTACCTTTCGTCCCTTAGTATTTAGTTTAGTAATATACAAGTAGCCAGTTAAGGTACCAACTGTTGGCGAAATAAATAAATAAATAAATAAATAAAAGGCATACGGTGCTGCGATCTATGTGCACGTAGAAGTGGGCCATAAGACGATGGTGCACTTGCTCACGGCCAAGACGCGTGTGGCGCCAGTCAAAACGGTGTCCCTTCCCAGGCTGGAGTTATGTGGGGCTCTCCTTTTGTCCGAGATAGCCGAAGCCATTCTTCCAAACATGCCGATGCTGACCTCAAAATTCCATTGTTGGACCGATTCCACGATTGTGCTAGCATGGTTAGCAAAACCAGCGTGCCATTGGACTACGTTCGTTGCCAACAGGGTGACGAAGATCACCGAGTCCACTGAGGCGGCCAATTGGTCTCACGTTCAATCCGAACATAATCCAGCTGATTTGGCTAGTCGAGGAGTTCCCCTTCAAGAGCTGGTGGATAACCCGCTTTGGTGGCATGGACCCACTTGGCTGCAACGTCCACGCGATCATTGGCCCAGCCAGGGAACCGACCTGCCGGTGACTGAGATCGAAAAGCGTGCCGTTAAAGTCCATGTGGCGTCTATGCCGTCAGAAGATTTCCTAGATCGCTTTTCCAATTTAGATAGAGCTTTGCGGGTCCTCGCGTATGTCCATCGATGTGTCCAACGACGTCGAAGACAATCACCGCCTTCCGGGGTCCGTCTAGAGGCCCAGGACGTTGCCGCCGCGGAAGAACTCATGACGATTTGCACTCAGCGCAGGTATTTTTCCGAAGAATACCGCTGCTTGAGTCAGAAGCGTCCTGTGCCCGCGACGAGTTTGATTCTCTCCCTGAACCCCTTTCTAGATAAGAAAGGGGTAATCAGGGCATGCGGCCGCGTAACGGCCTCCGACAGTTTGCGGTATGATGAACGACATCCGATAATCCTGCCGTACGAATGTGCACTCTCGCGGCTTCTGGTCAAATTCACGCATCTCATTACGTTGCATGGTGGCAACCAGTTAGTGGTGCGTCTCACTCGGTCCAGATACTGGGTTCCGAGAATAAAGAACTTGGTGAAGGCAGTGGTTAACTCCTGCAAGGTCTGCGTTATCCACAAAAAGAGATTGCAAGTCCAGATGATGGGAAGTTTTCCGAAAGAGCGAGTGTCCATTTCCCGCCCGTTCACGTACACAGGGATGGACTACGCCGGCCCGTTTGACATAAAAAATTATACCGGAAGAGCTTGTCTCATTACGAAAGGGTATGTGTTGGTTTCCGTTTGTTTTTCTACAAAGGCCATCCATCTAGAGCCTACATCCGACTTAACGACTGAAAAGTTTCTTGCCGCTTTCGCTCGTTTCGTCTCTAGAAGAGGGTGTCCTCGCCAAGTCCAATCCGACAATGGAAAGACCTTCGTCGGCGCCTCCACCGTGCTTTCCTGAGACTTCCTGCAAGCCGTTAAGGAGTCTGTGACCGATGCCTATAGTCATCAGCAGCTCACCTGGCAATTCATTCCTCCTGGGGCACCCCATATGGGAGGCCTATGGGAAGCTGGTGTCAAGAGCTTCAAGACCTTGTTTTACAAGTCCACCGCTACGCGGAAGTACACCTAGCGAGAATCGAAGCTTGTCTAAATTCCAGACCGCTATCTCCCATGTCCGAGGATTCAACTGATCTCTTAGCGTTGACACCAGGGCACTTTCTTGTTGGTGGACCTCTTCTATCCATAGTGGAACCTGAAGTAAAGGGCGAATCCAAGTCCATTCTGAACCGGTGGCAGCACTTAAAGTCTCTCCATCAACAATTCCGCACTCGATGGAAGGATGAGTACCTTAAGGAGCTCCACAAGCGCAACAAGTGGCAAGTCCCCACAGAAAATCTGCGTGTTGGCGATCTGGTCGTCATTAAGGATGACAATTTGCCCTCAAATGAGTGGCGACTCGGAAGAATAGACTCCGTTTTTCCGGGAGCCGATGGTAATGTCCGCGTAGTAGACATTCGTACGACACGCGGCATTGTCAAACGTCCAGTGACCAAGGTGGTTCTTCTTCCAAGAGAGCCGCCCAAAACTACCTCGTAACGAGCCGCGTTTCTTACACACCCTAGTCCGTAGCCATTATCCACGTCAGTGTTAATCAGCCCTGTTTGTTTTTTCCTTATTCACACTCTAAACAGGAAAATGGCTCCCCGTCCACGTAGCGCTCAGGCTTTGGATAGCAGACGTACTAGAGGTACTCAGTCCTACCGATGCCGAGTCTGCCGCGGAATCCATCCTCTTCGGAAGTGTCAGAGGTTCCAAAAGCTGAGCGCAGAGAAGCGGCTGCGGGCAGTGCTTATTAACAAGTACTGCGCGAACTGTCTCGCACACGAGCACTCCACTGGGAGCTGTCGTAGCGGTGACCGGTGCAGAACGTGCAACCGGGATCATCACACGCTGCTGCACATGCATGACCTTGGTTCCCGGAAAAAGTCCGGCTCCAAGCAAAAGTCCCGCTCCAAGCAACAGCCCGCTTCTCCGCAGCGTTCGCGCCGGCAAGATCCGCCAACTCGCCAAACGCCTGCTCCTCCACCGCGCTCAGCATCCTCGACACCAGCTCCGTCGCTCGCCGCACTTCTCCAGCGTCATAGCGTTAATGTCCTCCCGACTGCTGTGGTGATCGTCGAGACCGGAGAGAAGAGGTTTTCCACCGGCCAGCCACGATTTCATTGATCCTGGGCGCGGACGTCTACCCGAAGGTGATAAAGCCGGGCTTCCACATGGTCGACGAGGGACTGCCGGTAGCCCAGAAGACGGTGTTCGGGTGGATCGTCTCCGGCGCCTGTACGCAGGCTTGAGGCGTAGGCGGCTGGCCGAAGTTCCGTCTCCGTTATTTTTTGCAACGCTAGCGATTGCTAGGGGGCGGAATGTTCAGGCCCACTGTCCGGCGAATCTGGACTGGCCTCGCTATCCAGCTGCACCAGCTGCACCGCTCTACCGCTCTCCCGCTCTCCCGCTCTCCCGCTCTCTCGCGCTCCCGCTCTCCTGCGCTGTTCCTAGCTCCCTCCATGAAGTCTCCGCTGCGCTTTGGAGCGCTGAGCGGAGCTTAGACTAAGGCAGTTCGATTTCTGAAGTTCAGTTGAATAAACCGCGGTTGTACCCCCGCCTACTTTTACCCAGTTAACTTTTGTGCACATTTATTTCCGACTAAGGGGCAAATACGCGTTCGAGTGGTTTCTCCCCTACAGCTTCATCAGCACCAGCAGCAAACCGCACCAGCAGCAAGCCACCGAAGCCCAGCGAACCAGCCCGCCGACGCCGCCAGTTTTCCCGCCGTCGCCTGCCACGCCATTCCACCAGCGCCCACACGGTACCCCGCTACCCCCCGGCGAACAGTGATTTCTTTTGCACAGGAAACATGTTTTATCGCTAGTGCATTTTTTATTATGAGTGTGTTCTGGGCATTTAAAAACACAAAATGCCCTTTTTACTTTATCTATTTTTTCAGACAGATTTAAAACACTAAATTTGTGACATTGAAATATTGTGTGTCCCATACCTCTACAAATGGGACAAATATAAATAGACAGTTCTTTTACATTGCTACTACATTTTTTTAAACAGGTTTTTATCCTGAACTGCTTATTGAATTTAATCGTTGCTCTCATATAACTGCAGAGCCTCTTTGTTACATTTTCTGATAATAATATGTGAAAAGATAATATCAACCTCTTCAGATAGCTGTGCCTTTAATTTGATCATGTGAACTGACTCATTTATATTGTCAATAAACATACATTGTCAATAAAATTTAGCGACCGCTGAAGAGAGCGGACGTGTTTTGTGCGAGCTCCGCGAAAAGTGCAAGAAAGTTGATAAATTAAATGCAAACAAAACACAAAAACTAAACTGGTTAATTTCAAATAAGCGAAAAGACGCTAAAACCCAAAGAAATTTAGGTTTCAACTCACAAAATCGGTGTAATGACTTTAACTAGCACATACATTTTTTCATCTTATAATAATAAATAAGTGCCACGCGAATAAAAGCTCAATTAGCTACGAACAGAATAAAGAGCGACTCAGCTCCGCGAGCCGAAGAGACGGTTACTTTTCGTATGTCTCAACGCGTGATAGCGAAGAGCAAAGAACGACCCTACTGTCGGTCGATAGCCAAAGAGCACGATCTTGCTCACCATGCTTACTTACGGCTACCCCCACTCCGACAGCGTGGAGTCAACAATGCAAAACCCCCCCAAAATCAGTTTCGACCCCTGGCGCACCAACAACATGCAACGGTAAAACTTCTGCATCCGCACTAAATTTGTCAGCAACAACTACAGCTACGGCAAAAAAACCAATCGACTGCAACCGCAGCTCTAAATACAACGGCAACAAAAACCACGACAACAAATCAAAACCAAAACAAAATTCAGCAAGCGGGTCCGGCCATGCAGACCGGACTAGATCGGTACCTCCATATCAAGCGTAAGCTTAGCCCGCAGAACACCGCGGTAGGTAACAAGTCAAAAATAAACCGTGTCCAAGTAGACGATATATTACACGGGAGATCCGACAGCAATCGTTTTGCGCTTCTAGCAGAAAATGAATCAGGACGGGCTCAGGAGACCCAACCGAAACCTAAGCCCCCACCAATTTACATTAGGGAGAAAGTCTCGAACGCCCTGGTCAACAAAATTGATGCGCTGACCGGGGACAGAAACTTTCATGTTGTTCCGGTCACAAAAGGGGATATTCATGAAACCAAGCTTCAGACCAAATCTGAAGAACATTTCCGAGCAGTATCCAAATACCTGGAGGAAGCTAGGAAAAGCTACTACACGTACCAACTAAAAAGACGCAAGGGCCTGCAAGTGGTAATAAAAGGATTCGAGCCCAACGTAACCGCCAAGGAAGTTATCGATGCTCTCAAGGAAAAAGGGTATTCTGCAAAGAACGTCAGTAAAATTATAAACAGGAAAAAAGAGCCGCAACCACTCTTCAGGGTCGAGCTGGAGCCAGAGAGCAAAGTCTTGAAGAAAAATGAAGTGCACCCCATTTATAACCTGCAATACTTATTGCACCGAAGAATTAACGTGGAAGAGCACATAAAAGGAACGGCCCAGTGCAATGCACAAATTGTCAGGAGTATGGACACACCAGGGCATACTGTTCACTTCGAACAGTCTGTGTAGCTTGTGTAGCAACGCGTCATCAAAATACCCAAAATGCGTACACTTACTCGCGTACGACGCCGGAAGTATTTTTCGGCACGGCTGCAAGATCCTCATTTGGTCAACTAAATGCCCAGAAGGGATTCTCATACGCAGATGCCCTTCGATCGGGAACGGAAAACCCACTCCAGTCCAATCTAGGAAACGCTCAGCAGATCCAAGTACAGTCGCAAAGCACTCTGGAAACTATGATGGTCACCATGCAACAAAGTATGATGGAACTCATGTCATTCATAAAAACGACCATGCAAACACTGGTTCAAAACAAGAACATGGTGTTACAGCTACTTGCAGCTAAGCATTCCAAATAATCAGACGTCAAATCTACGAATAACAATGTGGAACGCCAATGGCGTTTCACGGCACAACCTTGAAGTAACACAGTTCCTGAATGAAAATCATATCGACATTATACTACTGGTAGAGACGCACCTCACAAACAAATACAACTTCCAAATAAGAGGCTACACTTTCTACCGCACAGAACGTACAGAGGGTAAAGCCCAGGGCGGAACCGGCATCCTAATCAGGGAACGCACCAAGCACCACTTTCACCAAAGGTCTTCAACTTATTACTTACAAGCCACGTCTATCAAAGTGCAGTCAGGCAATGGAAACCTCACCATAGCCGCTGTCTACTGCCCGCCTCGCTTCATGGACTTCTACAACTTGCTTGGAGATCGCTTTATAGCTGCAGGGGACTATAATGCCAAACACACGCACTGGGGATCACGCCTTGTGACTCCCAAAGGAAGGCATTTATACAATGCAATCATTAAACCGAACAACAAATTAGACTATGTTTCCCCTGGCAGCCCCACATACTGGCCAACAGACCCCAGGAAAGTTCCAGACCTAATAGACTTTGCGGTGACAAAAAACATTCCCCGCAATATAATAAGCGCCAAAGCGCTTTCGGACCTGTGGTCAGACCATTCGCCAGTGCTAATAACTCTTCTTCAAAGCACAAAAACCACAGATCACAGTTAAAATGTAACAAGGAAGAACACTATAGTCGAGTACCTCGACTATCAGATACCCGTTACTCAGATAATGGGACCAAAGGGAAATGGAGATATGCAAGCAGCAAAGCGAGATCGAAATGCGCCACCTACCGGCGGTAGACAGATTTAAGCGTTATGGGCGTTAAAGTGGGCGTGGCAAATTTTTTTGGATCAATCGATAGGTATTGACGAGACCAATACATTTCAGTTAAAATTTTTATTCTATCATCAAAACTGTAGGAGCCACAGTTTGGGCGGTTTGTGGGCGTTAGAGTGGGCGTGGCACTCTACTGAACTCTACAAACTTGCGCTGCGTAAGAAGCTCAGGAATCTTCACGCCAAATCTTAATAGCCTAGCTCTTATAGTTTCCGAGATCTCAGCGTTCATCCGGACGGACAGACAGACGGACAGACGGACATGGCTAGATCGACTCGGCTAGTGATCCTGATCAAGAATATATATACTTTATGGGTTCGGAAACGCTTCCTTCTGCCTGTTACATACTTTCCGACGAATCTAGTATACCCTTTTACTCTACGAGTAACGGGTATAAAAAGTATGTAAGCTCACACATCAAATTAACCCCTCACTTCAACATCGAAGCGGATATCGACTGCTCTACCGATGCTCTTGAAGAAGTATTCGTGGAGGCAGCCACTATCTCAACACCACAAGGCAGGGACGTGCAAACCAACCACTTCAAAACTAATCTGCAAATTAAACGGTTAGTCCTAGAAAAGAGGCGCCTGCGACGTGCCTGGCAAACCAACAGATCGCCGTCATCAAAACAACGTCTTAAGGAAGCCACTCGCTCACTAAATCGAGCTCTAAAGCAAGAAACAGAACATGCACAGCTGCAGTACATTAAAAAACTATCGCCAACCAGTACAAAACATCCTCTGTGGAGGGCTCACTCAAATCTGAGTTCTCCAATCGAAACAGTCACTCCGATAAGAAACTCATCTGGCATCTGGGCCCGCAGCGACGAAGATAGAGCCGAAACTTTTGCTTTACATCTAAGAAACGTCTTCCAGCCGAACCCTACCACAAATCGAATCTGAATCTATTTTCCTACCACCATTGTTTCAGCCAAAGGAGATCGCGAAAGTCATTGGGGAACTGAAACCGAAAAAGGCCCCTGGCGGTGACCAAATAACCCCAAAAATGTTAATTGAACTTCCAAACTCTGTCATTAAGGTTATTTGTAAGCTCTTCAATGGGATTATAACTCTCGACTACTATCCGAAAAAATGGAAAAATTTTTTTATCATTATGATACCGAAGCCCGGAAAAGACCACAAAATTCCGTCATCCTACAGACCAATTAGTTTATTATCGTGTATGTCTAAGCTATTAGAAAAATGCCTTCTAACTCGCATAACACCATATCTAGGAGCACACAATGTTATCCCTGCTTATCAATTTGGATTTCGTCAAAACCATGGAACAATCGAACAAGTTCACAGAATAACATCAGAAATACGCACAGCCTTTGAGCATCGGGAATACTGCAGCGCAATATTCCTCGATGTATCTCAAACCTTCGATCGAGTATGGCTAGATGGCCTCATGCACAAAATCAAAACACACTTACCTGATTACACTCACAAGCTTCTTGAGTCGTATCTATACAACAGGACCTTCGCAGTAAGGTGCAATACAACAACATCCGACGACTACATTATCAAAGCTGGAGTCCCGCAAGAAAGCGCGCTAGGGCCTACTCTGTTCCTCCTATACACAGCGGATATTCCCACGAACGAGCAGCTAACAACATCTACGTTCGCTGACGACACCGCAATTTTAAGTCGCTCGAGGTGCCCAGGCCTAGCCACAACACAGCTAGCAAACCACCTCCTCGTAGTAGAGAGGTGGCTATCTGATTGGCGGATTAAAATAAATGAACAAAAATGTAAACACATAACGTTTACTCTAAACAGGCAAACATGCCCTCTACTATTATTGAATAATACGCAGATTCCCCAAGTCAACAATGTAACGTATCTCGGCGTCCACCTTGACAGACGACTAACCTGGAGAAGACACATCGAACGCAAGAAAGTACATCTAAAACTAAAGGCCAGCAGCTTCCACTGGATTCTTAACGCTCGTTCGCCCCTGCGTCTGGACTACATGGCTTTGCTCTACAACTCCACTCTGAAGCCCATCTGGACATATGGCTCCCAGCAGAAGCAACATAGACATTATACAGCGCGTTCAATCGAAAATCCTGCGAACTATCACTGGGGCACCATGGTATATTCGCAACCAATACATCGACAGGGACCTAAGCATTCTTACCGTAAAAGATGAAATAGACAAACAAAAAGCGTCCTACAACGAAAAACTCTCTGTGCACCCCAATCGCCTCGCAAGAGGCTCGACTTGGGCTTCCAGCCGATCCCGTCTACAACGCAACGACCTGACAAGCCAGCTATAACGTTTGTGCTCTTTTAGCACAACAACAGTCATATGACTGTGAGTTAGATTAATTAGTCTAAGATTTGATACACTTATTGTTAGTATCCAAAGGGAGAAGATTCAATAAATAAATAGCAAAGCATATAAAAAAAAAAAAAATATACACTCTTAACTGCCTTACTGAGTCCACATTTAAACTTTGTAGAAAATATTTTTCTTGGATAAAAATTCCCAAGCGTTTACATAATATCTCCCTGAACCTAACATTTCTCGCTTCTCCGTTAAGTGAAATCTTAAGGTAACAAAATTTTAAGAAAGGACTTACATCCTTCCTTAAATGAATCAGTTCAGTGAATTGTTCATAAAACAGGTCCCAAACATTGGAATCCCCAAAGAACGTGGGTACATGAATCTTTGGAAATGTTGGCAAATCATCATTTTTATACCCGTTACTCGTAGAGTAAAAGGCTATACTAGATTCGCCGTAAAGTATGCAACAGGAAGAAGATAAGCGTTTCCGACCCCATAAAGTATATATATTCTTGATCAGGATCACTAGCCGAGTCGATCTAGCCATGTCCGTCTGTCCTTTTGAACGCTGAGATCTGGGAAACTATAAGAGATACAATACTGGGATTAGGCATGCAGATTCCTGAGATTCCTGCGCAGCGCAAGTTTCAGAAATTTGCCACGCCCACTCTAACGCCCACAAACCGCCCAAACCTGTGGCTCCTACAGTTTTGCTAGAATACAAATTTTAACTGAAATGTGTTGTTCTCATCAATACCTATCGATCGACCCAAAAGTTTGCCACGTCCACTTTAACGCCCACAAACCGCCCACAAACTTCAAAAAATCGTAGATATGAACGCGGATATCTCGGAAACTATCAAAGATAGAGAAATGGGATCTCAGATTTAGATTGCACGCAGCGCAAGTTTGTTAAGAGCTACAATACTGGGATTAGGCATGCAGATTCCTGAGATTCCTGCGCAGCGCAAGTTTGTTTCAGAAATATGCCACGCCCACAAGCCGCCCAAGCCTGTGGCGCCCAAAATTTTCATGCTAGATACAAATTTTTATTGTATTGGTCTCGTCAATACCTATCGATTGATCCAAAAAAAATGTTTGCCACGCCCACTCTAACGCGCATAACGCTTAAATCTGTCTACCGCCCACATAACCACATATTGAGATCACGGGTTGGTGGCGCATTTCAATCTCGCTTTGCTGCTTGCATATCTCCATTTCCCTTCGGTCCCATTAGCTGAGTAACGGGTATCTGATAGTCGAGGTACTCGACTATAGCGTTCTTCCTTGTTTAGTAATTGATTTGTAACATCCCCCACTTTCGGCACGTTATTCTTAATATTAAAGCATGGTATTATCTTATGCTATTGGGGATAACATTTTTTGTATTTTTAAGAAATTCGTATTTAAATTTAGTAAAAATCGGACTGTCAAAGAAACAGTCAGAGAAATAATGAAACAACTTTTTTTTAATGTTGCTTTGTTGATTTTGATCGTATTTTCTTTTACTCTTGGTGTAGAATATTTTAACTTGTCAGAATTACGAAATTAATTTTACACAAAAATCTGACGACTATAATATTTTGATGAATGGGGTGGTGTTATCCAAATTATAAGGTAACCTTAACAAGGTTGCCACGAAGCTAGATAACAGGTAATAATGCAGTTATTACACAATCCTTAAATTAGGTAATCAATTTGGTTTACCTAATTTACCTACGAGTTGTCCCTAAAATCAGGCATTGTCCGCCATCGAAAGGGTTATATGAAGGTTAATAGCAGGTATGATTCAAACCTATATATTGACTCGTAGTTCTTATCCCCGGATTAGTTTGTGAAAACCAGTTGCCGAGTAACAACGTATACATTGTTGTGTGAATGTTTTATATTCAATTAATATAAGCACACCGAAAGTATAAGGTGAAACGTGAATGAAAATCCATCAAAAAGTACAAGGTGAACTGTGAATATAAGCCCATAAAAAAGTATAAGGGAAAAAGTGATTAAAAATCCGCCAAAAGGTATAAGGTCAAAAATGTAAAAAGTGTGTAACCAAATAATAAAGTATTATTATACTTTTTTCCTTTGGTAAGTATTTCTACAAAGTAAAACAGGATTCATAAATTCGTAACACATAAGTCTCTTCTGGTGAAATTCAGGTGGAACATCAAAGAACATCAATAAATATTTACCAGAATCCCGACCAAAGAGATTTTGAAAATCTCTGACAAATTATAACCCCTTAACTTTTATACAATTATTTTTTTAACTGCAAAATAAAGAGAATGTCGCGCATGTCTTCTTTGTCTCAAGAGCAGCGCCGCCAAGCTGCGCTTAGACGAAGCCGATCCCAATATGCTCAAAATGCGTCACAAGTAAGGACCCGTAATGCGCAGCACATTGCCTTGGCCCGTACAAGTAATTTGGAGGTAGCAGAAGAAGCTGTCCCGCGACATTCCGCTGCTCGTTCTCAGAGAAAGAGAAGCGAAAGAATTCGTGCCAGCGAACGATTGAGGAACACTGACAATCGCGCTACCTGGAGAGCGATCGAGGAAAATCGAGGACTCGAGCGCACACGGGACGCTGCAGCGCACGCAAGCGCCAGGTCGGTTTCCGAAGAGCGACGACGAGAGCAGTCGCGAAACACTGCTGATCATGCTACCTGGAGATCGATCGAGGAAAATCGAGGACCCGAGCGCGCACGGGACGCTGCAGCGCGCGCAATGGTCAGGTCGGATTTAGAGGAGCGACGACGAGAGCAGTCGCGAAAAACTGCTGATCTTTCTACCTGGAGATCGATCGAAGAAAATCGAGGACTAGAGCGCACACGGGACGCTGCAGCGCGCGCAATGGTCAGGTCGGATTTAAAGGAGCGACGACGAGAGCAGTCGCGAAACACTGCTGATCATGCTACCTGGAGATCGATCGAAGAAAATCGAGGACCTGAAGTACACAAGTACCAGGTCGAATTCCGAAGAGCGACGACGACAGCAGGGGCAAAATACTGCTGACCATGCTACGTGGAGATCGATCGAGGGAAATCGAGGACCAGAGCGCGCACGGGACGCTGTAGCGAACGCAATAGTCAGGTCGGATTCCGAGAAGCGACGACGAGAGCAGTCGCGAAACACTGCTGATCATGCTACCTTGAGATCGATCAAGGAAAATCGAGGACGCGAGCGCGCACGGGACGCTGTAGCGCGCGCAATAGTCAGGTAGGATTCCGAGGAGCAACGACGAGAGCAGTCGCGAAACACGGCTGATCATGCTACCTGGAGATCGATCGAGGAAAATAGAGAACTCGGGCGTTTACGGGACGCAAAAAAATGTATTTTTGGCTGCAACATTATATTGTATAATGTTGCAGCCAAAAATACATTTTATGAATATCTTGGTGGAGGGGCAGGAGAGGGAAAAAGCAGATTGATTTCTACAATATTTTAGTCTATAACTTGGCGAGCAAATAAACTTCCTGGGGCAACAGATTCCGCAAAGGGTTTACTTTGTGCTCCTACTGAAAAAGCAGCTTTTGGGATTGGGAGACTAACGCTTCATTGAGTTTTCTTCCTCCCTGTTAATCAAACATCTGGTCCTTCAAGACCCTTAAGCAATGACACTTTAAATACAATGCATTGCAAGTTGATTGATATCCAATTAATTATTATAGATGAGATCTCGATGGTCGAATCCAAAATGCTGGATACTTAGATCAAAGACTTTGTCAAATTTTTAGAAGTCAAGATGTAAGTTTTAGGGCAAGTCTATAATAGTGTTTGGAGATCTGAAGCAGCTTAGCCCAGTTGGAGATCGTTCGATATTCGCAGAAAATACATCTAATCCCTATAATATTCTGGCAGGAGCTAACCTTTGGAATAACTTTAAGTTTTTCGAGCTAACGGAAATAATGCGGAAACGTGACGACCACGCATTTGCTTTGGCTTTGAATGAAGCCAACATGACAGATGCAGATATTGAGCTTTTCAGGACAAGAGTTCTTCCAGTAACCGGTGTTCCTGACGATGCAATTCACTTATTCTGTTCTAATGCTGACGTAAACCGTTAAAAAATTTTAAAGCTTGCCCAAGCTAGAACTGAAGAATTTGTGTCAACTGCAGTAGATACAGTTAAATCAGCTAATATGTCTGACAGAAGTCGAGAATCAACTCTTAGGCATGCCCAAAACATGAAGACCTCTGATACTCAGGGTCTACCATATATTTTACACCTGAAGACTACACAAATGATGGACTTGTAAATGGGGCAACTGGTCAATTAATGCGAATTGACCACTGTATGGTTAATGGCTCATTATTAGTTACTGGACTGTGGATTAAGTTTACAGATGCCACTGTCGGTACTATAGCTAGGTCAAAAGTTCGAGGAAATGATCACCCAGACTGGACTCAAATTTATAAAACAGCTCGAGTATTCCAATGCGGAAATCCGGGACATTCTTCTATTGATCAAAAACAATTTCCAGTTGTTCTTGCTGAGGCTATTACCATCCATAAGGGCCAAGGAGCAACCTACAGCAAAGTCACACTGCATCTTAAAAGAGGCATTAAGCGAGCTTCATTGTACGAAGGTTACAGCAGAGCAACTAGCGCATCGGGTCTTTTCCTTTTAGGAGACTTTTTCCCACAAACTAGATTTGAAGCTACACATGTCCAAGTACAACTTGCACGTTTAAGAGGGGAAAAGGCTTTGACTACGCATTTCGAATTTTTGGTTAATGAAAATGAGGATATCTCTTTATATTACCACAGCGTGGAATCTCTTCGCGCTCATCGCGAAGATGTTGCCAACGACAACATTATTTGTTCTGCCAACTTCCACAAGAAGAGTAGACTTTAAGGGATTTCGACATTATAAGAAGATTAGATAGCAATCGTTTGAATAGTTTAGGGAAAAACGGAATACTTATTTATGCAAAACAAAACATTTCGCAAAATGTGTTATTTCTGTTTGAGCCAAAGAAGTTCACAAACACAAGGAGTAGTAGATTAATACGGGAGCTGGCTCACTAGGTAATAAATCATGTTAAAAAAAGGAGGTGGGGGTGACCCTAATTAGTCACGCATGGTTGCACACAGGTGTTCTAATGACCTAATTAGCATAATTAAGTCAAAAAGGGGGGTGTTGCTGACCCTAGTTAGATGAGCATGGTTGCACACAGGTCACTTAATGAGGTTAGAAAGTGGTGTGTAGGAGTGTGAGAGAGTGGTGTTTTGATATGTCTTGTTTTGTCTTGTCTTTTTCTCACGCTAAAGGTGCGTGTGTGATAGGGGTGTTTTGTCATGCGTGGGATTTTGTGGAGTGCAATGGTTGCACACAGGTCACTATGTTGCTTCTAACTTGGGTTAGAACGCGTTATGCGTGGGCGTTTTGTTGAGTCAATTAGGGTTGTAGGTGACACCTGGCTTGCGTGTGTGATAGGGGTGTTTTGTCATGCGTGGGATTTTGTGGAGTGCAATGGTTGCACACAGGTCACTATGTTGCTTCTAACTTGGGTTAGAAGGCGTTATGCGTGGGCGTTTTGTTGATTCAATTAGGGTTGTAGGTGACACCTGTTAGTGTAACCTGCCTACGGTCTTGTGGTCAAAATGGTGACTGTGGTGGTGGTTCCTAACAGAACAAAACCAAATGAGATCGTTTGTTTAGTCAAATACGTTTTTCTTTAATCATATTTGAAAATTTTTTCTCATGCGCTTACATGAGAGAGAAAACGGTTACCTTCTAAGTTTTCAAAAAATGTATGTGTTAAGGAGAAATGTGGAAAGTAGTTCAGTTTTAGAAAACTATTCGTTTTACAAGGGGTGTTTTGTCATGCGTATGAATTTGTAAAACTATATTTAGGCGGAGGAGGAGGAGGAAGGGAAGTTGTTTTGTTATGCGTGGGCGTTTTGTTGATTCAATTAGGGTTGTAGGTGACACCTGTTAGTGTAACCTGCCTACGGTCTTGTGGTCAAAAGGTGTTGGTTTGAGAGATATTAGACCGCATACTTTTGTGGTGTGAAACAAGCGTGAGTTCGGTAACCTCTCCCCTCTTTAGCGAGCATTAGATGGGAAAGTAAGCGTAGGAGTGTAAGAGGGATGGTGGTGGTGGCGGTGCTTGTGGTGGTGGTTCCTAACAGAATATACACATTTATACACAAAAACAAATGAGATCGTTTGTTTAGTCAAATACGTTTTTCTTTAATCATATTTGAAAATTTATTCTCATGCGCTTATAGAAAGAGAAAACGGTTACCTTCTAAGTTTTCAAAAAATGTATGTGCTAAGGAGAAATGTGGAAAGTAGTTCAGTTTTAGAAAACTATTTGAGTTGAGCGAACCATCTAGAATCGTCGTGTGAACCCTCCGGTAATTCAAAGCTAAAGTAAAGTTGTGTTAACTTACGTTCCATCCGAATTCGATTTGTGCGAGATTATCAAATTGATAAAAATTAAAATACTTTACCAAGTGTAAAGTAAAGTTGTGTGAACTGTGAACTACCCAGACTTGTGTTGTGTAAACTTATCAAATTGATAAAACATAAAATACTTTACAGTAAAAGTAAAGTATAACAAAGTGAAAAGTACAAGTAACAATACAATACTTCCAAAAAAAGAAAAAAATCAAAACAAAAAAAAATGAATAAGTATTGTGGAAAGTGCAACATTACCCTATCGGGTAACATTTCGTGGGCTCATCATCTGCGAACGGAGCAACACAAGAAGAATGTTGTTGAACCAGTGGATTCAAGGATAAAAACAAGGAAGAACGCTATAGTCGAGTACCTCGACTATCAGATACCCGTTACTCAGCTATATGGAGATATGCAAGCAGCAAAGCGAGATTAAAATGCGCCATCTACCGGCGGAATACAGATTTAAGCGATATGGGCGTTAGAGTGGGCGTGGCAAATTTTTTTTTGGATCAATCGATAGGTATCGACGAGACCAATACATCTCAGTTAAAATTTTTCATCTAGCATGAAAATTGTGGGCGTCACAGGTTTTCGCGGTTTGTGGGCGTTAAAGTGGGCGTGGCAAACTTTTTTTTGGGTCAATCGATAGGTATTAATGAGAACAATACATTTCAGTTAAAATTTTTATTCTAGCATCAAAACTGTAGGAGCCACAGTTTTGGGCGGTTTGTGGGCGTTAGAGTGGGCGTGGCACTCTGCTGAAACAAACTTGCGCTGCGTAAAAAGCTCAGGAATCTGCACGCCAAATCTCAATAGCCTAGCTCCCATAGTTTCCGAGATCTCAGCGTTCATCCGGACGGACAGACAGACGGACAGACGGACAGACGGACATGGCTAGATCGACTCGGCTAGTGATCCTGATCAAGAATATATATACTTTGTGGGGTCGGAAACGCTTCCTTCTGCCTGTTACATACTTTCCGACGAATCTAGTATACCCTTTTACTCTACGAGTAACGGGTATAAAAATCAGTTCTGGATTTCAAGGAAGGATTGTTCACTACTTATATGAAAACACCAACAATGATGTAATTTATCCAACACAATTTATGGAGGAAGCAGGAGAAGCTTTTCTACCTCACTTGTATCCATTGTTGGAAAGTTATGCATCGGTGAAAATAAATTTTGAACTTTTTGGAGACGGACTTTTGAAGGAAGAAAAGGAATGTATTGAAATAAACTCATTTCAAACTAAGATGACAATAATTAGTGCCTATTCGAACATTGAAAATGAATATAAGGAGCACATGGAAAAAATTTTGGCGAGGATGGAAGAATTCCAAGAAAGGGATAGTGGATGGACTTTGTTTCATCTCACTCGATTGGAGATGAATATTAATCAATATTCACCCTTAAGAGGATCATCTTATATAAAACTACCCTCTTGCTTAGAAGGAAAAAAAGCAATTATAAATGTAAAAAACACAGATGATGAATATTGTTTTAAATGGAGCTTAATCGCAGCATTAAGTAAACTAAATAAGAATGCGAACAGATGCACAAGCTATAAAGTGAATATAAATGATGAAGTAATTCAAGTCAATGGGATCACACTAAATTTCACTGGATTGCAATTTCCACTAAAGCCTGCGGATATATCGAAATTTATGGAAATAAATAAAGCCTAAAATATTACACTTTTTGGATTCGACGATGGAGTTATATTCGGGCCCATATTTTACTCCCCTGAAGTGAGGAGAAATTATATAAATATGTTGATACTGGAGGAAGGATGTAAAGCACACTATACTTGGATTAAAAATCTCTCAAAGTAAGTTGTTTTATCATTTTATCATTATTATATCTTTTACCTTGTTTTTGTTTTTAAATTTCATAATATTTATTAGCTTAAAAAATTTTTTTTTTTGTGTTTATCTTTTTTTAGTTTGGTTTCCTCTCAAGTTTCGAGAGACAAATCAAAAAAATGGTTCTGTCAAATTTGCTTAAATTACTCATTGAGTGAAGATGCTGCCAACCGGCATTCAGAAGTCTGTGGGAAAAAAGTCTCACGCTTACCCAACATGAAGGATGCCACTTTACGGTATACAAATGTTCAAAAGGAAGTGATGGTCCCATTCACAGTTTACGCTGACTTTGAATGCATCCTTCAACCAATTAATAAAAACGAAACATTAAATTTAAATATTATAAATATACATAGACCTGTTTCATATGCATACTATATAAAGTGTGCACATGATAACAGTTTAGATAAGTTTGTCTTAGAAACTGTATTTAACTCGGGAATGAATTTCCTGTTATCACTAATAGAAAATTTAAGTTTTATATATGAAAACTATATTTCAAAATCTGTTTCTTTAATAATGTCAGATGTTGAAGAAGATGATTTCCAAAAATCTAATAATTGTCATATATGCAACACTCCTCTTTTATTAGACAGAGTTAGGGATCACTGTCACTTCACAGGAAAATTTAGGGGGGCAGCACATAATGAGTGTAATTTAAAATATACAGTTCCAAAATTTATTCCTGTTTTCTTCCACAATTTCACCAGGTATGATTGCCATCTATTTATTAAAGATTTGGCAGTCATACCTGGGAAAATAAAGGTATTTCCATTAAATAAGGAACAATATATATCAATTTCAAAAATTATAACTTTAAGTAATGGTGATAACTTTGAAATCCGTTTTCTAGACTCGTTTCGATTTATGCCTTCTGCTTTAGATACATTAGCTTCAAATCTAGATAGTGAACAAATGTGTATAACAAGATCATTTTTCCCTAATGAAAATCATTTCAACTTAATGCGACGAAAGGGTGTATTTCCATATGAATATTTAGATTCAGTTGAGAAATTAAAAGAAAGTAAATTACCTCCTAGGGAAGCTTTCTATAGTTCCTTAACCGAAAATGAATGTTCAGTTGAAAATTATACTCACGCACAAAAGGTATGGAATGAGTTTTCTTGTAATAATCTTTAAGATTATTTAGAATTATATTTAAAAACAGATGTTTTATTAATGTCTGATGTCTTTGAAAACTTTCGAAGACTTTGTAGTAAAATTTATTCACTTGAACCAGCACATTTTTTCACTACACCAGGATTATCATGGGAAGCTATGTTAAAATGTACTAAAATTGAATTAGATTTATTAACTGATATAGATCAGTATAAATTTATTCAAAGTGGTATTCGTGGTGGCTTAGTTCAATCTACATGTAGATATGCTAAAGCAAATAATAAATATGTTGAGAATTTTGATAGTACTCAAAAATCATCATATTTGATTTATTTGGATGCAAATAATTTATATGGTTGGGCTATGTCACAATCTTTACCATATGGAGGTTTTAAATGGATTTCAAGGGGGGAACTTGATAGTATAAACATTGCTGAGATTGCAGATGATAGTGAATATGGATACATTTTTGAGGTAGATTTAAAATATCCTTTAAAATTGCACGATAAACATAATGAGCTTCCATTTTGTTGTAATAATCAGTTACCAACAAAGTCAGACAAAATAAAAAAATTAATTGCTGATTTAAGGGATAAAGAAAAATATATAATTCATTATAAAAATCTTCAACAGTGTATAGAAAATGGATTAATTCTAACAAAAATTCATAGAGGTCTTCGCTTCTTTCAGAAACCTTGGCTAAAAACATATATTGATTTGAATACATTCCATAGAACTAATGCAAAAAATACATTTGAAAAAGATTTTTTTAAACTTTTAAATAATGCTGTCTACGGTAAAACGATGGAAAATGTAGATAAGCGCGTTAATATTAAATTAATTACTGAATGGGAAAGTGCTTCACCATCCGATTCTTCTGGTCCAAAAAGGCATTGTGGTAGATCTCTTATTTCAAAGTCAAACTTCCATAGTGTCAAACAGTTTTCAGAAAACTTCTTTGCCTTTCAAATGAAAAGATTAAATGTGTTGTACAACAAACCTTTATATTTAGGTTTTGCTGTATTAGATTTATCGAAATGGAAAATGTATGATTTTCATTATAATTATATCAAACCTAAATACAATGAAAATGTTCAATTAAATTATATGGATACAGATTCTTTTATATATACCATTAACACTGAAGATTTTTATAAAGATATTCAGAATGATGTTGAGATGAAGTTTGATACATCAGATTATTCTGATGAATTACTTAATCTCTATAATTTTCCTAAAGCTAATAAAAACAGGTTGGGTTTTTTTAAAGATGAACTCAATGGAAGACCTATGACTGAATTTGTTGGTTTGAGATCAAAAATGTATGCCTTTAAAACATCTAATAGTAATGACAGCTCTGAAAAAACAGTGAAAAAATCAAAGGGTGTTAAAAGAAGTGCAATAGATCAATTAACTTTTAATAGTTTTAAAAAATGTTTGTTTTCGGAAGAGGAAGTGGTAGGCTCTATGTCAATGATTAGATCTAAAAATCATCTTTTATCAACAATTAAATGTAAAAAAGTAGTTCTCAGTCATAAAGACACAAAGGTTCTTATACAAGACAATAAAATTAATACACTACATATGGCCATTATAAAATAGATGAAAAAAGATTAGAAAATAAACTTAATGAAATGGATTCAAATATTTATGTTTATGAACAAAGAATAAAAGAAATAGAGAATTGTTCTAATAGAAATAATTATCAAGAGAATGAAATAGAAAAATTTCACAAAAATATATATGAATGTGAATTTGAAATGTTTTGTATAGAATTAGAATTAAGTTTACTAAATGATAAAAAAAAATGAATAAATGTACTCTATAATTGTAAATAAGACAGAACAAACAACGCTTTTTTATTTAAAGGGTAAAATGTAAGGTAATGTATAAACCAAATATTACAATTCACAATATTATTATTATAAAATTTTTATTTAACAGAACAAACATCGCTTTTACCTACAGGGTAATGTTAAAATTTATGAGAATTAACAGAACATGAAAATTTGAATTTAACAGAAGAATTACAATATTTTCTTTGAATAACATTCAATTTGTTTACTTTCTTCTATATTTAGTGGTACAGTTTGTTTATAGTTATCTATACCACCCTGTAATCTATATACTTTATTGTCATCATTACTTAAAGGAATTGATTTAATGTATTTATCATTATCTTCATCTAAATTAAACGGTATAGTTTGAACATAGTTATCTATACCACCCTCAACAAGAATAGTTTCATCCTCACTAGATGATCTTGGAATACATGGTTCCGGATTTTCATCATCATAAAGGATTGTATCATGGTCATCATCATCATCATCGTCATCACCATACAAATTATGAGAAAATTTGCCATCCTCTTTTTTATTAATGTTTTGGAGTTCTGAAAATATAAATATTTTACTATATATATATATACAAATATTATTTTATATGTATTTAACCAACCTTTTTGAGCTCCATCCGAAATATTATTTTCAACTTTTTTATTTATGTTTTGGAGTTCTGAAAATATATATATATATATATATATATATATATATATATATATATTAGTATATAAAATTATATATATATATATATATATATTAAACTCACCTTTTTTTAATTTACTCGAATTATTATTTTCATCTTCTATTCTTATATTCTGTAAAAACAAACATATTTCCCTACTCAATCAGATTATGATATAATATCACTATTAGTTATTTTGAAATCGTTAATATCGTTAATTGATATGTTATCTGTGCTAATCTGACTTTCTTTTTTATTTAAATATTCAACCATCATTTGAGCTGCTAAATTTCTCTTTCTTAAATATATCCCATTAATTCTTTCTGCTTCCTCTATTTCAATTTCATGGATTTGTGGACCATCACTAAGATAACCTGTTTCTTCTTCTTCTATCTCTTCTCTTTTACTCTCTTGTTTGGAGAGAAGATCAGCATCCTTTGATATTTTTTCATAGACAATCCTATCTTTTCGTCTCTCTGCATTAATTACTGTTTGGGATAAAACTTCTGCAAATTCAAAACAATTTATTCTTAAAGTTGCTAAGGGGGTATTAGTATTGCGTTTAGATTTTTGGTGGCAGTGGCGATTAGATAAATATTTTAAATTCATACGCTTAGATTTACTTAAACTTCGCCTAGAATGTGTTCTTCTATATATATTATTGTAATGACATTTAACTCCTACTGTAGCAGTTTTGCATTGGATGGTAAAGAATCTGTTTAGACCCCTTCTTCCCAAATCCATATGCCCTCCTATTCTCCTTTCATTTTCAACTAATTTTTGCTTAAAATTCTCAATTATACCTCTCTTTGTGAATTCGATTTGAGAGTTGTGTATGTTTTTAGTGCTTTTTAATTTATGAGTAGTGTTCCTTTTTATTGGAACCCGACTTACACTTTCAAATTCTGTATCACTATCACTGATCCCCAACACTAATTCTTGTGACGTATTACTAAATGTTGGTGCTCGACTTACGTTTTCAAATTCTCTCTCACTATCATTTATACCCATATCAATTTTTTCTGATTTTTCTTCTCCTATGTTCTTATTTTCTATGTGATCAACACTTTCATTTTCGCTATTAAAATCAAAAAGATTGGTTGGGGTTGTAGTTGTTGATGTAGCTGTTTTTGTTGTATCTTCTTCCAGAAGTTCTTTTTTTAATGTAGTTGCTGCTGATGTAGTTGTTGTTTCTTCCTTCTCCTCCTCCTCCAGAATTCCCCTTCTCATTGTAGGTGTAGTTGCACTTGTTGTAGTTGAGGTAGATGTAGTTGTAGTAGATGTTGATGTAGATATTTCTTCTTCTTCAACTGTACTTGCACTTGTACTTGTTGTTAAGTCTTTTTCATTAATGCTACCATTAATAGCATTAAATATTTTTGTATCGAGTTCACTTTTTAAGTTTGGTATCTCACTTTCATCACTTGTCTTGTTTATGAGATCCATAAAAATATGACTGTCAAATTTTAAGTCAATTTTAATGATTTTTTTTAGTTTTGGAACATTGATTAATAACCCAATCGAATTATTGGAAGTCGATGGGTTTTCAATTAAAGTCATTTCATTGGGGAGTGGTACCATTTTCACCATCGGATTAAAGAGGGAAAGTATCACAAAAAATATTATAAAAACCGTCATTTTAATTTTGATTTTGTTTTTTTGACAATCGAACAAACGAACGAATGAATGAATAATCAAACGATTCGAAATTGAGTTGCGTGAACGAATAGATGGAAACTGAACACTTTTTGAAATTCTTCCGCCTTTATACCCTCCAGATTTGTATATATAAATATGTAACGTTCTGTTCAAATTCTTATCTGTACATGCTTTTCTTCACACTTTATAAATAGGAATTGCGTGATTGTGAAGAAACATAATTTATTTCACGCATTGACGTCAATGTCTACATTTTTATTGTTCTTTATAGAATTTCGTTTTTATGAATCCAACTATCTTCTGATTTTGAAAGGCCTACCCAACGCACAAGCACATAATCAAGTTCCACCCAAAATTCTTATCTGTATATACTCTTTTAGTCTAGCCAACGCACAAGCTCATAATCAAGTTCCGTTCCGTTTATAAATAGGAATTGCGTGCTTGTGAAGAAGAAACATAATTTATTTTCACGCATTGACGTCAATGCCTACATTTTAATTGTTCTATGCTTCCACTTGTTCTTTATAGAATTTCGTTTTTATGAATCCAACTATCTTCTGATTTTGAAGAGCCTAGCCAACGCACAAGCACATACTCACCTTTTTGTTTCACAATCTTTTCAACAAGATAAGTATTAGGGAATTTTGTTTTTTTAATTTCTTGTTTATAGAAACCACCTTGTACTGGATCACCCTTCAAGTCCTCAAGTAAATATGTGGTGGGGGATGTATTTTGTACTTTCCGAATTCGAAAAATTTCCGTTGTCCAGTTTGGGGTATAGCCTTTTTCAAAGACATGTTTATATTTACTTATTCGTACATGATCCCCCTCTTTAAAGTCCCCATTTGTAAATATTTTTAGATGATTGTATGATCTCATCAAAATCTGTTTTTCATTTTTAGCATTGACGTCAATAGGCTTCATTTTAATCGTTCTATGCTTCCTGTTATTATAATTATTAATCAACTCTTTGTATATTTGAAGCCAAGTATATTTTCCATTAAAACTAAACTCACGCCACATAAGTTATTTTATTGTTCTATTAAAACGTTCCACAATAGATGCTTTAAGAGTACTAAATGTTGAGTAATGATTAATTTCATATCTTTTCATCAATTCTCTAAATTGTTTATTATAGAATTCATTTCCATTATCTGTTTGTAAATTCTTTGGTACTCCACGACCAGATTTCATTATTTTTTCCATTGCTTTTGTAACTTCATCTGCATTTTTTGATTTTATTGCTTCACCCCATCCATATTTAGAAAATGTATCTATTACTGTTAACAAATACCTATACCCCTTATTTGATGATGCATATGCCCCCATTTCAACCAAATCAGCCTGCCATAAATCATTAATACCCTTTACTATAACTCTACGTCTTGGGAAATTCTTGAATGATGGGCGATGTAACTCATTTACAATATCTCGTTTACTCATAGCTTTATTTTATCTGGTATAAATGGTTTCTTCTCTAAAGATTCAGTTTCACCTTTTAAAACTGAGGTTGGTGCAATTATATAATTGAAAATGTTACTTTCTATTTCATTTATATCCTCCACTACCTTATTAAAAGTTTTCATGAGAAATTCCAATTTTTTAGAAATTTTACTCACTTTTCCCTCAATATTATTTATTCGAGGTCTTAATCTAAAGATTTGTTGTTTCTGCGGTTGCTTAGAAATTTCATTAGATGTATTCTGTACCACTTTACTTATTTCATCATCAATATAAATCTTTGTTGCAATATCATTTTCATGAATGGGGGGTAGGGAATTTTTAAATCGTTTCCTCTAAACATTTAAATGTCCATCATAATCATTAAGTATACTTTGAAATTTTTCTAGACCTTTTGTTATATCTCTTGAGTACTCTTTCTCATTTAAAAAACAACCAAACTTATCAACTGACATTTTAATTATAAAATAAATAATGAAAGAGTGGTATATTTATGTATGATCCACATTAATTGTTAAAACTTCTTCTTCGTTTACACGATGTGCAAATGGACTTTTCCGAATTATTATTCCATCTGTTTGTGTCTGATCAGAACGAATGATTGGTGGAGGTTATTTTAAATGTTGGTTTATGAATTTGTTAAGATTTTCCAATTTATCTAGAAGCTCTTTTATTGAATTATGTATATACTCCATTTGAGTTATCATTTTTATTACTTTACTTTCCAGCTCTGATACTCTTTTATTTGGTAGTTGAAATGATTTAGTTATAGTTTCCATTTGATATGATTTCGCTTCATTAATTTTATCATCAACATAAAATTTAATAGCCAAATCATTTCCATTTATTGGTTTTGAAGAGTTTTTAATTCTTTTTTTCTGAACATTTATGTGACCATCAGTGTCTAGATATATACCTGTAAGACTCTCAACTTCCCTTTTGAAAAGGAAGGAAAAATCTCTATCATTTGAAAAGTGACCAAACTTCTCAATAGACAATTTACTATTAAACAAAATGAGAAAATGTTTTCTATTTTATTAATATATTATTTTTGCTTCCCGCAATTCTTCTATTATTGAAAGAATTTCATTAGTATGGTTATTATTACCAGCAGCTCTCGATGCTATTAAGAGTTGCAATCTATCAACAAGTTCATTAACATTATCCCAATATACACAGTTTTGTGGTATTTTTTGTAGTCTCATATACCCAGAACCAGTATGTTCTTCATTTACTGAAGATGATATTAATGGTTTAATAATTGAAGAATATTTTTTAGAACGATTCCCCTTTACTTGACCATCTGGTTGATAGTTTCTTTTGTGAGCACTTGTTTCAATTAAAATGTTTTTATATGATTCTAAATTATTCTTAGTATAATCCTTAGGACTATTATGAAAAATTAAAGAGTATAGACCTGGTGATAGAGTCCATAAATTTCCACTTCCTAATTCAATCAACTTTTTTTTAATTTTAAGTGTTGTATTACCCAACATTAAAATATTATTAATTTTTTCTCTTGGTCCATAACTATTGTCTAAAATCTTTTCTTGCTTTAACTGATTAATGTTGAGATTGTACTTCACCCCAGTATCTTCATATACACTTTCATTTAAATCATCTGTGTGAGACTGTTGTGAAACATCGGATTCATCTATAAGATACTCTTGTGAAACATCAGATTCATCTATAAGAGACTGTCGTGAAAAAGCATCAACATAAGCATCACTCTCACTATCACTTTCGATTACTCTCTCGTGTACCCTTTTTTCTTTTTTACTTTTAGGTACTCTTATTTTCTCTTTCTTGAACTTAGTCTTAATATCATGTGTATCATTAATATATTCCTTTTTATTCAATTTTTTATTTTCAGTGAGTAATTCATGTAAAGGTTCTGTAATAGGTTTAAAAGTTTCCTCCAAATTTAATACGTTCTCATTTTTTATTTGTTTCAATTCATCAAATTTTCTTTTTAATGAATTTCTACTTTTCGTCAACTGTTCTAAAAGTTTACGCTTCATTGTTGTCGTTTTCTCTGATACTCATGTGCTACTGGGAAAAATGTACTATAATTTAAATATTTATAACAAAGGGTTTGAGTTTGAGTTTTATAAAACTTTATTTTTATTTTTATTTATCAAAATAGATACATTAATAATATTAAAAATGAAAACATTTAAAGCTTTATTTAATTCTAAATAGAGATTGTTATCATTCTTTTTAATAATACAAAAAAGATTATCTTTTATATAATCAATTGTTGAATCCTCTAAAGTTGAGTATCGTTCCGGCAAGTACAGCATATACTCTTCAAGTTCAAGAGTGAGGGCCATCCCAAAGCTGGTTTTCTTACGTTGAGCACGTCGAATAGGGTAGCACACCTCCGATTCCATCTTCGTCTTTGTTAAGAGAGGTTTTGGTGCGTTACCATTAAACTCCTTGAGTACTTTCATCATTCCCGGATTGACCATTTGTAGTTGTTTCTTCTTGTAGTTGTTTTCGTTGTTTTTGTTGCTTTACCTGTTTTTGTTGTTGATTTTAGTTGTTTTTTAACAGTTGTAACTGATTTTGTTGTTTAATTTACCTGTTTTTAGCAGTTGTAGCTGTTTTTGTTGTTAATTTTACTTGTTTTTTAGCAGATGTAGCTGTTTTGTTGTTGTTTTCAGCTGTTTTTAGCAGTTGTATCTGTTTTAATTGTTGTTGTTGTTTTACTGTTTAAACTGTTTTTTATGTTGTTCTTTCTTATTGTTGTTGATTTTGATGATTGCAAGATTTTTTAGGTTGAAACTTTAGGCTGAGAACGTTTTAGCTTGAAACTTTTAGGTTGAGACTGTTTGCAGGTGGTTTTTAAATGTGTGTTAGAATAACTTTTGGTCGAGTTTTTATACCTTGAGGTAAACTAACCCTCCCTGTTCTCTCTCATTCTTGATTTAGCATCGACCAATCACAGAAGTGAATAGCATGTAAATAGGGTGGGTTTCAAGAATCATAGAGAAATTACTTGATCATAGTGTAAAAGTTAGGGTGGGATAGAGAGAGTAAGAATTGGAGGGACAGGTGTCCACAGTTGGTACTATTAAAGTCTTGTTTTCTCTCATAGTTATAGTTAATGTTATTCCCCAAGTATTTCACAATTTCTTTTGGGGGTTGTAAATTTCCAAAACTATCAAAGTAATGTATACTTTTTTTATTTTTGTTATAAGCTACCCAATGTGTACTGTTGGGGCGGTGCGGCTTGATCGATTAAATAGTTGAAGCCCCAATATCGAGTGGTACCCAAAAAACACGGGAGTACTTTTGGGGTTTTTACGCGACGTGCGTAGGTGTTTATTCGTACACTTTGAAACATGAACTGCTTAAGCCTAACTTAACTTAAGCGCTCCAGAGCAGAGCGGAGACTTAGGGGAGAGATGGAGAGGGAGAGCGGGCGGCAGTGCGAGCGCGCGAGATGTAGACATCTGGATAAAACTGCCGCTCGACACTGCCTCCTGAAATTAAACGCCCTTTTGGCGTGAACATTCTCCCCCCCCTTGCGAGGACACCCGTAGCAAGAACCTCAGGATAGTAGGCTCAGGAATATGTTGGAAGTATAGACCGGTCGTCCGTATGTAGGAGAGTGTGGTGGGCCTTTCCACACTTGTGGCAGTGATGACCACTGCGGCAGGAGTCCTTGGAATGATTGTGAGCCAAGCAATTGGAGCAGTACTTCTGGATATGTACTTCCTGAAGCCGATTCTGGGGGCTTAGCCGTAGAAAGTGGTGGCACTTCCGTAGAGGATGGATCTTTTGGCAGACTCGGCATTGGTAGGATTTAATACCTCGAGTACGTCTGCCATCCAAGGCGGGGTATGGAACCCAATATTCGGATAGAGTATTCTTGGGAGGAACTTTTTGTACGGAAACTTGCGTTGAATAGGACGAAATGATGTGTGGAACTGAGGCGGATACTGGCCTTGGAGGGTCGGATGGAATCGTCGGAGTAGTAGGACCGCTGTTTCGATGCAGCAATGTGTGATGCCGATCTTGGCAAGTAAGACAGTTGTGAGCGCTTGTGCAATCCCGGAATTGATGGCTACTTGCAAAGCAATTGGAGCACAACTGCTTCCTTTGGATATAGGCTAAGCGATCTTCTACCGTCATCTGTAGGAAGCGTGGACATATACGCACGGGGTGGTTCTTCTTCGAACACAGATCGCAGCCTTTGGTTAGCGGAACTAACCTTGTGTTGAAGGAATTTATTTTTGGAAATTCTGCCTCTTGATTTGTGTCTTTGGACTGGACGTGGTGGAAATTGGCAGATCGGAAGCTATCGACGGCCTCAAGAGTTAGATGGCGCTCCGTCAAATATGAATCAAGCTCAAGCCACGTAGGAATTTCGGCTTTATTTTGGATGGATTGCTCCCATAATGAGAGAGTGAGCTTTGGTAGTTTTGTCGAGCACATATAAACCAGGATAGGGTCCCAATTCTCAATATTAACACCGGAAAATTTTAAGGAAGTTAAGCAACCTTGAAAAGTGCGTTGAAGTTCCTTTAAGGCTGCTCCCGACTCCTGTGCTATGGATTGCACATTGAAAAGTGTTTTCAGGTGACTGTTTACCTGCAATCGCTTATTTTCGAAACGCTCAGTTAGGTTATTCCAGGCTGAGCGAAAGCCATCATTGGTGAGTGGGGATCTTGAAACTATGGAATGAGCTTCGCCACTTGTTTTTGAATTTAAGTGGAATAATTTTTCAACGGGCGTTAGACTCGGATTGTCTATGTATATTGCCGTGAAAAGGTCCCGAAAAGTCGGCCAGCGAAGATAATCGCCAGAGAAAACCTCTGTGTCGATAGGAGGGAGCCGACAGCCATAAGACGTGAAATTTTGGGTCGGAGTTACTGGAGCTTGAGGTATTTGGGAGGAGCCCTTTTGGATTTGTTCCATCAGCTGCGCGGCAAATATTTCGTAAGTGGAGTACGTTTGGTAATACTTGGACTTTAGTATGGATTTTGTGTCTGCGGCGCTCTCGCCTGCAGCTATAATGCTGTCGGAGCATATGTCGTATGCTGCCTTTACCGTTTGCCACAAGGAATTGAGGTGATCGCGACGGATTTTACAAGCGGATAACGTTGGTGTAGGAGCACCTGGAGCGTTCACAGTGGCCTCAAAGTGGATCAGACAGTCAGCTGTGGCCATAAATCGGGTTAAAGCGGATTTTACTGATGTTGCCATGACGTTAAATAATTTAGAATTTTAATTCTGATGTAAGGAAACGGATTGGAATCAAGTTGGAATTTAGGAACCAATTAAGATTGTAAATATATACGGTCACACTGTCGGATAGGCAATAAATATTTATTATATCGGATGGTCGGACTTATGTAAGGAATTAAGGACTTTAATATTGTTTGTTTGAAAGGAACACTTTTTGTGAGCTCTTGACCCACTGTGCACTGTCGATATACGTATGTATGTACACTGTACATATGTACATGTGGGGTGCGAATAGCGGAATAACGTTGCGGGAATTGGAAAGACTTCGCTTATGTTTGTATGTCGGTGCGTTTGTTTGTCACCTGCACAACTAAATTGCAAACGATTTGCTGGAGTAAATTTGTGGATATTATCACTTTGTTTTTAATTTTAGAAACAGTTTAGCCGTATTTGTAGGTCGAGAAAAGTAGTTGGAGTGGACTGTATTAGATTGTTTTTGTAAATATACACATGCAGCTGGAACACAGTAAAAAATAAAGAGTGCAAATCTTAAGGGAAAATTTTATGACCGGGAATTTTTTACTGCGGCTGAGTTATATTTTACACACGATTGGAATTGAAAATATATTTGACAAATATTTTCGTTGAGTAGTAGCACTGAAATATTTACTGGAATTATTTCAAGTGTGCAACTGTGGGCAAAGGAAACTGGAATATTGTCGGGCACAAGTAACGGAATTGAAATACATATATTAAATGCCGTTGCGTCGGATTAATCTCTTTTGGATTTAGACAATATATCATACAGAAAGTTAGTCGAAATAGGGTTCGAAAAACTGGCTGTATGACCGGCAATTATAGTAAGCGGAACTTATCTGGAGTGTTTCAAGCCTGCTGGAACAAAATCAAAGGAAACTCCAGGAGAGGAAAGTCCAAAGATTTTGAAATCCTGCTCGAACTGGACCAAAATGTTGGGGCGGTGCGGCTTGATCGATTAAATAGTTGAAGCCCCAATATCGAGTGGTACCCAAAAAACACGGGAGTACTTTTGGGGTTTTTACGCGACGTGCGTAGGTGTTTATTCGTACACTTTGAAACATGAACTGCTTAAGCCTAACTTAACTTAAGCGCTCCAGAGCAGAGCGGAGACTTAGGGGAGAGATGGAGAGGGAGAGCGGGCGGCAGTGCGAGCGCGCGAGATGTAGACATCTGGATAAAACTGCCGCTCGACACTGCCTCCTGAAATTAAACGCCCTTTTGGCGTGAACATGTACCATTTGATGAACTATCATCTAGGTTTATAATTCCTGACTCTTCTCTCCAAGGAGATTTGGGGAGTGAGTCTCTCATAAACACACCTCGGAAATGTGGAATGTACTTTTGAGCAAAATTCAAAATTTCGAAATTTGAAAGAGGTTTTTTAGGTAGCTTAGTAATTAGTTTTTTGGATTTCCTCTAAATGGATTAAGATATAATCCATAACCTTTTCTATAAGGTTTAAGAAACATACCTTCACCCACCTTAATACTTTCCATTTTCTTATTATGTTGCTTACTCTCTTCTAATTGTTTTTCCCCATATTTGCATTATTAATAGTTTTAGCAATAGCTGCACTACCAGAGGCGAGACTACCTAATGCACTTAGTGCAGTCAAAATGGGTACAATAGGTAAAAAACCACCAATTTTCGGTACATTAATAATACGAGGAATCTTAATTTTTTTTTTATTTCTGCCAATTGATTTATTGACTGCTTTACGTGCAACCTTAATCGCACTCATTAGATCTAGTGGCTTCTGAGTTTTCAATGCCCGCATTCCTGTTTGGATAACATTTGAAAAACTCTTTACCTTTGATTTCCTTTTCTTACACTTTCTCTTTGTTCCCTTTTTCACACCCATTCCGAATTTCTTTTTTGTTTTCATAATATTTGTAATCAAGTATGCTGCTGTTTTCTCTGCAATACTACTATCTTTTGAACCAACACGTTCCCACGCTTTATTTATTAGTACTGCGTCAGCCCTATGTCGATCAGCTAGATCCTTATATTGTGAATATGCAATATCATGTACTCTACAAGCTTCATCCAATTGATTTATCCCACGATCACCGCGCTCCAACCTTTGTTTTAGCTTTGTTCCAGGTCCACAAAAATTATAACCAGGAATATGTACTTCAAATGGAAGTGTGTTAATTATTTTGTTGATAATACCACTACCTCGTTTCAAGTTTGAACTCTGACTGCAACAATTATAAAAACTTTTACCCATTTTATATAATGTTTAATCAAGGAGCATTTCTCATCGAATGAAGTACATTACACACGTGAATATGCGTTTAATACGTCAAAAACAAGAAATCTGTGTTAGAAATATCGAGGGTGGTGATCATTCATTAACAAATTCAGTTCCACGACATAGTTCTTTATTACCCAATACAATAAGAGCATTGGTTGTCGGTCCCTCAAACTGTGGAAAAACAAATGTTATGCTCAGCCTTATTGAAAGTCCAAACGGGCTAAAATTTGAGAATATATATGTATTCTCAAAGAGTTTATATCAACCAAAGTATGAGTATTTAGAGAAACTAATTAAACCGATAAAGGGAATGGGATATTATACGTTCTCACAAAATGATGAAGTTTTACCACCCGCTAAGGCTAAAGAAAACTCTATTATGATTTTTGATGATGTTGCTTGTGAAAAACAAAACAACATTCGTTCATATTTCTGTATGGGGCGTCATAAAAATATAGATTCTTTTTACCTATGCCAAACATATACTCATATTCCAAAACATCTAATACGTGATAACGCGAATATGATTATAATGTTTAAACAAGATGATTTAAATATGCGTCATATATATCGTGATCATGTAAATACTGATATGTCCTATGATTCATTTATGAAAATTTGTCAAAAGTGTTGGAGTGATAAATACGGATTCCTCATAATAAGTAAAGATAACGATATGGAAAAGGGAAGATACAGGAAGGGTTTTAATGAATTTATAATTATTTGAGAATATAAGTTTCATTCTGTAAGCTATATTTTCACAGTACATTTTTAGATCCCAAAATGAGTAGATCATTCACTCCTTCATTAAATGGTAATGCACCCATTACAAACATTTCTTATTTCCCACCCATTGAACTGACAAATGGTGAATATAAGTGTGCACTTATTGACTTTCATATGTACAACTCTATACCCAATGTTGATATAAATAATAATCTATTTCATATTGGTGATAAAGTAATTCCACTTCTCATTGGATCATATGAACTCAATGATATTTATGATTTTCTAAAAAATAAACTAAAAGATTATGATCTTGAGAAAACATTTCAAATGGAGAGTAATAATAACGCACTTCAAGTTCATATTACAACTACCAAGGAACCTATTTATTTTAATAGAAACAACTCCATTGGACAATTGCTTGGTTTCAATCAAAAAATAATTTACCCCGACTTGAAAAAAACATATATATCTGATCAACCTGTCAACATTTTAAAAATAAACACAATACGCTTAGTATGTAATATTATAAGCGGGTCGTATATTGATAGTAGACAAGATCATTCATTATACGAATTTGGAATTAATGTTCCACCAGGCTATAAAATGAATATAACACCACACAATCTTATTTACTTACCAGTCAACACTAGAGAAATAAGTACACTCTCTATACACATAACTGATCAGAACGGTGAATTAATAAATTTACGCGGTGAAAACTATACAATTCGTTTACACTTAAGATTAATACAATGATTGTATACAATAAAAGAGGTGATACTTACCATCATCAGCACACTTTAAAACATAAAGTTAGAGGAAGAGGATCGAAACCAAAAAGACACACACTTACATTAAAAAACAAGGAAGAACGCTATAGTCGAGTACCTCGACTATCAGATACCCGTTACTCAGCTATATGGAGATATGCAAGCAGCAAAGCGAGATTAAAATGCGCCACCTACCGGCGGTATACAGATTTAAGCGTTATGGGCGTTAGAGTGGGCGTGGCAAATTTTTTTTTGGATCAATCAATAGGTATCGACGAGACCAATACATTTCAGTTAAAATTTTTTATCTAGCATGAAAATTGTGGGCGTTACAGGTTTTCGCGGTTTGTGGGCGTTAAAGTGGGCGTGGCAAACTTTTTTTTGGATCAATCGATAGGTATCGACGAGACCAATACATTTCAGTTAAAATTTTTTATCTAGCATGAAAATTGTGGGCGTTACAGGTTTTCGCGGTTTGTGGGCGTTAAAGTGGGCGTGGCAAACTTTTTTTTGGGTCATTCGATAGGTATTGATGAGAACAATACATTTCAGTTAAAATTTTTATTCTAGCATCAAAACTGTAGGAGCCACAGTTTTGGGCGGTTTGTGGGCGTTAGAGTGGGCGTGGCACTGTGCTGAAACAAACTTGAGCGTAAGAAGCTCAGGAATCTGCACGCCAAATTTCAATAGCCTAGCTCCCATAGTTTCCGAGATCTCAGCGTTCATCCGGACGGACAGACAGACGGACAGACGGACAGACGGACAGACGGACATGGCTAGATCGACTCGGCTAGTGATCCTGATCAAGAATATATATACTTTGTGGGGTCGGAAACGCTTCCTTCTGCCTGTTACATACTTTCCGACGAATCTAGTATACCCTTTTACTCTACGAGTAACGGGTATAATAAGTTACTTCTTAAATCATTGGGCTTCAAAGTGCGAGTTTAACAAAAGTCATGGGTTGAATGAAATATTGGCAGTACGGGAAAAACCTTTCTCTGATGAAAGTATATCAAAGAAGGAATATCACAGCTATCAACCCTATCAACAATCATTTAAACCAAATGATGAGATAAGAATTACAATCCAAAATCAAGATTTATATGTACTCCCCCATGAGAGTCTTCTAAATTTTCAAGGAGATATTACCCTAATTAAGGAAGGGGGAGCGGTAGAAACTCAAAATGTTATTGCGAGAATGAGAAATAATTGTATGGCATACTTTTTAGATGAAATACGCTATGAAATCAATGGTGTTGAAATAGATAGAACAAGATTTAGTGGTATTACTTCTACAATAAAAAACTTTGTTTCTTTAAATCAATTTGAAAGCAAGAGACTTTACAATTCTGGATGGAGTGGAGGACCCGTTTTCAATTTAACCCCCCACTTCCACTTTTCAATACCCCTTAAAAACCTACTTGGATTTGCTGAAGATTTCAAAAAAGCATTATTAAATTGTAAACATGAACTAGTACTATTAATATCAAAAAATTTTAATGATGTACTTGAGCAAGATAAATTTGAGAGTGCACAATTAGTCGGAAAGTATCATCTCAATATGACTAATATTACATGGAAAATTCCTCATATAACACCCAGCGATTCAACGAAAATTAAAATGTATGATATTATAAAAAGTGGAACCAATCTACCGATTGCATTCCGTAGTTGGGATACATACATTAATCCTAAACTAAGTAATGGAACAAATCATGTTTGGAATGTTAAATTAGCTGCTAACCGAGATCGTCCACGATTTGCTTTAATTGGATTTAAAGATAACCACCATCTGATTACAAACAATTTAAGAAATCTAAAGGTCTACTTAAACTCTGAAACATATCCCTACGATGACTTAAACTTGGACTTTGAAAAAGATCGATTTGCTCACCTATATGATATGTATTGCAAGTTTCAATCTAGCTACTATAACCGAAGTGAATCTCCTTTACTATCACCTACAGACTTTAAAACTAAAGCTCCAATTATCGTAATTGACTTATCATATCAAAATGAAATGGTTAAATCGGGACCCATTGATGTTAGGATTTCAATTGAACTTACCAAGCCCGCTATCGAAAATGTTCAAGTATATTGCGTGCTCATACATGATCGTTTAGTTGAATATAACCAGTTGAATGGTCTAGTTCAGCGGATTGTCTAACAATTAATCAATCAATCATGACTGAAGATATTGTTGCAATTGATGTTCAAGGATTTCTGGGGAATAATAATACATTTATTCTAAAGGAAATTGGAGTCGTATTCAAAAACGAGACAATCTTGAATTCTAATTTTATCATACACTCTCCACATGATTTTATTGAATTGAATAAGAAATGTAGAAATGTAGCTACTTGGCTAACAAAAAAACATCACAAAATTTATTGGAATGATGGAGTATACTTTTTCAAAGAAACACAAATGTATTTAAGAGAAATAATTAGAAAACAGGAAATAATTTGTAAGGGATATCAAAAAAGGTTATTCCTACAAAAATTTTTAAAAATTGATAATGTAATTAACATTGATGAAATTGGTTGTCCCTCTCTAAAAATAATGGATGGAAAGCACTTTCCATATTGTTCATTACATGCTCGGGATGGTGTCTGCTCTCTGAACAATGCTCATAAAATCTTAAACTTTTACACAAACGAAAACTCCTAAACACCTTTTAAACAATTCATTCACATTTTGAGAGTCGGGAAAATAAGTTTACGAAATGACTGATTCTAATAACAATCTTAATATACCGACTTATTCATCTTTAATAAATAAAATTAATTTTTTTATTAATACATTTGGAAATATGATTTCAAAAGAGGACTTGAAATTACTACTGGAGACAAGGAACATGTTCATGGGTACTGACGTAAAGGAGTTTATAAAAACAACATTTGGAGAACATTTAAATTTATGTACATTTTCTAATGATAATATAGAAACTTGTGCTTGTTTTCATTTTGTAATTCAACAATATAGAGTTAGAAAATTAATTTCATCATATATTGAAATTTTTAAATAAAGAGAAAACCAAAAAAAAAATTTTCTATTGTTTTGAATTTGTTTTCGAGGGTGGGTCTATCATCAGCTGTTGCATTTTTTAACATCTGTTTTCTAAGTATAATACAACGAGTTATCTCTACCAAACTTTAGTTTAAGATAAACATTCAGACTATTACGTTGAAAGAAAAAATGATTTCCTCAAAAATTGAAGAGTTCTTAAGGGAGCATGGAAGTGAGATCTTCAAGGAACATGCTACGAAATTGAAATCATTTCATACATTTTTAAAGATGTAGAAGCCACCCCACTAATTCATTCGAAGTATGGAGAACACCTATCATCCTGTGCATGGGCATATGATGATTGTAAAGTTGGACCTGACACTTGCAGGTGTATGCATGTTGAAAAGAGAGAAGAAGACGCCTTAAAATTGATGGAAAGATACATTCATTTATTTAAAAGACTCAATGTAAACTAATTTAAGACGAATATATAGAAATAAAAACGTATTTGACTAAACAAACGATCTCATTTGTTTTTGTGTATAAATGTGTATATTCTGTTAGGAACCACCACCACAAGCACCGCCACCACCACCATCCCTCTTACACTCCTACGCTCACTTTCCCATCTAATGCTCGCTAAAGAGGGGAGAGGTTACCGAACTCACGCTTGTTTCACACCACAAAAGTATGCGGTCTAATATCCCTCAAACCAACACCTTTTGACCACAAGACCGTAGCCAGGTGTCACCTACAACCCTAATTGAATCAACAAAACGCCCACGCATAACAAAACAACGTCCCTTCCTCCTCCTCCTCCGCCTAAATATAGTTTTACAAATTCATACGCATGACAAAATACCCCTTGTAAAACGAATAGTTTTCTAAAACTGAACTACTTTCCACATTTCTCCTTAACACATACATTTTTTGAAAACTTAGAAGGTAACCGTTTTCTCTCTCATGTAAGCGCATGAGAAAAAATTTTCAAATATGATTAAAGAAAAACGTATTTGACTAAACAAACGATCTCATTTGGTTTTGTTCTGTTAGGAACCACCACCACCACAGTCACCATTTTGACCACAAGACCGTAGGCAGGTTACACAAACAGGTGTCACCTACAACCCTAATTGAATCTACCCTATTAAAACTATCACTAATTGAATCAACAAAACGCCCACGCATAGAAAAACAACGTTTTTGTTGGAAACCACCAACACCCCTCTTACACTCCTACGCTCACTTTCCCATCTAATGCTCGCTAAAGAGGGGGAGGTTACCGAACTCACGCTTGTTTCACACCACAAAAGTATGCGGTCTAATATCCCTCAAACCAACACCTTTTGACCACAAGACCGTAGCCAGGTGTCACCTACAACCCTAATTGACTCAACAAAACGCCCACGCATAACGCCTTCTAACCCAAGTTAGAAGCAACATAGTGATCTGTGTGCAACCATTGCACTCCACAAAATCCTACGCATGACAAAACACCCCTATCACACACGCAAGCCAGGTGTCACCTACAACCCTAATTGACTCAACAAAACGCCCACGCATAACGCGTTCTAACCCAAGTTAGAAGCAACATAGTGACCTGTGTGCAACCATTGCACTCCACAAAATCCCACGCATGACAAAACACCCCTATCACACACGCACCTTTAGCGTGAGAAAAAGACAAGACAAAACAAGACATATCAAAACACCACTCTCTCACACTCCTACACACCACTTTCTAACCTCATTAATTGACCTGTGTGCAACCATGCTCATCTAACTAGGGTCAGCAACACCCCCCTTTTTGACTTAATTATGCTAATTAGGTCATTAGAACACCTGTGTGCAACCATGCGTGACTAATTAGGGTCACCCCACCTCCTTTTTTGACATGATTTATTACCTAGTGAGCCAGCTCCCGTATTACCTATCTACACCTTTTGACCACAAGACCGTAGCCAGGTGTCACCTACAACCCTAATTGACTCAACAAAACGCCCACGCATAACGCCTTCTAACCCAAGTTAGAAGCAACATAGTGACCTGTGTGCAACCATTGCACTCCACAAAATCCTACGCATGACAAAACACCCCTATCACACACGCAAGCCAGGTGTCACCTACAACCCTAATTGACTCAACAAAACGCCCACGCATAACGCGTTCTAACCCAAGTTAGAAGCAACATAGTGACCTGTGTGCAACCATTGCACTCCACAAAATCCCACGCATGACAAAACACCCCTATCACACACGCACCTTTAGCGTGAGAAAAAGACAAGACAAAACAAGACATATCAAAACACCACTCTCTCACACTCCTACACACCACTTTCTAACCTCATTAAGTGACCTGTGTGCAACCATGCTCATCTAACTAGGGTCAGCAACACCCCCCTTTTTGAATTAATTATGCTAATTAGGTCATTAGAACACCTGTGTGCAACCATGCGTGACTAATTAGGGTCACCCCCACCTCCTTTTTTGACATGATTTATTACCTAGTGAGCCAGCTCCCGTATTAACTACCTACTACAAGGGCAACGTATGAATCGATTGCATTTAAATATCTTGACACGTCATTTATAATTGAAATTAAAGCTGATGTGGGAAAAGTGCGTAGAATGGATAATACTAAAGTAGTAATATTAGGAGATTTTAATATTTGCAGATCCACAGGGACTGATATTCTGGAGGAACATTTGAATGCCTATAACCTGTTTTCAATCAATGATTCTCCCACAACAAAACAAATAACACAAATTGATTGGATATTTTCAGATTCTCGAATTCCACAAGCTCTTGCCATTACTTATGAGACACCATATAGCCACCACGATGGAATTTTTTCAAGTATAGCTTATAGAAGGTAATATAATTAAATATACAAATTGTAAAAATTGTAATAGGTTAGAAAAAATAATTATTTGTATATAGCATATTGTATATATGTACTTTTATGGTACTATTTATTTATTATTTTCTATCTATCAACGTAGATTTCAAAATTGTATATATATATTTACATAAATGATAATATTTTCCCCCTCGTGGATTGTGACCCTGACGTGGTGTGGGGGCTGAGTACGTGAAATTGTTTTAATATCATTGAAGCTGGCAACAATCCTTAAAAATGTAACATGGTGTTACTAAGATTGATTATTTCTTATAGCTGCAAGGGTATTCAAACTTCGGCTTGCCGAAGTTAACTTCCTTTCTTGTTATTAATTGAGTTCTCCATGTTAATTCCCACGAGCTGCGGAGAAGGTACAGGTCCACCCGGGCAGAGATCCGCTGTACCCGGGTAAGGCTGACTTAGAACAGGCGGTCGCCACTTGCATGAGCTCACCGTTCGAGACTGAGTTTTTTGATAACTCGGGCTCCCAGCCAGATTGACTCTCGGCACGGTACGAGTGACACCTTAGTCCAGCCCGGGGTGAGATAAGTTGTGTGGGTAGGGAAGAGGTATGTGTGAGCTATTTGTCGGAGGCGGCAGCACAAGCGCGACGTCGGTACTGCTACGGCGCAGATACCCGCTGACTGTCCGGGGCTACTTATTTACGCTTCGTGTTGGGGGCCTGGCGGTAGCCGGGCCGTGTGCAACTTCCACGCTTATTCGTAGCTACCCTGGAGACCCTGCGACCCGTTCGGTGTCCTTCAGCTCGGCGCCCTCCGAGCCATCCCACTAACTCATTGGCCGAAAAAAGCTAAGCTAATGTGGTAAAAAATATTTACCTTCCTTTTTTTAACTCGACCATTTGCCCTGAATCCATATATTCATTCATGAATTTCGTATAGTCAGCCTTAAGTTTTTCATTCCTATTTAATTTTTTCTCCAAATTTATAAAACGAGCTATTGCTTGTTTCTTTGAATCCCCTAAGGTGACATCTTAAAACGGAATTGACACAATTTATTGCCCACCTGAATCTTTCCTTGTTGTTCTTGTGAAGTTGTTTTCACATAATTCAGACTCGACATAATTTTTGTGTTCTTCCTCCACTTCCAAATATCGAATTATATCTTTTAATTCGATAGCGGTTGCAACAATTGCCTCTTTTCCTTTGGATTTTTTACATCCAGAGACAATCCACCTGAAATTCGTTTTTAAGCCCAGGACACCATCGATTTTAACAACTCCTGTTTGTAGAATTAGAGCATATAAATCTGCCCCAATACTAATGTCAACCCGGCCTGGTTTGTTAAATTGAGGGTCAACTAAAATATACCTATCCCGTTTTGACTTGTCAACATTAACGGTGTTGACTGGATGAGCCTTCATTAATTTTGGCAATATTATGGCTTCAACCTTTAAAATTTCTTAAAAATCGTCACTTTTAATTTGAAGATTTGCCTTGTGCTTTGATATGCACTTTCCTGGGAATTCCACTAATCTCTGTTCGAGATTAAATTTTTTGTAATTTTAGAATCTGCGCAGATTCTTCTGAAATAAGTGTGCTCTGTGACCCACTGTCAATCAAAGCTCTAAGTGTTTCAAATTCTGCATTCGAAGATTTTATTTGAACACGCGCTGTAGCTAACAGCACTTGTTCCGACGTCATGCAAGTGTTAACTTTTTCACTTTTTTGATTATTAACAATTTACTATATATGTAGCATGCTATAATGATTTCTATTGCACAGCAAACATGTTTTATCGCTAGTGCATTTTTTATTATGAGTGTGTTCTGGGCATTTCAAACACAAAATGCCTTTTTTACATTATTTATTTTTTCAGACAGATTTTAAACACTAAATTTGTGACATTGAAATATTGTGTGTCCCATACCTCTACAAATGGGACAAATATAAGTAGACAATTCTTTTACATTGCTACTAAATATTTATTAACAGGTTTTTATCCTGAACTGCTTATTGAATTTAATCGTTGCTCTTATATAACTGCAGAGCCTCTTTATTACATTTTCTGATAATAATATGTGAAAAGATAATATCAACCTCATCAGATAGCTGTGCCTTTAATTTGATGATGTGAACTGACTCATTTATATTGTCAATAAACACACTTAACTGCCTAACTGAGTCCACATTTAAACTTTGTAGGTCAAGAAGGACGCTTAACTGGTCGGAACATATTTTTCTTGGATAAAAATTCCCAAGCGTTTACATAATTTCTCCCTGAACCTTACATTTCTCGCTTCTCCCTTAAGTGAAGTCTTAAGGTTGTTAAATTTTAAGAAAGGACTTAGATCCTTTTTTAATTGTATCAGTTCAGTGAATAATTCATAAAACAGGTCCCAATCATTGGAATCCCCAAAGAACGTGGGTACATGCATCTTTGGAAATGTTGGCAAATCATCATTTTTATACCCCTTACTCGTAGAGTAAAAGGCTATACTAGATTCGCCGTAAAGTATGCAACAGGAAGAAGATAAGCGTTTCCGACCCCATAAAGTATATATATTCTTGATCAGGATCACTAGCCGAGTCGATCTAGCTATGTCCGTCTGTCCGTATGAACGCTGAGATCTCGGAAACTATAAGAGATACAATACTGGGATTAGGCATGCAGATTCCTGAGATTCCTGCGCAGCGCAAGTTTGTTTCAGAAATATGCCACGCCCACAAGCCGCCCAAGCCTGTGGCGCCCAAAATTTTCATGCTAGATACAAAATTTCATTGTATTGGTCTCGTCAATACCTATCGATTGATCCAAAAAAATGTTTGCCACGCCCACTCTAACGCCCATAATGCATAAATCTGACTACCGCCCACATTACCACATATTGAGATCACGGGTAGGTGGCGCATTTCAATCTCGCTTTGCTGCTTGCATATCTCCATTTCCCTTTGGTCCCATTAGCTGAGTAACGGGTATCCGATAGTCGAGGTACTCGACTATAGCGTTCTTCCTTGTTTTGTAAATGATTTGTAACATCCCCCACTTTCGGCACGTTGTTCTTAAGTTCTTCTTTCCTGGTTTTTGTTACAACTAAGACGTCAAACGTCACCATAAGTATCAACATTAATAATTTTGAAAATTTGCAGACAGTTTTCGGATTCTGCTATGAGTTTAAAGCCTTTGGACTCGGCCCGTATGATACATCTTTATCGGCACCAAAAGTCTTTTGCTTTCGCCCAGAAGATGAAGCATCCTATATTGCTGCATCTCGAAACCTAAGCCCATTTTATTTTGACTATTCTGTTAATTCTATATATTTCGACATATATTTATTATAGCTACATTACGGTTTTTTCTAAAATAGATCTACTATAATAATTTGTAATTATTGTAATTGTAATTTATACCTGCCCTTTTATTAAGGCTGTCTTTAGACAAATTTTACTAATTTATTCTATAGAATAAAATTGTAAATATGAAATTTTAAGATGTTAGTAAAATTTACTTAAAATATATATTTTTAAATTGAACTTAGCTGAAAAAACTCTGGTTGTAGTCCATGAGGGCTACAAATTCGTAGTTTCTTGATGGCAGATTGTAGTTGTCGTTTTAGTTGCGGCAGCAATTTGTTGTTCCACTAATTGTTTTTTGTTCTTGGCTGCTTTCTTCTTGCCACTGCTGATTGTTATTTTATAACATTTGTTGCTCTGGTCACTGATGATTTTTTTTTATAACATTTGTTGCTCTGGTCACTGATGATTTTTATTTTATAACATTTGTTGCTCTGGTCACTGATGATTTTTTATTTTTTTTTAACATGTGTTTTTGTTAACGAAGAACGAATACATTTTTTTTTAATATTTTGTTTTGATGTTTCATTTATTTATTGACGTAGATTTGTAGATTATTTTTCACTTTTGCTTGACGATGTTCTATATAACTGTAACTTCTTCGATGTACGACCACAATGTCACAATTTTATTCGATGTTTCGGCCTCGAGCAAAATTTTTGCGCGGTTACAAAATTATTTTTTATTATTTAAGAACTGTCGATTTCTCGACCACAATATCACAAAAAAGGTTATTATTCATTTTTTTGTCACACACAAGCAGAAAAGACTCTTTTGTATCTTGTTTTTTTAATTTGTTATACTCTGCCCCTTTCCAACAGGGGGAATACAGAGTAACCTATTTTGCGGCGTGAAGCTGTAAGTGACTTGCAGTTTACAGAATCTTGGAGGCGCTGGTTTGTTCTTTGAGAAGCATTACCATAGAGGGTGCAACTGCAAAGACGTCCAAGGACCAAAATGTAAATGACTTGGCCAAAATAAAGACATATACTTTCGTTGAGTTCTAGATTGAAACTGTTTATTTATTTCAATTGTATAATCTTAAGTAGCTAAGCTGTCAAGGGATTTACATAGGGTCTTAAATTAAAGATCGAACCATGGTCGCCAGATGTGCGCGTGACGCGCAGGTATAAATGATAAGAACAGCGTGTTTATTTGGGTCCTCGACGGGCGTCGCGGACATACTTATAAGATAACATTTTAACATTAAGTTTTTAATTTTTGTTCGTAAATTCTTAGATTTCTAGAAATGCGTATGTATTGCTACGGACAGAAGACATCTGCTTATAGTGGCGGAAGGTTTTACTTGATATCTCAAGGATACATTTGCGGCCGTAAATATGTTATTTATGTGAATTCGAGTTCAGAGTATCTGAACAGAATGTAAGGATGTTGATAAAGATGAATTCCTGAAAGATAGTAAGAAAAGTTTTCATGAAGATTAAAAGTAAGGAAAGAGGAACGTTTTTTTTAAATCGCTTAGCTTATATTTTTAATGATTTTTTGAAAAAGTTTAGAAATTGCTTTTGATCCATATTTTCCTCTTTTTTATACTACTTTTTTTTACGATTTTTGAAAAATTATCCCTGGATAATGGTATTTTTCCCGAACGGTCCTTTGGCTAAGATCCTTCTTTTAGACTTAAAATATACTATTGAGTGGTCATCTATGTCTAAATAAATAACAATTTTTTTCTCGTAATCTGTCATATTCAACTTTATTTTAATTTTTATACCCGTTACTCGTATAGTTTAAGGGTATACTAGATTCGTCGGAATGTATGTAACAGGCAGAAGGAAGCGTTTTCGACCCCGTAAAGTATACATATACTTGATCAGGATCACTAGCCGAGTTGATCTAGCCATGTCCGTCTGTCCGCCTCTCCGTCTGTCCGTATGAACGCTGAGATTTCGGAAACTGTAAGAGCTACAATACTGGGATTAGGCACGCAGATTCCTAGGACTCTCACTCTAACGCCCACAAACCGCCCAAAACTGTGGCTCCTACAGTTTGCTTGTGATTGTGCTAATGCTTTGTACACGTCAGGATTTAAATACTGCATTTATTATCTTTAGTAGACATAGTAGTAGATACGGTAATGATTTGATTTTTATGAAAAATATAGCAAATTAAAATATATTAACCGACTGTGCAGATTCTGACTGGGGTAAAAAAAACTTATTACCGACAAGGCAAATTGTTTAGTCGCATCTAAATAGTTGCTCTACACAAACCTATAATACCCAACACATTACCTACCCACCTCCCACCTCCACAACAACATCTCTCTCCGCCAAGAGTCAGACTGGCTGGGGGCCCGAGTTAAAAACTAGCCCAGGGATATGGCGACCGCCTGTTCTAACTACCGCCGCGAATCTCTGCCCGGGCGGACCTTTCCCCTTCTCCGCAACTCGTGGGACAAATTATGGACAACAATATTAACACAAAACTATAAACAGAGACGGGAACTCTTAAATAACCCACGGAAATGCCGAACACTGGTTCCAACATCCGCACCAGAACGGTCCAGAAAGGGCCGCACCCAAAACTGGGGATGTCGGGTAGCAGAAAGCCGGCCGCCAATGCCTCCGCCACGGGCGCTTCTGCGTCTAAAGGCACAGCCAAGGCGCTCTGGACACCCGCTGGCGTAAACAAATGTAAGGGCGAATCCAATGCCGCTGAAAGCTCTGCCGGCAACCCAGCCGAGCAGGTGCTTGCTGAGGAGTTGGAGGCACCTGGTGGGCTGGAGGACGGCTACTCTACCGATGCTTCGCTGAGCAGAGAAATGCGAGCGCTTGGACCGGCAATCGAGGACGTGGACCTGACCGATACAGAGGAGGCCGACGTCACTGTGGAGGAGGTTGCAGCTGAATGTCAATAAGACTTGGGCAAATCAACCGACACCACAGTAAAGCAGTGTCTGCTGTACTATTGCTTCGCCTGACCGAAGGCGGAGTTGACCTGGACCTGGTACAGTAGGAGGTAAGGTTGCTGGACTAGGAACAAAAGAATACAAGCTTATGCTTGACCCCAAAGAAGGTTTAATTCGAACCTGCATTTTAGCCAAAAGGCATCTTAGTATATTTCTGCTTCGCAATTACAGCGTATATCCCCCATGGAACCGCCATTATAGACCCACAGGAGCTGAATAGAACAGTAGAAAAATGTACAGAAGAATGCAATACGGCCTTCAAAGTTGCATGCCACTGGTGGACCCAACAATTATTAATCCTCAGAACCAACTGCAGATGCCTGTCTAACAGAGCAAAGAAGTATGGAAACGCGGCTTCTGGGACAATTAGCATATTAAGAACATTAAACCCGCCCAAGAAAATGTAACTGGTAAATTGTCTAAGATTCTCTCCTTTCCACAAATGGGTCATAAACATGTCATAAAAGGGATTCAAGCAAGAGCTACCCGAACATGCGCACCGGTCAATTACCTGGCCGCAATAAAAAGGACACCTGCACAACACAGAAGGCAATGACAAGATCATGGGACTCACGCCAACGACCTCACGGCTGAATGCTAGCTCTAATACGTTCCCGTAACAGCGGTTGAAATCACGACCGCGCAACAACTCGCAAGTAGCCGACATATCTCAGTCAAGGAAATATTTTCCATTCTCCGTACCTGCAATTTTAACTCGAAATAAAAAGTCAGAAGTTTATTTTGTACATGTTTTATTATGCTATTTAATCCTTTTCATTCTTTTTTCTAGATTATTGTATATATTTTATTTATTTATTTATTTATTTATATCCTAGCGCTACAAGTGCACACTTATAATTATCGCGCTAGTCACATTGAGTTGATGTTTTATATTATTATTATTTTTAAATTATTAAAACAATTTCTCTCGCTCTCTTAGTTAATATTAATGACTAACATAAAATTTTCGTTTCTTAGTTACTATTATTATTGTTTTTAATATATTTTTTTATTTTTATTTTATTTCATTTCATTTAATTTTTATACTTATGTGTACTATTATTTTAAAAGATCTTTAACTTTATTGTAAAATTGAGTTGCGCTCCTAATTGTTTTGTATTGGTGCGGTAGATTGTTCCATAACCGGATACCATTTATGAAAAATTGCCTTCTCGAACACAGTGTTTGTATTCGAGGGCATATGTAATTTTTGGTTCTTACAGATGTGGCTGGGGTAAGTTTATTGAAAAGATATTTTGGTTCTCCACTCGTCACTATTTTGTAAAAGAAGATTATAATTCTGAGATCGATCCAAGAGGTCAAGTTAAAATCAAGTATTTTATATGTCAGTTCTGATACATAGTCAAAACGTCTTAAGTTAAACACATAACGGACAATTGAATTAAAAGCTACAGTTAATGTGCGCAAATCCCGCGCATCACAATTTCCAAAAATTTCTATGCCGTAAAAGAGAGTGGGCAGGAGGATAACTTTGGCGATTACTGTCCAGTTCTTGTCTTATATCCTCAACAATATTGAGGTTGCAGTAATACAACTCCCATTCTTACGGAATCCAGATTGTTTTGCATCAAGTAGAGAATTATTAGCTAAGTATAGTTGAATCTGTGAGGACATAAGGTTTTCAAAGAAAAGGTAATATTGAAATAGGTCTATAGTCATTGTTTAGCTTATGAATTGGGAAAATTTTGGCGTTTTTCCATATTGTCGGAAATGAAGACGTTGTAATAGCCGTGTTAAAAATATATGTATCATGGGGCAACATTAAGGGGAGCAAAAGCTTAACAAATTTTGGACTCATATTATCGAGACCAACAGCACTGGACTTGACATGCAGAATACTAGCTAGGACATCACTTTGGTTTATACATATAAAGCTAAAACTATTACCACAGAGGGGTTAAGTATTCAGGTACGGATTGCATGTTGCTTCAGGTACATCTATTTCCAAAAACTTTTTGTTTATTAATTCGACATCCACCTCAGACTCTGTCTGTTGCTTACATTTTCCAATACCTAACCGTTTTAGTTTGTTCCATCTGTTTTTTGAGTTAACACAGTTATTAAATTGTATGTTATAATGCTCTTTCTTTGCTGATTTTATCTTTTTGTTCACTTTTACCCTAGCCTCTTTGTATTGTTTTCGAAATTCATCAGTTTTGTATCGCTTCCACCGGAGGTAAGCTACATCTCGCTGACGGGTTAGGTTTTTAATTTCACTACTGAACCATGGATTTTGCATTGGCTTTATCACCTTGGTCCTTTCTGGCACAAACTTGTTGAACAAATACTGGACATTGTTGGTTAAAACCTCTAATTGACAAGATGGTAAATACATGACCAGTCAGAACACAAAAATTCCGTTTTTGATTCACTATATTTTATATTTTTGTAATCTCTATACGTAAAAGAATTGATTTTGCTGTCAAAGGTCAAGTCGTATGTTAAAAATATTAAGTCATGTCTGGAGAAGGCTGGTACAGAAGCCTGGTCATAATGTACGATTTTGCTAGGGTCATTGATAAGAAATAAGTCAAGTAATGTATCACAGTGGCTGCTATAGTGCGTGGGAATCATTTCGTTTACGAAAAACTAACCTAGGGATTTAATGTTATCTACGAGATGGCTTTCTGACAATAGGTTGCTGTTAAAATCACCTGCCAATATGATGTCAGTGTACTCCAACGAAATGTCTGAAACAACATTAAGTAATGACCCGTAGTCAATTGTCCGATTCGGTCTATATACGCAACCTAGAAGGGTTCTTCCATGGGATTTATTGGGAAGTTCTAATAGAATGTATTCAATAGTACTGTCACTTGGCTGTTTAAGTACCACTTCACATTTCAGCTTCACATTCACGTATATAGCAACACCTCCTGCATGACCAGTACGGTCGGACCGGTAAACATTAAAGCCTTCACAAATAATAGACGAATCACATAGATCATTTACAAACCACGTCTCAGACACACATATCACATCGACATTAGACTGAGTGAAAAGGAATCTAAACTCATCAATCTTCTTTTGCAAACTTTGTGCATTTAAGTGAACGATTTTGAGACCATTTTTATAACTACTTATAGTTTTTATCATGGCACTAGCTATGGAACAAGCTTCCTCATCCTGCATTGTTGTAATCAATGATTATTAGGGGCGCAATCTCAATATTCAATGCGTATCTTATACATTTCTTAAAGTAAACTAGTTTTAAACCTATCTTAATTAAGAGGATACGATTTATACGCTTAAGAACGAAAGCTTTCAGCTTCAGGTCCAGCCGAAGCGTTAGTGAGAGATGTAGAAAGTGGATCAGGCGAATTATTAATGGACGAAAGTTCCTCCATACTGTTAATGCAACAGACACCCTCTCTTCGAGTGCAGCGTACGTGCACAAGGCCGCGTCGTGTAAAGACAGCCGTAAGGATTTTATGTTTTTTCATACGCATAGCTTCTTTAAAGATGACATAATGCTCTTTTAGCAATTGCTCATTAATATAAACTAACGCCTCTGAATTGAAACCCAGAAACTTCAAGCTAAGTTGTTGGTTGTGCTCGCGCCTGTACATTCCGACTTGACCAAGCAGCTTGATCTTTTCGCGTGGGTTTAGCATTTTAATTATTATTACTGGATCCACATGTGTTTGTTGTGATTTCCTTGCTCGTAAGATATCGCAAATTCATAATGTTGAGTGCTTCCTTTTTGTAATCCGAAATTCGATGGCACAAGTGTCAACTCCCTCGGTGGCTGCATCATTGCTCCACACGCAGGTGTTCATATGATTTCCATGAATAGATATTTTCATATTACCTCCATCACATTCAATGAGTTTTGATTGTATTGAACAGAATTCCGTCAAATGCGTTCAGAAAATAGTTTACTTTAACTGAATGCATGTTGTCTATCTAAGTCAACAATCTCGTCTTACACTTTTAAATATGGTTACACAATTTATAAGGAAATTTGATATAGGTTTTCATCTTTTACCCAAAGATGTGCATTCTCGAAATTCAACAAATGAAAATCTTTGTTTTTTCCCAAATTTATACCAAACTGTCCCCTGTTGGCTACCTGAGTATGATTGTGTGTATAAATTGACAAGAACTTTCCTTTCCCACCTGCAGCAAAGTATGTGGGACCTCTTCTAACCAACACTCTCCTTTATTCTATGGTTTTGTGTCTCCTTTATCGATTTGATGGTGTCCTTTTGGTTACACTTGTATCAAATATTTTTCAAAATCAATACTTCTCATCTCTTTTAACCAATGAATTGTCGATGTAACCTACTAGAAATAGCTAAGTTTTTGAATTAAAAAAAATCTTAAGAATGCACCTCTTATCTTCTATATTATCGTTCACGCCCACTTCAAACACTATAAATGATCGAGGACAATAGTAAGTCTTCCAAAAATAGTCTTGAAGTGGGATACTCTGCTACGTCAAACACAACTTAAGTAAAAGTGCAAAAGCGATCGTGAAAAAAAAATTTGTAAACTAAAAGAATAAAATAAAATGAATAACCAAAATCAGAACTGTCAATCCTGCAAGTGTTTCTTGCAAAAGAATAAGTGGGCAAACCATGTCCGTTCGGAGCTGCATAAGCGAAATGCAATTCAACCTTTTGACGGAAGAGTCTAAAAAATTTCTGATGGATTCAAGGGAAGAATACTGCATTACATGTTGTAACGAACTGTTTTTTGTGTCTGCTCGCTACGAGATTCGTGCGGCTAGCTCAGAAGATTGTGTGTTCGTCCCACCAAATTTATATGACGTGAATGCCCCGTAGATCAGTGAGAAAACAAAGGGTTCAAAAGGTAACAGTGGGATTTATTCTCGTGGTATTAGTACAGCGGGTGTGTGGCTGGGCTGGCTTCGGTATCTCCTGGCTCTGGTTCCGCCGGCTGCTGGCGCTCCTCTTTCTGGCACTGGATCCTGGGTTTCGGGACGCTCGTAGTGGCCGCCTCTGCTTGCTTGCCGACGCGCTGCCTCGGGGTCGCTTGTTGCGCCTTAGACCCGCAGAGAGTTCGGCCTTGTGGGCTTAGGGAAGCGTCACCGTTCTCAGACTAGGGTGAACAAGCCTTGCTCTCCAGGCCGACGCCCTTCGAGGCAATACCTGTCCCTTGCTCTGTCCCGGACGTCCCGCTAGGTTCTTGCTCAGATTGCGCTGACAGTCAAGGCTGCCGCCAGGAAGCTGTCTAGCAGTTCACTTTGCTTTACGCCTAGCGCAGACGAACGTTCCACCTGGCTTCACCCTAATGCGTGACGTCCGTGACGCTCCTGCGCTTCCGCGCGGCGATCAAACGTGGCTGCCGGAAATGTCTGCTGGCGTCGCTGTCGATGTCCTCTGCGCTGTCTTCTGACCAGTATCTCGTCGTTCTCGCACTTGGGGAGTTGGGCGGTTGCTGTTCGGGAACTTCGCCGGTAATCGCGGGGCTCTCCAGGCGGCCGCCTCTTGAAACCGCAAATCGATCTACCGCTCGTCCGTCACGCCTGGGTCGCAGACAACGTTCCTCCCCAAGCTGACGGTTCTTTGTCGTAGGACTCTTTTGCTTGTCTCTGACAGACCCGCCGGGCGACTCGCCAGGGTGTGGTCGTGACAAAGTTAGAAAACAAACGCCTTGACTTAGCCGCGTGATGCCTTCCAGAACTCAGCCACTTGTGTCTCAATTCGGAGATTCCTGACGTCCCAATCCCGAACGTCTCCACGTGGCGATCTTGTTCCTTGTGTGCTTTCCACGGCGCTGCTTCCGACGACTCGCTTGGTTGTGGCTCTCTCGTAGATTACTTGCTTGACTGACTGTTCACTTTGTACTTTAACTGATCTTGCAGGTTTGACTCCTCGTGATCGACTGATCCAGATGCCAGCGCTCTGCGGCCTTATATGGCCCGCTGGATCTCTCTACTCTGGGTCCAAAGTCCGTGCCTCCTGGTTGAACCACTTGTCCTTCACGTACCGCTTCCGATCGATGCTCCGCCCACTGCTGCAGTCCTGCTGATTCCCGTGATACTTGTGGCACGCCTGTGTGCCGCTCCACTGCCGAGATGTGGCACTTCCTCTCCCGGTCCAAAGTTCACGGGAGAGTCCAAAGTCCGGTGGAGTTCCGTTATCCGCTTTTGCACACGGCACTCTTGCCTTGCCCGCGAAGTCTCCATTCTCTCTCGATCTCCATCCTTGGTCTCCAAACTCTCTCGCTCTCCATCCTTGGTCTCCAAACTCTCTCGATCTCCATCCTTGGTCTCCAAACTCTCTCGCTCTCTACCTTGGTCTCCAAACTCTCCTCGCCGCGCCGTTACTACGCGAATTCGCCGCGTATCTGGTAAGCGGCCGGCCATCTGCTGCTGCTTCTATTTGTGGGGAGTTATTCAACTCCTCACATTCCCCCCTTACTTCGGGAAACATTTAAAACTTGTTCCTACTCTCCGGCGTTTCCTTGCATATCCTAGCCTTCGAGCCTCCCTCGATGCTCCCTCAATGCTCTTAACTCTACTGAGTTCCTACAGCGCTGGTCATCCTCCTCGTAGCAACTTTAAATCTCCCGCGCCGATATCGGTACTCCTGGGCTATCGATGCCCAGCTCGCTGCTCATTGCTGCGTCCCACTCCTTTCAATGGTTCCTCCGCCTGATCACACCATTCGTGCGTGATCGATGTTTCTGCGAATATCGATACCGACGGTGCGGCGTTGCCACCTGCTCGTTGCGATATTTCCACCTTGGCCGATATTCCCATTTTCGTGTGCCCATCGATCGCACTATCGTCCAGTGCCAATCGATCGATTATCGAGGCGCCCCCTTCCCTGGCTCGTGGTGATTTTGCAACTTTCTTCATCTCATTTCTTTCACTCCAGTACATCTCATCCTTTTCTTTCCTTTCGTCCTCTCTCGCCCTTCACTCGTCCTCTGTCGGCTGCATCTGACTCCATATTGGCAGCTCTCGAGAGCGGGTGCGGAGAGGACTTCGCATTTACTTTGCAACCGGGAAAGCAGGTAAGTATTTGATGTTCGTTTCTGCTTCCTGCATTGAGACCCTTTGAATTTCAGGTTACTGGTGTGGCCCATGCATGCCCCGTTCTTTTTCCAGCCACATCCCCCATCAACCTGTTGGCCCCGTGCCCCCTTCTCTTGTTACTTGGGAAACCATTGTGTTTTTTTTTTTGATTGTTTATTTTATTGCGCGAACACCCGGATGCCCGCGACTCCGAGCCTCACCCGGTACCTTCGTCCACCTTCGCTAACCAGGACGCAACGCCTGCCGCCTTTCCGCCGTGCCGTCGCACCGCGGGTGCCTCCTCGATTCCCTCCGGCCATTCGCTCCTGGTTTGGGCAGCGGCTGCGCGGTCGATTACTCGGATTGTGGTTGCGCCTCCTGTCGCTGTGGCTCGGCGTATAGCGGCGTGGGTGGCCGGGCCGGCCTCCACGGCGGCTTGGCCAACAGGGCTCCTCCGTCGCTGTCTCCGGCTTCGTTCGTGAACCACCGCGAAGGGGATGGCGCGCAGGGCTCGTCCACATCCTCGCTCTTCCGTCCCGGACTGGGCTCCTCGGCCGCGTACCTGCGGGTGAGTGGAAGATCCCACGTTTCCTCCACCGGTGCCTCCCACAGACGTCGCTCCTTCTCCGCCGCCTCCTTCAGACGGGCATGCCATCGCGCCGCCGCCGCTTCGTGGACCTGCCGCAGACGGATCTGCCACCGCGCCTCCTCCTCCTTCGACCGCTGCTGCTCCTCGACCGACGTCTCCCGGTCCCGGAACCGTTTCCGAGTTTCCTCAGGAGTTCCGCTCCTCCGACGTCCGTCGTCCGCGCGGTATCCAATCGCCCGCCGCCGCTTTCCGGTCCGCCACTCTCCTTCTTCGACGACGGGATCGCTGACCACCTCCACGTCGCTGTCTGAGCTCACCGCGGGTTCTGGCGCGGAGTCCTCGTCGTGGGTCCGCTGCAGGGCCCTCCGCGGAGCTCGGGTAGGCCGAGTCTCCGACCATCCTTGCCCCGGATGGGGTTCCTGTAGGGCCGCCATCCTCCTGCGCGCTTCGGATCTTGTGACGCGTGTGCTTATCTTGGTTTCCTGACTTGTAATGCTCGACCATCGCCAGGCTCCCCATACATGAAACCTCGGTTGCGCGCCTTCCTCTTTGCCCGATACCGTTATGTCCTTTCTTTGGGGCGCTCGATCTCTTACGGTACATCTCTCTTTGCTGTGCCGTCTTCCCCCTTTCTTCGTAAACCACAAATTGTACTCCCTCAGATCACTGTGGCACTCAGGATGCTGCGGTTCGTTGTTCCTCTCAGTTCCGTAACCAACTTGCTTGAAACCATACCTTGATCACCCTTGGTGAGTATCCTTGGAAGTTGTCCTTGGGCCTACACCTTGCTTATGGGCGTTCCTGAGTGGTATCCTTGGGGTGTCCTTGGGGCATTATTGGGGTATCCTTGAGGTGTCCTTTGAGTACCATTGGGGTATCCTCTGGGTGGCGTTATCGCGGATGACACTGGCAACTGCCCGACGCTGAATCCTGTTGCCTTGCGGGTGGATCCCTATATGTTTCCCGTATCCTTGTGCTGTTCTGTAAGTGTCCCTTCCGCCTGGCGTAATCGCGGATGACTCTGGCAACTGCCCGACGCTGAATCCTGTTGCCTTGCGGTTGGATCCCTACACGTTACCCGTACCTTTGTGCCGTTTTCTAAGTGTCCCTTCCGCCTGGCGTAATCGCGGATGACTCTGGCAACTGCCCGACGCTGAGTCCTGTTGCCTTGCGGTCGGGATCACCATCCACCCTTATCCCCGTCCTTGTGACCTATAGTCATGGTTGATCTTTCTGCGTGGCGTGTGGATGACTCTCGCTTCGGCCTAACGCATAATTCTTTGGCCTCGCAGTCTGGATTAACGTGAAATCCTTATCCATGTCCTTGTGCTATCCTGATGACTCTCGCTTCGGCCTGACGCCTAATCCTGTCGCCTCGTACCTGTCGTTAGACAAGCTAATGTTTCTGCTGTCTGCTCGTTTTGTTGTTGCTTGAGCTCGCCAACGTGAACTGTCCTTTCTTTCTTCGACTGTGTGTGGCAAATTTTGCAGATCACTGGAGAGGCGAAATCTACAACCTGGTAAGGGCCTTCGTACCTCGGGGCTAGTTTTGCAGCGAATCCTTCAGCCGCTTTGGACAGGTGATGCTCCTTGGCCCACACTATGTCGCCCACCGCTGGTGACCATTCCTCCTTCTCAGATTGTAGTGTCTGGTTTGGTCCTGAGACGCCTTTTCCATATTTCGCCGCACGATCTCGAATACCTCTCTCAGTTTGTTGGCATTTTCCTCAGGGGTCTCCGTAGGTCGTCCAGTGCCTAGGGTTTCCTTATATTATAGGCTGCTGGGTAGACGTGGTTCCCAGCCCTGGGTAAGAAACGCCGGTGTATGGCCGGTGGACTCCGATGTGCTCGTGTTCACTGCTAGCATAATCTCCGGCCACTTCTCGTCCCAGTTTCTCTGGTCCTGCCCTGCGAATTGCGAAATCATGGTCTTGACCGTTCTGTTTGCTCCTTCGGTCGGATTCTCTTGTGGTGTGTATGGTGCGGTGAATTGTTGACTGATACCCATCTCAGCCAGGAAACTTTTAAAGAAGCGGCTTGCAAAATGTACTCCATTGTCCGTTATGACCACCTTCGGGACCCCGTACCTTGCGATTATGCGCTCCCTAAACGCCTTCTTGAGCGACTCTGCTGTCGCACTACGCAGGGGCACCAGCTCCGTCCATTTCGAAAATCTGTCTATCATGACCAGCAGCATTTGATTCCCGTGCTTAGATCTTGGTAGGGGTCCAACGAAGTCTGCACATACCGTGGCCCATGGTTCCTCCGACACTTGGGTCAACATCTTCCCAGCCGCCTGCATCTGATTGGGCTTAAACCGCATGCAAATCTCGCATTTTCTTACGTGGGCTCGGGCGTCTCTATGCATGCCTGGCCAGTAGTATCGGGCAGAAGACGCGACGTCTTCACTGCCTGCTCGGTGAGGTATGTTTCTGTACAGTGTCTCACCATCCATAACATAGTCCGGGTACTTCTGCGGTTGGGTCCTTGATCCAGCTGCACCCTCCTGAAGTTATTGTTGCCGATGCCTCTTTTAATCATCGTAGCGTCTCTGATAGTGGTTGTCTTGATAATGCGTCGGCCACCCCGTTTAGCTGACCCTTTCTGTACGCTATCTCAAAGTCGTACTGTTGTAGCTCCAGGGCCCATCTGGCGATCCTTCCTGAAGGGCTTTCGATGCTGTTGAGCCACTTCAGGGCCATGTGGTCGGTTACTACCTTAAAGTGGTAACCTTCCAGATATGGCCTGAGCTTCCGGATCGCCCAGACGATCGCCAAGCACTCCTTCTCCGTTGTTGAATAGTTCTACTCCGCGCCGTTCAGTGTTCGGCTCGAATAGGAGATTACTCTTTCGCCCTTTTCGGTGTCCTGGGTCGGTATTGCTCCGAAGCCGTAGTCGCTGGCGTCTGTTTGCAGGATGAAAGTTCTACTGAAGTCCTGGCATTCTAGCACCTGATCTGCCACGAGTCTTGCCTTTACTTCCTTAAAAGCCATCTGGTGCTCTGGTGTCCACTCCCACTTACTGCCTTTGCGCAGCAGGTCATTCAGGGGTTTGACGATTCTGGAAAACTCTGGTACAAATCGGCGTTACCACGACGCTACTCCTAAGTATTGCCAGAGTTTTTTGACTTTCGATGGCGGTTCCAGTTCGGCGATGGCGGCTACTTTTCTGGATCTGTTCCTATTCCCTCGCTTGTCACTCCCAGGTACAGTAGTTCCTTTTTAAAGAATTGGCATTTTTCTGGATTCACCCTCAGGTTTGCCTCCTTTAGACGCCGGTTTCTTTTTTGTTCTTCCAGCGTGCGACCGATCACTATTATGTCATCCTGGTAAGCGAATGCGTGAGGTGACATCTCGGGGCCGATTACTTGGTCCAAAACTCGCTGAAACGTTGCCGACGCCGAGTGAAGTCCGAATGGTATTACCCTCCACTGAAACAGACCTTTGTCTGGTACCGTGAACGCCGTATATTGCCTGCTACTCTCTTCCAGTGGCATTTGCCATCCATCCATCAGGTCCAAACTGCTGATGTACCGCGCTTCCCTTAGTTCATCCAGGATGTAGTTTATGCGAGGCATTGGTAGGCATCCTTCACTGACTTCGCGTTGATCTGCCTGAAGTCGACACACAGTCTCCACTTGCCTGTCTTCTTTTTCACCATCACGATGGGGGAGCTGTATGGGCTCTTTGAATGCTCTATGAACCCCAACGCTGTAGTATCGTCCAACTCGTTTACTTGTTGAACGACTGCTACTGATAGCTTCTCCTCGAGCCATCCATTGTGTCGGTTCCTGGCTGGTATTATTATCTCGTGTCCAGCACACCTTATCTCGGTTCCGACTTGACTTGTTTCAAGAAGTTCCATCCCAACACTAATGGCTCCACTACTCCGGGTAAAATCAACAGGCTCATGGTCACTTGTTTGTTGCCGAATTTGACCTCCACCTCGAGCTACGCATAAGTCCCGCCGCACCTTCCATCTGCCAACCTAACTTGCCGTCTCATCTTTGTAATCCTTCCTAGAGCAGCAATATTGTCCGCCAATTTTTCGCTAACGAAGCTTGCCGTTGCTCCGGTGTCGATTGTGGCTTTGTAGCTGTTCCCACCAACCATCACAGCTGCGGACAACTGCTGCTCCTCCTCGATTAGAGATAGCATTGTGCGATCCCCGCTCGCCTCTTTGCGGCTGAGACCACTGGCCATTTCCTGATCGTTGGCAGCAATCGACGCTCCTGACACCCACCTTGCCGCATATCCAGCAAAATAACAGCCGCTGGATTCGACATCCTCCAGCCCAGTGTCAGTTCCCACCGCATTTTCGACAGGCCTACTGCGGGTCTGTGATATGGGTGGCATCTTGTGGCCTCTGTGTGTTGCTTGGCGGCCTCCACACGGTATTGTTTGGCTGCGTCTGTTGCTGTGGGGGTGGTGTCCAATGGCCTCCGCGTGGTGCGTCTGTTGCCTGCTGTCGTCTGGCTTGGTGTGGTTACCAAACCATTGGTCATTTCCTCGTGTGTCCTGGTTATCTGTCTCCTCGCATCTTCTGCATGTCACCTGCGTTGGTGACGCCGACTTGGTCTTTGAGAACTTGTTCTCCTGTGCGAAAACTTCCCGTTCCTTTTCAAGTTCTTCGTACTCATCGGTTAGGATCATTAGCGTATCCAGGTCCGACACTTTGTATGCTCTTAAGAAAATCCGTAGGCTTGGTGTGCAGTTCTCTTTAATGACCCTTAACGTTTCTTTCGTAGAGTAGTTAAGTGGCCTAACCATCGTCTGCATGTCGATCATGTAGTCCTTGAACGACTCGCTGAAGCCTTGGTTCCGTTGCCGGACGTGGTCCGCTAGCCTCGTGAAGAAATCTCTTGGCAGAAAATAGATGTGGAAGCTTTCTATAAACTCTGCCCAGGTTCTCCATTGCTTGTTGTTGGCGATGAACCATTTCAACGCCCTTCCTTTAAGCAACTCCGGAATCGCTCGAGGGATCATATCAAGGTTCAAGCCGTACGTGTTGGCGGACCATTCTACCTGCTCCAGAAACTCATATGGTTATTCCGCCCCGTCGAACCTGAACGACCATTCGCGGACCTGTTTCGGGGTCAGCGCTGTTGTTTTCTTATCCTGGCTTGACTCTCTCCTGTGGGCCTCTTTTTGCATGTTGTCAAAGCTCAGGCTTGCCACCAGGTTGTCCCCTTCAGCGTTTGTTAACGTAATGCTTGGGCCGGCTCTGTCGTGGTATGTTGCTTCCAGCTCGGCCCAGATGTCGACAAGTTGTGGGTCGTTCTCTGTTTCTGAGTAGTATTCCGACAGTGCCTTCCTCATGTCTTCTAGCCTGCCCTCCAGGGCGACATTAAGCCTCTGTGCGTCATGGGCGATGTCCTCCTTCTTGAGGCGGTAAATCCACTTCTTTCCCATTTTTATTGTGCTGTTCTCACTGTTGGGACAATCACGTTGGGCGCCAGATGTAACGAACTGTTTTTTGTGTCTGCTCGCTACGAGATTCGTGCGGCTAGCTCAGAAGATTGTGTGTTCGTCCCACCAAATTTATATGACGTGAATGCCCCGTAGATCAGTGAGAAAACAAAGGGTTCAAAAGGTAACAGTGGGATTTATTCTCGTGGTATTAGTACAGCGGGTGTGTGGCTGGGCTGGCTTCGGTATCTCCTGGCTCTGGTTCCGCCGGCTGCTGGCGCTCCTCTTTCTGGCACTGGATCCTGGGTTTCGGGACGCTCGTAGTGGCCGCCTCTGCTTGCTTGCCGACGCGCTGCCTCGGGGTCGCTTGTTGCGCCTTAGACCCGCAGAGAGTTCGGCCTTGTGGGCTTAGGGAAGCGTCACCGTTCTCAGACTAGGGTGAACAAGCCTTGCTCTCCAGGCCGACGCCCTTCGAGGCAATACCTGTCCCTTGCTCTGTCCCGGACGTCCCGCTAGGTTCTTGCTCAGATAGCGCTGACAGTCAAGGCTGCCGCCAGGAAGCTGTCTAGCAGTTCACTTTGCTTTACGCCTAGCGCAGACGAACGTTCCACCTGGCTTCACCCTAATGCGTGACGTCCGTGACGCTCCTGCGCTTCCGCGCGGCGATCAAACGTGGCTGCCGGAAATGTCTGCTGGCGTCGCTGTCGATGTCCTCTGCGCTGTCTTCTGACCAGTATCTCGTCGTTCTCGCACTTGGGGAGTTGGGCGGTTGCTGTTCGGGAACTTCGCCGGTAATCGCGGGGCTCTCCAGGCGGCCGCCTCTTGAAACCGCAAATCGATCTACCGCTCGTCCGTCACGCCAGGTCCTGCTTGGTCGGGCAAGGTACGCTGAGTCGCAGACAACTTTCCTCCCCAAGCTGACGGTTCTTCGTCGTAGGACTCTTTTGCTTGTCTCTGACAGACCCGCCGGGCGACTCGCCAGGGTGTGGTCGTGACAAAGTTGGAAAACAAACACCTTGACCTAGCCGCGTGATGCCTACCAGAACTCAGCCACTTGTGTCTCAATTCGGAGATTCCTGATGACCCAATCCCGAACGTCTCCACGTGGCGATCTTGTTCCTTGTGTGCTTCCCACGGCGCTGCTTCCGACGACTCGCTTGGTTGTGGCTCTCTCGCAGATTACTTGCTTGACTGACTGTTCACTTGGTACTTTAACTGATCTTGCAGGTTTGACTCCTCGTGATCGAGTGATCCAGATGCCAGCGCTCTGCGGCCTTATATGGCCCGCTGGATCTCTTCACTCTGGGTCCGTGCCTCCTGGTTGAACCACTTGTCCTTTACGTACCGCTTCCAATCGATGCTCCGCCCACTGCTGCAGTCCCGCTGATTCCCGTGATACTTGTGGCACGCCTGTGAGCGGCTCCTCTGCCGAGATGTGGCACTTCCTCTCCCAGTCCAAAGTTCACGGGAGAGTCCAAAGTCCGTTGGAGTTCCGTTATCCGCTTTTGCACACGGCACTCTTGCCTTGCCCGCGAAGTCTCCATTCCCTCTCGATCTCCATCCTTGGTCTCCAAACTCTCTCGCTCTCCATCCTTGGTCTCCAAACTCTCTCGATCTCCATCCTTGGTCTCCAAACTCTCTCGCTCTCTACCTTGGTCTCCAAACTCTCCTCGCCGCGCCGTTACTACGCGAATTCGCCGCGTATCTGGTAAGCGGCCGGCCATCTGCTGCTGCTTCTATTTGTGGGGAGTTATTCAACTCCTCACATTCCCCCCTTACTTCGGGAAACATTTAAAACTTGTTCCTACTCTCCGGCGTTTCCTTGCATATCCTAGCCTTCGAGCCTCCCTCGATGCTCCCTCGATGCTCTTAACTCCACTGAGTTCCTACAGCGCTGGTCATCCTCCTCGTAGCAACTTTAAATCTCCCGCGCCGATATCGATACTCATGGGCTATCGATCCCCAGCTCGCTGCTCATTGCTGCGTCCCACTCCTTGCAATGGTTCCTGCGCCTGATCACACCATTCGAGCGTGATCGATGTTTCTGCGAATATCGATACCGACGGTGCGGCGTTGCCACCTGCTCGTTGCGATATTTCCACCTTGGCCGATATTCCCATTTTCGTGTGCCCATCGATCGCACTATCGTCCAGTGCCAATCGATCGATTATCGAGGCGCCCCCTTCCCTGGCTCGTGGTGATTTTGCAACTTTCTTCATCTCATTTCTTTCACTTTAGTTCATCTCATCCTTTTCTCTCCTTTCGTCCTCTCTCGCCCTTCACTCGTCCTCTGTCGGCTGCATCTGACTCCATATTGGCAGCTCTCGAGAGCGGGTGCGGAGAGGACTTCGCATTTACTTTGCAACCGGGAAAGCAGGTAAGTATTTGATGTTCGTTTCTGCTTCCTGCATTGAGACCCTTTGAATTTCAGGTTACTGGTGTGGCCCATGCATGCCCCGTTCTTTTTCCAGCCACATCCCCCATCAACCTGTTGGCCCCGTGCCCCCTTCTCTTGTTACTTGGGAAACCATTGTGTTTTTTTTTGATTGTTTATTTTATTGCGCGAACACCCGGATGCCCGCGACTCCGAGCCTCACCCGGTATCTTCGTCCACCTTCGCTAACCAGGACGGAACGCCTGCCGCCTTTCCGCCGTGCCGTCGCACCGCGGGTGCCTCCTCGATTCCCTCCGGCCATTCGCTCCTGGCGATCTCGCGCCAACCGCCTTCCTCCGGGGCCGATACCTGCCGCATTAACTGCGGCCGCGGGCGCGTCACTCCGGGCGTCGAAGTTTGTCGCTGCAACGGGGGTGTTTGGGTGGCCGGTGGGCCACACCCAAGGTCCCTTCGCCAGCGATTCCGCCTCCCCCGTCGTTGCCGTTGTCGCCGGTGTTGGCAGGTCCGTGCTCGGTGTCGGCGGGACCCACGCATCCTGCCGGCCTCTCGTCCGGGGATCCCGAGGATTCACCTTGTGGACGCCCTCCTCCCATATCCTGGGCTCCTCCCTCGACGGTACCGTCGCTGGTCCCTCGCTCTCCTTCATTGGTCTCCAAACTCTCTCGCTCCCATCCTTGGTCTCCAAACTCTCTCGATCTCCATCCTTGGTCTCCAAACTCTCTCGCTCGCAATATTGTTTTAAATGGGCGTTGATTTCTGCCTTGAAAATTGTTAACAGGCCGCAAAGATGTTCGGCAAATAATATTGATATATCGCTGGAGATAATTCGTATAAGTGATGATAAAAATCCAAACTGCTGATGTATCGCGCTTCCCTTAGTTGATCCAGGATATAGTTTATGCGGGGCATTGGGTAGGCATCCTTCACTGACTTCGCATTGACCTGCCTGAAGTCGACACACAGTCTCCACTTGCCTGTCTTCTTTTTCACCATCTCGATGGGGGAGCTGTATGGGCTCTTTGAATGCTCCATGAACCCCATTTGGAGAAGCTCGTCCACTTCTACGTTGATTTCCCCTTGAATATTCGGGTTCTTGGGGTAGTATATCTGCTTGATTGGCTTGTCATCCTTCATTTTGATCTGGTGTTCTGCCATATTCGATGTTCCCGTCATTGTGCTGAAGTCTTCCAGCTCTGCTTCACTATCGTCCAACTCGTTTACTTGTTGAACGACTGCTACTGATAGCTTCTCCTCGAGCCATCCATTGCGTCGGTTCCTGGCTGGTATTATTATCTCGTGTCCAGCACACCTTATCTCGGTTCCGACTTGACTTGTTTCAGGAAGTTCCATCCCAACACTAATGGATCCACTACTCCGGGTAAAATCAACAGGTTCATGGTCACTTGTTTGTTGCCGAATTTGACCTCCACCTCGAGCTGCGCATCAATTCCGCCGCACCTTCCATCCACCTAACTTGCCGTCTCATCTTTGTAATCCTTCCTAGAGCAGCAGTATTGTCAGCCAATTCTTCGGTGTCGATTGTGGCTTTGTAGCTGTTCCCACCAATCATCACAGCTGCGGACAACTGCTGCTCCTCCTCGATTAGCTTGCCCGTTAATTTGGAGAGGTGGCATTGGGCGATCCCCGCTCGCCTCTCTGCGGCTGAGACCGCTGGCCATTTCCCGATCGTTGGCAGCAATCGACGCTCCTGACACCCACCTTGCCGCATATCCAGCAAAATAACAGCCACTGGTTTCGACATCCTCTAGCCCAGTGTCCGTTCCCACCGCATTTTCGACAGGCCTCCTGCGGGTCTGTGATATGGGTGGCATCTTGTGGCCTCTGTGTGTTGCTTGGCGGCCTCCACACGGTATTGTTTGGCTGCCTCTGTTGCTGTGGGGGTGGTGTCCAATGGCCTCCGCGTGGTGCGTCTGTTGCCTGCTGTCGTCTGGCTTGGTGTGGTTACCAAACCATTGGTCATTTCCTCGTGTGTCCTGGTTATCTGTCTCCTCGCATCTTCTGCATGTCACCTGCGTTGGTGACGCCGACTTGGTCTTTGAGAACTTGTTCTCCTGTGCGAAAACTTTCCGTTCCTTTTCAAGTTCTTCGTAATCATCGTCTAGGATCATTAGCGTATCCAGGTCCGACACTTTGTATGCTCTTAAGAAAATCCGTAGGCTTGGTTTTCAGTTCTCTTTAATGACCCTTAACGTTTCTTTCGTAGAGTAGTTAAGTGGCCTAACCATCGTCTGCATGTCGATCATGTAGTCCTTGAACGACTCGCTGAAGCCTTGGTTCCGTTGCCGGACGTGGTCCGCTAGCCTCGTGAAGAAATCTCTTGGCAGAAAATAGGTGTGGAAGCTTTCTATAAACTCTGCCCAGGTTCTCCATTGCTTGTTGTTGGCGATGAACCATTTCAACGCCCTTCCTTTAAGCAACTCCGGAATCGCTCGAGGGATCATATCAAGGTTCAAGCCGTACGTGTTGGCGGACCATTCTACCTGCTCCAGGAACTCAAATGGTTTTTCCGTCCCGTCGAACCTGAACGACCATTCGCGGACCTGATTCGGGGTCAGCGCTGTTGTTTTCTTATCCTGGCTTGACTCTCTCCTGTGGGCCTCTTTTTGCATGTTGTCAAAGCTCAGGCTTGCCACCAGGTTGTCCCCTTCAGCGTTTGTTAACATAATGCTTAGGCCGGCTCTGTCGTGGTATGTTGCTTCCAGCTCGGCCCAGATGTCGACAAGTTGTGGGTCGTTCTCTGTTTCTGAGTAGTATTCCGACAGTGCCTTCCTCATGTCTTCTAGCCTGCCCTCCAGGGCGACATTAAGCCTCTGTGCGTCATGGGCGATGTCCTCCTTCTTGAGGCGGTAAATCCACTTCTTTCCCATTTTTATTGTGCTGTTCTCACTGTTGGGACAATCACGTTGGGCGCCAGATGTAACGAACTGTTTTTTGTGTCTGCTCGCTACGAGATTCGTGCGGCTAGCTCAGAATATTGTGTGTTCGTCCCACCAAATTTATATGACGTGAATGCCCCGTAGATCAGTGAGAAAACAAAGGGTTCAAATGGTAACAGTGGGATTTATTCTCGTGGTATTAGTACAGCGGGTGTGTGGCTGGGCTGGTTTCGGTATCTCCTGGCTCTGGTTCCGCCGGCTGCTGGCGCTCCTCTTTCTGGCACTGGATCCTGGGTTTCGGGACGCTCGTAGTGGCCGCCTCTGCTTGCTTGCCGACGCGCTGCCTCGGGGTCGCTTGTTGCGCCTTAGACCCGCAGAGAGTTCGGCCTTGTGGGCTTAGGGAAGCGTCACCGTTCTCAGACTAGGGTGAACAAGCCTTGCTCTCCAGGCCGACGCCCTTCGAGGCAATACCTGTCCCTTGCTCTGTCCCGGACGTCCCGCTAGGTTCTTGCTCAGATAGCGCTGACAGTCAAGGCTGCCGCCAGGAAGCTGTCTAGCAGTTCACTTTGCTTTAGGCCTAGCGCAGACGAACGTTCCACCCGGCTTCAACCTAATGCGTGACGTCCGCGACGCTCCTGCGCTCCCCAATGAGCTCCGCGCGGCGATGGTAACGTGGCTGCCGGAAATGTCTGCTGGCGTCGCTTTCGATGTCCTCTGCGCTGTCTTCTGACCAGTATCTCGTCGTTCTGGCACTTGGGGAGCTGGGCGGTTGCTGTTCGGGAACTTCGCCGGTAATCGCAGCGCTCTCCGGGCGGCCGCCTCTTGAAACCGCAAATCGATCTACCGCTCGTCCGTCACGCCAGGTCCTGCTTGGTCGGGCAAGGTACGCTAGGTCGCAGACAACTTTCCTCCCCAAGCTGACGGTTCTTTGTCGTAGGACTCTTTTGCTTGTCTCTGACAGACCCGCCGGGAGACTCGCCAGGGTGTGGTCGTGACAAAGTTGGAAAACAAACGCCTTGACTTAGCCGGGTGATGCCTTCCAGAACTCAGCCACTTGTGTCTCAATTCGGAGATTCCTGATGTCCCAATCCCGAACGTCTCGACATGGCGATCTTATTCCTTTTGTGCTTCCCACGGCGCTGCTTCCGACGACTCGCTTGGTTGTGGTTCTCTCGTAGATTACTTGCTTGACTGACTGTTCACTTGGTACTTTAACTGATCTTGAAGGTTTGACTCCTCGTGATCGACTGATCCAGCTGCCAGCGCTCTGCGGCCTTATATAGGGCCTCCGGGAACCGTTACTTCCCTTTTGCGTATGGCCCGCTGGATCTCTCTACTCTGGGTCCAAAGTCCGTGCCTCCTGGTTGACCCACTTGTCCTTCACGTACCGCTTCCAATCAATGCTTCGCCCACTGCTGCAGTCCCGCTGATTCCCGTGATACTTGTGGCACGCCTGTGTGCCGCTCCACTGTCGAGATGTGGCACTTCCTCTCCCGGTCCAAAGTTCACGGGAGAGTCCAAAGTCCGGTGGAGTTCCGTTATCCGCTTTTGCACACGGCACTCTTGCCTTGCCCGCGAAGTCTCCATTCACTCTCGATCTCCATTCTTGGTCTCCAAACTCTCTCGCTCTCCATCCTTGGTCTCCAAACTCTCTCGATCTCCATCCTTGGTCTCCAAACTCTCTCGCTCTCCATCCTTGGTCTCCAAACTCTCCTCGCCGCGCCTTTACTACGCGAATTCGCCGCGTATCTGGTAAGCGTCCGGCCATCTGCTGCTGCTTCTATTTGTGGGGAGTTATTCAACTCCTCACAATGTATGTAAACGATGGATCGGACTTGATCTTACCTGAGAGTTTCTTGAGTGAAGCTGGATTGTCCCTGCTACCTCATCTCAGCATTCTATTAGAAAGTTATACTTCAGCAAAAGTAAACTTTAAACTGTTTGCACAGTATATATTTTTAAAGATGAATATGAAGAAATTGAAATGAAAAGTTTTGAAAGTAAAATGACAATCATGAATAAAGTTTCTGATTTAGAATGTATCTTTCATGAATATACCATGGAAATAAGTTCTAAAACTCAAGAATTTCAAGAGAGAGACAGTGGATGGTCTCTTATAAATTAGATTCGCTTGGAAATGAATGTGAATCATTATACACCGATGGCTGGTTCGTCCTTCATACCACTACCTCGTTTCCTTTTGACAAAAAAAGCTATAGTTAATGTTTGTAACGAAAATGATCAATATTGTTTTAAATGGGCGTTGATTTCTGCCTTGAAAATTGTTAACAGGCCGCAAAGATGTTTGGCTTATAATATATAAGTGATATATAAGTGATGAAATAATATTAGATTTCACAGGGTTGACTTTCCCCCTTGAAATAAAATGTATAATGTGTAAATGTAAATGTATATACATTTTTTTAAAAAAGAATACTCATATGAGTTAAAACGTATTCGTATATATTGAAGAGACGAGGGAAATAATTGGACCACTTTTTCAATCGGAAGTGGAAAAGCCTCTTCATATCAATATGATGTTTTTGGAAGAAAGTGGAACTGGACATTACATGTACATTAACAATATTTCAAGGTAAATTCTTTTATTCATTTTTATCTCTTTTAAGCAATTAAATAATTTGTAAATATTTCTCTTTCAAAGACTAATGACTGCTCAAAGAGGAAATCAGAGGAGGGCGCAATTTTTCTGCAATGTGTGTTTGAATTTTTGCGGAACCCAGGAAGGTGCATTGAAATACAAGACGCTCTGCAGTAGGAACTTCAAATTCCATTTGTTGTCTACGCGGATTTTGAATGCATTTTGAACCAACAATTTTCGAAGTGAGTCCCAAATTATTTAATATTCATGAACATATTTTAATATCATATGCGTATTATATAAAGTGTGCTTTTGATTCTAAACCAGATAAATTTGTTTTAGAAACAGGAAAAAATTCAGGAACAAGCTTTGTAAACTCCTTGATAAAAAATTTAATTAAATTGAGTGATGACTACTTACATAAAATAGTTCCTATGAAAATGACTTTAAATGACCAGCAAAAATTTGATAATTCATTGAATTGTTCTATTTGTCAGAAAGATTTAGGGACTGATAGGGCTAGAGATCATTGTCATTTCACAGGTCGCTTTAAAGGTGCAGCCCACTCTAAATGTAACTTAGATTATAAAGTTAACAAATTCAGACCAGTATTTTTTCGAAATACGACTGTCATTTATTTATTCAAGAGTTGGGAAAGATTCCCGGTGAAATTTCCGTAATACCAATAAATAAGGAAAACTATATTTCTGTCTCAAAAAAAAGTAAAAATTTTAAGTGGAAATAGTTTTGAAATTGGTTTTCTCGATACATATAGATTTATGCCATCAAGTTTAGATACCCTAGCTTCTAATTTGGTTGTATAAATGCTGTAAAGTCCTTTTTTAGTAATGATATTGAATTTCAACTAATGCATAAGAAGGGTATATTTCCTTATGAATATTTAGATTCCGCTAGTAGACTCGAGGAAACTTCCCTCCCACCAAGGGAAGCATTCTGTAGTAATTTAACGGAAAGGGAATGCTCTCAGGAAGATTATGATCACGCTCATAAAGTTTGGTCCCATTTCTCATGTTCCACTTTTAAAGATTATTTAGAATTATATTTAAAAACTGATGTAATTCTTTTAACTGACATTTTTGAAAACTTCCGAAAAATTTGTATGCAAATTTATTCACTTGACACAGCTCAGTATTTTACAACATCAGGTCTATCTTGGGAGGCAATGTTGAAAACTACAAGTATTCAACTTGAATTGCTGACGGATAAAGATAGTATAGATTTATTCAAAGTAGCATTCGAGGTGGTTTAGTTCAATGTTGTCATAGATATAAAAAAGCAAGTAACAAATATTTGTCAGAATATGATTCCTCGAAGGAGTCTTCACTTTTAATGTATGTAGATGCGAATAACCTGTATGGTTGGGCAATGTCACAACCTTTACCATATAGACAATTTTGATATTAATAATATTCCAATCGATAACAAATACGGTTATTTTTTGGCAGTGGACTTAATATATCCATACCGTTTACATGATCTTCCATTTTGTCCGTCAAATTGTCTGGCCTCAAAAGAGGATAAGGTAAAAAAATTAATTGCTGACCTGGGAAATAAGAAAAATTATGTAATACATTATCGGAATTTGCAACAATGTATACAGAATGGGTTAGTATTGAAAAAGATCAATAGAGGTGTTCAGTTTTTACAAAAGCCTTGGTTAAAGAATTACACTGATCTAAATACTTTACATAGGCGAAATGCAAAAAATAAATTTGAAAAAGATTTTTTTAAATTAATGAATAATTCTGTTATTCTTGAATTATATGGATACTGATTCATTTATCTGTACAATAAAAACTGAAGATTTTTATAAAGATATTCGTAATGATCTTGAAGCAAAATTTGATACATTGGACTATTAAGATGAAAGAATTAATCTATATAACTTCAAAAGAGTTAACAAAAAAAGTTTAGGGTTTTTTAAAGATGAGCTTAACGGTAAACTCATGACAGAATTTGTAGGCCTGTGCTCAAAGGTTTATTGTTATAAAATAGATCAAGTTGAATCTTCACACAATAAAGCAAAGGGTGAGTTCACGAAATCTTAAAATTGAAGACTATAAAAACGTTTTATTAACTGTAGCCTCACTATATGGTAATAGAACAATGTTTAGATCAAAAGCACATAAAGTAACTACAGTTAAAGTAAATAAAAAAATTCTTTGTGGCAAAGATAACAAAAGAAAACGTAATGTTAATGAAACACAATTTTTAGAGTTAAGTAATGAAGACCATGGTACGACATCAATAAAACATCAGAGATTAATTGAAAAAGATATTTTAGAAAATGTTGAATGGCTAGGATCAAATTCATTTTGCTTGGGGAGATGATACAAAATAATTATGTGAACGATGGAGAATCATTAGATAGCCTTAAATTTCAAAAGGAACATATGAAAAAGAACTATTTTATAAATCAGTTGAATTGGAGATGTTTTATTATGATCGAGACTTTGGGAAATATAAATTAACCAAAACTTTATTTCCTTTTCGCCTTACAACTTTTTCAACTAGGTATGTGTGGGGAAATCGTGTTTTTTTGAGTTCTTCTTTATAGAATCCGCCCTGAATCGGGCTACCATCTAAATCTTCAAGTAAGTATGTTTTAGGGTATGTATTCTTCACCTTTCTAATTTTAAAGATTTCTGTTGTATAGTTTGGTGTATACTTTTTCTCAAAGACATGTTTATATTTACTGATACGAACGTGGTCCCCCCTACGGAATTTACTTGCAACAAATATTTTCAGGTGATTATACGATGTTTGTAATATTTGTTTTTCATTAGAAGAATTGACTTTACTTGGACTCATTTTTATTGTTCTATGCACTCTATTATTATATTTATTATTTAATTGTTTATACATATCTATCCACTTATATTTTCCATTGAAACTAAACTCACGCCACATTAATTCTTTAAGAGTTCTATTGAAACGTTCAACTATTGATGCTTTTAGAGTACTGAAGGTTGATTAATGATTTATCCTATACCTTTTCATTAATACCTTAAATTTAGAATTAAAGAATTCAGTGCCATCATCAGTTTGCAGGTTTCTTGGTGTTCCATGACCCGATTTAAATATTCTCTCCATGGCTTGGGAAACATCATTTGCATTTTTTGATTTTAATGCCTCACCCCAAGCATATTTCGAAAATTTGTCTATAACAGTCAACAGGTATCGGTACCCATCACTAGATTTTGATTTCCCATTTCAATGCTTGCCACAGATCGTTTATATCCCTTGTAATCTCTCGTCTTCGTTGAAAGTTTTTTCGAGATGGTCCGTGCAACTCATTTACGATTTCTCGCTTAATCATATTCTTCTAATAGGCTGAATTGCGACACCTTCTAACTCAATTGAGGTTTTTTTCGGTAACGATATCGGTTTTGTTACATATTTAAATATATAGTCCTCGATGGTTTTAATCTTTTCCAGAATTTTGGCAAAAATTTGGCCAGCGCAGTCTGCCCTCTTATTATTCAATTCATTTTATTTTCTAAGCCTGAAATTTTTGTGAGTCAACGATTAACATTTTGAGTTATCATTTTTCTTAAATCTTCTCCCAACTTTCCGGGGATCTCATCAGTATGTTGATTCGTTGCTAGGTCATTGTTGTCTAGAGGCTTACATGCGTTTTTGATACGTTTATTTTGAGCATTTAAATTACCGTCCTCATCGATGAATAATGCCTCAGTAGAATTAACAAGTCTTTTCAAATTTTCTGATCGTTCCTTATCAACAGAAAAATGTCCAAGCTTGTCGACAGACATGATGTTTATAAATGTAAAACATATTTGTCCTTTATTTATTTATACCTATTAAAATATAATCCTTTCTTCCCGCAATTCCTTTAATATTGAAAAAATTTCGTTATTCTAGCTGGTGTTACCCGCTCCTTTTGATGCTACTAAAATTTTCAATCGTTCGACTAACTCATTTACATCATACCAATATACATAGTTTGGATTTGAATTCTGAAGAGTCATGTAACCAAAACCTGTTTTTGAGCGAAGTGGAGTAGACTTTGTAGGACTGAAATCTTTGTCTATCAACTTCTTAATAATATGGCTATATTTGTATGCTCGTGTACCCTTGATTCTGTTATTAGGGTTAAAGCCTACTCTATGTATATTCGTTTCTAAAATATTTTTTTTATACATTTTCATGTCTTGATCATCATAGTTTTCGGGTTTACTAAGAAAAATTAGAAAGTACAGACCAGGAGTCAGATCACAACTCATTCCTCTAGAAAATGTAATTTTATTATCATTAATTTTTAATTCTTTATCTCCCAATGTTAATGAATTGTTTGCACTTTATCCAACGCATTTCCTCTGGTCAAATTACTGATATTAAAATCATAGTTATAACTAGTGTTATTATCTTCTAGCTCTGCATCCACACCCATATCGGCCTCTCCTGTATACATTGGTAAAGGTGTTGTCTCTTCTTCTTTACTCTTTTCCGTCCCTTTTTTCTCATCTTCTATATATTCGTTTGCGAAAAGAATTGATTATAGAAACCACTATCATCGAAAGACCTTGGTGGAGTTATGTTTCGATTAGACTGCAGATCTTTCTCATTAGTTGTAAAGTAGAAATCGTCAAGCTCTCTCTCATCATCGTATTTTTTAATTTGCTTCATTTCACGCTTTACTTTTTTACTATATTTTACATTAGAAATCTTTAGTTTTTTATTTTCCTTAACAAGTTCATGTAAGGGTTCAGTAATAGGTTTAAAAGTTTCCTTCAATTGTAAGTTCGTATGATTTTTGACTTGTTTGAGATCATCGAATTTTCGCTTCAAAGCAAATCTAGCTTTGGTTAACTGTGACAAAATATTCATTGTTGTATATTTTACAAACTTTATAGGTGAAAGATTTATAATTTCCGAAATTCTCAGTTACTAAACAAATACTGTTTAGGGAACACCAAAATCTGTAATATTTTTATACCATTTCCGAATAAAAAAAAGATTCGATACATTTTCTTCATTATATTTAAAAAAGTGTATTTATTGTTATATTCTTAAAATCTCAATCTTTTTAATGATTACTGACTTATTTCTTAATACAAATTGTCATTACTTTTATAAATATTAAATTTTCCATCAACCGTTTCATTGATGATATCATCTTGAAGAGAGGTGTACCTTTCCGGCATGTACAGAATGTGCTCCTCCAACTCGACAGCAATAGATTCTCCAACCTTTGTTGTTTTCCGCTCCGGCCTGAGAATCGGGAATCTTACATTTTCAGGCATCTTTGTCCTCGATAGCAGTGTCTTTTTATTAAATTTTTTAAACTCTTTAACTACAATGTTCATCTAGTTTTCCTGATTCATGATGGTTGTTGAGGTTTTTGGACTTGGTTCAGTTGTTCCACGTTGTATTTAGCTGTATTTTGATGTTTACTACCTGTTTAGCAGTTGTTCAGTACTTGTTTCGTAGTTGATTACTACTTGTTTTAGCTGGTTAATAGCAGTTATTAGATGGTTATTATCTGTTTAGTGGCTGTTAACTAGTTGTTTACTAGTTGTTATAAGCTGGTCACCAGGTGTTTTGAGCTGCTATGAGCAGTTATAGTTTTTTTTTTGTTAAGAATGATCAAAAATTCTTGTCCTCTAGATGACGATCGATGTGAAGTAAAAACTTAGACAGTGAATTTGAACGCGGGCAGGTCCACTTTTTATACTATACAGAGTTCACACATACACGTACCCATACATACCCCCCAAATGTAAACTAACCATTTAAATATACCGGTTTAGACTCCACATCTTCTACGAAAGAAAGTCGAAAAGCGAGGCACAGGTGTCCACAGTTGTATGTATCAAAGTCTTGAACTCTATCGTAATTGTATTGCATTCTATGTCCCAAGTATTTCACAACTTCTCTAGGTGGCTGAAGATTTCCAAAACTATCGAAATAATGTATTTTATTTTTATTTTTATTATATGCAACCCAATGTGTACCAATTGATCGTGAATTATGAAGGTTTACTATACCACACTCCCTACTTTTTGGTGCTTCTGGGAGTAGATCTCTCATAAACACCCCTCTAAAATGTGGGATATATTTCTTAGCAAAATGTATAATGTCGATATTTGATAGTGGTCTATTGGGTAGCAGAGAAGTTAGTTTTTTTGCTTATTAATTCCATAACCCTTTCTATAGGGCTTGAGATATAATCCTTCTCCTACAGCAACACTTTCAATTTTCCTGTTGTGACGTTTTTTCTCCTCCATATCTTCTTTAGCCATTCTCGCATTGTTAATTGTTTTTGCAATTGCTGCACTTCAACTTGCTAAACTACCAAGAGCGCTGAGGGCTGTCAAGATCGGCACGATTGGTAGAAAACCTCCAAATTTGGGTACATTAATTACACGAGGTACTTTAACATTTTTCTTAGAACCCATTGATTGATGAATTGATTTACGTGCAACTTTAATTGCACTCATAATGTCTAAGGGTTTTTGTTTTTTTAATGTCTTAGTAGCAATATAACAGTCGAAAGGTTTGTCTTCTTCATTTTATTCGTCAATATCTTTTCCTTTCTTTCTTTTCCGTTTTATTCAATCCCATACCAAAGTTTTTCTTGGCTTTCATTATATTTGTAACAAAGTATGCTGCTGCTCTTTCACCAAGACTGCTATCTGGTGCTTTGACACGCGACCAGGCTTTGTCAATTAATATGGAGTCTGCCCTATGTCGTTCACTCAATGCCTTGTTTTGAGAATATGCAATATCGTGCTCTTTGCAAGCTTCATCCAATGGGTTTATTCCTTGATCACCACGTTCCAACCGTAGCTTTGTACCCGATCCACATAAATTCTATCCCGGAATATGGGCTTCATACGGTAATTTATTGATTTGCTTATCGACAAGACCACCACCGTGTTTACAATTAAAAATACGACTGATGCGATTATAATAACGTTTCCCCATTTTATTGATGTTTAATCATCAAAGATTTCTCATTGAATGAGGTACATTAGGTTAAAAGATGTGTTTAATAAGTCAAAAACATAAAATTGTAGTTAGAAATATTAACGATGAAATCGAGAAAAATCTACCGCCACGACATAGTGCTCTCTTACCGAACACAATAAGGGCTCTAATTGTTGGGCCTTCGAATTGTGGTAAAACTAATATTATGTTAAGTCTAATAGAGAGTCCTAATGGATAAAAATTCGAAAATGCTTATATATTTTCAAAAAGTTTATATCAACCTAAATATGACAAACAATTCCATTATGATATTCGATGACGTAGCTTGTGAAAAACAAGATAACATAAGATCTTATTTTTGTATGGGTCGACATAAAAATATCGACTCTTTTTATTTATGTCAAACAATGAACGAAACTTTCAATGTTCGAGAAAAGGTTTACTCAGATGAGAGTATTTCGAAGAAAGAGTTTCATACTTATTCATCGTATAATCAAACATTTAAACCAAACGATGAAATTCGAATTACTATTCAAAATCAAGACTTGCACGTGCTTCCTCACAAAAGTTACATTAATTTTCAAGGAATTATTAGAAAAGATTCACCAAATGGACCTACAACTGATAATGTTACCACTCTTTTTAAAAATAATTGTATGGCTTACTTTTTGGATGAAATTAAGTACGAAATAAATGGATGTGAGATTGATAAAACACGATTTGTCGGTATGACTACAACCCTAAAAAATATATATCTCTGGATAATCTTCAAAGTCAAAATCTATTAAATTCCGGATGGAGCAGTGGGGACGAAATTTCTACGGGACCCCACTTTAACTTTTCTGTACCATTAAAAAATTTATTGGGATTTGCTGAGGATTATAAAAAAGTTTTGTTAAATTGTAAACACGAACTAGTGTTGATGCTAACTAAGAATCTTGGTGATGTGTTTGAACAAACCAGAAATGAACAAACTTTTAAGTTGGAAATGACGAATATAACCTGGAAAATTCCCCATGTAACTCCGTGCGATTTTGCAAAAATTAAGATGTACGATATTATTAAAAGTGGTGTAAACCTACCAATCGCATTCCGGAGTTGGGATTCATATGTTAACCCCAAATTGGGGTATGGATGTCAAATTGTCGGCTAACCGCGAAAAACCAAGATTTGCCATAATTGGATTTACACTAAATGGAGAACTTATCACAAATAACTTATCAAGCTTGAAAGTTCACTTGAATTCTGAGTCATATCCATACGATAATCTGAATGTTGACTTTAGTAAGAATCAGTATGCTCACCTATATGAAATGTATACAAGATTTCAATCTAGTTACTATAATCGTGAGTCACAACCATTTTTGACCCCAAATGAATTTAAATTGAAGGCCCCTATTATTGTGGTTGATCTTTCATATCAAAACGAATCAGTGAAAACAGGTCCTATTAATGTGAGAATTTCAATAGAACTGAAGACACCAAGTCATGAAAATACCCAAACTTACTGTCTCCTCATACATGACCGTTTATTTGAATATAACCCATTAAACGGACTAGTACAACGAGTTGTTTAACATTAGAAAAATGTTGAAAGATACTGTTTCGATTGATGTTTAAGGTTTCTTTGATAATAATGATAATTTTAAATTTTTTGGAACGATGGAGAGAACAGTTTTCCACAAACTCGAAAGTATCTATGGACAATTGCAAGCGGAAAACAAATTATTTGTAAAGGTGTGGAAAAGAAACGTTTTCTACAGAAGTTTTTTGGGAATCGTCAGCTCATTAATATCGAGGAAATGGGCTGTCCGTCATTAAACAGGTTTAAAGGAAACCGGTTTCCCTATTGTGAAACACACCTTAAGGGCGGGGTTTGTGCTCTAAACTATGCATACATTATTTTGGCATTTTTTAAAAGTAGCTCCATAACAATAAAATTATTGTTATACATCATTTTAAAGTTGAGACTAGATGTGCAAGAAAATAAAATTAAGAAAATGAAATTTCATGAGAAAATTGAACAATTTATTGATCAATTTAAAGGAGAGATAATTGGTCAGCATTTTCAATACCTTCTAAACACAAAAACTATGTTCATGAATCGAGGTGGACATGATCTCAAAACTACGAATTATGGAATTTTGAAATCCAGAAATGACGTCGGAAACGTGCGCCTGCTTCTTCTATGCAAATCGCCGGAATCAAAGCAGAAAATTAATTTCTATATATAATAAAAATGTTCGCAACACCAAAATAAATGAATAAATGTATTATTATGCTACAAGATAAACTTCTGACTTTTTATTTCGAGTTAAAATTACAGGTACGGAGAATGGAAAATTTTTCCTTGACTGAGATATGTCGGCTACTTGCGAGTTGTTGAGCGGTCGTGATTTCAACCCCTATTATGGAAACGTATTAGAGCTAGCAGTCAGCCTTGAGGTCGTTGGCGTGAGGCCCATGATCTTTTCAATGAGCGTGCGCCTTCTGGGTTGTGCATGTGTCCAATTTATTGCGGTCAGGTAATTGACAGGTGCGCATGTTCGGGTAGCTCTTGCTTGAATCCCTTTTATGACATGTTTATGACGCATTTGTGGAAAGGAGAGAATCTTAGACTATTTACCAGTTAAACGTTCTGGGGCGAAAACAAAAAGAGAAAAAAAAAGAAGAAAAAGAAGAGAATCATTAACTAGTGAAATTTATTTTATTGGGGTTCATTTGATTTCTTATATGCTAATATTCCATTAATATGCTTATTGTCCCAGAGTCCGCGTTTCCATACTACTGAGCAAAAGCGGGAAACGAGGCCACCAACGGCAGAACTACAAACATGAACAAGCCTCTTACAAACAGGGCATTAGAAGGGCGAAACGAACTGCATGGCAGACCTTCTGGTCTGATATAGAAAAAACGACTGATGCCGCAAGGCTCAGGAAAATATTCTCTAAGACAGCCGCGCCCTTGGGTTATCCTCAGAAGGAAAATGGATCATGATCAGACTCCAATAAAGAGTCCTTGTCACTTTCCAGGGAGCCAAAACACAGGTCATCCTCCAGAATGAAATACCGGAGAAGGGATCAAATTAGATCTCCTCCTACCAGACCGCAACATTAAATCGCCGGGCCCGGACGGGATAGCACCGGCACACATCCAACAAGCACGACAGCTAGCTATAAACTGACTGAGAAAATTCTTCCACACCATTATGGCAGTAGGAAAACTCCAACCGCATGGCGGGAAACGAAAATGGCATCGAGAAATCACTCACTTGCCTTCCTTGACATAGAGGGAGCCTTCAACAACGTGCTTCCCATTGCTATAACACAAACTCTCACAGCACTAGGGGTTGAGCCTCTAATGGTGTGGTTGATCCATAAATTGCTGATAAGCAGAATGGTCACAGCCACACCAGGGACCTCAACCCAGACTAGACTAGTGAGCAGAGGCACCCCTCCTGTGGAATATTGCAGTAAATAAACTACTTCGGGTTCTGGAGGGAAGAGGCTGTAAGGTAGTGGCATACGCAGACGATGTCGCTATCATCTTTAATGGAAAATATCCACAATCAATTTTGCGATCCTATTACCGCTAAACTAAAAATATTATCGGAATGGACGATAAAGAACGGACTTGGGGTAAATCCCTCAAACACGGAACATGTTCTATTTACAAATAGATACAAAATCCCACAACTTAACCCACCCAATTTAAACAACTGTAATCTCTCTTTTAGCGATCACGGCAGATACTTGGGACTTTAGACCAAGAGAGAACCAAGAAAGCGAACATTGCACTTTACTCCTGTAAAAAAGCAATTGGGCTAAGATGGGGCATGTCCCCTAAAATATTGTCAACTGGATATATACAGCGGTAGTCAAGACAATCTTTATATATGGAGTGGCTCTGTAGTGGACCGCTCTACACAAACAATGCTTCTTGACTCCTCTAAACAAAGTATTAGTGGAGCCCTTCGAACTACCCCGAATGAAGCGCTGAATGCGATTTTTAACCTCCCTAGCCTGGAATTAGCAGGCATGGAAAGGGCCAAGGGCAGCCATTCGCTTTCATTATATTTGTAACAAAGTATGCTGCTGCTCTTTCACCAAGACTGCTATCTGGTGCTTTGACATGCGACCAGGCTTTGTCAATTAATATGGAGTCTGCCCTATGTCGTTCACTCAATGCCTTGTTTTGAGAATATGCAATATCGTGCTCTTTGCAAGCTTCATCCAATGGGTTTATTCCTTGATCACCACGTTCCAACCGTAGCTTTGTACCCGATCCACATAAATTCTATCCCGGAATATGGGCTTCATACGGTAATTTATTGATTTGCTTATCGACAAGACCACCACCGTGTTTACAATTAAAAATACGACTGATGCGATTATAATAACGTTTCCCCATTTTATTGATGTTTAATCATCAAAGATTTCTCATTGAATGAGGTACATTAGGTTAAAAGATGTGTTTAATAAGTCAAAAACATAAAATTGTAGTTAGAAATATTAACGATGAAATCGAGAAAAATCTACCGCCACGACATAGTGCTCTCTTACCGAACACAATAAGGGCTCTAATTGTTGGGCCTTCGAATTGTGGTAAAACTAATATTATGTTAAGTCTAATAGAGAGTCCTAATGGATAAAAATTCGAAAATGCTTATATATTTTCAAAAAGTTTATATCAACCTAAATATGACAAACAATTCCATTATGATATTCGATGACGTAGCTTGTGAAAAACAAGATAACATAAGATCTTATTTTTGTATGGGTCGACATAAAAATATCGACTCTTTTTATTTATGTCAAACAATGAACGAAACTTTCAATGTTCGAGAAAAGGTTTACTCAGATGAGAGTATTTCGAAGAAAGAGTTTCATACTTATTCATCGTATAATCAAACATTTAAACCAAACGATGAAATTCGAATTACTATTCAAAATCAAGACTTGCACGTGCTTCCTCACAAAAGTTACATTAATTTTCAAGGAATTATTAGAAAAGATTCACCAAATGGACCTACAACTGATAATGTTACCACTCTTTTTAAAAATAATTGTATGGCTTACTTTTTGGATGAAATTAAGTACGAAATAAATGGATGTGAGATTGATAAAACACGATTTGTCGGTATGACTACAACCCTAAAAAATATATATCTCTGGATAATCTTCAAAGTCAAAATCTATTAAATTCCGGATGGAGCAGTGGGGACAAAATTTCTACGGGACCCCACTTTAACTTTTCTGTACCATTAAAAAATTTATTGGGATTTGCTGAGGATTATAAAAAAGTTTTGTTAAATTGTAAACACGAACTAGTGTTGATGCTAACTAAGAATCTTGGTGATGTGTTTGAACAAACCAGAAATGAACAAACTTTTAAGTTGGAAATGACGAATATAACCTGGAAAATTCCCCATGTAACTCCGAGCGATTTTGCAAAAATTAAGATGTACGATATTTTTAAAAGTGGTATAAACCTACCAATCGCATTCCGGAGTTGGGATTCATATGTTAACCCCAAATTGGGGTATGGATGTCAAATTGTCGGCTAACCGCGAAAAACCAAGATTTGCCATAATTGGATTTACACTAAATGGAGAACTTATCACAAATAACTTATCAAGCTTGAAAGTTCACTTGAATTCTGAGTCATATCCATACGATAATCTGAATGTTGACTTTAGTAAGAATCAGTATGCTCACCTATATGAAATGTATACAAGATTTCAATCTAGTTACTATAATCGTGAGTCACAACCATTTTTGACCCCAAATGAATTTAAATTGAAGGCCCCTATTATTGTGGTTGATCTTAATAAATATCAAAACGAATCAGTGAAAACAGGTCCTATTAATGTGAGAATTTCAATAGAACTGAAGACACCAAGTCATGAAAATACCCAAACTTACTGTCTCCTCATACATGACCGTTTATTTGAATATAACCCGTTAAACGGACTAGTACAACGAGTTGTTTAACATTAGAAAAATGTTGAAAGATACTGTTTCGATTGATGTTTAAGGTTTCTTTGATAATAATGATAATTTTAAATTTTTTGGAGCGATGGAGAGAACAGTTTTCCACAAACTCGAAAGTATCTATGGACAATTGCAAGCGGAAAACAAATTATTTGTAAAGGTGTGGAAAAGAAACGTTTTCTACAGAAGTTTTTTGGGAATCGTCAGCTCATTAATATCGAGGAAATGGGCTGTCCGTCATTAAACAGGTTTAAAGGAAACCGGTTTCCCTATTGTGAAACACACCTTAAGGGCGGGGTTTGTGCTCTAAACTATGCATACATTATTTTGGCATTTTTTAAAAGTAGCTCCATAACAATAAAATTATTGTTATACATCATTATAAAGTTGAGACTAGATGTGCAAGAAAATAAAATTAAGAAAATGAAATTTCATGAGAAAATTGAACAATTTATTGATCAATTTAAAGGAGAGATAATTGGTCAGCATTTTCAATACCTTCTAAACACAAAAACTATGTTCATGAATCGAGGTGGACATGATCTCAAAACTACGAATTATGGAATTTTGTAATCCAGAAATGACGTCGGAAACGTGCGCCTGCTTCTTCTATGCAAATCGCCGGAATCAAAGCAGAAAATTAATTTCTATATATAATAAAAATGTTCGCAACACCAAAATAAATGAATAAATGTATTATTATGCTACAAAATAAACTTCTGACTTTTTATTTCGAGTTAAAATTACAGGTACGGAGAATGGAAAATATTTCCTTGACTGAGATATTTCGGCTACTTGCGAGTTGTTGAGCGGTCGTGATTTCAACCCCTATTATGGAAACGTATTAGAGCTAGCAGTCAGCCGTGAGGTCGTTGGCGTGAGGCCCATGATCTTTTCAATGAGCGTGCGCCTTCTGGGTTGTGCATGTGTCCCCTTTATTGCGGTCAGGTAATTGACAGGTGCGCATGTTCGGGTAGCTCTTGCTTGAATCCCTATTATGACATGTTTATGACCCATTTGTGGAAAGGAGAGAATCTTAGACTATTTACCAGTTAAACGTTCTGGGGCGAAAACAAAAAGAGAAAAAAAAGAAGAGAAAAAGAAGAGAATCATTAACTTGTGAGATTTATTTTATTGGGGTTCATTTGATTTCTTATATGCTAATATGCCATTAATATGCTTATTCTCCCAGAGTCCGCGTTTCCATACTACTGAGCAAAAGCGGGAAACGAGGCCACCAATGGCAGAACTACAAACATGAACAAGCCTCTTACAAACAGGGCATTAGAAGGGCGAAACGAACTGCATGGCAGACCTTCTGGTCTGATATAGAAAAAACGACTGATGCCGCAAGGCTCAGGAAAATTTTCTCTAAGACAGCCGCGCCCTTGGGTTATCCTCAGAAGGAAAATGGATCATGATCAGACTCCAGTAAAGAGTCCTTGTCACTTTCCAGGGAGCCAAAACACAGGTCATCCTCCAGAATGAAATACCGGAGAAGGGATCAAATTAGATCTCCTCCTACCAGACCGCAACATTAAATGGTCCATGCAGACCGTCCATTCAGACCGGACGGGATAGCACCGGCACACATCCAACAAGCAGGACAGCTAGCTATAAACTGGCTGAGAAAACTCTTCCACACCATTATGGCAGTAGGAAAACGCCAACCGCATGGCGGGAAACGAAAATGGCATCGAGAAATCACTCACTTGCCTTCCTTGACATAGAGGGAGCCTTCAACAACGTGCTTCCCATTGCTATAACACAAACTCTCACAGCACTAGGGGTTGAGCCGCTAATGGTGTGGTTGATCCATAAATTGCTGATAAGCAGAATGGTCACAGCCACACCAGGGACCTCAACCCAGACTAGACTAGTGAGCAGAGGCACCCCACAAGGAGGTGTACTATCACCCCTCCTGTGGAATATTGCAGTAAATAAACTACTTCGGGTTCTGGAGGGAAGAGGCTGTAAGGTAGTGGCATACGCAGACGATGTCGCTATCATCTTTAATGGAAAATATCCACAATCAATTTTGCGATCCTATGACCGCTAAATTAAAAATATTATCGGAATGGACGATAAAGAACGGACTTGGGGTAAATCCCTCAAAAACGGAACATGTTCTATTTACAAATAGATACAAAATCCCACAACTTAACCCACCCAATTTAAACAACTGTAATCTCTCTTTTAGCGATCACGGCAGATACTTGGGACTTTAGACCAAGAGAGAACCAAGAAAGCGAACATTGCACTTTACTCCTGTAAAAAAGCAATTGGGCTAAGATGGGGCATGTCCCCTAAAATATTGTCAACTGGATGTATACAGCGGTAGTCAAGCCAATCTTTCTATATGGAGTGGCTCTGTAGTGGACCGCTCTACACAAACAATGCTTCTTGACTCCTCTAAACAAAGTATTAGTGGAGCCCTTCGAACTACCCCTAATGAAGCGCTGAATGCGATTTTGAACCTCCCTAGCAGGCATGGAAAGGGCCAAGGGCAGCCATTCGACTGAGGAATACCGGGCAATGGAAAGCCCAATTTTATGGTTACGTTAAAAATCTCCAGCATGATAAATCGATTGTGAAGAAAACGGATCTACACAAATCTCTTGAATATAGTCACACACTTTTTGAGGACCTGCTTACAGATAGGGAGGAATGGGGACAGGGCCGACCGGGCTCGACGGACGCAATCCGTTTCTATACATATGTCTCCAAATTAGAAGGACTCAGCTTCTGCCCAGCCCTAAGCAGACGTAGACTGAAGCACTTTAAAAACCTCTTCATCAACGATCTTACCGAAATATCGGAGATTAACCTTAAACACATATACGCTTTTATGAAACCTTCCGGTTGGAAGACATGCTGATCAACTTAATCCTAGGTTGAAACATACTAGATAGGGGACCAAAAAAAGGAAAAACGAGATCATGCGGTATTACAATGGACTCCCAGAGGTCTACGTGTATCAGAGTATGACAGCCGTTTTAACCTAACCTAACCGAAGTTGAGAATAATATTATTTGTATTGAGTATACATGATCAGATGGCGGACATCTTTACAGTACCGTTGGCAAGAATTTTGGAACGCTGGTCCAGATTAGACTTTAAAATAATGGCTGACTTACATTCTTCTTTAACCTATTTAAATTACCACAACTAAAAATTAATTTGATTGAGAGAAAGAAATTTGCTGATGAGTTTTTATAATTTTGATTCTCTAAACTACTGAAACTTAAATGTAAACGAAATATAAGTAATTTTATTTTAAAGTGATCTTATCGGGCTTTTCTGGGTTTCCCACGAATGCTGGCTCACATTGTATATCCCAGAATGAACACTAGCCATTAAAGAAGAAGTCATTCATGAACAAGATGTGAAGTTTTTGTGAATACAATAGTCTTAGATAAGTGAAATGTAATTTTAGTGGGGGCGTGTTGAATACCTTTTTTCAATTAACAAAAACAACATTACACAACAATTTACTTGCTTCGTTAAATATAACTATGGCCTTTCGATCACTTGTTCTTTTTTTTATCCTTTGCATGAGTGTTACGAAGAAAAAAACATTTATAATTAATTAAACATAAAAATTTAATGAAAGAGTAATCTTATTGTGCGGGAGTTTGGGAGTAGTTTTACAACAGACCGACCCTGTGGAAGTTTGAAGTTCTGGAAAATGCTACAAACAGTTGAAGGACCATCAAGAGGAACAGCAACCGCCCCGGATAATCGGAGCCCCAGATTAGTCTATTGTTTACCTTAGAGAATGCGGGGCACAAGGCATGGTGCCAGCTACCGGCAGGAAGGAATTGCAAGATCGGATGCTTCATATTGTAAAAGAGTTTATAAAATCTTGATGTATAATCGAGTATTTCAATTTATCTACCTGTTACATACATATGACAAGTCTAGTATACCCTTTTACTCTACGAGTAACGGGTATAATTAACTTAAAATTTAAAGAAAATAACTCAATTGATAAAGTGGCTCAAGCTTCTAAATTTGCCAACAACGGGGTACAAGTTCGAAACGCGCTAGACAGCCGCACTTTTCCTTCTTTCTTGCGTAGGGCGGGCCCTTCCTTCTTTCGGGTGCCGCCACAGGCGTTAAATTATGTGAGTGCTGGGCCTCGTGACTGCGTCAACAAAATTAATTGAATAGATGTCTTTGAGATGATGGAAAACGGAGTCATCTAGGCAGTCATATGCTCTCTAGCAATCATAGACGATGAAAGTCTACTTGTTCTTATAAAAAAACCGGGAACACTGAAATGCAACTACAAAAAAACCATGGCTGACCGTCAAGATTGTTTTGCGTGTAATTTCTTAAGAAATCACCGTCCGTCGAAGATAATATGTTCGCGAATATTATGGGTGAGTCCCAAGGATTGGATTTGCTGACAAAGACCGTGCGAATTTCGTAAACAGGACCTAGGCTTATTACAAAATTATAATTTTGTCAACGTTTATTAATAACACAACGTTCAGCTGTCAGTGGCATTAATGAATTACTTCTCTATATTTAAAATTTACACAGATTATGCTTACGTATATGAGTGATTCTTTGAGAAACATTTCGACATTTTCTTTATGAGACTTTATTTTTAAGTATTTTTTTTGTGAGTTTTGTGAAACTTAATTCACTTTCCATGTAAAAAAATTAAGAAATTTTATATATCTAGTTGATATCAGAACCTATGTTTGCTGAAGGTGTGATCGTCACTAGATTCCTACCTCGTTAAGAGGCGTTTTTGATTGATATCAGAAGTTTTTGTTTTAAACATCAATCACATAATTCATCTTCATAAAGCTTCAATTTTCTTAATTTGTAGTTTTACACTTTCACCGATTTTTTTCCCAAACGAAATAAAATGTTTAAAGTCGTCGTATGCAATCCTTTTAGGTTTGCAATATCTTTTGATTGTTGTACCACTAGTTATGATCGGACCATCACAGCAGTGATGCAGTGGGCTTCGTCACAAAGTGAACTGCCGTCCACTATACCATGATCAGAAGTCATGTTTAAATTAAAAATTAATACAATAGTGTTTTTACTTTTATTCCGATGTAAAGGTTGGGATTTCGCATGCAATTCTGTGGACATTTAAAGATTCTTCCACAGTGTAAACGGATGTTTGAAAAAATCGCAGAGAAGGATTAAAAGTCGTTTTGAAAGGCGTGCAAAGACTTTCGAAATTCCTATTTACGATATACCGCTGAACCCTGTATATTTAGTAGTTTACATGTCACGGGTGTACTTAGTATAGTAATTTATAGCTGCTTTTCTTACGAGTTTTTCCAAAAGTAGTAAAACTAAAGTTTCTTATATCAAGCTTTTTAACATCGTCATAAATTTCCAGGACCTTCAAATAGAGTTTGGATACGCACAAAAAAGGTCAATGCTCTGGCAGTGCTCGATGTTCTGAAATGTGGCCATTTTTATACCCTTGCAGAGGGTATTATGATTTCAGTCAGAAGATTGCAACGCAGTGAAGGAGACGTTTCCTACCACATAAAGTATATATATTCTTGATCAGAATATATATATTCTTTCAGATTTAAAGCTATCGGGCTGAAACTTTCCCAAAAGTCTTCTTTCTTTAGCAGGTACTATATAAGTCGGAACCAGCCGGATCGGACAACTATATCTTTTAGCTCTCGTAGGAAGAATCGAAAGGAGGAAGAAAGGAGGTTATAAGCAATAATCAATGTTAGTAACACCATGTTACATTTTAAGGATTGTTGCTAGCTTCACTGATATTAAAAAAATTCACGTGCTCAGCTCCCACACCACGTCAAGGTCACAATCCACGAGGGGGAAATTAATATCATTATACCCGTTACTTGTAGAGTAAAAGGGTATACTAGAAGGAAGCGTTTCCGACCCCATAAAGTAAATATATTCTTGAACAGGATCACTAGCCGAGTCGATCTAGCCATGTTCGTCTGTCCGTCTGACCGTCTGTCCGTCTGTCCGTCTATCCGTCTGTCTGTCCGTCCGGATGAACGCTGAGATCTCGGAAACTATAAGAGCTAGGCTATTAATCATTTGGCGTGCAGATTCCTGAGCTTCTTACGCAGCGCAAGTTTGTTTCAGCGAAGTTACACACCCACTCTAACGCCCACAAACCGCCCAAAACTTTGGCTCCTACAGTTTTGATGCTAGAATAAAAATTGTAACTGAAATGTATTGTTCTCATCAATACCTATCGATTGACCCAAAAAATTTTGCCACGCCCCCTTTAACGCCCACAAACCGCCCAAGCCTGTGACGCCCACAATTTTCATGCTAGATAAAAAATTTTAACTGAAATGTAATGGTCTCTTCAATACCTATCGATTAATCAAAAAAAAAGTTTCCCACGCCCACTCTAACGCCCATAACGCTTAAATCTGTCTACCGCCGGTAGGTGGCGCATTTTAATCTCGATTTGCTGTTTGCTTATCTCCATTTCCCTTTGGTGTCTTTAGCTGAGTAACGGGTATCTGGTAGTCGAGGTACTCGACTATAGCGTTCTTCCTTGTTTAAATATATATATATACAATTTTGAAAACTAATGCCATAAAAATACATATATACAATATGCCATATACAATTAATAATTTTTTCTAACCTGTTACAATTTTTACAATTTATATATTTAATTACATTACCTACTACAAGCTATACTTTAAAAAATTCCATCGTGGTGGCTATATGGTGTCTCATAAGTAATGGAAAGAGCTTGTAGAATTCGAGAATCTGAAAATATCCAATCAATTTGTGTTATTTGTTTTGTTGTGGGAGAATCATTAATTGAAAAGAGGTTATAGGCATTCAAATGTTCCTCCAGAATATCAGTTCCCGTGGATCTGCAAATATTAAGATCTTCTAATATTACTACTTTAGTATTATCCATTCTACGCACTTTTTCGTCAGCTTTAATTTCATTTCGAAATCTTGCAATAGGAATTCGGGGACTCCTATTAACAACTATAAATTACGTGTCAAGATATTTAAACGCAATCGATTGATACGTTGCCCTTGTGTTTGTGAACTTCTTTGTCTCAAACAGAAACAATGCATTTTACGAAATGTTTTGTTTTGCATAAATAAGTATTCCGTTTTTCCCAATACTATTCAAACGATTGCTATCTATTCTTCTTATAATGTCGAAATCCCTTAAAGTGTACTCTTATTGTGGAAGAGTTCAGTTTTCAACAAAACATAAAAAGTTGGCAAAACAAATAATGTTGTCGTTGGCTACATCTTCGCTATGAGCGCGAAGAGATTCCACGTTGTGGTAATATAAAGAGATATCCTCATTTTCATTGACCAAAAATTCGTAATGCGTAGTCAAAGCCTTTTCCCCTCCTTAACGTGCAAGTTGTACTTGAACATGTGTAGCTCCAAATCTAGTTGGTGGGACAAAGTCTCCGCTAGTTGCTCTGCTGCAACCTTCGTACAATGAAGCTCGCTTAATGCCTCTTTTAAGATGCACTGTGACTTTGGTGAAGGTTGCTCCTTGGCTCTTATAGATGGTAATTGCCTCAGCAGGAACAACTGGAAATTGTTTTTGATCAACAGAAGAATGTCCCGGACTTCCGCATTGGAATACTCGAGCTGTTTTATAAATTGGAGTCCAGTCTGGGTGATAATTTCCTCGAACTTTTGACCTAGCTATAGTACCGACAGTGGCATCTGTAAACTTAATCCACAGTCCAGTAACTAATAATGAGCCATTAACCATACAGTGGTCAATTCGCATTAATTGACCAGTTGCCCCATTTACAAGTCCATCATTTGTGTCAATATTGACGGTCACCATATAATTTGCAGTTGTCTTCAGGTGTAAAATATATGGTAGACCCTGAGTTTCAGAGGTCTTCATGTTTTGGGCATGCCTAAGAGTTGATTCTCGACTTCTTTCAGACATATTAGCTACTTTAACTTTATCTACTGCAGTTGACACAAATTCTTCAGTTCTAGCTTGGGCAAGCTTTAAAGATTTGTAACGGTTTACGTCAGCACTAGAACAGAATAAGGAATTGCGTCGGAACATCGGTTACTGGAAGAACTCTTGTCCTGAAAAGCTCAATATCTGCATCTGTCATGTTGGATTCAGACATCTTATTCAAAGCCAAAGCAAAAGTGTGCTCGTCATGTTGCAGCATTATTTCCGTTAGCTCGAAAAACTTAAAGTTATTCCAAAGGTTAGCTCCTGCCAGAATATTATAGGGATTAGATGCATTTTCTGCGAATATCGAACGATCTCCAACTGGGCTAAGCTTCTTCAGATCTCCAAACACTATTATAGACTAGCCCCCAAAACTTACATCTTGACTTCTAAAAATTTGACTAAGACTTAGTCTAAGTATCCAAGCATTTTTGATCCGACCGTCAAGATTTCATCTATAATAATTAATTGGATATCAATCAACTTATAATGCATCGTATTTAAAGTGTCATTGCTTAAGGGTCTTAAAGGACCAGATGTTTGATTAACAGGGAGGGAGAAAACTGAATGAAGCGTTTGTTCCCTAATCCCAAAAGCTGATTTTCCAGTAGGAGCACAAAGTAAAACCTCTGCGGAATCTATTGCCACAGGAAATTTATTTGCTCGCCAAGTTATAGACTGAAATATTGTAGAAATCAATCTGCTTTTTCCCACTCCGGCTCCTCCACCAACATATTCATAAAATGATTTTTTGGCTGCAACATTATGCATTACGTGGACGTAATACTGGCGTTGCTTAGAGTTGAGAGACCGGGTAAGCGAGCAAAGGTTATAGTCAAATACCATCGGAGGAAGTCTTATAAGAGGAAGTTCGCCATCTTCTGGATTATTTGAATCTTTTTCATCTTGGAGTACTTTTACGTTTGGGCCGACGTCGGATACTGCCAAAGCTCTGAACTCTTCATCAAGGTATTGAGAGGCTGGCCCTTCGGGAAGGGGCCGTTTTCTTCTTTACCCACATTTTGCAGATCTTGAAGAACTCTCTCTAACTCCATGTCGTCAAACACATCTTACTGCTCTTTATTGCGTTTAATAATTTCAAAATTATTTCTAAATGTGCTTTCATTGTCGTTTGAAATGAGTTCCGACTCTTCACTTCTGCATGGGAAAAAGGGCATTACGTACATTACGTTATTTTCTTTATCTGAATCAAAGTCGATTGGTTCGTCATATTCTTCGTTTTACTGTTCTGATCCTGCAATTAGCTTGGAGAATTTGAACCAAGCCTCAAATTCCGCAAGACATAACGACTCTAGTTGTTCATGTCTTTGCACGTACCGATCAAGTAAATTTCGCTCAAAAATATTTGTTGAGTTTTCGGGCAGCTGTTCTAATTCTCTGTTAGATCGGACTATCCGCACCCTTTTATCTGGATGGCAAGTGTTAATAAAAGCATTTCATTCACTAGCCTCAGACAAGTGTAAACCTAAAATGTTGTATGCAGCTTCTTTGGCAGATATTTCTGAAGCGTTAATGAACTCGCTCTCTAAATGCTGCAATTATCTTTTGACGGAAAAACTTCCATGGCTTATTTCTTTCATTGCCTCTCGAAGCAGTTGGATTTATTTATGTAGTGAATTATATAACTACAACAGGCGTAAGCATCTAGAATGAACTAAGCATTCAGCAACCTATCAGAAAACTGGTGACGAAGAAATTTTTGGGGCTTTTTTAAGCTAGACCCAATGGCCCACTTGTACTCCTCATAGGAAATTTCAAGATGGCTGAGAATATATTCAAAATTATTAAAGATGGCAGATTCTTCTTCTTTAGGAGCTCTTTAACTTTTTTAAATATTTCTTTATATTCTTTTACGTTGGATTCGTTTTCTTCAGATGGATACAAAACCAGACAAACCTTGCAGTTCCCTTAAACATGAAGCGCTGTGCTTATGGCGCTGATATTGAATCAGTTCATGAATTTCAGGATCGTCACCGCTGGTAGTAATGAAACGATCAAGAAAGCAGGTGACCTCTTCGGCGTTATCGGGTCCTTCTAGCTTTGGGGCACCAGAAAACCAATACATGCCATGAGAGTGCGGCGATTCTCTGTGCTGGAACTCGATCCTCCAATAATAATGGACGAGTCGTAGCTCATTAAATATCTCGGAGCTTTTAAATAATTTCATTAATTGTCGAAGTACCGGGATCACGTTACTGGGTCAGATCGGATTAATTTAGCTTTCTTGGCGCTAGAAAGAGCTTCTGCCTCTTTCTCAGTAATGTCTCTGCTATCCAATTAAAGAGATAGAATAACTAAGAGTTCGTTCCATTTAGATACAGCAGCAGAGAGGGTTATGAAGAATCTAGGCAACCCAAATTGTCTAATCATGGCTAAAACTTTTTTTTAGGTCTCCCAGTGGGCTGGAGCTGATCGGAGGCCTTTTAGAATGTGAAATCCATCGTCAGGTTGTATAAGACTGTCAACAAATGAATTATACCTCACATTTGCAGCAGTTACTGCACCTGATTTTTTTCGTAGGGCAATGGAAATAGAACTTTGAATTCGTTGCACTTCATAAAATTTGTACATATAAAGGACTTTGGGCACTACTGCGCAACGACGGTCGTAAAAGCGAATTTGCGATCTTGCTTTTTTTGCATAGGTCGAATATCCCTTATATATTTCGCCGCAAGAAATAGTTCGGAAGGAAAGTTCTTCTGCGTCCTCGTCAAGAGTTAAATTTTTTGGAATGGGTAGTATGAAAAGATGGTTTCTGGGGACAATTAGCTTATTAATGGCCTCCCGGTGAGAAAGAAGAGAAAAGTTGCACGTCGCACAACCATAGTATCCAAAGGTTGTTATCTTTGAGGAACATATCCGATCATGTTCGGAAAAGGTGTGATCACGTACCCTTTTGCCTTATTATCACAGGTGTTGATATGAACGTGAGAAAGGTCGCACACCCAAAGTATTCAAAGATGGTTATCTTAGAGGAACATGTCCGATCATGTTGGGGAATAATGTTTTGTATGATTGTAAAACTAATTTAGAAATCAAAAGAACCCCAATATAATAAATCTCACCAAGTTAATGATTCTCAGATGTGAAATATTTTCAAACACACATTTTTGTTTCCGCCCCAGAACGTTTAACTGGTAAATTGTCTAAGATTCTCTCCTTTCCACAAGTGGGTCATAAACATGTCATAAAAGGTATTCAAGCAAGGGCTACCCGAACACGCGTACCTGTCCATTACTTGACCACAATTAAAGGGATACATGCAAAAGCCTGAAGGCGCACGCTCATTGACAAGCGCAATAAAAGGGACACATGCACAAGCCCGAAGGCGCACTCTCATTGACAAGATCATGACCTCACGCCAACGACCTCACGGCTGACAGCTAACTCTAATACGGCCCATAATAGGGGTTGCATTCACGACCGCGCAACAACTCGCAAGTAGCCGAGTATTCTCCATTCTCCGTACCTGCAATTTTAACTCGAAATAAAAAGTCAGAAGTTTATTTTGTAGCATAATAATATTAATTTATTAATTTATTTTGGTATTGCGAACATGTTTTATTATATATTGAAATTAATTTTCTGATTTCGTTCCGGCGATTTGCATATAAGAGGCAGGCGCACAGTAGGTAGTTAATACGGGAGCTGGCTCACTAGGTAATAAATCATGTCAAAAAAGGAGGTGGGGGTGACCCTAATTAGTCACGCATGGTTGCACACTGACCCTAATTAGTCACGCATGGTTGCACACAGGTGTTCTAATGACCTACTTAGCATAATTAATTCAAAAAGGGGGGTGTTGCTGACCCTAGTTAGATGAGCATGGTTGCACACAGGTCACTTAATGAGGTTAGAAAGTGGTGTGTAGGAGTGTGAGAGAGTGGTGTTTTGATATGTCTTGTTTTGTCTTGTCTTTTTCTCAAGCTAAAGGTGCGTGTGTGATAGGGGTGTTTTGTCATGCGTGGAATTTTGTGGAGTGCAATGGTTGCACACAGGTCACTATGTTGCTTCTAACTTGTGTTAGAACGCGTTATGCGTGGGCGTTTTGTTGAGTCAATTAGGGTTGTAGGTGACACCTGGCTTGCGTGTGTGATAGGGGTGTTTTGTCATGCGTGGGATTTTGTGGAGTGCAATGGTTGCACACAGATCACTATGTTGCTTCTAACTTGGGTTAGAAGGCGTTATGCGTGGGCGTTTTGTTGAGTCAATTAGGGTTGTAGGTGACACCTGGCTACGGTCTTGTGGTCAAAAGGTGTTGGTTTGAGGGATATTAGACCGCATACTTTTGTGGTGTAAAACAAGCGTGAGTTCGGTAACCTCCCCCTCTTTAGCGACCATTAGATGGGAAAGTGAGCGTGGGAGTGTAACAAAAACGTTGTTTTGTTATGCGTGGGCGTTTTGTTGATTCAATTAGGGTTGTAGGTGACACCTGTTAGTGTAACCTGCCTACGGTCTTGTGGTCAAAATGGTGACTGTGGTGGTGGTGGTTCCTAACAGAACAAAACCAAATGAGATCGTTTGTTTAGTCAAATACGTTTTTCTTTAATCATATTTGAAAATTTTTTCTCATGCGCTTACATGAGAGAGAAAACGGTTACCTTCTAAGTTTTCAAAAAATGTATGTGTTAAGGAGAAATGTGGAAAGTAGTTCAGTTTTAAAAAACTATTCGTTTTACAAGGGGTGTTTTGTCATGCGTATGAATTTGTAAAACTATATTTAGGCGGAGGAGGAGGAGGAAGGGAAGTTGTTTTTCTATGCGTGGGCGTTTTGTTGATTCAATTAGGGTTGTAGGTGACACCTGTTAGTGTAACCTGGTTACGGTCTTGTGGTCAAAAGGTGTTGGTTTGAGGGATATTAGACCGCATACTTTTGTGGTGTGAAACAAGCGTGAGTTCGGTAACCTCTCCCCTCTTTAGCGAGCATTAGATGGGAAAGTGAGCGTAGGAGTGTAAGAGGGATGGTGGTGGTGGCGGTGCTTGTGGTGGTGGTTCCTAACAGAATATACACATTTATACACAAAAACAAATGAGATCGTTTGTTTAGTCAAATACGTTTTTCTTTAATCATATTTGAAAATTTTTTCTCATGCGCTTATAGAAAGAGAAAACGGTTACCTTCTAAGTTTTCAAAAAATGTATTTGTTAAGGAGAAATGTGGAAAGTAGTTCAGTTTTAGAAAACTATTTGAGTTGAGCGAACCATCTAGAATCGTCGTGTGAACCGTCCGGTAATTCAAAGCTAAAGTAAAGTTGTGTTAACTTACGTTCCATCCGAATTCGATTTGTGCGAGATTATCAAATTGATAAAAATTAAAATACTTTACCAAGTGTAAAGTAAAGTTGTGTGAACTGTGAACTACCCAGATTTGTGTTGTGTAAACTTATCAAATTGATAAAACATAAAATACTTTACAGTAAAAGTAAAGTATAACAAAGTGAAAAGTACAAGTAACAATACAATACTTCCAAAAAAAAAAAGGAATAAATAAAAACAAAAAAAATGAATAAGTATTGTGGAAAGTGCAACATTACCCTATCGGGTAACATTTCGTGGGCTCATCATCTGCGAACGGAGCAACACAAGAAGAATGTTGTTGAACCAGTGGATTCAAGGATAAAAAAAATCAGTTCTGGATTTCAAGGAAGGATTGTTCACTACTTATATGAAAACACCAACAATGATGTAATTTATCCAACACAATTTATGGAGGAAGCAGGAGAAGCTTTTCTACCTCACTTGTATCCATTGTTGGAAAGTTATGCATCGGTGAAAATAAATTTTGAACTTTTTGGAGAGTACGGACTTTTGAAGGAAGAAAAGGAATGTATTGAAATAAAGTCATTTCAAAGTAAGATGACAATAATTAGTGCCTATTCGAACATTGAAAATGAATATAAGGAGCACATGGAAAAAATTTTGGCGAGGATGGAAGAATTCCAAGAAAGGGATAGTGGATGGACTTTGCTTCATCTCACTCGATTGGAGATGAATATTAATCAATATTCACCCTTAAGAGGATCATCTTATATAAAACTACCCTCTTGTTTAGAAGGAAAAAAAGCAATTATAAATATAAAAAACACAGATGATGAATATTGTTTTAAATGGAGCTTAATCGCAGCATTAAGTAAACTAAATAAGAATGCGAACAGATGCACAAGCTATAAAGTGAATATAAATGATGAAGTAATTCAAGTCAATGGGATCACACTAAATTTCACTGGATTGCAATTTCCACTAAAGCCTGCGGATATATCGAAATTTATGGAAATAAATAAGGACATAAATATTACACTTTTTGGATTCGACGATGGAGTTATATTCGGGCCCATATTTTACTCTCCTGAAGTGAGGAGAAATCATATAAATATGTTGATACTGGAGGAAGGATGTAAAGCACACTATACTTGGATAAAAAATCTCTCAAAGTAAGTTGTTTTATCATTTTATCATTATTATATCTTTTACCTGTTTTTGTTTTTAAATTTCATAATATTTATTTGCTTTCATACTTAAAAAAAAATTTTTTTTTTCTTGTGTTTATCTTTTTTTAGTTTGGTTTCCTCTCAAGTTTCGAGAGACAAATCAAAAAAATGGTTCTGTCAAATTTGCTTAAATTACTCATTGAGTGAAGATGCTGCCAACCGGCATTCAGAAGTCTGTGGGAAAAAAGTCTCGCGTTTACCCAACATGAAGGATGCCACTTTACGGTATACAAATGTTCAAAAGGAAGTGATGGTCCCATTCACAGTTTACGCTGACTTTGAATGCATCCTTCAACCAATTAATAAAAACGAAACATTAAATTTAAATATTATAAATATACATAGACCTGTTTCATATGCATACTATATAAAGTGTGCACATGATAACAGTTTAGATAAGTTTGTCTTAGAAACTGTATTTAACTCGGGAATGAATTTCCTGTTATCACTAATAGAAAATTTAAGTTTTATATATGAAAACTATATTTCAAAATCTGTTTCTTTAATAATGTCAGATGTTGAAGAAGATGATTTCCAAAAATCTAATAATTGTCATATATGCAACACTCCTCTTTTATTAGACAGAGTTAGGGATCACTGTCACTTCACAGGAAAATTTAGGGGGGCAGCACATAATGAGTGTAATTTAAAATATACAGTTCCAAAATTTATTCCTGTTTTCTTCCACAATTTCACCAGGTATGATTGCCATCTATTTATTAAAGATTTGGCAGTCATACCTGGTGAAATAAAGGTAATTCCATTAAATAAGGAACAATATATATCAATTTCAAAAATTATAACTTTAAGTAATGGTGATAACTTTGAAATCCGTTTTCTAGACTCGTTTCGATTTATGCCTTCTGCTTTAGATACATTAGCTTCAAATCTAGATAGTGAACAAATGTGTATAACAAGATCATTTTTCCCTAATGAAAATCATTTCAACTTAATGCGACGAAAGGGTGTATTTCCATATGAATATTTAGATTCAGTTGAGAAATTAAAAGAAAGTAAATTACCTCCTAGAGAAGCTTTCTATAGTTCCTTAACCGAAAATGAATGTTCAGTTGAAAATTATACTCACGCACAAAAGGTATGGAATGAGTTTTCTTGTAATAATCTTAAAGATTATTTAGAATTATATTTAAAAACAGATGTTTTATTAATGTCTGATGTCTTTGAAAACTTTCGAAGACTTTGTAGTAAAATTTATTCACTTGATCCAGCACATTTTTTCACTACACCAGGATTATCATGGGAAGCTATGTTAAAATGTACTAAAATTGAATTAGATTTATTAACTGATATAGATCAGTATAAATTTATTCAAAGTGGTATTCGTGGTGGCTTAGTTCAATGTACATGTAGATATGCTAAATCAAATAATAAATATGTTGAGAATTTTGATAGTACTCAAAAATCATCATATTTGATTTATTTGGATGCAAATAATTTATATGGTTGGGCTATGTCACAATCTTTACCATATGGAGGTTTTGAATGGATTTCAAGGGGGGAACTTGATAGTATTAACATTGCTGAGATTGCAGATGATAGTTAATATGGATACATTTTTGAGGTAGATTTAAAATATCCTTTAAAATTGCACGATAAACATAATGACCTTCCATTTTGATGTAATAATCAGTTACCAACAAAGTCAGACAAAATAAAAAAATTAATTGCTGATTTAAGGGATAAAGAAAAATATATAATTCATTATAAAAATCTTCAACAGTGTATAGAAAATGGATTAATTCTAACAAAAATTCATAGAGGTCTTCGCTTCTTTCAGAAACCTTGGCTAAAAACATATATTGATTTGAATACATTCCATAGAACTAATGCAAAAAATACATTTGAAAAAGATTTTTTTAAACTTTTAAATAATGCTGTCTACGGTAAAACGATGGAAAATGTAGATAAGCGCGTTAATATTAAATTAATTACTGAATGGGAAAGTGCTTCACCATCCGATTCTTCTGGTCCAAAAAGGCATTGCGGTAGATCTCTTATTTCAAAGTCAAACTTCCATAGTGTCAAACAGTTTTCAGAAAACTTCTTTGCCTTTCAAATGAAAAGATTAAATGTGTTGTACAACAAACCTTTATATTAAGGTTTTGCTGTATTAGATTTATCGAAATGGAAAATGTATGATTTTCATTATAATTATATCAAACCTAAATACAATGAAAATGTTCAATTAAATTATATGGATACAGATTCTTTTATATATACCATTAACACTGAAGATTTTTATAAAGATATTCAGAATGATGTTGAGATGAAGTTTGATACATCAGATTATTCTGATGAATTACTTAATCTCTATAATTTTCCTAAAGCTAATAAAAAAAGGTTGGGTTTTTTTAAAGATGAACTCAATGGAAGACCTATGACTGAATTTGTTGGTTTGAGATCAAAAATGTATGCCTTTAAAACATCTAATAGTAATGACAGCTCTGAAAAAACAGTGAAAAAATCAAAGGGTGTTAAAAGAAGTGCAATAGATCAACTAACTTTTAATAGTTTTAAAAAATGTTTGTTTTCGGAAGAGGAAGTGGTAGGCTCTATGTCAATGATTAGATCTAAAAATCATCTTTTATCAACAATTAAATGTAAAAAAGTAGTTCTCAGTCATAAAGACACAAAGGTTCTTATACAAGACAATAAAATTAATACACTACAATATGGCCATTATAAAATAGATGAAAAAAGATTAGAAAATAAACTTAATGAAATGGATTCAAATATTTATGTTTATGAACAAAGAATAAAAGAAATAGAGAATTGTTCTAATAGAAATAATTATCAAGAGAATGAAATAGAAAAATTTAAGAAAAATATATATGAATGTGAATTTGAAATGTTTTATACAGAACTAGAATTAAATTTATTAGATTGTAAAAAAAATGAATAAATGTACTCTATAATTGTAAATAAGACAGAACAAACAACGCTTTTTTATTTAAAGGGTAAAATGTAAGGTAATGTATAAACTAAATATTACAATTCACAATATTATTATTATTATAAAATTTTTATTTAACAGAACAAACATCGCTTTTACTTACAGGGTAATGTTAAAATTTATGAGAATTAACAGAACATGAAAATTTGAATTTAACAGAAGAATTACAATATTTTCTTTGAATTACATTCAAATTGTTTACTTTCTTCTATATTTAGTGGTATAGTTTGTTTATAGTTATCTATACCACCCTGTAATCTATATACTTTATTGTCATCATTACTTAAAGGAATTGATTTAATGTATTTATCATTATCTTCATCTAAATTAAACGGTATAGTTTGAACATAGTTATCTATACCACCCTCAACAAGATTAGTTTCATCCTCACTAGATGATCTTGGAATACATGGTTCCGGATTTTCATCATCATAAAGGATTGTATCATGGTCATCATCATCATCATCGTCATCACCATACAAATTATGAGAAATTTGCCATCCTCTTTTTTATTAATGTTTTGGAGATCTGAAAATATAAATATTTTACTATATATATATATACAAATATTATTTTATATGTATTTAACCAACCTTTTTGAGCTCCATCCGAAATATTATTTTCAACTTTTTTATTTATGTTTTGGAGTTCTGAAAATATATATATATATATATATTAGTATATAAAATTATATATATATATATATATATATTAAACTCACCTTTTTTTAATTTACTCGAATTATTATTTTCATCTTCTATTTTTATATTCTGTAAAAATAAACATATTTCCCTACTAAATCAGATTATTAGTTATTTTGAAATCGTTAATATCGTTAATTGATATTTTATCTGTACTAATCTGACTTTCTTTTTTATTTAAATATTCAAGCATCATTTGAGCTGCTAAATTTCTCTTTCTTAAATATATCCCATTAATTCTTTCTGCTTCCTCTATTTCAATTTCTTGGATTTGTGGACCATCACTAAGATAACCTGTTTCTTCTTCTTCTATCTCTTCTCTTTTACTCTCTTGTTTGGAGAGAAGATCAGCATCCTTTGATATTTTTTCATAGACAATCCTGTCTTTTCGTCTCTCTGCATTAATTACTGTTTGGGATAAAACTTCTGCAAATTCAAAACAATTTATTCTTAAAGTTGCTAAGGGGGTATTAGTATTGCGTTTAGATTTTTGATGGCGGTGGCGATTAGATAAATATTTTAAATTCATACGCTTAGATTTACTTAGACTTCGTCTAGAATGTGTTCTTCTATATATATTATTGTAATGACATTTAACTCCTACTGTAGCAGTTTTGTATTGGATGGTAAAGAATCTGTTTAGACCCCTTCTTCCCAAATCCATATGCCCTCCTATTCTCCTTTCATTTTCAACTAATTTTTGCTTAAAATTCTCAATTATACCTCTCTTTGTGAATTCGATTTGAGAGTTGTGTATGTTTTCAGTGCTTTTTAATTTATGAGTAGTGTTCCTTTTTATTGGAACCCGACTTACACTTTCAAATTCTGTATCACTATCACTGATCCCCAACACTAATTCTTGTGACGTATTACTAAATGTTGGTGCTCGACTTACGTTTTCAAATTCTCTCTCACTATCATTTATACCCATATCAATTTTTTCTGATTTTTCTTCTCCTATGTTCTTATTTTCTATGTGATCAACACTTTCATTTTCGCTATTAAAATCAAAAAGATTGGTTGGGGTTGTAGTTGTTGATGTTTTTGTTGTATCTTCTTCCAGAAGTTCTTTTTTTAATGTAGTTGCTGCTGTTGTAGTTGTTGTTTCTTCCTCCTCCTCCTCCTCCAGAATTCCCCTTCTCATTGTAGGTGTAGTTGCACTTGTTATACCCGTTACTCGTAGAGTAAAAGGGTATACTAGATTCGTCGGAAAGTATGTAACAGGCAGAAGGAAGCGTTTCCGACCCCACAAAGTATATATATTCTTGATCAGGATCACTAGCCGAGTCGATCTAGCCATGTCCGTCTGTCCGTCTGTCCGTCTGTCCGTCTGTCTGTCCGTCCGGATGAACGCTGAGATCTCGGAAACTATGGGAGCTAGGCTATTGAGATTTGGCGTAAAGATTCCTAAGCTTCTTACGCAGCGCAAGTTTGTTTCGGCACAGTGCCACGCCCACTCTAACGCCCACAAACCGCCCAAAACTGTGGCTCCTACAGTTTTGATGCTAGAATAAAAATTTTAACTGAAGTGTATTGTTCTCATCAATACCTATCGATTGACCCAAAAAAAAGTTTGCCACGCCCACTTTAACGCCCACAAACCGCGAAAACCTGTGACGCCCACAATTTTCATGCTAGATAAAAAATTTTAACTGAAATGTATTGGTCTCGTCGATACCTATCGATTGATCCAAAAAAAAATTGCCACGCCCACTCTAACGCCCATAACGCTTAAATCTGTATACCGCCGGTAGGTGGCGCATTTTAATCTCGCTTTGCTGCTTGCATATCTCCATATAGCTGAGTAACGGGTATCTGATAGTCGAGGTACTCGACTATAGCGTTCTTCCTTGTTGTAGTTGAGGTAGATGTAGTTGTAGTAGATGTTGATGTAGATATTTCTTCTTCTTCAACTGTACTTGCACTTGTACTTGTTGTTAAGTCTTTTTTATTAATGCTACCATTAATAGCATTAAATATTTTAGTATCGAGTTCACTTCTTAAGTTTGGTTTCTCACTTTCATCACTTGTCTTGTTTATGAGATCCATAAAAATATGACTGTCCTCTAGGATCTCAAATTTTAAGTCAATTTTAATGATTTTTTTTAGTTTTGGAACATTGATAAATAACCCAATCGAATTATTGGAAGTCGATGGGTTTTCAATTAAAGTCATTTCATTGGGGAGTGGTACCATTTTCACCATCGGATTAAAGAGGGAAAGTATCACAAAAAATATTATAAAAACCGTCATTTTAATTTTGATTTTGTTTTTTTTGACAATCGAACAAACGAACTATCGAATGAATAAGCAAACGATCCGAAATTGAGTTGCGTGAACGAATAGATGGAAACTGAACACTTTTTGAAATTCTTCCGCCCTTATACCCTCCAGATTTGTATATATAAATATGTAACGTTCTGTTTAAATTCTTATCTGTACATGCTTTTCTTCACACTTTATAAATAGGAATTGCGTGATTGTGAAGAAACATAATTTATTTCACGCATTGACGTCAATGTCTACATTTTTATTGTTGTTTATAGAATTTCGTTTTTATGAATCCAACTATCTTCTGATTTTGAAAGGCCTACCCAACGCACAAGCACATAATCAAGTTCCACCCAAAATTCTTATCTGTATATACTCTTTTAGTCTAACCAACGCACAAGCTCATAATCAAGTTCCGTTCCGTTTATAAATAGGAATTGCGTGCTTGTGAAGAGGAAACATAATTTATTTTCACGCATTGACGTCAATGCCTACATTTTAATTGTTCTATGCTTCCACTTGTTGTTTATAGAATTTCGTTTTTATGAATCCAACTATCTTCTGATTTTGAAAAGCCTAGCCAACGCACAAGCACATAATCACCTTTTTGTTTCACAATCTTTTCAACAAGATAAGTATTAGGGAATTTTGTTTTTTTAATTTCTTGTTTATAGAAACCGCCTTGTACTGGATCACCCTTCAAGTCCTCAAGTAAATATGTGGTGGGGGATGTATTTTGTACTTTCCGAATTCGAAAAATTTCCGTTGTCCAGTTTGGGGTATAGCCTTTTTCAAAGACATGTTTATATTTACTTATTCGTACATGATCCCCCTCTTTAAAGTCCCCATTTGTAAATATTTTTAGATGATTGTATGATCTCATCAAAATCTGTTTTTCATTTTTAGCATTGACGTCAATAGGCTTCATTTTAATCGTTCTATGCTTCCTGTTATTATAATTATTAATCAACTCTTTGTATATTTGAAGCCAAGTATATTTTCCATTAAAACTAAACTCACGCCACATAAGTTCTTTTATTGTTCTATTAAAACGTTCCACAATAGATGCTTTAAGAGTACTAAATGTTGAGTAATGATTAATTTCATATCTTTTCATCAATTCTCTAAATTGTTTATTATAGAATTCATTTCCATTATCTGTTTGTAAATTCTTTGGTACTCCACGACCAGATTTCATTATTTTTTCCATTGCTTTTGTAACTTCATCTGCATTTTTTGATTTTATTGCTTCACCCCATCCATATTTAGAAAATGTATCTATTACTGTTAACAAATACCTATACCCCTTATTTGATGATGCATATGCCCCCATTTCAACTAAATCAGCCTGCCATAAATCATTAATACCCTTTACTATAACTCTACGTCTTGGGAAATTCTTGAATGATGGGCGATGTAACTCATTTACAATATCTCGTTTACTCATAGCTTTATTTTATCTGGTATAAATGGTTTCTTCTCTAAAGATTCAGTTTCACCTTTTAAAACTGAGGTTGGTGCAATTATATAATTGAAAATGTTACTTTCTATTTCATTTATATCCTCCACTACCTTATTAAAAGTTTTCATGAGAAATTCCAATTTTTTAGAAATTTCACTCACTTTTCCCTCAATATTATTGATTCGAGGTCTTAATCTAAAGATTTGTTGTTTCTGCGGTTGCTTAGAAATTTCATTAGATGTATTCTGTACTACTTTACTTATTTCATCATCAATATAAATCTTTGTTGCAATATCATTTTCATGAATGGGGGGTAGGGAATTTTTAAATCGTTTCCTCTGAACATTTAAATGTCCATCATAATCATTAAGTATACTTTGAAATTTTTCTAGACCTTTTGTTATATCTCTTGAGTACTCTTTCTCATTTAAAAAACAACCAAACTTATCAACTGACATTTTAATTATAAAATAAATAATGAAAGAGTGGTATATTTATGTATGATCCACATTAATTGTTAAAACTTCTTCTTCGTTTACACGATGTGCAAATGGACTTTTCCGAAGTATTATTCCATCTATTTGTGTCTGATCAGAACGAATGGTTGGTGGAGGTTTTTTTAAATGTTGGTTTATGAATTTGTTAAAATTTTCCAATTTATCAACAAACTCTTTTATTGAATTATGTATATACTCCATTTGAGTTATCATTTTTATTACTTTACTTTCCAGCTCTGATACTCTTTTATTTCGTAGTTGAAATGATTTAGTTATAGTTTCCATTTGATGTGATTTCGCTTCATTAATTTTATCATCAACATACAATTTAATAGAAAAATCATTCCCGTTTATTGGTTTTGAAGAGTTTTTAATTCTTTTTTTCTGAACATTTATGTGACCATCAGTGTCTATATATATACCTGTAAGACTCTCAACTTCCCTTTTGAAAAGCAAGGAAAAATCTCTATCATTTGAAAAGTAACCAAACTTGTCAATAGACATTTTACTATTAAACAAAATGAAAAATGTTTTCTATTTTATTAATATATTATTTTTGCTTCCCGCAATTCTTCTATTATTGAAAGAATTTCATTAGTATGGTTATTATTACCAGCAGCTCTCGATGCCATTAAGAGTTGCAATCTTTCAACAAGTTCATTAACATTATCCCAATATACATAGTTTGGTGGTATTTTTTGTAGTCTCATATACCCAGAACCAGTATGTTCTTCATTTACTGAAGATGATATTAATGGTTTAATAATTGAAGAATATTTTTTAGAACGATTCCCCTTTACTTGACCATCTGGTTGATAGTTTCTTTTGTGAGCACTTGTTTCAATTAAAATGTTTTTATATGATTCTAAATCGTTCTTAGTATAATCCTTAGGACTATTATGAAAAATTAAAGAGTATAGACCTGGTGATAGAGTCCATAAATTTCCACTTCCTAATTCCATCAAATTTTTTTTAATTTTAAGTGTTGTATTACCCAACATTAAAATATTATTTTCTTCTCTTGGTCCATAACTATTGTCTAAAATCTTTTCTTGCTTTAACTGATTAATGTTGAGATTGTACTTCACCCCGGTTTCTTCATATACACTTTCATTTAAATCATCTGTGTGAGGTTGTTGTGAAACATCGGATTCATCTATAAGAGACTGTTGTGAAACATCAGATTCATCTATAAGAGACTGTCGTGAAAAAGCATCAACATAAGCATCACTCTCACTATCACTTTCGATTACTCTCTCGTGTTCCCTTTTTTCTTTTTTACTTTTAGGTACTCTTATATTCTCTTTCTTGAACTTAGTCTTAATATCATGTGTATCATTAATATATTCCTTTTTATTCAATTTTTTATTTTCAGTGAGTAATTCATGTAAAGGTTCTGTAATAGGTTTAAAAGTTTCCTCCAAATTTGATACGTTCTCATTTTTTATTTGTTTCAATTCATTAAATTTTCTTTTTAATGAATTTCTACTTTTCGTCAACTGTTCTAAAAGTTTACGCTTCATTGTTGTCGTTTTCTCTGATACTCATGTGCTACTGGGAAAAATGTACTATAATTTAAATGTTTATAACAAAGAGTTTGAGTTTGAGTTTTATAAAACTTTTTTTTTATTTTTTTTATTTTTATTTATCAAAATAGATACATTAATAATATTAAAAATGAAAACATTTTAAGCTTTATTTAATTTTAAATAGAGATTGTTATCCTTCTTTTTAATAATACAAAAAAGATTATCTTTTATATAATCAATTGTTGAATCGTCTAAAGTTGAGTATCGTTCCGGCAAGTACAGCATATACTCTTCAAGTTCAAGAGTGAGGGTCATCCCAAAGCTGGTTTTCTTACGTTGAGCACGTCGAATAGGTTAGCACACCTCCGATTCCATCTTCATTCCCGGATTGACCATTTGTAGTTGTTTCTTCTTGTAGTTGTTTTCGTTGTTTTTGTTGCTTTTACCTGTTTTTGTTGTTGATTTTAGTTGTTATTTTAGCAGTTGTAGCTGTTTTTTGTTGTTTAATTTACCTGTTTTTAGCAGTTGTAGCTATTTTTGTTGTTAATTTTAGTTGTTTTTAGCAGTTGTAGCTGTTTTTGTTGTTAATTTTAGTTGTTTTTTAGCGGATGTAGCTGTTTTGTTGTTGTTTTCAGCTGTTTTTAGCAGTTGTATCTGTTTTAATTGTTGTTGTTGTCTTACTGTTTTAACTGTTTTTTATGTTATTCTTATTGTTGTTGATTTTGATGATTGCAAGATTTTTTAGGTTGAAACTTTAGGCTGAGAACGTTTTAGCTTGAAACTTTAAGGTTGAGACTGTTTGCAGGTGGTTTTTAAATGTGTGTTAGAATAACTTTTGATCGAGTTTTTATACCTTGAGGTAAACTAACCCTCCCTGTTCTCTCTCATTCTTGATTTAGCATCGACCCATCATAGCAGTGAATAGCATGTAAATAGGGTGGGTTTCAAGAATCATAGAGAAATTACTTGATCATAGTGTAAAAGTTAGGGTGGGATAGAGAGAGTAAGAATTGGAGGGACAGGTGTCCACAGTTGGTACTATTAAAGTCTTGTTTTCTCTCATAGTTATAGTTAATGTTATTCCCCAAGTATTTCACAATTTCTTTTGGGGGTTGTAAATTTCCAAAACTATCAAAGTAATGTATACTTTTTTTATTTTTGTTATAAGCTACCCAATGTGTACCATTTGATGAACTATCATCTAGGTTTATAATTCCTGACTCTTCTCTCCAAGGAGATTTGGGGAGTGAGTCTCTCATAAACACACCTCGGAAATGTGGAATGTACTTTTGAGCAAAATTCAAAATTTCGAAATTTGAAAGAGGTTTTTTAGGTAGCTTAGTAATTAGTTTTTTGGATTTCCTCTAAATGGATTAAGATATAATCCATAACCTTTTCTATAAGGTTTAAGAAACATACCTTCACCCACCTTTATACTTTCCATTTTCTTATTATGTTGCTTACTCTCTTCTAATTGTTTTTTCCCCATATTTGCATTATTAATAGTTTTAGCAATAGCTGCACTACCAGAGGCGAGACTACCTAATGCACTTAGTGCAGTCAAAATGGGTACAATAGGTAAAAAACCACCAATTTTCGGTACATTAATAATACGAGGAATCTTAATTTTTTTTTTATTTCTGCCAATTGATTTATTGACTGCTTTACGTGCAACCTTAATCGCACTCATTAGATCTAGTGGCTTCTGAGTTTTCAATGCCCGCATTCCTGTTTGGATAACATTTGAAAAACTCTTTACCTTTGATTTCCTTTTCTTACACTTTCTCTTTGTTCCCTTTTTCACACCCATTCCGAATTTCTTTTTTGTTTTCATAATATTTGTAATCAAGTATGCTGCTGTTTTCTCTGCAATACTACTATCTTTTGAACCAACACGTTCCCACGCTTTATTTATTAGTACTGCGTCAGCCCTATGTCGATCAGCTAGATCCTTATATTGTGAATATGCAATATCATGTACTCTACAAGCTTCATCCAATTGATTTATCCCACGATCACCGCGCTCCAACCTTTGTTTTAGCTTTGTTCCAGGTCCACAAAAATTATAACCAGGAATATGTACTTCAAATGGAAGTGTGTTAATTATTTTGTTGATAATACCACTACCTCGTTTCAAGTTTGAACTCTGACTGCAACAATTATAAAAACTTTTACCCATTTTATATAATGTTTAATCAAGGAGCATTTCTCATCGAATGAAGTACATTACACACGTGAATATGCGTTTAATACGTCAAAAACAAGAAATCTGTGTTAGAAATATCGAGGGTGGTGATCATTCATTAACAAATTCAGTTCCACGACATAGTTCTTTATTACCCAATACAATAAGAGCATTGGTTGTCGGTCCCTCAAACTGTGGAAAAACAAATGTTATGCTCAGCCTTATTGAAAGTCCAAACGGGCTAAAATTTGAGAATATATATGTATTCTCAAAGAGTTTATATCAACCAAAGTATGAGTATTTAGAGAAACTAATTAAACCGATAAAGGGAATGGGATATTATACGTTCTCACAAAATGATGAAGTTTTACCACCCGCTAAGGCTAAAGAAAACTCTATTATGATTTTTGATGATGTTGCTTGTGAAAAACAAAACAACATTCGTTCATATTTCTGTATGGGGCGTCATAAAAATATAGATTCTTTTTACCTATGCCAAACATATACTCATATTCCAAAACATCTAATACGTGATAACGCGAATATGATTATAATGTTTAAACAAGATGATTTAAATATGCGTCATATATATCGTGATCATGTAAATACTGATATGTCCTATGATTCATTTATGAAAATTTGTCAAAAGTGTTGGAGTGATAAATACGGATTCCTCATAATAAGTAAAGATAACGATATGGAAAAGGGAAGATACAGGAAGGGTTTTAATGAATTTATAATTATTTGAGAATATAAGTTTCATTCTGTAAGCTATATTTTCACAGTACATTATTAGACCCCAAAATGAGTAGATCATTCACTCTTACAATAAATGGTAATGAACCCATTACAAACATTTCTTATTTCCCACCCATTGAACTGACAAATGGTGAATATGAGTGTGCACTCATTGACTTTCATATGTACAACTCTATACCCAATGTTGATATAAATAATAATCTATTTCATATTGGTGATAAAGTAATTCAACTTCCAATCGGGTCATATGAACTCAATGATATTTATGATTTTCTAAAAAATAAACTAAAAGATTATGATCTTGAGAAAACATTTCAAATGGAGAGTAATAATAACACACTTCAAGTTCATATTACAACTACCAAGGAACCTATTTATTTTAATAGAAACAACTCCATTGGACAATTGCTTGGTTTCAATAAAAAAATAATTTATCCCGACTTGAAAAAAACATATATATCTGATCAACCTGTCAACATTTTAAAAATAAACACAATACGCTTAGTATGTAATATTATAAGCGGGTCATATATTGATAGTAGACAAGATCATTCATTATACGAATTTGGAATTAATGTTCCACCAGGCTATAAAATGAATATCACACCACACAATCTTATTTACTTACCAGTCAACACTAGAGAAATAAGTACACTCTCTATTCACATAACTGATCAGAACGGTGAATTAATAAATTTACGCGGTGAAAACTATACAATTCGTTTACACTTAAGATTAATACAATGATTATATACAATAAAAGAGGTGATACCTACCATCATCAGCACACTTTAAAACATAAAGTTATAGGAAGAGGATCGAAACCAAAAAGACACACACTTACATTAAAAATAAGTTAATTCTTAAATCATTGGGCTTCAAAGTGCGAGTTTAACTAAAGTCATGGGGTTGAATGAAATATTGACAGTACGGGAAAAACCTTTCTCTGATGAAAGTATATCAAAGAAGGAATATCACAGCTATCAACCCTATCAACAATCATTTAAACCAAATGATGAGATAAGAATTACAATCCAAAATCAAGATTTATATGTACTCCCCCATGAGAGTCTTCTAAATTTTCAAGGAGATATTACCCTAATTAAGGAAGGGGGAGCGGTAGAAACTCAAAATGTTATTGCGAAAATGAGAAATAATTGTATGGCATACTTTTTAGATGAAATACGCTATGAAATCAATGGTGTTGAAATAGATAGAACAAGATTTAGTGGTATTACTTCTACAATAAAAAACTTTGTTTCTTTAAATCAATTTGAAAGCAAGAGACTTTACAATTCTGGATGGAGTGGAGGACCAGTTTTCAATTTAACCCCCCACTTCCACTTTTCAATACCCCTTAAAAACCTACTTGGATTTGCTGAAGATTTCAAAAAAGTATTATTAAATTGTAAACATGAACTAGTACTATTAATATCAAAAAATTTTAATGATGTACTTGAGCAAGATAAATTTGAGAATGCACAATTAGTCGGAAAATATCATCTCAATATGACTAATATTACATGGAAAATTCCTCATATAACACCCAGCGATTCAACGAAAATTAAAATGTATGATATTATAAAAAGTGGAACCAATCTACCGATTGCATTCCGTAGTTGGGACACATACATTAATCCTAAACTAAGTAATGGAACAAATCATGTTTGGAATGTTAAATTAGCTGCTAACCGAGAACGTCCACGATTTGCTTTAATTGGATTTAAAGATAACCACTATCTGATTACAAACAATTTAAGAAATCTAAAGGTCTACTTAAACTCTGAAACTTATCCCTACGATGACTTAAACTTGGACTTTGATAAAGATCGATTTGCTCACCTGTATGATATGTACTGCAAGTTTCAATCTAGCTACTATAACCGAAGTGAATCTCCTTTACTATCACCTACAGACTTTAAAACTAAAGCTCCTATTATCGTAATTGACTTATCATATCAAAATGAAATGGTTAAATCGGGACCCATTGATGTTAGGATTTCAATTGAACTTACCAAGCCTGCTATCGAAAATGTTCAAGTATATTGCGTGCTCATACATGATCGTTTAGTTGAATATAACCCGTTGAATGGTCTAGTTCAGCGGATTGTCTAACAATTAATCAATCAATCATGAGTGAAGATATTGTTGCAATTGATGTTCAAGGATTTCTTGGGAACAACAATAAATTTATTCTAAAGGAAATTGGTGTGGTATTCAAAAACGAGACAATCTTGAACTCTAATTTTATCATACACTCTCCACATGATTTTATTGAATTGAATAAGAAATGTAGAAAAACAGCTACTTGGCTAACAAAAAAACATCACAAAATTTATTGGAATGATGGAGTATACTTTTTCAAAGAAACACAAATGTATTTAAGAGAAATAATTAGAAAACAGGAAATAATTTGTAAGGGATATCAAAAAAGGTTATTCCTACAAAAATTTTTAAAAATTGATAATGTAATTAACATTGATGAAATTGGTTGTCCCTCTCTAAAAATAATGGATGGAAAGCACTTTCCGTATTGTTCATTACATGCTCGGGATGGTGTCTGCTCTCTGAACAATGCTCATAAAATCTTAAACTTTTACACAAACGAAAACTCCTAAACACCTTTTAAACAATTCATTCACATTTTGAGAGTCGGGAAAATAAGTTTACGAAATGACTGATTCTAATAACAATCTTAATATACCGACTTATTCATCTTTAAGAAATAAAATTAATTTTTTTATTAATACATTTGGAAATATGATTTCAAAAGAGGACTGGAGACAAGGAACATGTTCATGGGTACTGACGTAAAGGAGTTTATAAAAACAACATTTGGAGAACATTTAAATTTATGTACATTTTCTAATGATAATATAGAAACTTGTGCTTGTTTTCATATTGTAATTCAACAATATAGAGTTAGAAAATTAATTTCATCATATATTGAAATTTTTAAATAAAGAGAAAACCAAAAAAAAATTTTCTATTGTTTTGAATTTGTTTTCGAGGGTGGGTCTATCTTCAGCTGTTGCATTTTTTAACATCTGTTTTCTAAGTATAATACAACGAGTTATCTCTACCAAACTTTAGTTTAAGATAAACATTCAGACTATTACGTTGAAAGAAAAAATGATTTCCTCAAAAATTGAAGAGTTCTTAAGGGAGCATGGAAGTGAGATCTTCAAGGAACATGCTACGAAATTGAAATCATTTCATACATTTTTTAAAGATGTAGAAGCCACCCCACTAATTCATTCAAAGTATGGAGAACACCTATCATCCTGTGCATGGGCATATGATGATTGTAAAGTTGGACCTGACACTTGCAGGTGTATGCATGTTGAAAAGAGAGAAGAAGACGCCTTAAAATTGATGGAAAGATACATTCATTTATTTGAAAGACTCAATGTAAACTAATTTAAGACGAATATATAGAAATAAAAACGTATTTGACTAAACAAACGATCTCATTTGTTTTTGTGTATAAATGTGTATATTCTGTTAGGAACCACCACCACAAGCACCGCCACCACCACCATCCCTCTTATACTCCTACGCTCACTTTCCCATCTAATGCTCGCTAAAGAGGGGAGAGGTTACCGAACTCACGCTTGTTTCACACCACAAAAGTATGCGGTCTAATATCCCTCAAACCAACACCTTTTGACCACAAGACCGTAACCAGGTTACACTAACAGGTGTCACCTACAACCCTAATTGAATCAACAAAACGCCCACGCATAGAAAAACAACTTCCCTTCCTCCTCCTCCTCCGCCTAAATATAGTTTTACAAATTCATACGCATGACAAAACACCCCTTGTAAAACGAATAGTTTTTTAAAACTGAACTACTTTCCACATTTCTCCTTAACACATACATTTTTTGAAAACTTAGAAGGTAACCGTTTTCTCTCTCATGTAAGCGCATGAGAAAAAATTTTCAAATATGATTAAAGAAAAACGTATTTGACTAAACAAACGATCTCATTTGGTTTTGTTCTGTTAGGAACCACCACCACCACAGTCACCATTTTGACCACAAGACCGTAGGCAGGTTACACTAACAGGTGTCACCTACAACCCTAATTGAATCAACAAAACGCCCACGCATAACAAAACAACGTTTTTGTTACACTCCCACGCTCACTTTCCCATCTAATGCTCGCTAAAGAGGGGGAGGTTACCGAACTCACGCTTATTTCACACCACAAAAGTATGCGGTCTAATATCCCTCAAACCAACACCTTTTGACCACAAGACCGTAGCCAGGTGTCACCTACAACCCTAATTGACTCAACAAAACGCCCACGCATAACGCCTTCTAACCCAAGTTAGAAGCAACATAGTGATCTGTGTGCAACCATTGCACTCCACAAAATCCCACGCATGACAAAACACCCCTATCACACACGCAAGCCAGGTGTCACCTACAACCCTAATTGACTCAACAAAACGCCCACGCATAACGCGTTCTAACACAAGTTAGAAGCAACATAGTGACCTGTGTGCAACCATTGCACTCCACAAAATTCCACGCATGACAAAACACCCCTATCACACACGCACCTTTAGCTTGAGAAAAAGACAAGACAAAACAAGACATATCAAAACACCACTCTCTCACACTCCTACACACCACTTTCTAACCTCATTAAGTGACCTGTGTGCAACCATGCTCATCTAACTAGGGTCAGCAACACCCCCCTTTTTGAATTAATTATGCTAAGTAGGTCATTAGAACACCTGTGTGCAACCATGCGTGACTAATTAGGGTCAGTGTGCAACCATGCGTGACTAATTAGGGTCACCCCCACCTCCTTTTTTGACATGATTTATTACCTAGTGAGCCAGCTCCCGTATTAACTACCTACTGCGCACGTTTCCGACGTCAATTCAGGATTAGTTTTGTAGATTCGTAGTTTTGAGATCATGTCCGCCTCGATTCATGAACATAGTTTTTGTGTTTAGAAGGTATTGAAAATGCTGACCAATTATCTCCCCTTTAAATTGATCAGTAAATTGGTCAATTTCCTCATGAAATTTCATTTTGTATAAAATGATCATTTTAAAATGATGTATAACAATTATTTTATTGTTTTGGAGCTACTTTTAAAAATTGTCAAAATAATGTATGCATTGTTAAGAGCACAAGTCCCGCCCTTAAGGTGGGTTTCACGATAGGGAAACCGGTTTTCCTTAAAACTGTTTAATGACGGACAGTCCATTTCCTCGATATTAATGAGCTGAGGACTCCCAAATAACGTCTGTAGAAATCTTCTGTTTTTCACACCTTTACAAATAATTTGTTTTCCGCTTGCAATTGTCCTTAGATACTTTCGAGTTTGTGGAAAACTATTTTCTCCATCGTTCCAAAAAATGTTGTGATGTGTATTGGTTAACCAAAGTGCAGTCTTTCGAGATTTTGTATTTAGCAAAGTAAAATCATATGGAGGTTCTTTTAAAAAACTATTATTCAGTTTAAGATCTCTTTTAAATACAATTCCAATTTCCTATAGAATAAAATTATTATTATTATTATTAAGAAAGAAACCTTGAACATCAGTCGAAACAGTATCTTTCAACATTTTTCTAATGTTAAACAACTCGTTGTACTAGTCCGTTTAATGGGTTATATTCAACTAAACGGTCATGCAGGAGGAGACAGTAAGCTTGGGTATTTTCATGACTTGGTGTCTTCAGTTCTATTGAAATTCTCACAGTTTTCACTGATTCGTTTTGATATGAAAGATCAACCACAATAATGGGGGTCTTCAATTTTAATTTATTTGGGGTCGAAAATGGTTGTGATTCACGATCATAGTAACTAGATTGAAATCTTCTATAGATTTCATATAGGTGAGCATACTGATTCTTAGTAAAGTCAAAATTCAGATTATCGTATGGATATGACTCAGAATTCAAGTGAACTTTCAAGTTTGATAAGTTATTTGTGATAAGTTCTCCAAGTTGTAAATCCAATTATGACAAATCTTGGTTTTTTGCGGCTAGCCGACAATTTCACATTCCAGCTGCGTTGACTCTCATACCCCATTTTGGGGCTAGCATATGAATACCAACTCCGGAATGCAATTGGTAGGCTTACACCACTTTTAATAATATCGTACATCTTAAATTTTGCAAAATCGCTCGGAGTCACATTGGGAATTTTCCAAGTTATATTCGTAATTTTCATCTTAAAAGTTTGTTCATTTCTGATTTGTTCAAACACATCCCCAAGGTTCTTAGTAAGCATCAACACTAGTTCATGTTTACATTTTAACAAAACTTTTTTATAGTCCTCAACAAATCTCAACAAATAATTTAATGGTACAGAAAAGTTGAAGTGGGGTCCCGTAGAAATATCGCCTCCACTGCTCCATCCAGAATTCAATAGATTTTGACTTTGAAGATTATCCAGAGATATAAAATATTTTTAGGGTAGTAGTCATATTGACATGGACTTGACAAGTTGGGCACGTTGTATTTAGTTGTTACCCTTCATTTGTATTTGTAGTTTTAATTACAGTCAGAAACAAATTTTGTAGGATCATTTATTATTTTTTTTTATTTATTTTAGTATTGTAAACATATTTTATTAAATTCATAATTTTATATATATTATATATATTTGTATATAATTTATTTTCAGACTCCACCCTCTGTAAAAAATATATATGGGTTATTAACCTTCGTTCCAAACGCATATTTTCGCTTGGTTCCCATAGATAGATGTAAAATAATTCTCACAATTTAATGTTTCTCAGATGTTGGGCTATTTTAAAGCGTTCATTTGCTCCATCCCATATTATCATTATAACATATTTCGAAGGCATAATTACCTAACATAGGAGCGTCTTTTAATTTAATTTCTGATTCAAGTTTATGATAGAGGTGTTGTGACCTGTTAACATCTGTTTTTTGTTGCCAACTATTTTTCTAGTTCTAGTTTTCTAGTTCTTTTCTATTTGTATACTATTTGTATGAGTTAGGCACCAATGTCTAAAGTTTTGAATAAGTTTAATAATCTCTTTAATTACGATACTCATCTGGTTTTCAAGATTAATGATGGCGGATGAGCTGCTTAAACTTTGATTACTAGCAGTTGCTAACTGTTATGAGCTATTATTAGATGGTTACTATCTGTTTAGTAGATGTCTACTAGTTGCTTACTCGTTGTTATTAGCTGGTTACTATGTGTTTAGTAGATGTATACAAGTTGCTTACTAGATGTTATAAGCTGGTTACTGGCTGTTTAGCATCTGGTTTCTATATACTTATTAGATGTATACAAGTTGTTTACTAGATGTTATTAGCTGGTGACTAGCTGTTTAGAATATGGTTTCTATGTGTTTAGTAAATGTATGTTTACTAGATGTTAGCAGGTTACTAGTTGTTATTAACTTCTACGAGCTGTTATAGTCTTTTGTTAAGAATGATCAAAAATTCTTGATCACTAGACGACTCTCGATGTGATAAAAAACTTACACACTGATTTTCAATGTGTTTGCTGTGTACGTGAGAAATATCGCACAACCAAAATATCTGAAGATTGATATATAAATCTTCGGGGAACATGTCCGATTATGTTGGGGATAGATGTATCCCGTGATTGTAAAACTAATTAAGAAATTAGTTGTTCACAAGCTGTCTAAAAGCTGTTTAGAAGCTGCTTTGATAAACAATTATGATTCATGTTGACAGATATTAAGAACTGATAATATCATCCACTTTAACTAGTATATAGTAAAAATAAAACATTTCCTTTTTTCATATTCCTTCATCTTACGTAGGTATAATAAGAGTATCCTTAACTACAATAGCTAGTCTTACACCCCATAAATATAGTTATTAGCTACAATAAAATGTTTAGAAAGAACAAAATATATAAATGTCAAAAAACGATTTCACAGGCTTTCGCGGTTTGTGGGCGTTTAAGTGGGCGTGGCAAACTTTTTTTTAGGTCAATCGATAGGTATTGATGAGAACAATACATTTCAGTTAAAATTTTCTATCTAGCATCAAAACTGTATGAGTTACAGTTTTGGGCGGTTTGTGGGCGTTAGAGTGGGCGTGGCAGTCTACTGAAACAAACTTGCGCTGCGTAAGAAGCTCAGGAATCTGTACGCCAAATCTCAATAGCCTAGCTCTCATAGTTTCCGAGATCTCAGCGTTCATCCGGACAGACGGACAGACGGACATGGCTAGATCGACTCGGCTAGTGATCCTGATCGGAAACGCTTCCTTCTGCCTGTTACATACTTTCCGACGAATCTAGTATACCCTTTTACTCTACGAGTAACGGGTATAAAAAATGACCAGATCGTACAACTATATCCTGTAGCTTCCTTGGGAACGATTTCCTCAGTAATTGCGCTTAAATTCATAAATTCATGATATATATATCATATATGATATGATATATTTTCCGGTAAGTTATGAAAAGAGCTAAAACTTCTTCAATTCTTGGTTCGGAAATTTATTTATTCCCTTGCAAATCAGATATTCGTAAAAGAGATGCAGCAGACTCATCTCTAATCGCAACCTCTGCTATGCGTCGGCGTTTCGTCCTATTCGAAATGTCTGCAAAATCCTTTTTTGGCCGTCCACGAGTAATATTAGTTGCTTTTGATGGCAAGCAGTATTTTATAATTATAGTTTCCTTGCACTCCAGCCAATCATAATTTTTGTTAAGAAATCTCTCTTTATTCTGATTAGCAATCTACCAAAAACGATGCCAGCTTTTTACAAATAAAGCTTATTTGTGTTGGGAATTCATACAAATTCGGCTCATATCCCTTATTTCTTATGTCCTTAATTAGGGCATCCAGTACATTTTTAAATCTTTCCGCAAGTGTGCCAGATTCCTCAATCCAAATGTTAAAAACATAATTTCGAGTATACTTGCTTTGAATTTGGGTACCTGAGAAAATAATTAAATAATCAAACAAAAAAACAATCTAAAAACATAAAGCACAAACGCAAAAACAACAACAAACTACAACGGCAACAACAACATAACAGACACAGAACAAAAAAGTGCGTCCCTCCTAGATAGAGCTGCTGAAAAATAAAAGAGGTTATGTTGAATATTGCAATGGCAAATGTGCAGACGCAGGTTATCGCAGCTGAAGTAAACATTTTTATAATCTAAAAATATTAATAAATAATATAATGTGTACTTTATTGGGGGGCAACGGGGGGAAAACACTTACCTAAACTTTGTAATGGACATCAAATACAAACTAAAAAAGACGCACTTCTTTAAAAATAGATATAGACAAGACACAGCACAAAATATTTATATATTTATCTGTATAAATAAAGTATATACCACTATGAACAATATTCATTTGAGTTCTATTGATTTTACGGGTGTTCTATAATTAATTTGCCTTTTTTAAATTTGGGCTGTTGCACTTGACTGCTGGCAAATTGCAAATACGTAAACACGTGCTCGCTCTTTTCGTTTTTTTAGAGAGTCCCGTTAGAATTGCCAAACAAACGGTATTGTGTCGTTGAATTTGGAAAAGTGGGTTTCGTTGGAATAGCTCAAAATCAATTTTTTGATTTATGGCCTATGGCAGCGACCACTGTGCAACGGGGAAACCGGTTTCCTTTAAACCTGTTTAATGACGGACAGTCCATTTCCTCGATATTAATGAGCTGACGACTCCCAAATAACGACTCTAGAAATCGTTTCTTTTCCACACTTTTACAAATAATTTGTTTTCCGCTTGTAATTGTCCTTAGATATTTTCGAGTTTGTGGAAAACTATTTTCTCCATCGTTCCAAAAAATTTTGTGATGTGTATTGGTTAACCAAAGTGCAGTCTTTCGAGATTTTGTATTTAGCAAAGTAAAATCATATGGTGGTCCTATTAAAAAACTATTATTCAAGTTTGGTTTTTTTTCGAATACAATTCCAATTTCCTTTAGAATAAAATTATTATTATTATAATTAAGAAAGAAACCTTGAACATCGATCGAAACAGTATCTTTCAATATTTTTCTAATGTTAAATTACTCGTTGTACTAGTTTCTTAAGATTTATTTAACTAAACTGTCATGTATGAGGAGACAGTAAGCTTTGGTGTTTTCATGACTTGGTGTCTTCAGTTCTATTGAAATTCTTTCATCAATAGGACCAGTATTCACTGATTCGTTTTGAAATGAAATATCAACCACAATAATAGGGGTCTTCAATTTTGATTTATTTGGGGTCAAAAATGGTTGTGATCTTGGTTTTTTGACAATTTCACATTCCAGCTGTGGCTTACGCCACTTTTAATAATATCGTACATCTTAAATTTTGCAAAATCGCTTGGAGTTACATGAGGAATTTTACAGGTTATATTCGTCATTTCCAGCTTAAAAGTTTGTTCATTTCTGATTTGTTCAAACACATCACCATGATTCTTAGTTAGCATCAACACTAGTTCATGTTTACATTTTAACTAAACTTTCTTATAATCCTTAGCAAATCTTAACAAATTTTTTAATTGTACAGAAACGTTGAAGTGGGGTCCCGTAGAAATATCGCCTCCACTGCTCCAGCCAGAATTCAATAGATTTTGACTTTGAAGATTATCCAGAGATATAAAATATTTTTAGGGTAGTAGTCGTATTGACATGGACTTGACAAGTTGGGCACGTTGTATTTAGTTGTTACCCTTCATTTGTACTTGTAGTTTTAATTACAGTCAGAAACAAATTTTGTAGGATCATTTATTATTTTTTTATATTTATTTTAGTATTGTAAACATATTTTATTAAATTCATAATTATATATATATTATATATATTTGTATATAATTTATTTTCAGACTCCACCCTCTGTAAGAAATATATATGGGTTATTAACCTTCGTTCCAAACGCATATTTTCGCTTGGTTCCCATAGATAGATGTAAAATAATTCTCACAATTTAATGTTTCTCAGATGTTGGGCTATTTTAAAGCGTTCATTTGCTCCATCCCATATTATCATTATAACATATTTCGAAGGCATAATTACCTAACATAGGAGCGTCTTTTAATTTAATTTCTGATTCAAGTTTATGATAGAGGTGTTGTGACCTGTTAACATCTGTTTTTTGTTGCCAACTATTTTTATACCCGTTACTCGTAGAGTAAAAGGGTATACTAGATTCGTCGGAAAGTATGTAACAGGCAGAAGGAAGCGTTTCCGACCCCACAAAGTATATATATTCTTGATCAGGATCACTAGCCGAGTCGATCTAGCCATGTCCGTCTGTCCGTCTGTCCGTCTGTCCGTCTGTCCGTCTGTCCGTCTGTCCGTCTGTCCGTCTGTCTGTCCGTCCGGATGAACGCTGAGATCTCGGAAACTATGGGAGCTAGGCTATTGAGATTTGGCGTAAAGATTCCTAAGCTTCTTACGCAGCGCAAGTTTGTTTCGGCACAGTGCCACGCCCACTCTAACGCCCACAAACCGCCCGAAACTGTGGCTCCTACAGTTTTGATGCTAGAATAAAAATTTTAACTGAAGTGTATTGTTCTCATCAATACCTATCGATTGACCCAAAAAAAAGTTTGCCACGCCCACTTTAACGCCCACAAACCGCGAAAACCTGTGACGCCCACAATTTTCATGCTAGATAAAAAATTTTAACTGAAATGTATTGGTCTCGTCGATACCTATCGATTGATCCAAAAAAAAATTGCCACGCCCACTCTAACGCCCATAACGCTTAAATCTGTATACCGCCGGTAGGTGGCGCATTTTAATCTCGCTTTGCTGCTTGCATATCTCCATATAGCTGAGTAACGGGTATCTGATAGTCGAGGTACTCGACTATAGCGTTCTTCCTTGTTCTAGTTCTAGTTTTCTAGTTCTTTTCTATTTGTATACTATTTGTATGAGTTAGGCACCAATGTCTAAAGTTTTGAATAAGTTTAATAATCTCTTTAATTACGATACTCATCTGGTTTTCAAGATTAATGATGGCGGATGAGCTGCTTAAACTTTGATTACTAGCAGTTGCTAACTGTTATGAGCTATTATTAGATGGTTACTATCTGTTTAGTAGATGTCTACTAGTTGCTTACTCGTTGTTATTAGCTGGTTACTATGTGTTTAGTAGATGTATACAAGTTGCTTACTAGATGTTATAAGCTGGTTACTGGCTGTTTAGCATCTGGTTTCTATATACTTATTAGATGTATACAAGTTGTTTACTAGATGTTATAAGCTGGTTACTGGCTGTTTAGCATCTGGTTTCTATATGCTTAGTAGATGTATACAAGTTGTTTACTAGATGTTATTAGCTGGTGACTAGCTGTTTAGAATATGGTTTCTATGTGTTTAGTAAATGTATGTTTACTAGATGTTAGCAGGTTACTAGTTGTTATTAACTTCTACGAGCTGTTATAGTCTTTTGTTAAGAATGATCAAAAATTCTTGATCACTAGACGACTCTCGATGTGATAAAAAACTTACACACTGATTTTCAATGTGTTTGCTGTGTACGTGAGAAATATCGCACAACCAAAATATCTGAAGATTGATATATAAATCTTCGGGGAACATGTCCGATTATGTTGGGGATAGATGTATCCCGTGATTGTAAAACTAATTAAGAAATTAGTTGTTCACAAGCTGTCTAAAAGCTGTTTAGAAGCTGCTTTGATAAACAATTATGATTCATGTTGACAGATATTAAGAACTGATAATATCATCCACTTTAACTAGTATATAGTAAAAATAAAACATTTCCTTTTTTCATATTCCTTCATCTTACGTAGGTATAATAAGAGTATCCTTAACTACAATAGCTAGTCTTACACCCCATAAATATAGTTATTAGCTACAATAAAATGTTTAGAAAGAACAAAATATATAAATGTCAAAAAACGATTTCACAGGTTTTCGCGGTTTGTGGGCGTTTAAGTGGGCGTGGCAAACTTTTTTTTTAGATCAATCGATAGGTATTGATGAGAACAATACATTTCAGTTCAGTTCAGTTCAGTTCAGTTTCTATCTAGCATCAAAGCTGTATGAGTTACAGTTTTGGGCGGTTTGTGGGCGTTAGAGTGGGCGTGGCAGTCTACTGAAACAAACTTGCACTGCGTAAGAAGCTCAGGAATCTGTACGCCAAATCTCAATAGCCTAGCTCTCATAGTTTCCGAGATCTCAGCGTTCATCCGGACAGACGGACAGACGGACATGGCTAGATAGACTCGGCTAGTGATCCTGATCAAGAATATATATACTTTATGGGGTCGAATACGCTTCCTTCTGCCTGTTACATACTTTCCGACGGATCTAGTATACCCTTTTACTCTACGAGTAACGGGTATAACTACAAGTACAAATGAAGGGTAACAACTAAATACAACGTGCCCAACTTGTCAAGTCCATGTCAATATGACTACTACCCTAAAAATATTTTATATCTCTGGATAATCTTCAAAGTCAAAATCTATTGAATTCTGGATGGAGCAGTGGAGGCGATATTTCTACGGGACCCCACTTCAACTTTTCTGTACCATTAAAAAATTTGTTGAGATTTGCTGAGGACTATAAAAAAGTTTTGTTAAAATGTAAACATGAACTAGTGTTGATGCTTACTAAGAACCTTGGGGATGTGTTTGAACAAATCAGAAATGAACAAACTTTTAAGATGAAAATTACGAATATAACTTGGAAAATTCCCAATGTGACTCCGAGCGATTTTGCAAAATTTAAGATGTACGATATTATTAAAAGTGGTGTAAGCCTACCAATCGCATTCCGGAGTTGGTATTCATATGCTAACCCCAAAATGGGGTATGAGGGTCAACGCAGCTGGAATGTGAAATTGTCGGCTAGCCGCAAAAAACCAAGATTTGTCATAATTTGATTTACAACTTGGAGAACTTATCACAAATAACTTATCAAACTTGAAAGTTCACTTGAATTCTGAGTCATATCCATATGATAATCTGAATGTTGATTTTAGTAAGAATCAGTATGCTCACCTATATGAAATCTATACAAGATTTCAATCTAGTTCCTATAATCGTGAATCACAACCATTTTCGACCCCAAAATAAATTAAAATTGAAGACCCCCATTATTGTGGTTCTTTCATATCAAAACGAATCAGTGAAAACTGGTCCTATTGATGTGAGAATTTCAATAGAACTGAAGACACCAAGTCATGAAAATACCCAAGCTTACTGTCTCCTCCTGCATGACCGTTTAGTTGAGTATAACCCGTTAAACGGACTAGTACAACGAGTTGTTTAACATTAGAAAAATGTTGAAAGATACTGTTTCGACTGGTGTTCAAGGTTTCTTTCTTAATAATAATAATAATAATTTTATTCTATAGGAAATTGGAATTGTATTGAAAAGAGATCTAAACTTGAATAATAGTTTTTTAAAAGAACCTCCATATGATTTTACTTTGCTAAATACAAAATCTCGAAAGACTGCACTTTGGTTAACCAATACACATCACAACATTTTTTGGAACGATGGAGAAAATAGTTTTCCACAAACTCGAAAATATCTAAGGACAATTACAAGCGAAAAACAAATTATTTGTAAAAGTGTGGAAAAGAAACGATTTCTAGAGACGTTATTTGGGAGTCGTCAGCTCATTAATATCGAGGAAATGGACTGTCCGTCATTAAACAGGTTTATAAGGAAACCGGTTTCCCTATTGCACAGTGGTCGCTGCCATAGGCCATAAATCAAAAAATTGATTTTGAGCTATTCCAACGAAACCCACTTTTTCAAACAGCTGATTGTCCAAACTCAACGACACAATACCGTTTGTTTGGCAATTCTAACGGGACTCTCTAAAAATAGAACGAAAAGAGCGAGCACGTGTTTACGTATTTGCAATTTGCCAGCAGTCAAGTGCAACAGCCCAAATTTAAAAAAGGCAAATTAATTATAAAACACCCGTAAAATCAATAGAACTCAAATGAATATTGTTCATAGTGGTATATACTTTATTTATACAGATAAATATATAAATATTTTGTGCTGTGTCTTGCCTATATCTATTTTTAAAGAAGTGCGTCTTTTTTAGTTTGTATTTGTTGTCCATTACAAAGTTTAGGTAAAGTTTTAAGTGTTTTCCCCCCGTTGCCCCCCAATAAAGTACACATTATATTATTTATTAATATTTTTAGATTATAAAAATGTTTACTTCAGCTGCGACAACCTGCGTCTGCACATTTGCCATTGCAATATTCAACATAACCTCTTTTATTTTTCAGCAGCTCTATCTAGGAGGGACGCACTTTTTTGTTCTGTGTCTGTTATGTTGTTGTTGCCGTTGTAGTTTGTTGTTGTTTTTGCGTTTGTGTTTTATGTTTTTAGATTGTTTTTTTGTTTGATTATTTAATTATTTTCTCAGGCACCCAAATTCAAAGCAAGTATACTCGAAATTATGTTTTTAACATTTGGATTGAGGAATCTGGCACACTTGCGGAAAGATTTAAAAATGTACTGGATGCCCTAATTAAGGACATAAGAAATAAGGGATATGAGCCGAATGTGGACGAATTCCAAACACAAATAAGCTATATTTGTAAAAAGCTGGCATCGTTTTGGTAGATTGCTAATCAGAATAAAGAGAGATTTCTTAACAAAAATTATTATTGGCTGGAGTGCAAGGAAACTATAATTATAAAATATTGCTTGCCACTAAAAGCAACTAATATTACTCGTGGACGGCCAAAAAAGGATTTTGCAGACATTTCGAATAGGACGAAACGCCGACGCATAGCAGAGGTTGCGATTAGAGATGAGTCTGCTGCATCTCTTTTACGAATATCTGATTTGCAAGGGAATAAATAAATTTCCGAACCAAGAATTGAAGAAGTTTTAGCTCTTTTCATAACTTACCGGAAAATATATCAGCCTGAATTTATGAATTTAAGCGCAATTACTGAGGAAATCGTTCCCAAGGAAGCTACAGGATATAGTTGTACGATCTGGTCATTTTTTATACCCGTTACTCGTAGAGTAAAAGGGTATACTAGATTCGTCGGAAAGTATGTAACAGGCAGAAGGAAGCGTTTTCGACCCCATAAAGTATATATATTCTTGATCAGGATCACTAGCCGAGTCGATCTAGCCATGTCCGTCTGTCCGGATGAACGCTGAGATCTCGGAAACTATGAGAGCTAGGCTATTGAGATTTGGCGTACAGATTCCTGAGCTTCTTACGCAGCGCAAGTTTGTTTCAGTAGACTGCCACGCCCACTCTAACGCCCACAAACCGCCCAAAACTGTAACTCATACAGTTTTGATGCTAGATAGAAACTGAACTGAACTGAACTGAACTGAAATGTATAGTTCTCATCAATACCTATCGATTGATCTACAAAAAAAGTTTGCCACGCCCACTTAAACGCCCACAAACCGCGAAAACCTGTGAAATCGTTTTTTGACATTTATATATTTTGTTCTTTCTAAACATTTTATTGTAGCTAATAACTATATTTATGGGGTGTAAGGCTAGCTATTTTAGTTAAGGATACACTTATTATACCTACGTAAGATGAAGGAATATGAAAAAAGGAAATGTTTTATTTTTACTATATACTAGTTAAAGTGGATGATATTATCAGTTCTTAATATCTGTCAACATGAATCATAATTGTTTATCAAAACAGCTTCTAAACAGCTTTTAGACAGCTTGTGAACAACTAATTTCTTAATTAGTTTTACAATCACGGGATACATCTATCCCCAACATAATCGGACATGTTTCCCGAAGATTTATATATCAATCTTCAGATATTTTGGTTGTGTGATATTTCTCACGTACACAGCAAACACATTGAAAATCAGTGTGTAAGTTTTTTATCACATCGAGAGTCGTCTAGTGATCAAGAATTTTTGATCATTCTTAACAAAAGACTATAACAGCTCGTAGAAGTTAATAACAACTAGTAACCTGCTAACATCTAGTAAACATACATTTACTAAACACAGAAACCAGATTCTGAACAGCTAGTCACCAGCTAATAACATCTAGTAAACAACTTGTATACATCTACTAAGCATATAGAAACCAGATGCTAAACAGCCAGTAACCAGCTTATAACATCTAGTAAACAACTTGTATACATCTACTAAACACATAGTAACCAGCTAATAACAAAGAGTAAGCAACTAGTAGCCATCTACTAAACAGATAGTAACCACCTAATAATAGCTCATAACAGTTAACAACTGCTAGTAATCAAAGTTTAAGCAGCTCATCGGCCATCATGAATCTTGAAAACCAGATGAGTATCGTAATTAAAGAGATTATTAAACTTATTCAAAATTTTAGACATTGGTGCCTAACTCAAATAGTATACAAATAGAAAAGAACTAGAAAACTAGAAAAATAGTTGGCAACAAAAAACAGATGTTAACAGGTCACAACACCTCTATCAGAAACTTGAATCAGAAATTAAATTAAAAGACGCTCCTATGTTAGGTAATTATGCCTTCGAAATATGTTATAATGTTAATATGGGATGGAGCAAATGAACGCTTAAAAATAGCTCAACATCTGAGAAACATTAAATTGTGAGAATTATTTTACATCTATCTATGGGAACCAAGCGAAAATATGCGTTTGGAACGAAGGTTAATAACCCATATATATTTCTTACAGAGGGTGGAGTCTGAAAATAAATTATATACAAATATATATAATATATATATAATTATGAATTTAATAAAATATGTTTACAATACTAAAATAAATAAAAAAAAATAATAAATGATCCTACAAAATTTGTTTCTGACTGTAATTAAAACTACAAGTACAAATGAAGGGTAACAACTAAATACAACGTGCCCAACTTGTCAAGTCCATGTCAATACGACTACTACCCTAAAAATATTTTATATCTCTGATAATCTTCAAAGTCAAAATCTATTGAATTCTGGATGGAGCAGTGGAGGCGATATTTCTACGGGACCCCACTTCAACTTTTCTGTACCGTTAAAAAATTTGTTGAGATTTGCTGAGGACTATAAAAAAGCTTTGTTAAAATGAACTAGTGTTGAAGCTTACTAAGAACCTTGGGGATGTGTTTGAACAAATCAGAAATGAACAAACTTTTAAGATGAAAATTACGAATATAACTTGGAAAATTCCCAATGTGACTCCGAGCGATTTTGCAAAATTTAAGATGTACGATATTATTAAAAGTGGTGTAAGCCTACCAATTGCATTCCGGAGTTGGTATTCATATGCTAGCCCCAAAATGGGGTATGAGAGTCAACGCAGCTGGAATGTGAAATTGTCGGCTAGCCGCAAAAAACCAAGATTTGTCATAACTGGATTTACAACTTGGAGAACTTATCACAAATAACTTATAAACTTGAAAGTTCACTTGAATTCTGAGTCTGTTCTTACTGTCAAAAGTCTTTTTACGGTGCGTAAGGTTCTCAGATAGGCGCTAGATATTACATCATCGTATAACGTACGAAACTCTTCAATTTCATCCTTTAGCTCTCGAATTTCTCGATCAGCAACACCAACAGCGTCTTCACTGTTGATAGATCTTCGTTTAGCAAGAGAGTTAACATTGGTGGATTGAACCAACTTATTGGGTCGAGGATCTTCCTTTTCAGCAACACCAGCAGCAGCAGCAGCAGCAGCAGCAGCAGCAGCAGCAGCATCAGCATCAGCAACACCAGCAGCAGCAACATCATCAGTAGTACCATCATCAGTACTAGCAGCATCACCATCACCATCAATGATAGATTTAGAAACTTGTGTTTTGGAACCCTTTATTTTTTTTTTTTGATTGAAAAAATATAAATATAAAAAGAGATGAAGAATAAATTATAATTTTACATTCTTTTTTATGTTTTTTTTCTTGTTTTGTCTAGGCGCAGCAGGTATGGTTATGGTGGAGACCTACGTTATTATCCTCAATGGTGTCTTTAGGAATTTGAGTTAAGATCTTGTAATCGTGGACGGTATAGTCTTCTTCTTCTTCGTCTTCTTCTGAGGTTGCGTAACCGGGTTGTCTGTGGGTACACACCACACATTTGCAATTGGAGCATCGAAGCGCTTTCGGTGGTCTACTCAATTTGCTTAACCAATTTGAACCGGATGCTTCTTCTGCTCCTACTACCACTTTCTTGAATTTGATCGTTTGTGACTCCATGTTAACTTCTGCTTGCTTGCTTAGTTTTTTGGTTATATATATTGTTCACGTACTTAATTCAATTATGAACTGACTTTGAATTTGACTGTCTCAGCGCTATTTATTGGAAACTTTTCGCTGATTGAGTGTGCACTTGCAAATACAAAGTAAGTGTTTTTTGTTTGAAATCCCTTTTGAACACCGGATGTGCGATAACTGCATCCATTGCAAAAAAAAAATTATTAATTTGTTTATTTCTACCCCCACGCTCAATTTTTTTATTTGAGTAGGTGGCTTGCTGGATTCGTTTTCGTTTTTTTTTTTAAAGTTATGTGAAAGATAACGAAGAAAAAAAGGACACTAAAATTTATTGGCTGAGTGGATGATAAGAGTATGCTTTGAGAAAAAAAATGTGATTTAAATTCACAACTGCGCAATAAGTGCACACACACACACACACACACACACACACATCGAGTTGTGAAAGCAGAGAGTGAGGACGCGTTCTAAAATCGCTCCGTTTATTCCTTGAAGTTTTCAGCTTAAAACCAGAAGCGCAGCCGGCCATCCGGCGTGGAGCACTCGGGACACGCACCTGGACATCAGCTGGTGGACGGGAGGCCGTGGACGACATCTAGGAGCAGCTTGGGAATCTATCCCCAACAGGTTTGGCGGCCAGGCAGGGGCCGGTCGTAGATGAGGGAGGGGAGGCATCTCTGCCTCTTAGTACTTTCCACTCGTTGTTTGTTTAGCAGTTGCCAAATTTTTTCACTCGCGCTTTCTATTTTTGCAAACACTGAATCAGTGGTGGAAAGCGCTTGCGCGACCAGCTGATCGTAGTGAGCGAAAGGGGCTGCGGGTGCTATAGCAGCAAGCTTCGGACAGGGTGCAGGCCAAGCACATAAATAAGTGCGTGCCGCAGCACGTAGGGAATTTTGGGTGGCTCTTTAAAAAAAAATTAGAAAATAAAAACCATAAGCCTTATTACTAAGACTTATCCCCTTTATTTAATAATTCATAAAAATATTCAAGTCCGATCGGAAAACAGCAGATACTGCGGGTAAAGATCTAAGCTTACTGCAGTACCATCGAACTCCCCAGGCGGGGAAATGGCGGGCAGGGGATCGGGGGCACAACACCCTGGCGCTAGCCTAGGGGTTGGGCCAACCAATAGTGGAGGCACGCCGGCAAACAAAGGCCTGGCGGCGCCGGCTAATGCCGACGGCTTCCACACGCCTTTGTCCAGTCTACCTGACTAAGCCAACACGGGAGCTGACCCTTTTAAAAAAAGCAGTGTAATGGCGAGATCGCCAGAAAAAAGGGTGGAGTGCAGTGGCAGGCAGCCTGGCAACCCCCCAGCAGGAGATAAAAGCAGCCCAAAAGCTGCAGATGAGGAGCAGGGGGATATGCTGAAGCAGCTGACGGGCCTGGGATCAAAGGCCAGGGAGCTGAAGAAGCTAATGGAAGGAAAGCGTTCCATTACTAACCCCATGAGGGATATAGTCGACGAAATCGACTATCTCCAGAGGGAAGTCTTGTCGGCTGTGCAATGCATAGTCGAAGAACAGGAAAAAGCTAAGGAGATAGCAAAAAAAAAAACCTGCGCAGAAGTGCTTGCGAGCGGCACCAGCAAGCGACCCAGGGGTCAAGAAACTAGGATGACGCTAGCGGTACCAGCGAAAAAGGCGATGCATAAGGCACCGGCAAGTGATGCCAGTCAAGGTGTAAAGAAAGGGAGACATACTGGGACAGTTAGCACCAGCAAGCCCCAAAAACCTGGGAAGAAGCCAGAGGAGTGGACACAGGTGAAGCAGAAGGTCCGGAAGCCCAAGGTGCGACCGCCACGGAACGACGCGATAGTCATCGCAGCCTCTGCTGGAGGGTCCTATGCCGACATCCTTAAAAAGGTTAAGGCTGAACCGCAGCTTAAGGAGCTAGGACAAGCAGTACAGGCCGTTAGGCGAACAGCAAAGGGGGAACTCCTAGTGATTCTAAACAAGGTCTCTGACCCTAAAACCGTAGAGCTTCAGACCACAATGAAGGCTGTCCTGGGCAACAATGTCGACGTCAGAGCGCTGACTGAGACAATGCTGATCGAGGTAAAAGACATCGATGAGACCACCGACAAAGCAGACATCTTATGTGCGGTTCAATCACAATTTGATGTGGAACTGCCAGAGTCCGCGGTGGTAAACCTAAGGGTGGCATACGGAGGCACCCAAACCGCCACACTAAGAGTTATGCCCGACATAGGGAGGCGACTCTTGGAGAAGGGCAAAATAAGGCTGGGATGGACCTGGTGTAGAGTCCGCCCAAAGCAAACACCTAAAAGGTGTTTTAAATGTATGGAGTTTAACCATGTAGCAGGGAATTGCAGGGTCCAGGAGGACTGCTCAAAATGCTGCTACAACTGTGGCGCAAAGGAGCACCAAGCCAGAGGCTGCAAAGCAAAGGCCTGCTGCATGCTATGCAAACGCAAAAAGGAGAAAGATTGCGATCACCCAACAATGAGTGGGAAATGCCCGTACTTCAGGAGGGCTATGCAAGGGCTTAGGGGTAAATGAAGTTCCTTCAGATTAACCTAAACCATTGCTAGGTTGCCCAATCGTTGCTAGAGCAAAATGTCATCGAGAAAAACGTAGACATGGCACTCATAAGCGAGCAATACAGGAATAAAAACTCCGGAGAATGGGTAACAAATAATAGCAAAAAATCGGCAATATGGAGCTGCGGTAATCCAAGGCGACAGATTAGCAAGAAAAAATGCGGAAATTGCTTCGCTAGGGCCCAAGTGAATGGTATAGCTTTCTATAGCTGTTACCTGCCGCCAAGCCTTAGCCTCCCCCAGGCAACATCTGCGCTCGAAGAGATTGCAAAAGACGCCCGGGAAAATCGCCCCGCCGTAATTGCCGGGGACTTTAATGCCTGGGCTACGGAGTGGGGCTCCCCCCGAACCAACGCGAGGGGAAAGGCGCTACTTGAGAGCTTCGCCGCACTTGACCTAGTGCTGCTGAACTCTGGAACAAAACCGACTTTTTCAAGAGCCGGCACCAGTTCTATCATTGACCTCACATTTGTGAACACTGGATTGGCCTCGGGCTCCAGCTGGGAGGTTAGTGACACCTACACGGGTAGTGACCATGCAGCAATAATCTGCACGATAAATTCTAGAAGTGGCCCACCACGAGTCCCTAAGACCGTGCCAGGGTACAAAATAGAAACGCTAGACGTGGAGATGGTACAGATGTTGTTCGAGGACCTCTCCACAAGCGGCTCAGCTGAAGAAAGGGCAAACCACATCGCAGAGTACACCAAGGTAGCCTGTGATGCATCTATGCAGAGAAGAGGGAAAAACCCATCAAGAAGAAGACCTGCATACTGGTGGAACCAATCCATTGCGGAAGCCAGGAAAGACTGCCACAGGGCAAGACGCGCATACCAACGCTCAAGAGGAAGGCCCGAATTTGAGGCACTCCAAATATACTTCAGGGAAAAGAGACGAGCCCTGGAAAAAACTATAAAAGAGAGCAAACGCAGGTGCTTTAACAATATCTGCGAGGAAATAGACTCCAACCCATGGGGCTTCGCATATAAACTCGTCACAAAACGGCTGCGGGTATTAAGTCGGCCATCACCGACATGCCCAGTCAGCCTAAAAAGGATCGTGGAAACACTATTCCCAGAGCAAGAAGGTATGGCGCGGACCTCACTGATCGTGAACAGGGCGAGCATAAAGCTCACAAGTGCCGAAGAAGTCCTCCAGGTATTGAAGATAATACTGGACGACAAGGCACCGGGACCAGATGGAATCCCGAATAAAGATCTCAAAATTGCCATAAAAGCAAATACTAAAGAGTACGTTGACATGTATAACGCATGCCTAACGGAAGGTGTGTTCCCTAGCCGCTGGAAAACACAGCGGCTGGTACTCATACCAAAGGGGGAAAAACCCGCGGAGGAGCCTTCTTCGTATAGGCCACTCTGCATGCTGGACACGGTGGGTAAAATTCTCGAAAGAATAATCCACTCCCGGCTAGAAGGTGCCCTTGCCGAAACCAACGGCCTCTCAGAGATGCAGTATGGTTTTCGGAAGGGGCTATCCACCATCGACGCCGTCGGTAAACTGTGTGAAATCGCAGATAAAGCCATTGAGGGGAAAAGGTGGTTGTACGGCACTAAGCAGTACTGCTTAGCGGCAACGTTGGATGTAAAAAACGCTTTCAACTCCGCCAGCTGGCACCACACACTAAATGCACTGAGCAACTTAAATGTACCAGTGTATATACAGAGAGTAATAGCGAGCTACTTTGAAGGCCGCCTGCTCCTGTACGATACTGATTCCGGGCAATCGACCCACAGGGTCACCGGGGGAGTTCCCCAAGGATCAGTCCTAGGCCCTTTGTTATGGAATGTCATGTACGATGGGATACTTAGGATCACGATGCCCGAAGGGGCACGACTCATTGGTTTCGCGGATGACGTGGCCATAGTGGTTACGGCAAAGAAACTCCCAGATGCGGAAGGAATCTGCAATGAAGCGGGGAAACGAGCAAGCGCATGGCTCGACTCCAAGGGACTCGCCTTGGCAGCGCACAAGACTGAAGCAGTCCTGATAAGTAGCAGGCAGAAAGTGGAGGCAGCTACTATCAAAATTGGAGAAGCCACAATTACATCGCGTCCAAGCCTAAAATACTTGGGCGTCATGATCGACCACCGGCTTTCTTTCAAAGAACATCTAGCGTACGCTAGTGGCAAGGCAAGTAGGACCGCGGCCGCGATATCGCGAATTATGGCGAACACTCGGGGACCAAGGCAACCAGGACGTAGATTACTGGTTAGTGCTGTCACATCGACGCTGATGTACGCTGCTCCCATATGGGCTCGAGCCACAAAAAATGGAAGTTATATGCAAGACGGCGACTCCGTGTAGAGATTGTGTGCACTACGGGTATGCTGTGCGTTCCGCACGGTATCCCATGACGCGGCGTTGGTAATATCGGGAGGCATACCGATTGATCTGCTGGCAGTGGAATCAGCCAACATCCGCGGGGGCAGCACAGGGGTCGCAACTGCAGAATCCGTACGGAAAAGGTGCAGAGAACTCACCATTGCTAAGTGGCAAGAGAGGTGGGTAAATAGTAGCAAAGGACGATGGACGTATAAGCTTATCCCAGAACTGCAGAGATGGATGGGACGGAAGCATAGACATGTGGACTACTACTTAACGCAACTGTTGACGGGACATGGATGCTTTAAATACTATCTGAATAGGTTTAAGCATGAACGTTATCCGCACTGCCCACTCTGCGAGTCGGATAATGAAGACGCAGAACACGTGTTTTCTGTCTGTCCGAGATTCGAAAATGAACGAAGAGATCTGAGCATAAGGGTTGGGAGGACGCCAGCCGCTTGTAACCTGGTGGACATTATGCTTGAATCAGAAGTAAATTGGTCTGCGGTTTGCAACATGGCCACAATAGTACTCAAAAAACTGCGCATCGCAGAAAGACTGCGAAATTCCAATAGGATAGAATCCTAGAGAGCCCTAAGGGCATTCCCCCCCCGGCGAAGTAATACCTAACGGCAGTACCGCCGGGGAAGCGGGGAGGGGGTGGAGTTTTTACTGGGTTAGAGTCCCAGACTTCGGCAAGCTAGTTCAGCTCCGAGTTGGCTTTCGATGCTTTAAACCACCACTAACACAAAAAAAAAAAAAAAAAAAACACACACACAGTGCACAACCACTGCAGAGCGGCGCAGGACTTGCTAGCACAGACGGTCATCGAGCAGCAGGCTGAGGTGGCAATACTCAGCGAGCCCTACAAGGACAAGCACGAAGGCGTATGGCAACGCAGTTCGGACGGCAGAGCAGCAATATGGAGCTGCGGGCAGCCCCCTGGACACCTATCGCAAAGGGCTTCCAGGACGGGATACACCAGAGCGAAGATCAAAGGGATCACATTCTACAGCTGCTACATAGCCCCGAGCGCACACATTAGTGAATTCAGAACAATAATGCAGGAGATCGCTGATGACGCACGCGGTAGGTCCCCTATTCTCATCGCAGGTGATTTCAACGCATGGTCCACAACATGGGGCAGCGCTAGTACGACGCAGCGGGGAACCATCCTCCTTGAGGCAGTGGCTTCGTTAAACGTATGCCTACTCAATGAAGGTAATAGACCAACCTTCAGCAAGTCAGGTCGGGAGTCAATCATCGACTTGACCTTCGCTAGCCCTGAACTGGCACGCAACTGTGTATGGAGGGTGTCAGACATATACACCCACAGCGACCACGCCCTGATCATCACCCAGACAAGCCCCAGACTGACCGCCCCAAGCAGCCGCCAAACGACATACAAAGCGCATACCCTGAACACAGTGTCCCTCCTAGCCCACATGGAAGGCGTCTGCGTTACAGGAGACGCTAACACATGCGCGAGGAACATAGCCGAGAGAATGAAGGAAGCGTGCGACGCATCTATGGAGAAGGCCACGAAAGGTGGTAACGGGCGAAGACCAGTACCATGGTGGAATGACGAAATAGGGAGCGCGAGGAGAGACTGCCTAGCGGCCCGGCGCAGGTGTCAGAGAAGCAGAGGACGCGGAAGCCAGGAGCTAAAGGAAACCTACAGAGCTAAGAGAAAGGTGCTGAAGAACGCGATTAAAGTTAGCAAGGCCAGATGCTTCCAGGAGCTGTGCGAAGCGGCGGATGCAGAGCCATTCGGGTCAGCATACAGGATGGTCATGGGTAAGCTCAACAGACAGCCGACCCCTACCGGCCACGTACAGCTTGGCCAAATAGTGTCCACCCTGTTCCCCACCCAGCCGCCCCTTACCTGGCAAGCTACCGGGGAAGGCGATACTGTTCTCACCAGCGAAGCCGAAGTCCTGGCTGCGCTAACGAAAACCAAAGTCGAAAAAGCCCCTGGCCCCGACGGCATTCCCAATGCTGCACTGCACACATTGGTGGCAAACTTCCCTGGTATATTCACGAAGATGTACAACATGTGTCTCACCCAACGAACCTTCCCCATAGGTTGGAAGCGACAAAGGTTGGTGCTTATCCCAAAACCGGGCAAGTTGAACGACGACGCATCCTCGTACAGACCCCTATGTATGCTGAATACAACGGGGAAAATATTCAAGCGCATAATCTGCACCCACCTCGAAAAAGAACTCGATCAACTCAGAGCGTTATCGGACCACCAGTTTGGCTTCCGGAGAAAAAGAAGCACTATTGACGCGATCCAAACGGTCACCCAACTGGCTGCTAACGCAATCGAAGGAGAAAGGTGGCTAGGTGGCTCAAAAGAGTACTGCCTCGTCTGCACCCTGGACGTCAAGAATGCCTTCAACTCTGCCAACTGGAACCTTGTCCTGCAGGCACTTCAGCGCATGGGAATCTCGAACTACCTGATCGAGCTCGTAGCGGACTACTTCAAGGACAGAGTGCTCACATATTCCTCTGATGCCGGAGAGCACGAGTACCTGGTGACAGGAGGAGTACCTCAAGGCTCAGTCCTGGGCCCGATACTGTGGAACGTCATGTACGACGGGATCCTAAGGCAGGTACTACCCGAAGGATGCACAGTTGTGGGATTTGCGGACGACATAGCGCTGGTAACGGTAGCGAAAACCCTCGATGAGATCACGGATAGATGCAGCCTCTCGATAGACACCCTTATGTGCTGGCTCACAGACAACGGGTTAGCAGTCGCCGAGCACAAAACGGAGGCAGTGCTCATAAGCAGCAGGAAGACTGTGGAGAAGGCCATAATTCGAGTCGGATCAACTCTAATAGAAACAAGCGCCTCAATCAAGTATCTTGGAGTACTGATCGACCACAGGTTATCGTTTAAGACGCACCTATCGTATGCCGCAGCCAAAGCATCCAGAACGACTGCAGCCATCTCAAGGATGATGGCCAATACTCGAGGACCAAAGCAGCACAGCAGAAGGATTATAGCGACAGTGGTGACATCTATCATAATGTACGCCGCGCCCATATGGGCCGAGGCTATGAAGACCGCATCATACAGCCGCCAGTGCAAAGCTGTCTACAGACGCTGCGCACTGCGCATCACAAGCAGCTTCTGCACGGTATCTGAGGAAGCCGCGCTAGTGGTAGCCGGTACTATACCGATAGACCTGCTGGCGGCAGAACGAAGAACTGGGAGCAGAGGAAGCAGGACCCAACGCGGTAACACGATCGAGGCATGGCAAATGAGGTGGAACAATGCGACCACAGGGCGGTGGACGCACAGGCTAATTCCAAATCTAACCCCCTGGCTGCAGAGACGACACGGACAGGTAGACTTCTACCTCACGCAGATGATCTCCGGGCACGGATGCTTTAAGGAATACCTGCATAGGTTTAAGCATGAGCTAAACCCCTACTGCGACCACTGCGGCACAGGAAGCATCGAAGACGCGGAGCACGCGCTATTCATCTGCCCCCTATACGATAGGAACCGAGCCGAAGCTGAAACGACAACCGTATGTAACCTGACAGCGGACAACGTGATCAGCTGCATGCTGGAAGATCAAAGCAAGTGGGACGCGATAGCCAACATGGCCGCTGGCATCCTGAAGGATCTTAGGCGTCGAGAACGGAGTCGACGCATGGAGTTATAAGGACGAGCGGCAACCTGACCGCCATCCGTCCCGCGAAGTATAGCTTTGCGGCAGTCCCGCGGGATCGGAACTTTTTCTACCTCTTCTCTTCTTCTACCACTTATATTCTTGTATATATTTAAGCTTATTTAATATAAAAAAAAAAAAAAAAACACACACACAGTGCAATATAAAGTATGTATTTTTATTTTTTGTATTTTTTTTTCTTGTGATAACGAAGAAATAAAGTGTTTTAAATTTATTGGCTGAGTGGGTGATTTAAATTCCTCAACTGCACAACAAGTGAGTGATAAAAAAATCCCGCTCTCGCTCTCCCTCCCGCCCTCCCTCCCGCTCTCGCTCTCCCTCCCGCTCTCCCTCCCGCCCTCCTCCCGCTCTCCCTACCGCCCTCCCTCCCGCTCACCCCAATATTAAATACGATTTTTTTTTTTTAGTTTCACCACAATATGAAATATTAGTATTTTAATTTATTTCTATTTTTTTTTTTGTTTTTTAAATATTTTGAGTACAATATGCATTATTAAGTTCGTAATTATTATTATTATTATTTCGAACTGGTGATGCTGTATCTTCAGTCATCTCAACTTTGATGCAGTCTATATAACAGGAAAAGATTATTTGAAATATTACAATTGCAAGATAGACTAACAAAAGCAATAATAAAAATATAATAGTAATGTTAATATGATAGACATATTTTGGTACGAGTGATGTTTTTGAAACGTCATCGTTGTCTGCTGCTGCTGCTGCTGCTGCTGCTGCTGCTGCTGCTGCTGCTGATGATGAGTCTGGTTCTTTGATGCTGGTTGTTGTTTGTGTTGCTGCTGTTGTGTTGTCTGCTGCTGCTGCTGCTGCTGCTGCTGATGATGAGTCTGGTTCTTTGATGCTGGTTGTTGTTTGTGTTGCTGATGTTGTGTTGTCTGCTGCTGCTGCTGATGAGTCTGGTTCTTTGGTGCTGGTTGTTGTTTGTGTTGTTGTTGTTGTTGTTGTTGTTGCTGTTTCTGTTGTTGTCGGGGGTTGTGGTGTTGTTGTTGTTGTTGTTGTTTGATTTGAAGTGATTTTAGCGACTGCGCATACTAACAGTAATAGGAATACGCGAAAATGCATTTTTTTTTTGTTCGAAATGCTTGAGAGAGAGACTCGAGAATAATTTTCAACATCAGTATCACCTCAAACTTCTTGGAGATAAGACGTGTTACCTCTGTGCTCCCGTAGTGCTAATCGCAAACAGCAGCTCTTGCTAGCTTACCAGCAAAAAAACAAACAAGTGCACAAAACAAAATTCGCAACAATCAAAAACAACAAACACAACAAACACATCAAACACAAATCCACGTGCCGGGCGCCAGCCCAATAAAAACAACAACAATGGATAAACCGCCTGACATAAGTAGAACATCAATATACAACAAACACCTAGGCGAACCAAAATACATTGTAATCACCAGAACCGACAATAAGTCTTTTGAAAATGTATCACCCTTCCTAATTAAAAAAACCATCGATTTCGCGTGCGGAGGAGAAGTGGAGTCATGCAAAAACACTCGATCGGGCTACTTATTAGTTAAAACTAAGAACAATTTACAAGCAAACAAATTACTTAGAATAAAAAACATGGCAGACATTGAAGTAAAAGCCACCGAACACAAGACCTTGAACTTCTCTAAGGGGGTCATATACTGCAACGAATTACGCAGTATAGACGAAACCGAAATACTAAACGAACTAAAACATCAAAAAGTCATCATCCTAAAAAAACAAGATCAAGCTTTAACAGAAACTGGCTTAATTATAATAACATTCCAAACCCTTACTCTCCCAGACTCCCTGAACATTGGATACGAAAAGATCCGCGTACGCCCATACATCCCGCTCCCATTAAGGTGCAGAAAATGCCTACGATTTGGACACCCGACTCCAACCTGTAAAAGCCCCGATGAACTTTGCAAGAATTGCTCCGAGAAAGTCCACACCGAAGAAAATGAGAAATGCAACAGCGAAAAATGCTGCATTAACTGCAAACACATGTTCGAAACAGACGCAAAACACAGCCCACTAGACCGCAGCTGCCCAACATTCATAAAACAAAAAGAACTGATCACAATAAAAACTACACAAAAAGTGGATCACAAAACTGCACTAGAACTATACTACACTCGTCGCAACCAACATCTTAGCAACAGCTTTGCATCTGTCCTATCTAAACAACAGACCCCAAAAACAACAACTACCACAAAAATAACACCCACACCCCAGCACACAAAACAAAACAATGACACGCAAGCAACACACGAACATCAACAAAGAAAACTAACATCATACCAAGACCTCTCTACAGACACCTCCACACCAACCCAATTTACAAACACCACACCACCCCCACAAACTTCACCCGCTCACCAAACAACTGATGTTATCAGCATGGATCTCGACCCCCCTACCACCTCAAAGGACAACATGGCAAGCGAAAGGACCCAAGATCTGAAACTACGTATTTTCTCTAAGGACAAAAACAAGACACTAACAACCAACTTAAAAGCCACCAAAACTAACCAACCAAAAAATCTTAACAAAAACAAGCACATTAACATAAGCGACTCAGAAAGTATGTGACACTTTTAGCAGCAGTTAGCAAAAAACAGGTACTCAATCAACTAATCCTTTACCAACAACAAACTACTGGCTTTTAAAACGACTATGAAGATTATACAATGGAATATGAATGGATATATCAACAACTACGGCGAACTTCAAACAATCATTAAAAAACACACACCACTTATAGTATCTTTACAAGAAACACATATAAAATTTACCAGTCACATTCCCATACCCATTAACTATATACTTATTTCAAAAAACACCTCATCTTCCCACGGTGGCGTAGGTCTCCTAGCCCACAAATCACTGCAAGCTCGAGAAATAACCCTTAGCGACGATTTTGACGCGGTATGCATGGAACTGAACTCCAAACTTAAATTCAGAATTATCTCAGCCTACATCGCACCTAACAAATCTTTCTCACTGCAAAACCTTCAGGCCGTACTAGACACCTCACACATACCCACCTTGATCACTGGCGACTTTAACGGTTGGCACAAAAACTGGGGCTCAAATCAGAACAACACAAGGGGAAAAATATTAGAGAAATTTATAACCCAATCAAACTATATTTTATTAAACGACATGTCTCCTACTCACTTTAGCACACACAACACACTAACAAACGTTGATCTAACTTTCAGCAGCCCAATGCTACAAATCGACAGCAAATGGCAAACAGAAGATAATCTGTTTGGCAGCGACCACTTCCCCATAATTATTACCCTCTTCACCTCCAACACATCGAACCGCCAAGTCACTCCACGTAAGCCTACATTTCTAACCGACAAAGCAAACTGGCAAGAATTTTGCCAGCTAACTGAAGAATACTCCGCACAAAGACAACCAAGCACAAACATAAACAAGGAAGCTGCAACAATCCACAAAATAATCCTCTCCAGCGCCCACAAAGCAATACCCCAAACACACCCTATAAGTAAGACCCAAAATGTACCATGGTGGAACAATAACCTTAGCAAACTGAGAGCAGACAAAATGAAGAAATGGCACGATCTAAGAAGAAACATAACTACAGAACACATCCTGAAATACAAAAAAGCAAATGCACTATTTAGACTAACACTAAAACAAGATAAAAAACAAAGTATAAACAACTTCACTTCCCAAATCTCACCCGAAACACCCCCAAAAACAATCTGGAGCAACATCCGACGATTTTGCGGACTCAACCCTCAAAAAAACATACACTGCATATTTAACCCAACCACAAACCAAAACACCACCCACAAACTAGAAATCGCAGACTTATTTTGCAAAAATTTTTCAGAAATATCATCCGATACAAATTTTACGACCACATTCATACACCAAAAGCAAACATCACTTAATAACACACACACCCTGTCATACATTCCCAGCAAAAGAGCAATAGAAATAGAAAAGCCCATAACACCAATAGAATTCGCAGCAGCACTAAACACACTAAAAGGAAATACACCCGGACTGGACAGAATTAACTATACCATGATAAAAAACATAGGTAAAACAACAAAAAATAGAATAATAAGCCTGCAAAACTCAATATTAAATAACTACATCCCACAAACCTACAAAAATAGTCTTATAATACCAATAATAAAACCAAACACAGATAAAACCAACCTAAATTCATACCGGCCAATCTCACTAAACTCATGTCTATCAAAAATTCTTGATAAAATTATAGCAAAACGACTGTGGTGGTTTGTACTAAACGACAAACTTATCCAAAACAGCCAAACTGGTTTCAGAAAAGGTAAATCAGCTATGGACAGTCTACTGCTAGTTGACCATCTATTAGCAAGAGCTATCTCAAGAAGAAACCACGCATCCATCATATCCCTAGATTTCGCAAAAGCTTTCGACAGAATTGGAATCCACTCCATACTCAATCAACTCGCCAGTTGGAAAACAGGACCAAAAATAACAAACTACATAAAAAACTATATGACAAACAGAAAAATACTGGTTCGTATCAACTCCGACCTCTCTTCCTTTCAACCCATCCAAAACGGCATACCTCAAGGCTCTCCACTTTCCGTGATCCTCTTTGTGATAGCATACAACCAACTAGCAGAAAAACTCACTCTTCATCCCAACATTAGCCTAAGCGCATATGCGGACGACTTTAACTTGATACTAAAACTAAAAAACAGAAAAAATATCAACATAAACCTTAACCCCATCATAACCACCATACTGGACTGGGCCGAATACTCTGGCGCCAAGCTCTCGACCACAAAATGCAAACACCTGCACGTCTGCAGAAAGCACAACTGCAACTGCACTTTATCCACGGGTAACATACAAATACAAAACGAAACATCACTAAAAATACTTGGCGTACATTTCAATAACAAATACAGGTGGAAAACGCACACTGAACTACTCTCACACAGCCTCAAACAATCAATTAACATAATAAAATGCCTCTCAAGCCCAAAATTCAACTGCAACACGTCTACACTCCTAAACGTCACAAAAGCAATCATCACCGCAAAAGCAGACTACGGCCTTCCAATCTACGGATATTGCCCACAAACAACATTACGAAAAGTAAAATCACCGATAAACACTGCCTTCAGAACTGCTCTTGGCGCATTCAGGACGACACCTATCGACAACATCCTGTACGAAGCACGCGCAGACCCACTAGAAGATAGACGTGACCTCCTAACAACAAACATTTTAAAATCCCTGATTAACGCCAAAAACTCACCAATAATAAAAATTCTTAAATCATACCGACCACCAAAACGACCACAATACAAATCAACAATAGACCGCATAATAGAAAACTCCAAAGCGCACGACCTCCCCCTCAAACAAGTTACTCAGCGTGCACAGACCGCACCACCCTGGAACACTGATATGTTAAAAATCGACACATCGCTAAGTACATACAACAAAAAAAACACAACACCACAAATTTTTCGGAAACTATTCACAGAAATTAAGACAAAAGACAATCACAAATTCACCTACATTTACACAGATGGATCGCATACAAACACAATTACCAGCCTCGCAATCACAACCGAAACAGATAGCATAAAACTAGGCCTTCTACCACACTACTCGTCAGTGTTTTCCGCTGAGCTGCTAGCGATTGTAGAGGGGCTCGAAATATTAAAGAAGAAAAGAGGCAAATTTTGCATATGCTCTGACTCTCTCTCTGCCATCGACGCAATAAAAAACACAAACAATATTGAGCATTACATTTCACACGCCCGCAACCTGCTACAAAAATTCCCTAACAAATTCAAACTGCTCTGGATACCCGGCCACGTAGGAATACCAGGAAATGAACTGGCGGACTCCCTAGCAAAAAACGCAATCAAACAACCACTTATAACTATTGAAAATCTTAACACAAAAGACATACTAAAATATATAAAAAACACACACCAAGCCAAAACACTATTACATATAACGAAGACATCAGCCTGGTACCAGTCAATTAACCAACTCCAACTCAACAGCTACCACATCACAAAGAACAACCACTTATCCATCTCACGTTTAGACCAGATAAAAATAACAAGACTCAGACTTGGACACACCAAAATAACCCACACACACTACATCGATCCAAACCATACCAATACCTGCCCATTCTGCAACGACATTGTATCAATAAGACACTTACTTTCCACTTGCAACGCGCTAAACATCCAAAGACAACAAATATTTAATAACACCAATCCACTAGAAGCACTTTCCAATCCCACACCACCAAACATATCAAAAATTATACAATTTCTAAAAAACACAAATTTATACCACCGCATATAGGATAACTCTACCTAAGCTAAACAATAGAAATAAATACCTATAAGAAACCCTAAAAAATAATATTATATACAATTCGAGCTGAAGGCCCACGTCGCCATTGCTCAACATCATTGCTAGCTGATAATTTCAATTATTTGTTAGCTCTTTATAAATAAAATAAATAAATAAAATTTTCAACATACTAAATCTACTGACCAACATACACTCAATTTTATAGCTGAATCTATATACTATATATCACATTCTATCTTGCCTTAATTTTTCCACCCATTTTCTTTGTTTTCCTTTTTACAATCTCTCGCTCTATAATACACACACACACAAACAACACAGGAAGCCTCCCACTTATTATTCGGATATACTAGATGTTGACGATGATGATGATGATGATGATCTGAAATATATATATAACAAATAAAATAACTGATATATATATATATTTATAAGTAGTATACTTACAAAATTTGATAGGAAGTCATAATTTGTAATGCGTCATGTTCATCAACCAATTTTTGTTGTATGTACTTGAAATGTTGTTCTTTTTCACAATCTACTACATCATCAGCAGCAGTAGCATAAGTTGTACTCATCTCTTTATTCGTTTCCATTTGATTAAAGGTAATATTTAAATTTTTAATATGTTCTAATCGCATATGTATACTTTGGAGAGTTTCTTTATCCTCGGGCGACAGAATGTGTAGATAATTTTGAATAAAATCAATAATTTTTTTTGTAAATGTCATTATTTTTTTTTTTGTGTGTTGTTATTATTGAATATTCATATGCAAAACCTGTTGATAATCATTGATGTTATACGTTCCGATGTGTCTCTCTAACTGAAGGTTGGTGGGGTTGGCTTTATCGTAATAATCATCTCCCTCATCGTTGGTAAAGTCTCGTTCAAAAAAATAATTTTTCTCTATCAGGTTTCGCTCATTGGTATTGCTTACAGCATTATAGTGATGACAAAAAATTCGTAATGTTTTATTTTCGAAATCGCTATGATAATTGCATCGAATATTGACAATACTTCTCAATACTTTTAATTTGAAATATCTACAAATTACAGCGGGTGCGTCAATTATTCCACCAATATCCTCTTCTTTTCTAATTAACTCTCGGCGGAAATTTTCAACTACCTCATCGATCGTGGGGAAAGTAAGAGGCATATGTTCGAATAGTACCAAATCTCGTTTAAATCTAATATCATTTTGATTTTTGTTGTTGCTGCTGCTGCTGCTGCTGCTGCTGCTGCTCTCTCGAATCACTTCCACAAATGCGGTATTAAGTTCAAAAATTAAATTTACTTTGACAGTCAATGTTTCGTTTACAACGAGATCAAAACTAGAGTATTTAATTTCCGTTTGGTAGGGAATTTTTTTGATATCATATTCGCTTTTTACTGACGCTATTCCAACGAAGATTCCAAGTACAAATAATAATATCAAAACCATAATTATTTTCATTTTGTGTATTTATTATTAATTTTTATTATGCGATTATATACTTTCCCTGTGGGTGAATGCTTAAAGACTAGTTTTACAGAATTGTGATTAAAGTAAAAAAATGCATGAATGCATGTATAATATATAGGTATAAAGAATATAAATTTTTTTTTTTGACGTCTCTCTCTCTCGGGCTCTGGCTTTGGCTCTCTCTACTGATTATTGAGTATTAGCTGCATTTGTTTTGGGCTGATAGCTTAGTAACAACAACAACACTAGTAAGTAAATGCATGAATAAAGTATGTGTATATAAATATATATAGGTATAAGTATAAAAAAAGATTAAAAAAGTTTTTTTTGTCTGCTCTCTTTCTCTCGGGGCTCCGGCTCTCCACTGATTATCGTTTATTGGCTGCGTCTGTTTGTTTGTGTGTTGTAATCGACTTCTAGCGCGTGCCCCTCTCTCTCTCTCAAGTGATTGTCATCGTCTCAGTTTGTATATAGTTGTTGATGTCTTCGTTGAGGATAATGTTCTTCAGGGTGTAGGGGTTTTTTTCGACAAATGTTTGTTCTACCTCACCGTTTGCTAATAAACGTTCAATAATGATTGTCTCAATATATTGATTGCATTTTATATTTAGTGTTCTCTTCTCATAATTGCTTTTATACAAACAACGAATTGATATAGCCGACTCTTTATATTGGAGATTAAAGTGCCTATAGAATGGTACTGTTGCATTCAGTATTCCTCCAATATTTTTCTCCTTTTCTATTAGGTTTGCTTGAAACAATTCGATTACTTGATCAACCGTAACTTTAATATTATCCTCGGCATTGTCCTCATCGTTAGCTGTTGATGTTGGTGGTGCTGCTGGTGGTGTTGGTGTTGACGATTCAGTTATCAATTCCACCCACTCACTGGGTTTTATTGTTGTGGTTGGTGGTGGTGGTGGTGGTGGTGTTGATGATGGTTGTCTCATAAATTCTAATGAGAGGTTTACTTTTAACACCTCGTTGTTCGATAATGTTATATTAAATTCTACACTTTTTGTATTTGTATTGATACTATTGGTGATATTCAGAATAGAAGCAAATTCAGGATTCGGAATAGGATTACAGTTTCCCTCCCCGAAATTGCAACCGAATAGTAAAATAATTACAATGATTATTATTCGCAACATTTTTATTTTTATTTATTATATTTTTTTTTTTTTTGGTTTTTATTCTCGTTTTGATTGTAGTTTCTAGCTTGCAGTTCGACTTGCTACTAATGCTTGCTTGCTTGCTTGCATTCTCACAGAGAACGCAATAGAAAAAATATTCACATATACGTACATTGTATATATATATATATTTATAATATTTTTCTAACCTCGTTTGATAGCGGTGTATATTCGAACAATTTATCATGAATTATGAGACAGTATGCAGATGTTTTTGAAGGGATATTACTTTGTGTTTTAATCTCAATTCGTATATCAATGGGTCCACTTTTTACTGCTTCATTTTGATGCGTTACATCTAAGACAATAATGGGAGCCTTATTTTTATAAGTCTCTAGCGATAATAACGGTTGTGACTCACAGCACAGCCGTAGTAACTTTTTTGAAAATTGATATACATATCGTATAATAGTGCATATCTATTATAAGAAAAATTTTGATTTAATCCGTCATACGGATATACTTCAGAATTGAGATATACTTTCACATCGACTAAATCACAATGAACATACTTCTTATTGTTTTTAAATGCGATAATAACATAGCGAGGGCGTTCAGTTTCAGCAGCTAATTTAACACTCCAAATAAATGTAGTTTGTGGAACTACTGGGTTATAGTATATATCCCAACTCCTGAAGGGAATCAATAATGGCGTTTGTTTGTTTATCACATTAAACATGTACAATTTATAAGCATCAGACAATTGTACATGGGGCATTTTCCAAACAATGCTCGAAATCGTCATTTTCAATTGACTCATTGTTAAAGCTACAGCAGTGCTCTTATAAACATCATCGTTATCTTTTCCTCTTAATAGAATTAGCTTGTGTTTCCCATTCAGCAGTATTTTATTGTAGTCCTCAGCAAATCCAAGTAACAGATTCAACGGCACGCAAAAATTAAAGTTTCCTCTTTCAAGTTTTAAATTGTCTGTGATGGACCATCCACAATTTTCGAGCAAGTGTTCTTGATTTCGTTTAATTGATAAATAATTTTTTAAATCGCTTGTTACACCCAAATGTCGTGTTCGATCAATTTCAATACCATTCAATTCATATCGTATTTCACTAAATAGATACGCCATGCAATTGTTCAATAAAGCTATTGTGGTTTCGATTTGATCATCAACTTTTGTGATATGCCCTTGAATGTGAAGAAAACTTTCGCTCGGCAACACATACAAATCTTGATTTTGTATGGCAATCCGAATTTCGTCATTGTTCTCATACGATCGCAAATAGGGTGAATAACTATGATAATCTTTCTTTATTATTGAATTATCAATAGTCGGTTTCTCGAGCACGTTAATTATATGTGACATTTTTTTTTTTTAGTTTGAATCCTAAACTCTCGTTGTCGTCGCCGTCGTTGTTGTTGTCGATTAGCTAATCTGGTCAGCGTTGGTGAAGCGAGTGAGGGAGAATTGAGTGATAATGCCTTTTTATAGACGTTGTTGTTGTTGTTGTTGTTGTTGTATATAATCATTTTTTTTATATTGGTTTTAAATGTAATCTTATTGTAATTCTTTCACCGCGAAAATTAATCAGATTACCGTCTTGATCACAGATTTTTAAAGTTATCGAATGTATTTCTTTTGTGTTTACTGGTAGATATATAACATTTTGTGGTACCTCAGTTATTTTATATCCAGGACTAACGACAAGCGCAAACTGATGTAGTGTGTGTGTTGTTTCGTTGTTTATATATGTATTATTTATAATATTGCATTGTACACAAATGGTATTAATTTTTGTGATATCAATTGCCTTATCAGAAGTATGTAATATATTAGGGCTTAATATATTCGAAGTGAATCCCAATAAAGAGCCGATTGACTTTTCCTTATTGAAATATATTTCATCAGTTGCAGAGAAAATTTCTGATTGCAAAGTGTTATAGTTTGGAACTAGATAGAATTTGGGACTTCCGTCGCTCTCATTCTGTGTTAACTTTCTATATTTTCGTGTCAATAGATCATTAATATCGCTGATTTCATAGGAACCTACGGGGATTTTTATCAAATGTTTACCAATATGAAATAAATTATTGTCTACGTCAACGTTTGGAATCGAATTATAAGTGTCCAGACTGATTAACGCACACTGATAGTTCTGTTCAAGTTCAATTGGAGGAAAATAATCTGCAACAAGTACTGACGTATTGCCTGTTAGTGTTAATGTTATCGACATCTTAACGGTTCGGGAGGGAATGAAATGTTTATAGGCTTTACACATACACATATATAGTATGCTGCGTGTGTGTGTGTGTGTGTGTGTGTGTGTGTTTACAAATCAATCCAGGAATTATGCTCTGATAAGAATCCTAACCATTTAACGAATGCTCTACCATTTCGACGTCTAATAACCTTCGCCACTAGATATGTATCGGGAAATTTAGTTTTCATCAGCTCATATTCGTAAAATCCTCCCTTAATATCATTTCCCTGATAATCTTTCAATATATACGTAATGGGATTGGTATTTTGTATCCGTTTGATTTGGAATATCTCAGTTGTCCAGTTTGGAGTATAACCTTTTTCGAACACATGTTTATATTTACTTATTCGCACATAATCGTCAACTTTGAATTTTGGTTTATGAGTGATTTTCAGATGATTGTAAACGGTTTGGAGGAGTAATTCTTCATTTAGAAAACTTACATCGTTTGGCGCCATCAGAATTGTTTTATGGTATGTGTTATTATATTTAGCAATCAATGCCTTATAGATATTAATCCATTTGTAGCTACCTTGATAGCTGAACTCTTTCCACATCATATTTTTGATGGTTCTATTAAATCGTTCAACGATGCTGGCTTTTAAAATACTATACGTTGAATAATGATTAATATGATTTAATTTCATCAGATTTTGAAATGTCTTATTGAAAAATTCTTTACCATCATCTGTTTGTAAGTTTTTCGGTTTTCTTTGTGCATCATCGAAAATGCTTTTCATACTCTTTGTGACGCTGTCTCCTGTTTTGTTTTTAATAGCAACAGCCCATGCTTGCTTCGAAAACGTGTCAATAACAGTTAAAAGATAACGATATCCCTTATTATATAATTGATAGGGTATCATTTCAACTAAATCGGCTTGCCATAAATCATCTATCCCCTTCATTATCACACGTCGTCTGATAAAATTTTTTCGTCCTTGTCTATGCAACTCTTCGGTGAGTTGTCTTTTATCCGCATTCAAGTTATTGTTGTTGTTGTTGTTGTTGTTGTTGTTGTCACTCATTTTGTTTTATTTTATTGTCAATATATTTAACAACAATGGGGAACTGTACTTTAATTTTTTTCACCTCATCCGTAGGTAGCTGTGTAGAGAGTAATTTAAAGAGAACGTCTTCAAGTCGTTGAATATTTTCTTCTAATCGCTCTATATACTTAGTATAAATATCTTGAGAGTAGTCCTCTAGAGCTAATTTTATAAGATTCGCACTTTCACTGACCTCTGATTGAAGGCTTGTTTCCAATGTAATTATTTTGCTTTTTAAAATATTTATGCTCTGTCTCAAGCTGTTTAAATCAATATCCGTTTTCTCTTGTCGATTTAAAATATATTTTTTTAGACTTGCTCCTCCTACTCCTCCTCCTACTCCTCCGGACGGCAAGCTTTCACCAAATTTATTAATCTGATTCATTTTATTATATTTGCCTCTCTAAGCTCTTCAATAATGGATATAATTTCGTTTTTGTGATTGGTATTTCCAGCACTCTCGGATGCTAATAGTAATCGTAATCTCTCGATTAATTCATTCGGATCATCCCAATACTTGTATCCTCTATCCTCCTTGGAGTAAGATTTTGTTGTTGCTGGTGCTGCTGCTGCTGTTTGTGTTGTAAGCAAACCTTTACCAATAAGTTGTGTTTTCGGTTTGAATAGATTTTTTATAATATGCTGATACTTAAATGATTTAGACCCCTTAACTTGTGAACTATTCTGATATTTTCGTTTGTATGCGTTTGTTCTTAAGAGAATATCTCGATAATTTTTCAAGTCCAGATTTGAATAATGCGCGGGCTTCGTGTGAAATAACAATTGAAATAGACCAGGAGTCAATTTCCATTTTTCCTTATCAATAATAATTGTGTTATTATTATTATATTTCAATTTACTATTGGCAAAATACCATTCACCATTTTCTTTTATATTCAGACCATACAACATGTCCAATTGTTTTTGACTTTTTAAGAGCTGAATATTATGCAAAAACGGTGATTTCTTGATCGAAACTTTTCTCTTGATTGCAATTTGTTTTTCCTTTTTGATCACATTGTTGTTGTTTTGTTGCTGTTGTTGTTGTTGTTGTTGTTGTTGTTGTGGCTGTTGTTTTGTCTTGTTATATCTTGGATATCTGGGTCCATTTATCAAAAAACTTTTCTCAAGCATAGAATCTCTTTTTTCGATTAATTTTAATCTTTTATTAGAGGAAGAAGAAGAAGAAGAAGACTGAGGCAGAGGTAAATTTTCTGTGTGAGCACTTCGTTTTTTTTGTGTGTGTGTGTATGATCTCGGTATAAAATTTATAATGTTCGATGACGATGTCTGTGCTGTTTTTTTAAATCTATTAAATTTGGGACCATTGACCTTACGACTTTTTTCAAGCATAGAATCTCTTTGTAGCAGATTAAAAGGTAATTTATATCTCTTGTTATTAGGCTGGACTGCTGCTAAAGATAAATTCTCAATGTTAGCATTACGTTTGAGATTTTTAAAAAGACTTAATTTTAAATCATAATCATCATCAACAGCAGCAGCAGCAGCAGCAGGGAGAGCTGGGGGGGCAGGGGGAGCAGGAGGGAGAGGGAGAGCTGGGGGGGCAGGGGGAGCAGGAGGGAGAGGGAGAGGGAGAGCAGCAGATGTACTACTACTAACTACTGCATTGTGGTCATCATCGTTCCCCCGTTTTAGTGTGTGTGCAGGACTGTTTTTTTCTAATAAATTAGAGTATTTTGCTCTTTGACTATCCAAAAATGAAGTATAGTCTGATAGGATATCGTTGGAAGTATCTATCAAGTCGGGTGGGTTGTTGTTGTTGGTTATTGGAAAACTCCTTATTTGCGGACGATTAAATTCCATATCAAACACATTAGCATCATCATCATCATTAGCAGCAGCAGCATCCTCATGCTGGATGTTTCTTCGTTGATAAGGTCTTCTTTTCCTTCTGTTTGCATTATAGGATTTAAATTTTCTCACTTTTATCTCCAAATCGTTGTTTGTGTTGTCGGTGTTGTCTAGTCTTCTTCGCATAACCCTCTTTGGAGAGTATCGTCTTTTGTGTTTAAGCATTTCAACATGTTGTTGTTGTTTTTGTTGTTGTTGTTGCTGCTGCTGCTGCTGCTGCTGCTGTTGTTCTCCTTCTTGAAGACCTCGATGCTGATGATCATCATATTTTATCAGTTCACGCTTATTATTGTTGTTGTTGTTGTTGTTGTATTTGTTTGCCTTCTTGTTCTTTTTTAGAAAATTTTCCGCAATCACATTCAAAGGTTTTGTAATTGGTTTAAAGGTATTTTCCAGCATATTAATTCGATCCATTTCATTCGACTTCATGCTCTTCAATTTCTGTGTCAACAACAATCTGGTTTGAATCAGATCATCCAACACTTTAGTCTTATTTTTTGATTTGACCATTGCTGCTGTGGTTGTTGTTGTTGTTGTTGTTTGTTTAAAAACCATTTATTTACTAGTAAAATATATGATATTATATATATATATATATATATATATAGCTGATCCAAAAGCTGATCCAAAGCTGATCCGAAGCTGATTCAGAGCTGATCCAGAGCTGATCCAAAGCTGATGCCGAGCTGATCCAGAGCTGATCGAGAGATGATGATGATTAAAGATGTATAAAACTATCGAATCCTTTTCTATATCGTCCTTTATCAATATCATTATCTTTACTTATGAGAACAAATTCATATTTTTGCTTCCAGCATTCCTCACAAATTTTTATAAATTGCTTAAAAGTCATATCGCCTATAACATGATCATTGTAAATATGTTTAATATTCATTTCATCTTGTTTAAAAATTATAATCAAATTAGCGTTGTCACGTATTAAATGTTTTGGTATTTTTGTATAAGTTTGACATAGATAGAAGGAGTCTATGTGTTTGTGGCGACCCATACAGAAATAATCTCTTATTGCTGTTTGCTTATCACAGATTACGTCATCAAATATCATTATTGAATGTGGTCTAGCCCTTTCTGGACTGACGACTTTTTCCTTGTCTGAAAACGTGAACATGTGTATCCCCTTAATTGGTTTAATCAATTTAATTAAATATTGATTCTTTGGCTGATACAACGATTTTGAATAAATGTATATATTTTGAAATTTAAGTCCATTGGGACTTTGGATCAAACTTATCATTACGTTTGTCTTTCCACAATTAGATGGCCCCACAATTAGAGCACGTATCGAATTTGGTAACAATGGGCTATGTGTAATTTTTCCACTCCTATCCCCCTCACCACAAATTTGATCGACATTTCGAACTTTAATTTGTCTGGTTTGTTGTTGTTGTTGTTGCTGTGGTTGTTTTATTGGACAAATTTTTACAACTACTAATGAAAATACTATAAATATTTGAGTATATATTTCGTTTTTGTTTAATATACGATTGTCATTGAAACAGAATAGTCATAAACAAAAAACAAAAAAAAAAAAAAGGAAATGCAATAATGCGTATAAATTATAAACATAAATTAAATTCATATCAGTATCGAATTGGTAGTGGACTCGTTAACAACTTGATTAACAAACTACCAATTGAACTTCATTTGCCAGGATATCAATTTTGTGGACCAGGCACAAAACTTGCAGAGCGTTTGAAACGTGGAGACAAAGGGATTAATCCGCTAGATGCAGCGTGTCGAGAACACGATATTGCATATTAACAATTCAAAGACCTGAAAAATCGTCATCAGGCCGATGATATTTTAGGTGATAGAGCGTGGGAACGTTTTAAAGCAAAATATAGCGGTCTAAAAGAACGTTCTGCTGCTTGGTTTGTGACTAACGCTATGAAAACAAAAGTTAAATTCGGTCTAGGTATGTCTAAAAACAAATCTCATCGACGTCAACGTAAGAGGAAACCAGCTAGTAATAAAAAAAACAACGTCGACGTCATCGACAAACAAGAAAAAAATCATTCGCAAGCATTGTGAGTCAAACGAAGCGAATTTTGAAACGAAGAAATCCTACGAGTATCGATGAAGCAATTCAGATATCTCCCACCTAGTTTTCATCGAAGACAACGAGGACAACGAGGACGAAGACGAGGTCTAGCGAATAATATCTCCAATATTCCGAGGGTGATACCATTACCAAAAATTGGAGGATTCCTACCGTTGATACCAATATTGACTGCACTTGGTGCAGTTGGTGGTCTTGCTAGTGGTGGATCTGCTGTTGCTAAAGCAATAAACGCTGTCAAAAATGGTAAAGAACAATTAGCCCAAGCGACACGTCATAACCGCTATATGGAATCAATTGCGATGGGAAAAGGACTTTTCCTGAAACCTTATAAGAAAGGATATGGACTATTTTATAAGCCATATTCAGCAAAAAACTAATAAATATGCTACCCAAACAAGCACTTACCGATATTGATTTAATTGATTTTGGTAAACAGCATTTTAGACACTTTCGTGGTGTTTTTATGCGTGATCGTCTCCCCAAGAAACCATGGACCAACGAATGTGGGATAATTAATTTAGATAACGAAAGCGGTAGTGGTACGCATTGGGTAGCATATTTCAAGAATAGAAATTATAAAGAATACTATGATAGTTTTGGTGATTTGCAACCGCCCATTGAAATTGTGAAATATTTAAAACCACCCATTGAATATAATTATAGAAATGAACAAAAATTCAATACATATAACTGTGGTCATTTATGTTTAAAATTTTTATTTCGAAAAAATAAAATGTAATATATTTGTATAAAGAAAAAAAGACAATTTTTTTTATTTTTAGCTTAACTTAGTAGGCTATATCTTTGTGACCCCATGCAAGTGTGTCTATATTATTCTCTTTTATATAGCGCTTATCATCTAAATAGTTTAGGGTGACTTTTGTATACTCTTGCGTATAAATTTGATGTAATTTCGATTTAAATAAGTACATTGTTCCAACTTGCTTATTTTTTTTATACAAGCAATCTCGAAAATCGTTAATAGTTAATTTTGAGGTCACACTCGCCTTTACTCCTTTAATTTTTTTGATCTCCGTTGTTTCAGCATTATTTATATTAGAGACTTGTATTGAATACATTTTAGCTCTGAGTCCAATAAATTCATTTATTATATCCCCCTGCACTCATCTTTCATCATATCTAATTTTTTTTTGTTTATCAATGGTAATTTAAAAACATTATCCTTATCATATTCTGAAGTATCGAAATGCTGATCAATTTCAAAACGAATGTCATCATAAAAATCTATAGTCTTAATATCATAGATAAAAGAATCAGTATCCATATACATTAAATTTATATTTTCTTGATATTTCGGCTTCATATAGTCATAGTGAAAATTGTACATTTTAAATTTTGATAATTCTAGAACGGTGAAGCCAATGTAGACAGGCTTATCATAGACAACATGCACTTTTTTCATTTGAATTGCAAAGAAATCATCGGCCAATTGCAATATATTCTTAAAATTAAATTTTGAGATAAGTGCTCTAGCTCCCAATTTTTTACCATCACTCTCCCACCTGGACACTAATCTAATTGATTTTCTCTTGTCGACATTCTCCATTGTCTTGCCATAGACTGCATTGTTTAGCAGCTTGAAAAAATTCTTTTCAAAATCATTAACAGCCAATGTTCTGTGATGATTGTTACAATCAATATATTTTTTAAGCCAATCAGAATGTTCAAATTGTAATATTCGATGAATTTTCTTTAAAATCAGTCCATGTCGAAGACATTGCTGCAAATTTCTATAGTGAATTATATAATTATATTTGTTTGTCAAGTCTGCAATCAATTTTGATTGTTGCATATTTTCATTTTTTTTGTTCTGCGAACAAAATGGTAAATCATTGTGCTGGCTGTGTAAGTTTTCAGTGTATTCCAAATCGACCTCTAAAATATAACCAATTGGTTGATCATCTACGCACGTGTTTAAATCAAAATTTTCAAAATTTCCCTCTTCTGTTTCTTCTAGCCATTTAAAATTTTTATACGGAATAGCTTGTGACATAGCATACCCATATAAATTATTAACATCTAAGTATACAATATAATTTGATTCTTTCTCACAGTCGTAATCGTTATTTAGATATTTGTTATTTGCAATAGAATGACGTTTACTACATTGAACAAGACCACCTCTAATACCTTTCATTATAAAATTATACATATCAATATCTGTGAGTAGTTCTAATTCAATTTTAGTTGTCTTCAACATAGAATCCCACGATAGATAGATAGATAGATTATAGATTTTTTTACATACTGTTCTAAAATTCTCAAAAACATCACATAGCAACAGCACATCTACCTTCAAATATAATAATAAATAATCTAATAAATTTGTGCACTCGAAGGCATTCCAAACGTTTTGAGCGTGCTGATAACTCTCTTCAGAACAGTGTCTATCAGTTAATTGGTTATAAAAATTTTCGCGCAACGGTAATTGTGTATCTGACAAGCGTTCAACTGAATTTAAATAGCTATACGGAAATATGCCTTTACGTTTAACCATTTGAAATTTGTTCGGGTCCGTGAAAAATGACTTTATTGTGGTTAGATTTGTTTCTTTTAAATAACTGGCTAAGCTGTCTAAACTGGAAGGCATAAATCTAAATGAATCTAAAAATCGAAGTTCTAACGTTTCATTGGGATTTATATAAATTTTCTTTGAGATCGAAATATAAAACTCTTTGTTTAGCGGAATTATAGAAATATCACCAGGAATTTTAATTAATTCTTTTACAAATAAATGAGCATCGTATGCCGAGAGATTATGGAAAAATATTGGGAAAAATTTTGCTAATTTATAGTTTAAATTGCAATTATTATGTGCTACACCTCTATATTTGCCTGTTAAGTGACAATGGTCTAGAACTCTTTTAGATTGATCAGTTAATATATTACCGCATATACTACAATTTTGTTCTAAGTCAATTATTTTTTGTTGCTCCATTGATAGCGGATATAAGGGTATCGTTACATTTAAGTGATTTTGATATAACACTAAACAATCATTATATATGCTCTCAACAAAATGTGTTGCACAATCTTCACCATAATATATTCGATATATATCCAAACTATTGTCAAATGAACACTTTATATAATAACTATATGCATACGGTATGTGCTTTTGAATCAAATTTATGTTATCCGAAGTTTTCAGATTCATCCCTTCTAAAATACACTCAAAATCAGCATATGCCACAAAGGGAACATCTAATTGATTTTTTAAATTTTTAAATCTTAAAGTCGCCGTTTCATTTGTAGGCATGTCGTTCCAGTTTGTCGCTATCATCGAAATGTTGAAAACAGCCATTGCATAGATGAATCTTCCTCGTACTTTTCGTTATTTGTTTGCGAAGTAATCTAATGGAGAATCAAAGAAATAAATATAATTTTTTTTATTTTTTAATTTTCTAATTTAATACTTACTTGGAAATATTTTTAATCCAAGCATAGTGATATTTGTCATCCTTCTCGAGAAGTAGTAGATATATAGTGTGTAAAACGTTGCCAGTTTTATTATTAGTTAAATAATATGGACCGATGACTGTCTTTTCATCGCTGTCTACACCCAACACAGTTATACTAATTTCAGGATTATTTTCTTCAAATATTTTTATGCTGTCGACCGGTGTGGGGAATTTTAATCCACTAAAATTTAACGATTTATTATTTATATTTATTATATCCGATCCAATGTTGTAAATGCCTTTACGTTTATATTGATTAGGTCGATTCTTATTAACTGAAAGTTTCACAAAAGCCGATATTAATGCCCATTTAAAACAATATTCGTCTCTATTTTGCACGTTGATGCAGGCTTTTCTATTTACTATTTCTCTTGGTAAACCAATGAAATTCGAGCCCTTTATTGGCTGATATTTATTTATATTAACTTCTAAATGAACTATTTCAATTAGGGACCAACCACTGTCTCGTTCTTGAAACTCGCTCATCTCACTTTTTATATAGTCATTTAAATTTTTGATTATTTCATTTAGATTAAGACTTGCATTTTTGTTTGAAATGACTTTAGATTGATTTCACAATGATATTCACTCTCTTTAATCAAAACATAATTACAGAATTGTTCAAAATTAAATTTGATATTGACGTGTTTTTTTTGAGCTTCTTGGAGTAGAGTGATCACTTGTTCTTTGATTGATTGTTGAAATAAATTGATATCCAAGCATTCTTTATTTGGATTTGTGATTATATAAGTTTCAATACGATTCCGAAATGCACTTCTTATACACCGCAAGTTATCACTTATTTGCGAACCAGATAATTGTTTATGCAAGTTGGTGCGTAAGTGATGCGACCAACTAATTTTAGCAACATTTAGATTACAGACATCACAATATCGTATTTCACTAGCGACAGGATTTGTGTTACTAGGCCCAGGATTGTTATTGTTATGTAAAGCATCACCCATTTTTGTTTTTGTTTTGTTTTAAATATTTATAAAAAAAGTTTATTTTATTTTTTTCTTATTCGTTACAAAAATTTAAAATATAATTATCCCCTTCTGATTTAAGTTTGACTAGCTTGTAGCCCCCCGTCGCCATGTGCTCCACAGCTTGCGATGACAGAGTACTAAAGCGTTCTGGTAAGAACACCACAAAATCTTCAAATGTGAGCATAATTTTAGCGCCGAAGCGTGTCTGCTTCACTTCAGCGTTCTTTATCACAATCGGTGTGTCAAACGGGAGAGCCTTAACACTCTTAATTGGGGGCAGAGAGACGGCCCCAAGCTCGTTAAACTGTTCTCCAAAGTCAGACATATTGCTGCTGCTGCTGCTGCTGCTGCTGCTGCTGCTGCTTATAATGCTGATGATGAAGGACTCTTCAAATAGTGTAAGTGAGTTCTTGCTCTGAATTTGACTTCTGCTTTCTGAATTACCCCAGTACTATACATCTCATATTTATACCAGTTTGCGAGACGAGGGGGAGGGGGAGTGGAAGGGGAAGTGGGAGGGGAAGTGGGAGGGGAAGTGGGAGGGGAAGTGGGAGGGGAAGTGGGAGGGGGAGTGAGCGCAACCCCCCAGAGGGTCAAGCACCAGGACAAGCGGGAGGACAAGCGGGAGGACAAGCGGGAGGGGAACTGGGAGGGGGAGTGAGCGCGGCCCTAGCAACTTCCACAACAACAACTTCCGCAAGCGATAAGCGCCCCCGCACCAGCGAAACAGTGAGCCAGAACATACAGTAAAAAAGTGATCCAGAACATACAAACCCCCCATTGATCCAGAACATACAAATACACCCTACTAGTATGCTCACCTATATGAAATCTATACAAGATTTCAATCTAGTTCCTATAATCGTGAATCACAACCATTTTCGACCCCAAATAAATTAAAATTGAAGACCCCCATTATTGTGGTTGATCTTTCATATCAAAACGAATCAGTGAAAACTGGTCCTATTGATGTGAGAATTTCAATAGAACTGAAGACACCAAGTCATGAAAATACCCAAGCTTACTGTCTCCTCCTGCATGACCGTTTAGTTGAATATAACCCATTAAACGGACTAGTACAACGAGTTGTTTAACATTAGAAAAATGTTGAAAGATACTGTTTCGACTGATGTTCAAGGTTTCTTTCTTAATAATAATAATAATAATTTAATTCTATAGGAAATTGGAATTGTATTTAAAAGAGATCTAAACTTGAATAATAGTTTTTTAAAAGAACCTCCATATGATTTTACTTTGCTAAATACAAAATCTCGAAAGACTGCACTTTGGTTAACCAATACACATCAATACACATTTTTTGGAACGATGGAGAAAATAGTTTTCCACAAACTCGAAAATATCTAAGGACTATTACAAGCGAAAAACAAATTATTTGTAAAAGTGTGGAAAAGAAACGATTTCTAGAGACGTTATTTGGGAGTCCTCAGCTCATTAATATCGAGGAAATGGACTGTCCGTCATTAAACAGGTTTAAAGGAAACCGGTTTCCCTATTGCACAGTGGTCGCTGCCATAGGCCATAAATCAAAAAATTGATTTTTAGCTATTCCAACGAAACCCACTTTTTCAAAAAGCTGATTGTCCAAACTCAACGACACAATACCGTTTGTTTGGCAATTCTAACGGGACTCTCTAAAAATAGAACGAAAAGAGCGAGCACGTGTTTACGTATTTGCAATTTGCCAGCAGTCAAGTGCAACAGCCCAAATTTAAAAAAGGCAAATTAATTATAAAACACCCGTAAAATCAATAGAACTCAAATGAATATTGTTCATAGTGGTATATGCTTTATTTATACAGATAAATATATAAATATTTTGTGCTGTGTCTTGTCTATATCTATTTTTAAAGAAGTGCGTCTTTTTTAGTTTGTATTTGTTGTCCATTACAAAGTTTAGGTAAAGTTTTAAGTGTTTTCCCCCCGTTGCCCCCCAATAAAGTACACATTATATTATTTATTAATATTTTTAGGTTATAAAAATGTTTACTTCAGCTGCGACAACCTGCGTCTGCACATTTGCCATTGCAATGTTCAACATAACCTCTTTTATTTTTCAGCAGCTCTATCTAGGAGGGACGCACTTTTTTGTTCTGTGTCTGTTATGTTGTTGTTGCCGTTGTAGTTTGTTGTTGTTTTTGCGTTTGTGTTTTATGTTTTTAGATTGTTTATTTGTTTGATTATTTAATTATTTTCTCAGGCACCCAAATTCAAAGCAAGTATACTCGAAATTATGATTTTAACATTTGGATTGAGGAATCTGGCACACTTGCGGAAAGATTTAAAAATGTACTGGATGCCCTAATTAAGGACATAAGCCGAATGTGGACGAATTCCAAACACAAATAAGCTATATTTGTAAAAAGCTGGCATCGTTTTGGTAGATTGCTAATCAGAATAAAGAGAGATTTCTTAACAAAAATTATTATTGGCTGGAGTGCAAGGAAACTATAATTATAAAATACTGCTTGCCACTAAAAGCAACTAATATTACTCGTGGACGGCCAAAAAAGGATTTTGCAGACATTTCGAATAGGACGAAACGCCGACGCATAGCAGAGGTTGCGATTAGAGATGAGTCTGCTGCATCTCTTTTACGAATATCTGATTTGCAAGGGAATAAATAAATTTCCGAACCAAGAATTGAAGAAGTTTTAGCTCTTTTCATAACTTACCGGAAAATATATCAGCCTGAATTTATGAATTTAAGCGCAATTACTGAGGAAATCGTTCCCAAGGAAGCTACAGGATATAGTTGTACGATCTGGTCATTTTTTATACCCGTTACTCGTAGAGTAAAAGGGTATACTAGATTCGTCGGAAAGTATGTAACAGGCAGAAGGAAGCGTTTTCGACCCCATAAAGTATATATATTCTTGATCAGGATCACTAGCCGAGTCGATCTAGCCATGTCCGTCTGTCCGTCTGTCCGGATGAACGCTGAGATCTCGGAAACAATGAGAGCTAGGCTATTGAGATTTGGCGTACAGGTTCCTGAGCTTCTTACGCAGCGCAAGTTTGTTTCAGTAGACTGCCACGCCCACTCTAACGCCCACAAACCGCCCAAAACTGTAACTCATACAGTTTTGATGCTAGATAGAAACTGAACTGAACTGAACTGAACTGAAATGTATTGTTCTCATCAATACCTATCGATTGATCTAAAAAAAGTTTGCCACGCCCACTTAAACGCCCACAAACCGCGAAAACCTGTGAAATCGTTTTTTGACATTTATATATTTTTTTCTTTCTAAACATTTTATTGTAGCTAATAACTATATTTATGGGGTGTAAGGCTAGCTATTTTAGTTAAGGATACACTTATTATACCCACGTAAGATGAAGGAATATGAAAAAAGGAAATGTTTTATTTTTACTATATACTAGTTAAAGTGGATGATATTATCAGTTCTTAATATCTGTCAACATGAATCATAATTGTTTATCAAAACAGCTTCTAAACAGCTTTTAGACAGCTTGTGAACAACTAATTTCTTAATTAGTTTTACAATCACGGGATACATCTATCCCCAACATAATCGGACATGTTCCCCGAAGATTTATATATCAATCTTCAGATATTTTGGTTGTGTGATATTTCTCACGTACACAGCAAACACATTGAAAATCAGTGTGTAAGTTTTTTATCACATCGAGAGTCGTCTAGTGATCAAGAATTTTTGATCATTCTTAACAAAAGACTATAACAGCTCGTAGAAGTTAATAACAACTAGTAACCTGCTAACATCTAGTAAACATACATTTACTAAACACATAGAAACCAGATTCTGAACAGCTAGTCACCAGCTAATAACATCTAGTAAACAACTTGTATACATCTACTAAGCATATAGAAACCAGATGCTAAACAGCCAGTAACCAGCTTATAACATCTAGTAAACAACTTGTATACATCTACTAAACACATAGTAACCAGCTAATAACAAAGAGTAAGCAACTAGTAGACATCTACTAAACAGATAGTAACCACCTAATAATAGCTCATAACAGTTAACTACTGCTAGTAATCAAAGTTTAAGCAGCTCATCGGCCATCATGAATCTTGAAAACCAGATGAGTATCGTAATTAAAGAGATTATTAAACTTATTCAAAATTTTAGACATTGGTGCCTAACTCATACAAATAGTATACAAATAGAAAAGAACTAGAAAACTAGAACTAGAAAAATAGTTGGCAACAAAAAACAGATGTTAACAGGTCACAACACCTCTATCAGAAACTTGAATCAGAAATTAAATTAAAAGACGCTCCTATGTTAGGTAATTATGCCTTCGAATTATGTTATAATGTTAATATGGGATGGAGCAAATGAACGCTTAAAAATAGCTCAACATCTGAGAAACATTAAATTGTGAGAATTATTTTACATCTATCTATAGGAACCAAGCGAATTGAATTCTGGATGGAGCAGTGGAGGCGATATTTCTACGGGACCCCACTTCAACTTTTCTGTACCGTTAAAAAATTTGTTGAGATTTGCTGAGGACTATAAAAAAGTTTTGTTAAAATGTAAACATGAACTAGTGTTGATGCTTACTAAGAACCTTGGGGATGTGTTTGAACAAATCAGAAATGAACAAACTTTTAAGATGAAAATTACGAATATAATTTGGAAAATTCCCAATGTGACTCCGAGCGATTTTGCAAAATTTAAGATGTACGATATTATTAAAAGTGGTGTAAGCCTACCAATTGCATTCCGGAGTTGGTATTCATATGCTAGCCCCAAAATGGGGTATGAGAGTCAACGCAGCTGGAATGTGAAATTGTCGGCTAGCCGCAAAAAACCAAGATTTGTCATAATTGGATTTACAACTTGGAGAACTTATCACAAATAACTTATCAAACTTGAAAGTTCACTTGAATTCTGAGTCATATCCATATGATAATCTGAATGTTGATTTTAGTAAGAATCAGTATGCTCACCTATATGAAATCTATACAAGATTTCAATCTAGTTCCTATAATCGTGAATCACAACCATTTTCGACCCCAAATAAATTAAAATTGAAGACCCCCATTATTGTGGTTGATCTTTCATATCAAAACGAAGTAGGTAGTTAATACGGGAGCTGGCTAGTAGGTAGTTAATACGGGAGCTGGCTCACTAGGTAATAAATCATGTCAAAAAAGGAGGTGGGGGTGACCCTAATTAGTCACGCATGGTTGCACACTGACCCTAATTAGTCACGCATGGTTGCACACAGGTGTTCTAATGACCTACTTAGCATAATTAATTCAAAAAGGGGGGTGTTGCTGACCCTAGTTAGATGAGCATGGTTGCACACAGGTCACTTAATGAGGTTAGAAAGTGGTGTGTAGGAGTGTGAGAGAGTGGTGTTTTGATATGTCTTGTTTTGTCTTGTCTTTTTCTCAAGCTAAAGGTGCGTGTGTGATAGGGGTGTTTTGTCATGCGTGGAATTTTGTGGAGTGCAATGGTTGCACACAGGTCACTATGTTGCTTCTAACTTGGGTTAGAACGCGTTATGCGTGGGCGTTTTGTTGAGTCAATTAGGGTTGTAGGTGACACCTGGCTTGCGTGTGTGATAGGGGTGTTTTGTCATGCGTGGGATTTTGTGGAGTGCAATGGTTGCACACAGATCACTATGTTGCTTCTAACTTGGGTTAGAAGGCGTTATGCGTGGGCGTTTTGTTGAGTCAATTAGGGTTGTAGGTGACACCTGGCTACGGTCTTGTGGTCAAAAGGTGTTGGTTTGAGGGATATTAGACCGCATACTTTTGTGGTGTGAAACAAGCGTGAGTTCGGTAACCTCCCCCTCTTTAGCGAGCATTAGATGGGAAAGTGAGCGTGGGAGTGTAACAAAAACGTTGTTTTGTTATGCGTGGGCGTTTTGTTGATTCAATTAGGGTTGTAGGTGACACCTGTTAGTGTAACCTGCCTACGGTCTTGTGGTCAAAATGGTGACTGTGGTGGTGGTGGTTCCTAACAGAACAAAACCAAATGAGATCGTTTGTTTAGTCAAATACGTTTTTCTTTAATCATATTTGAAAATTTTTTCTCATGCGCTTACATGAGAGAGAAAACGGTTACCTTCTAAGTTTTCAAAAAATGTATGTGTTAAGGAGAAATGTGGAAAGTAGTTCAGTTTTAGAAAACTATTCGTTATACAAGGGGTGTTTTGTCATGCGTATGAATTTGTAAAACTATATTTAGGCGGAGGAGGAGGAGGAAGGGAAGTTGTTTTTCTATGCGTGGGCGTTTTGTTGATTCAATTAGGGTTGTAGGTGACACCTGTTAGTGTAACCTGGCTACGGTCTTGTGGTCAAAAGGTGTTGGTTTGAGGGATATTAGACCGCATACTTTTGTGGTGTGAAACAAGCGTGAGTTCGGTAACCTCTCCCCTCTTTAGCGAGCATTAGATGGGAAAGTGAGCGTAGGAGTGTAAGAGGGATGGTGGTGGTGGCGGTACTTGTGGTGGTGGTTCCTAACAGAATATACACATTTATACACAAAAACAAATGAGATCGTTTGTTTAGTCAAATACGTTTTTATTTCTATATATTCGTCTTAAATTAGTTTACATTGAGTCTTTTAAATAAATGAATGTATCTTTCCATCAATTTTAAGGCGTCTTCTTCTCTCTTTTCAACATGCATACACCTGCAAGTGTCAGGTCCAACTTTACAATCATCATATGCCCATGCACAGGATGATAGGTGTTCTCCATACTTTGAATGAATTAGTGGGGTGGCTTCTACATCTTTAAAAAATGTATGAAATGATTTCAATTTCGTAGCATGTTCCTTGAAGATCTCACTTCCATGCTCCCTTAAGAACTCTTCAATTTTTGAGGAAATCATTTTTTCTTTCAACGTAATAGTCTGAATGTTTATCTTAAACTAAAGTTTGGTAGAGATAACTCGTTGTATTATACTTAGAAAACAGATGTTAAAAAATGCAACAGCTGATGATAGACCCACCCTCGAAAACAAATTCAAAACAATAGAAAATTTTTTTTTTTTGGTTTTCTCTTTATTTAAAAATTTCAATATATGATGAAATTAATTTTCTAACTCTATATTGTTGAATTACAAAATGAAAACAAGCACAAGTTTCTATATTATCATTAGAAAATGTACATAAATTTAAATGTTCTCCAAATGTTGTTTTTATAAACTCCTTTACGTCAGTACCCATGAACATGTTCCTTGTCTCCAGTCCTCTTTTGAAATCATATTTCCAAATGTATTAATAAAAAAATTAATTTTATTTACTAAAGATGAATAAGTCGGTATATTAAGATTGTTATTAGAATCAGTCATTTCGTAAACTTATTTTCCCGACTCTTAAAATGTGAATGAATTGTTTAAAAGGTGTTTAGGAGTTTTCGTTTGTGTAAAAGTTTAAGATTTTATGAGCATTGTTCAGAGAGCAGACACCATCCCGAGCATGTAATGAACAGTATGGAAAGTGCTTTCCATCCATTATTTTTAGAGAGGGACAACCAATTTCATCAATGTTAATTACATTATCAATTTTTAAAAATTTTTGTAGGAATAACCTTTTTTGATATCCCTTACAAATTATTTCCTGTTTTCTAATTATTTCTCTTAAATACATTTGTGTTTCTTTGAAAAAGTATACTCCATCATTCCAATAAATTTTGTGATGTTTTTTTGTTAGCCAAGTAGCTGTTTTTCTACATTTCTTATTCAATTCAATAAAATCATGTGGAGAGTGTATGATAAAATTAGAGTTCAAGATTGTCTCGTTTTTGAATACGACTCCAATTTCCTTTAGAATAAATTTATTGTTGTTCCCAAGAAATCCTTGAACATCAATTGCAACAATATCTTCACTCATGATTGATTGATTAATTGTTAGACAATCCGCTGAACTAGACCATTCAACGGGTTATATTCAACTAAACGATCATGTATGAGCACGCAATATACTTGAACATTTTCGATAGCGGGCTTGGTAAGTTCAATTGAAATCCTAACATCAATGGGCCCCGATTTAACCATTTCATTTTGATATGATAAGTCAATTACGATAATAGGAGCTTTAGTTTTAAAGTCTGTAGGTGATAGTAAAGGAGATTCACTTCGGTTATAGTAGCTAGATTGAAACTTGCAGTACATATCATATAGGTGAGCAAATCGATCTTTATCAAAGTCCAAGTTTAAGTCATCGTAGGGATAAGTTTCAGAGTTTAAATAGACCTTTAGATTTCTTAAATTGTTTGTAATCAGATAGTGGTTATCTTTAAATCCAATTAAAGCAAATCGTGGACGTTTTCGGTTAGCAGCTAATTTAACATTCCAAACATGATTTGTTCCATTACTTAGTTTAGGATTAATGTATGTATCCCAACTACGGAATGCAATCGGTAGATTGGTTCCACTTTTTATAATATCATACATTTTAATTTTCGTTGAATCGCTGGGTGTTATATGAGGAATTTTCCATGTAATATTAGTCATATTGAGATGATATTTTCCGACTAATTGTGCATTCTCAAATTTATCTTGCTCAAGTACATCATTAAAATTTTTTGATATTAATAGTACTAGTTCATGTTTACAATTTAATAATACTTTTTTGAAATCTTCAGCAAATCCAAGTAGGTTTTTAAGGGGTATTGAAAAGTTGAAGTGGGGGGTTAAATTGAAAACGGGTCCTCCACTCCATCCAGAATTGTAAAGTCTCTTGCTTTCAAATTGATTTAAAGAAACAAAGTTTTTTATTGTAGAAGTAATACCACTAAATCTTGTTCTATCTATTTCAACACCATTGATTTCATAGCGTATTTCATCTAAAAAGTATGCCATACAATTATTTCTCATTTTCGCAATAACATTTTGAGTTTCTACCGCTCCCCCTTCCTTAATTAGGGTAATATCTCCTTGAAAATTTAGAAGACTCTCAAGGGGGAGTACATATAAATCTTGATTTTGGATTGTAATTCTTATCTCATCATTTGGTTTAAATGATTGTTGATAGGGTTGATAGCTGTGATATTCCTTCTTTGATATACTTTCATCAGAGAAAGGTTTTTCCCGTACTGCCAATATTTCATTCAACCCCATGACTTTAGTTAAACTCGCACTTTGAAGCCCAATGATTTAAGAATTAACTTATTTTTTAATGTAAGTGTGTGTCTTTTTGGTTTCGATCCTCTTCCTATAACTTTATGTTTTAAAGTGTGCTGATGATGGTAGGTATCACCTCTTTTATTGTATATAATCATTGTATTAATCTTAAGTGTAAACGAATTGTATAGTTTTCACCGCGTAAATTTATTAATTCACCGTTCTGATCAGTTATGTGAATAGAGAGTGTACTTATTTCTCTAGTGTTGACTGGTAAGTAAATAAGATTGTGTGGTGTGATATTCATTTTATAGCCTGGTGGAACATTAATTCCAAATTCGTATAATGAATGATCTTGTCTACTATCAATATATGACCCGCTTATAATATTACATACTAAGCGTATTGTGTTTATTTTTAAAATGTTGACAGGTTGATCAGATATATATGTTTTTTTCAAGTCGGGATAAATTTTTTTTTTATTGAAACCAAGCAATTGTCCAATGGAGTTGTTTCTATTAAAATAAATAGGTTCCTTGGTAGTTGTAATATGAACTTGAAGTGTGTTATTATTACTCTCCATTTGAAATGTTTTCTCAAGATCATAATCTTTTAGTTTATTTTTTAGAAAATCATAAATATCATTGAGTTCATATGACCCGATTGGAAGTTGAATTACTTTATCACCAATATGAAATAGATTATTATTTATATCAACATTGGGTATAGAGTTGTACATATGAAAGTCAATGAGTGCACACTCATATTCACCATTTGTCAGTTCAATGGGTGGGAAATAAGAAATGTTTGTAATGGGTTCATTACCATTTAATGTAAGAGTGAATGATCTACTCATTTTGGGGTCTAATAATGTACTGTGAAAATATAGCTTACAGAATGAAACTTATATTCTCAAATAATTATAAATTCATTAAAACCCTTCCTGTATCTTCCCTTTTCCATATCGTTATCTTTACTTGTTATGAGGAATCCGTATTTATCACTCCAACACTTTTGAGAAATTTTCATAAATGAATCATAGGACATATCAGTATTTACATGATCACGATATATATGACGCATATTTAAATCATCTTGTTTAAACATTATAATCATATTCTTGCTTTAACTGATTAATGTTGAGATTGTACTTCACCCCGGTTTCTTCATATACACTTTCATTTAAATCATCTGTGTGAGGTTGTTGTGAAACATCGGATTCATCTATAAGAGACTGTTGTGAAACATCAGATTCATCTATAAGAGACTGTCGTGAAAAAGCATCAACATAAGCATCACTCTCACTATCACTTTCGATTACTCTCTCGTGTTCCCTTTTTTCTTTTTTACTTTTAGGTACTCTTATATTCTCTTTCTTGAACTTAGTCTTAATATCATGTGTATCATTAATATATTCCTTTTTATTCAATTTTTTATTTTCAGTGAGTAATTCATGTAAAGGTTCTGTAATAGGTTTAAAAGTTTCCTCCAAATTTGATACGTTCTCATTTTTTATTTGTTTCAATTCATTAAATTTTCTTTTTAATGAATTTCTACTTTTCGTCAACTGTTCTAAAAGTTTACGCTTCATTGTTGTCGTTTTCTCTGATACTCATGTGCTACTGGGAAAAATGTACTATAATTTAAATATTTATAACAAAGGGTTTGAGTTTGAGTTTTATAAAACTTTATTTTTATTTTTATTTTTTTTTTATTTTTATTTATCAAAATAGATACATTAATAATATCAAAAATGAAAACATTTTAAGCTTTATTTAATTCTAAATAGAGATTGTTATCATTCCTTTTAATAATACAAAAAAGATTATCTTTTATATAATCAATTGTTGAATCCTCTAAAGTTGAGTATCGTTCCGGCAAGTACAGCATATACTCTTCAAGTTCAAGAGTGAGGGTCATCCCAAAGCTGGTTTTCTTACGTTGAGCACGTCGAATAGGGTAGCACACCTCCGATTCCATCTTCGCCTTTGTTAAGAGAGGTTTTGGTGCGTTACCATTAAACTCCTTGAGTACTTTCATCATTCCCGGATTGACCATTTGTAGTTGTTTCTTCTTGTAGTTGTTTTCGTTGTTTTTGTTGCTTTTACCTGTTTTTGTTGTTGATTTTAGTTGTTATTTTAGCAGTTGTAGCTGTTTTTTGATGTTTAATTTACCTGTTTTTAGCAGTTGTAGCTGTTTTTTGTTGTTTAATTTACCTGTTTTTAGCAGTTGTAGCTGTTTTTGTTGTTAATTTTAGTTGTTTTTTAGCGGATGTAGCTGTTTTGTTGTTGTTTTCAGCTGTTTTTAGCAGTTGTATCTGTTTTAATTGTTGTTGTTGTCTTACTGTTTTAACTGTTTTTTATGTTGTTCTTATTGTTGTTGATTTTGATGATTGCAAGATTTTTTAGGTTGAAACTTTAGGCTGAGAACGTTTTAGCTTGAAACTTTTAGGTTGAGACTGTTTGCAGGTGGTTTTTAAATGTGTGTTAGAATAACTTTTGATCGAGTTTTTATACCTTGAGGTAAACTAACCCTCCCTGTTCTCTCTCATTCTTGATTTAGCATCGACCAATCATAGCAGTGAATAGCATGTAAATAGGGTGGGTTTCAAGAATCATAGAGAAATTACTTGATCATAGTGTAAAAGTTAGGGTGGGATAGAGAGAGTAAGAATTGGAGGGACAGGTGTCCACAGTTGGTACTATTAAAGTCTTGTTTTCTCTCATAGTTATAGTTAATGTTATTCCCCAAGTATTTCACAATTTCTTTTGGGGGTTGTAAATTTCCAAAACTATCAAAGTAATGTATACTTTTTTTATTTTTGTTATAAGCTACCCAATGTGTACCATTTGATGAACTATCATCTAGGTTTATAATTCCTGACTCTTCTCTCCAAGGAGATTTGGGGAGTGAGTCTCTCATAAACACACCTCGGAAATGTGGAATGTACTTTTGAGCAAAATTCAAAATTTCGAAATTTGAAAGAGGTTTTTTAGGTAGCTTAGTAATTAGTTTTTTGGATTTCCTCTAAATGGATTAAGATATAATCCATAACCTTTTCTATAAGGTTTAAGAAACATACCTTCACCCACCTTAATACTTTCCATTTTCTTATTATTTTGCTTACTCTCTTCTAATTGTTTTTTCCCCATATTTGCATTATTAATAGTTTTAGCAATAGCTGCACTACCAGAGGCGAGACTACCTAATGCACTTAGTGCAGTCAAAATGGGTACAATAGGTAAAAAACCACCAATTTTCGGTACATTAATAACACGAGGAATCTTAATTTTTTTTTTATTTCTGCCAATTGATTTATTGACTGCTTTACGTGCAACCTTAATCGCACTCATTAGATCTAGTGGCTTCTGAGTTTTCAATGCCCGCATTCCTGTTTGGATAACATTTGAAAAACTCTTTACCTTTGATTTCCTTTTCTTACACTTTCTCTTTGTTCCCTTTTTCACACCCATTCCGAATTTCTTTTTTGTTTTCATAATATTTGTAATCAAGTATGCTGCTGTTTTCTCTGCAATACTACTATCTTTTGAACCAACACGTTCCCACGCTTTATTTATTAGTACTGCGTCAGCCTTATGTCGATCAGCTAGATCCTTATATTGTGAATATGCAATATCATGTACTCTACAAGCTTCATCCAATTGATTTATCCCACGATCACCGCGCTCCAACCTTTGTTTTAGCTTTGTTCCAGGTCCACAAAAATTATAACCAGGAATATGTACTTCAAATGGAAGTGTGTTAATTATTTTGTTGATAATACCACTACCTCGTTTCAAGTTTGAACTCTGACTGCAACAATTATAAAAACTTTTACCCATTTTATATAATGTTTAATCAAGGAGCATTTCTCATCGCGTTTAATACGTCAAAAACAAGAAATCTGTGTTAGAAATATCGAGGGTGGTGATCATTCATTAACAAATTCAGTTCCACGACATAGTTCTTTATTACCCAATACAATAAGAGCATTGATTGTCGGTCCCTCAAACTGTGGAAAAACAAATGTTATGCTCAGTCTTATTGAAAGTCCAAACGGGCTAAAATTTGAGAATATATATGTATTCTCAAAGAGTTTATATCAACCAAAGTATGAGTATTTAGAGAAACTAATTAAACCGATAAAGGGAATGGGATATTATACGTTCTCACAAAATGATTAAGTTTTACCACCCGCTAAGGCTAAAGAAAACTCTATTATGATTTTTGATGATGTTGCTTGTGAAAAACAAAACAACATTCGTTCATATTTCTGTATGGGGCGTCATAAAAATATAGATTCTTTTTACCTATGCCAAACATATACTCATATTCCAAAACATCTAATACGTGATAACGCGAATATGATTATAATGTTTAAACAAGATGATTTAAATATGCGTCATATATATCGTGATCATGTAAATACTGATATGTCCTATGATTCATTTATGAAAATTTGTCAAAAGTGTTGGAGTGATAAATACGGATTCCTCATAATAAGTAAAGATAACGATATGGAAAAGGGAAGATACAGGAAGGGTTTTAATGAATTTATAATTATTTGAGAATATAAGTTTCATTCTGTAAGCTATATTTTCACAGTACATTATTAGACCCCAAAATGAGTAGATCATTCACTCTTACATTAAATGGTAATGAACCCATTACAAACATTTCTTATTTCCCACCCATTGAACTGACAAATGGTGAATATGAGTGTGCACTCATTGACTTTCATATGTACAACTCTATACCCAATGTTGATATAAATAATAATCTATTTCATATTGGTGATAAAGTAATTCAACTTCCAATCGGGTCATATGAACTCAATGATATTTATGATTTTCTAAAAAATAAACTAAAAGATTATGATCTTGAGAAAACATTTCAAATGGAGAGTAATAATAACACACTTCAAGTTCATATTACAACTACCAAGGAACCTATTTATTTTAATAGAAACAACTCCATTGGACAATTGCTTGGTTTCAATAAAAAAATAATTTATCCCGACTTGAAAAAAACATATATATCTGATCAACCTGTCAACATTTTAAAAATGAACACAATACGCTTAGTATGTAATATTATAAGCGGGTCATATATTGATAGTAGACAAGATCATTCATTATACGAATTTGGAATTAATGTTCCACCAGGCTATAAAATGAATATCACACCACACAATCTTATTTACTTACCAGTCAACACTAGAGAAATAAGTACACTCTCTATTCACATAACTGATCAGAACGGTGAATTAATAAATTTACGCGGTGAAAACTATACAATTCGTTTACACTTAAGATTAATACAATGATTATATACAATAAAAGAGGTGATACCTACCATCATCAGCACACTTTAAAACATAAAGTTATAGGAAGAGGATCGAAACCAAAAAGACACACACTTACATTAAAAAATAAGTTAATTCTTAAATCATTGGGCTTCAAAGTGCGAGTTTAACTAAAGTCATGGGGTTGAATGAAATATTGGCAGTACGGGAAAAACCTTTCTCTGATGAAAGTATATCAAAGAAGGAATATCACAGCTATCAACCCTATCAACAATCATTTAAACCAAATGATGAGATAAGAATTACAATCCAAAATCAAGATTTATATGTACTCCCCCATGAGAGTCTTCTAAATTTTCAAGGAGATATTACCCTAATTAAGGAAGGGGGAGCGGTAGAAACTCAAAATGTTATTGCGAAAATGAGAAATAATTGTATGGCATACTTTTTAGATGAAATACGCTATGAAATCAATGGTGTTGAAATAGATAGAACAAGATTTAGTGGTATTACTTCTACAATAAAAAACTTTGTTTCTTTAAATCAATTTGAAAGCAAGAGACTTTACAATTCTGGATGGAGTGGAGGACCCGTTTTCAATTTAAGCCCCCACTTCAACTTTTCAATACCCCTTAAAAACCTACTTGGATTTGCTGAAGATTTCAAAAAAGTATTATTAAATTGTAAACATGAACTAGTACTATTAATATCAAAAAATTTTAATGATGTACTTGAGCAAGATAAATTTGAGAATGCACAATTAGTCGGAAAATATCATCTCAATATGACTAATATTACATGGAAAATTCCTCATATAACACCCAGCGATTCAACGAAAATTAAAATGTATGATATTATAAAAAGTGGAACCAATCTACCGATTGCATTCCGTAGTTGGGATACATACATTAATCCTAAACTAAGTAATGGAACAAATCATGTTTGGAATGTTAAATTAGCTGCTAACCGAGAACGTCCACGATTTGCTTTAATTGGATTTAAAGATAACCACTATCTGATTACAAACAATTTAAGAAATCTAAAGGTCTATTTAAACTCTGAAACTTATCCCTACGATGACTTAAACTTGGACTTTGATAAAGATCGATTTGCTCACCTATATGATATGTACTGCAAGTTTCAATCTAGCTACTATAACCGAAGTGAATCTCCTTTACTATCACCTACAGACTTTAAAACTAAAGCTCCTATTATCGTAATTGACTTATCATATCAAAATAAAATGGTTAAATCGGGGCCCATTGATGTTAGGATTTCAATTGAACTTACCAAGCCCGCTATCGAAAATGTTCAAGTATATTGCGTGCTCATACATGATCGTTTAGTTGAATATAACCCGTTGAATGGTCTAGTTCAGCGGATTGTCTAACAATTAATCAATCAATCATGAGTGAAGATATTGTTGCAATTGATGTTTCATTTGTTTTTGTGTATAAATGTGTATATTCTGTTAGGAACCACCACCACAAGCACCGCCACCACCACCATCCCTCTTACACTCCTACGCTCACTTTCCCATCTAATGCTCGCTAAAGAGGGGAGAGGTTACCGAACTCACGCTTGTTTCACACCACAAAAGTATGCGGTCTAATATCCCTCAAACCAACACCTTTTGACCACAAGACCGTAGCCAGGTTACACTAACAGGTGTCACCTACAACCCTAATTGAATCAACAAAACGCCCACGCATAGAAAAACAACTTCCCTTCCTCCTCCTCCTCCGCCTAAATATAGTTTTACAAATTCATACGCATGACAAAACACCCCTTGTATAACGAATAGTTTTCTAAAACTGAACTACTTTCCACATTTCTCCTTAACACATACATTTTTTGAAAACTTAGAAGGTAACCGTTTTCTCTCTCATGTAAGCGCATGAGAAAAAATTTTCAAATATGATTAAAGAAAAACGTATTTGACTAAACAAACGATCTCATTTGGTTTTGTTCTGTTAGGAACCACCACCACCACAGTCACCATTTTGACCACAAGACCGTAGGCAGGTTACACTAACAGGTGTCACCTACAACCCTAATTGAATCAACAAAACGCCCACGCATAACAAAACAACGTTTTTGTTACACTCCCACGCTCACTTTCCCATCTAATGCTCGCTAAAGAGGGGGAGGTTACCGAACTCACGCTTGTTTCACACCACAAAAGTATGCGGTCTAATATCCCTCAAACCAACACCTTTTGACCACAAGACCGTAGCCAGGTGTCACCTACAACCCTAATTGACTCAACAAAACGCCCACGCATAACGCCTTCTAACCCAAGTTAGAAGCAACATAGTGATCTGTGTGCAACCATTGCACTCCACAAAATCCCACGCATGACAAAACACCCCTATCACACACGCAAGCCAGGTGTCACCTACAACCCTAATTGACTCAACAAAACGCCCACGCATAACGCGTTCTAACACAAGTGAGAAGCAACATAGTAACCTGTGTGCAACCATTGCACTCCACAAAATTCCACGCATGACAAAACACCCCTATCACACACGCACCTTTAGCTTGAGAAAAAGACAAGACAAAACAAGACATATCAAAACACCACTCTCTCACACTCCTACACACCACTTTCTAACCTCATTAAGTGACCTGTGTGCAACCATGCTCATCTAACTAGGGTCAGCAACACCCCCCTTTTTGAATTAATTATGCTAAGTAGGTCATTAGAACACCTGTGTGCAACCATGCGTGACTAATTAGGGTCAGTGTGCAACCATGCGTGACTAATTAGGGTCACCCCCACCTCCTTTTTTGACATGATTTATTACCTAGTGAGCCAGCTCCCGTATTAACTACCTACTCTGGCTCACTAGGTAATAAATCATGTCAAAAAAGGAGGTGGGGGTGACCCTAATTAGTCACGCATGGTTGCACACAGGTGTTCTAATGACCTAATTAGCATAATTAATTCAAAAAGGGGGGTGTTGCTGACCCTAGTTAGATGAGCATGGTTGCACACAGGTCACTTAATGAGCTTAGAAAGTGGTGTGTAGGAGTGTGAGAGAGTGGTGTTTTGATATGTCTTGTTTTGTCTTGTCTTTTTCTCAAGCGTGTGTGATAGGGGTGTTTTGTCATGCGTGGGATTTTGTGGAGTGCAATGGTTGCACACAGCTCACTATGTTGCTTCTAACTTGTGTTAGAACGCGTTATGCGTGGGCGTTTTGTTGAGTCAATTAGGGTTGTAGGTGACACCTGGCTTGCGTGTGTGATAGGGGTGTTTTGTCATGCGTAGGATTTTGTGGAGTGCAATGGTTGCACACAGATCACTATGTTGCTTCTAACTTGGGTTAGAAGGCGTTATGCGTGGGCGTTTTGTTGAGTCAATTAGGGTTGTAGGTGACACCTGGCTACGGTCTTGTGGTCAAAAGGTGTTGGTTTGAGGGATATTAGACCGCATACTTTTGTGGTGTGAAACAAGCGTGAGTTCGGTAACCTCCCCTCTTTAGCGAGCATTAGATGGGAAAGTGAGCGTAGGAGTGTAAGAGGGGTGTTGGTGGTTTCCAACAAAAACGTTGTTTTTCTATGCGTGGGCGTTTTGTTGATTCAATTAGTGATAGTTTTAATAGGGTAGATTCAATTAGGGTTGTAGGTGACACCTGTTTGTGTAACCTGCCTACGGTCTTGTGGTCAAAATGGTGACTGTGGTGGTGGTGGTTCCTAACAGAACAAAACCAAATGAGATCGTTTGTTTAGTCAAATACGTTTTTCTTTAATCATATTTGAAAATTTTTTCTCATGCGCTTACATGAGAGAGAAAACGGTTACCTTCTAAGTTTTCAAAAAATGTATGTGTTAAGGAGAAATGTGGAAAGTAGTTCAGTTTTAGAAAACTATTCGTTTTACAAGGGGTGTTTTGTCATGCGTATGAATTTGTAAAACTATATTTAGGCGGAGGAGGAGGAGGAAGGGAAGTTGTTTTGTTATGCGTGGGCGTTTTGTTGATTCAATTAGGGTTGTAGGTGACACCTGGCTACGGTCTTGTGGTCAAAAGGTGTTGGTTTGAGGGATATTAGACCGAATACTTTTGTGGTGTGAAACAAGCGTGAGTTCGGTAACCTCTCCCCTCTTTAGCGAGCATTAGATGGGAAAGTGAGCGTAGGAGTGTAAGAGGGATGGTGGTGGTGGCGGTGCTTGTGGTGGTGGTTCCTAACAGAATATACACATTTATACACAAAAACAAATGAGATCGTTTGTTTAGTCAAATACGTTTTTATTTCTATATATTCGTCTTAAATTAGTTTACATTGAGTCTTTTAAATAAATGAATGTATCTTTCCATCAATTTTAAGGCGTCTTCTTCTCTCTTTTCAACATGCATACACCTGCAAGTGTCAGGTCCAACTTTACAATCATCATAAGCCCATGCACAGGATGATAGGTGTTCTCCATACTTTGAATAAATTAGTGGGGTGGCTTCTACATCTTTAAAAAATGTATGAAATGATTTCAATTTCGTAGCATGTTCCTTGAAGATCTCACTTCCATGCTCCCTTAAGAACTCTTCAATTTTTGAGGAAATCATTTTTTCTTTCAACGTAATAGTCTGAATGTTTATCTTAAACTAAAGTTTGGTAGAGATAACTCGTTGTATTATACTTAGAAAACAGATGTTAAAAAATGCAACAGCTGATGATAGACCCACCCTCGAAAACAAATTCAAAACAATAGAAAATTTTTTTTTTTTGGTTTTCTCTTTATTTAAAAATTTCAATATATGATGAAATTAATTTTCTAACTCTATATTGTTGAATTACAAAATGAAAACAAGCACAAGTTTCTATATTATCATTAGAAAATGTACATAAATTTAAATGTTCTCCAAATGTTGTTTTTATAAACTCCTTTACGTCAGTACCCATGAACATGTTCCTTGTCTCCAGTCCTCTTTTGAAATCATATTTCCAAATGTATTAATAAAAAAATTAATTTTATTTCTTAAAGATGAATAAGTCGGTATATTAAGATTGTTATTAGAATCAGTCATTTCGTAAACTTATTTTCCCGACTCTCAAAATGTGAATGAATTGTTTAAAAGGTGTTTAGGAGTTTTCGTTTGTGTAAAAGTTTAAGATTTTATGAGCATTGTTCAGAGAGCAGACACCATCCCGAGCATGTAATGAACAATATGGAAAGTGCTTTCCATCCATTATTTTTAGAGAGGGACAACCAATTTCATCAATGTTAATTACATTATCAATTTTTAAAAATTTTTGTAGGAATAACCTTTTTTGATATCCCTTACAAATTATTTCCTGTTTTCTAATTATTTCTCTTAAATACATTTGTGTTTCTTTGAAAAAGTATACTCCATCATTCCAATAAATTTTGTGATGTTTTTTTGTTAGCCAACTAGCTGTTTTTCTACATTTCTTATTCAATTCAATAAAATCATGTGGAGAGTGTATGATAAAATTAGAATTCAAGATTGTCTCGTTTTTGAATACGACTCCAATTTCCTTTAGAATAAATTTATTGTTGTTCCCAAGAAATCCTTGAACATCAATTGCAACAATATCTTCACTCATGATTGATTGATTAATTGTTAGACAATCCGCTGAACTAGACCATTCAACGGGTTATATTCAACTAAACGATCATGTATGAGCACGCAATATACTTGAACATTTTCGATAGCGGGCTTGGTAAGTTCAATTGAAATCCTAACATCAATGGGCCCCGATTTAACCATTTCATTTTGATATGATAAGTCAATTACGATAATAGGAGCTTTAGTTTTAAACTCTGTAGGTGATAGTAAAGGAGATTCACTTCGGTTATAGTAGCTAGATTGAAACTTGCAATACATATCGTATAGGTGAGCAAATCGATCCTTATCAAAGTCCAAGTTTAAGTCATCGTAGGGATAAGTTTCAGAGTTTAAATAGACCTTTAGATTTCTTAAATTGTTTGTAATCAGATAGTGGTTATCTTTAAATCCAATTAAAGCAAATCGTGGACGTTCTCGGTTAGCAGCTAATTTAACATTCCAAACATGATTTGTTCCATTACTTAGTTTAGGATTAATGTATGTATCCCAACTACGGAATGCAATCGGTAGATTGGTTCCACTTTTTATAATATCATACATTTTAATTTTCGTTGAATCGCTGGGTGTTATATGAGGAATTTTCCATGTAATATTAGTCATATTGAGATGATATTTTCCGACTAATTGTGCATTCTCAAATTTATCTTGCTCAAGTACATCATTAAAATTTTTTGATATTAATAGTACTAGTTCATGTTTACAATTTAATAATACTTTTTTGAAATCTTCAGCAAATCCAAGTAGGTTTTTAAGGGGTATTGAAAAGTTGAAGTGGGGGGTTAAATTGAAAACGGGTCCTCCACTCCATCCAGAATTGTAAAGTCTCTTGCTTTCAAATTGATTTAAAGAAACAAAGTTTTTTATTGTAGAAGTAATACCACTAAATCTTGTTCTATCTATTTCAACACCATTGATTTCATAGCGTATTTCATCTAAAAAGTATGCCATACAATTATTTCTCATTCTCGCAATAACATTTTGAGTTTCTACCGCTCCCCCTTCCTTAATTAGGGTAATATCTCCTTGAAAATTTAGAAGACTCTCATGGGGGAGTACATATAAATCTTGATTTTGGATTGTAATTCTTATCTCATCATTTGGTTTAAATGATTGTTGATAGGGTTGATAGCTGTGATATTCCTTCTTTGATATACTTTCATCAGAGAAAGGTTTTTCCCGTACTGTCAATATTTCATTCAACCCCATGACTTTAGTTAAACTCGCACTTTGAAGCCCAATGATTTAAGAATTAACTTATTTTTAATGTAAGTGTGTGTCTTTTTGGTTTCGATCCTCTTCCTATAACTTTATGTTTTAAAGTGTGCTGATGATGGTAGGTATCACCTCTTTTATTGTATATAATCATTGTATTAATCTTAAGTGTAAACGAATTGTATAGTTTTCACCGCGTAAATTTATTAATTCACCGTTCTGATCAGTTATGTGAATAGAGAGTGTACTTATTTCTCTAGTGTTGACTGGTAAGTAAATAAGATTGTGTGGTGTGATATTCATTTTATAGCCTGGTGGAACATTAATTCCAAATTCGTATAATGAATGATCTTGTCTACTATCAATATATGACCCGCTTACAATATTACATACTAAGCGTATTGTGTTTATTTTTAAAATGTTGACAGGTTGATCAGATATATAGGTTTTTTTCAAGTCGGGATAAATTATTTTTTTATTGAAACCAAGCAATTGTCCAATGGAGTTGTTTCTATTAAAATAAATAGGTTCCTTGGTAGTTGTAATATGAACTTGAAGTGTGTTATTATTACTCTCCATTTGAAATGTTTTCTCAAGATCATAATCTTTTAGTTTATTTTTTAGAAAATCATAAATATCATTGAGTTCATATGACCCGATTGGAAGTTGAATTACTTTATCACCAATATGAAATAGATTATTATTTATATCAACATTGGGTATAGAGTTGTACATATGAAAGTCAATGAGTGCACACTCATATTCACCATTTGTCAGTTCAATGGGTGGGAAATAAGAAATGTTTGTAATGGGTTCATTACCATTTAATGTAAGAGTGAATGATCTACTCATTTTGGGGTCTAATAATGTACTGTGAAAATATAGCTTACAGAATGAAACTTATATTCTCAAATAATTATAAATTCATTAAAACCCTTCCTGTATCTTCCCTTTTCCATATCGTTATCTTTACTTATTATGAGGAATCCGTATTTATCACTCCAACACTTTTGACAAATTTTCAGAAATGAATCATAGGACATATCAGTATTTACATGATCACGATATATATGACGCATATTTAAATCATCTTGTTTAAACATTATAATCATATTCGCGTTATCACGTATTAGATGTTTTGGAATATGAGTATATGTTTGGCATAGGTAAAAAGAATCTATATTTTTATGACGCCCCATACAGAAATATGAACGAATGTTGTTTTGTTTTTCACAAGCAACATCATCAAAAATCATAATAGAGTTTTCTTTAGCCTTAGCGGGTGGTAAAACTTCATCATTTTGTGAGAACGTATAATATCCCATTCCCTTTATCGGTTTAATTAGTTTCTCTAAATACTCATACTTTGGTTGATATAAACTCTTTGAGAATACATATATATTCTCAAATTTTAGCCCGTTTGGACTTTCAATAAGGCTGAGCATAACATTTGTTTTTCCACAGTTTGAGGGACCGACAACCAATGCTCTTATTGTATTGGGTAATAAAGAACTATGTCGTGAAACTGAATTTGTTAATGAATGATCACCACCCTCGATATTTGTAACACAGATTTCTTGTTTTTGACGTATTAAACGCATATTCACGTGTGTAATGTACTTCATTCGATGAGAAATGCTCCTTGATTAAACATTATATAAAATGGGTAAAAGTTTTTATAATTGTTGCAGTCAGAGTTCAAACTTGAAACGAGGTAGTGGTATTATCAACAAAATAATTAACACACTTCCATTTGAAGTACATATTCCTGGTTATAATTTTTGTGGACCTGGAACAAAGCTAAAACAAAGGTTGGAGCGCGGTGATCGTGGGATAAATCAATTGGATGAAGCTTGTAGAGTACATGATATTGCATATTCACAATATAAGGATCTAGCTGATCGACATAGGGCTGACGCAGTACTAATAAATAAAGCGTGGGAACGTGTTGGTTCAAAAGATAGTAGTATTGCAGAGAAAACAGCAGCATACTTGATTACAAATATTATGAAAACAAAAAAGAAATTCGGAATGGGTGTGAAAAAGGGAACAAAGAGAAAGTGTAAGAAAAGGAAATCAAAGGTAAAGAGTTTTTCAAATGTTATCCAAACAGGAATGCGGGCATTGAAAACTCAGAAGCCACTAGATCTAATGAGTGCGATTAAGGTTGCACGTAAAGCAGTCAATAAATCAATTGGCAGAAATAAAAAAAAAATTAAGATTCCTCGTATTATTAATGTACCGAAAATTGGTGGTTTTTTACCTATTGTACCCATTTTGACTGCACTAAGTGCATTAGGTAGTCTCGCCTCTGGTAGTGCAGCTATTGCTAAAACTATTAATAATGCAAATATGGGGAAAAACAATTAGAAGAGAGTAAGCAACATAATAAGAAAATGGAAAGTATTAAGGTGGGTGAAGGTATGTTTCTTAAACCTTATAGAAAAGGTTATGGATTATATCTTAATCCATTTAGAAGAAATCCAAAAAACTAATTACTAAGCTACCTAAAAAACCTCTTTCAAATTTCGAAATTTTGAATTTTGCTCAAAAGTACATTCCACATTTCCGAGGTGTGTTTATGAGAGACTCACTCCCCAAATCTCCTTGGAGAGAAGAGTCAGGAATTATAAACCTAGATGATAGTTCATCAAATGGTACACATTGGGTAGCTTATAACAAAAATAAAAATAGTATACATTACTTTGATAGTTTTGCAAATTTACAACCCCCAAAAGAAATTGTGAAATACTTGGGGAATAACATTAACTATAACTATGAGAGAAAACAAGACTTTAATAGTACCAACTGTGGACACCTGTCCCTCCAATTCTTACTCTCTTTATCCCACCCTAACTTTTACACTATGATCAAGTAATTTCTCTATGATTCTTGAAGCCCACCCTATTTACATGCTATTCACTGCTATGATTGGTCGATGCTAAATCAAGAATGAGAGAGAACAGGGAGGGTTAGTTTACCTCAAGGTATAAAAACTCGATCAAAAGTTATTCTAACACACATTTAAAAACCACCTGCAAACAGTCTCAACCTAAAAGTTTCAAGCTAAAACGTTCTCAGCCTAAAGTTTCAACCTAAAAAATCTTGCAATCATCAAAATCAACAACAATAAGAACAACATAAAAAACAGTTAAAACAGTAAGACAACAACAACAATTAAAACAGATACAACTGCTAAAAACAGCTGAAAACAACAACAAAACAGCTACATCCGCTAAAAAACAACTAAAATTAACAACAAAAACAGCTACAACTGCTAAAAACAGGTAAATTAAACAACAAAAAACAGCTACAACTGCTAAAAACAGGTAAATTAAACAACAAAAAACATCTACAACTGCTGAAATAACAACGAAAACAACTACAAGAAGAAACAACTACAAATGGTCAATCCGGGAATGATGAAAGTACTCAAGGATTTTAATGGTAACGCACCAAAACCTATTTTAACAAAGACGAGGATGGAATCGGAGGTGTACTACCCTATTCGACGAGCTCAACGTAAGAAAACCACTTACCGGAACGATACTCAACTTTAGAGGATTCAACAATTGAATATATAAAGGATAATCTTTTTTGTATTATTTAAAGAATTGATAACAATCTCTATTTAAAATTAAATAAAGCTTAAAATGTATTCATTTTTAATATTATTAATGTATCTTTTTTGGTAAATAAAAATAAAAATAAAATTTCATAAAACTCAAACTCCAACCCTTTGTTATAAATATTTAAATTATACTACATATTTCCCAGTAGCACATGAGTATAAAAAAAAACGACAACAATGAAGCGTAAACTTTTAGAACAGTTGACGAAAAGTAGAAATTCATTAAAAAGAAAATTTGATGAATTGAAACAAATAAAAAATTAGAACGTATCAAATTTGGAGGAAACTTTTAAACCTATTACAGAACCTTTACATGAATTACTCACTGAAAATAAAAAATTGAATAAAAAAGAATATATTAATGATACACATGATATTAAAATAAGAGTACCTAAAAGTTAAGAAGAAAAAAGGGTTGTTATGTAGATAGTCTAAGGTTTTACAGGTAGTTATGAAGTTTTACCTGTACTTAAACCCTGAATCTGTTTTCGGTTTGAGTTGATATTCATATTTCATAATATTTATTATCATCATTATATATAATCACCATTTTCAACAAATATCATATAAAATATAAATAAATAAATGCATATTAGTATAAGTTCACTACTATCGAAATAGTAGTTCCTTTTAATCTGGTAATTATTTGAATGCGATAATTGAATAATTTTCTGAAATAAATAATTTTGAAAAAATAATTTATGTATTATTCTTGGTGTTCGGGTGGGGTGGCTTGATTGCTTAAATTAGAACAACGGAGTCCCAAGAGCGCAGGTACGAAACACACGGGAGTACGTTGGGGTTCTTATTGTCACTTTGAAAATTGAACTAGTAAAGCCTTACATAATTAAAGCGCTCCAGAGCGGAGCGTAGCTTAGGGGAGAGATGGTGACGGAGAGCAGAGGGCAGTGCGAGCACGCGAGTTGTAGACATCTGGATAAATCTGCCGCTCGTCACTGCCCCGAGAAATTAAACACCCTTTTGGTTTGAACACTTAGGATATTAACACAAAACAAAATGATAATACAATTCTCTCTCTCTATTGGTTTAATGATTTTTCCTAATTTAATTATAAGAATGAAATTATCTCCAAAACCAGTTTTAGACATTTTTTAAAATTGATAGAAAAGAGACGGAAATATTTTGTTCTATGACGCTGTAAATCATGATTCAATTTAGGAGTAAATGTGTCTAAATGGGATGGAGTTGGCAACCATCCTTGATATAAATTGGTATTCATCGGTGGGAATCTGTGAAATCAATAAATTAGAAAATATAACTGCAAATATTAAACGGTTCTTTTCTTTAATTGTCTGATATCTTTGATTATATTCTGCTAACTACATGTTATGAGTTAGTATCTAGGATTTGGGGTGATCAATAATAATATAAAACAAGAACGGAAGTTAACTTCGGCTAGCCGAAGTTTGTATACCCTTGCAGTTATAATTATTAAATTTAATTCGAAATTCTGAAAAATACAAAAAATGATATTCCCCAAGTATGTCAAAAATACCGAAGCTATAATTTGTTTCATATTACTTTCCCACAAATTTTCCGATCGCAGCTATATGATATAGTCTCACGTTTCTGAAATCAATTCTGGATTACATAACGTAGTGTTCACCATAATTCGTAGTCTTGAAATCATGTCACCTCGATTCATGAACATAGTTTTTGTGTTTAGAAGGTATTGAAAGTGCTGACCAATTATCTACCCTTTAAATTGTATAATAAATTGGTCAATTTCCTCATGAAATTTCATTAAATTAATTTTATTTTCTTACAGGGCCTTACACATCTAGTCTCCACTTCAAAATGACGTATGAAAAAAAATTTTTTATTGTTTTGGGGCTACTTTTAAGAAATGTCAAAATAATGTATGCATTGCTAAGAGCACAAACTCCGCCCTTAAGGTGTGTTTCACAATAGGGAAACCGGTTTCCTTTAAACCTGTTTAATGACGGACAGCCCATTTCCTCGATATTAATGAGCTGACGATTCCTAAAAAACGTCTGTAGAAATCGTTTCTTTTCCACACCTTTACAAATAATTTGTTTTCCGCTTGTAATTGTCCTTAGATACTTTCGAGTTTGTGGAAAATATTTTCTCCATCGTTCCAAAAAATTTTGTGATGTGTATTGGTTAACCAAATTGCAGTCTTTCGAGATTTTGTATTTAGCAAAGTAAAATCATATGGTGGTTCTATTAAAAAACTATTATTCAAGCTTGGATCTTTTTGAATACAATTCCAATTTCCTTTAGAATTAAATTATTATTATTATCAAAGAAACCTTGAACATCAATCGAAACAGTATCTTTCAACATTTTTCTAATGTTAAACAACTCGTTGTACTATTTGGGTATTTTCATGACTTGGTGTCTTTAGTTCTATTGAAATTCTCACATCAATAAGACCAATTTTTACTGATTCGTTTTGATATGAAAGATCAACCACAATAATAGGGTTCTTCAATTTAAATTCATTTGGGGTCAAAAATGGTTGTGATTCACGATTATAGTAACTAGATTAAAATCTTGTATACATTTCATACAGCTGAGCATACTGATTCTTACTAAAATCAACATTCAGATTATCATATGGATATGACTCGGAATTCAAGTGAACTTTCAAGTTTGATAAGTTATTTGTGATAAGTTCTCCATTTAGTGTAAATCCAAGTATGGAAAATCTTGGTTTTCGCGGTTAGCCGACAATTTCACATTCCAGCTCTGTTGACTCCCATACCCAATTTGGGGTTAACATGTAAATCCCAACTCTGGAATGCGATTGGTAGGTTTAGACCACTTTTAATAATATCGTACATCTTAATTTTTGTAAAATCGCTCAGAGTTACATGGGGAATTTTCCAGGTTTTATTCGTAATTTCCAGTTTAAAAGTTTGTTCATTTCTGGTTTGTTCAAGATTTACCGAGATTCTTAGTTAGCATCAACACTAGTTCGTGTTTACAATTTAACAAAACTTTTTTATAATCCTCAGCAAATCCCAACAAATTTTTTAATGGTACAGAAAAGTTAAAGGTGGGTCCCGTACAAAATTTCATTTCCACTGCTCCATCCGGAATTTAATAGATTTTGACTTTGAAGATTATCCAGAGATATATAATTTTTTATTGACATCGACTTGACACGTTGAACACGTTGTCTTTAGTTGTTACCTAGCAGTATTTTGATGGTTACTTTCTGTTTAGTCTTGTTTTTGGATGGTTACTTTTGTATAGTACCTGTACAGTACTTGGTTTTGGATGGTTACTATCTGTACAGTATCTGTAAAGTACTTGGTTTTAGATGGTAACTAAATGTTAACAAGTATTATAGTTGCTATAGTCTCTTATTAAGAAATATCAAAGTACACAAGTTAAAGTTTCTAAGATGTGTTAGCCAATCACACTTGCAGTAAACTATCATTACCTTACCGTCATCAAAGTCACATGTCCAAGACCCAAGGACATTGAATAAAATACTTCCCCTTCATTTGTACCTGTAGTTTTAATTACAGTCAGCAACAAAATTTTTAGGATCACTCAATATTTTTTTATATATTTTATTATTGTAAACATATTTCATTAAATTCATAATTAATTATATTTAATATATATTTGTATATAATTAATTTTCTTACTCCATCGCTCTGTAAGAAACATGTCGGTTATTAATCTTCGTTCCAAACGCAGATTTTCGCTTGGTTCCCATAGATAGATGTAAAATAGTTCTCACAATGTAATCTTTCTCAGATGTCAACTATTTTTCTAGTTCTAGTTTTCTAGTTCTATTCTATTTGTATACTATTTGTATGAGTATGACATCATTGTCTAAGATTCTGAATAAGTTTAATAAACTCTTTAATTACAATACTCATCTGGTTTTCGTGATTCATGATGAGCTGCTTGGACTTTGATTACTAGCTGTTATTAACTGTTATGAGCTATTCTTAGATGGTTACTATCTGCTTGGTAGATGTCTATTAGTTGCTTACTAGTTTATATTAGCTGGTTACTATATGTTTAGTAGATGTATACAAGATGTTTAGTATCTGGTTTCTATATGTTTAGTAGATGTATACAAGTTGTTTACCAGATGTATCCAAGTTGCTTACTAGCTATTTAGTATCTGGTTTCTATATGTTTAGTAGATGTATACAAGTTGTTTACTAGCTGTTTAGTATCTGGTTTCTATATGTTTAGTATCTGTTTACTTGATGTTTACTTATTATTATTAGCTGGTTACAAGTTGTTATTAACGTCTACGAGCTTTTGTAGTCTTTTGTTAAGAACGATCAAAAATTCCTGATCACTAGACGACTTTCCATGTGAAGTAAGAACTTACACTCTGATTTTCAATGTGTTTGCTATGTACGTGAGAAAGAACGCAAAGCCAAAATATCTCAAGATTTATATATAAAACTTAGAGGAACATATCCGATTATGTTGGGGGAAGATGTATCCTGTGATTGTAAAACTAATTAAGAAATAAATTGTTCACAAGCTGTCTAAAAGCTGTTTAGAAGCTGTTTTGATAAACAATTTTGATTCATAATGACAGATACTAAGAATATATATTAGTATCATCCACTTTAACTAGTATATTGTTAAAATAAAACATTTCCATTTTTAATGTTCTTTCATCTTATGTAGGTATAATAAATTAAATCTTAACTACGATAGCTAGCCTTACATCCCATAACTATAGTTATTAGCTACAATAAAATGTCTAGAAAGAACAAAATATATGAATGTCAAAAACGATTTAAAACTAACTATAATTGTGAAAGTAATTGAAATCGCTCCGACGTAATACAGTAAAAAACAATAAACACTGTGATTATCCCATTTTCTATCACCATAACAAATGTGTATACCCACACCTAAATGACCAATTGTATCCTTTCTCCAAAAATGTCACCGATAATTTAAATCCCATTAAGCAAACCACCCATTGCTAACCGTACCATAACCCCAGAGTCAAGTTGGTTACCTACAATAAACACCGATGGTGGTGTAAAGGATTGCTAAAATGCCTCGACGCAGGCGCAAAGGTCATAAAAAAAAGGTCATAAAATATATAATTAGGAAAGTATTTTTTATTTGCGAACAATTTATAACTGTTACCAACAACACTAATACTTGTTCCAAAGGATTTGCTTAAATGCTTCTACGCAGGCGCAAAGGTCAAGGTATTGGAAAAAATTCATGGAATATTATCCCTTCATAAAAGAGGTCATAAAATACATAATTAGGAAAGTATTTTTTATTTGCGAACAATTTATAACTGTTACCAACAACACAAATAGTTGTTACAAAGGATTGCTAAAATGCCTTGATGCAGGCGCAAAGGTCAAGGTAATGGAAAAATTCATGGAATATTATCCCTTGACCAAATACGAAATTTCTTCTATTTGGATAATAAAAAAATATATATTAATTCAATGCTTTGATTTTTCCATCAAAATGCTTGATAAATCTAGTTGTATGATATTCTCTAACTAACTAACTCTCTAACTATTCTCTAACTAACTAATTGAGTAATAAGTTTTCATGTGTCTATTTAATTTATTAAAAACAGTATTAGTCTTCTCTCATAAAATTGATCTTTTGGATCCCTCTTATTCCCCACCGGTGAAATGTATGTTCCTCATATTTAATAATGATGGTTTGTCAACCCCGACCAACCTTCGCAACATAGATGGATACTTGTAATTCATATTTAAGATATTTCCATCCTTCTCTAACTAACATCCTTTTATCCATCATGTAAACAGGTTTAGAATTGTATTGCATGCTTCAACCCCTAGCCACAACCACCACTGTAACAGATTTCACTTTTCCAATGGCTGCCCCAGCTACCTAAACTGTACATTTCTTTTGATTTTCTCTTTTTCTTTCTAAGCAATGTACACAATTTGTAAACTGGTTCTGACCTCCCTCTTTTATGGCATCCTCTACTTTATTTTCGTTATATTTCTGATCTTTTCCTAACAGTAGGTTGTTAAACTTTTATAATTTTATGGGATTATTGAGCACCCGAAGTCCCCATGTAACTAGCAGAATATAGTAAAAGATATCAGACTCTAAAAAGACAAGATTTACCTACTATTCAATTTATCATCTACAATCCCTGGAGAAGAGTTTAGTATTTGCAGTTTAATTTTCTAATCTATTGATTTCACAGATTCCCGCTGGTAAATACCAATTTTTAACAAATGGCTGCCAACTCCATACCATTCAGACACTGGTTTACAACCTCATAGAACTGACTCTCAAGGTATCTGTAATGCACAATATATTTCCGTCTCTCTTCTTCTAATCAATATTAAAAAATTTCAAAAACTGGTTTTGGGGTTCATTTTATTCTTAGAATTAAATTATTAAAAATTATTAAGCCAACAGAGATAATAATGTTTTTGTGATAATATCCCATGAATAATACATAATTCTTCTTTGTATATTTTCAAAATTATTTATTTCAGAAAATTATTCATTAATCGCATTCAAATAATATTCATAATATATCTTACAACTTTTTAGATTTATCAATAGAGTTTCCCAATTATTAATATTACATGATATTGCATCATATCTATTTTTAAGATTAAATATTAAGATAGGGTCGTCCTCGCGAGACATAGCGCTGACCAACTCACATTGGTCTGCCTCACCATTAAGTTTAAGACATTCTAAGTCTGATATTGAATCCCTTATACGAAAAATCATCTCCTTAACTTCCAGTAGCAGTCGTGACAGCGGATTATTTTCGATTTCCGCATCGTGAAGATCAATTTGGTGTTGTAATTTGGTTGTCTCCATCATAAGCTCGGTGATTCGATTTTCCACGTTTTCAATATGGGAATGGGAATCGATATTGTTTACGCTCTGCAAATCCACCAAACGCCATTTCAGGATTTCCAACTCTTCTATAGTATCGTAATAGATACTACCGAATTCCCGTCGCAACTCCTTGGAAACCTTTAAAATTTCCTTAAAGATTTTTATTTCAATCAACAAATCTTCATTTATTTTAAAGTCAGAGTGGTTGATTTGGCTGTTGATTTCAGTCATCTTTTGTCTTTCGATTTAAATTTTGTACTGTTTCAGGTTTTGTAAACTCATCAACCAGGAAAAGTCAGAACGTAGAACCACATTTCTCCTTAACACATACATTTTTTGAAAACTTAAAAGGAAACCGTTTTCTCTTTCTATAAGCGCGTGAGAAAAAATTTTCAAATATGATTAAATAAAAACGTATTTGACTAAATAAACGATCTCATTTGTTTTTATGTATATTCTGTTAGGAACCACAACCACCACCACCATTTTGACCACAAGACCGTAGACAGGTTACACTAATAGATTTCATCTAAAACCCTAATTGAAACAAAAAGAAAAAAAACGCCCACGCATAACAAAACAACGTTTTTGTGTATATTCTGTTAGGAACCACCACCACCACCAACACCCCTTTTACACTCCTACGCTCACTTTCCCATCTAATGCTCGCTAAAGAGGGGGAGGATATCGAACTCACGCTTGTTTCACACCACAAAAGTATGCGGTCTAATATCCCTCAAACCAACACCTTTTGGCCACAAGACCGTAGACAGATGTCACCTACAACCCTAATTGAATCAACAAAACGCCCACGCATAACAAAACAACTTCCCTTGCTCCTCCTCCTCCGCCTAAATATAATTTTACAAATTCATACGCATGACAAAACACCCCTTGTAAAACGAATAGTTTTCTAAAACTGAACTACTATCCACATTTTTCCTTAACACATACATTTTTGAAAACTTAGAAGGTAACCGTTTTCTCTTTCTATAAGCGCGTGAGAAAAAATTTTCAAATTTGATTAAAGAAAAACGTATTTGACTAAATAAACGATCTCATTTGTTTTTGTTTTGTTAGGAACCACCACCACAATCACCATTTTTACCACAAGACCGTAGACAGGTTACACTAACAGATGTCAACTACAACCCTAATTGAATCTAACCTATTAAAACTATCCCTAATTGAATCAACAAAACGCCTACGCATAACAAAACAACGTTTTTGTTAGGAACCACCACCAACAACACCCCTCTTACACTCCTACGCTCACTTTCCCATCTAATGCTCGCTAAAGAGGAGAAGGTTACCGAACTCACGCTTGTTTCACACCACAAAAGTATGCGGTCTAATATCCCTCAAACCAACACCACAAATGTATGCGGTCTAATATCCCTCAAACCAACACCTTTTGACTACAAGACCGTAGACAGGTGTCACTACAACCCTAATTGAATCAACAAAACGCCCACGCATAACGGGTTCTAACGCAAGTTAGAAGCAACATAGTGACCTGTGTGCAACCATTGCACTCCACAAAATCCTACGCATGACAAGACACCTCCTATCACACACGCAAGCCAGGTGTCACCTACAACCCTAATTGACTCAACAAAACGCCCACGCATAACGCCTGCTAACCCAAGTTAGAAGCAACATAGTGACCTGTGTGCAACCATTGCACTCCACAAAATCCTACGCATGACAAGACACCTCCTATCACACACGCAAGCCAGGTGTCACCTACAACCCTAATTGACTCAACAAAACGCCCACGCATAACGCGTTCTAACCCAAGTTAGAAGAAACATAGTGACCTGTGTGCAACCATTGCACTCCACAAAATCCCACGCATGACAAAACACCCCTATCACACACGCACCTTTAGCGTGAGAAAAAGACAAGACAAAACAAGACATATCAAAACACCACTCTCTCACACTCCTACACACCACTTTCTAACCTCATTAAGTGACCTGTGTGCAACCATGCTCATCTAACTAGGGTCAGCAACACCCCCCTTTTTGACTTAATTATGCTAATTAGGTCATTAGAACACCTGTGTGCAACCATGCGTGACTAATTAGGGTCAGCAAGACCCCCCTTTTTGACTTAATTATGCTAATTAGGTCATTAGAACACCTGTGTGCAACCATGCGTGACTAATTAGGGTCACCCCCACCTCCTTTTTTGACATGATTTATTACCTAGTGAGCCAGCTCCCGTATTAACTACCTACTAAACGAATCAGTGAAAACTGGTCCTATTGATGTGAGAATTTCAATAGAACTGAAGACACCAAGTCATGAAAATACCCAAGCTTACTGTCTCCTCCTGCATGACCGTTTAGTTGAATATAACCCATTAAACGGACTAGTACAACGAGTTGTTTAACATTAGAAAAATGTTGAAAGATACTGTTTCGACTGGTGTTCAAGGTTTCTTTCTTAATAATAATAATAATAATTTTATTCTATAGGAAATTGGAATTGTATTTAAAAGAGATCTAAACTTGAATAATAGTTTTTTAAAAGAACCTCCATATGATTTTACTTTGCTAAATACAAAATCTCGAAAGACTGCACTTTGGTTAACCAATACACATCACAACATTTTTTGGAACGATGGAGAAAATAGTTTTCCACAAACTCGAAAATATCTAAGGACAATTACAAGCGGAAAACAAATTATTTGTAAAAGTGTGGAAAAGAAACGATTTCTAGAGACGTTATTTGGGAGTCGTCAGCTCATTAATATCGAGGAAATGGACTGTCCGTCATTAAACAGGTTTAAAGGAAACCGGATTCCCTATTGCACAGTGGTCGCTGCCATAGGCCATAAATCAAAAAATTGATTTTGAGCTATTCCAACGAAACCCACTTTTTCAAACAGCTGATTGTCCAAACTCAACGACACAATACCGTTTGTTTGGCAATTCTAACGGGACTCTCTAAAAATAGAACGAAAAGAGCGAGCACGTGTTTACGTATTTGCAATTTGCCAGCAGTCAAGTGCAACAGCCCAAATTTAAAAAAGGCAAATTAATTATAAAACACCCGTAAAATCAATAGAACTCAAATGAATATTGTTCATAGTGGTATATACTTTATTTATACAGATAAATATATAAATATTTTGTGCTGTGTCTTGTCTATATCTATTTTTAAAGAAGTGCGTCTTTTTTAGTTTGTATTTGTTGTCCATTACACAGTTTAGGTAAAGTTTTAAGTGTTTTCCCCCCGTTGCCCCCCAATAAAGTACACATTATATTATTTATTAATATTTTTAGGTTATAAAAATGTTTACTTCAGCTGCGACAACCTGCGTCTGCACATTTGCCATTGCAATATTCAACATAACCTCTTTTATTTTTCAGCAGCTCTATCTAGGAGGTACGCACTTTTTTGTTCTGTGTCTGTTATGTTGTTGTTGCCGTTGTAGTTTGTTGTTGTTTTTGCGTTTGTGTTTTATGTTTTTAGATTGTTTTTTTGTTTGATTATTTAATTATTTTCTCAGGCACCCAAATTCAAAGCAAGTATACTCGAAATTATGTTTTTAACATTTGGATTGAGGAATCTGGCACACTTGCGGAAAGATTTAAAAATGTACTGGATGCCCTAATTAAGGACATAAGAAATAAGGGATATGAGCCGAATGTGGAAGAATTCCAAACACAAATAAGCTATATTTGTAAAAAGCTGGCATCGTTTTGGTAGATTGCTAATCAGAATAAAGAGAGATTTCTTAACAAAAATTAGTATTGGCTGGAGTGCAAGGAAACTATAATTATAAAATACTGCTTGCCACTAAAAGCAACTAATATTACTCGTGGACGGCCAAAAAAGGATTTTGCAGACATTTCGAATAGGACGAAACGCCGACGCATAGCAGAGGTTGCGATTAGAGATGAGTCTGCTGCATCTCTTTTACGAATATCTGATTTGCAAGGGAATAAATAAATTTCCGAACCAAGAATTGAAGAAGTTTTAGCTCTTTTCATAACTTACCGGAAAATATATCAGCCTGAATTTATGAATTTAAGCGCAATTACTGAGGAAATCGTTCCCAAGGAAGCTACAGGATATAGTTGTACGATCTGGTCATTTTATATACCCGTTACTCGTAGAGTAAAAGGGATCCGTCGGAAAGTATGTAACAGGCAGAAGGAAGCGTTTTCGACCCCATAAAGTATATATATTCTTGATCAGGATCACTAGCCGAGTCGATCTAGCCATGTCCGTCTGTCCGTCTGTCCGGATGAACGCTGAGATCTCGGAAACTATGAGAGCTAGGCTATTGAGATTTGGCGTACAGATTCCTGAGCTTCTTACGCAGTGCAAGTTTGTTTCAGTAGACTGCCACGCCCACTCTAACGCCCACAAACCGCCCAAAACTGTAACTCATACAGTTTTGATGCTAGATAGAAACTGAACTGAACTGAACTGAACTGAAATGTATTGTTCTCATCAATACCTATCGATTGATCTAAAAAAAAGTTTGCCACGCCCACTTAAACGCCCACAAACCGCGAAAACCTGTGAAATCGTTTTTTGACATTTATATATTTTGTTCTTTCTAAACATTTTATTGTAGCTAATAACTATATTTATGGGGTGTAAGGCTAGCTATTTTAGTTAAGGATACACTTATTATACCTACGTAAGATGAAGGAATATGAAAAAAGGAAATGTTTTATTTTTACTATATACTAGTTAAAGTGGATGATATTATCAGTTCTTAATATCTGTCAACATGAATCATAATTGTTTATCAAAACAGCTTCTAAACAGCTTTTAGACAGCTTGTGAACAACTAATTTCTTAATTAGTTTTACAATCACGGGATACATCTATCCCCAACCTAATCGGACATGTTCCCCGAAGATTTATATATCAATCTTCAGATATTTTGGTTGTGTGATATTTCTCACGTACACAGCAAACACATTGAAAATCAGTGTGTAAGTTTTTTATCACATCGAGAGTCGTCTAGTGATCAAGAATTTTTGATCATTCTTAACAAAAGACTATAACAGCTCGTAGAAGTTAATAACAACTAGTAACCTGCTAACATCTAGTAAACATACATTTACTAAACACATAGAAACCAGATTCTGAACAGCTAGTCACCAGCTAATAACATCTAGTAAACAACTTGTATACATCTACTAAGCATATAGAAACCAGATGCTAAACAGCCAGTAACCAGCTTATAACATCTAGTAAACAACTTGTATACATCTACTAAACACATAGTAACCAGCTAATAACAAAGAGTAAGCAACTAGTAGACATCTACTAAACAGATAGTAACCACCTAATAATAGCTCATAACAGTTAACAACTGCTAGTAATCAAAGTTTAAGCAGCTCATCGGCCATCATGAATCTTGAAAACCAGATGAGTATCGTAATTAAAGAGATTATTAAACTTATTCAAAATTTTAGACATTGGTGCCTAACTCATACAAATAGTATACAAATAGAAAAGAACTAGAAAACTAGAACTAGAAAAATAGTTGGCAACAAAAAACAGATGTTAACAGGTCACAACACCTCTATCAGAAACTTGAATCAGAAATTAAATTAAAAGACGCTCCTATGTTAGGTAATTATGCCTTCGAAATATGTTATAATGTTAATATGGGATGGAGCAGTTGAACGCTTAAAAATAGCTCAACATCTGAGAAACATTAAATTGTGAGAATTATTTTACATCTATCTATGGGAACCAAGCGAAAATATGCGTTTGGAACGAAGGTTAATAACCCATATATTTCTTACAGAGGGTGGAGTCTGAAAATAAATTATATACAAATATATATAATATATATATAATTATGAATTTAATGAAATATGTTTACAATACTAAAATAAATAAAAAAAAATAATAAATGATCCTACAAAATTTGTTTCTGACTGTTATTAAATCTACAAGTACAAATGAAGGGTAACAACTAAATACAACGTGCCCAACTTGTCAAGTCCATGTCAATACGACTACTACCCTAAAAATATTTTATATCTCTGGATAATCTTCAAAGTCAAAATCTATTGAATTCTGGATGGAGCAGTGGAGGCGATATTTCTACGGGACCCCACATCAACTTTTCTGTACCGTTAAAAAATTTGTTGAGATTGGCTGAGGACTATAAAAAAGTTTTGTTAAAATGTAAGCATGAACTAGTGTTGATGCTTACTAAGAACCTTGGGGATGTGTTTGAACAAATCAGAAATGAACAAACTTTTAAGATGAAAATTACGAATATAACTTGGAAAATTCCCAATGTGACTCCGAGCGATTTTGCAAAATTTAAGATGTACGATATTATTAAAAGTGGTGTAAGCCTACCAATTGCATTCCGGAGTTGGTATTCATATGCTAGCCCCAAAATGGGGTATGAGAGTCAACGCAGCTGGAATGTGAAATTGTCGGCTAGCCGCAAAAAACCAAGATTTGTCATAATTGGATTTACAACTTGGAGAACTTATCACAAATAACTTATCAAACTTGAAAGTTCACTTGAATTCTGAGTCATATCCATATGATAATCTGAATGTTGATTTTAGTAAGAATCAGTATGCTCACCTATATGAAATCTATACAAGATTTCAATCTAGTTCCTATAATCGTGAATCACAACCATTTTCGACCCCAAATAAATTCAAATTGAAGACCCCCATTATTGTGGTTGATCTTTCATATCAAAACGAATCAGTGAAAACTGGTCCTATTGATGTGAGAATTTCAATAGAACTGAAGACACCAAGTCATGAAAATACCCAAGCTTACTGTCTCCTCCTGCATGACCGTTTAGTTGAATATAACCCATTAAACGGACTAGTAAAACGAGTTGTTTAACATTAGAAAAATGTTGAAAGATACTGTTTCGACTGGTGTTCAAGGTTTCTTTCTTAATAATAATAATAATAATTTTATTCTATAGGAAATTGGAATTGTATTTAAAAGAGATCTAAACTTGAATAATAGTTTTTTAAAAGAACCTCCATATGATTTTACTTTGCTAAATACAAAATCTCGAAAGACTGCACTTTGGTTAACCAATACACATCACAACATTTTTTGGAACGATGGAGAAAATAGTTTTCCACAAACTCGAAAATATCTAAGGACAATTACAAGCGGAAAACAAATTATTTGTAAAAGTGTGGAAAAGAAACGATTTCTAGAGACGTTATTTGGGAGTCGTCAGCTCATTAATATCGAGGAGATGGACTGTCCGTCATTAAACAGGTTTAAAGGAAACCGGTTTCCCTATTGCACAGTGGTCGCTGCCATAGGCCATAAATCAAAAAATTGATTTTGAGCTAACGGGACTCTCTAAAAATAGAACGAAAAGAGCGAGCACGTGTTTACGTATTTGCAATTTGCCAGCAGTCAAGTGCAACAGCCCAAATTTAAAAAAGGCAAATTAATTGTAAAACACCCGTAAAATCAATAGAACTCAAATAAATATTGTTCATAGTGGTATATACTTTATTTATACAGATAAATATATAAATATTTTGTGCTGTGTCTTGTCTATATCTATTTTTAAAGAAGTGCGTCTTTTTTAGTTTGTATTTGTTGTCCATTACAAAGTTTAGGTAAAGTTTTAAGTGTTTTCCCCCCGTCGCCCCCCAATAAAGTACACATTATATTATTTATTAATATTTTTAGGTTATAAAAATGTTTACTTCAGCTGCGACAACCTGCGTCTGCACATTTGCCATTGCAATATACAACATAACCTCTTTTATTTTTCAGCAGCTCTATCTAGGAGGGACGCACTTTTTATTTGTTCTGTGTCTGTTATGTTGTTGTTGCCGTTGTAGTTTGTTGTTGTTTTTGCGTTTGTGTTTTATGTTTTTAGATTGTTTTTTTGTTTGATTATTGAATTATTTTCTCAGGCACCCAAATTCAAAGCAAGTATACTCGAAATTATGTTTTTAACATTTGGATTGAGGAATCTGGCACACTTGCGGAAAGATTTAAAAATGTACTGGATGCCCTAATTAAGGACATAAGAAATAAGGGATATGAGCCGAATGTGGACGAATTCCAAACACAAATAAGCTATATTTGTAAAAAGCTGGCATCGTTTTGGTAGATTGCTAATCAGAATAAAGAGAGATTTCTTAACAAAAATTATTATTGGCTGGAGTGCAAGGAAACTATAATTATAAAATACTGCTTGCCACTAAAAGCAACTAATATTACTCGTGGACGGCCAAAAAAGGATTTTGCAGACATTTCGAATAGGACGAAACGCCGACGCATAGCAGAGGTTGCGATTAGAGATGAGTCTGCTGCATCTCTTTTACGAATATCTGATTTGCAAGGGAATAAATAAATTTCCGAACCAAGAATTGAAGAAGTTTTACCTCTTTTCATAACTTACCGGAAAATATATCAGCCTGAATTTATGAATTTAGGCGCAATTACTGAGGAAATCGTTCCCAAGGAAGCTACAGGATATAGTTGTACGATCTGGTCATTTTATATACCCGTTACTCGTAGAGTAATAGGGTATACTAGATCCGTCGGAAAGTATGTAACAGGCAGAAGGAAGCGTATTCGACCCCATAAAGTATATATATTCTTGATCAGGATCACTAGCCGAGTCTATCTAGCCATGTCCGTCTGTCCGTCTGTCCGGATGAACGCTGAGATCTCGGAAACTATGAGAGCTAGGCTATTGAGATTTGGCGTACAGATTCCTGAGCTTCTTACGCAGTGCAAGTTTGTTTCAGTAGACTGCCACGCCCACTCTAACGCCCACAAACCGCCCAAAACTGTAACTCATACAGCTTTGATGCTAGATAGAAACTGAACTGAACTGAACTGAACTGAAATGTATTGTTCTCATCAATACCTATCGATTGATCTAAAAAAAAAGTTTGCCACGCCCACTTAAACGCCCACAAACCGCAAAAACCTGTGAAATCGTTTTTTGACATTTATATATTTTGTTCTTTCTAAACATTTTATTGTAGCTAATAACTATATTTATGGGGTGTAAGGCTAGCTATTTTAGTTAAGGATACACTTATTATACCTACGTAAGATGAAGGAATATGAAAAAAGGAAATGTTTTATTTTTACTATATACTAGTTAAAGTGGATGATATTATCAGTTCTTAATATCTGTCAACATGAATCATAATTGTTTATCAAAACAGCTTCTAAACAGCTTTTAGACAGCTTGTGAACAACTAATTTCTTAATTAGTTTTACAATCACGGGATACATCTATCCCCAACATTATCGGACATGTTCCCCGAAGATTTATATATCAATCTTCAGATATTTTGGTTGTGTGATATTTCTCACGTACACAGCAAACACATTGAAAATCAGTGTGTAAGTTTTTTATCACATCGAGAGTCGTCTAGTGATCAAGAATTTTTGATCATTCTTAACAAAAGACTATAACAGCTCGTAGAAGTTAATAACAACTAGTAACCTGCTAACATCTAGAAAACATACATTTACTAAACACATAGAAACCAGATTCTGAACAGCTAGTCACCAGCTAATAACATCTAGTAAACAACTTGTATACATCTACTAAGCATATAGAAACCAGATGCTAAACAGCCAGTAACCAGCTTATAACATCTAGTAAACAACTTGTATACATCTACTAAACACATAGTAATCAGCTAATAACAAAGAGTAAGCAACTAGTAGACATCTACTAAACAGATAGTAACCACCTAATAATAGCTCATAACAGTTAACAACTGCTAGTAATCACAGTTTAAGCAGCTCATCGGCCATCATGAATCTTGAAAACCAGATGAGTATCGTAATTAAAGAGATTATTAAACTTATTCAAAATTTTAGACATTGGTGCCTAACTCATACAAATAGTATACAAATAGAAAAGAACTAGAAAACTAGAACTAGAAAAATAGTTGGCAACAAAAAACAGATGTTAACAGGTCACAACACCTCTATCAGAAACTTGAATCAGAAATTAAATTAAAAGACGCTCCTATGTTAGGTAATTATGCCTTCGAAATATGTTATAATGTTAGTATGGGATGGAGCAAATGAACGCTTAAAAATAGCTCAACATCTGAGAAACATTAAATTGTGAGAATTATTTTACATCTATCTATGGGAACCAAGCGAAAATATGCGTTTGGAACGAAGGTTAATAACCCATATATTTCTTACAGAGGGTGGAGTCTGAAAATAAATTATATACAAATATATATAATATATATATAATTATGAATTTAATGAAATATGTTTACAATACTAAAATAAATAAAAAAAAATAATAAATGATCCTACAAAATTTGTTTCTGACTGTAATTAAAACTACAAGTACAAATGAAGGGTAACAACTAAATACAACGTGCCCAACTTGTCAAGTCCATGTCAATACGACTACTACCCTAAAAATATTTTATATCTCTGGATAATCTTCAAAGTCAAAATCTATTGAATTCTGGATGGAGCAGTGGAGGCGATATTTCTACGGGACCCCACTTCAACTTTTCTGTACCGTTAAAAAATTTGTTGAGATTTGCTGAGGACTATAAAAAAGTTTTGTTAAAATGTAAACATGAACTAGTGTTGATGCTTACTAAGAACCTTGGGGATGTGTTTGAACAAATCAGAAATGAACAAACTTTTATGATGAAAATTACGAATATAACTTGGAAAATTCCCAATGTGACTCCGAGCGATTTTGCAAAATTTAAGATGTACGATATTATTAAAAGTGGTGTAAGCCTACCAATTGCATTCCGGAGTTGGTATTCATATGCTAGCCCCAAAATGGGGTATGAGAGTCAACGCAGCTGGAATGTGAAATTGTCGGCTAGCCGCAAAAAACCAAGATTTGTCATAATTGGATTTACAACTTGGAGAACTTATCACAAATAACTTATCAAACTTGAAAGTTCACTTGAATTCTTAGTCATATCCATATGATAATCTGAATGTTGATTTTAGTAAGAATCAGTATGCTCACCTATATGAAATCTATACAAGATTTCAATCTAGTTCCTATAATCGTGAATCACAACCATTTTCGACCCCAAATAAATTAAAATTGAAGACCCCCATTATTGTGGTTGATCTTTCATATCAAAACGAATCAGTGAAAACTGGTCCTATTGATGTGAGAATTTCAATAGAACTGAAGACACCAAGTCATGAAAATACCCAAGCTTACTGTCTCCTCCTGCATGACCGTTTAGTTGAATATAACCCATTAAACGGACTAGTAAAACGAGTTGTTTAACATTAGAAAAATGTTGAAAGATACTGTTTCGACTGGTGTTCAAGGTTTCTTTCTTAATAATAATAATAATAATTTTATTCTATAGGAAATTGGAATTGTATTTAAAAGAGATCTAAACTTGAATAATAGTTTTTTAAAAGAACCTCCATATGATTTTACTTTGCTAAATACAAAATCTCGAAAGACTGCACTTTGGTTAACCAATACACATCACAACATTTTTTGGAACGATGGAGAAAATAGTTTTCCACAAACTCGAAAATATCTAAGGACAATTACAAGCGGAAAACAAATTATTTGTAAAAGTGTGGAAAAGAAACGATTTCTAGAGACGTTATTTGGGAGTCGTCAGCTCATTAATATCGAGGAAATGGACTGTCCGTCATTAAACAGGTTTAAAGGAAACCGGTTTCCCTATTGCACAGTGGTCGCTGCCATAGGCCATAAATCAAAAAATTGATTTTGAGCTAACGGGACTCTCTAAAAATAGAACGAAAAGAGCGAGCACGTGTTTACGTATTTGCAATTTGCCAGCAGTCAAGTGCAACAGCCCAAATTTAAAAAAGGCAAATTAATTGTAAAACACCCGTAAAATCAATAGAACTCAAATAAATATTGTTCATAGTGGTATATACTTTATTTATACAGATAAATATATAAATATTTTGTGCTGTGTCTTGTCTATATCTATTTTTAAAGAAGTGCGTCTTTTTTAGTTTGTATTTGTTGTCCATTACAAAGTTTAGGTAAAGTTTTAAGTGTTTTCCCCCCGTCGCCCCCCAATAAAGTACACATTATATTATTTATTAATATTTTTAGGTTATAAAAATGTTTACTTCAGCTGCGACAACCTGCGTCTGCACATTTGCCATTGCAATATACAACATAACCTCTTTTATTTTTCAGCAGCTCTATCTAGGAGGGACGCACTTTTTATTTGTTCTGTGTCTGTTATGTTGTTGTTGCCGTTGTAGTTTGTTGTTGTTTTTGCGTTTGTGTTTTATGTTTTTAGATTGTTTTTTTGTTTGATTATTTAATTATTTTCTCAGGTACCCAAATTCAAAGCAAGTATACTCGAAATTATGTTTTTAACATTTGGATTGAGGAATCTGGCATACTTGCGGAAAGATTTAAAAATGTACTGGATGCCCTAATTAAGGACATAAGAAATAAGGGATATGAGCCGAATTTGGACGAATTCCAAACACAAATAAGCTATATTTGTAAAAAGCTGGCATCGTTTTGGTAGATTGCTAATCAGAATAAAGAGAGATTTCTTAACAAAAATTATTATTGGCTGGAGTGCAAGGAAACTATAATTATAAAATACTGCTTGCCACCAAAAGCAACTAATATTACTCGTGGACGGCCAAAAAAGGATTTTGCAGACATTTCGAATAGGACGAAACGCCGACGCATAGCAGAGGTTGCGATTAGAGATGAGTCTGCTGCATCTCTTTTACGGATATCTGATTTGCAAGGGAATAAAAAAATTTCCGAACCAAGAATTGAAGAAGTTTTAGCTCTTTTCATAACTTACCGGAAAATATATCAGCCTGAATTTATGAATTTAAGCGCAATTACTGAGGAAATCGTTCCCAAGGAAGCTACAGGATATAATTGTACGATCTGGTCAGTTTTTATACCCGTTACTCGTAGAGTAAAAGGGTATACTAGATTCGTCGAAAAGTATGTAACAGGCAGAAGGAAGCGTTTCCGACCCCATAAAGTATATATATTCTGGATCAGGATCACTAGCCGAGTCGATCTAGCCATGTCCGTCTGTCCGTCTGTAGAACGCTGAGATCTCGGAAACTATGAGAGCTAGGCTATTGAGATTTGGCGTACAGATTCCTGAGCTTCTTACGCAGCGCAAGTTTGTTTTAGTAGACTGCCACGCCCACTTAAACGCCCACAAACCGCGAAAACTTGTGACGCCCACAATTTGCATGCTAGATAAAAAATTTTAAATGAAATGTATTGGTGTCGTCAATACCTATCGATTGGTTAAAATCCACTCTAACGCCCATAACGCTTAAATCTGTCTACCGCCGGTAGGTGGCGCATTTTAATCTCGCTTTGCTGCTTGCATATCTCCATTTCCCTTTGAGTAACGGGTATCTGATAGTCGAGGTACTCGACAATAGCGTTCTTCCTTGTTTTACTATATATTTATAGAATTTATAATATTTTTATAGATTTTTGGTGAAAGTTTCATAGCGATAGCACATCTAGAAGTATTTATGGCCGCGGCTCCATACAAGCCCGACCACTGTGTATTGTGAAACACACCTTAAGGGCAGGATTTGTGCTCTTAACAATGCATACTGTTCGGAGCAGATCGCCAGTGCCTAGTCATGCGCGCATAGGTGTACGACGGCACCTGCAGCGCTCTCTGCTTATCTTTGTCGCCTTCTTTCTTATACCACTAAAGCTGTCGCTTATCTATTCAGCAACTACTTTGTAAGCCCTCAAATGTCTATATGAAGTTCTTGGAGCCGAGCTTTTACACAGTCCGTCTGCCGCTCCGAATAAACGCTATACATTTTAATATAACCTATTCGTGCGTTATTAGTTATAAATATAAGGGCGGCATATTTTTTGTCTTCCTTTCAAACATTTGGTGACCGCGACGTGATATAGTTTTATGGGAGTCTGCAACTCGGTCTCACGATTGTTTAATATAGTTTAAACAAACGCTTTGTTTCGCTGTCGTTACCGTGCATTCGGTCATATAAAAGTGCGCAGCAGGCCGTTTGATTTTTTGTACATTTTGCGCCTTGAAAAAACACCAAAACTGTTTTGTGCAAATAATTCTTAACAAAGTAAATCGCATTTAATCTTTGTTAATAGCGCATATTACATATTATTAGCAGTGTATTAAATAGGTTAGCAGAATAAGCTTTATGCCGATGACTACACTGGTAGAAAAAACATCGTAACTGTCACTTTTTCGACAACGTTTCAACAATTTTTCCCAGCGGTTTAGATCCTAACATGAAAATCGTAAAAACGAAAACGTTAAATAGTTAATTATTTTTTGAACAATCTCGTAGTAAGTTCAACAATTTTTTTATTTCGATCAAATATGTTAAAATAGTACAAAATAATTAAATTAAATATGTTCCATAGTAAAAAGTATTATATTTTTATATTTCTTTTAAATATTTTCATATTTAGTTCCAGTAAATAGAATATTTCATTTGAATAGTTTTTATAGTTAAAATAATAATAGCCCGCCTTAAAACTCAGCATATTTTTATTTGGATTAAATAGTTCTCATATTTAAAACAGACTGGGATGAACTTTAATATAAATGCAAATTTTATTTAAATTAAATATAATCCCCGTTAAAAGAACTGTACTTTAGTTTTGATTTAAATATAGTATTTAAGCCATACTAATATGGTGCATATTTAATTTAAACCAATCTGCAGTTTAAAACAAGCGTGATTTATATTTAATAAAGACCCAAATAAGTACATATGTGCTTTTATTGAAAATAAACGTAAACATATAATCCAAACGATTGTTCTGCTTAAACTCTATTTTTACCATGCTAACACGTCATCATTACTTTTGTTTTAAATACATTTGTACTTAACGTAACTCTTAGAATTTATATGATACATATGTATACATAGAGCAGCTAGTAAAGCGTTCAATGTTTTTTATAATCACACATTTTTGTGTTTTGCCACATTCGTACGCCTGCATTTGCGTACAAAACCTTCCTGCGGGTCCCAGTAGTGATAATTTCTTTCGCTTGTTGGCTCCTTTAATGACGGTCCACGAATTATTTAAGATGACAGATGTGAGCAATACAGTAAAAATGTAGTCCTTGTAATCTGTGAATAAGAATATGTTATTAGATTTTTGGTAATGGCATAATTTGGAAAAAGTCAAGCTTATCATAAAAAGATAAAATTTAGAAATGTAAAAAAAATTATACATTACCAAGTCATACAGTTTTCTGAACTGTCTTTAATAGTTTAAGTCGCTCTTTTTTTTGTATTTGCTCTTCGTTAAAGCAAAAAACTTTTTCCTTAAATGTGTCCCATTTACTAGATAAAATTGCTTCTTTCTCAGGGTACAATATGTTGAAATAAATTTGTATCTATAAAGAAAAAGTTAAGTAGTTTTATAATAAGTTTCGAGTAGATTTTTTTATATAAAGGGATTTAAATAAGACCAAAATATTGTTTAAATTTATTTCATTTTTATTTTTTAAAAATTTAAAAATTAGTTAGATTTAGAGAAAAATCACGTGAAAGAACAAAAAAATATTATAAAGAAATAGGTGAAACGACTGCGACGCCACAGAGCCGAATGCAACGGCAGCAAAGCGTCTTTTTTGCGCCCTTTTAGTGTTTTCCTTCTCGTGCATTCTACTCCATTTATCTAGTTTGCGCGACTTTTCACTTAATTTCCTTTCATATTCTTCATTTCATTCGCATATTTTTTATCCACTTCATGTTTATTACCCAATCGTATATATTTTATTGTTTTTAAATGTAATTTTCTTTTAAGCTTTGCTTATTTCGTTAATTGTATTATCTAAATTTTCACGAAATAATAACGCGCACAACAAAGAAGAAACACAAAAAGGAAAAATGCGACAAAAAGAACGTGGACATGCACATGCCTTAATATTAAGTAATTATTGTATTTTTATTTGACTCACCTTTTTTCTGTACTTTTCACTTTTTTATTACACTTAAATGAACACTTGTCTATCGAGCTCTATTAATCACTTTTACATCCGATCAGGAGAACCGCTTGCTTCGAAGTGATCGCGGGATTCGCTACAAAGCGGAGTGTCAAAATATTTCGTATATACATATATATATATATATATATATACATATGCATGTGTGCAAAAAGGACGGACAAAATCTGTCGCGTGCCGTTACTTTACAATAGAGGTCAAAGTAATGGGGAAGAAAATAAGAAAATATGTACAAAAAATTCCTTAAGTTTAATAGCTTGTATATGTCAATTTAGTATTATTTATTTTATTTTATTATATTTATATATTATAGGAACATATCTTATTGTTAAAACATCGGTACACAAGAAATATTTATGTCTTCTGCACATACATATTTTCTTGGCCACCAATGTACAAATGCGAATGGAAGAAGAAGACGCCACAGTTTTCATGCTAGATAAAAAATTTTAACTGAAATGTATTGGTCTCGTCAATACCTATCGATTGATCCAAAAAATTGCCACGCCCACTCTAACGCCCATAACGCTTAAATCTGTCTACCGCCGGTAGGTGGCGTATTTAAATCTCGATTTGCTGCTTGCATATCTCCATTTCCCTTTGGCCCCTTTAGCTGAGTAACGGGTATCTGATAGTCGAGGTACTCGACTATAGCGTTCTTCCTTGTTTTCTTTTGAAAATTACTAATAATTTAAATTATGTTGTGTCCTGTTTCCGTTGTCGATCCCTCCAACATATGACGGGGAGGGCCACAATATGTTTATTCCGGTTATTAACCAGGTAGGAGTATATTTTTACACTGATTGTCAACAGAAGCCTAACGTAACCTTACTTTTTGCCATGTTTGATACGGGAAAAATTTGGAATAAAATTAATTTCTAAGGATAAAAAAGAAGAAATTGTAGAATTTCATTTGTTTAAGAATATTGAAACCTATCGAGCCAGTGAATCATTAAACAGATTGAACATTGACAGTGAACCATTTAAGAGTTTAGTGAATATTGAAACATGTCGAGACAGTGACCCATTGAAAAGCAGTAGAAGCTTTGAAGAATTATGTAGTGAGAGTGAAATAGATAGTGATGATAGTATACCATACATATATAGTATTGATGTATTTAAGGATGATGAAAGTATTGACATTGACCCGAAGTTAAGTGATAAGGATAGGTGCGAGCTTAATGAAATAATAAGATTAAATTACTTAAGTTTATCCAACATAGCTATGAAATGAGGCTAAGACTTAAGTCGGAAGAGCCTGTACGATCTGTGCCAAGAAGTCTTTCATATCAGGAAAAGAAAGAAGTAGATTTAAAAATTGATGAGTTATTGAAAAAGGGATTCATAAGAGAAAGCAATTCACCCTATAGTTCCGCTATTGTACTTGTTAAGAAAAAATCTGGAGAAAAACGTATGTGTGTAGATTATAGACAACTTAATAAGATAACCATTCGTGATGGATACCCGCTTCCCCTCATAGATGATTGCTTAGAGAGATTAGAAGGAAATAAATATTTCACACTTTTAGATTCGAAAAGTGGATACCACCAAGTGAAAGTAGCAGAAAGTTCAGTGCAGTATACAGCTTTTGTAACACCCTCCGGTCAATATGAATACACAAGAATGCCTTTCGGACTCATGAATGCACCCGCAGTACTCATGAGATTTTTTTACTTTATTCTGCAACCTTTGATTCGCGAAGGAAATGTAGTAGTCTATATCGACGATATTGCTATAGGTTCGAAGACATTGAATGAAAATTTTGTATATATTGTTGAACGTTGATGCACTAAGAGCAGTACAAACAAGTGGCCCAAACGACACCAAGCACGTGCTTGTTACGCGCGGGCCCATTTTTATTTCGGGCAAATACGGTTCGCTAGGAAGGTACATAGAACAAATAAAGACAGGACAAAACATAGATCAACAAAATTAAAGCAAATGAGCTAAGATTTTAGTTTTTAGTACAGGGATAGAAGTTGAGGAACAAATTAAATGATACAGGTTGTTATAATTATTAGAAAGAACGCGAAAGGGCTCATGCTGACTAAAATTAGATGAACATCGTGGCAAGTTAATAGGATGGTAGTTTCGCATTAGTCTAACAGGAACATTGAAACATAGGCGGCTTACCAAATCTACAGAATCAATATCGCCTCTGATAAGATTATTCATAAAAATAGTACCAAGCATAATTCCACGGCTTACTAGAGTAGGCAAATTAAGTAATAGCAATCTACTCGAGTAAGAAGGCAACCTGACGTTTTGATCCCAGTTCAAACCATGTAAGGCAAAAAGAAGAAATTGTTTCTGTACGGACTCTATACGGTCAATGTGCACTTGATACTGAGGACTCCAAACGGAAGAACAGTATTCTAAACTAGGTCGGACAAGTGAGGTAAATAATAATTTGGTAGTGTATGGATCATCAAATTCTTTAGACCAACGCTTTATAAACCCAAGAACACTCATAGCTTTATTTACAGTAGAGGTTATGTGGGAGTCAAATTTAAGTTTGGGATCTAGGAGAACACCTAAATCGTTTACTGAGTATATTCGGTCCAAGGACATGTTCTGAAGAGAGTAACCCATGAACGTTGGCGTACCCCTATAAAAAGTCATAACGTTGCATTTAAGATAGTTTAAATTCAAAAGGTTGTACTGACACCATTCCTGGAATCTATTTATGTCTGACTGCAAGCAGAAACCAGATTCAATATTATTATATGAAAAACAAAGCTTAACATCATCAGCATACATTAGTACACGAGAGTGATTTACGATAGAAGGAAGATCATTTATAAACAGAGTAAACAGCAAAGGGCCTAAATGACTGCCCTGCGGCACTCCAGATGTCACGTTGATCATCTTGGAAACAGCGTTTTTGAATAAAACCCTCTGAGATCTACCATTCAAATAACTTGAAATCCTAGTTAACAGATTATTCGGAAACCCAAGCAGATCTAATTTGAATAAAAGAAGAGAGTGGTTAACAGAGTCAAAGGCTTTAGTAAAATCTGTATATATAACGTCCGTCTGTAATTTTTTGTTAAATCCATCTAGTACAAAAGATGTCAATTCGAGCAGGTTAGTGGTGGTCGATCTACGCTTAACAAAACCATGTTGACAAGGCGATATTAAAGAGGAGCACAAATGTTGCAACTGAGAGGTAATAATGCGTTCAAATGTTTTAGGAATTGCAGACAATTTGGAGATTCCTCTATAGTTCTGAGCATTAAGCTTCGCACCCTTTTTGTGGAGTGGAATAATAAAAGAATCTTTCCAGATAGTAGGAAAAACAGATGATGAGATAGACAAATTAAAAAGTTTAAGAATGGGTTTACAAATAGTTCGGGCACAAAACTTAAGAACACACCCAGGGAGTCCATCTGGCCCCGGAGAATAGGTTGGCGTTATAGTTTCTAAATCCCTTAAGAGAGAACTCTCGGTGATTACAGGAGAAAAAATACAATTTGCCCTGTTTAAGTGATTAGGGTAGCTAGAATTAGACCATGAAACAGAACTATAAGTAGATTGGAAGAATTCAGCAAATAAATCTGCAATTTCGGGATCCGTAGATGCCTCAATAGAGTTTAATCGTACGGATGATGGCAATGCTGAAGACTTTCGCTTAGCATTGACAAAGTTATAAAATTGCCTCGGATCCTTTGAAAATTCAAATTTACATCGGTTCAAATACATGGAATAGCAATGACTGTTAAGTACATTAAAATTAGCACAATCCACCACATATCTTGAAAAATCGGATGGCCTACCCGACTTTTTGTACTTTTTATAGAAGTTTGTTTTTAGGTTTCTAAGTCTTTGCAACTGATTGGTAAACCAAGGTGGCCTGTCTAACTTAGGAGGAAAACTGTCAGGAACACATTCACTGAAAAAAGAGTTTAGGACACTATAAAATAGTTCCGTAGCACTTTCAATATCCAAGCAATTATATAAATTTGTCCAGTTATATTGTGAAATCAAGTTGTTGAGTTTACTAAAGTCACATTTACGAAAGCATCTACATTTATTTGGAGAAAGTGAAGAAGAGAGGGTATCAACGCTGGGAAGACAAATTGTAAGTTCTAATGTGGGATGATACTGGTCTTCAGGCACAACTAGTGGGTCAATTCTAGATACAGTGACTTCAGACGGATCTAAAACAAATACTAGATCTAATTGTCTGTTTAGTGAATTACGTATAAAGCTAACTTGCTGTAATGATAATTCTAACAGACCGTCAACGAAGTCATGGTCAGATAAAGGGGTAGAGACAAGTGAGTCAGTGGAAAGGGACCAAGAAATGTCAGGGAGATTGAAATCACCCAAAACAATCTTTTGATCCCTTTCGGAAAGATGAGATAAAACAGTTTTTATTGCAGACAAATGTTGCTCATAAATTGTTAAGTCGGATCCAGGTGGAATATAAGAACAAGTTACATAAATAGAAAAAGATTTCAACGAAACTTTAACACCAACGAATTCTATGTCATTGGGATTAAGAAAGTATATTCTCTCCGATGATAAAGTAGAGGTAACGGCAACCAGCACCCCACCCCCCCTACGAGGAGAGCGATCAGTTCTATACGTATTAAAATTTTTGGCCAGAACTTCGGAGTCTGATATCTCCGGTTTCAGCCAAGTCTCAGTAAAGGCCAGAATGTCTTCAGAAAAGGCAGAGGAGTCAGCATAAAGCTTAGGTAGTTTCATATTGAGTCCCCTAACATTTTGATAGGCCAAAAATAAGATGCTCAGTTTTTTGGCGCAGGTACAGTCGTGGAAAGCCTATTATTAGTTCTCCGTCTGTTTGGAACAAATTCTTTAATGACCAATTCATCATTAAGCCAAAAACTTTTAGAATTTAGTACATTAAATACTTCCGGAGGAGCAGATATTTTAAATGAAGGTATCATACGAACATATGGAAATTTAAACTCCTCCACTGTGATGTTTTGAGATGGGAATTCCTGTTGTATAAATTCCAAAACATCTGCAGATGTGGTTTCAGGTGTTAAACGAGACACAAATAATTGCGACGGTAAGAGTATTACGAATTTTAGCAGAGTACCGATTAGAAAATAAAGTAAGTAAATGCCAGTTCGCTTACGAAAGCATTGAATTTTTAGGGTACACACTCAGTGGAAAAGGAATCAGTCCAAATTATGAGCACACATCAACTATTAAACATCTTCCGATACCAAAAGATCACCATGGAATGCAAAAATGCTTAGGATTATTTTCTTACTTTAGGAGATTTATTCCGGCATACTCAAAAATAGCGAAACCATTGCAAGAGCTCACAAAAGTAGGCGCTAGGTATGAACTCAGTGAAGACTGCATCAATACTTTTGAATATCTTTGGGAGAAATTAATTTAATTTCCTATACTATCTTTGTACAACCCGAACCGAGAAACTGAATTACATTGCGACGCAAGTAGCGAGGGATTTGGTGGAATCTTATTGCAAAGACAGGATGATAGCAAGTTCCACCCAATAGCCTACTTTTCACAAAGAGCAACAAAATTAGAGGCAAGATATGAAAGCTTTACATCGGAAACACTAGCTGTAGTCTACTCATTACGAAAGTTTAGAATATACCTAGACGGAATGCCATTTAATATAGTAACAGATTGTAATGCAGTAGTATTATGTCTAGGGAAAGGACGCCTTAATTCAAGTATTGCCAGATGCGCTTTAGAATTGGCCAATTATAATTATACCCTTAAGCATCGTAGTGGAAAATATTTGACACATGTTGATACATTGAGTAGATATCCTTCAGCCTCAATTGAGAATTTTGACTATGAACCTGTAGTGAATATTCAGGAAATTGACAACAATGATCAAATAGTTTCAGTAATTGACAGTGACGACATTAATCTTCAGCTTCAGATAACGCAAAATAGGGATAGTATTATAGTAAAATTGAAAGAACAATTAGAACTTGGAATTGTGAAGAACTTTATATTAAATGATGGAATTGTTTATAGATTAGGTGTGAATGATATTGAACTGTTATATGTACCAGCTGAAATGGAATCCCATATAATTAGAAAAGTTCATGAAAATGTATGCCATTTAGGTACTGAGAAATGTTTAAAGGAAATAATGAGACATTATTGGTTTCCGAACATAAAGTCTAAAATATAAGCATTTATTGGAAATTGTCTAAACTGTATCATTTTTACGGTACCCACACATGCGAATAACCGAACACTACATAATATACCCAAGCGACCAATTCCTTTTGATACATTACATATAGATCATTTTGGACCATTGCCTTTAGTCATATCGAAAAAGAAACATTTGTTAGTAATTATTGATGGATTTACCAAATTCGTTAAATTGTTTCCGGTAAATTCAACGAGTACGAAAGAAGTTAACATTTGTTTTTCGAAATATTTTCAATACTACAGTCGACCACGTATAATGGTAAGTGATAGAGGTACATGTTTTACGTCACTAGAATTTGCAAAATTTGTATTAGAAAATAATATCGAACACGTTAAGGTAGGAACTGCGACACCTCAAGCGAACGGCCAGGTGGAGAGAGTAAATAGGACTGTAAAAGCGATGCTAGCCAAGATAACTGAACCAATTAAGCACGAGTATTGGAGCAAACTCTTAGTTAAGGCCGAATATGCCATTAATAATTCAATGCATTCAACTACGAAAGAATTACCCTCAGTGTTGTTCTTTTGAGTTCAGCAGAGAGGTTGTAATATTGACGCATTAACAGAATACTTAGATGATAGAAATGATATACCACAGTGTGATTTAGAAAATGTCCGCAAAAACTCTTCAGATAAAATTGAACAGTGTCAGAAAAGAAGCAAGGAATATTTTCAAAAAAATCACAAAAATCATGTTAAGTTCGCAGAAGGCGATTTTGTTGTAATGCGAAACATTGACACCACAATTGGTACAAATAAAAAATTTGTGCCAAAGTACAAAGGACCATACATCGTTAAAAAAGTTTTGCCAAACGATAGGTATGTTGTAAGTGATATTGAAAATTGTCAAATTAGTCAAATTCCCTATGATGGAATTGTAGAAGCATGTCGGTTGAGGAAATGGGCAGATTGGCGTAATCAGTGTGAAAGTAACTCCTAAAATGTTAATATAATCTATTTATATGTTTAATTTATTTATATCTTAATTACTAACCAAGGTTGTGCACACATATATATCATAACTACCCACGATCGAGGACCATCTAATTGTCAGGATGGCCGAGCTGTTAGCAGTGTATTAAATAGGTTAATAGAATAAGATGTATGCCGATGACTATTTAGTATTGAACGGGTGTTTTCGGTCGATTAAAAGAAGCTGGACAGCTGTTTTCTGGAGACTCTGAGAAACAGTGGACAACAGCAGTTTTAATAGCGAATGTTAGATTTCTGCTGCTAATGTTAGCAGCACGACACTACGAAGAAGACATAAGGAAAAGCTGGTCGAGTTTTTATAACCGAGCTTTTATATTCCCTAATTTGTAAATCAAAAAGTTTAGCAATAAGTCAAAGATTGAAAGTATACAAATGAATACAACTGGTGAAGTTCAACATAATTCTGAGTGTTTATTACAAAGTGTGTGAAAGACACCCAGAGTAGACTTCTGCTCAACTTTGACGATCGGGTGCGAATCGTCACAACATTTTGGTGGCCCATGAGGGGAACATACATTCATAACTTCATCAACTTACAATATTTGTAAACTTACTTCAATCTTTGTGCTTACTTGTTTGCAAATCTACTATTTATTTAAACCAGCAAAGTTACGCAACCTTTGCCACGTACATCGCCATAACGGAGCCTCGAATAACGGAGGAATCAAGAAGACCAGGAGAATAGCGGATTCAACCCATGCCTATTGCCATCTCATGCGACACACTAGTCTCGTGAAGTTTGCCATCCCCTTCCTTCAAAGCTTGATCGCAATACGAACGGAACGACTGAAACAGGTGAGTGTGATTGTGAGAGTATTTGTGCGTGGTATTTCAAAGCAGAGTGCATTAGGAAAACATTAAAATGGGTAAAAATGAAAGTAATGGTAGAGATTTGGCACAACAGAGTTCGGCACCATTGGCTGTGGTCGAGCCTTTTGCAGACATGTACGCAATGCAGATGGACTTATCTTCCAGGTTGCTCCAACTAACTAAAAATGCTAAGGAGGACGGTCAAATAAAGAAAACTAAATCCTACTATGAGTTTCGCCTCAACAAGCTTAACGAGCTTTCAAAACAATTTTACACAAATTATCAAGCGCTCATTTTACAGCAATGTCCACGATCGCATCCATATTTTGCGGCTGCAGTTGAAGACAACTTTGAGCAAGCATACAGCTACATTTATTGTTCAATCGCCGATGAATACGAAACCAAGTTTCCGGTCCCAGTACAGGTATCAGGTGATTAATCCATAAGCAACACCCTTGTGTCCGTTCCTGTTTCCACAATTCAGCTGCCCAAATTGCCCGTACCCCGCTTTTCAGGAAATTTTGCAGATTGGCCATCTTTTTATGACAGCTTTACGCAGCTAATACATGAAAATCAATCTCTTTCAAACATTCAAAAATTTCATTTCTTGAAGCAAGCTACCGGACTGACGAGACCAGGATATAAACCATATGGCATTAACAGAAACCAACTATTGAGTGGCATGGAACCTTGTGGTAAAACGATACAACAACCCTCGACTGCAGTTCATGTACAATATGAATGCACTGTACGGAATCGAGCCACTGTCCAAGGAGATCGCGGTGGACCTTAGGAATTTGTTAAATTTGGCAAATAAATGTATTAGTGAATTCAGACGACTACACATTGCCACTGATTCTTGTGATCATTGGTTGGTACATCACTTACTTACAAAGCTGCCTATCAGCACAACACAGGCCTGGGAACATTCCCTGGGCAACAACGTGGAAATCCCCACAAAGCTGGAGGTGTTTCTTCACAATCGATTGGTCAGCATCGACCTAATTGAGAGTAGGAAACCAGCCGTTCCAGTTAGATCATCTATAAAATCGACCAACCATCGCCAGACAACCAGACCATCGGGAAACTCCACTGTTAGGGGAAACAGCTTCCACAGCACTCTTGAGTCTGGATCCATCAGGTGCTCGCTCTGCCAACAGAATCACGTTCTAAGACGGTGCCAAGGATTGTTTCGCGCGAAAGGTTATAGTCGACCGCTCGAAGGCATGAATGAATCAATTGCCTTAGTGCTTCTCATTCTCTTAGTCAATGCAGCAGCAACCGAAACTGCTCGCAATGTGGTCAACGGCACCACACTTTGTTACATTTCCCGAATGCTCAACAAAGTTCTTCATTGACTCATGGAGTATCCCGACAGCATGCTGCAGACTCTGGTCGGAGCGCAGACGCTGTACAAGATGCACCATCGACGCAACTTTTCAGCGCACTTGCCTCCCATCCGAACTCAACCACCCTTCTTGCTACTGCACTGGTTCGGATCGTAAATAACTCCACCGGGCAGTCAGCTTTAGTTCGAGCTCTCATCGATCATGGCTCGGAAGGCACCCTCATCACGGAAAACATCGTTCAAGCGCTTAGACTCAAACGGCATCCTGTTCGATCTCATTTACCTAAACAAAACGTAAACATTAAGTCCTGTAAACATCTCCAAGGGTTATCCTTTGCAGATCGTAATTTCATCAAGTCGGGTCGCATTGACCTACTTATCGGTGTCGACATTATCCCGCAATTAATGCTTCCGGACATACACAAAGGGACGGTTACAGAACCAATTGCACAAAACACACAGCTGGGCTGGAGAGTTTTTGGACCAGCTGAAGCAGCCCAGACGACTTTACTCTCCATTCGTTGTAATTTGGCAAACCTAAACAACATGGTACAGAGGCTTTTCGAATTGGATCAGGTTTCCACGACAAGACAACTCAGCGCAGAGGAAAAATGGTGTGAAGACCATTTTCAACAAACTCTTATCCGTCAGCCGAATGGGAAATATCTAGTTCGTTTGCCTTTAAACACGTTGTTTGACCCCACGCAGGTGATCGGCCGGTCAAGGAAAATAGCTTTAAACCGTTTCCACGCCCTGGAAAGGAAACTTGATTATCGGGCATATTTTAGGCAACAGTTTGCCAGCACTATTCAGGTGTACTTTGATCTAAAGCAGATAAAAGAGGTAAAAGGTAGTGAGGAAGAACACACTAGGATCAACGCTCAAAGGCAACTCTCAATCTCTGCGTGCATCGTTCCACATCATGCTGTGATCAAAGACGACAGTTTGACTTCAAAGATACGCGTCGTATACGACGCTTCTTGCAAAACGTCTAACGGGAGGTCTTTGAATGAGATTTTATGCACGGGTCCCGCCCTACAAAATGATCTTGGAGGAGTTATACTCACTGGCGTCTCCATCGGTATGTCTTCGTGGCCGATATAACAAAAATGTATCGCTGCATAGATATGCATGAAGAAGATGCCCAGTATCAGCGAATTTTCTGGCGCGATGAAAAGGGACTCATCAAGGAATATTTTTTGACTACAGTAACGTTTGGCACTGCCTCGGCACCCTTCACGGCAATTCGAGTCATACATCAGCTTGCGTCCGACGAGCGCGAACGCTATCCTCTGGCCGAGCATGTCCTTAAAAAAGAAATCTATGTGGACGAAGTTCAAACAGGGCACGAGACCATCGACGGAGCTCTAAAAATTCGCAATGATGTCATCGCAGCTCTGCAATCAGCAGGCATGGAGCTCAAGAAGCTGGCATCCAACCATCCAGATATCTTAGAAAGCATCCCAACTACAGATCTCTCTAACAGTAGCATTTTTGAGATAGACAATAAGGACTCCATTAAAACTTTAGGGTTGTATTGGCATCCAAACAAAGATGGTTTTGGTTTTAATCTTAAGTTTTCTCTCAATCCTATATTAACCAAACGTTCTATACTATCCACAGTAGCACGCTTATTCGATCCGTTGGGATACCTGGCACCAGTGATCATCGCTGCGAAAATCCTGTTGAAGGAAGTTTGGAGTTTTCGTATCGAGCGCAAAGATGAGCCCCCCGCATCATTAAATTGGGACGACCCATTGCCAGATTAACTGGCCGAGCGGTGGCAACAGATCATTCAAGAGCTCCCCGACATTCAAGAGATACACAACCCATCGTTGGTTAGGCTTCGATTTAAGGCATGTCTCGACGTTGCAACTACACATGTTTTGTGACGGATCATCCATGGCGTATGCAGCATGCGCTTATCTTCGAGCTAGTTGTCGGATGGTTCCGTGCAGGTGAACTTATTAGCCGCCCGCTGTCGAGTCACACCTGTTAAGCCGCTAACAATTCCGAGAGTTGAGTTATCCGGTGCCCTGCAGTGTACACAATTAGCCGATTGGATTATCAATCAACTTCAAGCATCACATCACACCATATCCGTACACTACTGGTAGGATGCAATGATAGTGCTGTATTGGATCAGCGGAGACCCCAGGCGTTGGAAGACATTTGTGTCGAATAGAATTGGAGGAATCCTGGAGGCAAGCTCGCCATCGCAGTGGAGACAGTTCTTACGCAAGAAAACCCAGCAGATTGTGCTACACGCGGACTCACCCCTTCCCAGCTAAAACATCACACGCTTTGGTGGAACGGACCACATTGACTGCATCTTTCAGAGGAGCATTGGCCAGTCAATCCAGTTCAGTCCCCAAAATCAGAATTTATTTCAGGAGAGCAATCCTTAAAGCATATCGGAGCCCACATTTGTATAGAAGTGCAACCGTTTATCGAACCATATTCCTTCTATAATAAACTCTTATTGGTTACAGCCTACGTCAAGCGATTCCTTTATAATACTCGTCACAAAAAAGCGGATAGACTCACCGGCCCTATTCAGGTATCTGAATTCTAACAGGCTTTTTTCGCACTGGTGCGGATGGTTCAACAAGAAGTATATTCGGAAGAATTATCAAGACTACGATCCAACAAATTTCTATCCAAACATAACAAACTCAGCCAGCTATCACCGTTTCTCGACGATAAGGGGCTCATGAGAGTTAAAGGCAGACTTAAGAATGCTTTGCAGCTCTCCATGTCTCAACGCACACCAATAATCCTGCCAAAGGCCCACCATCTGACGATTTTGGTTATAAGGAACGCTCATCACAACACCTTACATGGCGGTGTGCAACTAACTCTATCTACAATTCATCAAGTTTTTTGGATCGTCAACGGTAAACAGGCAGTAAAAAGGATTCTGCGACAGTGCGTAACCTGTTTCAAACACCGCCCGTCACCATCAAGCCAACTGGTGGGAGATTTACCAGCGCACCGTGTCAATCCGCCCAAACGGGCGTTCGAAGCAACTGGAGTTGATTACACTGGTGCGATTGAGATAAGGTCATCCACATTCAGAGAACACACTTGCTATAAAGCACACATTGCACTTTTCAGTTGCTTAGCGAGCAAAGCGATTCATTTGGAAGCGGTCACGGGAATGTCGGCACAGCATTTTCTGTGGGCGCTGCAGCGCTTTATCGGTCGTAGGGGTTTTTGTGAACATCTATACAGCGACTGTGGAACCAACTTTATCTCATCCGACAAGTCTCTAAAGCTGTGGACCAATGAATTCTTTAAAGGAATTGAAGAGACAGTAGTTCTTGAACTTACTCGTCGAAACATTCAGTGGCATTTCAATCCTCCACATAATTCAAACTTTGGAGGACTCTGGGAAACCAACGTTAAAGCTGTTAAAACCCATCTTCATCGATCGTTTAATGGTATTTGAATGACGTACGAGCAGCTGTCTACCATTCTTGTCCAAATAGAAGCGTGCTTGAACTCTCGACCATTATGCCCCTTAACGTCTGACTTGGATGATTTGCAAGCTCTCACCCCTGCACATTTTTTAATCGGTGATTCGATGATGTCACTCCCTGAGCATAGCCTTAAGGATTCTTCATTAAACACAGAGTTCCTGAATGGTCAAAGGATGTTTCGCCTTTTTTGGAGAAAATGGAGTGCAGATTGGCTATCTCATCTTCAGGCGCGCCCCAAGTGGTGCCACGAAACTGACAATCTTCAGCGTAACGACATGATCATCATCAAGGATGATCGAACTGGTCCTTCTGACTGGAAATTAGGGCGAATCATCGACTTACATCCTGGGGCCGATGGGCTCGTTCGAGTAGCTACAATTAAGACCTCAACGGGTATTTACAAGAGGTCTGTGTCAAAGATTTGCCGTTTACCCTTGCCAAGATTTACTGAAGAGTCTAGCCCAAGTGCATAACCCATGCACCTTTGAATATACCCGCAATCACTCCATAACACACTTCAACCTTTTCAGAGTTAAGCATGGTCTAAGGCTTTGAATACTGGGTCCAGTATTGGGGGCGGCATGAACGGGTGATTTCGGTCGATTAGGAGAAGCTGGACAGCTGTTTTCTGGCGACTCTGAGAAGCAGTGGACAACAGCAGTTTTAACAGCGAATGTTAAATTTCTGCTGTTAATGTTAGCAGCGCAACACTACGAAGAAGACATAAGGAGAAGCTGGTCGCGTTTTTATACCCGAGCTTTTATATTCCCTAATTTGTAAATCAAAAAGTTTAGCAATAAGTCAAAGATTGAAAGTATACAAATGAATACAACTGGTGAAGTTCAACATAATTCGGGTGCGAATCGTCACAACAAGTGTTAATATCATTTACATGCTAACTTCCGCGTTTATGTACAAATTCCGATATTCCGTTTCAATGTAAAACTAAGTTAAGCTAATATAGAAAGCTAAGGATATTGTAAGGACCGGAGAGCGGTCACACTGCGATACAAGACTAGCGAGCACATGTACAAATTGAAGACGAGTTAAAGGAATACGAATAAAAAGTGAAAATAGAACGGGGATAACAATACATATATATGTACATATAGCCATACATACATTAGTTTGCCAGTTACATATATCCGCTGTTGCTAGGCAGGCAATTTATCGGCAAGAACAACAACAACCAAGTTAAAGGTTCCGTTGCATCTCGGCGACGCTTGTTAACCTTTACATTTTCGGGGTAAAAGGTATACGTTGTTTTGTCCTCTAACGCAGTCGGACATTTTATTTTATTTCATTTTTTTTCTCGAGGTTGAAAAATGTCTGATACTTAAAACTCGGTTTGGGCTTAAAATGAATCCACAAGGGAGAAGGGTAGCTATTAAGTGGTGTAGGTTTTATTTAGGATGATTGTGTTGGATATATTAATACATATAGAAATTATAACTATAAGTGTTCTGCACGTCTCGACTACTTTATATTTTTCGACTCTGGTAACATTATTAAAAAGGACTAAATCTACACGAATATAGGTAGGTTTGGTATATACTATATTAGGCGCTGTTCACAGTCGGCCTTTCCTGACAAATCTCTGCGTCCTCGCAGGATTCATGGGGTTGATCATCTTCCAAATCGTCATCTTCATCGGGCTCCTCCGGTGGAAGCTCACACAAGCGTTTCATCTTGTCGGACGAGTACACTGACTTGTAGTGTTTCTGCTTTCGTTGTGCGTAAGGAAAATCTTCAAAAAGATATCTGTCGTTCGGCAGGACTTTGTTTATTATAATTTGCGTGATGTGCTCGTGCTGAATGGCTCATTCTCGACCAACACAAGGTCTCCAAGGCTGTAAACAGTTGGCTTCGCATGTTTGGCATAGTAGCGTGTCTTGGCAGCAGCTAGGTGATCGTTGACAGTTCTCGCAGCATCTGCTCTAAGTTAATTCAATTCCGCATCGGTTAGCATCTTTTAATCTTGGCTTCGTATGATGTTGGTTATCGCGTTCTTCAGGATATCTCGAGGTTCATTCCCGTAAGGGAGCTGAAAGGGAGAGCATTTAGTAGTACTATTTACCATGGTACTAATGCTCCACTGGATTGATCGGACACTGTCATCCCAACGCTTATCGATGTCATTGGAAGGCAATAACATTGACAAAATTATGCGATTTGTGCGCTCTGCGTGACCATTGGTTCTGGGTGTCCTTACAGCATTTAAAATGTGCTTTACATTATTTGACTTGCAGTTCTTTTCGAAATCTTTTGATGTAAATGCTGTACCACGATCTGTTACAATTCGATCTGGCATTCCCAGGTAGCTGGTTACCTCTTTCAGGACATCCAGGACGTGTTTAGTTGCTGTACTTTTCACCGCTCGTACAATGGTGAATTTGGTGAATGCATGGACTATTACCAGAATATGCTCGTTTCTCTTGGAACTCTTTGGAAATGGCCCCAGGTGGTCCATGTGTATCATGGAAAAGGGAATCGGCTTGATGTCATCGTAGTGGTATTGACCTTCCTGACGTCCACTTGGTGTTTTATAAAACGCACAGCCCACACAGGATTTGATGTAGCTTTTGACATAGTTTCGCATTCGGGGAAACCAAAATAAGTTTAGAATCCGCGCCATAGTCTTATCCGTGCTCATTTGTCATGCTATATCGTGACATTCAGGTAAAATGTGGAATCTCAACTGCTTCGGCACAACCCATAACAAATTGTTGCCATGTTTTCGAAACAAGCGATCTTGCTCGATCACATACTCGTCGCTCTCAGATTTCTTTTTCAATTTCATGTCTGCGACACTTCTGTATTTTCTCGTCCTCTTCGTCGATTATGGATACGGAGCTCGACTGAGTGCGTCTACGTGGTTCATCTGTATTCCTGCTCGATGAACGATGTCTATGTCGAATTCTTGAATACGTAACCACCATCTTGCAATCCGGGGTATCAGTTCTCGTTTATCGGTATAACTTTTATCCTCTTGCCATAAATGTAATACTTGAATCGCTCCAACGATTCCACGACGGCTAGAGCCTCAAGTTCGTAGCTGTGATAATTTTTCTCCGGTTTGGAAGTAGCTCGGCTATAATAAGCGATTGGCTTCAGCTGATCCTCCTCACATTGTAACAAAACTCCGGCTAAACCAACGGCGCTGGCATCGGTATGTAGTTCATGCTCTGCGTCTGGACGATAGCTGGTGACAACTGGATTTAATACTATGCATTTTTTTTAATTCGTCGAAGGCTTCTTCTTATCTACACTTCACTTACCTGTGAAAATATTGATGTAAAATTGGTGACAGAAAGCAACAAACTTTTTCAAAACACGTGGCACGAACTTCACTTTTCAGAACTAAAAATGCAACTGACGAGAAATGCAAGAGACAAGAAAAACCGCTCGCTTCCTTGCATGTTCCCTTTTGTCTTTATTATTTGTTTGTCAAGAGAACAGTTCCGAAAAAAGACGATTGTAAAAAAATGCACATCGGCAACCTTCGGGTTTGAGTTTGGTTTTTTTACATTCCCACTAAAATGCACCTGGATGCCCTATATTGAAATACACCCAGATGGCACCCAAAAGACTGCCCCCAGCACGCACATTTTGCTGGGTAAATTTGCATGCGTGCTGTTTTGCGTAAAATAGATACGACCCAGAACTATTTCTTTCGGAATACGTTCCCGAAACGGGTGTTTGGGCATGCTTCTGGATGCATAATTCTGAAACACTTCTAGAAGGCACCGCAATAGAATGCACCCAGCACGCACATTTGCCTTGGAAAATTTGCATGCGTGCTGTTTTGCGTAAAAAAGGTACGACCCAGAACTATGTTTTTTTAAAACACGTTCCGCAACTTACGACTGGGTTGCATCGACTTGCGAAATTCACCAATACTCACAGCCGCTTTGTGCGTATGTGCGTATGCTGCTCTTGAGACTTCTGCGGCCACAGGCTCACTAAGAATCCTGATCTAACTGATATGCTTGACTCCACGGGTTCACTAAGATTCCCGATCTATTTTGCTTGAATCCGCTTGCCACGTAGAACTGGAACACATCCGTAATTTGCAATTTTAGCTGTCACATAGACCTGGGAACACATCCCATTGCAAACTTTCCACGCCAACGATTCTTGCTGCTTTTCTTAGAGTTCTTGGTACAACTCCTCCGCTTCACACATCTCCAACCACACTGATTCCACTTCTGAACTGAGAAGAGTAGCTATTGAGTGGTGTAGGTTTTATGTAGGATGGTTGTGTTGGATATATTAATACATATAGAAATTATAACTATAAGTGTTCTGCACACGTTCTGCTCTGAAGTGTATCTCTGTCTCGACTACTTTACATTTTCTTATTCTGGTAACATTATTAAAAAGGACTTATTCTACTCGAATATAGGTAGGTTTGGTATATACTACATTAGGCTCTGTTCACACAAGTGATGTTGACTACCACCGAGTCAAAGCCCAATCTATTTTGCGGCAAATGAGCTCGATGAAATGTTATTTGAACGCTGATGCGGTTAATCAGTTTGACGAAGCTGGTTTGCTGGCGCGAATGGAATGGATCAATTCCTTAAACCAGGCATTTGGTTCTGCGCAGACATCGCTGGAAAAACTGGATTTTGCAGAGATCTCGAGCGACCATCGGATTGAATTTGCCGAGGTTTTCATGGATGTGAAGGCGAAACTAAGCGAAATCGAAAGTCACAATTGCCGGCTTCAACCGCTGCAAGTTCAACATCTATTGACATCACTAATAATGCGGATTTTTCTTTTTGATCTAGGGAGCCTCGGTTGCCAAATTTGGAAATAGTTCGTTTTCATGGATCCTACTCTGAGTGGCCGGATTTTCTTGCGACTTTCACTTTCATCGCAAATGATAATGAGCTAAGCGACATTGAAAAATTACACTATTTGGGTTCGAGTTTGGCCGGCGTGGCTCTGGATACTATACGCTCGCTCGTACCTTCGAATGCTAATTATAAAAAGGCTATGAATTTGCTGGTTAATCGATTTGATAATAAAGTTTTACACTTTCAGGCACACGTTCAGGCAATATTCGGCTTAAAGGGTGTCGAGAAGGGGTCTTCGGGAGCTGAGTGATTGCATGAATTCGCATTTTCGAGCAATTCGAACCCTGACCAATACGCAACATATTTCGGATTTACTTTTAATTCACATCGTCACTCGAAAACTGGATCAGAGGACGCGGGAAAAAATTGGAAGAGAATTTGTCAATCACTGAGCTGTCTACCTGGGATGCTATGGAGTCGTTTTTGGAAAAGAGGTGCAGGATGATGGAAAACTTGGATCGAGCCTTGGTAACTCAAACCCCAGGCCAGCAGGTGGGAAAAAACTTGCACAAATATAACCAAAATACAATTATTGCTTCTGCTACTAACTCAAATCATTTGATATGTTTATTTTGCGATGCACGGGATCATTATTTGCCAAAGTGTTATCGATTTTTAAAGTCGGAATCTTCGATATAGAGAAGCAAAGAAGATGCACCTTTGCCTCAACTGTTTCCGCAAGGGGCATAGTTTGCAGCAATGCATGTCGACTCACTGCAAATATTGTCGCATTCAATATTACACATGAGCCATGACCCATCCGCAACATCCACCTCATTTTCATCTCCATCATGCGATCCATCCTCGAGCTCTCTGCCATTACCATTTACTTCATCAGCATTAGTATCATGTTCGCATACATCATCGCATCCTAAGCCCTCCACCCAAAACCCTAAATATTTTGCCGATCGACTACGTGTTGCTTCCAACTGCTATTATTTACGTTAGAAATAGAATTGGAGCCTCCCAGCTAAACTTCATAGCCTCTCGCTTAGCTAGCCAACTAAACTTGAATCATAGAAGATCGCAAACCTCGATTTCTGGGATAGGAGAACCTTCCATGATCTCTGATAATACTGTCGATGTTCTTGTTCAATCACGGGATGAAAGCTATCGTGCGGTATTCACAGCGGTTGCGACTCACAGTATTACTGATTATCAGCCCCATTTCAATATAAATGCAACATCATGGAGGATATCGCAAAACATTTCGCTCGCTGATCCTTATTTCAATCAATCACAAAGAATTTACCATTTTACTCGGCGCTGGGTTGTTTTTCGAAATAATTTGTATGGGACAAATTCATTTGGAGAGGGCTTTGCCAACTCTTCAGAGCACCAAACTTGGTTGGATAGTCTCTGAAGGGTTATCATCGAACGTGCCAACTCATAAATCAGTTTTACAAACCAGCTTCAAGGACCAAGCTGATTATTCCGATGACACACTTGCCGCCATAGTAAAGCGATTTTGGGAAATTAAGGACTTCACTTCGTCTAAGCCATCTTTGTTGCCGGAAGACTTGCGATGTGAGCAACTTTTCACTGAAAATTGCACTAGACTTGAAAACGACCAATACTCTGTTCGTCTCTTGTCCGCTTCCGGATTCGAATCTCTTTGGAAAGAGAGCTCCACGGAAGAGTTGAGTGTTTTAAAATTGAACACGGTGACTTATGGAACCAAGCTGCCTTCTTGGCTATAAGGGCCATGCATAAACTCTCTTACGATGAGGAGGAATCATTTCCTATTGGAGCAAAAATTGTTCGTAGAGATTTCTATGTGGATGATTTAATAGCTGGTGGGGACTCAGTTGAGGAGGTGAGAGAATTCATCGTCAGATGAAGGAACTACTGTCGCGAGGCCATTTTCCAATCCGCAAATGGTGTTGGAATGAGTCAGCAGCCCTGTAAGGAGTCTGAATGCGACAAGGAACAGCTATTTAAATTTCACGATGGATCGGATGTCGCCAGGCATTGGGACTAGTCTGGGATCCGTCTTCTGATCAACTCCTATTTAATTTTTCTCAACTGCCAACCAATCAACGACCCACTAAGCGGGTTGCATTGTCAACGATTGCCAAATTCTATGATCCACTCGGTTTAATAACTCCAATTATCACAAAATCTAAGATTTTTCTGCAATCTCTATGGAGTGCGAACGTGGATTGGGATGATGCACTACCAGAGCCCATTCTTTCGTCATGGTTGACCTCACGGTTATCGGTCGTACAGAACTTAAAATTTCGTCGATTCGTACTGCAACAAAGGGCTTCCGTTGAGTTGCATGGCTTCTGCGATGCTAGCATGTCAGCTTATGGAGCGTGTCTATACTTGCGATCGGAGACCAATGGAGAATCGAAAGTCCATCTGCTCTGTGCCAAGTCAAGGGTAGCTCCATTGAAGGCCTGAACAATTCCAAGATTAGAACTTTCCGCAGCGCTTTTATTGGCTGAGCTAATCGTAAACGCCAAGGAAGCCATAGATTTCGAATGCACCTTTCATTGCTGGTCGGATTCGTCTATTGTGTTGGCGTTGATTCGGCAAACTCCGAGGGAGTTTAACGTTTTCGTATCAAACAGAATCGCAGAAATTCAGGAGATGACGGAAGACATGACTTGGCATCACGTTCCTACAAACTTGAATCCGGCAGACGTCGTATCGCGAGGATGTACCCCAAGAGAATTGTTGGAACATTCCCTTTGGGCTAACGGGCCTCCACTCCTTCTGCAAAGCTCGTCGAATTGGCCGTCCCTGCTAGACTCAGTAAAGGATCTTCCAGAGCGCTGTTCTGTGGCTCTAATTGGGGCCGTTTCCTCAACTGTTTCGGTAAGTTGCAGCGCGTACTTGCATACATTTATCGGTTCATTTCAAATTGCAGAGCCAAATCTGCGCCGTTAAAAGGTCGTCTTTCGGTGGAGGAGATCAACTCTGAAACTGTACTTCTTTTGAGGAGCATCCAAAAGGTTAACTTGGCGATGGAGAATGAATCTCTTAGCCAGGGCAAACCGTTTCCACAGAAAAGCAAGCTGGTTTCGCTTAGGCCTATACTCGGCCCCGATGGGTTACTTCGCGTGGGTGGAAGGCTTCAGAACGCAAACTTGGACTACGAAGCATCCGATACTGTTGCCCAAGGATCATCCAGTCACCAAGGCGATCATCGTTTATTATCATGAGAAATATTTGCATGGAGGATCGCAGGCGCTGCTTGCCGCATTACGGCAAAGGTACTGGCCGATTGGAGGCCGCAAGTTCGTCGCCAGCGTTATCAACCAGTCGTTCAATGTTTCCGAATGCAGCCTGTTACTTGGGAGCACGTCATGGGTAGCCTGCCAGCAAATAGAGTGCAGCCCAATCCAGCTTTTTGTACCACAGGAGTGGACTATTGTGGGCCATTCTATCATAAGGCAGAGGCCAGAAATAAAACACCCCGCAAGGGCTATATCGCCGTCTTTGTCTGCTTTTCCACGAAGGCTGATCATTTGGAAGTGGTCCAGGATCTCACGACGGATTCTTTCATCGCAGCGCTGAGGAGATTCATCAGCCTTAGAGGCAGTCCGCGTACCATTTGGAGCGACAATGCTACAAACTTTGTCGGTGCAAGGAGCGAGCTTGCCGAGCTGAAAGAGCTCTTTTTGAGCGAGCAGCACACAGCATCGATATCTTCGGTCTGTTTAGCTGATGGGATCGATTAGAAGTTCATCCCTCCGCGTGCCCCGCACTTCGGTGGTTTATGGGAGGCTTATGTGAAGTCAGCTAAATTTCACTTCTACAGAGTCGTCGGTGCATCCATCTTAGCCACCGATGAATTAAGAACTCTTGCATATGAGATTTCTGCTAACCCTAACTCCCGTCCATTCTGTCCAATTTCAGAAAATGCTGAAAGCCTTGAGGTGCTAACACCGGCGCATTTCCTGAAGGGTTCCAGCTACACTAAGTTTCCTGAACCTGACATTACTCATCTTCGCGAAGGCCGCCTCAGCAGATGGCAGCGGGTGACCCAGATGCAACAAAATTTCTGGAAAAGGTGGAGCAGCGAGTATTTGTCCCTACTTCGAGAGAGCCGTCGCCAAGCTAGCCGTTCTGCCCATCGATTCCAAGATAGTTGGAACCTTACCTCTTCCAACGGGGGGAGTATGTTCGGAGCAGATCGCCAGCGCCTAGTCATGCGCGCATAGGCTTACGACGGCACCTGCAGCGCTCTCTGCTTATCTTTGTGGCCTGCTTTCTTATACCACTAAAGCTGTCGCTTATCTATTCAGCAACTACTTTGTAAGCCTGCAAATGTCTATATGAAGTTCTTGGAGCCGAGCTTTTACACAGTCCGTCTGCCGCTCCGAATAAACGCTATACATTTTAATATAACCAATTCGTGCGTTATTAATTATAACAAGGAAGAACGCTATAGTCGAGTACCTCGACTATCAGATACCCGTTACTCAAAGGGAAATGGAGATATGCAAGCAGCAAAGCGAGATTAAAATGCGCCACCTACCGGCGGTAGACAGATTTTAGCGTTATGGGCGTTAGAGTGGGCGTGGCAAATTTATTTTTGGATCAATCGATAGGTATTGACGGCACCAATACATTTCAGTTAAAAGTTTTTATCTAGCATGCAAATTGTGGGCGTCACAGGCTTTCGCGGTTTGTGGGCGTTTAAGTGGGCGTGGCAAACTTTTTTTTAGGTCAATCGATAGGTATTGATGAGAACAATACATTTCAGTTAAAATTCAATAAAAATCTATCTAGCATCAAAACTGTAGGAGTTACAGTTTTGGGCGGTTTGTGGGCGTTGGAGTGCGCGTGGCAGTCTACTGAAACAAACGCTGTGTAAGAAGCTTAGGAATCTGTACGCCAAATCTCAATAGCCTAACTCTCATAGTTTCCGAGATCTCAGCGTTCATCCGGACAGACGGACATGGCTAGATTGACTCGGCTAGTGATCCTGATCAAGAATATAATTACTTTATGGGGTCGGAAACGCTTCCTTCTGCCTGTTACATACTTTCCGACGATTCTAGTATACTCCTTTACTCTACGAGTAACGGGTATAAATATAAGGGTGGCATATTTGTTGTCTTCCCCACAAACACATACATTATTTTGACATTTTTTAAAAGTAGCCACAAAACAATAAAATAATTTGTATACATCACTTTTGTTTGTACCCAAAGGTACTCAACATGACCACACCCAATAAATCAAGCAGTAGCCAAGTTGGGAACAGTACCAGGCGCTCAGTAGCACCCACTGCATATGAGAACTGCTGATCAGCATATTATGTGTCTCACTAACTCACCGTCTCACCGACTCAACGGCACACTAGCCGGCCAACGCAGTCAGCACATTTTGCAGTGTCTGCCGAGCCAACTACACAAACTGCTACCATAATCAAAACTCCCTGACCTACCTACCTACTTTAGAATATAGCTTTTTTCACTAATCATTACACTAAACTTCCGTGTTCCAAGTAGTAACGCCCAAACCGTCACCCCAGCCCTACAAAGGCACCTGGATCTCTATTGGGCGTTGCTGAGGCAAGCCCACGACGAATTGGACAGCACACCTGGGGCCGCAGCCCTGGCAGAAGCAGAGCTAGCTCAATTCCACACATTATACGAGGAATACGAAATGAACCTGCTTCGAGAAAACGACTCGCCAATGAGCCTTAACTTGACACTTCCGCCAATTAGCATTCCGGAGTTTAACTGCGAGTATCTAGACTGGCCACGGTTCCATGATCTCTTTGTGGAATTGGTACATAATAAACCATATTCGGCCAGTCAAAAACTACATATTCTACAGAGTTCGCTTCGTGGTGAAGCGAAAAACGTCTTGACAGACACAGCCTTCTCACAGGGTAGCTATGACGACAACTGGTTACGTTTAAAGGCCAGGTACCAGAACGGAAAAATACTAGTATTCGCCGCCATTGCAAAAATTATTGACCATAAGCCTATAGACGGCTCCTCGCGCCAACTAAGGGTAAAAAACTGAATGAGTACTCTTAAAAGCCTCGATATCAGCACAAAATCCTGGGATCCAATCCTGTGTTTTCTTATCAGAAGAAAACTAGACCAGCAGTCTCTAGCTGCTCTAGAAAATTCAGCGGATGCACCAACGGAAATTCCAACGTTATGGAGTGTACTGACGTTTATTGAGCGGCGCGCTTGCATGCAGAAGACGATAAGCCCTCAACCTACAGCAATACTCCGCCATCAGTCAGTTCACAACGAAGAGGGCTGTAAGATTTGTCACCTAGGACAACATAATCTTAGAGCATGTAGCAGTATCCAGCAAATGGAGCCCAAAGCACGACGTCAAGCCATTATTCAAGTAGGAGCATGCACAAATTGTTTGTCTACAGCTTATAAGGTTGAAAACTGTGGATCACCGACCACTTGTCGAGTCTGCCAGCAACGGCATCATTCACTGTTACACCAAGGACCGACTAGCAATCCAGTGGCCGGCGCAGTAACCATTGCAGGCTACGACCACGTAGGAGGATATACTCTGCTCGCAACCGCCAAGGTCTCATAACAAGGGCCAAACGGTCAATTACAAACATGTCGCGATGTAATAGATGGTGGATCACAGGTGAATCTTATCTCAAGGAGAATGGCAGATCTGCTAACTCTTAAGGAAAGGTCATCGATTGAAATTTCTGGAATCGGAAGAAAGATATCAAAAGCAATTAGATCAACACTAAAGCTCTCATCAGTTACATCAGGGTTGGAAATTACAGACCAACCGTCAGTACCGATTGATACCGATCTTAATATTCCCGGGGGGCTGCCGTTAGCAGATCCTTTCGGCAACCTGGACCCGTTGACCTAACCTTAGGGGTTGAGGTGTATTCTCGTGTAATTACCGGTGAACGTCTTGAACTAGGACCTAATGTAATCACAGGTTATCGCAATAAGGAAACCTCATCTGATACGGAAATCAACCCTAATATAATAGAAAACAGAGATGATCTTGCAGGACCGAATGCTGCTTATGCGCCAAGGAAAGGTTTCATTTAACGAACTTAGCATTGATAGATCAAAAAATAAGGGAACCTGAAGATATATGTAGCCAATCAAGAACCAGCGACACTGACTCGTCCGATCGAGGATCAACCGCTATACATAATAGTTAATTGCAGCACTTTATACTACAAATGAAAAACTAATCACAAACATGAACCGCCGCAGTGGAAGGAAGGATCCACCTCGGTCATTGATTTGTTAGGTGTTTCCTATACAATGTTGCAGTTTTAGCTGACCCAACTGCACCATAATCATAATTCCCTGACCTACTTTAGAATATAGCTTATTTTACTACTCATTACACTAAGCTTCCGTGTTCCAAGTAGTATATAAACATGTTCCAAGTGAAGAATAAAACAGTTATCAACACATCTCATAACTCCGCGGTTCTACTTCCTACCTCTGGGAATAAGGCTCGTAATACACTATCTCCCCAAGCAGCTAACCTACGTTAGCTCAACGTCAGCGCAGTTCCGCATCGCCTGTGGTCCGGCATCGCAGTACACTTCGTTACCATTGCCGCGACGCGATCGTCCTGCCAGCAAAGCGTCCTTGTGCCAGAGACAAGTGCTCATTACCCCCTTGTCCCGGGGTGTGACCCGGAAGTGTCTACTTCGGCTAGGCACAAACATTGGTGACCCCGACGTGATCCTTTACCAACAAAGGATCACACTCAAGCAACCCCCTTCCCACCAAAGGCTGAACCTCTGACTGGTGAGAAGACCCGTTAAGTTCACCACATCCACCCGCCCTGGAAACCATAGCTTTATCCAGCTTCACAGGATACGCTTCTTCTTCCAGCGTCACAGCAACTCAGCTTAATCCAGCTTCACAGGATACGCTTCTTCTTCCAGCGTCACAGGACCTTCAGCTTACTCCAGCTTCACAGGATACGCTGATATTGGCTGAGCTAATCGTAAACGCCAAGGAAGCCATAGATTTCGATTGCACCTTTCATTGCTGGTCAGATTCGTCCATTGTGTTGGCGTGGATTCGGCAACCTCCGAGGGAGTTTAACGTGTCGCATCGCCTGTGGTCCGGCATCGCAGAACCCTTCGTTACCATTGCCGCGATGCGATCGTCCTGCAAGCAAAGCGTCCCCGTGCCAGCGACAAGTGCTCATTACCCCCTTGTCCCGCGGTGTGACCCGGAAGTGTCTACTTCGGTTAGGCACAAACAATTTTAAAGTTGAGACTAGATGTGTAAAGACCTACAAGAAAACAAAATTAAATTTCATGAGAAATTGACCAATTTGTTGAACAATTTAAAGGACAGATAATTGGTCAATATTGTCACTACCTTCAAAATACAAAAACTATGTTCATGAATCGAGGTTGTCATGATCTCAAAACTTCGAATTATGGTGAACACTTTACATTTTACAATCCGGAATTGACGTCGGAAACGTGCGCCTGCCTTTTCTATGCAAATCGCCGGAACGAAGTCAGAAAATTAAATTTAATATATAATAAAACATGTTCGCAATACCAAAATAAATGAATAAAATAATATTATTATGCAACAAAATAAACTTCTGACTTTCTATTTCGAGTTAAAATTGCAGGTACGGAGAATGGAGAATATTTCCTTGACTGATATATGTCGGCTACTTGCAAGTTGTTGCGCGGTCATGATTTCAACCCCTATTATGGGACGTATTAGAGCTAGCTGTCAGCCGTGAGTTCGTTGGCGTGATGTCATGATCTTGTCAATGAGCGTGCGCCTTTGGGCTTGTGCATGTGTCCCTTTTATTGCGCTTGTCAATGAGCGTGCGCCTTCAGGCTTGTGCATGTATCCCTTTTATTGTGGTCAGGTAATGGACAGGTGCGCGTGTTCGGGTAGCCCTTGCTTGAATACCTTTTATGACATGTTTATGACCCATTTGTGGAAAAGAGAGAATCTTAGACAATTTACAGGTTAAACGTTCTGGGGCGGAAAAAAAATGTGTGTTTGAAAGTATTCCACATCTGAGAATCATTAACTTGTGAGATTTATTATATTGGGGTTCTTTTGATTGCTAAATTAGTTGTACAATCATACAAAACATTATTCCCCAACATTATCGGACATGTTCCTCTAAGATAATCATCTTTGAATACTTTGGGTGTGCGAATTTTTTCACGTGCAAGTTATATGACACATTATTTAGGGGCTCTTACCCAATTTATAAACAACTTTGAGCCGAGAACAAATTTCCAAATAACTCTGACAGACCCGAGATAAATCCGTGGTCAGCTATTTCTGCCAAGCAGGCCTCCAAATCATTCCCACCCAGATCAATATCACGCAGTCCGAATCAAACGGATGCTGTAAACATCCAAACCGATATTGTAAACAATCGGAGCCCCAAGCGAGCCCTGAGTCCGCTAACGTAAACAAAAGATCCCCAAAGCGAGTCCCGAGTCCGCTAACGTAAACAAAAAGATCCCCAAAGCGGTCCCTAAACTCCGCTAATGTAAACACCAATTTCCGGCCAAGATTGGACTTCGAATTTAATTGGCAAATTGCATCAGCCTATTTTCCGACTCTCTTGAGTCATTCTCTTTATCAATTTTTGGGGATAAAATCTCTTAAGCCGAGGTTTGATTATTGATCATTGAACTAGAGAGCAGGCAGTCCGTTTTTGAGATCCGAATCGAGCAGAACAATAATTCGAGAATAAATACAAGAGCAGTGAATTAAATAAGTTCGACCTATTGTAAAATTGTAATAGTGAATAAGTGATTGTTAAAAATAAAAATAAATTTTTTTTATCGATTCACTAGTGAGAAACTTAATTGGCGCCCAACGTGGGGCCGTGTGATTAAAAAATTCTAAAGCAAAGCTTTTAAATAAACCCCAAAAAAGTTTAAAAGTGAAAAAGGAATTTTGCGCGGCCAACAACCCGATACAACCGACGAATATATAAAGCATGTGTTGATAAAAATAAGGTGGAAATTAATAAATGCAATAATCCCCTTAAACTCTATACAACCGGCAAAAAAATAATAATTTTGTGTTGATCAAAAAATAATAAGGTGGAAAATAATTAATGGAATAATAATAATAAAAAGTGACAACAAAATTCATCGAAACAAATAACCATTGTGAAAGACAATTTAATTAAAAAAATATATTGCAAACAAATCTTCGAAATCATCAACAAAAAGACATATAAAGAATAAAGGCTGAAGGGCAATCCCTCGCCAAGAAATAAACACTGAAGGAAGAAGTAAGACACCAATTTAAAAACCCGAAGAAAGAAGGAAGACCCCAAGATACAAAAAAAGGAAGGACGACCCCAAGCAGGATCATCATCCAAGAAAAACGACAAGAAAAATAAGGAGGACGATTCGTGAGCGATATAATCTTTTTTTTTATTATTATTATTTAATAAGAAATTTGTAAAAAAAATATAATTATACAAAGTGGAAGAATTAATTTCTGATTTCGAAAATATTCTCAAAATGTCAGAACCTTCAACAAGCCAGAACGGAGCAAATAAAAGACTCTACATAAGTTCGCCTCAAGAACATCATCAGGCGATTACAAACAATACTATGTTAAACGTAGGAGATTTAATTAAACAAATTGTAAATTTTGAATTGAATCCATTAAAGGAAGAGATCGTTAACTTAAGAAGATTATCAGATAGAGATTATAGATCCAAATATAAAGTGCGACACATCTTATGAGATCATCAAATCTGTTAGGGAATATAAAGGAGAAGAAGATAAATATGTAAGCTGGAGAGAATCGGCTGAAATAGCCATGGGGCAATATGCCAGAGGGAGTGAAAGATTTTATTCCGCCCTATCGATATTAAGAAACAAAATAACGGGAATGGCAAACGATGCCTTAACCCGTAACGGTACGGTATTAAATTTCGATGCCATAATGGCCAGACTTGACTTTGTCTTTAGCGACAAACGTTCTATTCATATTATTGAACAGGAACTAAGTGTTTTGAGTCAGGGAAAATTATCAATTATGGATTTTTATGGTACAGTTAATAGAAAGTTAACTCTACTTATTAATAAAACAATTATGACCTACGGGAGAAACAAACCGATAACAGCAGAAATGAATGAAAAACATAGGAAGACTGCTCTTAGAGTTTTCATTACCGGCCTAAACGGCCAAATTTCAGACACAATTTTCTCAATGAATCCACCTGACCTACCGAATGCAATGGTCATAGTTCAGGAATTGGAAAGCAACAACATGAGGGCGCATTTCGCAAATAGTTTCTCAACCACTCAGAGAAAAAATAGTGAGCCAAACTCTGGTGGAAATGGTCAAACACATTTCAAACAAAAGCAAAGACAACAAAACAACAACTACAATAACCATCGAAATAGTAATAATTTAAGGTTTAATCATGACAACAACCAGAACAAAAATAATTATGGTTATTATAATCAGAACAAAAATAATTCCTGGAACCAGGGTAGATTTAATAATAACCAACAAAATCAGTGGAACACCTATAGGCAGCCACAAAATAAGCCAGAACCAATGGAGGTAGACGAATCTATCCAGGTTCAGAATAGGGCTAACAACGGCTATAATCAAAACTATAATAAATATCAAAATAATAATTATAGCCAGAACAAGTGGGATCAAACAAAAAAATTTGAGACCCAGAACACTCAGCAAGGACAAGCCCAAAATAAAAGGGTACCAACTGGAACTGTTAACCAACCGGCTAACAAGACAATGAGACTAAACAACATTGAGGAGAACCATTTTTTAGACAAAAGTCAGGAGTAGGCTTACCCTACTTATTTAGAAATGACCCGAAAATAAATAAAAAATTAAAAATATTAATTGACACTGGGGCAACCTCGTGTTATATTAGAACTGGAGTTTACAAAAATAAGAATGAGCTTCCAATATACAAAAGAGTATCCACAGTGAATGGATATTCAATAATTAAATATTATCATATGATAACTATTTTTGATACACGATATACTTTTTATGAAATAGAAGGGCTAGACTCAGATCTACTGATCGGCTATAACCTATTGAAAAAAATAGGAGCTGTGATTGATACAGCTAAGGGAGTTATTAAATATAACGGAATAGAAGAGAAATTAAATTATGACAACGGAAACAATTTAAACCAACATTCTTTAACAGAAGAAAACACCATTCTTCCATTAAAAGAATTTATATTAAAAAAATACTTTGACGAAAAGGCTCAAATCAGATCCGAATCTGAAATGGGAAATCAAAGCGAATTTAGTTTGGGATATACAAATCCTGAACACGCCGTCGTTGAAATATCCGACAAAAATAAAAGTTTGGAATTTAAAAATTCCGAACACGCCGTCGTTGAAATATCCGACAAAAATAAAAGTTTGGAATTGAAAAATTCTGAACATTCGTTGAACTATCCGACAATCAAAAAATAAACAACATAAAAATATCATCTGCAGATCAAAGAAAAGATCTGGAGAATGAAATATTAAATATTATAAATGAAGAGCATTCAAAAATAAATATGCAGATTCCTTTTAGGACAGATATACGCGGTGAAATAAACACCGTAAATGATAGGGCCATTTACAGCAAACAATACCCTTATGCTCTATCAGCTTCAGATTTTGTAAATTCTGAAATAAGTCGAATGCTAAAAGAAGAAATTATAAGGCCAAGTAGAAGTCCTTGTAATTCCCCTGTACTAGTGGTACCAAAAAAGGGTTTCAATGAAGATGGAACTCCAAAACTAAGACTCGTAATTGACTATAAAAAACTAAATGAAAATACTATACCTGATAGGTATCCAATGCAGGACCCTTCAGTGATTTTATCAAATCTCGGAAAAGCCAAATACTTTTCAACAATTGACTTGGAATCTGGATTTCATCAGATTCTCATGAACGAACCTGACATACAAAAAACCTCATTTTCAATAAATAATGGGAAATACGAATTCCTAAGAATGCCTTTCGGTTTGACAAACGCTCCTAGAATATTCCAACGAGCGATGGACGATATTTTGAGAGAACAAGTGGGTAAAACATGTCATGTTTATATGGATGACATAATCATATTTTCAAAAACAATTGAGCAACATTACAAAGACCTAATTGTCATTATTAAAATTTTGCTGAACGCAAACATGAAAATTTCGATTGAAAAATCAAAGTTCTTTAAATTAGAAACAAACTTTCTCGGTTACGTTGTTTCTCACAATGTGATCAAAACCGATCCCGAAAAAATTTCAACAATTGTAAAATATCCGATCCCTAAAAATATTCGAGAGCTTAGAAGCTTCCTAGGCCTTACAGGATATTACAGAAAATTTGTGCAAAATTACGCAAAGATAGCTAAACCTTTAACAAAATATTTAGAAGGCCAAAACGGCAAAGTATCTAAAAAAGCATCACGTAAAACTTTAATACAGTTTGATGATTCAGCTGTAAGAGCTTTTAACGAGCTCAAAGAAAATTTAATTGCACAAGTAGAACTAGTACAACCGGACTATAATAAAAAATTGACCCTAACAACTGACGCGTCTGACTTAGCAATTGGTGCGGTTCTTTCTCAGGAAGGAAAACCAATCACATTTATTTCAAAAACTCTAACCAAAACTGAACAATTATAAGCGACAAATGAAAAGGAACTTTTAGCCATAGTATGGGGTTAACAACATCGAGATCTATACCGATCACCAACCTCTTTCATTTTCCATTTCTCAAAAAAATCCAAATATCGAAATGAAAAGATGGTATTCTTTTATTGAAAGCTATTCACCCAAAATAATTTATAAGCCAGCAGCAACAAATGTTGTTGCGGACGCTTTATCAAGGATACAAATTAATAACTTAACGGAAAGTAATGAATCGGTCTCAGATCAAAATACTCAGCATTCAGCAGAGAGTAGTTTTCAGAATGTTATACAAGAAACCCGAAAACCCTTAAACCAGTTTAAGCAACAATTGCTAATAGCAACGGGGAGGTATACAATACATGAGTCGATTAATGTATTCGGAAATACTAGACATATAATAGAGTATGATACTCCAGAAAATTTAATATCAATATTAAGAGAATATATTCCACCCAATATAACAATAGGAGTTCACTGTACTCTAGAAGATTTTTATAGAATTCAAAAACCACTTAAAGACAGTTTTATAAATACATTTTTATACACTAAAACATTTGTCCAGGATGTCGAAGACGCTGAAGACAGATCCGTGATTATCACAGAAACTCATTGTAGAGCTCATAGAGGGCTTGATGAAAATTATAAGCAAATAACTAGACTCTATTATTGGCCTAATTTATACAAAAAGCTTAAGGAATTTATAAAGAATTGCACAATCTGCAATCAAAACAAATACAACAGACACCCAGTACAGATTCCTATCGGTCAAGCGCCTATTCCAGAAAGAGAAGGTGAAAATTTGCATCTTGACATATATTACGCCCAAAATCTTATATTCATTACTTGTATAGATTCCTATTCGAAATATTTGGTCGTAAAAGAAATCCCTAACAAACTAAATATAGAAAATAAAGTTTCAGAAATTTTACAACAATTTCCATTAGCCAAATCTTTGATGATAGATAACGAACCAAGTTTCTCTTCATCCCAATTCAAATCCTTTGCTCAAAGAAATGGGATATCTCTATTCTTTGCAGATCCTCGACATAGTACGTCCAACGGACAAATAGAAAGGGCACACTCTACTTTAACAGAAATTGCTCGCTGCATTAAAGATGAGCTTAATTTAGTTGATTATTCCGAAATTATTATTAAAGCAGCACAAAAATATAATTTAACAATTCACTCAATAACCAACCAACGACCTTTTGACATACTATTTAATAAAATCAAACACGAAGATATGCCTAAATTATTGCGACAAGCTCAAGAGAAAATGTTGCATTTCCACAATAAAGATAGACAAAATAAGAATTATCACGTAGGAGAGGTAATTTACGAAAAGAAACATGGGGAAAGAAACAAGCTAAATTCTAGATACAAAAAACAAGTAGTTAAGGAAAATCTCCCTAATAAAGTTATTATAAATAACAGAAACCGTACGATTCATAAAGATAATATAAAATAATTTGTTTCAAATTACAGATAATGATTTCAATAATGTACTTATTACTGCTGGTAGCTACAACCAAATCCGAAGTTATGGATTACACGAACCATGATTTCCTTCTTTACAAGGATACCAAAGATGTTCTTATTTATGAATCATACGCAGATTTATTTCATATAACCAATATTAGTCTTTATAGAGATATAATTAATCTTGAAACAGAATTCCTGAAGAGTCACGACAGCAACAATTTTCTTTGGGAAATATCCCACGATTATAATATAATTATACCCAGTAGATCGAAAAGAGGCGTTAATGAAATAGGCACTATTTGGAAATGGATAGCGGGAACACCAGATCATGATGATTTCATAACTGTCCAAAATAAAATCGATGATTTAATACAAAATAATAAAGATCAATTCGTTTACAATTCAAGATCCATTTCACATGATGATGGAAAATTATTAATTGATAATCACGTCGCAAAATGTAGAAATAAGTACTATGTAATGTCTAATTTTAAGACAGAAATATTTAACAATTATTGCACACTTAACCCAGAAGGTTCTTGTTTCACCAGATTACTAAATGGAGAAAAATCTTTTTGTAACAAAATCAGAGAAAAAAATAAAAAAGTAGATGTAATCCAAGATGGAGCCATTTTTGTAAATGGAGAAAATACAGTTAATGACACTCATTTAAATGGGTCATATTTAATTACTTTTAATGGCACCTCAATAATTAATAATATTTCCTACACCAATGTAGACAATAAGATATTGGAATACATCACAGCTCGAAAATATACAGATTTTTTAATATCCGAATATATTATATCTAATGATTCGGAACTCTCATTTGATAATATTAACATACTAAATCCATTTATTCAAATTAAACAAACTCAAATACCAGTTACGTTAATATTAATCATATTAGCATTAATATATTTAATTATTATGATTATAATCAAATTCAGAAAATTTCTAATATTCAAACCATGGAAAATTCGTATAGAAATCGAACCAGAAAGCAATATTTCCGATATTGAGATAAATAATACACCCGACAATGAAAATACCCTAGAAGAAAATATCATTGTCGAATTAACCAATCAATTACATTCAATATACCCAACAGTTCCAATGAATCGGGACGATTCAATTTAGAATGGGGGGAGTTATATGACACATTATTTAGGGGCTCTTACCCAATTTATAAACAACTTTGAGCCGAGAACAAATTTCCAAATAACTCTGACAGACCCGAGATAAATCCGTGGTCAGCTATTTCTGCCAAGCAGGCCTCCAAATCATTCCCACCCAGATCAATATCACGCAGTCCGAATCAAACGGATGCTGTAAACATCCAAACCGATATTGTAAACAATCGGAGCCCCAAGCGAGCCCTGAGTCCGCTAACGTAAACAAAAGATCCCCAAAGCGAGTCCCGAGTCCGCTAACGTAAACAAAAAGATCCTCAAAGCGGTCCCTAAACTCCGCTAATGTAAACACCAATTTCCGGCCAAGATTGGACTTCGAATTTAATTGGCAAATTGCATCATCCTATTTTCCGACTCTCTTGAGTCATTCTCTTTATCAATTTTTGGGGATAAAATCTCTTAAGCCGAGGTTTGATTATTGATCATTGAACTAGAGAGCAGGCAGTCCGTTTTTGAGATCCGAATCGAGCAGAACAATAATTCGAGAATAAATACAAGAGCAGTGAATTAAATAAGTTCGACCTATTGTAAAATTGTAATAGTGAATAAGTGATTGTTAAAAATAAAAATAAATTTTTTTTATCGATTCACTAGTGAGAAACTTAATTTGCACATCAACACCTGTGACAGATACCCGTTACTCAAAGGGAAATGGAGATATTCAAGCAGCAAAGCGAGATTAAAATGCGCCACCTACTGGCGGTAGACAGATTTTAGCGTTATGGGCGTTAGAGTGGGCGTGGCAAATTTATTTTTGGATCAATCGATAGGTATTGACGACACCAATACATTTCAGTTAAAATTTTTTATCTAGCATGCAAATTGTGGGCGTCACAGGTTTTCGCGGTTTGTGGGCGTTTAAGTGGGCGTGGCAAACTTTTTTTTAGGTCAATCGATAGTGTTCGTACCCAAAGGTACTCAACATGACCACACCCAACAAATCAAGCAGTAGATAAGTTGGGAACAGTACCAGGCGCTCAGTAGCACCCACTGCATATGAGAATGGCTGATCAGCATATTATATGTCTCACTAACTCACCGTCTCACCGACTCAACGGCACACTGACCGGCCAATGCAGTCAGCACATTTTGCAGTGTCTGCCGAGCCAACTACACAAACTGCTACCATAATCAAAACTCCCTTACCTACCTACCTACTTTAGAATATAGCGCACTTCACTAATCATTACACTAAACTTTCGTCTTCCAAGTAGTATATAAACATGTACCAAATGAAGAATAAATCAGTTATCAACGCATCTCATAACTCCGCGGTTCTACTTCCTACCTCTGGGAATAGGGCTCGTAATACACTATCTCAACTAGTAGCTAACCACTTTAGCTCACCCTCAGCGCAGCTCCAGCATCGCCTGTGCTCCGGCATCACAGTAACCATCGTTACCATTGCCGCGACGCGATCGTCCTGCCATCAAAGCGTCCCCGTGCCAGCGACAAGTGCTCATTACCCCCTTGTCCCGCGGTGTGACCCGGAAGTGTCTACTTCGGTTAGGCACAAACATTGGTGACCCCGACGTGATCCTTTAACAACAAAGGATCACACTCAAGCAACCCCCTTCCCACTAAAGGACTCACAGCTTTATCCAGCTTCATAGGATAAGCTTCTTCTTCCAGCGTCACAGGAACTTCAGCTTAATCCAGCTTCACAGGATACGCTTCGTCTTCCAGCGTCAAAGGAACTTCAGCTTAATCCAGCTTCACAGGATTCGCTTCTTCTTCCAGCGTCACAGGAACTTCAGCTTCATCCAGCTTCACAGGACTCGCTTCTTCTTCCAGCGTCACAGGAACTTCAGCTTCATCCAGCTTCACAGGATTCGCTTCTTCTTCCAGCGCCACAGGAACTTCAGCTTAATCCAGCTTCACAGGATACGCTTCGTCTTCCAGCGTCACAGGAACTTCAGCTTAATCCAGCTTCACAGGATTCGCTTCTTCTTCTAGCGTCACAGGAACTTCAGCTTCATCCAGCTTCACAGGACTCGCTTCTTCTTCCAGCGTCACAGGAACTTCAGCTTCATCCAGCTTCACAGGATTCGCTTCTTCTTCCAGCGTCACAGGAACTTCAGCTTAATCCAGCTTCACAGGATACTCTTCTTCTTCCAGCGACACAGGAACTTCAGCTTAATCCAGCTTCACAGGTTTCGCTCCTTCTTCCAGCGTCACAGGAACTTCAGCTTAATCCAGCTTCACAGGATACGCTTCTTCTTCCAGCGTCACAGGAACTTCAGCTTCATCCAACTTCATAGGATACTCAGCTTCATCCAGCTTCACAGGATACTCAGCTTCATCCAGCTTCACAGGATACTCAGCTGCATCCAGCTTCACAGGATACTCAGCTTCATCCAGCTTCACAAGATTCTTTGTTTCCAAGACACACAATATGTCTACTTCATTCATTGAGGAAACAAGTCACACAAGAATCGATTTACACAATCGATTACTAGACACCCAAAACGAGCTGCAAGGGAAAATCCAACAGCTCATTTAGAATTATGGCAAGGATTCTGCCGACCGACGCCACCGAGACGGCTATTATTCCGGTAAGCTAAATCAGTTAAACGATCTCTGGCAGCAGTTTTGCGACCTAGATGAAGAAGTCCAGCAAGCGGCATTACCCACTGGATGTGATTACTCTTCACGATTACTAGCACTTAAGGGGCTGGTCGAAAAATATCAGAATATCTTTCTGGACAACATGCCGACTGGAAGCGGGCTTCCGAAGGCCCCGAGACGAACGTCGGCCAATATCAAGATCACAACAAGAGATCAAGTCAAAGGAGATTCCGCAATTGACACGGTGATCCGACAGTTGCAGAGAAGATGCAACGAATTGGAGTCATCATTAACATTAGCCTCGAACGCCCCAACCGTCACCCCAGCCCTACAAAGGCACTTGGATCTCCATTGGGCGTTGCTGAGGCAAGCCCACGACGAGTTGGACAGCACACCTGGAGCCGCAGCCCTGGCAGAAGCAGAGCTAGCTCAGTGCCACACATTATACGAGGAATACGAAATGAACCTGCTTCGAGAAAACGACTCGCCAATGAGCCTAAACTTGGCACTTCCGCCAATTAGCATTCCGGAGTTCAACGGCGAGTATCTAGACTGGCCACGGTTCCATGATCTCTTTGTGGAATTGGTACATAATAAACCATATTCGGCCAGTCAAAAACTACATATTCTACAGAGTTCGCTTCGTGGTGAAGCGAGAAACGTCTTGACAGACACAGCCTTCTCACAGGGTGGCTATGACGACACCTGGTTGCGTTTAAAGGCCAGGTACCAGAACGGAAAAATACTAGTATTCGCCGCCATTGCAAAAATTATTGACCATACGCCAATAGACGGTTCCTCGCGCCAACTAAGGGCCTTACATGTCACTATAAAAAACTGAATGAGTACTCTTCAAAGCCTCGATATCAGCACAAAATCCTGGGACCCAATCCTGTGTTTTCTTATCAGAAGAAAACTAGACCAGCAGTCTCTAGCTGCTCTAGAAAATTCAGCGGATGCACCAACGGAAATTCCAACGTTATGGAGTATACTGACGTTTATTGAGCGGCGCGCTTGCATGCTGGAGACGATAAGCGCTCAACCTACAGCAACACTACGCCATCAGTCAGTTCACAACGAAGAGAGCTGTAAGATTTGTCACCTAGGACCACATAATCTTAGAGCATGTAGCCGTTTCCAGGAAATTGACCCCAAAACACGGCGCCAAACCATTATTCAAATAGGAGCATGCACAAATTGTTTGTCTACAGCTCATATGGTTGAAAACTGTGGATCACCGACCAATTGTCGAGTCTGCCAGCAACGGCATCATTCACTGTTACACAAAGGACCAACTAGCAATCCAGTGGCCGGCGCAGTAACCATTGCGGGCTACGACAACGTAGGAGGATATACTCTGCTCGCGACCGCGAAGGTCTCATTACAAGGGCCCAACGGTCAATTACAAACATGTCGCGCTGTAATAGATGGTGGATCACAGGTGAATCTTATCTCAAGGAGAATGGCAGATCTGCTATCTCTTAAGGAAAGGTTACCGATTAAAATATCTGGAATCGGAGGAAAAATATCAACAGCAATTAGATCAACACTAAAGCTCTCATCAGTTACATCAGGGTTTGAAAGACTAATAGAGGTATTTATTATGCCCACAGTCATTACAGGTTTACCGTCAGTACCGATTACAACCGATCTTAATATTCCCGAGGGACTGCCATTAGCAGATCCTGACTTTCGGCAACCTGGACTTATTGACCTAACCTTAGGGTCTGAGGTGTATTCTCGTGTAATAACCGGTGAACTTCTTGAACTAGGACCTAATAAACCTTTGGCACAAGGCACTAGGCTTGGTTATGTAATCACAGGTTATCTCAATAAAGAAACCTCATCTGATACGGAAATCAACCCTATTCTGGTAGAAGGCAGAGGTGATTTTGCAGGACCGAACGCTGCTTATGAGCCTACAAAAGATAAAAATCCGATGAATATAGAACCGACTTCTCATCAATTTAAAACCGACAAGAAGGCTGACTTTGGTTCAACATGTCCAAACCTAACCAAGAAATATCTTAGTTTTATTGCAGAATGTCCACGTACCATAGACGTGCCAAATGATCAAGTTCTACCATAGCACAATTTCAGTCCCCACGGTAATGTCAATTTTATCGCAAAGGGGAGTGTTAAGCAGCATCAAGAAGATATTAAGGACCTGAATCACAAACCGCAGTTGAAGGAAAGATCCACCTTGGTCAATGATTTGTTAGGTGCTTCCTATACAATTCGGTCAAGGGCTGACCGACATCACGACTTAATTGAGGGTACCCCTCAATGGGGGGGAGAATGTTCGTACCCAAAGGTACTCAACATGACCACACCCAACAAATCAAGCAGTAGCCAAGTTGGGAACAGTACCAGGCGCTCAGTAGCACCCACTGCATATGAGAATGGCTGATCAGCATATTATATGTCTCACTAACTCACCGTCTCACCGACTCAACGGCACACTGACCGGCCAATGCAGTCAGCACATTTTGCAGTGTCTGCCGAGCCAACTACACAAACTGCTACCATAATCAAAACTCCCTGACCTACCTACCTACTTTAGAATATAGCGCACTTCACTAATCATTACACTAAACTTTCGTCTTCCAAGTAGTATATAAACATGTACCAAATGAAGAATAAATCAGTTATCAACGCATCTCATAACTCCGCGGTTCTACTTCCTACCTCTGGGAATAGGGCTCGTAATACACTATCTAAACTAGTAGCTAACCACGTTAGCTCACCCTCAGCGCAGCTCCAGCATCGCCTGTGGTTCGGCATCACAGTAACCATCGTTACCATTGCCGCGACGCGATCGTCCTGCTATCAAAGCGTCCCCGTGCCAGCGACAAGTGCTCATTACCCCCTTGTCCCGCGGTGTGACCCGGAAGTGTCTACTTCGGTTAGGCACAAACAGATAGGTATTGATGAGAACAATACATTTCAGTTAAAATTCAATAAAAATCTATCTAGCATCAAAACTGTAGGAGTTACAGTTTTGGGCGGTTTGTGGGCGTTAGAGTGGGCGTGGCAGTCTACTGAAACAAACTTGCGCTGCGTAAGAAGCTTAGGAATCTGTACGCCAAATCTCAATAGCCTAGCTCTCATAGTTTCCGAGATCTCAGCGTTCATCCGGACAGACGGACAGACGGACATGGCTAGATTGACTCGGCTAGTGATCCTGATCAAGAATATATATACTTTATGGGGTCGGAAACGCTTCCTTCTGCCTGTTAAATACTTTCCGACAATTCTAGTATACCCTTTTACTCTACGAGGAACGGGTATAAATATAAGGGTGGCATATTTGTTGTCTTCCCCACAAACACATACATTATTTTGACATTTTTTAAAAGTAGCCACAAAACTATAAAATAATTTGTATACATCACTTTTTTTTGTACCCAAAGGTACTCAACATGACCACACCCAATAAATCAAGCAGTAGCCAAGTTGGGAACAGTACCAGGCGCTCAGTAGCACCCACTGCATATGAGAACTGCTGATCAGCATATTATATGTCTCACTAACTCACCGTCTCACCGACTCAACGGCACACTAGCCGGCCAACGCAGTCAGCACATTTTGCAGTGTCTGCCGAGCCAACTACACAAACTGCTACCATAATCAAAACTCCCTGACCTACCTACCTACTTTAGAATATAGCTTTTTTCACTAATCATTACACTAAACTTCCGTGTTCCAAGTAGTATATAAACATGTTCCAAATGAAGAATAAAACAGTTATCAACTCTTCTTCTTCTTCCAGCGTCACAGGAACTTCAGCTTCATCCAGCTTCACAGGATACGCTTCGTCTTCCAGCGTCACAGGAACGTCAGCTTCATCCAGCTTCACAGGATACGCTTCTTCTTTCAGCGTCACAGGAACGTCAGCTTCATCCAGCTTCACAGGATACTCAGCTTCATCCAGCTTCACAGGATTCTTTGTTTCCAAGACACACAATATGTCTACTTCATTCATAGAGGAAACAAGTCACACAAGAATCGATTTTCACAATCGATTTACACCAAAAACGAGCTGCAAGGGAAAATCCAACAGCTCATTTAGAATTATGGCAAGGATTCTGCCAACTGACGCCACCGAGACGGCTACTATTCCGGTAAGCTAAATCAGTTAAACGATCTCTGGCAGCAGTTTTGCGACCTAGATGAAGAAGTCCAGCAAGCGGCATTGACCACTGGAAGTGAGTACTCTTCACGAGTAGTAGCACTTAAGGAGCTGGTCGAAAAATATCAGAATATCTTTCTGGACAACATGCCGACTGGAAGCGGGCTTCCGAAGGACCCGAGACGAACTTCGGCCAACATCAAGATCACAACAGGAGATCAAGTCAAAGGAGATTCTACAATTGACACGGTGATCCGACAGTTGCAGAGAAGATGCAACGAATGGGAGTCATCATTAACATTAGCCTCGAACGCCCCAACCGTCACCCCAGCCCTACAAAGGCACCTGGATCTCTATTGGGCGTTGCTGAGGCAAGCCCACGACGAATTGGACAGCACACCTGGGGCCGCAGCCCTGGCAGAAGCAGAGCTAGCTCAATTCCACACATTATACGAGGAATACGAAATGAACCTGCTTCGAGAAAACGACTCGCCAATGAGCCTAAACTTGACACTTCCGCCAATTAGCATTCCGGAGTTTAACTGCGAGTATCTAGACTGGCCACGGTTCCATGATCTCTTCGTGGAATTGGTACATAATAAACCATATTCGGCCAGTCAAAAACTACATATTCTACAGAGTTCGCTTCGTGGTGAAGCGAAAAACGTCTTGACAGACACAGCCTTCTCACAGGGTAGCTATGTCGACAACTGGTTATGTTTAAAGGCCAGGTACCAGAACGGAAAAATACTAGTATTCGCCGCCATTGCAAAAATGATTGACCATAAGCCTATAGAGGGCTCCTCGCGCCAACTAAGGGCTTTACATGACACTATAAAAAACTCAATGAGTACTCTTAAAAGCCTCGATATCTGCACAAAATCCTGGGATCCAATCCTGTGTTTTCTTATCAGAAGAAAACTAGACCAGCAGTCTCTAGCTGCTCTAGAAAATTCAGCGGATGCACCAACGGAAATTCCAACGTTATGGAGTGTACTGACGTTTATTGAGCGGCGCGCTTGCATGCTGGAGACGATAAGCCATCAACCTACAGCAACACTCCGCCATCAGTCAGTTCACAACGAAGAGGGCTGTAAGATTTGTCACCTAGGACAACATAATCTTAGAGCATGTAGCCGTATCCAGCAAATGGACCCCAAAGCACGACGTCAAGCCATTATTCAAGTAGGAGCATGCACAAATTGTTTGTCTACAGCTCATAAGGTTGAAAACTGTGGATCACCGACCACTTGTCGAGTCTGCCAGCAACGGCATCATTCACTGTTACACCAAGGACCGACTAGCAATCCAGTGGTCGGCGTAGTAACCATTGCAGGCTACGACCACGTAGGAGGATATACTCTGCTCGCGACCGCCAAGGTCTCATAACAAGGGCCAAACGGTCAATTACAAACATGTCGCGCTATAATAGATGGTGGATCACAGGTGAGTCTTATCTCAAGGAGAATGGCAGATCTGCTAACTCTTAAGGAAAGGTCACCGATTGAAATATCTGGAATCGGAAGAAAGATATCAAAAGCAATTAGATCAACACTAAAGCTCTCATCAGTTACATCAGGGTTGGAAAGACTTATAGAGGTATTTATTATTCCCACAGTCATTACAGACCAACCGTCAGTACCGATTGATACCGATCTTAATATTCCCGGGGGGGTTCCGTTAGCCGATCCTTTCGGCAACCTGGACCCGTTGACCTAACCTTAGGGGTTGAGGTGTATTCTCGTGTAATTACCGGTGAACGTCTTGAACTAGGACCTAATGTAATCACAGGTTATCGCAATAAGGAAACCTCATCTGATACGGAAATCAACCCTAATATAATAGAAAACAGAGATGATCTTGCAGGACCGAATGCTGCTTATGCGCCAAGGAAAAGATTCATTTAACGAACTTAGCATTGATAGATCATAAAATAAGGGAACCTGAAGATATATGTAGCCAATCAAGAACCAGCGACACTGACTCGTCCGATCGAGGATCAACCGCTATACATAATAGTTAATTGCAGCACTTTATACTACAAATGAAAAACTAATCACAAACATGAACCGCCGCAGTGGAAGGAAGGATCCACCTCGGTCATTGATTTGTTAGGTGTTTCCTATACAATGTTGCAGTTTTAGCTGACCCAACTGCACCATAATCATAATTCCCTGACCTACTTTAGAATATAGCTTATTTTACTACTCATTATACTAAGCTTCCGTGTTCCAAGTAGTATATAAACATGTTCCAAGTGAAGAATAAAACAGTTATCAACACATCTCATAACTCCGCTGTTCTACTTCCTACCTCTGGGAATAGGGCTCGTAATACACTATCTCCCCAAGCAGCTAACCTTCGTTAGCTCAACGTCAGCGCAGTTCCGCATCGCCTGTGGTCCGGCATCGCAGTACCCTTCGTTACCATTGCCGCGACGCGATCGTCCTGCCAGCAAAGCGTCCCCGTGCCAGCGACAAGTGCTCATTACCCCCTTGTCCCGGGGTGTGACCCGGAAGTGTCTACTTCGGCTAGGCACAAACATAGGTGACCCCGACGTGATCCTTTACCAACAAAGGATCACACTCAGGCAACCCCCTTCCCACCAAAGGCTGAACCTCTGACTGGTGAGAAGACCCGTTAAGTTCACCACATCCACCCGCCCTGGAAACCATAGCTTTATCCAGCTTCACAGGATACGCTTCTTCTTCCAGCGTCACAGGACCTTCAGCTTACTCCAGCTTCACAGGATACGCTGATATTGGCTGAGCTAATCGTAAACGCCAAGGAAGCCATAGGATTCGATTGCACCTTTCATTGCTGGTCAGATTCGTCCATTGTGTTGGCGTGGATTCGGCAACCTCCGAGGGAGTTTAACGTGTCGCATCGCCTGTGGTCCGGCATCGCAGTACCCTTCGTTACCATTGCCGCGATGCGATCGTCCTGCCAGCAAAGCGTCCCCGTGCCAGCGACAAGTGCTCATTACCCCCTTGTCCCGCGGTGTGACCCGGAAGTGTCTACTTCGGTTAGGCACAAACAATTTTAAAGTTGAGACTAGATGTGTAAAGACCTACAAGAAAACAAAATTAAATTTCATGAGAAATTGACCAATTTGTTGAACAATTTAAAGGACAGATAATTGGTCAATATTGTCACTACCTTCAAAATACAAAAACTATGTTCATGAATCGAGGTTGTCATGATCTCAAAACTTCGAATTATGGTGAACACTTTACATTTTACAATCCGGAATTGACGTCGGAAACGTGCGCCTGCCTTTTCTATGCAAATCGCCGGAACGAAGTCAGAAAATTAAATTTAATAAATAATCATGTTCGCAATACCAAAATAAATGAATAAAAGAATATTATTATACAACAAAATAAACTTTTGACTTTCTATTTCGAGTTAAAATTGCAGGTACGGAGAATGGAGAATATTTCCTTGACTGATATATGTCGGCTACTTGCAAGTTGTTGCGCGGTCATGATTTCAACCCCTATTATGGGACGTATTAGAGCTAGCTGTCAGCCGTGAGTTCGTTGGCGTGATGTCATGATCTTGTCAATGAGCGTGCGCCTTCGGGCTTGTGCATGTTTCCCTTTTATTGCGCTTGTCAATGAGCGTGCGCCTTCAGGCTTGTGCATGTATCCCTTTTATTGTGGTCAGGTAATGGACAGGTGCGCGTGTTCGGGTAGCCCTTGCTTGAATACCTTTTATGACATGTTTATGACCCATTTGTGGAAAAGAGAGAATCTTAGACAATTTACAGGTTAAACGTTCTGGGGCGGAAAAAAAATGTGTGTTTGAAAGTATTCCACATCTGAGAATCATTAACTTGTGAGATTTACTATATTGGGGTTCTTTTGATTTCTAAATTAGTTGCACAATCATACAAAACATTATTCCCCAACATTATCGGACATGTTCCTCTAAGATAATCATCTTTGAATACTTTGGGTGTGCGAATTTTTTCACGTGCACATCAACACCTGTGATAATGAGGCAAAAGGGTACGTGATCACACCTTTCCCCAACATGATCGGATATGTTCCTCTAAGATAAAAACCTTTGGTTACTATGGTTGTGCGACCTTTTTCACGTGCACCTTTTTCACCTGACTATTAATTGCACATAACGAGGGGAAGGATACAGGTTAATATTGTGGGGGCGATGGGGGCCATCTCCTCCGAGACAACACCCTTTGGATACTATTCGTTTGCGACCTTTCTCATGTACACCTTTCTCACGTGACTATTAATTGCACATAATGAGGGGAAAGATACATGATCAATATTGTCGCGTGGGGATGTGGGGGCGATAGGGGCAATTAAGTATACTCTTAATGGACATGACCGTGACATTTTTATGACTTCAAAGCCCATTAAAATCAGTAAATTTATTGGGATATGCTAATTGTCCTAGAACCCGCATATGTTAGTGAGGGGGGAGGGGGCCTTAATATGCTAATTGTCCCAGAACCCCACTTTTCATACTACTGGAATGCGGCCTTCTCCGGGGGCCATATCAACACGCTGAAGGCCAATATCGTCGTTTTCTAATAGGGTTTCATGACCTCCGAGATTTAAATCACCTTCTTGCTCGTCATTTGATTGAGAATGAGAATGCTGACGAAGAAGCTCTTCTACAACTTCTCGGTCAGATTCATCTGAGATGAAAGGTATCTCTTCTTCGCCTCCCATTTGATTGAGACACTCACCGTCAAAGGAAATGTTGTGCTTTCTGTTGAGCTCAGTGTTAACCAAGTATCGCACAGCTTGAATAACCAGAGCGGGTCGAATAGTTTCCGTCACGAAATTATGGGAATATTCTAACGTTCTTTTTTAATTAACCTGGATTACATGGTTCGAATCAAAGGTGCGCGGGAGTACGTTTACAGTATCAGGTACTGAAATTGGAATATTGACTACAGCGCCTCTTATTCCGCATTGCCTTTCATATCCAATGGATATAATGCGCATGAAGGGAATTCGAGGAGAAATAAGGCGCTTCTCAGGACATTTCAAGTTTTTAAGGCATTCAGGTATCTCTGGAAAGTCGAAGCCATTAGAGAGACAAGGGGATGGTATCATACCTTTGGAAACGCCTTGACGACATGTGCTGCAAAATTAATATTTGCCGGACGGACTCGGAAACTTTCTACTTAAATAAAAGGCATTGTCTTCCTTAAAGTTGGGGTATTTAGAAGAAATAGTACGTATGTTCAAACCACTGCCTGAGATGGAAACCACGTTTTTCCACAGCACGTACGAAGATATTTTTCCCTCGCCGTAGCTCACTGCCGTTGATCCTATCGTGCATCCTCCGAAAGTTGTGCTCTTGCAGTAATATTGCGCTGTGACTGTCTTGAAGATTCCGCCTGCCGATTTTGTGAACTCGATCTGTATGTGAGAAGTCGCTCGTCAGCCATTTCCTGAACTTGTTGTTCCCGAAGTCTTCGCTGAAGTCTTGTGTTCCGATGGTGCACTGCGTTGGTCCGTTGTGTCCTAGTGATAGGGCTGTTCCTAGTGATCCTATGAGCTGCTGCGTCCCGTGAACGTTCGGGTTCTCTATTTTCCTCAATCGATCTCCAGGTAGCATGATAAACAGTGTTTCGCGACTGCTCTCGTCGTCGCTCCTCGGAATCCGACCAGACTATTGCGATCGATCGATCTCCAGGTGCATGATCAGCAGTGTTTTGCGACTCGGAATTCGACCTGGCGCTTGCGTGCGCCTCGATCGCTCTCCAGGTAGCGAGATTGTCAGTGTTCCTCAATCGTTCGCTGGCTCGAATTCTTTCAGTTCTCCTTCTCTGAGAGCGAGCAGCGGGGTTATAGTTGTCAGAGATTTTCAAAATAAAAGATACACATTTTACAAAAACAAAAAGGGTCGGGATCGCGAAAAGTATCTTCTGACACACTTCTGCGCGATAGAAATGCGATAGAACACATTTTACAAAAACAAAATATGCATAAATCGCATAGAAGTAACTTCTGAGACACTTCTGCGCTATAAATAGACGATAGTACACATTTTACAAAAACAAAAAAGGTCGGGTTCGTGAAAAAGTAACTTCTGAGACACTTCTGCGCGGTAGGAAGACAATAGTACACATTTTACAAAAACAAAATTAGTGGGAAAAAACACGCGATAAAAAGAGGTCGCGGTAAATTTTTTGGGTCTTCCTTTTGACCCACGCTATTATTTTTCTCCCCAGCGTAGTTTCGTTGCGCAATTTGTCTGTGAACAGTGCGATTTTGTATCAAATTTCTGTTTTAAAAATATAGCTTTGTTTTTTTCTAAATGTTTTTAATTGCTTAATATATTTAAATGCCCTTCTCAACAAAGGGTGCGAAATGACGTGCTTATTATTTAAAGCTCTTTACGGACAAGCTAGCTGTGGAAATTACTTGGCGTGTAACTGCGGACAAACCCAGCATTCAACGATTCTCAACATATTTCATTGTAAAAGGTAACGTCTGCTCGTTCTTTTTACTTTGACTGAATAAAAAACATTTTTTTTTTCTGTTTCCTTCAGAAATGGTTATTAGTAAATTTCTTATGTCGACGGAGCTGTACCTAAATAACATTGTTCAGATAAATTTTCTACACGCCAGGGACCTTGTATACAAGCGGACAAATCCCTCATAAATATAAATAAAAATATTGAAAGTATAAAAAAATATGTTTTTATTTAAGATTTTCCGATTGGGAAAGACTCTTCCAGGTATCTTCTACAAGCATATGTAAAGTCACTTCTGAGTGACTTGCAGAAGTGACTACGGCGACACTTCCAGAAGTTACTTCGGCGATATCGCATTTGGATCGCGGCAGTGACTCCCGTCGGGAAGAAATGTGCCACTTCGGCGGTACTTCTCGGAGTCACTTCGGCGACACTTCCAGAAGTGACTTCGGTGACACTTTCAAAAGTGACTTCGGGGACACTTCTAGATGTCTTCATGTCTTCTTCAATTCTTCCCGACGGGAGTCACTTCCGCGATCCGAATGCGATATCGCTGAAGTAACTTTTGGAAGTGTCACCGTAGTCATTTCTGGAAGTCACTCAGAAGTGACTTTACTTATGCTTGTAGAAGGTACCTGGAAGAGTCTTTCCCAATCGGAAAAACTTGAATAAAAACCGATTTTTTTATACTTTCAATATTTTGCATTTATTTTTTTTATAAGGGCTTTGCATTCCAAAAATTATCCATTAATAATGCTCTTATTGAGTATGTAAAAACTGAAATTAATTTTGGATTTACGTTTAATCAAACATTGACGTGGGATGATCACATTAATAAATCTGTGCGCAACATGTATGCAATACTTAGAAACTTATACTTGAACAAAGACTTCTTACCGACCAAAATAAAAGAGACAATTGCAAAAATTTACCTCATACCGGTACTTTTCTACGGACTAGAGGTATTTAGTGACCGCAGCTCCGTAGGTCAGCGCAAGCTGCAGGTAGCGTTTAATAATGTGGCAAGTTATATTTAAAATAGATAAAGAGCTTACCATATAAGTGACGTTACAATTAAAATCTTTAGCATGTAACTGAAATCCTGGACAAACCTTAGGGCCCTATTACTACTCCATAAAATTATAAGCAAACAAGGCTGTCGAATCTGTAAGAAAAACTTATTTTTAGTTCGCCAGGAAGAACCAGAAACATAATAAGCTTTAAGTAAAAGTTCCTATGCACAATAAGGCAGTTCCTTGTATATGCTGTTCGCACTTGGAACCAACTTCCACACACTATCAAGGCAATCAGTAACGAAACTCAATTTAAAAACGCAATGCAAGACTATTTAAGACTATTCAAGAGCACCACCTGACTATTAAACTACACAACTAAGCATATTAGAATTTAAATTTAGTGGCAAACTTTTTTTTTTGGATCAATCGATAGGTACTGACAAGACCAATACGTTTCAGTTAAATCTTTGAATCTAGCAAGAAAATTGTGGGCGGTATGGAATCGGAATTATGGAATCGGAAACGCTTCCTTCTGCCTGTTACTTACTTTCCAACGAATCTAGTATACCCTTTTACTCTACGAGTATATATTAATAATAATAATAGAAACAATAAAACAGATATATTTAAATTTTATTTAGTAAGATTTGTAATTATTTGTCCTCATACCATCTGAGTCGACCCAAATGTTAGCATATAAGTTCAACTTTCAAGTTTTACACTTGTGACTAGCGCCTTAATTTATAAGTATGCTACATGCTTGTAGCGCTGGGATAAAAACAATCAAATAAATTTTTTAGTTCACAAGTTAAGGGTGTTCAAATTTTAGATATTTATAGCCGCTTTCTCGCCAAACTAGCTAGATTTTTCAAAAGTGGTAGAACTAATGTTTCTAATATTGAGCTGTTTAGCACCGCCTAGAATTTTCAGGGCTCTAAAGCAGTGGTCGGCACACACATACCATCACAAGTTTGCCTTTGCATCAGTACTTTGCACTGAGATCCTCTGCCGCAGCAACAAAAAAGCGCGCCGAAATTGAGAAAAAATCACCCGAAGACCCATGCCGAAGTCACACGAAAATGTACGTTATACGTGAGCGAGCAGAGGATGGGCAGAACACTTCCCTTTGCTCACTAGATAGGCCGCTGCCGACCACTGCTCTAAAGTAACGTTTTGGGACAATCTGACAAACAAAATAAAATTTTCATTTTGAGAATTCCTCCAAAATGTTGTTTTGCGTATTACCTTCGAACGGAGCATCCGATTTTGACAGTGGAGAATACAAGTAGGTTAATAGCGGGGGTATTTATACCAACTTTGCACACCCTCCTGGTGCGCTTCGTCACTACGTGGACTGCCGTCCACAGTGATTCAAACAAAATACAACTAATAAAAAACAATATTAAATAAAAGAAAATTAATTGATCATGGTAAAATTAGGTAAATTGAATTTACTATATAATAGATAAGTATTACAATTTAATTTTTTAGTTTAGTAATAGAAAAATAGTCCGTTAATATTTATTTATTTATTACATTTTAGTACTAACATTTTTTTAAAATTCATATTGTGTTTTTACTTTTTTTACAAAAAATGTTATAAGCGGATACGTTTTGCGCCTACAGCGAAAATTGAACAAATGAAATTATGTAAAGGGTGTGAGATGCAGGCTACTTAAATTGTACGCAGCGAAACACATTTGTTTGGTTATCAAAAGTGAAATTTGTTGAAAATAATAAAGTCAGGTAAGTGTTACATTAAGTTTAAAGTACGTTAAAGGTGTTCTATAGGTTGTAACATATAACATAGAAATGTTTTGTGTCAATAAAAATCCCCCAAAGGGTTATACACAGCTCTAAAAGGTAAATATACAAATATACAATGAAAAACATATTTTGTAAACACATGCCCATATATTTTAGCAGAAGAGTTGGCCAAGGGTTCACACGACCCGGAAAAATGTTTGAGGAACGCGTTGTCGAAGGTTTAAAATATGTTAACAAAAAAAAACAAGGCTCATTTAAAATAATTGTACGTTAATGGAAAACCTAAATAACACAATTTAAAACACACCTAAATCACCAAAAAATAAATATTAATTTAATATAAACATGTATGTATCTTATTTTATAAAAAGGATTACAAAAAATAATTAATGACTTTTTTAAAATGTCATACTTCAATGCACCCATGCACATGTAATTCACCAGGTGACTCGCGATAAAAAATGAATTTTTGGAAATGATGGGTGGGTCTGGAAAGTGTGAGAGCAACTCTTTTTGTGTTACAGGCAGTGTCGCAGAAGTGTATACCGCAAGGTTCTTAACCGTGTCAGAGTGCTTTATTGGAGTCCTGTCCAGGGTGAGGCGATTCAGCCTGTTCAGCGAAAAGGTGGCATGCTGAGATCTTGCAGAATTAACAGCGATATTCCACCTCGACGCCCAGGACTGGAATAAATTTAATACGGATTCTGGCACACTTTCTTATCGTGAGCGGATTCTGGAGTGAGCTTGACTCCCACAACACGTGCACCAGAACACGAGTGATCGTGAGTCAGAATCCGCTGCGACTCAGAGTCCACTGTGACTCAGTATCCGCACACCATATAATTCGTATAATTTTTTAGAAGCAAGGACGTTGGCATAATTTTCTTGAGTCAAGGTCGCTCGAATAATGAAAACGTATAATTTTGTAGAAGCAAGGTCGTTGGCATCATTTTCTTGAGTCAAGGTCGCTCGTATAATGTTCTAGAAAGTATTTCAGAGTGGAGAATGTTGTAGAACATTCTCTCGTTTTGTAAAGAAGCGGTTATCGCAAAGCTCAGTTCTGAACTCACAACAAACTCCCACTCCCCCTCTCGCTACCCCGAGTGAACACGATCGTTGAAGACTTTCAATATTCTTTATATTTAGTTCACATTGGAAAATCTTATACAAATATTAAAATATCCTCATGTATGCTGAAAAGGGTCAATATTTTTTGTTGTCAGTGCTTAGCAAAAACCCTCCACTTCCCTATGCACACGATGTTTGAAGGCTTTTATTTTCAGTTTTATTCCGATGTGCACTGAAAAGAGCCAATATTTTTTTATTTTTATTCTGATTTATTTTTTTTTGACAGTGTGTAGATAAAACCCTCCACTTCCCCATGCACATGATCGTTGAAGGCTTTAGATATCGTGTATTTTCAGTATACATGAGGAATTTAAACAAATATTAAAATATCCTCATGTACACAAAAAAGAGACAATATTTTTTTTTTCCATGCAAATGAATAACTTTACTCGTGAATTATTTAAAAAAATTAATTTTTATTTTTTATTCACTAAGTTTAAACTTCACAACATTTCCTTAGTATCGACTTTTATTCTTGGCGGTTCACAATTAACTTCTTATACAACCGATCTTCTCGGATGCAAAAACGGACTGCCTGGCCAAGGGCCGCTTATCTGATAATCAAACCTCGGTTTAAGAGAATTGGGGAACTCGTTAAGAGTTGGACAAGGGTTGGACTCAAGAGAGTCGGGAAATCGGATGATCTAATTCTCTGCTCAATTGCCAAACGGATTACGCTGCAGTTTTGGGGCTCGCCGGGTGTTGACCGGATGCTTGTGTTTACATTAGCTGGACCCAGCTTAGTTTATGTTAGGAGGACTGCTGCGCAATTGAATCTTAATAATGAACTTCGATTGAAATGGGGGAGCTAATTGAGATTCTGTGGGAACGCTGAGTAAGGGGATCCCAGCTAAGAATTGTTTATAGGAAATTGTTTACGACTTGGGTAAGGCGGCTGGGCGCTCGAGCTGGAAAGCGTTCTCAGCTAAGAATTGTATATGAAGAGTTTGTTTATAAATTGGGTAAAGAGGCTGGGATCATGAGCTGGATAACTCTCCCCCTTCTAAATTGAATCGTCCCGATTCATTGGAAGTGTCGGATAAACTGAATTTAGATGATTTGTCAATTCGACTATAATTTGATCCTCAGTGGTATTTTCATTTTCGGACATATTATTTTCGGGGGTTATTTCAATATGAATTTGCCGTGGTTTGAATATTAGATCTTTTTTGAATTTAAATACAAGCGTGATAATTACATATATTAAAATTAACATGATCAGTATAAATGTTATTGGGATTTGAGTTTGTTTAAATTGAATAAATGGGTTTAATATGTTAATGTTATCGAATGAAAGTTACGAATCATTTGACATAAGATATTCGGATACTAAAAAATTATTATACTGTTTAGCAGTGATATAATCTATTATCTTATGGTCGAGATTAGAGTAGGATATTAAAAGTAATTAAAAATGAGCCATTTAAATGAGTATCATTAACAGTATTATAACCATTTATAAAAATGACTCCTTCTTGGATTACATCAATTTTTTTATTATATTCCCTGATTTTATTACAAAGGGATTTTTCTCCATTTAGTAGCCTAGTAAAACAAGTACTTTCTGGGCTTAAAGTGCCATAATTATTAAAGTGCCATAAATTAGAAATTACATAGTACCTATTGTTACATTTGGCGACATGATTATCAATTAATAGTTTTCCATCATTGTGTGAGATGGATCTTGCGTTATACACTTCGCAACGGTTTGTTATGATGGGGTATTTTATATATATTACAATTAATTCTTGGTGTATGGCGATTTTAAATTTTGATATATCTAATATGTCAGTAATTACTACAGGTTTCTGTTCGTGTTTATATATTTCTTGGATTTCTTCAGCGTTCAAAATTTTTGTGTTGAAAACATCTATTTTTGCTTATGTAATTGTATCCATTAAATTCATCAGATCGTAAGTGAGCAAGCGAAGACGGTGTTTTCTGAATGGAAATTCTTGATTTGAAATAACTGTTTGAAGATTCTCAGTTAGGTTTTTTATTTCTTTAAGTAATTTAGAGTTAATAACAAATTGATTGTTATTATTTTGGATTAAATCATCAATTTTGTTTTGCACCGTTATCAAATCATCATGATCGGGAGTCCCTGCTATCCATTTCCAAAGGGTGCCTAATTCATTAATTCCTCTTTTTGCCCTACTTGGTAAAATTTGTGAGAGGAGCATTTTAATAATATCTAAATCATAGGAAATTTCCCACTGTAAATTATTATTTTTGTTTATGTGTGCTGATTCGAGTTTGATTATGTCTTTATATAAACTTAAATTAGTTATATGAAATAGGTCAGCGTATGAATCATAAATAAGAATGTCTTTTGTATCCTTGTAGAGGACAAAATCATGGTTCGTGTAATCCATTATTTCGGAATTGGTGGCCGCTACTATCAATAATACAAATAATATTGAATTCATTTTCTGTTATTTATGACAAACTGTGTTTAAGATTTGATGTTATCTTTATGAATCGTACGATTTCTATTGTTTATGATAACCTTATTATGTAAACTCTCCTTAACTACTTGTTTTTTATATCTAGAGTTAAGCTTATTCCTTTCCCCGTGTTTTTTCTCATAAATGACTTCCCCTACGAGATAGTCCTTTTCTTTTCTACCTTTGTTGTGAGAATTTAACATTTTCTCTTGTGCCTGTTTTAATAATTGTGGAATAGTATCATGTTCGATTTTATTGTGTAATATATCGTACGGTCGTTGGTTGGTAATGGAATGTATAGTCATGTTATATTTCTGAGCTGCTCTAATTATAACTTCAGAATAATCAACTAAGTTAAGTTCATCTTTGATGCAACGAGCAATTTCAGTAAGGGTTGAATGAGCCCTTTCTATTTGTCCATTGTAAGTACTATGGCGAGGATCTGCAAAATATAAATTAATACCGCATCTTTGTGCGAAGGATTTAAATTGTGTTGATGAAAAACTAGGCTCGTTATCCATCATTAAAGTTTTAGCAAGTGGAAAATGTTGCAATATTTCTGAAATTTTGGTTTCTATGTTGAGTTTATTTTGAATCTCTTTTACAACTAAGTATTTTGAATATGAATCAATACAAGTAATGAACATTAAATTCTGAGCGTAAAAAATGTCGATATGCAAATTTTCTCCTTCTTTATTTGGGATGGGTGCTTGTCCAATAGGAATTAGTACAGGGTGTCTATTATATTTGTTGCTATTACAAATTGTACAGTTCTTTATGTACTCCTGGAGTTTTTTGTTCAAATTTGGCCAATAGTATAGTCTGTTAATTTGCTTGTAATTTTCGTCCAGTCCCCTGTGTGCTCTACAATGAGTTTCTTTTATTATTAATGCTCTGTCTTCAGGGTTTTCTACATCTTGAACGAATATTTTTGTATATAGGAATTAATTCGTGAAATTTTCTTTAAGTGGGTTTTGAATTTTGTATAAGTCTGCTAAAGTACAGTGATTACCTATTGTTATGTTAGGTGGAATATATTCCCTCAAGATTGATACCAAATTTTCCGGGGTATCAAATTCTATTATATGTCTGGTATTTCCGAATATATTGACCATCTCATGTATTGTATACCTCCCCGTTGCTATTAGCAATTGTTGCTTAAACTGGTTTAAGGGTTTGCGGGTTTCTTGTATAACATTCTCAAAACTACTCTCTGCAGAATGCTGAGTGTTTTGATCTGAGACCGACTCGTTACTGTCCGTTAGGTTGTTAATTTGAATTCTTGATAGGGCGTCAGCAACTACATTAGTAGATCCTGGTTTATAAATTATTTTGGGAGAGTAACTTTCAATGAATGAGTACAATCTTTTTATCTCGATGTTTGGATTTTTTTGAGATATCGAGAAAGACAGTGGTTGGTGAACTGTATAGATTTCTATTTTGTTAACGCCGTATAAATAGTTTCGCAAATTTTTTAATGCCCAAACTATTGCTAAAAGTTCTTTCTTATTGGTTGCATATACTTGTTCGGCTTTAGTTAGAGTTTTTGAAATTAAGGCTATTGGTTTTCCTTCCTGAGAAAGAACAGCACCAATAGCTAGATCGGACGCATCGGTCGTTAAAGTGAATTTTTTATTATAATCAGGTTATACCAATTCGATTTGTGCAATTAGATTGTCTTTGACCTCGTTAAAAGCTCTTACAGCTGAATCGTCCAACTGTATGGAAGTTCTACGGGACATATTTTTGGATACTTTACTATTTTGACCTTCTTTGCGTAGTTTTTTACAAATTTTCTGTAATAGCCGGTAAGGCCAAGGAAGCTTCTAAGCTCTCGAATGTTTTTTGGAATTGGATACTTTAATATTGTGGATATTTTTTCGGGGTCTGTTTTGATTACATTGTGGGAAACAACGTAGCCAAGGAAAGTGGTTCCTAATTTAAAGAACTTTGATTTTTCAATTGAAATTTTCATATTTGCGTTCAGCAATATGTTAATTATCACGATTAAGTCCTTGTAGTGTTGTTCTGTTGTTTTAGAAAATATAATAATGTCATCCATTTATACGTGACATGTTTTACCTACTTGTTCTCTCAATATATCATCCATTGCACGTTGGAATATTCTGGGAGCGTTTGTTAGCCCAAATGGCATTCTCAAGAATTCATATTTTTCGTTATTTATAGAAAATGAGGTTTTTTTAATGTCTGTGTCTTTCATGAGAATCTGGTGAAACCCAGACTCCAAGTCGATCGTGGAAAAGTATTTAGCCTTTCCAAGATTTGACAAAATCACTGAAGGATCTTGCATTGAATATCTGTCGGGAATGGTGTTTTCATTTAGTTTCTTATAGTCTATAACTAATCTTAGTTTTGCAGTACCATCTTCATTAAATCCTTTTTTTGGTACCACTAAAACTGGAGCACTATAAGGGCTTTTGCTTGGTCTTATAATTCCTTCTTTTAACATGCGGTTAACTTCAGAGTTTACGAAATCTGAAGCTGATAGAGCATAAATAGCTTTATCGTTTTCGGTGTTTATTTCACCGCGAATATCAGTCCTGAAAGGGATTTGCATGTTTATCTTCGAGTGCTCTTTATTGATAATATTTATTATCTCATTTTCCAAATCCATTCTTTGGTTTGGAATTGATTCACTCATATTGTTTATTTCATTGTTGTCGGATAAATCAACGACGGCTTGTTCAGGACTCTTTAATCCCAAACTAGAATTTTGGTCGGATACTTCAACGACGGCGCGCTCAGGATTTTTGAATCCCAAACTAGAATTTTTGTCGGATACTTCAACGACGGCGTGTTCAGGATTTTTGAATCCCAAACTAGAATTTTTGTCGGATACTTCAACGACGGCGCGTTCAGGATTTTTGAATCCCAAACTTGTTTTGCTTTGATTTGCCTCTTCAGACTCAGTTCTGATTTTGGCTTTTTCATCAAAGTATTTTCGTATAATAAATTTCTTTAATGGAAGAATTGTTTTTTCTTCAGATAAGGAAAGTTGGTTAAAAGAACTGTCATTATCATAAATTAATTTTTCTTCTTTTCCCCCATATTTTATTACTCCTTTTTCTGTGTGTATTACAGCTCCTATTTTTTTAATAGGTTGTAACCTATTAGAACATCTGATTTTAACCCGTCTATTTCATAAAATGTGTAACGCGTGTCAAAGATCGTAACCATGTGATAATATTTAATTATAGAATATCCATTAACCGTAGATACTCTTTTATATATAGGAAGCTCGTTTTTGTTTTTATAAATTCCTGTTTTTATATAGCAGGAGGTTGCTCCTGTGTCAATTAAGATTTTAAGCTTTTTATTTATTTTGCTATCATATCGGATTAAGTAGGGTAGTCCTACTCCGGATTCTGGCCTAAAAATGGTCCTCTTCGATATTTTTTAATCGCATAGTCTTGTTTGCCGGTTGGTTAACCTGTTGGTTCTCTTTTGTTCTGAGGACTATTTTGCTGAGTTGTTTGTGTCTCTGGCTTTTTGTTTTGATTCCATTTATTCTGATTATAGTTGTTGTTACCATAATTGTTATAACCCTGATTGTACTTTGGCCTATTCTGAATCTGTAAGGATACATCTACGTCCATCGGTTCTGGCTTGCTTTGCTGAGCTTTATTGGAATTCCATTGATTATGGGAATTATATTGTGGATTATACTGTCTGCCCTGATTCCAATTAAGATTTTTATTTTGATTATAATTGTTTCTATTCTGGCTATCGTGTTGATTAAACCTCAAGTTGTTAGTATTCCTTTGATTACTATTATGGTTATTATGGTTACTTTGCTTGGGTCTATTACTTGAGTTTTGGTACCCGAATAAATTTGACTCATAACTCCTGCGCCGTGATGATGTGAAATTGATAGCGAATTGGGCCCTCAAATTATTGCTTTCTAGTTCTTGTACTATTACCATAGCGTTCGGTAAGTCTGGCGGATTCATAGAAAATATGACGTCTGAGATGTGGCCGTTGAGGCCAGTTATGAATACTCTTAGAGCTGTCTTTTTGTGTTTTTCGTTCATTTCAGCAGTTAAAGGCTTATTTCTTCCGTAAGTCATAATGGTTTTATTTATTAGAAGAGTTAGTTATACCCGTTACTCGTAGAGTAAAAGGGTATACTAGATTCGTCGGAAAGTATGTAACAGGCAGAATGAAGAGTTTCCGACCCCATAAAGTATATATGTTCTTGATCAGGATCACTAGCCGAGTCGATCTAGCCATGTCCGTCTGTCCGTCTGTCCGTCTGTCTGTCCGGATGAACGCTGAGATCTCGGAAACTATGAGAGCTAGGCTATTGAGATTTGGCGTACAGATTCCTGAGCTTCTTACGCAGCGCAAGTTTGTTTCAGTAGACTGCCACGCCCACTCTAACGCCCACAAACCGCCCAAAACTGTAACTCCTACAGTTTTGACGCTAGATATAAAATTTTAACTGAAATGTATTGTTCTCATCAATACCTATCGATTGACCTAAAAAAAAGTTTGCCACGCCCACTTAAACGCCCACAAACCGCGAAAACCTGTGACGCCCACAATTTGCATGCTAGATAAAAAATTTTAACTGAAATGTATTGGTGTCGTCAATACCTATCGATTGATCCAAAAATAAATTTTCCACGCCCACTCTAACGCCCTTAACGCTTAAATCTGTCTACCGCCGGTAGGTGGCGCATTTTAATCTCGCTTTGCTGCTTGCATATCTCCATTTCCCTTTGAGTAGCGGGTATCTGATAGTCGAGGTACTCGACTATAGCGTTCTTCCTTGTTTTTTATTAACTAACCCATAATATTCCATTATGGACAGTTTCCCTTGACTTAGTACTCCTAAGTCTTGCTCAATTAGCGACGTTTGTCGCTTAAAACAAAGTCCAACCTTGCCATTATGGCGTCAAAATTTAGTACCGTTCCATATTGTGTTAGGGCATCGTTTGCTGTGCCAGTTATTTTGTTCCTCAAGATTGATAATGCAGAAAAGAACCTTTCGCTACCTCTAGCCTATTGTCCCATGGCTATTTTTGCTGATTCCCTCCAACTCACATATTTGTCTTCTTCTCCCTTAAATTCCCTGACTGAAGTTTCACATTTAATATTTGGGTCAATGACTTCTACTTGAAAATCTTCAACCTTTTTTATATTTTGATTTAGTTGTGCTTTTAAACTCACGATCTCATTCCTTAAGGGATTCAATTCATTATTTACAATATGTGCAATTAATTCGCTCACTTGGTTATTAGCTTGGCTGCTAGAAGCCATTGCAGGTTGTGGTAGGGGCATGGTGAGAATTCCTTCAAAATCGTTAATGAGGTCTTCCACCTCGTTTGATTTTATTTAAATTTTTCTGCTTATAATACTTAAATAGAATATAAAAAATAAACAGTATACGCTCACTAATTGTTTTCTTCCTCAGCTCTTCCTTCAATTTATTTTTGTGGTCGTCAATTTTTAGCGAGGGATGGCCCTTAGTTCTTCCTTCTATTTAATTTCTGGTCGTCTTTGTTTAGCGAGGGATTGCCCTCAGCTCTTCCTTCGTGTTGGATTTGGTTTTTGAATTTATAATTGTTTTTGGATTTTGTTTCTCAGTTGTTTTTTTTGTATCAGCTTTCACTTTCACAGTTTTTAAATTTTTTGTATCAGCTTTCACTTTCACAGTTTTTAAATTTTTTGTTTAACTTTGTAAATTGTTTGGTTTTATTTTTTGAGACCGTTTAGTTTTTTGTTAAACCGAAGGTTTTTTATGTCGATTACTAATTAGCAGATTGTTGTAAGTAAAAGGGGATTATTTCATTTATTAATTTCCTCCTTTTATTTTTAACACAAACTTTTTTGTCGGTTGCGTTTTTATTAGACCACGCAAGTTCCTTTTCACTTTAAAACCGTTGGATATTTATTTTAAAGCTTTATTTAGAACAAATTAGGCGTGGCCCCACGTTGGGCGCCAATTAATAACTTCATGCGTGAATTATTTAAAAATATTTATTTTTATTTTTTATTCACTAAGCTTAAACTTCACAACATTTCCTTAGTATCGACTTTTATTCTTGGCGGTTCACAATTAACTTCTTATACAACCGATCTTCTCGGATGCAAAAACGGACTGCCTGGCCAAGGGCCGCTTACCTGATAATCAAACCTCGGTTTAAGAGAATTGGGGAACTCATTAAGAGTTGGACAAGGGTTGGACTCAAGAGAGTCGGGAAATCGGATGATCTAATTCTCTGCTCAATTGCCAAAAGGATTGCGAATGTTTAAAATATTTTTTTTGTTCAGCGAGCATAGGAATATTATACAAATATTAAAATATTCCCATGTACACTGAAAAATGAAATGTAGCTATCGCAAACTGCTGTTGCAGGTGGATGGCGCATAGTTTTATGTTTGCACACTTTGCAACAAAGTACTTCTGATATGCTTCTGAACGAATGTGCGATTCAATAAAAAGAAAATTAAACAAAAAAAAATGTTCTGATAATTAACATTGGATTTTGTCGTTAAGTGATTGTGCTAATTTTATATTCCCCCCACTTTGCAACAAAGTATTTCTGATATGCCTCCGAGCAACGGATGTATGTGGGTGCAATTTGATTTTAATTTATGCTTAATTTAATTTCACAACAATACTTATTTCATAAGAATATTAAATACATACGTTTTAATTCATCATAATATTAAATAATATTTATTCATTTTTAAAATAAACATTATACGGGTCATTGTTCCTTGATTCTATGTCGTTGCTAACGACACATTTTGTATATTGCGAATATATAAATTAAAAAAATGTTATAACCAAATAAATGATCATAAAGATTAACAATAACGTAAACATAATGTTTACAATATACACATACTCGTAATTCGGTGTGATGGGTGTCATCAGAATTGTATCAACATCAAATGCTGCATTATCAGTTCTTGTTGTTGCTGCTGTTGTTGTTGAGGGAGTTTCTTTTGTCGCCAAGGATTTTGTTGCTGTTGTTTTTATTGTTGTTGTTGAGGGAGTTTCCTTTGCCGCCAAGGATGTTTCGTCCTTTGTGGCCAAGGATGATTCCTCCATTAATATTGTTGTCGAGGGAGTTTTTACTATTGTAGAATTTCCTCTTGTTTGAATCGAGTCAATTCTAATAATTATAATTACTCCACACAACAAAAATTACAAAATGCAAGAATTCATTTTTTTTATTTTATTTTTTTTATGCATGCATTCAATTTTATAGTTTTGTGTCTATACTGTGCAGATCGCATTCTCTCTTTGTTTAATTTATCAATTTCCTTTGCATACAAAGTAATACAAGGTATATAAATTTTACAATTTACCTTGCATACTTTGTATGCAAAGGAAATTGATAAATTAAGCAAAGAAATCTAAATCAACTGAGAATGAAGATTGAAGAGAGAGAGAGAGAGACTCTAATACACAACAACAGGAAAACTTCAGTAAGACGACGTTGACCTTAAACAAAACGAAGAAAATAATTGAAGGGCATATGCAGAGTATAAATATATATTGATATATGTACATACAAAATTTGATAGGAAGTCATAATTTGTAATGCGTCATGTTCATCAATCAGTTTTTGCTGAATGTACTTAGAAATTGTTGTAGCTCTTTTTCACCATCTACTTCCTCATTATCATTAGTTGTGTTCATCTCTTTATGCTTTTAGATTTGGTTAAAGATGGTATTCAAATTTTTAATGTGTTCTAGTCGCATATGTATACTTTGAAGTTTATCCTTATCCTCAGGCGACAGAATGTTTAGATATTTTTAAATGAAATGAACTATTTTTTTTTAAACGGCATAGTTTTACGTTGTTGTTATTGTTCTCGTATCTATGGAATACTCATATGCAAAACCTGCTCGTAGTCATTGATGTGATACGTTCCGATGTTTCTCTGCGACTGAGCGTTTTGGGGTGGGGGGTTGCTCTCATCATAATTGTTAAAGTCTCGCTCAAACAAATAACTTTTCTCCAACAGTTGTCGATGGTTGCTATTTCTTGGAGTACTATACTGATGGCAATAAATTCGCAATGTTTTGTTTTTGAAATCGCTGTGATAACTGCATCGAACATTGATAACACTTCTCGAGTATTGTACTTTGAAATACAATGTGCGTATCAATTATTCCTCCAATATCCCGTTTTTTTTAAATTAAACTTCGAAGAAAATTTTAAAATGCATCCTCGACTGTAGGGAAAGAATTTGGAATTCGCTCGTAAGCCACATCTCGTTTAAATATATAAGCATGTTGATTTTGCTGCTGTCGATGTTGTGTTTGGTGTTGACTCACTTTCAGAAATACGGTGTTAAGTACAAAAATTTAATTTACTTTGATAGTCAATGTTTCGCTTACAACGAGGTCAAACCTAGAGTATTTAATTTCCGTTTGATGGGGAATTTTTTCGATGACATATTCACTTTTTACTACTCCGAACCCATGTACAAAAAATAATAATAGTAAAAACATAATTATTTTTATTTGTTTTTTTTTATTTTATATTAAAAACTAGTTTTACAGAATTGTGGAGTATGCATGCATAAAGTATATGTATTAGGTAAAAATATAAAATATTTTTTTTTTTATTTTTGTACTCTCTCTGGCTCCAGCTCTCTAATCGTTATATTGACTGCATCGTTGCCATCGACCTCGCGCTCGCTCTTTCGCTCTCTCTCTCTCTCTCTCTCAACTGATTGTCGTCTGTTCAGTTTGTATAAAGTTTTCATTGAGGATAACTTGCTGAGTGTCGGGGTTTTTTTCGACAACTGTTCTCACTGTTCGCCAACACAAGTTCAGTTATTGTTGTTTCAAAATATTGAGTACATTTTATATTTAAAGTTTTCTTCTCTTAATTGCTGTTATATAAACAACGAACTGATATAGCTGAAGATTTATATTGTAGATTAAAGTGTCTATAGAATGGTACTGATGCATTCAGTATTCCTCCAATATTTTTCTCTTTTTCTATTAGGTTTGTTTGAAACAATTTGATTGCCTCATCGGCTGTAAAACCATCATTCCCCTTTGTAATCATCCTCGTGGTTGTTGTTGTCGTCGTCGTCATCGTTGTTGTCATCATCATAGGCTGTTGCTGCTGTTGTTGTTGTGGGCGATATAATTGATAATTCAATCAACTCGATGGTTTTTGTTGTTGTTGTCCTGGCTGTTGTTATTATTGGTTAGCTCATCAACTCGAATGAGAGGTTTTCTTTTAGTACCTCATTGTTTCGAATTTGGATCAGAAATTACGGGATTACAATTCCCTGAGTTGAAAACGAATAGGAAATAATTGTGACGGTTATTACTCGCAACATTTTTTTTTTATTTGGTTTCTATTCCGTTTGATTGTAGTTCCTAGTTCGCAGTCCCACTGCCTACTAAATTGGATGCACTCTCATTGATATGGGGGAAAAATATTTTACAAAATTTTTCTAACCTTGTTTGATAGCGGCGTATATTCGAATAATTTATCATGTATTATGAGGCATTATGCAGACGTTTTTGAGGGGATCTTATTTAATGTCTTTACATCAATTTGTATATCAATGGGTCCAGTTAGGTTAGGTTTAGGTTAGGTTTGGGCGGCTGTCGGACTATAGTCCGATACACTTAGACCTCAATGGGTCCGTTGTGATACCGCATGATCTCGTTTCTTCCTTCTCTAGGGTCCCGCTTCTAGTAGTTTCGGCTTGTGTTAAGCTGCATGTCTTCCACCCGGAAGATTTAATAAAGGCACTTATGCTTTTGAGATTAATCTCCGATATTTCGGTAAGATCGTCGATGAAGGGGCTTCCTAAGTGTTTCAGTCTGAGTCTGCATAGGGCTGGGCAGAAGCAGAGAAGGTGTTCTACCGTTTCCACTTCTTCCTCATCCCTACAGCTTCTGCAGAAATCATTTTGCGGGGCTTTTAGCCTGCCGGCATGCGCGCCAACAAGCCAGTGGCCTGTAAGAGCTCGGATCAACATGCCACACTCTGTGCGGCTGAGCTTGAGTAACTCCGAGGTTTTCTTGTTGTTTATCACAGGCCATGTCTGGTGAGAGATGCGACACTGTGGTGCGTTTTGCCAATGGGTGTTGGCTAGTGTGTTGAAGTGGTTTTTTATGTTTAGCTTGCAAGTAGCCATGGGCATACCGACATTTTCCTCTCCTGGTAGGAGGGGCTTGGTGGTGCCCTGCCTGGCTAATTCGTCCGCTATGCAGTTGCCTACGATGTCCCGGTGACCCGGAACCCATATTAGGCTGATAGTAAACTGATTTGCCAACTCGTGGAGAGATCTACGACAGTCTGCTATTGTACGAGAATTGGTGTTTGTCGAGTAGATCGACTTAATAGCCGCTTGGCTGTCACTATATATGTCTAGGTGTCCTCTCTGGAGGCTAAGGTTCCTTAAACAGGTTAGTGCTTCTTTTATAGCGTGGACCTCCGCCTGAAAGACGCTACAGTGGTTTGGGAGCCTGAATGACTTCCTGATATCTAATTGTTCGGAGTATACACCTCCGCCGACTTGTCCTTCTAATTTGGAGCCATCTGTATAGAAACAGATTGCGTCCGTCGTGCCCGGTCGGCCCTGTTCCCATTTCTCTCTATCAGGAATCAGGGCCTCAAAGGGTGTGTGACTATATTCAATAGATTTGCATAGATCCGTGATTTTCGGAATCGATTTATCATGCTGGAGAATTTTAGCATGGCCATATAATTGGGCTTTCCACTGCCCTGTGTCCCTCAGTCGAATAGCTGCCGATTTGGCCCTTTCCATGCCTGCTAAGTCCAGGCTAGGGTGGTTCAAGATCGCATTCAGCGCTTCATTTGGGGTAGTTCGAAGGGCTCCACTAATACACAAAGCCGCCATTCGCTGTACTTTGTTTAGAGGAGTCAGTATGCATTGTTTGTGTAAGGCTTTCCACCACAGAGCCACTCCGTACAGTAGGATTGGCTTGACTACCGCTGTGTATATCCAGTTAACTATTCTTGGGGACATGCCCCATCTTAGCCCGGTTGCTTTTTTACAGGAGTAAAGTGCAATGGTCGCTTTTTTGGTTCTCTCTTGGTTGTTTAAGCCCCATTTGAGGCGTTTATCTAGTACTAACCCCAAGTACCTGGCGTGATCGCTAAAGGAGAGATTACAATTGTTTAAAATGGGTAGGTTAAGTTGTGGAATTTTGTACCTATTTGTAAATAGAACAAGTTCTGTTTTCGAGGGATTTACCCCGAGTCCGTTCGCTATCGTCCATTCCGATAGCATTTTAAGTTTAGCGGTCATAAGATCGCAAAGTGTTTGTGGATATTTTCCATTAAAGATGATGGCAACGTCGTCTGCGTATGCCACGACCTTACAACCTCCTCCCTCCAGAATCCGCAGTAGTTTATTTACTGCGATATTCCACAAGAGGGGTGATAGTACACCTCCTTGCGGGGTGCCTCTGTTCACTAGTCTAGTCTGGGTTGAGGTCCCTAGTGTGGCATTCTGCTTATCAGCAATTTATGGATTAGCCTCACCATTGGCGGCTCAACCCCTAGTTCTGTGAGAGATTCTGTTATAGCGGTGGGAAGCACGTTATTGAAGGCTCCCTCTATATCCAGGAAGGCGATCAGTGTGTATTCCTTGATGTTGAGTGATTTCTCAATGCTGTTTACCACCAAGTGTAGCGCCGATTCGGTTGACTTACCTTTGGTGTAAGCGTGTTGTGCTTCCGATATTTGTGTCGGGTCTACGGTGGCCCTTATGTGTAGGCTTATCATTCTTTCAAAGCTCTTAAGCAGGAATGATTTTAGGCTTATTGGCCTAAAATCCTTTGCTGTGGTGTGAGTGGCCTTCCCTGCCTTGGGAATGAAAACCACCTTTGTTTCTTGCCATGCTGTTGGTAGTTCTCCTACCGCCAGGATGGATTGGAAGACCTTTTTTCAACCAGTTTATGGCTATTTGTCCTGCTTGCTGGATGTGAGCCGGTGTTATCCCGTCCGGTCCCGGCGATTTGTATGGTTTGAAACTATGAATGGACCATTTCATGTTGCGGTCTGATAGGAGTGGATCTATTTCGATTCCCTCTCCTGTTCCTCTTTCAGGTGGATGACCTGCTTGTTGGCTCCCCGGGAAGTGAGCGTCTAGGAGCAGGTCCAAGGACTCTTTACTGGAGTCTGACCATGATACATCTGCTTTTTGAAGATAGCCCAAAGGAGCGGCTGTCTTAGAGAGTATTTTCCTAAGCCTTTCGGCATCAGTTGCTTTTTCTTTGTCAGAGCAGAAGGTATGCCATGCCATTCGTTTTGCTCTTCTAATTGCCTTTTTGTAAGAGGCTAGTTCAAACTTGTAGTTCAGCCAATTGGTGTCCTCATTTCCCGCCTTTGCTCTGTTAAACAGGCATCTGCAGTTGGTTCTGAGGATAGATAGTTGTTGGGTCCACCAGGGGGGTTTTTTCCTTCCTCTTGGTTTCTCTGTGGGGCATGCCACTTTGAAGGCAGTGTTGCATGCCTCTGTGAATTTGTATACTGTTTTGTCCAGCTCATGTGGGTTTGTGATGCTTTCTGACGGTTCCATGGGGAGGATATTTGTCAGAACTTCTTTGTACCTGTGCCAGTCTGCTCGTCTGGGGTTGGCGAAGCTGACCGGCAAGGGCGAATCAAGGGACAATACGGTTTCTATGAATCTATGGTCCGAGAAGGAGTGCTCGTCAGAGACTGCCCAGTTTTTGACTGCGCCTACGAGTGAATCTGATACCAAAGTTAGATCTATGATCGTTTGGCAAGCTTTAGTTATGAAAGTAGGGGCATTGCCCCTATTGCATAAGAATAGGTTCGAATTTAGAATAAAATCAAAAAGAGACTCACCTCTGTCGTTGTTGTTTGGGCAACCCCACTGGGTGTGATGGGCGTTGGCGTCACAGCCTATTACCAATCCGTATTTGAGCTTTTCGCATTCCTCTGCTAGTCCTCTGACCAGCGCATCTGGGGGGTTTTCCTTCTCAAAGGCCAAATAGGCCGATAGAACCCTTATAGAGCCACTCTGCAGCTCCAGGCTTACTGCGGTGTTGTCTCCGTTGCTGTAATTGCGAAGTAGAAATATACGAAGATGCCTTTTGGCTAATATGCAGGTTCGAATTTTACCTTCTTTGGGGTCAAGCATAAGCTTGTATTCCTTTGTTCCTAGTCCAGCAACCTTGCCTCCTACCACCCAAGGTTCCTGTACGAGGACTAGGTCGGCTCCGCCTTCTGTCAGGCGAAGCAGAAGTGCAGCAGACGCTGCTTTACTGTGGTGAAGGTTTATTTGTAGAAGTCTTAGTGACATCTACAGCTTCAACCTCCACCACAGTGACGTCGGCCTCCTCTGAGTCGCTGAGGTCCACGTCCTCGATTGCCGGTCCGAGCGCACGCATCTCTCTGCTCAGCGACGAATCGGTAGAGTAGCCGTCCTCCGGCCCACCAGGTGCCTCCAACTCCTCAGCAAGCACCTGCTCGGCTGGGTTGCCGGCAGAGCTGCTAGCGGCGTTAGAGTCGCCCTTATACACTTTGATGTTTATCGCACTGAACCCGAAGTTCAGCACTCCACGAGCAGTCTCGATCGGAGCTACTGACTCCTTGTTCAGGACCAAAACCGCCTGGTTGACGTCCCCTTCATGCTCCTCCACCTTGACGACTTTCCAGTCCTTCGTGGGGAGGTGCGGGTTGCATTGTTGCAACATGAAGAGGATGTCCTCCGGCGTCTTGATCGCTGCTGGAATCCAGATCCTGGCTCGGGGTCTACTGGGGACATCGCACCAGTCAAGCGCAACGATGTTCGCCCCTTTGTAAACCTCGCCGAGCTTGCTTGTCGCCTCTTTGTACATATCAGCCGACCGCTGACTGTCGCATGCTACCACCTTGACGCTGCCCTATACCAGCCCGCGTCCATGCAACAGGGCGAGGTGCCTGGCTTCTCTCGTACCATGCGCAGGCAAATGAGGGAAAGGTGGGACTCCACTGCCTTCCACTTGTTTCTGGGGATCCTGCTCTCCGGATTTCCCCTGTCAATCAGGCCGAGTAGTACACGATTCTTCGTGATTTCGGCGAAAGAGACCGATGGCTGGATCTTTGACCTCTTCGCCGATGGCCCGGGTAGTTCGAGGGATCGCTGCCTTTTCGCCTGAGTCGCCTCTTGAGTGGGCTTTTCCTGCCCGTAGTTTGGGAGCACCTTCCTTGCCCACTCTACCTTCTTTAGCCATTCAGGCGAAGGCGTGGCAACGGTGCTCCTGGTGTGTGAGCGCAGAGTCTGGGCGGCAGTCCGCCTTTCTGCGTATGTATATTTTGCACCAGCGGGTGGCCCGACCGCCTTGGCAGTGCCTACCGTTGCTTTCGGCGCAGATGCGCACGTCGCGGAGGCGTTTGCGGTTGGCTTTCTGCCACCCATCATCCCCAGTTTGGGATGCGGCCCTTTCTGGGCCGTGCTGGTATGGAAGGTGGAACCAGTGTTCGTCTTATCCATGGGTTTTTTAAGAGTACCCGTCTCTATGTTTTTTGTTATTTTGTCTTCTGTTTTTTGATCCATACTTTGGTCCCACGAGTTGCGGAGAAGGGGAAAGGTCCGCCCAGGCAGAGATCCGCGATGCCCGGGTAAGGCGATAGTTAGAACAGGGGGTCGCCATGTCCCTGAGCACACCGTTTGAGACTGGGCTATTTTTGATCCGGGCCCCCAGCTAGGCTGACTCTTGGCACGGTCCGTATTACACCGTAGTCCGGCCCGGAGTGAGATGTTGTTTGGGAGGGGAGTTGGGTAGGTGTTGTGTTGGGTAGGTGTTAGATGCGGCTGAACAACTCGCATCGTCGGTATTGCTTCGTTGCAAAATACCCGCTGGCTGTCCGGGACTGTTTATTTACTGTGGTTTCCGTCCACGGTACCGTGTATGACTTATCCCACCAGCTTATTCACAGTTGGCCTCGAGAGAGGTCGTCCGCTATCCGCAACCTGCGACCCGCTCGGTTGCCCCAGCTAGGCGACTTTGGAACCATCTCACAAGTTCCTCAGCCGAGATGGGTCCAGTTTGAACTGACTCATTTTGATGCGTTACATCTAAAACAATAATGGGAGTCTAGTCTTTGAAATTCTCTAGCGAAAATAACGGTTGTTAGAAATTGTCATTTTCAATTGAGCCATTGGTAAAGTAGCATCAGTGCTTTTATGAACATCATCATTATCTTTTCCTCGGAATAGAATTAGCTCATGTTTTCCATTAAGCAATATTTATACCCTTGCAGAAGGTATATTGATTTCAGTCAGAAGTTTGCAACGCAGTGAAGAAGACGTTTCCGACCCCATAAAGTATATATATTCTTGGTCATCATCACTAGACGAGTCGAGTTAGCCATGTCTGTCTGTCCGTCCGTTTCTACGCAAACTAGTCTCTCAGTTTGAAAGCTATCAAGCTGAAACTTTCCCAAAAGTCTTATATCTTTTGCAGGTAGTATATATGTCGGAACCAGCCTGATCGGACAACTATATCTTATATCTACCATAGGAATAGTCCTAAAAAAAAAATTATTAAAAATTATATCTATGGTGATTTTTAACATATAATCCCTAATCTTGGAAATAACATTTTTTAATTCATTTTGAATTTCGAATTAAATTTTATCAAAATCGGACGACTATATCATATAGCTGCCATAAGAACGATCGGAATTAATATGAAACAAATTATAGCTTCGGTGTTTTTTGACATTTTATCTTATAGTTAAGTCGTTAATTTAAACGACTTGGATGTGTGGACTGTATGTAATTATACCCGTTACTCGTAGAGTTAAAGGGTATACTAGATTCGTCGGAAAGTATGTAACAGGCAGAAGGAAGCGTTTCCGACCCCATAAAGTATATATATATATTCTTGATCAGGATCACTAGCCGAGTCGATCTAGCCATGTCCGGCTGTCCGTCTGTCCGTATGAACGCTGAGATCTATGAAACTATGAGAGTTACAATACTGGGATTAGGCACGCAGATTCCTGAGATTCCTGCGCAGCGCAAGTTTGTTTCAGTAGAGTGCCACGCCCACTCTAACGCCCACAAACCGCCCAAAACTGTGGATCCTACAGTTTTGATGCTAGAATAAAAATTTTAACTGAAAGGTAATGTTCTTATCAATACCTATCGATTGACACAAAAAAAGTTTGCCACGCCCACTTTAACGCCCAAAAACCGCGAAAACCTGTGACGCCCACAATTTTTATGCTAGATAAAAAAATGTAAGTGAAATTTATTGGTCTCGTCAATACCTATCGATTGATCCACGCTCACTCTAACGCCCATAACGCTTAAATCTGTATACCGCCGGTTGGTGGCGCATTTTAATCTCGCTTTGCTGCTTGCATATCTCCATTTAGCTGAGTAACGGGTATCTGATAGTCGAGGTACTCGACTATAGCGTTCTTCCTTGTTTTATTCTTGCCAGTTGCGAAGCGTATTTGATACTGATATGAATTTCACAAAAAGACGCCGTCGTAGCAGCGTTGCCAGAATCGAAAAAGTTGATATATATATGTATGTCGGTATTCTGTTGCATAAGATAGAGATGGCATTATGCGCCTAAATATGAGAGTTTATTAAAGACAGCAACCGTTCATGAACATCCCGGCCCGCCCTGAAACACAGTTTCTGAACTGGGCAAGACGGCAATCTTCGTGATTGGCCTGGTCATCTCTCCTGTTGAGGTCTTCAATTTGACTGCTCGAACGAGGTTGTCCTTCCCTGGATAGGTTTCCATAACCCGTGCGATGTGCCAAGATGCTGGTGGTGTATTGGACTCCTTAACGAGAACTACATCATCGATCGAGAGGTTGGGTGTTGAAGTGGTCCATTTTGGACGTTGTTGCAGAGTAGTCAGATACTCCTGATGCCATTTCTTCCAGAATCCTTGAAGCATAGCCTGGATGCTTTGCCAATATCCTAATCGGCCCACAGGCATGTGGCTTAAGTCTGGATCTGGCACGGTGGTTAACGGTCGCCCAATTAAGAAGTGGGCGGGTGATAAGTAGTTCTTTTCCGTATCCGATGTGTAGCATACGGGGCGTGAATTTATCACTGCGCTGATTTGAGCAAGCAAGGTGCGCATCTGTTCGAAGGTGAGCGTTAAGTTGCCGGTGACTCGGCGCAGATGCAGTTTGACACAGCGAACTGTCGACTCCCATTTCCCTCCCCAATGAGGAGCTCTAGGGGGAATGAGAAGGTACCCACTGAATTCCGTCATCCGCCAGAGTGGATGTGACGATGTCCTTGTGTCGTTGTGATGAAAGAAACTCTTGCATTTCGTTGAGGGATCGCTTAGCTCCAATAAAGTTGGTTCCGTTGTCGCTGTATATCTTGCTACACTTGCCACGTAGGGATACGAAGCGCCGCAAGGCAGCCAAGAAGGTTTCTGTTGTCAGGTCTGTGACAAGTTCCAGGTGTGTGGCCGAGGTGACCATGCAGACGAACAGGCAAATGTAGCCCTTGCTGATACGTGGCTTCCGATCTTTGGCATCCTTCAGAAAGATTGGACCTGCATAGTCGCAACCAGTATTGACAAATGGAAGGGCTTGGGTGACGCGCACGCTGGGTAAATCAGCCGTTTGTTGTTGGGCAGTGTGGTAGCGTTGACGAAAGCAGGGTAAACAGTCGTGTGTTATTCTGCGAATGAGAATCTCTGACGAACGGTTACAAACAAGGAAGAAACGCCAGAGTGAAGATTTACTCGGTGCTCGTGTTCCAGGATCAGCTTCGAGATTCGTTGCGTTTTTGGTAGCAAAACTGGATGTTTTGCCTCTCGTGACAACTGCGATTGGTGCAGTCGTCCGCCTACCCTCAGCAAATCGATTTCGTCTATCATTGGAGCAAGTTTGACCAGCTGCGATCGGTTCCTTAGGGGTTTCTTGGCAAGGAGCAATTGATAGTCCTCGTGAAAATAGCGTTACGCGTGTTTTATACAAAATATCCTTGCTGCCTTAATCTCTTCATATATAAGAGCTCTTGAGGCCCTATCGCAAGACGGGTTTTGTGTGCGTTGAATGAAACGCTTCACATAGGCGACAATGTGAACGAGCTTGAGCCAAGAAGAAACTCGTGCGATCAGCTCATCGAGTGGATGAACCTGAGTTGCAACAGCCACTGTAGCCAAACAGTTTGACTTGACTTCTCCTTGAATGCGTTTGTCTGAAAGAGAACAAAAACGTGAATCGTTCAACTTTACCAGGTATTGATCCTTGTCCCGAAGCCATAAAGGTCCATTTCACCACAAATGGAAGTCGATGAGGTCAGCAGCCATCAGACCCCTGGAAGCACAGTCAGCTGGGTTTGATTTGGAGTCTACGTGCCGCCAGGCCTTCCTAGGAATAGTGTCAATGATTTCCGAAGTTCTGTTTCCAACAAAAGTCTTTAGTTGGGCTGGTGCATAGGATAACCAGGAGAGCACAATTGAGGAGTCGGACCAGGCGAAAACATTTATGTTCTTGTGGCGTAATCCAGAATAAATCGAAGGAATGAGTCGGCTTATAAGAAGTGCTGCGCAAAGCTCCAGGCGTGGCAAAGATTGTTGTTTCAGTGGCGCCACCCTTGTCTTCGCAGCCACAAGGGACACCGAGATAGATCCGTCGTCATTTGTAACTCTGCTGTACACCACAGCAGCATACGTCTTGGTTGAAGCATCCGAAAATCCGTTGAGCTCGATATTGTCTGCTTCCTTGGCAACGAAGCGTGGTAAATGGTGGGGGTGGTAAATCTGCTCTCCACTTCAGCCAGTTGTCCGTGTTGGGGCGGTGCGGCTTGATCGATGAAATAGTTGAAGCCCCAAGATTGAGTGGTACCCAAAAAACACGGGAGTACTTTTGGGGTTTTTACGCGACGTGCGTAGGTGTTTATTAGTACACTTTGAAACATGAACTGCTTAAGCCTAACTTAACTTGAGGGCTCCAGAGCAGAGCGGAGACTTAGGGGAGAGATGGAGAGGGAGAGCGGACGGCAGTGCGAGCACGCGAGATGTAGACATCTGGATAAAACTGCCGCTCGACACTGCCTCCTGAAATTAAACGCCCTTTTGACGTATACATTCTCCCCCCCCTTGCGAGGACACCCGTAGCAAGAACCTCAGGAAAGTAGGCTCAGGAATATGTTGGAAGTGTAGATCGGTCGTCCGTATGTAGGAGAGTGTGGCAGTGATGACCACTGCGGCTGGTGTCCTTGGAATGATTGTGAGCCAAGCAATTGGAGCAGTACTTTTGGATATGTACTTCCTGAACCCGATTCTGGGGGCTTAGCCATAGAAAGTGGTGGTACTTCCGTAGAGGATGGATCTTTTGGCAGACTCGGCATTGGTAGGATTTAATACCTCGAGTACGTCTGCCATCCAAGGCGGGATATGGAACCCAATATTCGGATGCAGTATTCTTTGGAGGAAATTTTTTTACGGAAACTTGCGCTGAATAGGACGAAATGATGTGTGGAACAGAGGCGGATACTGGCCTTGGAGGGTCGGATGGAATCGGCGGAGTAGTAGGGCCGCTGTTTCGATGCAGCAATGAGTGATGCCGATCCTGGCAAGTGAGACAGTTGTGAGCGCTTGTGCAATCCCGGAATTGATGGCTGCTTGCAAAGCAATTCGAGCACAACTGCTTCCTTTGAATATAGGCTAGGCGATCGTCTACCGTCATCTGTAGGAAGCGTGGACATATACGCACGGGGTGGTTCTTCTTGGAACACAGATCGCAGCCCTTGGGTATCGGAACTAGCCTTTTGTTGAAGGAATTTATTTTTGGAAATTCTGCCACTCGATTTGTGGCTGAGTTATATTTTACACACAATTGGAATTGAAAATATATTTGAGAAATATTTTAGTTGAATAGTAGCACTGAAATATCTTCTGGAATTGTTTCAAGTGTGCAACTATGGGCAAAGGAAACTGGAATATTGTCGGGCCCAAGTACGGAATTGAAATACATATATTAAATGCCGTTGCGTCGGATTAATCACTTTTGGATTTAGACAATGTATCATACAGAAAGTTAGTCGAAATAGGGTTCGAAAAACTGGCTGTATGACCGGCAATTATAGTAAGTGGAACTTATCTGGAGCGGTTCAAGCCTGCTGGGACAAAATCAAAGAAAACTCCAGGAGAGGAAAATCCAAAGATTTTGAAATCCGGCTCGAAGGACCAAAATTTTGGGGCGGTGCGGCTTGATCGATGAAATAGTTGAAACCCCAAGATTGAGTGGTACCCAAAAAACCTCTTGACGTAAACAGTCCGCTAGTTTAGTTGGGAGCGGGTAATCCCAATCCAAGTTTAAGAGCCAGAGTTTTTGGAAAATAATCTTAAACTGTATTACAATGGGTGCCAAGAGTCCGAGAGGATCAAATATCCTGGAGACGTTAGACAAGACTTGTCTCTTTGTGCAGTCAGGATTTGTCGCTAGAACAATGTTGTACGTTAGAATGTCTTTTCCAGGATCCCAGTATAGTCCGAGAACCTTAACTGGCGACGATTGTGCGTTGGTATCATCCTTTTGTATGTATGAGGTATTGGATACCCATTTCCCGAGTTCTAGATTTGCGCACGACATCAGCTGAATCAACTCGTCTCGGATTCGACGTAGTTCATCCTCATTGTTTGACCCGGTAAGAATATCATCGACATAAAAATCCTCCAGTAGGATTTTTGAAGCATTCGGGTATTCGTCTTTATGATCCACAGCGAGTTGTTCCAGCACTCGTACCGCCAGGAATGGTGCACATGACGTTCCGTAGGTTACAGTGCACAATTGGAAATAGTTGATCGGATCGGATGGATCCTCTCTCCGAACGAAAAGAGTGTCATTTAATCAAAGACCACTCGCAGTTTTTGGCCTAGCACTGGGTGGTGGGGAAGAAAAAACTGATTCCCAGTTGCGATTTCCTCTGGCGGCACCTCACGCATGTGTCCCAGACTGATATACTCCCGCATAAAGTATACGTACTGTGTCCGCAGTAGCTCGTTTTGTTGTAATCGTCGCTCCACCGATTTGAAACGTTTAAGAGCTCCATGTAGAGTTTCTCCGAATTGAGGCCTTTCCGTGTTGAATGGAAGTTCAACGATATACTTCCCGTTTTCATCGCGACTGTGGGTGGCGAGAAAGTGCTTCTCGACCTGGTCGTCTTCCGGTTCCAATTTCGTGTTGCTTTGAACGTTCTCCAGTTCCCAAAACTTCTGAAGCGTGTTGCGTTCGATGTGAAGAGTGAAGTGATTACCCATCCGAATACCGACGAAATAGCGATAAGATTACCCTTGTTGTCGTACATCTTTCGTCCCGTGAACACTGACCATACGTGTTCGCTTCCCAATAGTATATCTACTGGTGTGTTTGCGTTGAAATGTGTATCCGCCAGCTGCAGATCCTTAAATACCTCGAGTGTCGATACGTCGATATTTTGGCGTTCCAGAGTTGAGGTGATTCTGCTTAGCACGTTGGCATAGACAACCAAACGATCACCGGATGTGCGAGACTTGATTTGCAGCGTCCTGCATCCCCTTGTAGTGTCTGCTTTTACGGAAGAGATTCCCGTAACCAAAATGCGTGATGCCGACCGTGTCAGTCCGAGAGCTTGGATGCATCGCTCAGATACATACGACAGCTCTGATCCTGTGTCCAATAGAAGACGGCATGTTACGTGGTCACCTTTTGCGTTTTTAACATACACCACAGCAGTTGGTAATATGCTTCGCTTGAATTCCGTTAGATGTGTAGATTTTGCAGTGCCTTGTGCACATACAACCTTTTGGGTGCCCGCTCCTTGGGCTAAATGACTGAGTGTCAATGAGTTTGTGTTAGACGCGTTTAAGTTTTGCTCGTCCCCCTCCGCTATCTGGGCAAGATTCCCACTAGTCTGTGGATTCGGTTGGACGTGAAGATGGGAGTGATGATTTCCTTTGCATTGCCTGCACTTGTATGTTGACTTGCACCTGCTGACCCCATGACCAGGTCGCAAGCAGTTGTAGCATAGTGATTTCTCTTTCACAAATGATCGCCTCTGCAGTTCAGACATATCCAGAAACTGCTGACAGCCATATAGAGTGTGTTCCGTAGAACTACATTTGGTGCAGCCACTACTTTCAACCGCAACCATCGATTGTGTGATCCGTTTTGGCTTTTCAGGATGTGTTGTTGTCTTGCTTCCAGTCGCAAGCTCCCTTTTGCTCAGCTCCAGTTCCTCGCACCGAGAATCGAGAAACTTAAAGAATTCCTCTAGAGTGGGTGAATCTGTCTCCATGCTGCGCTCAATCCACCTGCGCCGTGTGTCAGCGTCAAGTTTCTCTAGGGCTAGATAGATGATCCAAATCCAATCCACGAACAATTTCTTTTGCTCCGTCCGAAACCTTTCGTAAAACTGTTGCATCGATCTATGTAGTTGTTGGCAAGCTCATAAACTGTTCCAAAAACGAGTTTCCAATGTGCCGTGGACGGTTGTATCTTTCCTTAAAACGTTCCCATGCAGTGTTGTAAGCCGTGTCCGTAATTGCCAAGTGTCGAACCAAGTTGGCAGCCTCATCAACGAGTAGTGTTTTTAATTGATGGAACTTCTGTGTGTTGGACAAATGCTGCTTCTTATGAATTGTGCTTTCATATATGTCTTGAAAGGATGGCCACTCTGTGTAGTTGCCCGAGAACCGTTTGATTTGAATTTTAGGCAATTCGCTCAGATTTGAATTCGCCGTGAGTACCAATTTCCGAGAATTCGCTAATGTGACGTCACCACCAACATGATCAGGCGTGTTCGGTGTGTTCTGACTTACAGCAAGTCGCTCAAATATTTGTTGGTTTTGTTGCAGCAAGTTCAAGATTGCATCGTTCTTTGAGTGTAGCCCGTTGCTGCCACTCGCACCGCTTGTAGATGTCCCCGGTTGTAGATCATTACTCCTTTCCTTGAGAATAGCGCTTGCCCTTAGGTATTTTGCTTAGTAGACCGCATTGTCGATCTCCGGATCGACATAGCCTTCCATTTCCTCGTGAAGCGCAATGCAATCGCTAAACTGGCTGAACTCCTTCCAAACTTCATTCAGAAGCTAAATCCGTGTGACGATCTCTGTGTGTGTAGCAATCTCCGTTTGTTCAGCCCATGCCAAGACACGTGTGATGTTGGACTTGAGTCTGGCACGGCTTTTCACTAGTGATTTTAATTGTTCCATTGCAAGCGTTGCCAGAATCGAACAAGAAGATATATATATGTATGTCGGTATTCTGTTACATAAGATAGAGATGGCACTATGCGCCTAAATATAAGAGTTCATTAAAGACAGCAACCGTTCATGAGCAATTGGGAATACCATTTTTTGTATTTTTAATTTTAATAATTATAACTAAAAAGGGTGTACAATCTTCGGCTTGCCGAAGTTAACTTCCTCTCTTGTTTGTTATAGTCTTCGGCAAATCGAAGTAACAGGTTCAACCGTACACAAAAATTAAAGTTCCCCTTTTCAATTTTTAAATCATCATCGATGGACCATCCAGAATTTTGTAGCAAAAACTGTTGATTTCGTTTAATTGATATGTAATTTCTTAAATCGCTTGCAACACCCAGATGTCGTGTTCTGTCAATTTCAATACCATTCAATTCATATCGTATTTCATTAAACAGATACGCCATACAATTGTTTAACAAAGCTATTGTAGTTACGTGTGAATCATCGAGTTTTGTGATATGCCCTTAAATGAGAAGAAAACTTTCGCTGGGCAACACATACAAATCCTGATTTCGTATTGCAATTCGAATTTCGTAATTGTTCTCATACGACCTCAAATAAGGTGAACTATGATAATCTTTCTTTATTATAGAACTTTCTATAGGGGGTTTCTCGAGCACATTATTTATATGTGTCATTTTAATTTGAAACCTAAACTCAATAAAAAAATTTTATTGCACTCCGTTAATGAGATTTGTTGTTGTTGTCGAGTGTCAGATCTGTTCAACGTTAATAAAGCGAGTGAGGACGAATTAAATAATAATTGCTTTTTGTTGGCGTTGTTGTATTTAATCAATTTTTTTTATATGGGTTTTAAACGCAATCTGATTGTAATTCTTTCACCACGAAAATTTATCAGATTACCGTCTTGATCAACGATTTTTAAAGTTATTGAATGTGTTTGTTTTGTGTTCACTGGTAGATATATAACATTTTGGGGTACCTCAGTTATTTTATATCCAGGACTAACGACAAGTGCAAACTGATGTAATGTGTGTGCTATTTCACTGATTATATACGTTCCATTTATAATATTGCATTGCACACAAATGTTATTGATTTTTGTGATATCAATTGTCATATCAGAAGTATGTCTAATATTAGGTTTTAATATTTTCGCTCCAATCCCGCTCACCACAAATTCGATCGACTTTTCGAACTTTAATTTGTGTGCTGTGTTTTATAAAACGCATTTTTGTTGTTTTGGTTTTATGCTGTTGTTGTTTTTTTATTAAGATAATTTTATCAACTACCAATGAAAATACTATAAATATTTGAGTATATATTCCGATTTTGCTTAATGTTCGATTGCCACGAAACAGAATAGACATGCACACACGCATACAAATACATATATAAAATAATTATAATAATAGAAAAAAAAACTAAATAATGCATATAAACTATAAACATAAATTTAAATCGAATCAGTATAGAACTGGTAGTGGATTCGTCAACAACTTAATTAACAAACTACCCATTAAATTGCATTTGCCAGGGTATCAATTTTGAAAACCAGGCACAAAATTTGCGGAGCGTTTGAAACGTGGAGACAAAGGGATTAATGCGCTAGATGCAGCGTGTCGAGAACACGGTACTATATATTCGCAATTCAAAGATTTGAAAAATCGACATCGTGCCGAAAATATATATGCTGATAGAACTTGGGAACGTGTTAAAGCAAAGGATAGTGACCTAAAAGAACGTTCTGCTGCTTGGTTGACTAAGAAGAACAAATCCCATCATCGGCGTCGTAAGAGAAAATCTTTTGGCAATAAAAAATACAGCGTCGCCGACAACAAGCAAAAAAAAATCATTCGCAAGCATTGTGAGTAAAACGAGACGAATTTTGAAGCGAAGAATTCCAAAAAGCATCGATGAAGCAATTCAGATATCACAACAATTAATCCCACCAAATTTTCATCGAGGTCAGCGACGTAATACCCCAAAAATTCCACCATTACCAAAAATAGGAGAACTCCTGCCGCTGATCCCAATTTTGACTGCACTTGGTGCACTTGGCGGTCACCACTTTCGTGGTGGTTTCATGCGTGATCATTTCCCGGAGAAACCATGGATAAACGAATGTGGAATAATACATTTAGATAACGAAAGCGGGAAAGGCACATATTGGGGTTTTCAAGAATGGAAATTATAGTTTTGGTGATTTGCAATTACCGATTGAAATTGTAAATTATTGGAAACCTCCCATTGAATATAACTAAAGAAATGATCAAAAATTCAATACATAAACTGTGTAGTCGAGTACCCCGACTATCAGACACCCGTTACTCAGCTAAAGGGACCAAAGGGAAATGGAGATATGCAAGTAGCAAAGCGAGATTAAAATGCACCACCTACCGGCGGTAGACAGATTTACGCGTTATAAGCGTTAGAGTGGGCGTGGCAGATTCCTGAGATTCCTGCGCAGCGCAAGTTTGTTTCAGCAGAGTGCCACGCACTCTAACACCCACAAACCGCCCAAAACGGTGGCTCCTACAGTTTTCACGCTAGAATAAAAATTTTAACTGAATTGTATTTTTCTCGTCAATACCTATCGATTCTTGGCTGAGGAACTTGTGAGATGGTTCCAAAGTCGCCTAGCTGGGGCAACCGAGCGGGTCGCAGGTTGCGGATAGCGGATAAATAAACAGTCCCGGACAGCCAGCGGGTATTTTGCAACGAAGCAATACCAACGATGCGAGTTGTTGAGCCGCATCTAAATAGTTGCTTTACACAAACCCACTCCCAACACAACACCTACCCAACTCCCCTCCCAAACAACATCTCACTCCGGGCCGGACTACAATGTAATACGGACCGTGCCAAGAGTCAGCCTGGCTGGGGGCCCGGATCAAAAACTAGCCCAGTCTCAAACGGTGTGCTCAGGGACATGGCGACCCCCTGTTCTAACTATCGCCTTACCCGGGCATCGCGGATCTCTGCCCGGGCAGAATTTTCCCCTTCTCCGCAACTCGTGGGACCAAATTATGGAGCAGAAAACAAAAAACACAAAAAAAAACACAGAGACGGGTACTCTTAAAAAACCCATGGATAAGACGAACACTGGTTCCACCTTCCATACCAGCACGGCCCAGAAAGGGCCGCATCCCAAACTGGGGATGATGGGTGGCAGAAAGCCAACCGCAAACGCCTCCGTTACGAACGCATCTGCGCCGAAAGCAACGGTAGGCACTGCCAAGGCGCTCGGGCCACCCGCTGGTGCTAAATATACATACGCAGAAAGGCTGACTGCCTCCCAGACTCTGCGTTTACACACCAGAAGCACCGTTGCCACGCCTTCGCCTGAATGGCTAAAGAAGGTAGAGTGGGCAAGGAAGGTGCTCCCAAACTACGGGCAGGAAAAGCCCACTCAAGAGGCGACTCAGGCGAAAAGGCAGCGATCCCTCGAACTACCCGGGCCATCGGCGAAGAGGTCAAAGATCCAGCCATCGGTCTCTTTCGCCGAAATCACGAAGAATCGTGTACTACTCGGCCTGGTTGACAGGGGAAATCCGGAGGGCAGGATCCCCAGGAACAAGTGGAAGGCAGTGGAGTCCCACCTTTCCCTCATTTGCCTGCGCATGGTACGGGAGATGCCAGGCACCTCGCCCTGCTGCATGGACGCGGGCTGGTACCAGGGCAGCGTCAATGTGGTGCCCTGCGACAGTCAGCGGTCGGCTGACATGTATAAACAGGTGACAAGCAAGCTCGGCGAGGTATACGAAGGGGCGAACATCGTTGCACTTGACTGGTGCGATGTCCCCAGTAGACCCCGAGCCAGGATCTGGTTTCCAGCAGCGATCAAGGCGCCGCAGGACATCCTCTTCATGTTGCAAGAATGCAACCCGCACCTCCCTACGAAGGACTGGAAAGTCGTCAAGGTGGAGGGGCATGAAGGGGATTTCAACCCGGCGGTTTTGGTCCTGAACAAGGAGTCAGTTGCTCCGATCGAGACTGCTCGTGGAGTGCTGAACTTTGGGTTCAGTGCGATACACATCAAAGTGTATAAGGGCGACTCCAACGCCGCTAGCAGCTCTGCCGGCAACCCAGCCGAGCAGGTGCTTGCTGAGGAGTTGGAGGCACCTGGTGGGACGGAGGACGGCTACTCTACCGATTCGTCGCTAAGCAGAGAGATGCGAGCGCTCGGACCGGCAATCGAGGACGTAGACCTCAGCGACACAGAGGAGGCCGACGTCACTGTGGTGGAGGTTGAAGCTGTAGATGGCTCTATATATGTGACGCCAACGCCCATCACACCCAGTGGGGTTGCCCAAACAAGAACGACAGAGGTGAGTCTCTTTTTGATTTTATTCTAAATTCGATCCTATTCTTATGCAATAGGGACAATGCCCCTACTTTCATAACTAAAGCTTGCCAAACAATCATAGGTCTAACTTTGGTATCAGATTCACTCGTAGGCGCAGTCAAAAACTGGGCAGTCTCTGACGAGCACTCCTTTTTGGACCATAGATTCATAGAAACCGTATAGTCCCTTGATTCGCCCTTGCCGGTCAGCTTCGCTAACCCCAGACGAGCCGACTGGCACAGGTACAAAGAAGTTCTGACAAATATCCTCCCCATGGAACCGTCAGAAAGCATCACAAACCCACATGAGGTGGACAAAACAGTATACAAATTCACAGAGGCATGCAACACTGCCTTCAAAGTGGCATGCCCCACAGAGAAACCAAGAGGAAGGAAAAACCCCCCTGGTGAACCCAACAACTATCTATCCTCAGAACCAACTGCAGATGCCTGTTTAACAGAGCAAAGGCATCAAGGAATACACACTGATCGCCTTCCTGGATATAGAGGGAGCCTTCAATAACGTGCTTCCCACTGCTATAACAGAATCTCTCACAGAACTAGGGGTTGAGCCGCCAATGTTGAGGCTAATCCATAAATTGCTGATAAGCAGAATGTTCACAGCCACACTAGGGACCTCAACCCAGACTAGACTAGTGAACAGAGGCACCCCGCAAGGAGGTCTACTATCACCCCTCTTGTGGAATATCGCAGTAAATAAACTACTGCGGATTCTGGAGAGAGGAGGTTGTAAGGTCGTGGCATACGCAGACGACGTCGCCATCATCTTTAATGGAAAATATCCACAAACACTTTGCGATCTTATGACCGCTAAACTTAAAATACTATCGGAATGGACGATAGCGAACGGACTCGGGGTAAATCCCTCGAAAACAGAACTTGTTTTATTTACAAATAGGTACAAAATTCCACAACTTAACCCACCCATTCTAAACAATTGTAATCTCTCCTTTAGCGATCACGCCAGGTACTTGGGGTTAGTACTAGATAAACGCCTCAAATGGGACTTAAACAACCAAGAGAGAACCAAAAAAGCGACCATTGCACTTTACTACTGTAAAAAAGCAATCGGGCTAAGATGGGGCATGTCCCCAAGAATATTTAACTGGATATACACAGCGGTAGTCAAGCTCTCTCTCTAAACAAAGTACAGCGAATGGCGGCTTTCTGTATTAGTGGAGCCCTTCGAACCACCCCGAATGAAGCGCTGAATGCGATCTTGAACCTCCCTAGCCTGGACTTAGCAGGCATGAAAAGGGCCAAATCGGCAGCTATTCGACTGAGGGACACAGGGCAGTGGAAAGCGCAATTTTATGGCCATGCTAAAATTCACCAGCATGATAAATCGATTCCGAAGATCACGGATCTATGCAAATCTATTGAATATAGTCACACACCCTTTGAGCCCCTGATTCCTGATAGAGCGGAATGGGAACAGGGCCGACCGGGCACGACGGACGCAATCTGTTTCTATACAGATGGCTCCAAATTAGAAGGACACGACGGCGGAGGTGTATACTCCGAACAATTAGATATCAGGAAGTCATTCAGGCTCCCGGACCACTGTAGCGTCTTTCAGGCGGAGGTCCACGCTATAAAAGAAGCACTAACCTGTTTAGGGAACCTTAGCCTCCTCATAAACATATATAGTGACAGCCAAGCGGCTATTAAGTCGATCTACTCGACAAACACCAACTCCCGTACAATAGCAGACTGTCGCAGATCTCTCCACGAGATGGCAAATCAGTTTACTATCAGCCTAATATGGGTTCCGGGTCACCGGGACATCGTAGGCAACTGCATAGCGGACGAATTAGCCAGGCAGGGCACCACCAAGCCTCTCCTACCAGGAGAGGAAAATGTCGGTATGCCCATGGCTACTTGCAAGCTAAACATAAAAAACCACTTCAACACACTAGCCAACACCCATTGGCAAAACGCACCACAGTGTCGCATCTCTCACCAGCCATGGCCTGTGATAAGCAACAAAAAAACCTCGGAGTTACTCAAACTCAGCCGCACAGAGTGTGGCATGTTGATCCGAGCTCTTACAGGCCACTGGCTTGTTGACGCACATGCCGGCAGGCTAAAAGCCCCACAAAATGATTTCTGCAGAAGCTGTAGGGATGAGAAAGAAGTGGAAACGGTAGAACACCTTCTCTGCTTCTGGCCAGCCCAATGCAGACTCAGACTGAAACACTTAGGAAGCCCCTTCATCGACGATCTTACCGAAATATCGGAGATTAATCTCAAAAAAAAGTGCCTTTATTAAATCTTCCGGGTGGAAGACATGCTGATCAGCTTAACACAGGCTGAAACTACTAGAAACGGGACCCTAGAGAAGGAAAAAACGAGATCATGCGGTATCACAACGGACCCATTGAGGTCTAAGTGTGTCGGACTATAGTCCGACAGCCGCCCTAACCTAACCTAACCTATCGATTGACCTACAAAAAAGTTTGCCACGCGCTCTTTAACGCCCACAAACCGCCCACAAACCTAAAAAAATCGAAAATATGAACGCGGATATCTCGGAAACTATCAAAGATAGAGAATTGGGATGTCAGATTTAGATTCCGTAGCCTTGCACGCAGCGCAAGGTATATTACGAGAATATACCACGCCCATTATAACACCCACAAGCCGCCTAAATCTGTGGCGCCCACAATTTTTATGCTAGATTCAAAATTTTAACCGAAATGTATTAGTCTCGTCAATACCTATCGATTGATCCAAAGAAAATTTGCCACGCCCACTCTAACACCCACAAATCGACCAAATCTGTGGCACCCACAATTTTCATTCTAGATACAAAAAAATGTTTGCCACGTATTTTGTAACGTGCATAGCAATTAAATGTGTCCCCCGCCCACATAACCATATATTGAGATCACGGGTAGTTGGCGCATTTCAATCTCGCTTTGCTGCTTGCTCCCCATTTCCCTTTGGTCCCATTAGCTGAGTAACGGGTATCTGATAGTCGAGGTACTCGACTATAGCGTTCTTCCTTGTTTTATTTTAGCTTTTGCTATATCTTTATGACCCCATGCAAGGGTGTCTACATTAATCTCTTTTACATAGCGCTTATCGTCTAAATGGTTTAGGGTGACTTTTGTATACTCTTGCGTATAAATTTGATGTAATTTTGACTTAAATAGATACATTGTCCCAACTTGTTTTATTATACCCGTTACTCGTAGAGTAAAAGGGTATACTAGATTCGTCGGAAAGTATGTAACAGGCAGAAGGAAGCGTTTCCGACCCCATAAAGTATATATATTCTTGATCAGGATCACTAGCCGAGTCGATCTAGCCATGTCCGTCTGTCCGTCTGTCCGTCTGTCCGTCTGTCCGTCTGTCCGTATGAACGCTGAGATCTCGGAAACTATGAGAGTTACAATACTGGGATTAGGCACGCAGATTCCTGAGATTCCTGCGCAGCGCAAGTTTGTTTCAGTAGAGTGCCACGCCCACTCTAACGCCCACAAACCGCCCAAAACTGTGGCTCATACAGTTTTGATGCTAGATAGAAAATTTTAACTGAAATGTATTGTTCTCATCAATACCTATCGATTGACCCAAAAAAAAGTTTGCCACGCCCACTTTAACGCCCACAAACCGCGAAAACCAGTGTCGCCCACAATTTTCATGCTAGATAAAAAATTTTAACTGAAATGTATTGTTCTCATCAATACCTATCGATTGGTCCAAAAACAAGTTTTCCAGGCCCACTTTACCGCCCACAAACCGCGAAAACCTGTGACGCCCACAATTTTCATGCTAGATAAACAAATTTAACTGAAATGTATTGGTCTTGTCAATACCTATCGATTGGTCCAAAAAAAAATTTGCCACGCCCACTCTAACGCCCATAACGCTTAAATCTGTATACCGCCGGTAGGTGGCGCATTTTAATCTCGCCTTGCTACTTGCATATCCCTATTTAGCTGAGTAACGGGTATCTGATAGTCGAGGTACTCGACTATGGCGTTCTTCCTTGTTTTTTTATGCAGGCATTCTCGAAAATCGGCAATAGTTAGTTAGACGTCACACTCGCCCTTACACCTTTAATTTTTTTTATCTCCGTTGCTTCAGTATTATGTATATTAGAGATTTGTATCGAATACATTTTTGCTCTGAGTCCAATAAATTCTTTTATTATATTTCCCTTGCATTCATCTTTCATCATACCTAATTTTTTTGTTTATCAATGGTAAATTAAAAACATTATCTTTAACATATTCTGATGTATCGAAATGCTGATCAATTTCAAAATGAATGTCATTATACAAATCTATAGTCTTAATATCATACATAAAAGAATCAGTATCCATATACATTAAATTGATATTTTCTTGATATTTCTTAGTAATAGTGAAAGTTGTACATTTTATTTTTGATAGTTCTAGAACGGTGAAACCAATGTAGACAGGTTTATCATAAGGAACATGCACTTTTTTCATTTGTATTCCAAACATATTGTTGAACTAATAAGCTTTTTTATTAGTTATTGCTAAATTAAAATACGAATTTCAGGTTGCTTTATGCTTGTTAACAATTTATAAGCGAGAGAGAGTACAGCAGGCGAGACGAGAGTGCATTAATGTCGAGATCAGAATTCGTACTACTTTTACAAAGGGACAGCCAGCCGAATGCTGGGCCCAAGAATGCTAGTACACAAAAAACGAGAGAACTAAATAGAGAGAGCTACCTTTCGCGATGCAATTAATATAAGAGATCGAATTAAGTTAATTAGCTGCTGCGGCTGCGTGAGCCGACAAACTCCCCCCGTTGCAAGCCTGGGTTTCAACATCATCCTTAAGGGGAAGCAGACACAGCTTGTTTACTGCTCGCTTTGTCACTCCTGATGCTGTCTTCAGAACGGCAACTTGAGCAACCCCATCTCCACCGAACAGAAGCTCGATCACTCTGGCGAGGGGCCACTTCATGGGAGGCAAGTTTTCGTCCTTGACCAGAACTAAGTCATCGACAACCAGGCCAGGTTTTGGGGTGCGCCACTTGGAGCACTGCTGCAGTAATATTAAGTATTCTTCCTTCCATCGGGACCAAAAGATCTGCTGCAAGTAAGCCACGCGTTGCCATCCATCCAAGCGATTGAAGTTAAGACTGGTCACATCCGGCTCGACGAAAGAGGAAGCCTGACCACCATTAAAAAAATTTGCTGGGGCTAATACATCCAGATCAGCTGTGTTTTCTGAAATCGAGACTAATGGTCAAGAATTAACAACCGCCGAAATGTGTCACACCAGGGTCCGCAATTCCTCAAAGGCTAAAACAGCAGTGCCAACAGCGTGGTAGAAATGATGCTTAGCGATCTTCATAGCCGCTTCCCAAAGGCCGCCAAAGTGTGGCGACCTAGGAGGAATGAAACACCAGTCAATAGCCTCCGCTAGGCTCTAGACGTAGCTCTCTGGTGATCACTGCTGAGGAATAGGCGCCTTAGTTCGAGCAGCTCATTGCGAGCGCCAACAAAGTTGGTCGCATTATCAGACTAAATCTGCCGCGGCCATCTTCTAGTGCATATAAATCGTTTGAGGCCATGTAGAAACGATACCGTAGAGAGATCCTTGATTAACTCCAAATGAATAGCCTTCGTGGCGAAACAAATGAAGACGCAAACGTAGCACTTTACTGGAGGCTGGCTTCGCGCCTCTGACTTGTAGAAAAATGGCCCGCAAAAGTCAATGCCAGTGACTTCGAACGCATGAGATCCATCGAGTCGCTCCTTTGGAAGATCCGCCATGATATGCCCTACTACTCAAGGCTTCATTCGAAAGCATCTAATACATTTGTTTACAGCCTTTATAACCGTCTTCCTCCCCCCAATAGACTAATATTGGGATCGAATTATGCCGAGTAATGCCCGTGGCCCAGTGTGCAGATTGCGTTCATGAAAGTGAGTAATAAAGGCAATAGTGACCGAATGACTCCGTGGTAATATAATTGGATGACGCCCATTAAAATCCAGAGAAGAATTCCTCAGCCGGCCATTCACTCTAAGAAGCCCAAATTGGTCAATGAATGGCGAAAGAGATGAGCGAGCTGGAGGAGTGCACCATTCCCTTTGACTGCAATGATTTGGTGTCATCCCATAAATGTGAGCGCTGGACAAGACGAAGCAACAGCAGCGTACCGCCTTGAACGTCAGACACCGTGAGCGTAGGGCGATGGATGCGATTACTAAACTTATAGACGTATCCGAAAATTCTTTGAAGTGCAGCAAAGGAATTGGCAAATTTGGAACTGGCCCCTAAGTCTTCGTATGGAGATTTCGTTAGTAGAATCCTCCGGCGAACCTCAAGCGTTGGCTTTTCAGCAGTGATTGGGGTCGGCCAATCAGCTTTGGGGCCGCAGAGTAATTTTGGTCCATGAGCCCAGAGAATAGACTCGTTAAGCTCTCTCGGGAGAGAATGTCAGATGGATTTAAAGAAGTTGGAACATATCACCACTCCACTGACTCAGTTAACTCTTGAATGGCAGTATCTGGACGGCTCGTCTCGGATCCATGAAAGCGCAACAGCAGAGTCGCTCCAGCAGTAAACCTTTCCCTCAAATGCACTCGTCCCAGCCACTTCTGCGATGAGCCTAGACAGGAGTTCCGCCCCACATAGTTCCAACTTGGGCACAGTGAGTGTTTTCAAGGGGGCTACCCTTTACTTTGAGCAAAGTAATTGAGATCGACCATCGCAAACGATGTAGACACAGGCACCATATGCTTCTATGCTGGCATCACAAAATCCATGAATTTCACTCTCAGAGTTTGGAGAACGAACCAGCCGAGGAAATGACGCATGCTTAATCTGCCCAAAACTCGTACATATAGCACTCCATTCCGTATTCTGTGACTCAGGAAGGCTTTCATCCCAGGATAACTTCTCCTTGCACAGTTGTTGAAGGAAAATTTTCGATTTTGTGATCACAGGTCCAACCAACCCGAGAGGATCGTAAAATCGCGCTATTGCAGACAGGACAGATCACCTGCAGGGACTTCATGTTGACTGTAAGACCGAAAAGGAAAACAATAATTGGTCAGAAACTGGATCCCAAGCGAGACCTAAAGTTTTTGCAAAATCAGTGCCATCATCAAACTTCAAATAGGACTTCTTATGCTTGTCTGCAACTCCATCCAAAACAGCCGACACATTTTAGCACCACTTTCTAAGCTTAAATTTTCCCTTGGCTAGAAGTTTTGAAGCCTGATCCATAATGATGACTGCCTCTTCCTCGGACTTGGCTCCAGATATCAAATCATCCACATAAAAATCGCGACGAATGACCTCAGCCCCAAGCGGAAACGCTGTATGCTCGTCTGCTGCCAACTGATGCATAGCTCGCACAGCCAGAAATGATGCTGGCTTCGTGCCATAAGTAACGGTGTCTAGCTTAAGCACCCGCAATTGGTCCTGGGGGGAATCCCTCCACAAAATGCATTGCAAATGGCTGTCCTCAGGCTAAACCCTAATACAACGGTTCATTTTGCAATTGTCTCCTGTGATTGCTACTGGGTGTGAACGAACCGAAGAAGAATCTGGAACAGCTTAGGCTGAATAACAGGGCCTGCCATACGAACATCGTGGAGAGAATAGCCTGAGGAACTGGCTGCCGACCCATCATAAACTACGCGAAGCTTCGTAGTGGAGCTATCTTCCTTTATGACGCAATGATGAGGCAAGAAGTATCGGCACAACCCGATGTCAGCGGCAGAAACTGATGACATACGTCCTAGATCGAGGTATTCCTTTATGAATGCTGCATATTGAGCCTTCAAGGCTGGCTGACGATTCAACTTTCTCTCTAGAGACAAGAATCTTCGATAAGCTTGCTGGTAGGATTCTCCCAAAAGATCTAGATTGAACTTCGCAGGCAGACGAACAGAGTAATTACCAGCTGGCAAACGAACGTCGTGTCTTACGAAATGTGCTTCACAGTCCAATTCTTCCTTAGTAGCGCGTATAATTGGCTCGGCGCAGCTTTCCACTTCCCAAAATCGTCGAAGAAGATCATCTAACCGATCGAAACTATTCTCTCTACTAGCGAGAAGTACATCTTGAGACGACATTAAAGCCGAGCCATTGGAAAGGCCATAACCTCCAGAAACAACCCAACCCAGACGCGTCTTTTGAATTAGGAGTAATCCAGGTGGGAGCTTGATTTGGCCAACGCACAACATCTCGAAAAAGAGGCTGGCTCCGATTAAAAGATCCACCCGCTGGGGAGCGGTAATGTTGGCTGAGTATTCGGAAGTTCGGGACTGAATCGTAATATTGACCGAGTTACATTCCAGTTACATATGCTAAAGATTTTATTTTCTTTACTTGAAGCTGATTTGCGAATCGGGACGTTATTAGATGCAGTTGGGAGCCCAAATCGAGTAGAGCTCGACAGGGAACGTAAACCCCGGAACGGGTTTTTCTAAAACGCTAGCCGTTGCTAAGAGCACAATATCATTACTAAACTCCTGTGCAATAAGAGCAGTCGAAGTGGAAGGCAGTGCAGAGGGTGAGGCAGAGGGAAGTGCTTCTTAAAGCTGTGCTCCTTCTTGTGAATGAAAGGAAGGTGAGTTTCCCAGGTGAAGCAGGGTGTGGTGCTTAGATCCGCATGCACGACAACTACTGGAGTTGCATTGCCGAACTTGATGACCAACCTTAAGACAATTTATGCAAAGACCGAGCCGTTTAGCTTCTTGAAGCCTATTCGCAGGAGACAGGATTTTAAAGTTCTGACAATAAGATATGGAATGCCCCGTATCATTACAGAATATACGAATCCAAGGGTTAGCATTCGAGGCATTGGGTATTCTGTTACTTCCCACCTGATTTCCCGGCGCATAGTTTGCCATGGCGAAATCCATAGTCTCCAACGTCCTGCATCGCTTCTCCAGAAATGATGCCATTGACTCCCACGTAGGAATTAAATTGACGAAGGCAGGGTCCTCTTAACGCTCTTTCCACTTTGCCTGACTTGCCGGATCCAACTTTTGGAACAGGTCTTGGAAGATGATGCATCCTGCGATTTGTTCCGTCGTGCCCAGTCCTTTGAGAGCACGAATATGAGCGTTGAACTTATCGGACAGCTCCCAAAGTGTCGAAACGGAACCACTCTGCACCGCCTTAAGTCCCAGGATCTCAGTAATGTGTGCCTAAAAAACCAAACGTCGATTATAAAATCTATTTTGCAGCAAATCTAAAGCAATTGCGTAGTTGCCATCCGAAATTTCCAATGAGAGAATAGTTTCCAACGCTGCGTCCCTCAGGCACGATCGTAGATGCTGTAGCTTTTCTACGTTGGTGAGGTCCGGATGACTATCTATGATCGTGGTAAACATAGAATAAAAGTCAGAAAAATTTGCATAACCTCCAGAGAATTTTGGAAGCTCCAGTGGGTGCAGCAATGCTGCCCTATGTCGAGGCTGACGCTGCTGGGGGCCGAAAACTCCCGGAGTGAGGTCGTCAGCAGAAGAAGCAGAAGAATTTCGGATCGAACCGATGACTTCAGAATTACGAGAATGTCATCAAATTTCTCACTTAAATCACTTTCAATTTCCTCGAAATCCAAGCACCTTTTTAAAAGACTCTTGAAGCTCATCAATCAACTCCAACCTCACATGAAGACCGGATTCGTCGCATGAAGTTAACGCCGCACTTGATAGGGAATCCACTAAGCGCTCCACTCTATTAAATAAAGCCGTTGTCTTGCACTATAAAAATATTGCCCTGCTTGCATCAACGGTAACATCTCCAAAAGTTCCCGTAGGCATGGCTACAACAACAACAGCAGACGAAATGCCCGAAATTCAGCTTCAGCGGGAAGATGAGCGCAAAGATGAGAGCAAACGAGGGAATAACAGCCCGTTACTACGCTTCTATGTATAGCTGATTTTGCGCCTTATATGTAAATTTCCGCAATCACCAACTGCTATTTATTTATAGCGCTAGTTATAGTTATAGTTACAGTAGGTTACAATTGCTGCTCCTGATTTCAAATAATAACTCGATGTCTTCTGTTCGGTTGTTCAAAATCGAATAATCTTTATTGTGGCTTGAGGTTCAAAACGAACATCCGCCAAAGAATTTTATGTGTTTACAATTATGTATGTATGGGTGTGTAAATGCTAACAAGGTATTTTCTAGAGCTCTGCTGAGTGGGTGTCGTTAAGCAACATCCTGCCTTGTGCTGATGTTGCATTTCTTATGTAGACCCTATGTGGGACAACGAACGGCTAGATGCCGGTCACTGTCCAATTGAAAAAGGGTAGCACGGGGAGGTTTAGGCGGTAGCGTAGTTGATGGTACCGGTATGGTAACTCGCTCACTGCATTTAAGGCCTTATGATTGTTGCTCCGCCAATGCACCGCAGCCAGAAGAATAAAAAAGTCAATAAATAGACTTATATGATTTGCACTTATTTATGCACAAATCACGTCGGCGTCACCAATGTTGAACTAATAAGCTTTTTTATTAGTTTTTGCTAAATTAAAATACGAATTTCAGGTTGCTATATGCTTGTTAACAATTTATTAGCGAGAGAGAGTACAGCAGGCGAGACGCGAGTGCATTTAATGTCAAGATCAGAATTCGTACCACTTTTACAAAGGGACAGCCAGCCGAATGCTGGGCACAAGAATGCAAGTACACAAAAAACGAGAGAGCTAGATAGAGAGAGCTACCTTTCGCGATGCAATTAATATAAGATATCGAATTAAGTTAATTAGCTGCTGCGGCTGCGTGACCCGACAGATATCATCGGTAAAATGTAATACATTTCTAAAATTAAATTTTGCGATAAGAGCTCTAGCTCCTAATTTTCTAACTTTACTCTCCCATCTGGTCCCTAATTTAATTGATCTTCTCTTGTCAACGTTTTCCATGGTCTTACCATAGACTGCAATGTTTAGCAGTTTGAAAAACTTTTTTAAATTCATTTACAGCCAATGTTCTGTGATGATTATAACAATCAATATATTTTGTAAGCCAATCAGATTGATCAAATTGTAATATTCGATGAATTTTATTTTAAATCATTCCGTGTTTAAGTCATTGTTGAAAATTTCTAAAGTGAATTATATAATTATATTTGTTTGTCAAGTCTGCAATCAATTTAGCTTGTTTCATATTTTCATTTTTTTTGTTTTGCGGACAAAATGATAAATCATTGTGCTGACTGTGCTGAAATTTTCACTGTATTCTAAGTCTACCTCTAAAATATAACCAATTGATTGATCATCTACGCATGTGTTTAAATCAAAAATTTCAAAATATCCCCCTTCTGTTGTTTCTATCCATTTAAAATTTTTATATGGAATAGCTTGCGACATGGTATATCCATATAAATGTTTAACATCTAAGTACACAATATAATTTGATACTTTGCTACAATCGTAATTGTTCCCTAGATACTTATTATTTGCAATTGATTGACGTTTACTGCATTGAACAAGACCACCTCTAATGCCCTTCATTATAAAATTATACATATTAATATCGGTGAGTAGTTCTAATTCTATTTTAGTTGTTTTCAACATTGCATCCCAGAATAGACCAGGCGTTGTATAATATTGACATGGATCTAAATTATAGATTTTTGTGCACTTTTTACTAAAATTGTCATAGATGTCGCACAGCAAAAGCACGTCTATCTTTAAATATAACAACAAATAATCCAATAAATTTTCACACTTGAAGACATTCCAAACGTTTTGTGCGTGCTCATAACTCTCTTCAGAACAGTTTATATCAGTTAATTGATTGTGGCGGTAATTGTGTATCTTTCAATCGTTCAACTGAATTTTAATAGCTATAGGGAAATATACCCTTGCGTTTTACCATGTCAATTTTGTGTGGTTCTCTAAAAAATGATTTTATCGTATAGAAATTTTCTTCTTTTAAATTACTAGTTAAGCTATCTAAACTGGACGACATGAATCTAAACGAATCCAAAAATCGGAGTTCTAAAATTTCATTTTTTCTTATCACAATTCTCTTTGAAATAGATATGTAAAACTCTTTGTTCAAAGTTATTATGGAAATTTCACCAGGAATTTTTAATAATTCCTCCATAAACAAATGGCAATCACAAGCTGAGAGATTATGAAAAAATACTGGAAAATATTTTGGTAATTGATAGTTTATGTTACAGTCATTATGAGCTGCACCTCTATATTCGCCTGTCAAATGGCAATGATCTGAAACTTTATTGAATTTATCATTTAATAAATTTCCTCTGACTGAAATGAATTCATTTGCTCGATTGTTAGTGGATTTAGCGGTAATTTTACCTTTAAATGATTTTCATATAACATTAAGCAACCTGAAAATATGCTCTCTTTGAAATGTTATGTACAATCTTCACCGTGGTGTATTCTAAATATATTCAAGCTATCATCAAATGAAAATTTAATATAATAACTATATGCATAGGGTATATGCTTTTGAATTAAATTTATGTTGAACGTCTAATTGATTTTTAAAATTCTTAAGTTTAAATATCGAATTGTCACAAACCGGCGTCTCAGTTACAATTTTATTACACTCCAGGCGATGTTTTTCCAATTTGCTGCTATCTTTGAAATTTTGTGAACAGGTGTTACAAAAACAACTTTCCTCTTGGTTTTCGTCACTTTTTTTTTATTTCTCTTGATAAAATTTGACAGTATAATTATGACCGTCGCCTCTTAGTTTCGCAAATTTGCGAGCGCTGTCTTAGACAACGAGTTAAACCGTTACGGAAGGAAGACAACGAAATCTTCGCATGTGAGCATGACTTTATCTCCGAATCTGGTTCTCTTCACTTCAGCATTTTCTGTCGGGATTGGTTTGTTGAACGGCAAGGACTTTATACTCTTTATAGATGGCAAAAAGACGGCTCCCAGCTCATTCCATTGATCCTGAGGTTGAGACATGAAGGGCTGCTTACATTGTGCGAGTATAACGTATATAGGTCGCGCTACTTCTGAATTTATACCATTTTCAGAAAAATAAAGCATGAGAACTGCCTCTTTCTGCTCCTTCTGATAACTATATCCGTTCCAAGTTTTTTTTTTTTTTGCGGTTTGTGATACCGGCTTTTTCAGTGAAAAACAAAGCGTGCGAACTATGTGGGGGCGGCGGAACTGAACTTTGTGAAATCTTCCTCCTTCCGAGTTAAAATATTTTCGATTTGTAGTAACTGCCTCCTGCCGCGTTAAAATATATGCGATTTGTGATAACCGCTTCTTTTCAAAACGAGAGAAAAACAAAGCGTGCGAACTATGTGGGGGCGGCGGAACTGAGCTTTGTGATAACTGTCTCCTTCCGCGTTATAATATTGCGCGTGGCAGGAAAATGGTGACAGGGGGGTGGGAAAGCGGGAGGGAGAGTGGTGGTAGAGTGGTTGGAGAGTGAAGGGGAACAAATATTTCACTGTGCAGAATGTTCTAGAAAATAAAATATTTCACACTTCCAGAATATATTTCGCAGTAGGAAACATGTTTTACAAAGTATTTCACAGCGGAGAATGTTCTACAACATTTTTCACTCTGAAATACTTTCTAGAACATTATACGAGCGACCTCCACTCTAGAAAACTATGCCAACGACCTTGCTTCTAGAAAATTATACGAACGACCTTGACTCCCACAACTCGTGCCCCAGAACACGCGTGATCGTGAGTCAGAATCCGCTGTGACTCAGAATCCACTGAGACTCAGTACCCGCTCACCATAAAAATTTGTTCCAGAATCCGCTCACGATAAGAAAGTGTGCCAGAATCCGTATAAAATTTGTTCCAGAATCCGCTTCCGTTAAAAAAGTGTTTCAGAACCCGCATATCCTACCTTGGGACCTTCTGAGAAGCTGGCGCTTAAGCCCGGGAGAGCATTACCATAGCTCAAAGCCCCGATCAGAATCCAGATCGATACACTAAGTTTACGGAAGAAAAAGTCCGACTGAGCATCATAAAGGGCTTTTCTTAATAATGAATCAGGCCTTTTAAAGATTGCTTAGTCTGCCTAACCAGAGTCGTTGTTCCAGTGGAAAAAAGGCTATTATTTAACTGTGGAAGAGCAGGTGATTACCGTTAGCAGTGGATGGGGCAGCAGCAGACTATGTCTTTGGAGTCAGGTCGTTAACAGCAGCATCAATATCCAGACGACAACTCGATCAGCAGTTTCATCATTCTCAATACGGATTGTAAGTTGATCCTTAAAACGTCCAGTGCTAGCCTGACGATACAGTACCCTTGGCGTTGACCTAAGTTTATTTGAAAATATAAAAACCAATATAAAAGGAAGGAAAGTGCGTTAGTCCGCCTGTAGCTATGACTTGCAGACTTGAAGACGTAATAAAAAAAAAGCTAAAAGCTAAACATTTCACGGTAAAGAGTGGCTACAAACCTAAAATTGATTGTGAGCTTTCCAGTCACCAGCTATGATAAAACGGTTTTAAAATTCGCTGAAAAGTTGTCGAAAATCTTAGGCAGACTAGGGTAAGGATGGGGGCTCCCAAGTCCGCGCTTAAGGTAATTGCAGCCGCTTAACATTTTACAGTTGAGTTTGTACTGTAAGGGGAGTATTGCAAGTAGAAGCAGACTTAAGTAGCAACACCTTGCACCATTATCAATAAAATTATCAAATCCATGTTGAGAAGAAAAATCTTTCTTATCACCAATCAAAGAATTCGCCGAAGCATCCAAAAGGTCTTTCAAATGATCTCTATACGCCCTTGAAAACTCCTTGCTGGCCAGACATTTTAATTCTCTATTATAAATAGATTGTAAGACGAAAAAGCATCGCAGTTATCCACATTCGTATCATCACCTCATAGAAGGTCCTCTTTACCTTGATGCGTTCAAGAACTCCAAGTACAAAAGCACAAAAACTTACAAAAAGTTAAATATTTTAATTTCGTACCTCATACCCCAAGTATTGTACAGTAGTTTTTAAGAATCCACATTTTGCTATGTTAAAAGAGAATCCCGCTGCAGTCAATACATCCAACACAATCCTCAATCTTTCCATACCTAATTCTATGGTAGATGACACCACCATTATGTCGTCCATATAGACTATTACATAAGAATATGCAAGATTTCCCAATGCGTTTATAATGGCTCGCTGGAAATCAGACGGGGCGTTCTTGAGGCCAAATGGCATTGTCAGATACTCATAGTGCCCATCAGGTGTAACAAACGCGGTATATTCAACAGAATGGGATGAATAGGTATCTGATGGTATCCACTGGCCATGTCCAGACAAGTAAAATATTTTGCACCCGCCAGTCTAGCAATCTGGTCGTTGATAAGTGGTAAGGGATATCTGTCAGAAACAGTATTGCTGTTCAGTTCACGATAGTCAACGCAAAGTCGATCGGATCCGTTTTGTTTTTTTAACCAAGAGTATAGGGCTAGCATAGGGAGAGCAACTAGGTCGAATAATGTTACAGTTTAACAATTCTGTTATCCTTTCACGTACAATTTCTTTTTCACTTGAACTCAGACGATATGGACGCCGCTGCACAGTTTTGTTTGAATTAATTAATCTAATAGACATCTCACCCGTATTTACCTTTGTGCAAGGGACTCCATCAATAAATGCAGCTGAATAGTCTCTGAGTAATTTAATTAAGTATTCCTTATCATTACCAATCATTTCAGTATCAACATTAAGTAATAAGGCAGATGGCTCAGATACTTTACAGACGTTTACAGATTTAGACTTAACAAATTCAAATTTATCAGGTGTCAAGATGATTTCGTATCCTTGACTAAGGATTTCCCTACCAATTACAATATCATTTGTGAGATGCTTATCTGCTATGACATGAAACAGTGTTTCTACAATATTTCCATTAATAATGCATTTAGTTTTTGTAGCTTACTGGAAATGCCAGCGTCGCCAATACCTCGTATTATGACAATATTATTAATAAGTTTGCCATCAAATTTATTGGCAACACTACTTCGAATAAGCGAGCATTCTGCTCCAGAGTCAAAACAAATAGGAAAGATCTCACCCTGGTGTGTCAAAACTCTTTTTGGCTCAGACACAAAACATTGATTACATTTCTTCTCAGTAACTGCTCCAGATTTAGCTGCATTGTTCGTGCACCGATTCGCAAGATGCCCAAGTTGTCCACACCGGTAACAGGTCACATTCTGCAAATCGCGATGCTGTTTATTCTCCGATCCAGACCGCTTTAATTTACACTCCGCCATTTTATGTCCTGGTTTCTTGCAGAAGTGGCACACGATTTTGGCTCGCTTGCAGTCGCCGCTATTACCATCAGTACTTCCAGCATTCCGCTTTTTGTCAAATGTAAATGCTCTCATTTCCATCTGGAGTTGACTTCTAGTTTGTACATTTGACGAAAACACCATACGCTGCAAACGGTTGTCAAAATTGGCCATATGCGCAAGTACCGTGGATACAGCTGTTTCCTCGGCGTTCATATTGCGCCATTTTGTGGCCAATGACGTCACCATACGGCTTGCGTACACAGCAGGGCACTCGTTGTGCCGCAGCAGACTGAGGAACATAGCTGCCGGCGTTTCCTTAATCTCGAAACGCTGTATAAATAGTTCTTTAAACTGCTCCCAATTAATGCCGGGATAGCAGATCTGTGCAAGCCACGCTGAAGCACTGCCCTGCATGCAACTTCTCAACATCATGATAAGTGCGCTGCCATCAATCTGCTGTTCGTTCATAATAATGCTTGCCGTTGCACACCATTGAGTCGCATCGGCTTCAGTTATATCTTGGTTAAATTTTGGCAAAACCACTTGATTTTGTGGACGCACAGACGCTTGCATAGCTTTATACATTTCAACGAAATTGCGATTCTGCAGTTCCATAATAGTACGCCACTGATCTTCAGAAAATGCAGGAGTTGGCACCGATCCCACTTCTGATGTCGGGTTATTGATGTGATTTTCCATATTTTTGCGGAGATTGTATACGGCGAATATACTTGAGCATGCCACTGCCGACTTGAGAATGCACGCCAGCATACCGGAAATGCTTTCCCGAAAATGTTGCAACGACCATACTTGTATCTCTGTCTCTCGCAATGGCTCAAGCATACACGCACAACAATCGTAGTGCGCATCTCTCTCTCAAACCTCCAACCTCACACAACTCTCTCTCTCATGTTCGCATCGAACTATACTGCCCATCTGGCGAATAGACGGAACAAAGTGTACTAACAAACAACCGTTAGAGTGCAGAGACGAGAATTGTCACTTGGTACACGCATTTGACTTAATGCTTTTACACTGACTACCATAATTTAAGATCCGATAAGATATGCATGTCGAAGCAAAACAAAAAAAATTGAAAAATCATAAAAGCTGCAACAACAAAGCAAAACAAATCAAAACGATGGAAGCAGTAAAGCCAAGTGTTGCCGAGTGTTACTTGCATTTAGTCATACACCAACACCAATGCTAGGGAAGTTGCACGCCATTGCAAAGTGTTGTGAAAAAAAGCACCTTGTATTAATTGTTGCAAACGTTAAAACGTTCTCCAATTATTTGGCATGGATTTATTCAACATATTTGGATACGATATCATGCATGTATCAAACATCAAAGAGGTGCACTGTAATAAATTAAGTCACCTTTGTAGCAATTACAACGAGGTATTCGAACCAGCCATAAGTGTTATGAAAGACTTTAAAGCAAGTGCGTTCTTAAAATCGTCAGCAACGCCCAAATATTTAAAGAGCCGTCAAATTTTATTCGCACAGAAAGACTTATTCAAAGCTGAAGCAGACAACCTTACACAAGACCGAATGGTATCAGGTGCAAGAAAGAAATATGCTTATTTTCAAAGATAAAATCGAATATTAAGGACAAAGAATCAGTGCACAAGGGATACTTCCAAGTAGCTCAGGCTTGGAGGCTGTTAAACTGGTGCGTCCGCCCTCTAAGTTGCAACAATTGGAAGAGTTCGTGCGTAATGATAATTACTATAGCAACTTTATACCCAGTTAGTCCTTTCGCATAATTTAACTAGATGGCAAGGAGAGACCTTTTGTTTTCTCATCAAAAACGCTTGATGATATAGCCAAATCGAAAAAGGTGGATAGAAATAGATGGAAATATTATATTCGGAGTAAATCGTTTCCATCAATTAGCCGTTTCCATCAAAACGGATCACAAGCCGCAAGTAACGATTTTGAAAACAGGCAAGCATCTTTCTTTAATGACGTCAAACAGTCTACCGCACTGGGCCATCTGATTTAAGACCACATCGAAAAGAATAAACTTGTCTCAAAATCAGCAAAATGCTGACTATTCACGACTACAAACGTCGCTCAGAGGGCTTTTGCAATTGTACATACAACAACAAGGCTGATACTCGCCGCTGAAAAAGTTTATAATAGTCTATTAAACTGCAGGATACTGCACAAATATTTTTATATGTTTCGACAAACTTACCCCCTCCTTAAATCCTTGGCGATGAGATCTCGACGCTCCGGATCCTGGGCTTTTGAAAATATTATATTGGATATATATATATAAAAATATACGTGCACTAAAATACGGCTGTTCTTAAGTACACCACTTCACTTAAACACAAAATATATAGATATAATATGCCGGAGGCATGCGACTTCTTCAACGGCTGGTCCTTTCTAATTGTTCATCATGATTGGCATTTGTCTATTGATTCGGTTGATTTACATGTATTTCAATGCATGCTTGAATGCTTCCAAATTTTTTTTTTCACTTGTTATCCAATTATATTATTTGAGGATATTGGTATTTGGTTTTGCATGAGGTCACTTTAGCTTTGGTTGGCTCGATTAACACATTTATATTACATCACTACTTTCTCCGACGTATGCTATTGGTCGCTACGCTCTGAACGGATGGTTCATACAGATCACGGATACTGCGTCCACAAACATCACAGTATGTCGGATGTCGTCCTTATTGTTGATCCTCTCCACGTTCTTTGATGATAATAGCGGCGCTGGTTCGACACATAAGATTATTTCGAGCTGCAATTGTGTTCTCCTCAAGGACTGTTGGATATGGTGGCTGGTCCTGGTTGCAGAAGACTCCATGGACGACTGCCCCAGGGAAAGTCGCCTTCCCTCAAAGCTGCCGGCTTCCGTCAGCAAGACACCCAAATAGATTCTCTCTCTTTCTCTATTTGTCTAAGATCTTTTATACCAGACAAGAGCTTTTACTTGGCTGCGGGTATGGATCGGATAAACTAGGTGTTCCCACCTAGGATTACTTTTTCTTGATATCTGCTATCTTGGGAGTCAACGGCCGGCTTTTGCCCTTTGCCAGCTACCGGAGTATGGTTACCAATAGGTCGATAGTGGCCGTTGTTCTGGCCACGCGACACCCGAGAATTGCCGAATTGCTTTTTCTTCTGCCTTTACCAGTATGAGCTCGGCTAAGGAACTTGTGAGATGGTTCCAAAGTCGCCTAGCTGGGGCAACCGAGCGGGTCGCAGGTTGCGGATAGCGGACGACCTCACTCGAGGCCAACTGTGAATAAGCTGGTGGGATAAGTCAAACACGGAATCGTGGACGGAAACCCCAGTAAATAAACAGTCCCGGGCAGCCAGCGGGTATTTTGCAACGAAGCAATACCGACGATGCAAGTTGTTCAGCCGCATATAAATAGTTGCTTTACACAAAACTACTCCCAACACAACACCTACCCATCACCCCTCCCAAACAACATCTCACTCCGGGCCGAACTACGGTGTAATACGGACCGTGCCAAGAGTCAGCCTGGCTGGGGGCTCGGATCAAAAACTAGCCCAGTCTCAAACGGTGTGCTCAGGGACATGGCGACCCCCTGTTCTAACTATCGCCTTACCCGGGTATCGCGGATCTCTGCCCGGGCAGACTTTTCCCCTTCTCCGCAACTCGTGGGACCAAATTATGGAACATTTTAAGAAAACCAACAACACAACACAAAACACAGAGACGGGTACTCTCAAAAAACCCATGGATAAGCTGAACACTGGTTCCACCATCCATACCAGCACGGTCCAGAAAGGGCCGCATCCCAAACTGGGGATGATGGGTGGCAGAAAGCCAGCCGCAAACGCCTCCGCGACGTGCGCATCTGCGTCGAAAGCAGCGGTAGGCACTGCCAAGACGCTCGGGCCACCCGCTGGAGCTAACAAATATACATACGCAGAAAGGCGGACTGGCGCCCAGACTCTGCGCTCACACACTAGGAGCACCGTTGCCACACCTTCGCCTGAATGACTAAAAAAGGTAGAGTGGGCAAGAAAGGTGCTTCCTAACTACGGGCAGGATAAGCCCACTGAAGAAGGGACTCAGGCGAAAAGGCAGCGATCTCTCGAACTACCCGGACCATCGGCGAAGAGATCTAAGATCCAGCCATTGGTCTCTTTCGCCGAAATCACGAAGAACCGTGTACTACTCGATTGACAGGGGAAATCCGGAGGGCAGGATCCCCAGGAACAAGTGGAAGGCAGTGGAGTCCCACCTTTCCCTCATTTGCCTGCGCATGGTACGGGAGATGCCAGGCACCTCGCCCTGCTGCATGGACGCGGGCTTGTACCAGGGCAGCGTCAATGTGGTGCCCTGCGACAGTCAGCGGTCGGCTGACATTTATAAACAGGTGACAAGCAAGCTCGGCGAGGTATACGAAGGGGCGAACATCGTTGCGCTTGACTGGTGCGATGTCCCCAGTAGACTCTGAGCCAGGATCTGGTTTCCAGCAGCGATCAAGGCGCCGGAGGACATCTTCATCATGTTGCAAGAATGCAACCCGCACCTCCCCACGAAGGACTGGAAAGTCGTCAAGGTGGAGGAGCATGAAGGGGACGTCAACCAGGCGGTGTTGGTCGTGAACAAGGAGTCAGTTGCTCCGATCGAGACTGCTCGAGGAGTGCTGAACTTCGGGTTCAGTGCGATACACATCAAGGTGTATAAGGGCGACTCCAACGCCGCTAGCAGCTCTGCCGGCAACCCAGCCGAGCAGGTGCTTGCTGAGGAGTTGGAGGCACCTGGTGGGACGGAGGACGGCTACTCTACCGATTCGTCGCTAAGCAGAGAGATGCGAGCGCTCGGACCGGCAATCGAGGAGGTAGACCTCAGCGACACAGAGGAGGCCAACGTCACTGTGGTGGAGGTTGAAGCTGTAGATGTCACTAAGTGGCTCTATATATGTGACGCCAACGCCCATCACACCCAGTGGGGTTGCCCAAACAACAACGACAGAGGTGAGTCTCTTTTTGATTTTATTCTAAATTCGAACCTATTCTTATGCAATAGGGGCAATGTTCCTACATTCATAACTAAAGCTTGCCAAACGATCATAGGTCTAACTTTTGTATCAGATTCACTCGTAGGCACAGTCAAAAACTGGGCAGTCTCTGACGAGCACTCCTTTTCGGACCATAGATTCATAGAAACTGAATTGTCCCTTGATTCGCCCTTGTCGGTCAGCTTCGCTAACCCCAGACAAGCCGACTGGCACAGGTACAAAGAAGTTCTGACAAATATCCTCCTCATGGAACCGTCAGAAAGCATCACAAACCCACATGAGCTGGACAAAACAGTATACAATTTCACAGAGGCATGCAACACTGCCTTCAAAGTGGCATGCCCCACAGAGAAACCAAGGGGAAGGAAAAAACCCCCCTGGTGGACCCAACAACTATCAATCCTCAGAACCAACTGCAGATGCCTGTTAAACAGAGCAAAGGCATCAAGGAATACACACTGATCGCCTTCCTGGATATACAGGGAGGCTTCAATAAAGTGATCCCCACTGCTATAACAGAATCTCTCACAGAACTAGGGGTTGAGCCGCCAATGGTGAGGCTAATCCATAAATTGCTGATAAGCAGAATGGTCACAGCCACCCTAGGGACCTCAACCCAGACTAGACTAGTTAACAGAGGCACCCCGCAAGGAGATGTACTATCACCCCTCTTGAATATCGCAGTAAATAAACTACTGCGGATTCTGGAACGAGGAAGTTGTAAGGTCGTGATATACGCAGACGACGTCGCCATCATCTTTAATGGAAAATATCCACAAACACTTTGCGATCTTATGACCGCTAAACTTAAAATACTATCGGAATGGACGATAGCGAACGGACTCGGGGTAAATCCCTCGAAAACAGAACTTGTTCTATTTACAAATAGGTACAAAATTCCACAACTTAACCTACCCATTGTAAACAATTGTAATCTCTCTTTTAGCGATCACGCCACGTACTTGGGGCTAGTACTAGACAAACGCCTCAAATGGGACTTAAACAACTAAGAGAGAACCAAATAAGCGACCATTGCACTTTACTCCTGTAAAAAAGCAATCGGGCTAAGATGGGGCATGTCCCCAAGAATAGTTAACTGGATATACACAGCGGTAGTCAAGCCAATCCTACTGTACGGAGTGGCTCTGTGGTGGACCGCCTTGCAAAAACAATACATACTGACTCCTCTAAACAAAGTACAGCGAATGGCGGCTTTCTGTATTAGTGAAGCCCTTCGAACCACCCGGAATGAAGCGCTGAATGCGATCTTGAACCTCCCTAGCCTGGACTTAGCAGGCATGGAAAGGGCCAAATCGGCAGCTATTCGACTGAGGGACACAGGGCAGTGGAAAGCCGAATTTTATGGCCATGCTAAAATTCTCCAGCTTGATAAATCGATTCCGAAGATCACGGATCTGTGCAAATCCATTGAATATAGTCGCAAACCCTTTGAGGCCCTGATTCCTAATAGAGAGGAATGGGAACAGGGCCGACCGGGCACGATGGATGCAAACTGTTTCTACACAGATGGCTCCAAGTTAGAAGGACACGTTGGCGGAGGTGTATACTCCGAACAATTAGATATCAGGAAGTCATTCAGGCTCCCGGACCACTGTAGCGTCTTTCAGGCGGAGGTCCACGCTATAAAAGAAGCACTTACCTGTTTAGGGAACTTTAGCCTCCAGAGAGGACACCTAAACATATATAGTGATAGCTCCCGGACCACTGTAGCGTCTTTCAGGCGGAGGTCCACGCTATAAAAGAAGCACTAACCTGTTTAGGGAACTTTAGCCTCCAGAGAGGACACCTAACCATATATAGTGATAGCCAAGCGGCTATTAAATCGATGTACTCGACAAACACCAACTCCCGTACAATAGCAGACTGCCGCAGATCTCTCCACGAGATGGCAAATCAGTTTACTATCAGCTTAATACGGGTTCCGTGTCACCGGGACATCGTAGGCAACTGCATAGCGGACGAATTAGCCAGGCAGGGCACCACCAAGCCTCTCCTCCCAGGAGAGGAGAATGTCGGTATGCCCATGGCTACTTGCAAGCTAAAGAGCAAGCAGTCGATACTCTGCGTCGTTCAATTAGGTGCTTGGACCCTACGTATAGAAGAATATTGAGAGTTCAGGGAAGAACATATAAAAGCCGGCAGAAAGCCCTAAGGTGCCATTTCCAAGGGCATAGATTTCCCAGAAATTCCTCATTGCTTAAGGGGGCTTACTCCCTTGGAAAAACGACTGATTTCGCCTCGCCTTCCATTTATGATTATTAAGTCGATAGGTCATGAGCGTCAGACTGATATAAAAAGAGCTGTTGTAAATGTTCCAATTCCAGTGAGCAATATTGTGACGCCCCTCCCACGAGCTTTCAATGAAGCTGAGGCTATACAGCTCCACCTCAAGCGAAAATTGGAGTACGGACATGATTTCATGGCAGAGACCATTAGGCCTTCTAAAATTGCTGACGCTTGCCGAGCTTTACAGAAATCATAATGTGTCAGTAAGCGAGCAGTGGATGTCAGGTTTTAGATCCGAAACTGTTTCCTTCATAGCATCTCAAGCAGACTTATTATTAGTAGAGGAGCAATTACCCATCCAGCAGGAGGATGTAAATTCGGTGGCGACTATTTCCGATGAGAACACGGAAGCCGAAGAGCTAAATCCTGGAGGACAAGAAACAATGCTTGAGGATAACCAGACACACAATGTTGGAGGGTGGGGGCCAAAGACCTCTCGACGTGATTCTCGATGCTGACTCTGAAAAATTAGCGTTGCCAAGCATATATGCTGGCGTCAAGAGACCATCTTCAGAGAGTTTACAACCGTAGTTAGGTTTGAACTTAGGAACGTAGATAAAAGAGGTTGTAGAACAGACAAATTATTCTTCAATTATAAGAAGTTGGAATTGATTAAAATTCGAAACAATATTTCAATTTGCTTACGTAAGCGTAACAGCTGCTATTGTACTTGATGAAGATTTTATGTGCAACTTAATTAGCCATGATGATGGATATCGAATTCATAAGGATATTCGCACGTCTCCTGCTCACTGTGAAGATGAAAAGAAGAAAGTCATGGCTATGACTCGCCAGCTTGGGTTGCCAACTTTCTTTATAACTCTATCGGCCGCTGAATCTAGGTGACCAGAACTGAAAGTACTGCTCAAGCGCAATGTAGATAGGGTTGAAGTAAATGAAGAAGAAGCTTTAATTTAATTTTGATTATAGATAATTTTGATTATAGATATAGGGAAGTTCTTAAATTAATGAAGAGACCTGGGGGTATCTTTGGCAGTAATTTTGTTACTACCTATTATTGGCGAATTGAGTTTCAACAGAGAGGTTCACCTCATATTCACGGTATGTTTTGGCTGAAAGACGCCCCGGAAGTGGATTTCAACAATGAAGAATCTATGTCTAGTGTAATAGCCTTCATTGATCAGTTTGTAATTGTGGAACTTACAAACACAGATTTGGCTCAGTATGTTGAATACCAAAAGCATATACACGGACATTCGTGTCTTCAAAAAGTGCGCGGTCAATCTGTTTGTCGATTCGGTATTCCTTATCCTCCAATGCCCCAAACGGAAATATTGAAGCCACTTCCTAAAGAAACTCAAAACTTTTTTCTTCACCACGAAAACTTTAAAAAAATGGATAGCTTTTTGCTTAACGATCAATCAGATGATTTGATTAGCCATCTTAGCATATTTGAAAATTTTCTTTCTCATGATCAGGTGAGCCTCAGTTACGAGGACTACATATATGCTATTAGGTATATATTGAAAAAAACATAATTTTTTTTGCAACAAATTCAAGTTAAATTCTTATAATAAACATATTCTTTCTTTGCAAAAAGCAAATATGAATATCCAGTTAATTTTGGATCAGAATTCCACTGACATTTTTCAGAAAGGTTTGCTGGACAGATACAAACAAAGACCAGTTTGGATGACGCGCTTAGAAAGGCCATGGAAGTAGAGGACAATAATGAGGCAAACATAGATAAGGAGGCCTCAGTTAATGAGGAGTTTAGGGCCCTTGCTATTCCGGAAATATCTTCTCAAAGAAATGTTTTAAAATTAAACATGTTCACGAAATTGATCCGGATAGCAATATCAGGATAATAAAGCTCGCGCCAATTATTTCCCCTGAAAACTTAGCAACTTTAGTTAGATCCCTCAATTTGAAGAAAACAATCTTTTTAACGCATGTTTTGAATAATGCAAGAAGAAATGCTAGTTTTTATGAGTTCGTAGGAGGCGGAGCAGGTGTCGGCAAGAGTAAACTTATTTCTACGCTATTTCACTCCCTTTCTATGGAGTACAATGGTAGAGCAGGATGCGACCCAACTTCTGTTAAAATATTATTGTGCGCTCCCACAGGCAAAGCTGCTTTTGGAATCGGAGGCTACACTCTTCATTCCACGATCTCTCTCCCTGTTAATCAGGCTGGGTCTGCATTTAGGACCTTAAGTCCTGATTTGTTAAATACCCTGCGTTCTAGATTTATTGATCTTAAAGTTCTTATAATAGACGAAATTTCTATGGTCGGCGCAACAATGTTTCCCATTTGGACTCTCGCCTTAAGCCAATTTTTTACAACGACGATGCTTTCTTCGGAGGTATTTTGGTCATCGTGTTTGGCGATCTTAGAAGATTGCGGCCTGTTGTGACGATTCGCACTCGATCGTCAAAGATGAGCAGAAGTCTACTCTGGGGGTCTTTCACACACTTTGTAATAAAAACTCAGAAATATGTTGAACTTTATTTGTATATTTTCAATCTTTGACTTAATTGCTAACTTTGATTTACAAATTAGGAAATATAAAGCTCGGTTATAAACGCGACCAGCTTCTCCTTATGTCTGCTTCGTAGTGTGGTGCTGCTAACATTAGCAGCAGAAATCTAACATTCGCTGTTAAAACTGCTGTTGTCCACAGCATCTCAGAGTCGCCAGAAAACAGCTGTCCAGCTTCTCCTAATCGACAGAAACACCCGTTCATGCCGCCCACAATACTGGACCCAGTATTCAAAGCCTTAAACCATGCTTAACTCTGAAAAGGTTGAAGTGTGTTATGGAGTGAATGCGGGTATATTCAAAGGTGCATGGGTTGTGTACTTGGGCTAGACTCTTCAGTAAATCTTGGCAAGGGCAAACGACAAATCTTTGACACAGACCTCTTGTAAACACCCGTTGAGGTCTTAAATGTAGCTACTCGAACGAGCCCATCGGCCCAGGATGTAAGTCGATGATTCGCCCTAATTTCCAGTCAGAAGGACCAGTTCGATCATCCTTGATGATGATCATGTCGTTGCGCTGAAGATTGTCAGTTTCGTGGCGCCACTTGGGGCGCGCCTGCAGATGAGATAGCCAATCTGCACTCCATTTTCTCCAAAAGAGGCGAAACATCCTTTGACCATTCAGGAACTCTGTGTTTAATGAAGAATCCTTAAGACTAGGCTCAGGGAGTGACATCATCGAATCCCCGATTAAAAAATGTGCAGGGGTGAGAGCTTGCAAATCATCTAAGTCAGACGTTAAGGGGCATAATGGCCGAGAGTTCAAGCACGCTTCTATCTGGACAAGAATGGTAGACAGCTGCTCGTACGTCATTCGAATCCCATTAAACGATCGATAAAGATGGGTTTTAACAGCTTTTACGTTGGATTCCCAGAGTCCTCCAAAGTTTGGACTATGTGGAGGATTGAAATGCCATTGAATGTTTCGACGAGTAAGTTCAGGAACTACTGTCTCTTCAATTCCTTTAAAGAATTCATTGGTCCACAGCTTTAGAGACTTGTCGGATGAGATAAAGTTGGTTCCACAGTCGCTGTATAGATGTTGACAAAAACCCCTACGTCCGATAAAGCGCTGCAGCGCCCACAGAAAATGCTGTGCTGACATTCCCGTGACTGCTTCCAAATGAATCGCTTTGCTCGCTAAGCAAATGAAAACTGCAATGTATGCTTTATAGCAAGTGTGACCTCTGAATCTGGATCACTTTATCTCAATCGCACCAGTGTAATCAACTCCAGTTGCTTCGAACGCCCGTTTGGGCGGATTGACACGGTGCGCTGGTAAATCTCCCATCAGTTGGCTTGATGGTGACGGCCGGTGTTTGAAACAGGTTACGCACTGTCGCAGAATCCTTTTTACTGCCTGTTTACCGTTGACGATCCAGAAAACTTGATGAATTGTAGATAAAGTTAGTTGCACACCGCCATGTAAGGTGTTGTGATGAGCGTTCCTTATAACCAAAATCGTGAAGTGGTGGGCCTTTGGAAGGATTATTGGTGTGCGTTGAGACATGGAGAGCTGCAAAGCATTCTTAAGTCTGCCTTTAACTCTCATGAGCCCCTCATCGTCGAGAAACGGTGATAGCTGGCTGAGTTTGTTGTGTTTGGATAGAAATTTGTTGGATCGTAGTCTTGATAATTCTTCCGAATAGACTTCTTGTTGAACCATCCGCACCAGTGAGAACAAAGCCTGTTGAAATTCAGATACCTGAATAGGGCCGGTGAGTCTATCCGCTTTTTTGTGACGAATATTATAAACGAATCGTTTGACGTAAACTGTAACGAATAAGAGTTTATTATAGGAGGAATATGATTCGATAAATGGTTGCACTTCTATACAAATGTGGGCTCCGATGTGCTTTAAGGATTGCTCTCCTACCAAGCAAGCAGTCGATACTCTGCGTCGTTCAATTAGGTGCTTGGACCCTACGTATAGAAGAATATTGAGAGTTCAGGGAAGAACATATAAAAGCCGGCAGAAAGCCCTAAGGTGCCATTTCCAAGGGCATAGATTTCCCAGAAATTCCTCATTGCTTAAGGGGGCTTACTCCCTTGGAAAAACGACTGATTTCGCCTCGCCTTCCATTTATGATTATTAAGTCGATAGGTCATGAGCGTCAGACTGATATAAAAAGAGCTGTTGTAAATGTTCCAATTCCAGTGAGCAATATTGTGACGCCCCTCCCACGAGCTTTCAATGAAGCTGAGGCTATACAGCTCCACCTCAAGCGAAAATTGGAGTACGGACATGATTTCATGGCAGAGACCATTAGGCCTTCTAAAATTGCTGACGCTTGCCGAGCTTTACAGAAATCATAATGTGTCAGTAAGCGAGCAGTGGATGTCAGGTTTTAGATCCGAAACTGTTTCCTTCATAGCATCTCAAGCAGACTTATTATTAGTAGAGGAGCAATTACCCATCCAGCAGGAGGATGTAAATTCGGTGGCGACTATTTCCGATGAGAACACGGAAGCCGAAGAGCTAAATCCTGGAGGACAAGAAACAATGCTTGAGGATAACCAGACACACAATGTTGGAGGGTGGGGGCCAAAGACCTCTCGACGTGATTCTCGATGCTGACTCTGAAAAATTAGCGTTGCCAAGCATATATGCTGGCGTCAAGAGACCATCTTCAGAGAGTTTACAACCGTAGTTAGGTTTGAACTTAGGAACGTAGATAAAAGAGGTTGTAGAACAGACAAATTATTCTTCAATTATAAGAAGTTGGAATTGATTAAAATTCGAAACAATATTTCAATTTGCTTACGTAAGCGTAACAGCTGCTATTGTACTTGATGAAGATTTTATGTGCAACTTAATTAGCCATGATGATGGATATCGAATTCATAAGGATATTCGCACGTCTCCTGCTCACTGTGAAGATGAAAAGAAGAAAGTCATGGCTATGACTCGCCAGCTTGGGTTGCCAACTTTCTTTATAACTCTATCGGCCGCTGAATCTAGGTGACCAGAACTGAAAGTACTGCTCAAGCGCAATGTAGATAGGGTTGAAGTAAATGAAGAAGAAGCTTTAATTTAATTTTGATTATAGATAATTTTGATTATAGATATAGGGAAGTTCTTAAATTAATGAAGAGACCTGGGGGTATCTTTGGCAGTAATTTTGTTACTACCTATTATTGGCGAATTGAGTTTCAACAGAGAGGTTCACCTCATATTCACGGTATGTTTTGGCTGAAAGACGCCCCGGAAGTGGATTTCAACAATGAAAAATCTATGTCTAGTGTAATAGCCTTCATTGATCAGTTTGTAATTGTGGAACTTACAAACACAGATTTGGCTCAGTATGTTGAATACCAAAAGCATATACACGGACATTCGTGTCTTCAAAAAGTGCGCGGTCAATCTGTTTGTCGATTCGGTATTCCTTATCCTCCAATGCCCCAAACGGAAATATTGAAGCCACTTCCTAAAGAAACTCAAAACTTTTTTCTTCACCACGAAAACTTTAAAAAAATGGATAGCTTTTTGCTTAACGATCAATCAGATGATTTGATTAGCCATCTTAGCATATTTGAAAATTTTCTTTCTCATGATCAGGTGAGCCTCAGTTACGAGGACTACATATATGCTATTAGGTATATATTGAAAAAAACATAATTTTTTTTGCAACAAATTCAAGTTAAATTCTTATAATAAACATATTCTTTCTTTGCAAAAAGCAAATATGAATATCCAGTTAATTTTGGACCCTTTTGCTTGCGTTCCTTATAACCAAAATCGTGAAGTGGTGGGCCTTTGGAAGGATTATTGGTGTGCGTTGAGACATGGAGAGCTGCAAAGCATTCTTAAGTCTGCCTTTAACTCTCATGAGCCCCTCATCGTCGAGAAACGGTGATAGCTGGCTGAGTTTGTTGTGTTTGGATAGAAATTTGTTGGATCGTAGTCTTGATAATTCTTCCGAATAGACTTCTTGTTGAACCATCCGCACCAGTGAGAACAAAGCCTGTTGAAATTCAGATACCTGAATAGGGCCGGTGAGTCTATCCGCTTTTTTGTGACGAATATTATAAACGAATCGTTTGACGTAAACTGTAACGAATAAGAGTTTATTATAGGAGGAATATGATTCGATAAATGGTTGCACTTCTATACAAATGTGGGCTCCGATGTGCTTTAAGGATTGCTCTCCTACCAAGCAAGCAGTCGATACTCTGCGTCGTTCAATTAGGTGCTTGGACCCTACGTATAGAAGAATATTGAGAGTTCAGGGAAGAACATATAAAAGCCGGCAGAAAGCCCTAAGGTGCCATTTCCAAGGGCATAGATTTCCCAGAAATTCCTCATTGCTTAAGGGGGCTTACTCCCTTGGAAAAACGACTGATTTCGCCTCGCCTTCCATTTATGATTATTAAGTCGATAGGTCATGAGCGTCAGACTGATATAAAAAGAGCTGTTGTAAATGTTCCAATTCCAGTGAGCAATATTGTGACGCCCCTCCCACGAGCTTTCAATGAAGCTGAGGCTATACAGCTCCACCTCAAGCGAAAATTGGAGTACGGACATGATTTCATGGCAGAGACCATTAGGCCTTCTAAAATTGCTGACGCTTGCCGAGCTTTACAGAAATCATAATGTGTCAGTAAGCGAGCAGTGGATGTCAGGTTTTAGATCCGAAACTGTTTCCTTCATAGCATCTCAAGCAGACTTATTATTAGTAGAGGAGCAATTACCCATCCAGCAGGAGGATGTAAATTCGGTGGCGACTATTTCCGATGAGAACACGGAAGCCGAAGAGCTAAATCCTGGAGGACAAGAAACAATGCTTGAGGATAACCAGACACACAATGTTGGAGGGTGGGGGCCAAAGACCTCTCGACGTGATTCTCGATGCTGACTCTGAAAAATTAGCGTTGCCAAGCATATATGCTGGCGTCAAGAGACCATCTTCAGAGAGTTTACAACCGTAGTTAGGTTTGAACTTAGGAACGTAGATAAAAGAGGTTGTAGAACAGACAAATTATTCTTCAATTATAAGAAGTTGGAATTGATTAAAATTCGAAACAATATTTCAATTTGCTTACGTAAGCGTAACAGCTGCTATTGTACTTGATGAAGATTTTATGTGCAACTTAATTAGCCATGATGATGGATATCGAATTCATAAGGATATTCGCACGTCTCCTGCTCACTGTGAAGATGAAAAGAAGAAAGTCATGGCTATGACTCGCCAGCTTGGGTTGCCAACTTTCTTTATAACTCTATCGGCCGCTGAATCTAGGTGACCAGAACTGAAAGTACTGCTCAAGCGCAATGTAGATAGGGTTGAAGTAAATGAAGAAGAAGCTTTAATTTAATTTTGATTATAGATAATTTTGATTATAGATATAGGGAAGTTCTTAAATTAATGAAGAGACCTGGGGGTATCTTTGGCAGTAATTTTGTTACTACCTATTATTGGCGAATTGAGTTTCAACAGAGAGGTTCACCTCATATTCACGGTATGTTTTGGCTGAAAGACGCCCCGGAAGTGGATTTCAACAATGAAGAATCTATGTCTAGTGTAATAGCCTTCATTGATCAGTTTGTAATTGTGGAACTTACAAACACAGATTTGGCTCAGTATGTTGAATACCAAAAGCATATACACGGACATTCGTGTCTTCAAAAAGTGCGCGGTCAATCTGTTTGTCGATTCGGTATTCCTTATCCTCCAATGCCCCAAACGGAAATATTGAAGCCACTTCCTAAAGAAACTCAAAACTTTTTTCTTCACCACGAAAACTTTAAAAAAATGGATAGCTTTTTGCTTAACGATCAATCAGATGATTTGATTAGCCATCTTAGCATATTTGAAAATTTTCTTTCTCATGATCAGGTGAGCCTCAGTTACGAGGACTACATATATGCTATTAGGTATATATTGAAAAAAACATAATTTTTTTTGCAACAAATTCAAGTTAAATTCTTATAATAAACATATTCTTTCTTTGCAAAAAGCAAATATGAATATCCAGTTAATTTTGGACCCTTTTGCTTGCTGTAGCTACATAATTAATTATATTTACAAATCCTAAAGGGGCTTTTCGAAGTTAATGCGAGATGCAGCTAATGACATTCGAATAGGCAATTCAAGCATTCGTCAAAAGCTACAGTATCTTGGTCGCAAATTTATTTTGGGCACTGAAATCTCTGCTCAGGAGGCCGTTTATTGTTTACTGGGACTGGCGTTGTCAAAAACTAGCTGTAAATGCGTTCACGTAAACACCTTCCCTCCAGAACAACGTGTTTGTATGCTTAGATCTACAAGCGTCCTGCCAAATATTCCTCAGAATTCCACTGACATCTTTCAGAAAGGTTTGCTGGACAGATACAAACAAAGACCAGTTTGGATGACGCGCTTAGAAAGGCCATGGAAGTAGAGGACAATAATGAGGCAAACATAGATAAGGAGGCCTCAGTTAATGAGGAGTTTAGGGCCCTTGCTATTCCGGAAATATCTTCTCAAAGAAATGTTTTAAAATTAAACATGTTCACGAAATTGATCCGGATAGCAATATCAGGATAATAAAGCTCGCGCCAATTATTTCCCCTGAAAACTTAGCAACTTTAGTTAGATCCCTCAATTTGAAGAAAACAATCTTTTTAACGCATGTTTTGAATAATGCAAGAAGAAATGCTAGTTTTTATGAGTTCGTAGGAGGCGGAGCAGGTGTCGGCAAGAGTAAACTTATTTCTACGCTATTTCACTCCCTTTCTATGGAGTACAATGGTAGAGCAGGATGCGACCCAACTTCTGTTAAAATATTATTGTGCGCTCCCACAGGCAAAGCTGCTTTTGGAATCGGAGGCTACACTCTTCATTCCACGATCTCTCTCCCTGTTAATCAGGCTGGGTCTGCATTTAGGACCTTAAGTCCTGATTTGTTAAATACCCTGCGTTCTAGATTTATTGATCTTAAAGTTCTTATAATAGACGAAATTTCTATGGTCGGCGCAACAATGTTTCCCATTTGGACTCTCGCCTTAAGCCAATTTTTTACAACGACGATGCTTTCTTCGGAGGTATTTTGGTCATCGTGTTTGGCGATCTTAGAAGATTGCGGCCTGTTGTGACGATTCGCACTCGATCGTCAAAGATGAGCAGAAGTCTACTCTGGGGGTCTTTCACACACTTTGTAATAAAAACTCAGAAATATGTTGAACTTTATTTGTATATTTTCAATCTTTGACTTAATTGCTAACTTTGATTTACAAATTAGGAAATATAAAGCTCGGTTATAAACGCGACCAGCTTCTCCTTATGTCTGCTTCGTAGTGTGGTGCTGCTAACATTAGCAGCAGAAATCTAACATTCGCTGTTAAAACTGCTGTTGTCCACAGCATCTCAGAGTCGCCAGAAAACAGCTGTCCAGCTTCTCCTAATCGACAGAAACACCCGTTCATGCCGCCCACAATACTGGACCCAGTATTCAAAGCCTTAAACCATGCTTAACTCTGAAAAGGTTGAAGTGTGTTATGGAGTGAATGCGGGTATATTCAAAGGTGCATGGGTTGTGTACTTGGGCTAGACTCTTCAGTAAATCTTGGCAAGGGCAAACGACAAATCTTTGACACAGACCTCTTGTAAACACCCGTTGAGGTCTTAAATGTAGCTACTCGAACGAGCCCATCGGCCCAGGATGTAAGTCGATGATTCGCCCTAATTTCCAGTCAGAAGGACCAGTTCGATCATCCTTGATGATGATCATGTCGTTGCGCTGAAGATTGTCAGTTTCGTGGCGCCACTTGGGGCGCGCCTGCAGATGAGATAGCCAATCTGCACTCCATTTTCTCCAAAAGAGGCGAAACATCCTTTGACCATTCAGGAACTCTGTGTTTAATGAAGAATCCTTAAGACTAGGCTCAGGGAGTGACATCATCGAATCCCCGATTAAAAAATGTGCAGGGGTGAGAGCTTGCAAATCATCTAAGTCAGACGTTAAGGGGCATAATGGCCGAGAGTTCAAGCACGCTTCTATCTGGACAAGAATGGTAGACAGCTGCTCGTACGTCATTCGAATCCCATTAAACGATCGATAAAGATGGGTTTTAACAGCTTTTACGTTGGATTCCCAGAGTCCTCCAAAGTTTGGACTATGTGGAGGATTGAAATGCCATTGAATGTTTCGACGAGTAAGTTCAGGAACTACTGTCTCTTCAATTCCTTTAAAGAATTCATTGGTCCACAGCTTTAGAGACTTGTCGGATGAGATAAAGTTGGTTCCACAGTCGCTGTATAGATGTTGACAAAAACCCCTACGTCCGATAAAGCGCTGCAGCGCCCACAGAAAATGCTGTGCTGACATTCCCGTGACTGCTTCCAAATGAATCGCTTTGCTCGCTAAGCAAATGAAAACTGCAATGTATGCTTTATAGCAAGTGTGACCTCTGAATCTGGATCACTTTATCTCAATCGCACCAGTGTAATCAACTCCAGTTGCTTCGAACGCCCGTTTGGGCGGATTGACACGGTGCGCTGGTAAATCTCCCATCAGTTGGCTTGATGGTGACGGCCGGTGTTTGAAGCAGGTTACGCACTGTCGCAGAATCCTTTTTACTGCCTGTTTACCGTTGACGATCCAGAAAACTTGATGAATTGTAGATAAAGTTAGTTGCACACCGCCATGTAAGGTGTTGTGATGAGCGTTCCTTATAACCAAAATCGTCAAGTGGTGGGCCTTTGGAAGGATTATTGGTGTGCGTTGAGACATGGAGAGCTGCAAAGCATTCTTAAGTCTGCCTTTAACTCTCATGAGCCCCTCATCGTCGAGAAACGGTGATAGCTGGCTGAGTTTGTTGTGTTTGGATAGAAATTTGTTGGATCGTAGTCTTGATAATTCTTCCGAATAGACTTCTTGTTGAACCATCCGCACCAGTGAGAACAAAGCCTGTTGAAATTCAGATACCTGAATAGGGCCGGTGAGTCTATCCGCTTTTTTGTGACGAATATTATAAACGAATCGTTTGACGTAAACTGTAACGAATAAGAGTTTATTATAGGAGGAATATGATTCGATAAATGGTTGCACTTCTATACAAATGTGGGCTCCGATGTGCTTTAAGGATTGCTCTCCTGAAATAAGTTCTGATTTTGGGGACTGAACTGGATTGACTGGCCAATGCTCCTCTGAAAGATGCAGCCAATGTGGTCCGTTCCACCAAAGCGTGTGGTGTTTCAGCTGGGAAGGGGTGAGTCCGCGTGTAGCACAATCTGCTGGGTTTTCTTGCGTAAGAACATGTCTCCACTGCGATGGCGAGCTTGCCTCCAGGATTGCTCCAATTCTATTCGACACAAATGTCTTCCAACGCCTAGGGTCACCGCTGATCCAATACAGCACTATCATTGCATCCGACCAGTAGTGTACGGATATGGTGTGATGTGATGCTTGAAGTTGATTGACAATCCAATCGGCTAATTGTGTACACAGCAGGGCTCCGGATAACTCAACTCTCGGAATTGTTACCGGCTTAACAGGTGTGACTCGACTGCGGGCGGCTAATAAGTTAACCTGCACGGAACCATCCGTACAACTAGCTCGAAGATAAGCGCATGCTGCATACGCCATGGATGATCCATCACAAAACATGTGTAGTTGCAACGTCGAGACATGCCTTAAATCGAAGCCTAACCACCGAGGGATGTGTATCTCTTCAATGTCGGGGAGCTCTTGAATGAGCTGTCGCCACCGCTCGGCGAGTTGATCTGGCAATGGGTCGTCCCAATTTAATGATGCGGGGGGCTCATCCTTGCGCTCGATACGAAAACTCCAAACTTCCTTCAACAGGATTTTCGCAGCGATGATCACTGGTGCCAGGTATCCCAACGGATCGAATAAGCGTGCTACTGTGGATAGTATAGAACGTTTGGTGAATATAGGATTGAGAGAAAACTTAAGATTAAAACCAAAACCATCTTTGTTTGGATGCCAATACAACCCCAAAGTTTTAATGGAGTCCTTATTGTCTATCTCAAAAATGCTACTGTTAGAGAGATCTGTAGTTAGGATGCTTTCTAAGATATCTGGATGGTTGGATGCCAGCTTCTTGAGCTTCTGCGCTTCTGCGATGACATCATTGCGAATTTTTAGAGCTCCGTCGATGGTCTCGTGCCCTGTTTGAACATCGTCCACATAGATTTCCTTTTTAAGGACATGCTCGGCCAGAGGATAGCGTTCGCGCTCGTCGGACGCAAGCTGATGTATGACTCGAATTGCCGTGAAGGGTGCCGAGGCAGTGCCAAACGTTACTGTAGTCAAAAAATATTCCTTGATGAGTCCCTTTTCATCGCGCCAGAAAATTCGCTGATACTGGGCATCTTCTTCATGCATATCTATGCAGCGATACATTTTCGTTATATCGGCCACGAAGACATACCGATGGAGACGCCAGTTGAGTATAACTCCTCCAAGATCGTTTTGTAGGGCGGGACCCGTGCATAAAATATCATTCAAAGACCTCCCGTTCGACGTTTTGCACGAAGCGTCGTATACGACGCGCATCTTTGTAGTTAAACTGTCGTCTTTGATCACAGCATGATGTGGAACGGTGCACGCAGAGATTGAGAGTTGCCTTTGAGCGTTGATCCTAGTGTGTTCTTCCTCACTACCTTTTACCTCTTTTATCTGCTTTAGATCAAAGTACTCTTGAATAGTGCTGGCATACTGTTGACTGAAATCTGGCCGATGATTAAGTTTCCTTTCCAGGGCGTGGAAACGGTTTAATGCGATTTGTCTTGACCGGCCGATCACCTGTGTGGGGTCAAACAACGTTTTTAAAGGCAAACGAACTAGATATTTCCCATTCGGCTGACGGACATGAGTTTGTTGAAAATGGTCTTCACACCATTTTTCCTCTGCGTTGAGTTGTCTTGTTGTGGAGACCTGATCCAATTCGAAAAACCTCTGTACCATGTTGATTAGGTTTGCCAAATTACAACGGATGGAGATTGATGTCGTCTGGGCTGCTTCAGCTGGTCCAAAAACTATCCAGCCCAGCTGTGTGTTTTGTGCAATTGGTTCTGCAACCGTCCCTTTGCGTATGTCCGGAAGAATTAATTGCGGGATAATGTCGACACCGATAAGTAGGTCAATGCGACCCGACTTGATGAAATTAGGATCTGCAAAGGATAACCCTTGGAGATGTTTACAGGACTTAATGTCTACATTTTGTTTTGGTAAATGACCTGTTAGTGACCGAAGGATGAAGGCGGAGGATACGTAGGCATTAAAATCCGATCCTGAACATGAGATTATGGTGAAGTCGGTGCTGTGCCTGCACTGATTATGCGACTTATTACCAATTCCCGTGATCTCAGCTCGAACAGGATGCCGTTTGAGTCTAAGCCGCTGAACGATGTTTTCCGTGATGAGGGTGCCTTCCGAGCCATGGTCGATGAGAGCTCGAACTAAAGCTGACTGCCCAGTGTTGTTATTTACGATCCGAACCAGTGCAGTAGCAAGAAGGGTCGTTGAGTTCAGATGGGAGGCAACTGCGCTGAAGAGTTGCGTTGATGGTGCATTTTGTACAGCGGCTGCGCTCCGACCAAAGTCTGAAGCATGCTGTCGGGATACTTCAGGAGTCAATGAAGAACTTTGTTGAGCATTCGGGAAATGTAACAAAGTGTGGTGCCGTTGACCACATTGCGAGCAGTTTCGGTTGCTGCTGCATTGACTGAGAGAATGGGAAGTACTAAGGCAATTGATGCATGCCTTCGAGCGGTCGACTATAACCTTTCATGCGAAACAATCCTTGGCAAGGAAGTCCGGGCACCGTCTTAGAACGTGATTCTGTTGGCAGAGCGAGCACCTGATGGATCCAGACTCAAGAGTACTGTGGAAGCTGTGTCCCCTAACAGTGGAGTTTCCCGATGGTCTGGTTGTCTGGCGATGGTTGGTCGATTGTATAGATGATCTAACTGGAACGGCTGGTTTCCTACTCTCGATTAGGTCGATGCTGACCAATCGATTGTGAAGAAACACCTCCAGCGTTGTTGCCCAGGGAATGTTCCCAGGCCTGTGTTGTGCTGATAGGCAGCTTTGTGAGTAAGTGATGTGAATGATCACAGGAATCAATGGCAATGTGTAGTCGTCGGAATTCACTAATACATACATTTGCCAAGTTTAACAAATTCCTAAGGTCCACCGCGATCTCCTTGGACAGTGGCTCGATTCCGTACAGTGCATTCATATTGTACATGAACTGCAGTCGAGGGTTGTTGTATCGTTTTACCACAAGGTTCCATGCCACTGAATAGTTGGTTTCTGTTAATGCCATATGGTTTATATCCTGGTCTCGTCCGTGCGGTAGTGCTTGCTTCAAGAAATGAAATTTTTGAATGTTTGAAAGAGATTGATTTTCATGTATTAGCTGCGTAAAGCTGTCATAAAAAGATGGCCAATCTGCAAAATTTCCTGAAAAGTGGGGTACGGGCAATTTGGGCAGCTGAATTGTGGAAACCGGAATGGGCACAAGGGTGTTGTTTATGGATTGATCACCTGATACCTGTATTGGGACTGGAAACTTGGTTTCGTATTCATCGGCGAAAGAACAATAAATGTGGCTGTATGCTTGCTCAAAATTGTCTTCAACAGCATCCGCAAAATATGGATGCGATCGTGGACATTGCTGTAAAATAAGCGCTTGATGATTTGTGTAAAATTGTTTTGAAAGCTCGTTGAGCTTGTTGAGGCGAAACTCATAGTAGGATTTAGTTTTCTTTATTTGACCGTCCTTTTTAGCATTTTTAATTAGTTGGGTCAACCTGGAAGATAAGTCCATCTGCATTGCGTACATGTCTGCAAAAGGCTCGACCACAGCCAAAGGTGCCGAGCTTTGTTGTGCCAAATCACTACCATTACTTTCATTTTTACCCATTTTAATGTTTTCTTATTGCACTCTGCTTTGAAATACCACGCACAAATACTCTCACAAACACACTCACCTGTTTCAGTCGTTCCGCTCGTGTTGCGATCAAGCTTTGAAGGAAGGGGACGGCCAACTTCACGAGACTAGTGTGTCGCATGAGATGGCAATAGGCATGGGTTGAATCCGCTATTCTCCTCGACTTCTTGATTCCTCCGTTATTCGAGGCTCCGTTATGGCGATGTACGTGGCAAAGGTTGCGTAACTTTGCTGGTTTAAATTAATAATAGATTTGCAAACAGGTAAGCACAAAGATTGAAGTATGTTTACAAATATTGGAAGCTGATGAAGTTATGAGTGTATGTTCCCCTCATGGGCCACCAAAATGTTGTGACGATTCGCACCCGATCGTCAAAGATGAGCAGAAGTCTACTCTGGGGGTCTTTCACACACTTTGTAATAAAAACTCAGAAATATGTTGAACTTCACTAGTTATAGTCATTTGTATACTTTCAATCTTTGACTTAATTGCTAACTTTGATTTACAAATTAGGAAATATAAAGCTCGGTTATAAACGCGACCAGCTTCTCCTTATGTCTTCTTCGTAGTGTGGTGCTGCTAACATTAGCAGCAGAAATCTAACATTCGCTGTTAAAACTGCTGTTGTCCACTGCATCTGAGAGTCGCCAGAAAACAGCTGTCCAGCTTCTCCTAATCGACAGAAACACCCGTTCACGGCCAGTGTGTGATCGTTGGGTTTTTCAGCCGCCGTCGCATGATCCATACAGTGCTATATTTGGATCTTACCTGTGGAGCCCTTTTAAGTCTTTTAAACTCACTGAGATATTGCGACAGCGAAATGACCAGTCGTTTGCAAATGCACTCAATAACGTGGCGTCCGGCCAAATGTCTTCTGATGATATAGCTTACTTAGAACCCGATGGAAGTCAAGTACCAAGCAATCAGGACACAGATCGGTAGAATAGGGAGAAGCTCAACTCGATTCCCACTGATCAGTTTAACTCGGAAGCTATAGACTCAGTTAAGTCTGCACAACTTAGCTCCGAGCAGAGGAACAGTTGTCTGAAAGAAGCTAGGGCATTAAAAACAACTGAAATAGGCTTCAGTACGTCTAACACTCCGAGCATTCTTCGGATACAATTCTTAGATGAAAGCATAGGAGTTAGTGCACGATCAGAGTGCAGTCACCGTCAAGAGCCTTCATGGACCCCAGTTGTTAAAATTATCAAGAGCCTTCAGATTAATTGCCAGGCAGCAACTACCATTGACCGGAAGCAGTTTCCAGTGGTTCCTGCAGAAGCCATCACTATTCAAAAGAATCAAGGAGCTACGTACAGAAAAGTGGTGGTTCACACTAGTCCAAGGATGCAGAGAGCTGCACTGTATGTAGCCTGGAGCAGAGCCACAAGTGCAGCAGGTCTTTATAACATTGGACCTTACGTCCCACCAAAATCCACTCAGGACTCAGCTTCACAAGAAGAGCTCCTAGAATTGCGTTCCGAAAAGTTACTGAATATCCATTTCGATTGCTTACTCAATGGTCCGAACTTCATGCCTTTATCCATAATACGGAAAGCTTGCACTGCCACATTATGTATGTTCCGAACAGCTAATGTTTAAGTCTTCACTTTTGGACTTCGTTGAGGCTTCTACATACTCAAATGAAGCATTTGATATTCCTGGCTTTACCCCAGCAGTGCGACTAGATTGTCAGTCAGTAGCTAGCGGAGCTCGGCCAAAAAGAGGCATTCTCGTATTCATTCGAAGCGAACTTTATAAGAATGTTAATCTTTGTTCAAGTAGTCGCTTTTTTGCTTATTCTACAAATTTAGCCTCTCCAGTGTTCGAGTTTGCCATCTTTAGATACCGTTCCTTAGGGATTATTGTTCTATACAAAAAACAAAAACAAAAAAAAGGTATAAGTAGGCTGTAGTAACGTAAAATAAGTATTATATATTTTAGTTTACTTGGTACTGTTAATAATTATGCCTTCCGTATGGTACGGATAAATAAAATGTTTGGGGAACATGGAGTTTTCAAGCATGTACAAAGTTCTACAACTCATGTCGGCTCGAAGGTGCACGAAATTGAATTTTGGTTTGAAAGACCCCGATGCAAAGCAACGGCCTGCTTGTGGTGTTCCCCGGGTACCGATTTTAACATAATAATCGGGAGCTAATTCGAGCGGCGAAAAACATACATGAAGGCATATTTATTTTATAGTTTGTTATCTGAGTAACGGGTATCTGATAGTCGAGGTACTCGACTATAGCGTTCTTCCTTGTTACATATGTATGTGTGCGTGTAAATAATTGCAAACTGAGCTGTTATTAGTGTGTTATGTCTTGCTCTCTCTTTATCGGCGCTAGTTCAAATAAATAGCGTGACAGAAACAAGAGAACTTATTCTAACTAACTTGTTCTATTGAATATTTAACAATTTAAACCATAAATCCTTACATCCATACATAGTCTATTTTATGTTTTGGTCTCTCATGGCGCAGGGGGAAAAAAAAGCAAGACAATAAAAATGAGAATGAAAAGCGCTCCCAACGCTAAGAGAGAGCAGAATGCGCGGCAAATTTATTCTATTAAATAATAAACAACTTAAACAATTACTTTCCCCTTTTTGGCTCTACTGTTACGTACGCCCTCTACATAGAAAGATTCACACAGAGAAACAACGACGAATCTTTGCCAGGGGCAGGGGTGCATGTGACTAACCAGACTCATACTGGTAAGGGCAGAAGAAAATGTAAGTCGGAAATTCTCGGGCGTCGCGTGGCCAGAACGACGGCCACGAACGACCTACTGGTAAGCATACTCCGGTAGCTGGCAAAGGGAACAGCCGGCCGTTGACTCCCAAGATAGCAGAAATCAAGAAACAATATTCGTAGCTGGGAACACCTAGTTTATCCGATCCATACCGGCCGCCAAGTAAAAGCTCTAGTCTGGTAATAAAGACCTTAGACAATTAAAAAAAGGCAGAGAATCCATTTGGGTGTTTTGCTGACGGAAGCCGGCAGCTCCGAGGGAAGGCGACTTTCCCTGGGGTAGTCGTCCACGGAGTCTTCTGCCACCAGGACCAGCCACCATATCCAACAGTCCTTGAGGAGGACACGGATCGCAGCTCGAAAGAATCTTATGTGTCGGATCAGCGCCGCCATTGGCATCAAAGAATGTGGAGAGGATCAATAATAAGTATGACATCTGACATACTGTGATATTTGTGTTCAACTGTAGGAGTCATCCGTTCTAAAGAATAGTGACCAATAGCATACTTCGGAGAAAGAAGTGATGCAATATAAATGTATTAAAAGAGCCAATCAAAGCTAAACTTATCCTATGCGTAACCAAAGACCAATGTCCTTAAGTAATACAATTGATGAACAAGTGAAAGTCAAAAAACATTGGATGCATTCAAAAATGCGTTTAAATACATTTAAACCAACCGAGTCAATAGACAAAGTGCGAATCATGATGAACAATTAGAAAGGAAGAGTCTCTCCACCAGCCGTTGAAGAAGTCGCATGCCTCTGGCATAGTATTTTTTTATTAAGTGAATTGGTGTACTTGAGAACAGCCGTATTTTGGTGCACTAATATTTATATATATATATACAATATAATATTTTCGCAAAGCCTAGGATCCGGAGCGTCGAGATCTCATCTTCCAGGATTTAAAGAGGGGGTTAGTTTTTCGGAACATGGTTCCTTTCTTATAAACATACATATATAAATATTCGTGCAGTATCCTTCAGTTTTATAGACTACTATAAACTATTTTAGCGGCGAGTACTAGCCTTGTTGTTGTATGTACAATTGCAAGAGCCCTCTAAGCGACGTTTGTAGTCGTGAATAGTCAGCATTTTGCTGATGTGTGCACCTTCGCAGGTAAGTTCGATACTCATCCACGGTGCACGCCGATATATATATTACCCAATTAATTTATAATGTTAAAAGATATCAAAACCATGAAGTGCTAAAGCTTTATTAAGGGGTGTGTGCTGACGCGTGAAGTGGAGTAGGTCAAGAACAATGACATAACTTTCGACGGACAACCTTGACAATAGGGGATCGTATTGCGCGGCCCGCGACGATCCATTGGCACACGAATGTGTGAAGGGGACGGAATATGGCCAAAAAACAGCCCGATCGTATTTCGATAAAGCGACAGCTAAGCTTGTGGGGCAGTGTGGACTGACGACTGACGAACTTTATGGATTAGAATTATTTTCCAGGCACTTTAATTATTTATTCTCGTTATGTTGGAGAGCAGAGAGGCATACCAAGATCGCACGACCCGAATACGACGTAGCTTAAGCCGGCAAATGTTGCCTGAACATCGGACGCCTCTCCCTCGGCCCAAGTCCCTGTCAGGACTCGGGCACTAATATGCCCACGTTACACTACCCTAAGACCAATTCATTGGTCTACCAATTTTATTTACCTAATTCTTATCAGTTGAATGTATAATTGAAATTGCTGAAAAGCAATAGTAAGGGCGCGGGAGGGAGGGCTTTTTACTCTTTGATTTTTTTTAGAGATTTTTGCGAATGTTCCAAGTGTCTTCCAATTTAAAAGCGATAATCTTAAAGTACATTAACCTTTGCAAGCAATTTAAAGAAAACTCATTAAATTAATTTTTACGTGTGTTTTACGCGGTCACGAGTTGTTGCTGCTTCTGCCGATGTCGCTGCCGCGATTTGCTGCTGACTGGTTGCTGCGCGCTGTGCTATGTACCCATTTTAAAGTAATTTTATTAACAATAATAAAAATTTCTATTTTCGTACTTTACATTTTTCCCTGTTAAATTTTCGATTTTGTATCCTTTCAACATTTCTATTTTCATATATAAAATTTTTTCAGATTAAATTTTAATTTTTCAACTTTTCTAATCGCTTGGCCTTTTTTTCTTATTTATAGAAATATAAGAGAATGGTTTTTTTACGCGACGTGCGTGGGTGTTTATTGTTACACTTTGAAAATTGGACTAACTAAGCGTAGCTTAACTTAAGTGTTCAGTCCCACGGTACTTGGTTCGTATACACAGCTGATAGCCCTGCCAACTGAAGACGAAGGTCAGGACATCTGGCAACTCTACAGAGCTTGCGAGAAGAAGAAGAAGAGGAGAACTACGAGCTTCAGCGACCGGAACAACATCGCAGGCTTTGACTTTCTGTCCATTGCGACCCATTTACTTGTAAAGTTAATTAATGATCAAGAGTGAAGTGTACACATTATAAGCTAATGAATTAAAGGTTAAACTGTTATCTTTGAACTTCAGTCGTTTACCTACTCCCAAGAGCCCCTCTTACTATGACAGCCGAACATAGCATTTCCGGCACGGCGTCACAACTTAACATGGTGGCCCATGAGGGGACTTTTGCTTGAAGTTGAAAAATCTCAGTTTAATCTTTCAATTGTTAGTTATAAAGCATAACACCAATCACCCTATCTAACACAAATTGCGATCGTCTTCGTTTGTGCCCCCAACACGTGCTCTCACACCGACAGAGCACAGTCATCAATAGCAACACACCCGGTCGGCTGACAGCGCTTCTACACACACACACACACACGGGTACTGCAAGAAGACCCGTTATAATTTCGCAACCAAGGGAATACTCCTACTCAAAGTGGAATCGGAAAACAGCACAGGCTGCGCTGACGCTATAGTCAACGTTACGTAAATTCAGAGTACGGTTGCCTTTTTTTGATTTATCAAGCAGAGCTATTTGGTAAAAATTCTCATAATATGTCTGACCACGAAGCTGATGATCCGGCCTTAGCAGGTTTTGTTACACTTCAAAAGGAGCGTCTTCAAAGTCTAACGCGTCTGTAGCAGAACTGTAAGAAGGATTCCGCGTCTCGCAAATCTGAAAGCTATTATAAGAAGCACCTGCAGCAAATCGAGAGTTTAAATGCGGCTTTTGAGACCACCCATCAAGTTATCATCTGCACCGAGGGATATGCCAAAACGGACTATCACGCCAAGAAGATCGCTGTCAGTTTTGAGGATCTGTACATGGAAACCTATTGCCTTGTAGCTGAAGGCCAACGAATAAAGTTCCCAGTGACGCCGTCCTCAGCCTCTGCACCAACCGCCGTGTCGACGGTTGCCGACGCACGTGTCCACATGCCACATCTGCCAGTACCCAAGTTTAGCGGAAACTGCGTGGACTGGCCAGGATATTATGACGCCTTCACTCGGTTAATTCATCAAAATGAGCGGCTGGACAACATTCAACGGTTTCATTTCCTCAAGGAATCTCTGCCAGCTGGTTGCGATATTCGTCAAATTCCGTTGACGGCCGCTAACTATACGGTGGCATGGGACACACTAATTCAGCGCTATAACAATCCACGCGTGGTCTTCTCCAATCACATGAACATGTTGTACCAGTTGCCAAGCATAGGCAAGGAGAAGCCCGGTGATATTCGATCTATGATCAGTGCAGTCAACGTCTGCGCAGCCGCCTGTAACACCATCAACGCGTCGTTGCAGGACGGGGATCACTGGCTCGCCCATTATTTGACTGCAAAATTACCGAAAGAAACGCACTCCGTATAAGGATCTCGAACAGTTTCTCAACAACCGGTTAATGAAAATAGAAACTGTTCGGGCACCAACAAATCTGGATCATCACTAGATCATCACACCACAAAACGTATCTCGGTTTATAACAACCACGCGCAACCAAGCCCGCCTGTGCTTCGTCACCATTCTCTACTTCATCCGGCAGCGGCGCCAAGCATAACACAAGCATCCCAACCTTACTCGCCGACCGTATCATCCAGTCAACCACATATCGCTTCGATTATGAATACCGACACCTCACCAGTTAGCCCCCTAATCCAAACCTCCAATGTTATTCTTCCACAGCCTCCCACGCAACGCGACAGAATATCCTATTAGCTACCGCACGGATTATTGTTTGCCACCCCCAGAGCGGCGCTCTAGCATCAATAACTGCCCTCATCGATCAGGGGTCGGAAGCTACAATAATCTCAGAGCATACCGTCCAAGCTCTCCAACTTCCACGATGCAGAATCCGCGCTTCGATCGCCGGCGTCGGCCAAACTACTGGTCAACGGTGCAACTTTGCGGCAAGATGCTGCATCCGAACGTCGCTAAACCCAACGTTCAATCTAGTTGTTGACTCTGCGTACGTTCTGAACTCGCTGACCTCACCTCTACCAAACCAATCGTTTTCGCCTCCAAATTGGAAACACATCAACGGCCTCCAGCTCTCGGATCCTCTATACTATCGCTCGAAGCGCATAGATCTCATCATCGGAGCCGACCTCATGGCGAGTCTTATCCTTCCGGGAACCCGAATCGGAAATCCAGACGAACCTATTGCACAAAACAAGAGCAGTTTTTTAAAAAATAAAAAAATCATAAAAAATGTAAGCAAAATGATTTTTGAAAAATTCTTTTTGCAGTTACTATTATTTTTGTACAAAGAAACTTTTTGCACAAAAAAATTTAAGTTTTCAAGTCGAGGAAAAAAGTTTAAAAAGTAGATGCTTACACAAATTCGTGTTTTTCAATAAGTACTGAATGGGTTAAGAAATGTTTTGTATCATTCAAACGGCATTTTAATTACCTTTCCATTGATGCCAAAGCTTAAAGCTTTTCGAATTTAATTTTCAAATTAATCAAATTCGCACGACTATAACATATAACCGCCATAAAAACGATCGGAAAATTGGTGGGAAAATAATATGAAACAAATTATAGCTTTGGTGTTTTTTGGCATATAATCTTGGGATTATCATTTTTTGTATTTTTAAATTTAATACTTATAACTGCAAGGGTATACAAACTTCGGCTTGACGAAGTTAACTTCCTTTCTTGTTATTATTTTCCTTATACCAATTTCTTATATTATTATATATAAAAAAATGTATCGCTCTCGAATCTTCTTCTTTATTTGTCTTTTTGTTGCTTGATGATCCTGTTTTGGGGTCGTCTTAATTGATGATCCTGTAAGGGTTGTCCTTCTCTTTTTGTTTTTAGACTTTAAACTTTTGTCTCTTCCTTCCATGTGAAGTTCAGCCTGGTTTCTCTTTTGTTTTGATGATGGTTTTTTGTTTTGATGATTTGATTACTTTTAATTATTTTTAATTGTCTAGAGCAGTGCATTTTTAGTCTTTATTTTAAAGCCTCGTTTTAGAATTTTAGTTATGCGCCCCCACGTTGGACGCCAATTAACTTTCTCACTAATGAATTTGTTGAATTTTACAATTTTAAAGGTCGAAAATTTTTTTTTTCACTGCTCTTCATTTTTTACTCGTTTTAACTGCTCGTTACGATTCTCAAAAACGGACTGCCCTGCCTTGAGTACAATGATCAATAATAAAACCTCTGCTTAAGAGACTTATCTCAAAATTGTTTACCTCAAAATTGATAAAGAAAGTGACTCAAGAGTGTCGGAAAAAAGAATTCCCTACTTAAATTTGAAATTAAAATTCGAGCGGAAATTGGCGTTTACGTTAGCGCACTTTAGGAATCGCCTTTGCGATTTCGTGTTTACGTTGGCGGATTTCAGGGCTCGCTCAGGGGCTCTGATGTTTACAATATCGACTTGGATGCTTACAGTATATGTGTGATGCGGAGTGTGTGAAACTGGTCTGGGTGGGAATAATTTGGAGACTTAGTTGAGAGAAGTGGCTGACCGCGGTTTTATCTCGGAGTCAGGCAGAGTTATTTGGAGAGGGGGCTGGCTTTGGGGCTTTGATGTCTACAATATCGGCTTGGATGTTTATGGTATCCGTTTGATGCGGAGTGTGTAAAACTGATCTGGGTGGGAATAATTTGGAGGCGTAGTTGAGAGAAAGAATTGACCGCGGGTTTATCTCGGAGTCAGTCGGAGTTATTTGGAGATTGGGTCTTGGCTCAATGTTGCTTATAAATTGGGTAAGTGCCCCCAAATAATGTTTCATATAACTTGACCTTTTTTTGTTGAGAATGCTGTTTTAGGAATTGATTCAGGGTCCATTTAGATTTAATGGAATCCTCCAGCTAAATCAATTGTTGTGAAATACTGACATTCTAGGTATTGCAAATTTGTTGTTAATAGTTATTTCATTCAAACTTCGGTAGTCTATTACTACTCCAAATTTCATTTTCCTGAAGCGTCAGGAACTGTACAGACGGGTGAACGGTGAAGAGATTTCGATTTACGAATTATTCCCTGTTCCATAATCTCATTCATTTGTTTGTCGACTTCTTCGTCGAATGTTTAGGATATTTATAATGTTTTTTATAATTAGGAACCTCGTTTTCGCTCTGAATGGAATGTTTAATTGTACTTGTAAAGGTCAAATTTGTATTCGAATAAAACTTTTTCCAAACACCCTTTATCTTCTTCGCTTAAATGTTCTAACCTGAATTTATTACATTCGCTAAGCTCGTTATTAATAGCAAAATTAAAAGATTGATCATCAGATGAGGGTGGATTAAGGCATTGTATTGCGGTCTTATCCTCTTCAATCTTTCCTTTTGGTGATGGCGGACTGAGGCATTATACTGCGGTCTTATTCTTCTTGTTATCATGACCGTACATCGTTCCATCTTCTAAATTTATTTTGTCTTTACTCCCTTTTAAATAATCCCTTCCTATTAGAGCATCGTTTTTGTTTGATAATGTATGTAAATAACAGTTTTGTTGTATATTATTTTTTACCATCACACTCTGATTTAATTCTAGTGATTCATATATTATATTAACATTTAATTTTGCTTTGATAATTTCAAGGTCCCTAACATTTTGTATTTACTATATTGATAGATGACCTTGTGTCTACCATTGCTTAAATGAGTTTTCCTGTTATAATTAATCTAAAATAAGGGAAGCATTTTCCGAGAAATTATTAGATGGTGCTGCTTGGTAACTTAAAGAATTTTGACTTCTGGCTTGGGCTAGAGCATTTTTAGATTCTTGATAATTACGATTATAACTTGTTGAAGGCTGAGTGTTTGTTGAATTGCTTGAACTTGAATTTAAATTTAATTGGCTATTATAATTATTAATGTTTCTTGGGTAATAATTACAATTGTTTCTTTAATAATAATAATTCTGATGAGTATTTCCCGAATTCCTGCGACAATCGTGACGTATGTAACTTTCAAAAGGATATGCGTTACAATAACCTAATACCATTGCTGTTTCCTTTTATCGTGGAAATATCCCTTTTGGACGGTGCATTGAATAACCTATAGGGAAGTTAGTAGATGTATAGGATGGGTTCTGGGACAATTAGCATATTATTTAACTGGTCAGTTGTATACGATTCTCTCCTTTCCACAAATGGGTCATAAACATGTCATAAAAGGGATTCAAACAAGAGCTACTCGAACATGCGCACCTGTCCATTACCTGACCGCAATAAAAGGGACACATCCACAAGAATGAAGGAGCACGCTCATTGACAAGATCATGGGCCTCACGCCAACGAACTCACGGCTGACTGCTAGCTCTAACACGTCCCATAATAGGGGTTGAAATAACGACCGCGCAACAACGCGCAAGTAGCCGACATATCTCAGTCAAGGAAATATTTTCCATTCTCCGTACCTGTAATTTTAAATCGAAAAAAGGTCAAAAGTTTATTTTGCAGCATTATAATACATTTAATCATTTATTTTGGTATTGCGAACATGTTTTATTATATTTTAAAATTAATTTTGTGGCTTCGTTCCTGCAATTTGCATAGAACAGGCAGGCGAACGTTTCCAATGTCAGTTTAGGATTACAAAATGTAGAGCGTTCACAATAATTCGTAGTTTTGAGATCATGTCCACCTCGATTCATGAACATAGTTTTTATACCCGTTACTCGTAGAGTAAAAGGATTCGTCGGAAAGTATATAACAGGCAGAAGGAAGCGTTTCCGACCCCATAAAGTATATATATTCTTGATCAGGGTCACTAGCCGAGTCGATCTAGCCATGTCCGTCTGTCCGTATATCCGTATGAACGCTGAGATCTCGGAATCTATAAGAGCTAGGCTATTGAGATTTGGCGTGCAGATTCCTGAGCTTCTTACGCAGCGCAAGTTTGTTTCAGCAGAGTGCCACGCCCACTCAAACGCCCACAAACCGCCCAAAACTGTGGCTCCTACAGTTTTGATGCTAGAATAAAAATTTTAACTGAAATGTATTATTCTTAACAATACCTATCGATTGACCCAAAAAAAAGTTTGCCACGCCCACTTTAACGCCCACAAGCCACCCAAACCTGAGACGCCCACAATTTTCATGCTAGATAACGAAAAGTATTGGTCTCGTCAATACCTATCGATTGATCAAAAAAAAATTTGACACGCCCACTATAACGCCCATAACGCTTGAATCTGTCTACCGTCGGTAGGTGGGGCATTTTAGTCTTGCTTTGCTGCTTGCATATCTCCATTTCCCTTAAGCTGAGTAACGGGTATCTGATAGTCGATGTACTCGACTATAGCGTTCTTCCTTGTTTTATCTGATTTTGTTACAAAATGATTTTTCTCCATTTGGTAATCTGGTGAAACAAGAACCACCTGGATTAAGTGTGCAATAATTATTAAATATTTCTGTCTTAAAATTAGACATTACATAGTACTTATTTCTACAATTTGCGACGTGATTATCAATTAATAATTTTCCATCATCATGTGAAATGGATCTTGAATTGTAAACGTCACAACGATCGGTAATAATAGGGTATTTTATGTAAATTATAATAAGATCTTGATGCATAGCGATTTTAAATTCAGATATATCTAAAAGGTCTGCTATAATTACAGGTCTATCTTCGTGCTTATACATTTTTTTGTATATCGTCATTGCTTAGGATTTTAGTATTAAATACATCAATTTTGGCGAGTGTAATTGTGTCCATTAAATTCATAAGATCGTAAGTAAGCAAGCGCAGGCGATATTTTCTAAGCGGAATTTCTTGATCTTTAAAGGCTGTTTTGAATTCTTCAGATAAAGATTTTATCTCTTTAAATATTTTAGAATTAATAACGAACTGATCGTTATTATTTTGTTAACCTCCGTTCTTGTTTTATATTATTATTGATCACCTTAAATACTAGATACTAACTCATAACATGTAGTTAGCAGAATATAATCAAAGATATCAGACAATTAAAGAAAAGAACCGTTTAATATTTGCAGTTTTATTTTCTAATTTATTGATTTCACAGATTCCCACCGATGAATACCAATTTACATCAAGGATGGTTGCCAACTCCATCCCATTTAGACACATTTACTCCTAAATTGAATCATGATTTACAGCGTCATAGAACAAAATATTTCCGTCTCTTTTCTATCAATGTTAAAAAATGTCTAAAACTGGTTTTGGAGATAATTTCATTCTTATAATTAAATTAGGAAAAATCATTAAGCCAATAGAGAGAGAGAAATATATTATCATTTTGTTTTGTGTTAATATCCTAAGTGTTCAAACCAAAAGGGTGTTTAATTTCTGGGGGCAGTGACGAGCGGCAGATTTATCCAGATGACTACAACTCGCGTGCTCGCACTGCCCTCTGCTCTCCGTCACCATCTCTCCCCTAAGCTACGCTCCGCTCTGGAGCGCTTTAATTATGTAAGGCTTTACTAGTTCAATTTTCAAAGTGACAATAAGAACCCCAACGTACTCCCGCGTGTTTCGTACCTGCGTTCTTGGGACTCCGTTGTTCTAATTTAAGCAATCAAGCCACCCCACCCGAACACCAAGAATAATGCATAATTTATTTTTTCAAAATTATTCAATTATCGCATTCAAATAATTACCAGATTAAAAGGAACTACTATTTCGATAGTAGTGAACTGTTGTTATACTAATATGCATTTATTTATTTATATTTTATATGATATTTGTTGAAAATGGTGATTATATATAATGATGATAATAAATATTATGAAATATGAATATCAACTCCAACCGAAAACAGATTCAGGGTTTAAGTACAGGTAAAACTTCATAACTTCTTGTAAAACCTTAGACTATCTACATAACAACCCTTTTTTCTTTTTTACTTTTAGGTACTCTTATTTTAATATCATGTGTATCATTAATATATTATTTTTTATTCAATTTTTTATTTTCAGTGAGTAATTTATGTAAAGGTTCTGTAATAGGTTTAAAAGTTTCCTCCAAATTTGATACGTTCTAATTTTTTATTTGTTTCAATTCATCAAATTTTCTTTTTAATGAATTTCTACTTTTCGTCAACTGTTCTAAAAGTTTACTCTTCATTTTTGTCGTTATTTTTTTATACTCAATGTAGTATAATTTAAATATTTATAACAAAGGGTTGGAGTTTGAGTTTTATGAAATTTTATTTTTTATTTTTATTTTTATTTACCAAAAAAGATACATTAATAATATTAAAAATGAATACATTTTAAGCTTTATTTAATTCTAAATAGAGATTGTTATCATTCCTTTAAATAATACAAAAAAGATTATCCTTTATATATTCAATTGTTGAATCCTCTAAAGTTGAGTATCGTTCCGGTAAGTGGTTTTCTTACGTTGAGCTCGTCGAATAGGGTAGTACACCTCCGATTCCATCCTCGTCTTTGTTAAAATAGGTTTTGGTGCGTTACCATTAAAATCCTTGAGTACTTTCATCATTCCCGGATTGACCATTTGTAGTTGTTTCTTCTTTTAGTTGTTTTCATTGTTTTTGTTGCTTTTACCTGTTTTTAGTAGTTGTAGCTGTTTTTGTTGTTGATTTTACCTGTTTTTTTTTAGCAGTTGTAGCTGTTTTATTGTTGTTTTCAGCTGTTTTTAGCAGTTGTAGCTGTTTTTGTGGTTGCTTTTACCTGTTTTTTTAGTAGTTGTAGCTGTTTTTGTTAAAGGTTTTTTTTTTTTTTAACAGTTGTAGCTATTTTTGTTGTTGCTTTTACTTGTTTTTTTTGTAGTTGTAGCTGTTTTTGTTGTTGATTTTACTTGTTTTTTTAGCAGATGTAGCTGTTTTTGTTGTTGCTTTTACCTGTTTTTTAGTAGTTGTAGCTGTTTTTGTTGTTGATTTTAATTGTTTTTTTTTTAGCAGATGTAGCTGTTTTGTTGTTGTTTTCAGCTGTTTTTATCAGTTGTATCTGTTTTAATTGTTGTTGTTGTTTTACTGTTTTAACTGTTTTGATATTGTTCTTGTTGTTGTTGATTTTGAAGATTGCAAGATTTTTTAGGTTGCAACTTTAGGTTGAGAACGTTTTAGTTTACATCGTAGAGTAGTAGTTATAGTATACTTTACTTCACCATAATTCGTAGTCTTGAAATCATGTCACCTCGATTCATGAACATAGTTTTTGTGTTTAGAAGATATTGAAAATGCTGACCAACTATCTGTCCTTTAAATAGTTCAAAAAATTGGTAAATTTCCTCATGAAATTTCATTTTATTTATTTTGTTTTCTTGTAGGTCTTTACACATCTACTCTCAGCTTTAAAACTATGTATAAAAAATTAGTTTATTGTTTTGGAGCTACTTTTAAAAAATGTCAAAATAATGTATATATTGGATATGGATATATGAACACCGGTTTAATGAGCCGACAACTCCCAAAAAACGTCTGTAGAAATCGTTTATTTTTCACACCTTTACGAGCAATTTTTTTTTCCGGTTGTAATTGTCCTTAGATACTATCGAGTTTACGGAAAACGGTTTTTCTATTGTTCCAAAAAATTTAGTGGTGTTTATCGGTTAACTAAATTAGAGTCTTTCCAGATTTTATATTAGCAAAGTAAAATCATATGGTGGTTCTATTAAAAAACTATTATTCAAGTTCTTATTTCTTTTTCGAATAAAATTCCAATTTCCTTTAGAATAAACTTATTATTATTATCAAAGAAATATTGAACATTAATCGAAGCAGTATTCTTAAACTTTTTCAATGTTAAACAACTCGTTGTACATGTCCGTTTAATGGGTTATTTTCAACTTAATGATCATGTATGAGGAGACAATAAGCTTGGGTATTTTTATGACTTGGTGTCCTCAGTTCTGTTGAAATTCTCACATCACTAGAACCAGTTTTCACTGATTAGTTTTGATATGAAAAATCAAACACAATAATAGGGCCCTTCAATTTAACTTCATTTGGGATCAAATATGGTTGTGATTCACGATTATCGTAACTAGATTGAAATCTTGAATACATTTCATATATATATAGGTGAGCATACTGATTCTTACTAAAATCAACATTCAGATTGTCATATGGATATGATTCAGAATTCAAACGAACTTTCAAGTTTGATAAATTATTTGTGATAAGTTTTCCATTTAGTGTAAATCCAATTATGACAAATATTGGTTTTTCGCGGCTAGCCGACAATTTCACATTCCAGCTGTGTTGACTCCCATACCCCTTTTTGGCGTTAACATATGAATACCAACTCCGGAATGCGATTGGTAGGTTTACACCACTTTTAATAATATCGTACATCTTAAATTTTTCAAAATCGCTCGGAGTTACATGGTGAATTTTCCAGGTTATATTCGTCATTTCCAGCTTAAAAGTTTGTTCATTTCTGATTTGTTTAAACACATCACCAAGATTCTTAGTTAGCATCAAAACTAGTTCGTGTTTACAACTTGGCAAAACTTTTTTATAATCCTCAGCAAATCCCAACAAATTTTTTAATGGTACAGAAAAGTTAATATGGGATCCCGAAGAAAAATAAATATATAGAGTTTTTTAGGGTAGTAGTCAAACCGACAAATCGTGTTATATCAATCCCACATCCATTTATTTCGTACATCCATTTATTTGGTAACATTATCATTTCAGGTCCATTTGGTGAATCTTTTCTAATAATTAATTGAAAACTAAGGTATCTTTCGTGAGGAATTTCATCGTTTGGTTTAAATGTTTGATTATACGATGAATAAGTATGAAACTCCTTCTTCGAAATGCTCTCATCTGAGTTAACCTTTTCTCGAACATTTAAAATTTTGTTCATTGTTATCCCTTCCACCTTTTATATTATACTCTAATCTTCAATCCTAACGGCCTAAAAAAAAAATTTATTTTTCAAAGTGAGCTTCTATTTACTGTTTGTCCTCTTTGTATAGCTTTACAATTAGTAATGCTTGGCTAAAGCAACGACTTTTATTATAAATAATCATTCTTTTAACCAAATGTGCATGCGAATCGAAACGTTTTCACCATGTAAATTCAAAGAATCACCGTTTTGATCAACTATGCGTGTGCGATAGTGTGCTTATTTCGTCACAGTTGATTGGTAAATAGATTAGGTTATGTGGTGTCACTGTCTTTTTATACCCAGGCGGGACATTAATGCAACACTCATGTAACGTGTGATTCTACATATGAACCGCTGATTATATTACATTCCCAACGAATTGTGTTCATTTTTAATATGTTCTCAGCCTGATTTGATCGATATGCTTTTGTAGGATGTAGTTCTAGAACTTTTTGATGTAAACCAAACAGTTGTTTAACCCAGTTTTCCTTATAAAAGTAACTTCAACTTTAAGTGTATTATTCTTACTTTAAATTTTAAATGTTTTTCAAGGTTATAGTCTTTTGGTTTTTTATACGTGTTATTCGTAGATTAAAAGGGTATTTTAGATTCGTCGAAAAATATGTAACAGGCAGAAGGTAGCGTTTCCGACCCCATAAAGTATATATATTCTTGATCAGGATCACTAGCCGAATCGATTTAGCCATGTCCGTCTGTCCGTATGATCGCTGAAATCTGTAGGGCGCTTGGCAAAGAAATTTGCAACAGACAACATTTTCAACACAATTCAAATTGCCCGACAGAATTCAAACTTGCCGCCACGGCTTAAACTTGCCGCCAGGATCTAAAATGTCCGAACAAAATGCATCGCCCTTACAACACTGATAAACGGCATTCGATAGAGTTGCATGAGCAACTCTGGTCCCACAATTTCCGATAAACAAGCCCTGATTACTGAGACATATCGATTGTCCGGTCTCTTCCGTTTTGGACCGTGGCGAGGTTAAGATCGCTCTCTCCTGAACAAATTTTCTTCAGTGATTAAACTCAAACTCAGTGATCTGGCCAAACTAAAGTTGCAAAATATCAGTCATCATTTTTACCTACCATTAGGTTGCTATTGATAAATGAAAGTAAGTTTAACTAATATTTCGTGGAAAATTCTTGGAAGACGGCTGGTCTCCTTCACGTGGCTTAGATCAGATCAGCGCTAGCATTATCATCAGCTTTTCGACATACACCCAAAGGCGTCAGTCTGCAAACCTAATCAAGAAAGTGCATATAAAGCAAAAGAAAATTCTTGTGAAATTCTAAGTGCACCATTTGTCGCATATATGTTACACGCAAGGAACACAGTGCACCCCCTGACATACATACACACACGCAACACCGCGCACCCGCTGTTGAAAGTGCGCAATTGGGTAGACCAAACCTGCAACACCCGGTTTTGATTTGTGATTCCGAGAAAAGCAACATAAAAACTACTTAACGAATTAAATAATCTTATCATCTATATTCATTTATATAATTTAAATTAAATTCCTATCAGTTAATTATTTAAAATATAAAATTATAATAAGAAGTTAACGTAAATTATCCAAAACAAAGTGTAAAACCATTATGATATAAACAAATCTCGTCATGCAAGTGCTTAAGCGTTTTTCACTAATTTATGTCAAGCCACAGTCAATTGAAACAATTGATTTATAAACAAAAATTACAGCCAATAATACATCATTTTGAAAGCGCTTTCAACGTTGGATATGATGAGTAAGAAATCTGCTCCGGTCGTTATGCTATATTTTTATTGACTGTATACATATATTTCAATGATCTTGATATAAGACAAATTCCCACATGAAATAAATACTTGCTCAGTGATAAAAATAAATGTTATATTCTAAATAAATGTTTAATTCGTTTTTTTTTTTGGATTTGATTCAACATGAATTTAACGTAAACTTTATATGATACCCAACTTTGTAAATTTAATGATTACTTTTGTTAGTATTACTTTACTTTTACACGAACAGCTAAATTTTTTTTGGAAGCTAGCATCAAGAAAGATGATTAGGAGTTAGGCGTGTGTCGAAGGGATCACCAACCTGTGTCAGGTTATGCAGCTTCGGTGATCATGGTAGGGTGGGCAATTTCAGCGGCAAGGAACATGCTCGCTGCTGACACCGACACACACATATCAGCTGCTGCCACCCTTCATCTATAAAAAATTTTGCCACGCCCACTCTAACGCCCACAAGCCGCCCACGAAATCGTAAATTTGAACACTTATATCTCGAAAACTATCAAAGATGAGAATTGGGATTTCAGATTTAGATTTCATAGCCTTGTACGCAGCGCAAGTTTGTTACGCGAAAATGCAACGTCCACTCTAACGATCACAAACCGCCCAAACATGTGGCGCCCACAATTTTCATGCTAGATACAAAATTTTAACTGAAATGATTAGTCTCGTCATTACCTATCGATTGATCCAAAAAAAACTTTTGCCCACAAACAAATCATTCAATTCGCATGATCCAGTAGGAATTGTAACAACATTGTCAACGATGTGACAGAGATATTTTTTTATCAATATTTGGAATCGAATTATACATAATATGATAAGTGCGTGTTGGGGCGGGGTGGCTTAATCATTGAAAATAGCTAAAGTCCCAAGAACGAATGGTACGCATCGCCGATTCTGGGGACTTAGCCGCAGAAAGTGGTGGCACTTCCGTAGAGGATGGATCTTTTGGCAATCTCGGGATTGGTAGGATTTAATACCTCGAGTACGTCTGCCATCCAAGGCGAGAAATGGTGTGTGGAACTGAGGCGGATACTGGCCTTGGAGGGTCGGATGGAATCGGCGGAGTAGTAGGACCTCTGTTTCGATACAGCAATGTGTGATGCCGATCTCGGCAAGTGAGACAGTTGTGAGCGCTTGTGCAATCCCGGAATTGATGGCTGTTTGCAAGGCAATTGGAACACAACTGCCTTCTTTGGATATAGGCGTGGAAGCGTGGACATATACGAACGGGGTGGTTTTTCTTCGAACACAGATTGCAGCCGTTGGGTATCGGAACTAACCTTGTGTTGAAGGAATTTTTTTTTGAAAATTTTTCCACTCGATTTGTGTCTTAGGACTGACTGGAGGAATTCGGCAGATCGGAAGCTATCGACGGCCTCAAGAGTTCGATGGCGCGCAGTCAAATAGGAATCAAGCTCAAGCCACACAATGGATTGCTCCCATAATGAGAGAGTGAGCTTTGGTAGTTTTTTCGAGCACATATAAACCAGGATAGGGTCCCAATTCTCAATATTAACACAAGAAAATTTTAAGAAAGTTAAACAACCTTGAAAAGTGCGTAAAAGTTCCTTTAAGGCTGCTCCCGACTCCTGTGCGATGGATTGCACATTGAAAAGTGTTTTCAAGTGACAGTGACTGTTCACCTGCAATCGCTTATTTTCGAAGCGCTTAGTTAGGTTATCCCAGGCTGAGCGAACGCCATCATTGGTTATGGGAGATCTCTAAACTATGGAATGAGCTCCGCCACTTGTTTTTGAATTTAAGTGGAATAATTTTTCAATGGGCCTTAGACTCAGATTGTCTATGTATATTGCCGTGAAACGGTCCCGGATAGTCGGCCAGCGGGGATAATCTCCAGAGAAAACCTCTATGTCAATAGGGAATTTTGGGACGAAGTTACCGGAGCTTGAGGTATTTTGTAGTAGCCTTTTGCATTTGTTCCATGAGCTGCACGGAAATATTTTATAAGTGGAGTACGTTTGGAAATATTTGGATTTTAGTATGGATTTCGTGTCGATATAGTTTAAAGCTGCGATACATGCAAATGTGGACACCTGTTCCTCGCCTTCCTACTTTCTTTCGCTGAAAATCTGGAGTCATAGCCGGAATATTTAAAAGGTTAATTTACATTTGGGGGGCTGAAAATCAATGTATGGGTACTTTTATGTGTGAACTCTGTATAGTTTAAAAAGTGGAACGTCGTCTAGAGGACAAGAATTTTCTATCATCCTTAACAAAAGGCTATAACACCTCATTACTGTTAATAACAGCTAGCAAGCAGCTAATAACAACTAGTAAGCAACTACTAAACAAGTACTGAACAACTGCTAAACAGGTAGTAAACATTAATGTACAGCTAAACAGAACGTGTAAAAACTGTACCAAGTCCAAAAACGTCAACCACCATCATGAATCAGGAAATCCAGATGAACATTGTAATAAAAGAGTTCAATAAATTTAATAAAAAGACACTGCTATTAGAGGCAAGGACGCCTGAAAATGTAAGATTCCCGATCCTCTAGACGGAGCGCAAAACAACAAAGGTTGGAGAATCTATTGCTCTCGAGTTGGAGGAGCACATCCTGTGCATGCCGGAAAGGTACACCTCTCTTCAGGATGATGGAAAACTTAATATTTGTACAAGTAATGACAATTTGTATTTAGAAATAAGTCAATAATCATTAAAAGATTGGAATTTTAAGAATATAACAATAAATACACTTTTTTAAATACAATTAATAAAAATATAAAGAATCTTTTTTACTTGGAAATGTTCCCTAAACAGTATTTGTTTAGTAACTGAGGAGTGACTACATGAATTTCGGAAATTTTAAATCTTTCACCTATAAAGATTGTAAAATATACTACAATGAATATTTTGTCACAGATAACCGAAGCTAGATTTGCTTTGAAGAGAAAATTCAATGATCTCAAACAAGTCGAAAATCATACGAATTTACAATTGGAGGAAACTTTTAAACCCATTACTGAACCCTTACGTGAACTTGTTAAGGAAAATAAACGACAAAAGACTTACAATGTACAAGATAGTATAAAAGTAAAGCGTGATTTGAAGCAAATTTTAAAAATACGACGATGATGAGAGAGAGCTAGACGATTTTTACTTTACAACTAATGAGGAAGATCTGCAGTCTAATCGAAATATAACTCCACCAAGGCCTTTCGGTGATGGTGATTTCTATAATGAATTTTTTTCCCAGACGAATATAGAGGAAGATATAGAAGAAGTGAAAAAGGAGACGGAGTGAAGAAAAAGGGACGACACCTTTACCAATGTATACAGGAGAGGCCAATATGGGTGTGGATGCAGAGCTAGAAGATAATAACACTAGTTATAATTTTGATTTTAATATCAGTAATTTAACCAGAGGAAATGTGTTAGATAAAGGTTATGGACCTAAAAAACTGCAAGCAATTCATTAACATTGGGAGACATAGAATAACAAACTATAATAAATTAACATTTTCTGACTTCTGGTCTGTACTTTCTAATTTTTCTTAGTAAACCTAAAAACTATTATGATCAAAATTTGAAAATGGATAAAAAAATTATTTAAGAAACGAATATACATAGAGAAGGCTTTAAACCTAAAAACCAAATCAACGGTACACGAGGTTATAAATTTAGCCATATTATGCATAAGTTGATAGACAAAGATTTCAGTCCTACAACGTTTACTCCACTTCGCTTAAAAACAGGTTTTGGTTACATGACCCTTCAGAAATAAAATCCGAACTATGTATATTGGAATGACGTAAATGAATTAGTCGAATGATTGCAAGTTTTGGTAGCATCAAAAGCAACGGGTAATACCAGTCACAATATTGAAATTTTTTCAATATTAGAGGAATTTCGTGAGCAAAGCATTATATTTTAATGGGTATTTTGGGAATTTGTTTTAAAGACGTTTTAAGTCTACTGAGGGATTATTCATCGATAAGGACGGTCAAAATAAACGTATCAAAGCCGGAACTAAACCTTTAGACAACGATGACAATATACTGATGAGAACATGAGAAATTTGGGAGAAGACTTAAGAAAAATTATAGCTCAAAATATTAATTGTCGACTCACGAAAATTACAAGCTTAGAAAATAAAATTGAATTGTGTATTAAGAGGGCAGACAGCGCTCAACAAATTTTTCCGAGATACTGGAAAAGATTAAAACCATTGAGGACTATATATTTAAATATGTAACAGAACCGATATCATTACCGAAAAAAACACAGTTGAATTAGAAGGTGTCGCTTTTCAGCCTTTTAGAAAAATATAATTAAGCGAGAAATCGAAAATGCGTTGCACGGACCATCTCGAAAAAACTTTCAACGAAGACGAGTGATTACAAGGGTATAAACGATATGTGGCAAGCAGATTTGGTTGAAATGGGAGTTGTTGTTGACCTTTACAGACACATTTTCGAATGTCGAAAGTTATGGTATTACTAAAAGTTATAGGATAAATCATTATTCAACCTTCAGTACTCTAAAAGCATCTATAGTTGAACGATTCAATAGAACTCTTAAATAATTAATGTGGCGTGAGTTTAATTTCGTTTAAAAAGGATAAGCAATGTATTAATAAATATAATAATAGAGTGCATAGAACAATAAAAATGATCACAAGCAAAGTTAATTCTTCCAATAAAAACAAATACTACAAACATCCTATAATAACCTGAAAATATCTGTTGCAAGTAAATACCGTAAGGGGCCACGTTCGACTTAGTAAATACATATAAACATGTTTTTGAGAAGGGGTATACACCAAACTACACAACTGAAATCATTAACATTAGAATGGTGAAGAATACATACCCTAAAACATAATTACTTGAAGACTTAGATGGCAACCCGATTTAGGACGGATTCTATAGAGAAGAACTCAAAAAACATGTTTAACCCACAGATACCTAGTTGAAGAAGTTGTAAGGCGAAAAGAAAATAAAGTTTTGGTTATGCTACGTACGCCCTCCACATAGAAAGATTCACATAGAGAAAAAACGATGAATCTTTAGCCAGGTGGAGGGGTGCATGTGACTAATCAGACTCATACTGGTAAAGGCAGAAGAAAAAGCAATTCGTCAGTTCTGGGGTGGCCAGAACAACGGCCACTATCGACCTATTGGTAACTATACTCCGGTAGCTGGCAAAGGGCAGAAGCCGGCCGTTGACTCCCAAGATAGCAGATATCAAGAAACAATAATCCTAGGTGGGAACACCTAGTTTATCCGATCCATACCCGCAGCCAAGTAAAAGCTCTAGTCTGGTATAAAATATCTTAGACAAATAGAGAAAGGGAGAGAATCCATTTGAGTGTCTTGCTGATGGAAGCCGGCAGCTTCGAGGGAATGCGACTTTCCCTGGGGCAGTCGTCCATGGAGTCTTCTGCAACCAGGACCAGCCACCATATCCAACAGTCCTTGAGGAGAACACAATTGCAGCTCGAAATAATTGTATGTGTCGAACCAGCGCCGCTGTTGTCATCAAAGAACGTGGAGAGGATCAACAATAAGGACGACATCCGACATACTGTGATGTTTGTGGAAGCAGTATCCGTGATCTCCATGCTCCTGAAATTTGTTCAGCTGTAGGAACCATCCGTTCAGAGCGTAGCGACTAATAGCATACGTCGGAGAAAGTAGTGAAGCTATATAAATGTGTTAATCGAGCCAACCAAAGCTAAAGTGACCTCATGCATAACCAAAGACCAATATCCTCAAATAATATAATTGGGTAACAAGTGAAAATCAAAAATCATTGGAAGCATTCAAACATGCATTGAAATATATTTAAACCAACCGAATCAATAGACAAAGTGCGAATCATGATGAACAATTAGAGAGGACGAATCTCTCCACCAGCCGTTAAAGAAATTGCATGCCTCTGGCATAATATATATATATTTTGTGTTTAAGTGAATTGGTATACTTAAGAACAGCCGTATTTTGGTGTACTAATATTTATATATATATATCCAATATAATATTTTCGCAAAGCCTAGGATCCGGAGCGTCGAGATCTCATCTTCCAGGATTTAAAGAGGGGGTTAGTTTTTCGGAACATGGTTCCTTTCTTATAAACATACATATATAAATATTCGTGCAGTATCCTTCAGTTTTATAGACTACTATAAACTATTTTAGCGGCGAGTACTAGCCTTGTTGTTGTATGTACAATTGCAAGTGCCCTCTAAGCGACGTTTGTAGTCGTGAATAGTCAGCATTTTGCTGATGTGTGCACCTTCGCAGGTAAGTTCGATACTCATCCACGGTGCACGCCGATATATATATTACCCAATTAATTTATAATGTTAAAAGATATCAAAACCATGAAGTGCTAAAGCTTTATTAAGGGGTGTGTGCTGACGCGTGAAGTGGAGTAGGTCAAGAACAATGACATAACTTTCGACGGACAACCTTGACAATAGGGGATCGTATTGCGCGGCCTGCGACGATCCATTGGCACACGAATGTGTGAAGGGGACGGAATATGGCCAAAAAACAGCCCGATCGTATTTCGATAAAGCGACAGCTAAGCTTGTGGGGCAGTGTGGACTGACGACTGACGAACTTTATGGACTAGAATTATTTTCCAGGCACTTTAATTATTTATTCTCGTTATGTTGGAGAGCAGAGAGGCATACCAAGATCGCACGACCCGAATACGACGTAGCTTAAGCCGGCAAATGTTGCCTGAACATCGGACGCCTCTCCCTCGGCCCAAGTCCCTGTCAGGACTCGGGCACTAATATGCCCACGTTACACTACCCTAAGACCAATTCATTGGTCTACCAATTTTATTTACCTAATTCTTATCAGTTGAATGTATAATTGAAATTGCTGAAAAGCAATAGTAAGGGCGCGGGAGGGAGGGCTTTTTACTCTTTGATTTTTTTTAGAGATTTTTGCGAATGTTCCAAGTGTCTTCCAATTTAAAAGCGATAATCTTAAAGTACATTAACCTTTGCAAGCAATTTAACGAAAACTCATTAAATTAATTTTTACGTGTGTTTTACGCGGTCACGAGTTGTTGCTGCTTCTGCCGATGTCGCTGCCGCGATTTGCTGCTGACTGGTTGCTGCGCGCTGTGCTATGTACCCATTTTAAAGTAATTTTATTAACAATAATAAAAATTTCTATTTTCGTACTTTACATTTTTCCCTGTTAAATTTTCGATTTTGTATCCTTTCAACATTTCTATTTTCATATATAAAATTTTTTCAGATTAAATTTTAATTTTTCAACTTTTCTAATCGCTTGGCCTTTTTTTCTTATTTATAGAAATATAAGAGAATGGTTTTTTTACGCGACGTGCGTGGGTGTTTATTGTTACACTTTGAAAATTGGACTAACTAAGCGTAGCTTAACTTAAGTGTTCAGTCCCACGGTACTTGGTTCGTATACACAGCTGATAGCCCTGCCAACTGAAGACGAAGGTCAGGACATCTGGCAACTCTACAGAGCTTGCGAGAAGAAGAAGAAGAGGAGAACTACGAGCTTCAGCGACCGGAACAACATCGCAGGCTTTGACTTTCTGTCCATTGCGACCCATTTACTTGTAAAGTTAATTAATGATCAAGAGTGAAGTGTACACATTATAAGCTAATGAATTAAAGGTTAAACTGTTATCTTTGAACTTCAGTCGTTTACCTACTCCCAAGAGCCCCTCTTACTATGACAGCCGAACATAGCATTTCCGGCACGGCGTCACAACTTAACATGGTGGCCCATGAGGGGACTTTTGCTTGAAGTTGAAAAATCTCAGTTTAATCTTTAAATTGTTAGTTATAAAGCATAACACCAATCACCCTATCTAACACAAATTGCGATCGTCTTCGTTTGTGCCCCCAACACGTGCTCTCACACCGACAGAGCACAGTCATCAATAGCAACACACCCGGTCGGCTGACAGCGCTTCTACACACACACACACACACGGGTACTGCAAGAAGACCCGTTATAATTTCGCAACCAAGGGAATACTCCTACTCAAAGTGGAATCGGAAAACAGCACAGGCTGCGCTGACGCTATAGTCAACGTTACGTAAATTCAGAGTACGGTTGCCTTTTTTTGATTTATCAAGCAGAGCTATTTGGTAAAAATTCTCATAATATGTCTGACCACGAAGCTGATGATCCGGCCTTAGCAGGTTTTGTTACACTTCAAAAGGAGCGTCTTCAAAGTCTAACGCGTCTGTAGCAGAACTGTAAGAAGGATTCCGCGTCTCGCAAATCTGAAAGCTATTATAAGAAGCACCTGCAGCAAATCGAGAGTTTAAATGCGGCTTTTGAGACCACCCATCAAGTTATCATCTGCACCGAGGGATATGCCAAAACGGACTATCACGCCAAAAAGATCGCTGTCAGTTTTGAGGATCTGTACATGGAAACCTATTGCCTTGTAGCTGAAGGCCAACGAATAAAGTTCCCAGTGACGCCGTCCTCAGCCTCTGCACCAACCGCCGTGTCGACGGTTGCCGACGCACGTGTCCACATGCCACATCTGCCAGTACCCAAGTTTAGCGGAAACTGCGTGGACTGGCCAGGATATTATGACGCCTTCACTCGGTTAATTCATCAAAATGAGCGGCTGGACAACATTCAACGGTTTCATTTCCTCAAGGAATCTCTGCCAGCTGGTTGCGATATTCGTCAAATTCCGTTGACGGCCGCTAACTATACGGTGGCATGGGACACACTAATTCAGCGCTATAACAATCCACGCGTGGTCTTCTCCAATCACATGAACATGTTGTACCAGTTGCCAAGCATAGGCAAGGAGAAGCCCGGTGATATTCGATCTATGATCAGTGCAGTCAACGTCTGCGCAGCCGCCTGTAACACCATCAACGCGTCGTTGCAGGACGGGGATCACTGGCTCGCCCATTATTTGACTGCAAAATTACCGAAAGAAACGCACTCCGTATAAGGATCTCGAACAGTTTCTCAACAACCGGTTAATGAAAATAGAAACTGTTCGGGCACCAACAAATCTGGATCATCACTAGATCATCACACCACAAAACGTATCTCGGTTTATAACAACCACGCGCAACCAAGCCCGCCTGTGCTTCGTCACCATTCTCTACTTCATCCGGCAGCGGCGCCAAGCATAACACAAGCATCCCAACCTTACTCGCCGACCGTATCATCCAGTCAACCACATATCGCTTCGATTATGAATACCGACACCTCACCAGTTAGCCCCCTAATCCAAACCTCCAATGTTATTCTTCCACAGCCTCCCACGCAACGCGACAGAATATCCTATTAGCTACCGCACGGATTATTGTTTGCTACCCCCAGAGCGGCGCTCTAGCATCAATAACTGCCCTCATCGATCAGGGGTCGGAAGCTACAATAATCTCAGAGCATACCGTCCAAGCTCTCCAACTTCCACGATGCAGAATCCGCGCTTCGATCGCCGGCGTCGGCCAAACTACTGGTCAACGGTGCAACTTTGCGGCAAGATGCTGCATCCGAACGTCGCTAAACCCAACGTTCAATCTAGTTGTTGACTCTGCGTACGTTCTGAACTCGCTGACCTCACCTCTACCAAACCAATCGTTTTCGCCTCCAAATTGGAAACACATCAACGGCCTCCAGCTCTCGGATCCTCTATACTATCGCTCGAAGCGCATAGATCTCATCATCGGAGATTCGGAAATTCTTTTTGCAGTTACTATTATTTTTGTACAAAGAAACTTTTTGCACAAAAAAATTTAAGTTTTCAAGTCGAGGAAAAAAGTTTAAAAAGTAGATGCTTACACAAATTCGTGTTTTTCAATAAGTACTGAATGGGTTAAGAAATGTTTTGTATCATTCAAACGGCATTTTAATTACCTTTCCATTGATGCCAAAGCTTAAAGCTTTTCGAATTTAATTTTCAAATTAATCAAATTCGCACGACTATAACATATAACCGCCATAAAAACGATCGGAAAATTGGTGGGAAAATAATATGAAACAAATTATAGCTTTGGTGTTTTTTGGCATATAATCTTGGGATTATCATTTTTTGTATTTTTAAATTTAATACTTATAACTGCAAGGGTATACAAACTTCGGCTTGACGAAGTTAACTTCCTTTCTTGTTATTATTTTCCTTATACCAATTTCTTATATTATTATATATAAAAAAATGTATCGCTCACGAATCTTCTTCTTTATTTGTCTTTTTGTTGCTTGATGATCCTGTTTTGGGGTCGTCTTAATTGATGATCCTGTAAGGGTTGTCCTTCTCTTTTTGTTTTTAGACTTTAAACTTTTGTCTCTTCCTTCCATGTGAAGTTCAGCCTGGTTTCTCTTTTGTTTTGATGATGGTTTTTTGTTTTGATGATTTGATTACTTTTAATTATTTTTAATTGTCTAGAGCAGTGCATTTTTAGTCTTTATTTTAAAGCCTCGTTTTAGAATTTTAGTTATGCGCCCCCACGTTGGACGCCAATTAACTTTCTCACTAATGAATTTGTTGAATTTTACAATTTTAAAGGTCGAAAAATTTTTTTTTCACTGCTCTTCATTTTTTACTCGTTTTAACTGCTCGTTACGATTCTCAAAAACGGACTGCCCTGCCTTGAGTACAATGATCAATAATAAAACCTCTGCTTAAGAGACTTATCTCAAAATTGTTTACCTCAAAATTGATAAAGAAAGTGACTCAAGAGTGTCGGAAAAAAGAATTCCCTAATTAAATTTGAAATTAAAATTCGAGCGGAAATTGGCGTTTACGTTAGCGCACTTTAGGAATCGCCTTTGCGATTTCGTGTTTACGTTGGCGGACTTCAGGGCTCGCTCAGGGGCTCTGATGTTTACAATATCGTCTTGGATGCTTACAGTATATGTGTGATGCGGAGTGTGTGAAACTGGTCTGGGTGGGAATAATTTGGAGACTTAGTTGAGAGAAATGGCTGACCGCGGTTTTATCTCGGAGTCAGGCAGAGTTATTTGGAGAGGGGGGCTGGCTTTGGGGCTTTGATGTCTACAATATCGGCTTGGATGTTTATGGTATCCGTTTGATGCGGAGTGTGTAAAACTGATCTGGGTGGGAATAATTTGGAGGCGTAGTTGAGAGAAAGAATTGACCGCGGGTTTATCTCGGAGTCAGTCGGATTTATTTGCAGATTGGGTCTTGGCTCAATGTTGCTTATAAATTGGGTAAGTGCCCCCAAATAATGTTTCATATAACTTGACCTTTTTTTGTTGAGAATGCTGTTTTAGGAATTGATTCAGGGTCCATTTAGATTTAATGGAATCCTCCAGCTAAATCAATTGTTGTGAAATACTGACATTCTAGGTATTGCAAATTTGTTGTTAATAGTTATTTCATTCAAACTTCGGTAGTCTATTACTACTCCAAATTTCATTTTCCTGAAGCGTCAGGAACTGTACAGACGGGTGAACGGTGAAGAGATTTCGATTTACGAATTATTCCCTGTTCCATAATCTCATTCATTTGTTTGTCGACTTCTTCGTCGAATGTTTAGGATATTTATAATGTTTTTTATAATTAGGAACCTCGTTTTCGCTCTGAATGGAATGTTTAATTGTACTTGTAAAGGTCAAATTTGTATTCGAATAAAATTTTTTCCAAACACCCTTTATCTTCTTTGCTTAAATGTTCTAACCTGAATTTATTACATTCGCTAAGCTCGTTATTAATAGCAAAATTAAAAGATTGATCATCAGATGAGGGTGGATTAAGGCATTGTATTGCGGTCTTATCCTCTTCAATCTTTCCTTTTGGTGATGGCGGACTGAGGCATTATACTGCGGTCTTATTCTTATTGTTATCATGACCGTACATCGTTCCATCTTCGAAATTTATTTTGTCTTTACTCCCTTTTAAATAATCCCTTCCTATTAGAGCATCGTTTTTGTTTGATAATGTATGTAAATAACAGTTTTGTTGTATATTATTTTTTACCATCACACTCTGATTTAATTCTAGTGATTCATATATTGTATTAACATTTAATTTTGCTTTGATAATTTCAAGGTCCCTAACATTTTGTATTTACTATATTGATAGATGACCTTGTGTCTACCATTGCTTAAATGAGTTTTCCTGTTATAATTAATCTAAAATAAGGGAAGCATTTTCCGAGGCTGTTTGTTGAAAATGTGCATCCATACTTTTCTGGGCTCTATCGCTTTCTCTCTGAGTAGTAGATTAATACGGGAGCTGGCTCACTAGGTAATAAATCATGTCAAAAAAGGAGGTGGGGGTGACCCTAATTAGTCACGCATGGTTGCACACAGGTGTTCTAATGACCTAATTAGCATAATTAAGTCAAAAAGGGGGGTGTTGCTGACCCTAGTTAGATGAGCATGGTTGCACACAGGTCACTTAATGAGGTTAGAAAGTGGTGTGTAGGAGTGTGAGAGAGTGGTGTTTTGATATGTCTTGTTTTGTCTTGTCTTTTTCTCACGCTAAAGGTGCGTGTGTGATAGGGGTGTTTTGTCATGCGTGGAATTTTGTGGAGTGCAATGGTTGCACACAGGTCACTATGTTGCTTCTAACTTGGGTTAGAACGCGTTATGCGTGGGCGTTTTGTTGAGTCAATTAAGGTTGTAGGTGACACCTGGCTTGCGTGTGTGATAGGAGGTGTCTTGTCATGCGTAGGATTTTGTGGAGTGCAATGGTTGCACACAGGTCACTATGTTGCTTCTAACTTGGGTTAGAAGGCGTTATGCGTGGGCGTTTTGTTGAGTCAATTAGGGTTGTAGGTGACACCTGGCTACGGTCTTGTGGTCAAAAGGTGTTGGTTTGAGGGATATTAGACCGCAAACTTTTGTGGTGTGAAACAAGCGTGAGTTCGGTAACCTCCCCCTCTTTAGCGAGCATTAGATGGGAAAGTGAGCGTGGGAGTGTAACAAAAACGTTGTTTTGTTATGCGTGGGCGTTTTGTTGATTCAAATAGGGTTGTAGGTGACACCTGTTAGTGTAACCTGCCTACGGTCTTGTGGTCAAAATGGTGACTGTGGTGGTGGTTCCTAACAGAACAAAAACAAATGAGATCGTTTGTTTAGTCAAATACGTTTTTCTTTAATCATATTTGAAAATTTATTCTCATGCGCTTATAGAAAGAGAAAACGGTTACCTTCTAAGTTTTCAAAAAATGTATATGTTAAGGAGAAATGTGGAAAGTAGTTCAGTTTTAGAAAACTATTTGAGTTAAGCGAACCATCTAGAATCGTCGTGTGAACCCTCCGGTAATTCAAAGCTAAAGTAAAGTTGTGTTAACTTACGTTCCATCCGAATTCGATTTGTGCGAGATTATCAAATTGATAAAAATTAAAATACTTTACCAAGTGTAAAGTAAAGTTGTGTGAACTGTGAACTACCCAGATTTGTGTTGTGTAAACTTATCAAATTGATAAAACATAAAATACTTTACAGTAAAAGTAAAGTATAACAAAGTGAAAAGTACAAGTAACAATACAATACTTCCAAAAAAAGAAAAAAATCAAAACAAAAAAAATGAATAAGTATTGTGGAAAGTGCAACATTACCCTATCGGGTAACATTTCGTGGGCTCATCATCTGCGAACGGAGCAACACAAGAAGAATGTTGTTGAACCAGTGGATTCAAGGATAAAAAAAATCAGTTCTGGATTTCAAGGAAGGATTGTTCACTACTTATATGAAAACACCAACAATGATGTAATTTATCCAACACAATTTATGGAGGAAGCAGGAGAAGCTTTTCTACCTCACTTGTATCCATTGTTGGAAAGTTATGCATCGGTGAAAATAAATTTTGAACTTTTTGGAGAGTACGGACTTTTGAAGGAAGAAAAGGAATGTATTGAAATAAAGTCATTTCAAAGTAAGATGACAATAATTAGTGCCTATTCGAACATTGAAAATGAATATAAGGAGCACATGGAAAAAATTTTGGCGAGGATGGAAGAATTCAAAGAAAGGGATAGTGGATGGACTTTGCTTCATCTCACTCGATTGGAGATGAATATTAATCAATATTCACCCTTAAGAGGATCATCTTATATAAAACTACCCTCTTGTTTAGAAGGAAAAAAAGCAATTATAAATGTAAAAAACACAGATGATGAATATTGTTTTAAATGGAGCTTAATCGCAGCATTAAGTGAACTAAATATGAATGCGAACAGATGCACAAGCTATAAAGTGAATATAAATGATGAAGTAATTCAAGTCAATGGGATCACACTAAATTTGACTGGATTGCAATTTCCACTAAAGCCTGCGGATATATCGAAATTTATGGAAATAAATAAAGACATAAATATTACACTTTTTGGATTCGACGATGGAGTTATATTCGGGCCCATATTTTACTCCCCTGAAGTGAGGAGAAATTATATAAATATGTTGATACTGGAGGAAGGATGTAAAGCATACTTGGATTAAAAATCTCTCAAAGTAAGTTGTTTTATCATTTTATCATTATTATATCTTTTACCTGTTTTTGTTTTTAAATTTCATAATATTTATTTGCTTTCATACTTAAAAAAAAAATTTTTTTTTCTTGTGTTTATCTTTTTTTAGTTTGGTTTCCTCTCAAGTTTCGAGAGACAAATCAAAAAAATGGTTCTGTCAAATTTGCTTAAATTACTCATTGAGTGAAGATGCTGCCAACCGGCATTCAGAAGTCTGTGGGAAAAAAGTCTCACGCTTACCCAACATGAAGGATGCCACTTTACGGTACACAAATGTTCAAAAGGAAGTGATGGTCCCATTCACAGTTTACGCTGACTTTGAATGCATCCTTCAACCAATTAATAAAAACGAAACATTAAATTTAAATATTATAAATATACATAGACCTGTTTCATATGCATACTATATAAAGTGTGCACATGATAACAGTTTAGATAAGTTTGTCTTAGAAACTGTATTTAACTCGGGAATGAATTTTTTCCTGTTATCACTAATAGAAAATTTAAGTTTTATATATGAAAACTATATTTCAAAATCTGTTTCTTTAATAATGTCAGATGTTGAAGAAGATGATTTCCAAAAATCTAATAATTGTCATATATGCAACACTCCTCTTTTATTGGATAGAGTTAGGGATCACTGTCACTTCACAGGAAAATTTAGGGGGGCAGCACATAATGAGTGTAATTTAAAATATACAGTTCCAAAATTTATTCCTGTTTTCTTCCACAATTTCACCAGGTATGATTGCCATCTATTTATTAAAGATTTGGCAGTCATACCTGGTGAAATAAAGGTAATTCCATTAAATAAGGAACAATATATATCAATTTCAAAAATTATAACTTTAAGTAATGGTGATAACTTTGAAATCCGTTTTCTAGACTCGTTTCGATTTATGCCTTCTGCTTTAGATACATTAGCTTCAAATCTAGATAGTGAACAAATGTGTATAACAAGATCATTTTTCCCTAATGAAAATCATTTCAACTTAATGCGACGAAAGGGTGTATTTCCATATGAATATTTAGATTCAGTTGAGAAATTAAAAGAAAGTAAATTACCTCCTAGAGAAGCTTTCTATAGTTCCTTAACCGAAAATGAATGTTCAGTTGAAAATTATACTCACGCACAAAAGGTATGGAATGAGTTTTCTTGTAATAATCTTTAAGATTATTTAGAATTATATTTAAAAACAGATGTTTTATTAATGTCTGATGTCTTTGAAAACTTTCGAAGACTTTGTAGTAAAATTTATTCACTTGAACCAGCACATTTTTTCACTACACCAGGATTATCATGGGAAGCTATGTTAAAATGTACTAAAATTGAATTAGATTTATTAACTGATATAGATCAGTATAAATTTATTCAAAGTGGTATTCGTGGTGGCTTAGTTCAATCTACATGTAGATATGCTAAAGCAAATAATAAATATGTTGAGAATTTTGATAGTACTCAAAAATCATCATATTTGATTTATTTGGATGCAAATAATTTATATGGTTGGGCTATGTCACAATCTTTACCATATGGAGGTTTTAAATGGATTTCAAGGGGGGAACTTGATAGTATAAACATTGCTGAGATTGCAGATGATAGTGAATATGGATACATTTTTGAGGTAGATTTAAAATATCCTTTAAAATTGCACGATAAACATAATGACCTTCCATTTTGTTGTAATAATCAGTTACCAACAAAGTCAGACAAAATAAAAAAATTAATTGCTGATTTAAGGGATAAAGAAAAATATATAATTCATTATAAAAATCTTCAACAGTGTATAGAAAATGGATTAATTCTAACAAAAATTCATAGAGGTCTTCGCTTCTTTCAGAAACCTTGGCTAAAAACATATATTGATTTGAATACATTCCATAGAACTAATGCAAAAAATACATTTGAAAAAGATTTTTTTAAACTTTTAAATAATGCTGTCTACGGTAAAACGATGGAAAATGTAGATAAGCGCGTTAATATTAAATTAATTACTGAATGGGAAAGTGCTTCACCATCCGATTCTTCTGGTCCAAAAAGGCATTGCGGTAGATCTCTTATTTCAAAGTCAAACTTCCATAGTGTCAAACAGTTTTCAGAAAACTTATTTGCCTTTCAAATGAAAAGATTAAATGTGTTGTACAACAAACCTTTATATTTAGGTTTTGCTGTATTAGATTTATCGAAATGGAAAATGTATGATTTTCATTATAATTATATCAAACCTAAATACAATGAAAATGTTCAATTAAATTATATGGATACAGATTATTTTATATATACCATTAACACTGAAGATTTTTATAAAGATATTCAGAATGATGTTGAGATGAAGTTTGATACATCAGATTATTCTGATGAATTACTTAATCTCTATAATTTTCCTAAAGCTAATAAAAAAAGGTTGGGTTTTTTTAAAGATGAACTCAATGGAAGACCTATGACTGAATTTGTTGGTTTGAGATCAAAAATGTATGCCTTTAAAACATCTAATAGTAATGACAGCTCTGAAAAAACAGCGAAAAAATCAAAGGGTGTTAAAAGAAGTGCAATAGATCAATTAACTTTTAATAGTTTTAAAAAATGTTTGTTTTCGGAAGAGGAAGTGGTAGGCTCTATGTCAATGATTAGATCTAAAAATCATCTTTTATCAACAATTAAATGTAAAAAAGTAGTTCTCAGTCATAAAGACACAAAGGTTCTTATACAAGACAATAAAATTAATACACTACAATATGGCCATTATAAAATAGATGAAAAAAGATTAGAAAATAAACTTAATGAAATGGATTCAAATATTTATGTTTATGAACAAAGAATAAAAGAAATAGAGAATTGTTCTAATAGAAATAATTATCAAGAGAATGAAATAGAAAAATTTCACAAAAATATATATGAATGTGAATTTGAAATGTTTTGTATAGAATTAGAATTAAGTTTACTAAATGATAAAAAAAATGAATAAATGTACTCTATAATTGTAAATAAGACAGAACAAACAACGCTTTTTTATTTAAAGGGTAAAATGTAAGGTAATGTATAAACCAAATATTACAATTCACAATATTATTATTATAAAATTTTTATTTAACAGAACAAACATCGCTTTTACCTACAGGGTAATGTTAAAATTTATGAGAATTAACAGAACATGAAAATTTGAATTTAACAGAAGAATTACAATATTTTCTTTGAATTACATTCAATTTGTTTACTTTCTTCTATATTTAGTGGTACAGTTTGTTTATAGTTATCTATACCACCCTGTAATCTATATACTTTATTGTCATCATTACTTAAAGGAATTGATTTAATGCATTTATCATTATCTTCATCTAAATTAAACGGTATAGTTTGAACATAGTTATCTATACCACCCTCAACAAGAATAGTTTCATCCTCACTAGATGATCTTGGAATACATGGTTCCGGATTTTCATCATCATAAAGGATTGTATCATGGTCATCATCATCATCATCGTCATCACCATACAAATTATGAGAAAATTTGCCATCCTCTTTTTTATTAATGTTTTGGAGTTCTGAAAATATAAATATTTTACTATATATATATACAAATATTATTTTATATGTATTTAACCAACCTTTTTGAGCTCCATCCGAAATATTATTTTCAACTTTTTTATTTATGTTTTGGAGTTCTGAAAATATATATATATATATATATATATATATTAGTATATAAAATTATATATATATATATATATATATTAAACTCACCTTTTTTTAATTTACTCGAATTATTATTTTCATCTTCTATTCTTATATTCTGTAAAAACAAACATATTTCCCTACTCAATCAGATTATGATATAATATCACTATTAGTTATTTTGAAATCGTTTATATCGTTAATTGATATTTTATCTGTGCTAATCTGACTTTCTTTTTTATTTAAATATTCAACCATCATTTGAGCTGCTAAATTTCTCTTTCTTAAATATATCCCATTAATTCTTTCTGCTTCCTCTATTTCAATTTAATGGATTTGTGGACCATCACTAAGATAACCTGTTTCTTCTTCTTCTATCTCTTCTCTTTTACTCTCTTGTTTGGAGAGAAGATCAGCATCCTTTGATATTTTTTCATAGACAATCCTATCTTTTCGTCTCTCTGCATTAATTACTGTTTGGGATAAAACTTCTGCAAATTCAAAACAATTTATTCTTAAAGTTGCTAAGGGGGTATTAGTATTGCGTTTAGATTTTTGGTGGCGGTGGCGATTAGATAAATATTTTAAATTCATACGCTTAGATTTACTTAAACTTCGCCTAGAATGTGTTCTTCTATATATATTATTGTAATGACATTTAACTCCTACTGTAGCAGTTTTGCATTGGATGGTAAAGAATCTGTTTAGACCCCTTCTTCCCAAATCCATATGCCCTCCTATTCTCCTTTCATTTTCAACTAATTTTTGCTTAAAATTCTCAATTATACCTCTCTTTGTGAATTCGATTTGAGAGTTGTGTATGTTTTTAGTGCTTTTTAATTTATGAGTAGTGTTCCTTTTTATTGGAACCCGACTTACACTTTCAAATTCTGTATCACTATCACTGATCCCCAACACTAATTCTTGTGACGTATTACTAAATGTTGGTGCTCGACATACGTTTTCAAATTCTCTCTCACTATCAATTATACCCATATCAATTTTTTCTGATTTTCTTCTCCTATGGTTTTATTTTCTATGTGATCAACACTTTCATTTTCGCTATTAAAATCAAAAAGATTGGTTGGGGTTGTAGTTGTTGATGTAGCTGTTTTTGTTGTATCTTCTTCCAGAAGTTCTTTTTTTAATGTAGTTGCTGCTGTTGTAGTTGTTGTTTCTTCCTTCTCCTCCTCCTCCAGAATTCCCCTTCTCATTGTAGGTGTAGTTGCACTTGTTGTAGTTGAGGTAGATGTATTGTAGTTGTAGTAGATGTTGATGTAGATATTTCTTCTTCTTCAACTGTACTTGCACTTGTACTTGTTGTTAAGTCTTTTTCATTAATGCTACCATTAATAGCATTAAATATTTTTGTATCGAGTTCACTTTTTAAGTTTGGTATCTCACTTTCATCACTTGTCTTGTTTATGAGATCCATAAAAATATGACTGTCCTCTAGGATCTCAAATTTTAAGTCAATTTTAATGATTTTTTTTAGTTTTGGAACATTGATAAATAACCCAATCGAATTATTGGAAGTCGATGGGTTTTCAATTAAAGTCATTTCATTGGGGAGTGGTACCATTTTCACCATCGGATTAAAGAGGGAAAGTATCACAAAAAATATTATAAAAACCGTCATTTTAATTTTGATTTTGTTTTTTTTGACAATCGAACAAACGAACTATCGAATGAATAAGCAAACGATCCGAAATTGAGTTGCGTGAACGAATAGATGGAAACTGAACACTTTTTGAAATTCTTCCGCCTTTATACCCTCCAGATTTGTATATATAAATATGTAACGTTCTGTTCAAATTCTTATCTGTACATGCTTTTCTTCACACTTTATAAATAGGAATTGCGTGATTGTGAAGAAACATAATTTATTTCACGCATTGACGTCAATGTCTACATTTTTATTGTTCTTTATAGAATTTCGTTTTTATGAATCCAACTATCTTCTGATTTTGAAAGGCCTACCCAACGCACAAGCACATAATCAAGTTCCACCCAAAATTCTTATCTGTATATACTCTTTTAGTCTAGCCAACGCACAAGCTCATAATCAAGTTCCGTTCCGTTTATAAATAGGAATTGCATGCTTGTGAAGAAGAAACATAATTTATTTTCACGCATTGACGTCAATGCCTACATTTTAATTGTTCTATGCTTCCACTTGTTCTTTATAGAATTTCGTTTTTATGAATCCAACTATCTTCTGATTTTGAAAAGCCTAGCCAACGCACAAGCACATAATCACCTTTTTGTTTCACAATCTTTTCAACAAGATAAGTATTAGGGAATTTTGTTTTTTTAATTTCTTGTTTATAGAAACCACCTTGTACTGGATCACCCTTCAAGTCCTCCAGTAAATATGTGGTGGGGGATGTATTTTGTACTTTCCGAATTCGAAAAATTTCCGTTGTCCAGTTTGGGGTATAGCCTTTTTCAAAGACATGTTTATATTTACTTATTCGTACATGATCCCCCTCTTTAAAGTCCCCATTTGTAAATATTTTTAGATGATTGTATGATCTCATCAAAATCTGTTTTTCATTTTTAGCATTGACGTCAATAGGCTTCATTTTAATCGTTCTATGCTTCCTGTTATTATAATTATTAATCAACTCTTTGTATATTTGAAGCCAAGTATATTTTCCATTAAAACTAAACTCACGCCACATAAGTTCTTTTATTGTTCTATTAAAACGTTCCACAATAGATGCTTTAAGAGTACTAAATGTTGAGTAATGATTAATTTCATATCTTTTCATCAATTCTCTAAATTGTTTATTATAGAATTCATTTCCATTATCTGTTTGTAAATTCTTTGGTACTCCACGACCAGATTTAATTATTTTTTCCATTGCTTTTGTAACTTCATCTGCATTTTTTGATTTTATTGCTTCACCCCATCCATATTTAGAAAATGTATCTATTACTGTTAACAAATACCTATACCCCTTATTTGATGATGCATATGCCCCCATTTCAACTAAACCAGCCTGCCATAAATCATTAATACCCTTTACTATAACTCTACGTCTTGGGAAATTCTTGAATGATGGGCGATGTAACTCATTTACAATATCTCGTTTACTCTTAGCTTTTTTTTATCTGGTATAAATGGTTTCTTCTCTAAAGATTCAGTTTCACCTTTTAAAACTGAGGTTGGTGCAATTATATAATTGAAAATGTTACTTTCTATTTCATTTATATCCTCCACTACCTTATTAAAAGTTTTCATGAGAAATTCTAATTTTTTAGAAATTTCACTCACTTTTCCCTCAATATTATTGATTCGAGGTCTTAATCTAAAGATTTGTTGTTTCTGCGGTTGCTTAGAAATTTCAATAGATGTATTCTGTACTACTTTACTTATTTCATCATCAATATAAATCTTTGTTGCAATATCATTTTCATGAATGGGGGGTAGGGAATTTTTAAATCGTTTCCTCTGAACATTTAAATGTCCATCATAATCATTAAGTATACTTTGAAATTTTTCTAGACCTTTTGTTATATCTCTTGAGTACTCTTTCTCATTTAAAAAACAACCAAACTTATCAACTGACATTTTAATTATAAAATAACTAATGAAAGAGTGGTATATTTATGTATGATCCACATTAATTGTTAAAACTTCTTCTTCGTTTACACGATGTGCAAATGGACTTTTCCGAAGTGTTATTCCATCTATTTGTGTCTGATCAGAACGAATGATTGGTGGAGGTTTTTTTAAATGTTGGTGTATGAATTTGTTAAAATTTTCCAATTTATCAACAAACTCTTTTATTGAATTATGTATATACTCCATTTGAGTTATCATTTTTATTACTTTACTTTCCAGCTCTGATACTCTTTTATTTCGTAGTTGAAATGATTTAGTTATAGTTTCCATTTGATGTGATTTCGCTTCATTAATTTTATCATCAACATACAATTTAATAGCCAAATCATTTCCATTTATTGGTTTTGAAGAGTTTTTAATTCTTTTTTTCTGAACATTTATGTGACCATCAGTGTCTATATATATACCTGTAAGACTCTCAACTTCCCTTTTGAAAAGCAAGGAATAATCTCTATCATTTGAAAAGTGACCAAACTTGTCAATAGACATTTTACTATTAAACAAAATGAGAAAATGTTTTCTATTTTATTAATATATTATTTTTGCTTCCCGCAGTTCTTCTATTATTGAAAGAATTTCATTAGTATGGTTATTATTACCAGCAGCTCTCGATGCCATTAAGAGTTGCAATCTTTCAACAAGTTCAATAACATTATCCCAATATACATAGTTTGGTGGTATTTTTTGTAGTCTCATATACCCAGAACCAGTATGTTCTTCATTTACTGAAGATGATATTAATGGTTTAATAATTGAAGAAAATTTTTTAGAACGATTCCCCTTTACTTGACCATCTGGTTGATAGTTTCTTTTGTGAGCACTTGTTTCAATTAAAATGTTTTTATATGATTCCAAATCATTCTTAGTATAATCCTTAGGACTATTATGAAAAATTAAAGAGTATAGACCTGGTGATAGAGTCCATAAATTTCCACTTCCTAATTCCATCAAATTTTTTTTAATTTTAAGTGTTGTATTACCCAACATTAAAATATTATTTTCTTCTCTTGGTCCATAACTATTGTCTAAAATCTTTTCTTGCTTTAACTGATTTATGTTCTTCATATACACTTTCATTTAAATCATCTGTGTGAGGCTGTTGTGAAACATCGGATTCATCTATAAGAGACTGTTGTGAAACATCAGATTCATCTATAAGAGACTGTCGTGAAAAAGCATCAACATAAGCATCACTCTCACTATCACTTTCGATTACTCTCTCGTGTTCCCTTTTTTCTTTTTTACTTTTAGGTACTCTTATTTTCTCTTTCTTGAACTTAGTCTTAATATCATGTGTATCATTAATATATTCCTTTTTATTCAATTTTTTATTTTCAGTGAGTAATTCATGTAAAGGTTCTGTAATAGGTTTAAAAGTTTCCTCCAAATTTGATACGTTCTCATTTTTTATTTGTTTCAATTCATCAAATTTTCTTTTTAATGAATTTCTACTTTTCGTCAACTGTTCTAAAAGTTTACGCTTCATTGTTGTCGTTTTCTCTGATACTCATGTGCTACTGGGAAAAATGTAGTATAATTGAAATATTTATAACAAAGGGTTTGAGTATGAGTTTTATGAAATTTTATTTTTATTTTTATTTTTATTTATCAAAATAAATACATTAATAATATTAAAAATGAAAACATTTTAAGCTTTATTTAATTCTAAATAGAGATTGTTATCATTCTTTTTAATAATACAAAAAAGATTATCTTTTATATAATCAATTGTTGAATCCTCTAAAGTTGAGTATCGTTCCGGCAAGTACAGCATATACTCTTCAAGTTCAAGAGTGAGGGCCATCCCAAAGCTGGTTTTCTTACGTTGAGCTCGTCAAATAGGGTAGTACATCTCCGATTCCATCCTCGTCTTTGTTAAAATAGGTTTTGGTGCGTTACCATTAAAATCCTTGAGTACTTTCATCATTCCCGGATTGACCATTTGTAGTTGTTTCTTCTTGTAGTTGTTTTCGTTGTTTTTGTTGCTTTACCTGTTTTTGTTGTTGATTTTAGTTGTTTTTAAACAGTTGTAACTGATTTTGTTGTTTAATTTACCTGTTTTTAGCAGTTGTAGCTGTTTTTGTTGTTAATTTTACTTGTTTTTTAGCAGATGTAGCTGTTTTGTTGTTGTTTTCAGCTGTTTTTAGCAGTTGTATCTGTTTTAATTGTTGTTGTTGTTTTACTGTTTTAACTGTTTTTTATGTTGTTCTTATTGTTGTTGATTTTGATGATTGCAAGATTTTTTAGGTTGAAACTTTATGCTGAGAACGTTTTAGCTTGAAACTTTTAGGTTGAGACTGTTTGCAGGTGGTTTTTAAATGTGTGTTAGAATAACTTTTGATCGAGTTTTTATACCTTGAGGTAAACTAACCCTCCCTGTTCTCTCTCATTCTTGATTTAGCATCGACCAATCACAGCAGTGAATAGCATGTAAATAGGGTGGGTTTCAAGAATCATAGAGAAATTACTTGATCATAGTGTAAAAGTTAGGGTGGGATAGAGAGAGTAAGAATTGGAGGGACAGGTGTCCACAGTTGGTACTATTAAAGTCTTGTTTTCTCTCATAGTTATAGTTAATGTTATTCCCCAAGTATTTCACAATTTCTTTTGGGGGTTGTAAATTTCCAAAACTATCAAAGTAATGTATACTTTTTTATTTTTGTTATAAGCTACCCAATGTGTACCATTTGATGAACTATCATCTAGGTTTATAATACCTGACTCTTCTCTCCAAGGAGATTTGGGGAGTGAGTCTCTCATAAACACACCTCGGAAATGTGGAATGTACTTTTGAGCAAAATTCAAAATTTCGAAATTTGAAAGAGGTTTTTAGGTAGCTTAGTAATTAGTTTTTTGGATTTCCTCTAAATGGATTAAGATATAATCCATAACCTTTTCTATAAGGTTTAAGAAACATACCTTCACCCACCTTAATACTTTCCATTTTCTTATTATGTTGCTTACTCTCTTCTAATTGTTTTTTCCCCATATTTGCATTATTAATAGTTTTAGCAATAGCTGCACTACCAGAGGCGAGACTACCTAATGCACTTAGTGCAGTCAAAATGGGTACAATAGGTAAAAAACCACCAATTTTCGGTACATTAATAATACGAGGAATCTTAATTTTTTTTTTATTTCTGCCAATTGATTTATTGACTGCTTTACGTGCAACCTTAATCGCACTCATTAGATCTAGTGGCTTCTGAGTTTTCAATGCCCGCATTCCTGTTTGGATAACATTTGAAAAACTCTTTACCTTTGATTTCCTTTTCTTACACTTTCTCTTTGTTCCCTTTTTCACACCCATTCCGAATTTCTTTTTTGTTTTCATAATATTTGTAATCAAGTATGCTGCTGTTTTCTCTGCAATACTTCTATCTTTATTAGTACTGCGTCAGCCTTATGTCGATCAGCTAGATCCTTATATTGTGAATATGCAATATCATGTACTCTACAAGCTTCATCCAATTGATTTATCCCACGATCACCGCGCTCCAACCTTTGTTTTAGCTTTGTTCCAGGTCCACAAAAATTATAACCAGGAATATGTTCTTCAAATGGAAGTGTGTTAATTATTTTGTTGATAATACCACTACCTCGTTTCAAGTTTGAACTCTGACTGCAACAATTATAAAAACTTTTACCCATTTTATATAATGTTTAATCAAGGAGCATTTCTCATCGAATGAAGTACATTACACACGTGAATATGCGTTTAATACGTCAAAAACAAGAAATCTGTGTTAGAAATATCGAGGGTGGTGATCATTCATTAACAAATTCAGTTTCACGACATAGTTCTTTATTACCCAATACAATAAGAGCATTGGTTGTCGGTCCCTCAAACTGTGGAAAAACAAATGTTATGCTCAGCCTTATTGAAAGTCCAAACGGGCTAAAATTTGAGAATATATATGTATTCTCAAAGAGTTTATATCAACCAAAGTATGAGTATTTAGAGAAACTAATTAAACCGATAAAGGGAATGGGATATTATACGTTCTCACAAAATGATGAAGTTTTACCACCCGCTAAGGCTAAAGAAAACTCTATTATGATTTTTGATGATGTTGCTTGTGAAAAACAAAACAACATTCGTTCATATTTCTGTATGGGGCGTCATAAAAATAAAGATTCTTTTTACCTATGCCAAACATATACTCATATTCCAAAACATCTAATACGTGATAACGCGAATATGATTATAATGTTTAAACAAGATGATTTAAATATGCGTCATATATATCGTGATCATGTAAATACTGATATGTCCTATGATTCATTTATGAAAATTTGTCAAAAGTGTTGGAGTGATAAATACGGATTCCTCATAATAAGTAAAGATAACGATATGGAAAAGGGAAGATACAGGAAGGGTTTTAATGAATTTATAATTATTTGAGAATATAAGTTTCATTCTGTAAGCTATATTTTCACAGTACATTATTAGACCCCAAAATGAGTAGATCATTCACTCTTACATTAAATGGCAATGAACCCATTACAAACATTTCTTATTTCCCACCCATTGAACTGACAAATGGTGAATATGAGTGTGCACTCATTGACTTTCATATGTACAACTCTATACCCAATTTTGATATAAATAATAATCTATTTCATATTGGTGATAAAGTAATTCAACTTCCAATCGGGTCATATGAACTCAATGATATTTATGATTTTCTAAAAAATAAACTAAAAGATTATGATCTTGAGAAAACATTTCAAATGGATAGTAATAATAACACACTTCAAGTTCATATTACAACTACCAAGGAACCTATTTATTTTAATAGAAACAACTCCATTGGACAATTGCTTGGTTTCAATAAAAAAATAATTTACCCCGACTTGAAAAAAACATATATATCTGATCAACCTGTCAACATTTTAAAAATAAACACAATACGCTTAGTATGTAATATTGTAAGCGGGTCATATATTGATAGTAGACAAGATCATTCATTATACGAATTTGGAATTAATGTTCCACCGGGCTATAAAATGAATATCACACCACACAATCTTATTTACTTACCAGTCAACACTAGAGAAATAAGTACACTCTCTATTCACATAACTGATCAGAACGGTGAATTAATAAATTTACGCGGTGAAAACTATACAATTCGTTTACACTTAAGATTAATACAATGATTATATACAATAAAAGAGGTGATACCTACCATCATCAGCACACTTTAAAACATAAAGTTATAGGAAGAGGATCGAAACCAAAAAGACACACACTTACATTAAAAAATAAGTTAATTGTTAAATCATTGGGCTTCAAAGTGCGAGTTTAACTAAAGTCATGGGGTTGAATGAAATATTGGCAGTACGGGAAAAACCTTTCTCTGATGAAAGTATATCAAAGAAGGAATATCACAGCTATCAACCCTATCAACAATCATTTAAACCAAATGATGAGATAAGAATTACAATCCAAAATCAAGATTTATATGTACTCCCCCATGAGAGTCTTCTAAATTTTCAAGGAGATATTACCCTAATTAAGGAAGGGGGGGCGGTAGAAACTCAAAATGTTATTGCGAGAATGAGAAATAATTGTATGGCATACTTTTTAGATGAAATACGCTATGAAATCAATGGTGTTGAAATAGATAGAACAAGATTTAGTGGTATTACTTCTACAATAAAAAACTTTGTTTCTTTAAATCAATTTGAAAGCAAGAGACTTTACAATTCTGGATGGAGCGGAGGACCCGATTTCAATTTAACCCCCCACTTCAACTTTTCAATACCCCTTAAAAATCTACTTGGATTTGCTGAAGATTTCAAAAAAGTATTATTAAATTGTAAACATGAACTAGTACTATTAATATCAAAAAATTTTAATGATGTACTTGAGCAAGATAAATTTGAGAGTGCACAATTAGTCGGAAAGTATCATCTCAATATGACTAATAATACATGGAAAATTCCTCATATAACACCCAGCGATTCAACGAAAATTAAAATGTATGATATTATAAAAAGTGGAACCAATCTACCGATTGCATTCCGTAGTTGGGATACATACATTAATCCTAAACTAAGTAATGGAACAAATCATGTTTGGAATGTTAAATTAGCTGCTAACCGAGAACGTCCACGATTTGCTTTAATTGGATTTAAAGATAACCACCATCTGATTACAAACAATTTAAGAAATCTAAAGGTCTAATTAAACTCTGAAACATATCCCTACGACGACTTAAACTTGGACTTTGAAAAAGATCGATTTGCACACCTATATGAAATGTATTGCAAGTTTCAATCTAGCTACTATAACCGAAGTGAATCTCCTTTACTATCACCTACAGAGTTTAAAACTAAAGCTCCTATTATCGTAATTGACTTATCATATCAAAATGAAATGGTTAAATCGGGACCCATTGATGTTAGGATTTCAATTGAACTTACCAAGCCCACTATCGAAAATGTTCAAGTATATTGCGTGCTCATACATGATCGTTTAGTTGAATATAACCCGTTGAATGGTCTAGTTCAGCGGATTGTCTAACAATTAATCAATTATGAGTGAAGATATTGTTGCAATTGATGTTCAAGGATTTCTTGGGAACAACAATAAATTTATTCTAAAGGAAATTGGAGTCGTATTCAAAAACGAGACAATCTTGAATTCTAATTTTATCATACACTCTCCACATGATTTTATTGAATTGAATAAGAAATGTAGAAAAACAGCTACTTGGCTAACAAAAAAACATCACAAAATTTATTGGAATGATGGAGTATACTTTTTCAAAGAAACACAAATGTATTTAAGAGAAATAATTAGAAAACAGGAAATAATTTGTAAGGGATATCAAAAAAGGTTATTCCTACAAAAATTTTTAAAAATTGATAATGTAATTAACATTGATGAAATTGGTTGTCCCTCTCTAAAAATAATGGATGGAAAGCACTTTCCATATTGTTCATTACATGCTCGGGATGGTGTCTGCTCTCTGAACAATGCTCATAAAATCTTAAACTTTTACACAAACGAAAACTCCTAAACACCTTTTAAACAATTCATTCACATTTTGAGAGTCGGGAAAATAAGTTTACGAAATGACTGATTCTAATAACAATCTTAATATACCGACTTATTCATCTTTAATAAATAAAATTAATTTTTTTATTAATACATTTGGAAATATGATTTCAAAAGAGGACTTGAAATTACTACTGGAGACAAGGAACATGTTCATGGGTACTGACGTAAAGGAGTTTATAAAAACAACATTTGGAGAACATTTAAATTTATGTACATTTACTCATGATAATATAGAAACTTGTGCTTGTTTTCATTTTGTAATTCAACAATATAGAGTTAGAAAATTAATTTCATCATATATTGAAATTTTTAAATAAAGAGAAAACCAAAAAAAAAAAAATTTCTATTGTTTTGAATTTGTTTTCGAGGGTGGGTCTATCATCAGCTGTTGCATTTTTTAACATCTGTTTTCTAAGTATAATACAACGAGTTATCTCTACCAAACTTTAGTTAAAGATAAACATTCAGACTATTACGTTGAAAGAAAAAATGATTTCCTCAAAAATTGAAGAGTTCTTAAGGGAGCATGGAAGTGAGATCTTCAAGGAACATGCTACGAAATTGAAATCATTTCATACATTTTTTAAAGATGTAGAAGCCACCCCACTAATTCATTCAAAGTATGGAGAACACCTATCATCCTGTGCATGGACATATGATGATTGTAAAGTTGGACCTGACACTTGCAGGTGTATGCATGTTGAAAAGAGAGAAGAAGACGCCTTAAAATTGATGGAAAGATACATTCATTTATTTAAAAGACTCAATGTAAACTAATTTAAGACGAATATATAGAAATAAAAACGTATTTGACTAAACAAACGATCTCATTTGTTTTTGTGTATAATTGTGTATATTCTGTTAGGAACCACCACCACAAGCACCGCCACCACCACCATCCCTCTTACACTCCTACGCTTACTTTCCCATCTAATGCTCGCTAAAGAGGGGAGAGGTTACCGAACTCACGCTTGTTTCACACAACAAAAGTATGCGGTCTAATATCTCTCAAACCAACACCTTTTGACCACAAGACCGTAGGCAGGTTACACTAACAGGTGTCACCTACAACCCTAATTGAATCAACAAAACGCCCACGCATAACAAAACAACTTCCCTTCCTCCTCCTCCTCCGCCTAAATATAGTTTTACAAATTCATACGCATGACAAAACACCCCTTGTAAAACGAATAGTTTTCTAAAACTGAACTACTTTCCACATTTCTCCTTAACACATACATTTTTTCAAAACATAGAAGGTAACCGTTTTCTCTCTCATGTAAGCGCATGAGAAAAAATTTTCAAATATGATTTAAGAAAAACGTATTTGACTAAATAAACGATCTCATTTGGTTTTGTTCTGTTAGGAACCACCACCACAGTCACCATTTTGACCACAAGACCGTAGGCAGGTTACACTAACAGGTGTCACCTACAACCCTAATTGAATCAACAAAACGCCCACGCATAACAAAACAACGTTTTTGTTACACTCCCACGCTCACTTTCCCATCTAATGCTCGCTAAAGATGGGGAGGTTACCGAACTCACGCTTGTTTCACACCACAAAAGTATGCGGTCTAATATCCCTCAAACCAACACCTTTTGACCACAAGACCGTAGCCAGGTGTCACCTACAACCCTAATTGACTCAACAAAACGCCCACGCATAACGCCTTCTAACCCAAGTTAGAAGCAACATAGTGACCTGTGTGCAACCATTGCACTCCACAAAATCCTACGCATGACAAGACACCTCCTATCACACACGCAAGCCAGGTGTCACCTACAACCTTAATTGACTCAACAAAACGCCCACGCATAACGCGTTCTAACCCAAGTTAAAGCAACATAGTGACCTGTGTGCAACCATTGCACTCCACAAAATCCCACGCATGACAAAACACCCCTATCACACACGCACCTTTAGCGTGAGAAAAAGACAAGAAATCTAATCTACTACTTCTCTGTCTCTTGGCGGGTGCATTTGGAGAATTATTAGATGGTGATGCTTGGTAACTTAAAGAATTTTGACTTCTGGCTTGGGCTAGATCATTTTTAGATTCTTGATAATTACGATTATAACTTGTTGAAGACTGAGTGTTTGTTGAATTGCTTGAACTTGAATTTAAATTTAATTGGCTATTATAATTATTAATGTTTCTTGGGTAATAATTACAATTGTTTCTTTAATAATAATAATTCTGATGAGTATTTCCCGAATTCCTGCGACAATCGTGACGTATGTAACTTTCAAAAGGATATGCGTTACAATAACCTAATACCATTGCTGTTTCCTTTTATCGTGGAAATATCCCTTTTGGACGGTGCATTGAATAACCTATAGGGAAGTTAGTAGATGTATAGGATGGGTTCTGGGACAATTAGCATATTATTTAACTGGTCAGTTGTATACGATTCTCTCCTTTCCACAAATGGGTCATAAACATGTCATAAAAGGGATTCAAACAAGAGCTACTCGAACATGCGCACCTGTCCATTACCTGACAGCAATAAAAGGGACACATCCACAAGAATGAAGGAGCACGCTCATTGACAAGATCATGGACCTCACGCCAACGAACTCACGGCTGACTGCTAGCTCTAACACGTCCCATAATAGGGGTTGAAATAACGACCGCGCAACAACGCGCAAGTAGCCGACATATCTCAGTCAAGGAAATATTTTCCATTCTCCGTACCTGTAATTTTAAATCGAAAAAAGGTCAAAAGTTTATTTTGCAGCATTATAATACATTTAATCATTTATTTTGGTATTGCGAACATGTTTTATTATATTTTAAAATTAATTTTGTGGCTTCGTTCCTGCAATTTGCATAGAACAGGCAGGCGAACGTTTCCAATGTCAGTTTAGGATTACAAAATGTAGAGCGTTCACAATAATTCGTAGTTTTGAGATCATGTCCACCTCGATTCATGAACATAGTTTTTATACCCGTTACTCGTAGAGTAAAAGGATTCGTCGGAAAGTATATAACAGGCAGAAGGAAGCGTTTCCGACCCCATAAAGTATATATATTCTTGATCAGGGTCACTAGCCGAGTCGATCTAGCCATGTCCGTCTGTCCGTATATCCGTATGAACGCTGAGATCTCGGAATCTATAAGAGCTAGGCTATTGAGATTTGGCGTGCAGATTCCTGAGCTTCTTACGCAGCGCAAGTTTGTTTCAGCAGAGTGCCACGCCCACTCAAACGCCCACAAACCGCCCAAAACTGTGGCTCCTACAGTTTTGATGCTAGAATAAAAATTTTAACTGAAATGTATTATTCTTAACAATACCTATCGATTGACCCAAAAAAAAGTTTGCCACGCCCACTTTAACGCCCACAAGCCACCCAAACCTGAGACGCCCACAATTTTCATGCTAGATAACGAAAAGTATTGGTCTCGTCAATACCTATCGATTGATCAAAAAAAAATTTGACACGCCCACTATAACGCCCATAACGCTTGAATCTGTCTACCGTCGGTAGGTGGGGCATTTTAGTCTTGCTTTGCTGCTTGCATATCTCCATTTCCCTTAAGCTGAGTAACGGGTATCTGATAGTCGATGTACTCGACTATAGCGTTCTTCCTTGTTTTATCTGATTTTGTTACAAAATGATTTTTCTCCATTTGGTAATCTGGTGAAACAAGAACCACCTGGATTAAGTGTGCAATAATTATTAAATATTTCTGTCTTAAAATTAGACATTACATAGTACTTATTTCTACAATTTGCGACGTGATTATCAATTAATAATTTTCCATCATCATGTGAAATGGATCTTGAATTGTAAACGTCACAACGATCGGTAATAATAGGGTATTTTATGTAAATTATAATAAGATCTTGATGCATAGCGATTTTAAATTCAGATATATCTAAAAGGTCTGCTATAATTACAGGTCTATCTTCGTGCTTATACATTTTTTTGTATATCGTCATTGCTTAGGATTTTAGTATTAAATACATCAATTTTGGCGAGTGTAATTGTGTCCATTAAATTCATAAGATCGTAAGTAAGCAAGCGCAGGCGATATTTTCTAAGCGGAATTTCTTGATCTTTAAAGGCTGTTTTGAATTCTTCAGATAAAGATTTTATCTATTTAAATATTTTAGAATTAATAACGAACTGATCGTTATTATTTTGTTAACCTCCGTTCTTGTTTTAACGCTTAACGCCCACAAACCGCGAAAACCTGTGACGCCCACAATTTTCATGCTAGATAAAAAATTTTAACTGAAATGTATTGGTCTCGTCGATACCTATTGATTGATCCAAAAAAAAATTTGCCACGCCCACTCTAACGCCCATAACGCTTAAATCTGTATACCGCCGGTAGGTGGCGCATTTTAATCTCGCTTTGCTGCTTGCATATCTCCATATAGCTGAGTAACGGGTATCTGATAGTCGAGGTACTCGACTATAGCGTTCTTCCTTGTTACTTTTAGGTTCTCTTATTTTAATATCATGTGTATCATTAATATATTATTTTTTATTCAATTTTTTATTTTCAGTGAGTAATTTATGTAAAGGTTCTGTAATAGGTTTAAAAGTTTCCTCCAAATTTGATACGTTCTAATTTTTTATTTGTTTCAATTCATCAAATTTTCTTTTTAATGCATTTCTACTTTTCGTCAACTGTTCTAAAAGTTTACTCTTCATTTTTGTCGTTTTCTTTTTATACTCAATGTAGTATAATTTAAATATTTATAACAAAGGGTTGGAGTTTGAGTTTTATGAAATTTTATTTTTTATTTTTATTTTTATTTACCAAAAAAGATACATTAATAATATTAAAAATGAATACATTTTAAGCTTTATTTAATTCTAAATAGAGATTGTTATCATTCCTTTAAATAATACAAAAAAGATTATCCTTTATATATTCAATTGTTGAATCCTCTAAAGTTGAGTATCGTTCCGGTAAGTGGTTTTCTTACGTTGAGCTCGTCGAATAGGGTAGTACACCTCCGATTCCATCCTCGTCTTTGTTAAAATATGTTTTGGTGCGTTACCATTAAAATCCTTGAGTACTTTCATCATTCCCGGAATGACCATTTGTAGTTGTTTCTTCTTTTAGTTGTTTTCGTTGTTTTTGTTGCTTTTACCTGTTTTTAGTAGTTGTAGCTGTTTTTGTTGTTGATTTTACCTGTTTTTTTTAGCAGTTGTAGCTGTTTTATTGTTGTTTTTAGCAGTTGTAGCTGTTTTTGTTATAGGTTTTTTTAGTAGTTGTAGCTGTTTTTGTTTAAAGTTTTTTTTTTTTTTTTTTTAGCAGTTGTAGCTGTTTTTGTTGTTGCTTTTACTTGTTTTTTTTTGTAGTTGTAGCTGTTTTTGTTGTTGATTTTACTTGTTTTTTTAGCAGATGTAGCTGTTTTTGTTGTTGCTTTTACCTGTTTTTTAGTAGTTGTAGGTGTTTTTGTTGTTGATTTTAATTTTTTTTTTTTAGCAAATGTAGCTGTTTTGTTGTTGTTTTCAGCTGTTTTTATCAGTTGTATATGTTTTAATTGTTGTTGTTGTTTTACTGTTTTAACTGTTTTTGATGTTGTTCTTGTTGTTGTTGATTTTGAAGATTGCAAGATTTTTTAGGTTGCAACTTTAGGTTGAGAACGTTTTAGTTTACATCGTAGAGTAGTAGTTATAGTATACTTTACTTCACCATAATTCGTAGTCTTGAAATCATGTCACCTCGATTCATGAACATAGTTTTTGTGTTTAGAAGATATTGAAAATGCTGACCAACTATCTGTCCTTTAAATAGTTCAAAAAATTGGTAAATTTCCTCATGAAATTTCATTTTATTTATTTTGTTTTCTTGTAGGTCTTTACACATCTACTCTCAGCTTTAAAACTATGTATAAAAAATTAGTTTATTGTTTTGGAGCTACTTTTAAAAAATGTCAAAATAATGTATATATTGGATATGGATATATGAACACCGGTTTCCATTTAACCTGCTTATTTCCTCGATGTTAATGAGCCGACAACTCCCAAAAAACGTCTGTAGAAATCGTTTATTTTCCACACCTTTACGAGCAATTTTTTTTTCCGGTTGTAATTGTCCTTAGATACTATCGAGTTTACGGAAAACGGTTTTTCTATTGTTCCAAAAAATTTAGTGGTGTTTATCGGTTAACTAAATTAGAGTCTTTCCAGATTTTATATTAGCAAAGTAAAATCATATGGTGGTTCTATTAAAAAACTATTATTCAAGTTCTTATTTCTTTTTCGAATAAAATTCCAATTTCCTTTAGAATAAACTTATTATTATTATCAAAGAAATATTGAACATTAATCGAAGCAGTATTCTTAAACTTTTTCAATGTTAAACAACTCGTTGTACATGTCCGTTTAATGGGTTATTTTCAACTTAATGATCATGTATGAGGAGACAATAAGCTTGGGTATTTTTATGACTTGGTGTCCTCAGTTCTGTTGAAATTCTCACATCACTAGAACCAGTTTTCACTGATTAGTTTTGATATGAAAAATCAAACACAATAATAGGGCCCTTCAATTTAACTTCATTTGGGATCAAATATGGTTGTGATTCACGATTATCGTAACTAGATTGAAATCTTGAATACATTTCATATATATATAGGTGAGCATACTGATTCTTACTAAAATCAACATTCAGATTGTCATATGGATATGATTCAGAATTCAAACGAACTTTCAAGTTTGATAAATTATTTGTGATAAGTTTTCCATTTAGTGTAAATCCAATTATGACAAATATTGGTTTTTCGCGGCTAGCCGACAATTTCACATTCCAGCTGTGTTGACTCCCATACCCCATTTTGGCGTTAACATATGAATACCAACTCCGGAATGCGATTGGTAGGTTTACACCACTTTTAATAATATCGTACATCTTAAATTTTTCAAAATCGCTCGGAGTTACATGGTGAATTTTCCAGGTTATATTCGTCATTTCCAGCTTAAAAGTTTGTTCATTTCTGATTTGTTTAAACACATCACCAAGATTCTTAGTTAGCATCAAAACTAGTTCGTGTTTACAACTTGGCAAAACTTTTTTATAATCCTCAGCAAATCCCAACAAATTTTTTAATGGTACAGAAAAGTTAATATGGGATCCCGAAGAAAAATAAATATATAGAGTTTTTTAGGGTAGTAGTCAAACCGACAAATCGTGTTATATCAATCCCACATCCATTTATTTCGTACATCCATTTATTTGGTAACATTATCATTTCAGGTCCATTTGGTGAATCTTTTCTAATAATTAATTGAAAACTAAGGTATCTTTCGTGAGGAATTTCATCGTTTGGTTTAAATGTTTGATTATACGATGAATAAGTATGAAACTCCTTCTTCGAAATGCTCTCATCTGAGTTAACCTTTTCTCGAACATTTAAAATTTTGTTCATTGTTATCCCTTCCACCTTTTATATTATACTCTAATCTTCAATCCTAACGGCCTAAAAAAAAAATTTATTTTTCAAAGTGAGCTTCTATTTACTGTTTGTCCTCTTTGTATAGCTTTACAATTAGTAATGCTTGGCTAAAGCAACGACTTTTATTATAAATAATCATTCTTTTAACCAAATGTGCATGCGAATCGAAACGTTTTCACCATGTAAATTCAAAGAATCACCGTTTTGATCAACTATGCGTGTGCGATAGTGTGCTTATTTCGTCACAGTTGATTGGTAAATAGATTAGGTTATGTGGTGTCACTGTCTTTTTATACCCAGGCGGGACATTAATGCAACACTCATGTAACGTGTGATTCTACATATGAACCGCTGATTATATTACATTCCCAACGAATTGTGTTCATTTTTAATATGTTCTCAGCCTGATTTGATCGATATGCTTTTGTAGGATGTAGTTCTAGAACTTTTTGATGTAAACCAAACAGTTGTTTAACCCAGTTTTCCTTATAAAAGTAACTTCAACTTTAAGTGTATTATTCTTACTTTAAATTTTAAATGTTTTTCAAGGTTATAGTCTTTTGGTTTTTTATACGTGTTATTCGTAGATTAAAAGGGTATTTTAGATTCGTCGAAAAATATGTAACAGGCAGAAGGTAGCGTTTCCGACCCCATAAAGTATATATATTCTTGATCAGGATCACTAGCCGAATCGATTTAGCCATGTCCGTCTGTCCGTATGATCGCTGAAATCTGTAGGGCGCTTGGCAAAGAAATTTGCAACAGACAACATTTTCAACACAATTCAAATTGCCCGACAGAATTCAAACTTGCCGCCACGGCTTAAACTTGCCGCCAGGATCTAAAATGTCCGAACAAAATGCATCGCCCTTACAACACTGATAAACGGCATTCGATAGAGTTGCATGAGCAACTCTGGTCCCACAATTTCCGATAAACAAGCCCTGATTACTGAGACATATCGATTGTCCGGTCTCTTCCGTTTTGGACCGTGGCGAGGTTAAGATCGCTCTCTCCTGAACAAATTTTCTTCAGTGATTAAACTCAAACTCAGTGATCTGGCCAAACTAAAGTTGCAAAATATCAGTCATCATTTTTACCTACCATTAGGTTGCTATTGATAAATGAAAGTAAGTTTAACTAATATTTCGTGGAAAATTCTTGGAAGACGACTGGTCTCCTTCACGTGGCTTAGATCAGATCAGCGCTAGCATTATCATCAGCTTTTCGACATACACCCAAAGGCGTCAGTCTGCAAACCTAATCAAGAAAGTGCATATAAAGCAAAAGAAAATTCTTGTGAAATTCTAAGTGCACCATTTGTCGCATATATGTTACACGCAAGGAACACAGTGCACCCCCTGACATACATACACACACGCAACACCGCGCACCCGCTGTTGAAAGTGCGCAATTGGGTAGACCAAACCTGCAACACCCGGTTTTGATTTGTGATTCCGAGAAAAGCAACATAAAAACTACTTAACGAATTAAATAATCTTATGATCTATATTCATTTATATAATTTAAATTAAATTCCTATCAGTTAATTATTTAAAATATAAAATTATAATAAGAAGTTAACGTAAATTATCCAAAACAAAGTGTAAGACCATTATGATATAAACAAATCTCGTCATGCAAGTGCTTAAGCGTTTTTCACTAATTTATGTCAAGCCACAGTCAATTGAAACAATTGATTTATAAACAAAAATTACAGCCAATAATACATCATTTTGAAAGCGCTTTCAACGTTGGATATGATGAGTAAGAAATCTGCTCCGGTCGTTATGCTATATTTTTATTGACTGTATACATATATTTCAATGATCTTGATATAAGACAAATTCCCACATGAAATAAATACTTGCTCAGTGATAAAATTAAATGTAATATTCTAAATAAATGTTTAATTCGTTTTTTTTTTGGATTTGATTCAACATGAATTTAACGTAAGCTTTATATGATACCCAACTTTGTAAATTTAATGATTACTTTTGTTAGTATTACTTTACTTTTACACGAACAGCTAAATTTTTTTTGGAAGCTAGCATCAAGAAAGATGATTAGGAGTTAGGCGTGTGTCGAAGGGATCACCAACCTGTGTCAGGTTATGCAGCTTCGGTGATCATGGTAGGGTGGGCAATTTCAGCGGCAAGTAACATGCTCGCTGCTGACACCGACACACACATATAAGCTGCTGCCACCCTTCATCTATAAAAAAATTTTGCCACGCCCACTCTAACGCCCACAAGCCGCCCACGAAATCGTAAATTTGAACACTTATATCTCGAAAACTATCAAAGATGAGAATTGGGATTTCAGATTTAGATTTCATAGCCTTGTACGCAGCGCAAGTTTGTTACGCGAAAATGCAACGTCCACTCTAACGATCACAAACCGCCCAAACATGTGGCGCCCACAATTTTCATGCTAGATACAAAATTTTAACTGAAATGATTAGTCTCGTCATTACCTATCGATTGATCCAAAAAAAACTTTTGCCCACAAACCGACCAAACCTTTGGCGCCGACAATATTCATGCTAGATACAAAATTTAATCTGAAATGTATAGGTCTCGTCATTACCTATCGATTATTCCAAAAAAAAATTTGCCACGCCCACTCAAGCCACATAACTCTTAAGTCTGTCTACCGCCCAAATAGCCACATATTGTGATCACGGGTAGGTGGCGCATTTCAATCTCGCTTTGCTGCTTGCATATCTCCACTTCCCTTTGGTCCTATAAGCTGAGTAACGGGTATCTGATAGTCGATGTACTCGACTATAGCGTTCTTCCTTATTTTAAAATAAAATCGGTGATATCATTCAATTCGCAAGATCCAGTAGGAATTGTAACAATATTGTCAACGATGTGACAGAGATATTTTTTTTATCAATATTTGGAATCGAATTATACATAATATGATAAGTGCGTGTTGGGGCGGGGTGGCTTAATCACTGAAAATAGCTAAAGTCGCCGATTCTGGGGACTTAGCCGCAGAAAGTGGTGGCACTTCCGTAGAGGATGGATCTTTTGGCAATCTCGGGATTGGTAGGATTTAATACATCGAGTGCGTCTGCCATCCAAGGCGAGGTATGGAACCCAATATTCGGATGGACTATTCTTAGGAGGGAATTTTTGTACGAAAACTTGCGCTGAATAGGACGAAATGGTGTGTGGAACTGAGGCGGATACTGGCTTTGGAGGGTCGGATGGAATCGGCGGAGTAGTAGGACCTCTGTTTCGATACAGCAATGTGTGATGCCGATCTCGGCAAGTGAGACAGTTGTGAGCGCTTGTGCAATCCCGGAATTGATGGCTGTTTGCAAGGCAATTGGAACACAACTGCCTTCTTTGGATATAGGCGTGGAAGCGTGTAGGGGTGGTTTTTCTTCGAGCACAGATTGCAGCCGTTGGGTATCGGAACTAACCTTGTGTTGAAGGAATTTTTTTTTCAAAATTTTTCCACTCGATTTGTGTCTTAGGACTGACTGGAGGAATTCGGCAGATCGGAAGCTATCGACGGCCTCAAGAGTTCGATGGCGCGCAGTCAAATAGGAATCAAGCTCAAGCCACACAATGGATTGCTCCCATAATGAGAGAATGAGCTTTGGTAGTTTTTTCGAGCACATATAAACCAGGATAGGGACCCAATTCTCAATATTAACACAAGAAAATTTTAAGAAAGTTAAACAACCTTGAAAAGTGCGTAAAAGTTCCTTTAAGGCTGCTCCCGACTCCTGTGCGATGGATTGCACATTGAAAAGTGTTTTCAAGTGACTGTTCACCTGCAATCGCTTATTTTCGAAGCGCTTAGTTAGGTTATCCCAGGCTGAGCGAACGCCATCATTGGTTATGGGAGATCTCTAAACTATGGAATGAGCTCCGCCACTTGTTTTTGAATTTAAGTGGAATAATTTTTCAATGGGCCTTAGACTCAGATTGTCTATGTATATTGCCGTGAAAAGGTCCCGGAAAGTCGGCCAGCGGGGATAATCTCCAGAGAAAACCTCTATGTCAATAGGGAATTTTGGGACGAAGTTACCGGAGCTTGAGGTATTTTGTAGTAGCCTTTTGCATTTGTTCCATGAGCTGCACGGAAATATTTTATAAGTGGAGTACGTTTGGAAATATTTGGATTTTAGTATGGATTTCGTGTCGATATAGTTTAAAGCTGCGATACATGCAAATGTGGACACCTGTTCCTCGCCTTCCTACTTTCTTTCGCTGAAAATCTGGAGTCATAGCCGGAATATTTAAAAGGTTAATTTACATTTGGGGGGCTGAAAATCAATGTATGGGTACTTTTATGTGTGAACTCTGTATAGTTTAAAAAGTGGAACGTCGTATAGAGGACAAGAATTTTCTATCATCCTTAACAAAAGGCTATAACACCTCATTACTGTTAATAACAGCTAGCAAGCAGCTAATAACAACTAGTAAGCAACTACTAAACAAGTACTGAACAACTGCTAAACAGGTAGTAAACATTAATGTACAGCTAAACAGAACGTGTAAAAACTGTACCAAGTCCAAAAACGTCAACCACCATCATGAATCAGGAAATCCAGATGAACATTGTAATAAAAGAGTTCAATAAATTTAATAAAAAGACACTGCTATTAGAGGCAAGGACGCCTGAAAATGTAAGATTCCCGATCCTCTAGACGGAGCGCAAAACAACAATGGTTGGAGAATCTATTGCTCTCGAGTTGGAGGAGCACATCCTGTGCATGCCGGAAAGGTACACCTCTCTTCAGGATGATGGAAAACTTAATATTTGTACAAGTAATGACAATTTGTATTTAGAAATAAGTCAATAATCATTAAAAGATTTGAATTTTAAGAATATAACAATAAATACACTTTTTTAAATACAATTAATAAAAATATAAAGAATCTTTTTTACTTGGAAATGTTCCCTAAACAGTATTTGTTTAGTAACTGAGGAGTGACTACATGAATTTCGGAAATTTTAAATCTTTCACCTATAAAGATTGTAAAATATACTACAATGAATATTTTGTCACAGATAACCGAAGCTAGATTTGCTTTGAAGAGAAAATTCAATGATCTCAAACAAGTCGAAAATCATACGAATTTACAATTGGAGGAAACTTTTAAACCCATTACTGAACCCTTACGTGAACTTGTTAAGGAAAATAAACGACAAAAGACTTACAATGTACAAGATAGTATAAAAGTAAAGCGTGATTTGAAGCAAATTTTAAAAATACGACGATGATGAGAGAGAGCTAGACGATTTTTACTTTACAACTAATGAGGAAGATCTGCAGTCTAATCGAAATATAACTCCACCAAGGCCTTTCGGTGATGGTGATTTCTATAATGAATTTTTTTCCCAGACGAATATAGAGGAAGATATAGAAGAAGTGAAAAAGGAGACGGAGTGAAGAAAAAGGGACGACACCTTTACCAATGTATACAGGAGAGGCCAATATGGGTGTGGATGCAGAGCTAGAAGATAATAACACTAGTTATAATTTTGATTTTAATATCAGTAATTTAACCAGAGGAAATGTGTTGGATAAAGGTTATGGACCTAAAAAACTGCAAGCAATTCATTAACATTGGGAGACATAGAATAACAAACTATAATAAATTAACATTTTCTGACTTCTGGTCTGTACTTTCTAATTTTTCTTAGTAAACCTAAAAACTATTATGATCAAAATTTGAAAATGGATAAAAAATTATTTAAGAAACGAATTTACATAGAGAAGGCTTTAAACCTAAAAACCAAATCAACGGTACACGAGGTTATAAATTTAGCCATATTATGCATAAGTTGATAGACAAAGATTTCAGTCCTACAACGTCTACTCCACTTCGCTTAAAAACAGGTTTTGGTTACATGACCCTTCAGAAATAAAATCCGAACTATGTATATTGGAATGACGTAAATGAATTAGTCGAATGATTGCAAGTTTTGGTAGCATCAAAAGCAACGGGTAATACCAGTCACAATATTGAAATTTTTTCAATATTAGAGGAATTTCGTGAGCAAAGCATTATATTTTAATGGGTATTTTGGGAATTTGTTTTAAAGACGTTTTAAGTCTACTGAGGGATTATTCATCGATAAGGACGGTCAAAATAAACGTATCAAAGCCGGAACTAAACCTTTAGACAACGATGACAATATACTGATGAGAACATGAGAAATTTGGGAGAAGACTTAAGAAAAATTATAGCTCAAAATATTAATTGTCGACTCACGAAAATTACAAGCTTAGAAAATAAAATTGAATTGTGTATTAAGAGGGCAGACAGCGCTCAACAAATTTTTCCGAGATACTGGAAAAGATTAAAACCATTGAGGACTATATATTTAAATATGTAACAGAACCGATATCATTACCGAAAAAAACACAGTTGAATTAGAAGGTGTCGCTTTTCAGCCTTTTAGAAAAATATTATTGAGCGAGAAATCGAAAATGCGTTGCACGGACCATCTCGAAAAAACTTTCAACGAAGACGAGTGATTACAAGGGTATAAACGATATGTGGCAAGCAGATTTGGTTGAAATGGGAGTTGTTGTTGACCTTTACAGACACATTTTCGAATGTCGAAAGTTATGGTATTACTAAAAGTTATAGGATAAATCATTATTCAACCTTCAGTACTCTAAAAGCATCTATAGTTGAACGATTCAATAGAACTCTTAAATAATTAATGTGGCGTGAGTTTAATTTCGTTTAAAAAGGATAAGCAATGTATTAATAAATATAATAATAGAGTGCATAGAACAATAAAAATGATCACAAGCAATGTTAATTCTTCCAATAAAAACAAATACTACAAACATCCTATAATAACCTGAAAATATCTGTTGCAAGTAAATACCGTAAGGGGCCACGTTCGACTTAGTAAATACATATAAACATGTTTTTGAGAAGGGGTATACACCAAACTACACAACTGAAATCTTTAACATTAGAATGGTGAAGAATACATACCCTAAAACATAATTACTTGAAGACTTAGATGGCAACCCGATTTAGGACGGATTCTATAGAGAAGAACTCAAAAAACATGTTTAACCCACAGATACCTAGTTGAAGAAGTTGTAAGGCGAAAAGAAAATAAAGTTTTGGTTATGCTACGTACGCCCTCCACATAGAAAGATTCACATAGAGAAAAAACGATGAATCTTTAGCCAGGTGGAGGGGTGCATGTGACTAATCAGACTCATACTGGTAAAGGCAGAAGAAAAAGCAATTCGTCAGTTCTGGGGTGGCCAGAACAACGGCCACTATCGACCTATTGGTAACTATACTCCGGTAGCTGGCAAAGGGCAGAAGCCGGCCGTTGACTCCCAAGATAGCAGATATCAAGAAACAATAATCCTAGGTGGGAACACCTAGTTTATCCGATCCATACCCGCAGCCAAGTAAAAGCTCTAGTCTGGTATAAAAGATCTTAGACAAATAGAGAAAGGGAGAGAATCCATTTGAGTGTCTTGCTGATGGAAGCCGGCAGCTTCGAGGGAATGCGACTTTCCCTGGGGCAGTCGTCCATGGAGTCTTCTGCCACCAGGACCAGCCACCATATCCAACAGTCCTTGAGGAGAACACAATTGCAGCTCGAAATAATTGTATGTGTCGAACCAGCGCCGCTATTGTCATCAAAGAACGTGGAGAGGATCAACAATAAGGACGACATCCGACATACTGTGATGTTTGTGGAAGCAGTATCCGTGATCTCCATGCTCCTGAAATTTGTTCAGCTGTAGGAACCATCCGTTCAGAGCGTAGCGACTAATAGCATACGTCGGAGAAAGTAGTGAAGCTATATAAATGTGTTAATCGAGCCAACCAAAGCTAAAGTGACCTCATGCATAACCAAAGACCAATATCCTCAAATAATATAATTGGGTAACAAGTGAAAATCAAAAATCATTGGAAGCATTCAAACATGCATTGAAATATATTTAAACCAACCGAATCAATAGACAAAGTGCGAATCATGATGAACAACTAGAGAGGACGAATCTCTCCACCAGCCGTTAAAGAAATTGCATGCCTCTGGCATAATATATATATATTTTGTGTTTAAGTGAATTGGTATACTTAAGAACAGCCGTATTTTGGTGCACGTATATTTATATATATATATATCCAATATAATATTTTCCCAAAGCCCAGGATCCGGAGCGTCGAGATCTCATCGCCCAGGATCTAAAGAGGGGGTAAGTTTTTTGGGACACGGTTCCTTTCTTATAAACATACATATAAAAATATTCGTGCAGTATCCTACAGTTTTATAGACTACTATAAACTTTTTCAGCTGCGAGTATTAGCCTTGTAGTTATATGATAATTGCAAAAGCCCTCTGAGCGACGTTTGTAGTCGTGAATAGTCAGTATTTTGCTGATGTGTGCACCTTCATAGGTGATAAATTCGATACTCTCCGCTAACAGAATAATTGTCAATTAAATTAGATTAATCAACAGACGCAGATATACATTACCTAATAAATTTATAATGTGAAAAAGAATTTGAAACCATGGTGTGCAAGAACTCTAACACAGGGGGTGTGCTGACGCGAGGAGTGGAGTAGGTCAAGAACACTGACATAACTTTTGACGGACAACCTTGACAATAGGGGATCGTATTGCGCGGGCCGCGACGATCCATTGGCACACGAATTTGTGAAGGGGAGGGAATATGGCCAAAACACAGCCCGATCGTATTACGATCAAGCGACAGCCAAGCTTGTGGGGCAGTGTGGACTGACGACTGACGAACTTTATGACTAATATTATTTTCCAGGCAATTTTAATATTTATTCTCGTTATGTTGGGGAGGAGAGAGGCCCACCAAGATCCCACGACCCGAATACGACGTAGCTTAAGCCGGCAAGGGACTCGGGCACTAATATGCCCACGTAACAGAACTGGCGCCCAACGATAGGATCTTTCATATTTCTTAAGGAATTTCACCAGGGTCCTCAATCTCGGTAGCTGCGGTATCGAAGCGGGTATTCCTAGGGATGGCATAACTTTCATCTTTATTTGCCATGAGTAGTTTGACTGTTTGATAGAGCAGGGAGCTTAAATAATTTTAAATATGCGCATACTTATTTATTTTGTCTTTCTACTAGTAACTTTAAAGTCCCCAACTTCTGTGACTGTCAGTGTTGAGAGGCCTCTCAATCAGAACTTTGTCGCAGAATAGCGGCCTGACTTTGAAATGTTTTTAACCTTAGAAGTTCTCTGTTTTGTTCATGAAAAAATTTACCGCAATCTCCTTAAAACAAGAATTATGAGTTATCCTTTTTATAATACTATACCTACAACTAAGTGCCGATCGACTATTTGTTGAAATTAACGTAAATACAATTTATAGGTGCTTTCTGGCCGACACCCCACGACGTACTAGGCATTTGTCAGGTCGTTTGATAGGTTCGAGTCCAGAAAGAGCAGGAGCGCAAGCACTACGGTAACGCATTTAGCAGTTGCGGTGCGGCTCTACTGATCGTTTGTCGATCCAGGACAGAAGGGGGGTGGGGAACCAGACAGGAAACGCAAAGCCGACGCCCCACAACGTACTAGGCATTTGTCCGGTCGTTTGCTTGGTTCGAGTCTTTGCGGTTTCCCTTGACATATTTGGGCGGTGGACGATTTTTAGTTTCTCTGGCCGACGCCCCACAACGTATTAGGCTAGTTGGTCAGGTCGTTTGCTTGGTTCGAGTCCAGAGAAATAGGAGACGGTTGTGGAGCCCGAGAATGATCGGTCAAACAACTTATTTTCCGACGACTGCGGGAGGGGGTTTTTAGGCAGATCCCTTATCTAAGTTTCCGTTTGGAACATTTGAGCTGACTAGAAAAAGGGGAAGTAAGGGCATGTTAGCTTAGCGGAACCCAGTTGTGTAGAAGCCGCTAACACCCCTAGTTAGAGATATTTGTTTTGTTTTTGGGGCTTAAATATCGGACGGTTCTTGACCGAAGAGAAACTTGAGAAGCAGAGAAAAGCACCCCCAGTTTATAAACATTTTATTGTCGACTTATTCAGCGTTTACGTCTGACCGGGTGTTTTGAAAAGGATCACGTAAACTTTTTATATTAAACGAAAAAAAAAGTGAAGACAAATTTTAGTGCGTGTATTAATCAGCACAAAGTGACAATTTATAAAAAAAAAGCGGGGGCCTTTAAAGAAGGCCTAATCATATAAATGAAGGGGGCCAAGAAAAAGGTCCTATTCCAACCCAGCACCGGAAGAGTGACCCGAGGAACAACGCGCGGTGAAAATCACCAACCCCGCAGTGCAAGCGCGCCAAGGCTGGGAGATTCACCTGAATGAGAGCCGTGGGAGCTCGCTAAGAATCAGCCAGGACAGGTAGATACCCTGTCTGAAGAAAACAATCTGGATCAATATACTGAAATGCGCGCCAAGGCTGGGAGATTCACCTGAATGAGAGCCGTGGGAGCTCGCTAAGAATCAGCCAGGACAGGTAGATACCCTGTCTGAAGAAAACAATCTGGATCAATATACTGAAATGGAGGGAGCCGCCGGTGGGGAGAATCTACCCCTAGGTCCGCCGAAGGGGAGATCAAGCATGCTTCCCCAATTTCAGAAGCATGAGGAGGACAACTTAGAGGCTGCCGAGCGGCGGGAACAATGATTGATGGAGCTCTTAAGGCAAAGAAACGAAATGCAGCGTGGTATGAGCGCCCAGATAGAAACGCTGAAAGCACAAATTACCGAATTGCAGTCTCCGACATCCAGGAGACCCGAAGAGAAGGGTCTGACTTCGCCGCCCCGAACTGTTCCGAATCCGACGGACAGTTTCTTGAGATATCAAGAGACTCCGCCTCTGGAACCGGTAACACAGCACATGCTCAATAGCTAGATGCACCGGTTAAGAACACCCAGGCGGGTTGATACTCCGTCACACAGGCAATCCAGAACAAACGAGAGGGAGTCGAGTCACCAACTGCATCCAGAGATCGATCGGAACTCATCAAGTCTTTCGTGAATTCAGTAGTAGATTAACACGGGAGCTGGCTCACTTTGGGGTGGGGGTGACCCTAATCACAGGTGACAGGTGGTCACGCATGGTTGCACGCAGGTGTTTTAAGGGGTGTGTAGGGGTGTGAGAGAGGGGTGTTTTGATATGTCTTGTTTTGTCTTGTCATTTTCTCACCATAAAGGTGTGTGTGTGTGATAGGGGTGTTTTGTCATGCGTAGGATTTTATGGTTGTTTAGAGTGATCTTTACCCGAATAGGGTGTGTAGGGGTGTAATGGTTGCACGAAGGTCACTATGTTGCTTCTAACTTGTATTTAGTTAAGGGGAGGGTAATCTTAAATGTTTCAATTCTATAGTGGAGGTGGTGGTGGTGGTTCCTAACAGAATATACACAAACACGTTGTTTTGTCATGCGTATGAATTTGTAAAACTATATTTTAGCGGAGGAGGAGGCGGAAGGGAAGTTGTTTTGTTATGCGTGGGCGTTTGGTTGATTCAATTTGGGATAATTTTAATAGGGTAGATTCAATTAGGGTTGTAGTTGACATCTGTTAGTGTAACGTGTCTACGGTCTTGTGATCAAAAGGTGTTGGATTGAGGGATATTAGATCGCATACTTTTGTGGTGTGAAACAAGCGTGAGGCGTTTTGTTGATTCAATTAGGGATAGTTTTAATAGGGTAGATTCAATTAGGGTTGTAGTTGACATTTGTTAGTGTAACGTGTCTGCGGTCGTGTGGTCAAAAGGTGTTGGTTTGAGGGATATTAGATCGCTACTTTTGTGGTGTTGGTTTGAGGGATATTAGGCCGCATACTTTCGTGGTGTGAAACAAGCGGGAGGTGTTTTGGTGATTCAATTAGGGATAGTTTTAATAGGGTAGATTCAATTAAAGTTGTAGTTGACATCTGTTAGTGTAACGTGTCTGCGGTCGTGTGGTCAAAAGGTGTTGGTTTGAGGGATATTAGATCGCATACTTTTGTGGTGTGAAACAAGCGTGAATTCGGTAACCTCCCCCTCTTTAGCGAGCATTAGATGGGAAAGTGAGCGTAGGAGTGTAAGAGGGGTGTTGGTGGTGGTGGGGCTTGTGGTGGTGGTTGTAGTGGTGGTTCCTAACAGAGTATACACAAAAACAAACTTACAACCAACACAATCGTTTGTTTAGTCAAATACGTTTTTATTTAATCATATTTGAAAATTTTTTCTCATGCGCTTATAGAAAGAGAAAACGGTTACCTTTTAAGTTTTCAAAAAATGTATGTGTTAAGGAGAAATGTGGTTCTACGTTCTGACTTTTCCTGGTTGATGAGTTTACAAAACCTAAAACAGTACAAAATTTAAATCGAAAGACAAAAGATGACTGAAATCAACAGCCAAATCAACCACTCTGACAATAAATGAAGATTTGTTGATTGAAATAAGAATCTTTAATTAAATTTTAAAGGTTTCCAAGGAGTTGCGACGGGAATTCGGTAGTATCTATTACGATACTATAGAAGAGTTGGAAATCCTGAAATGGCGCTTGGTGGATTTGCAGAGCGAAAACAATATCGATTCCCATCTCTTTGATATTGAAAACGTGGAAAATCGAATCACCGAGCTTATGATGGAGACAACCAAATTACAACACCAAATTGATCTTCACGATGCGGAAATCGAAAATAATCCGCTGTCACGACTGCTACTGGAAGTAAAGGAGATGATTTTTCGTATAAGGGATTCAATATCAGACTTAGAATGTCTTAAACTTAATGGTGAGGCAGACCAATGTGAGTTGGTCAGCGCTATGTCTCGCGAGGACGACCCAATCTTAATATTTAATTTAAAAATAGATATGATGCAATATCATGTAATATTAATAATTGGGAAACTCTATTGATAAATCTAAAAAATTGTAAGATATATTATGAATATTATTTGAATGCGATTAATGAATAATTTTCTGAAATAAATAATTTTGAAAATATACAAAGAAGAATTATGTATTATTCATGGGATATTATCACAAAAACATTATTATCTCTGTTGGCTTAATAATTTTTAATAATTTAATTCTAAGAATAAAATGAACTCCAAAACCAGTTTTTGAAATTTTTTAAAATTGATTAGAAGAAGAGAGACGGAAATATATTGTGCATTACAGATACCTTGAGAGTCAGTTCTTTGAGGTTGTAAACCAGTGTCTGAATGGTATGGAGTTGGCAGCCATTTGTTAAAAATTGGTATTCATCAGCGGGAATCTGTGAAATCAATAGATTAGAAAATTAAACTGCAAATACTAAACTCTTCTCCAGGGATTGTAGATGGTAAATTGAATAGTAGGTAAATCTTGTCTTTTTAGAGTCTGATATCTTTGACTATATTCTGCTAGTTACATGTTATGAGTTATTATCTGGGATTTCGGGTGCTCAATAATCCCATAAAATTATAAAAGTTTAACAACCTACTGTTAGGAAACGATCAGAAATATAACGAAAATAAAGTAGAGGATGCCATAAAAGAGGGAGGTCAGAACCAGTTTACAAATTGTGTACATTGCTTAGAAAGAAAAAGAGAAAATCAAAAGAAATGTACAGTTTAGTTAGCTGGGGCAGCCATTGGAAAAGTCAAATCTGTTACAGTGGTGGGTGTGGCTAGGGGTTGAAGCATGCAATACAATTCTAAACCTGTTTACATGATGGATAAAAGGATGTTAGTTAGAGAAGGATGGAAATATCTTAAATGTGAATTACAAGTACCCATCTATGTTGCGGAGGTTGGTCGGGGTTGACAAACCATCATTATTAAATATGAGGAACATACATTTCACCGGTGGGGAATTAGAGGGATCCAAAAGATCAATTTTATGAGAGAAGACTAATACTGTTTTTAATAAATTAAATAGACACATGAAAACTTATTACTCAATTAGTTAGTTAGAGAATAGTTAGAGAGTTAGTTAGTTAGAGAATATCATACAACTAGATTTATCAAGCATTTTGATGGAAAAATCAAAGCATTGAATTAATATATATTTTTTTATTATCCAAATAGAAGAAATTTCGTATTTGGTCAAGGGATAATATTCCATGAATTTTTCCATTACCTTGACCTTTGCGCCTGCATCAAGGCATTTTAGCAATCCTTTGTAACAACTATTTGTGTTGTTGGTAACAGTTATAAATTGTTCGCAAATAAAAAATACTTTCCTAATTATGTATTTTATGACCTCTTTTATGAAGGGATAATATTCCATGAATTTTTTCCAATACCTTGACCTTTGCGCCTGCGTAGAAGCATTTAAGCAAATCCTTTGGAACAAGTATTAGTGTTGTTGGTAACAGTTATAAATTGTTCGCAAATAAAAAATACTTTCCTAATTATATATTTTATGACCTTTTTTTTATGACCTTTGCGCCTGCGTCGAGGCATTTTAGCAATCCTTTACACCACCATCGGTGTTTATTGTAGGTAACCAACTTGACTCTGGGGTTATGGTACGGTTAGCAATGGGTGGTTTGCTTAATGGGATTTAAATTATCGGTGACATTTTTGGAGAAAGGATACAATTGGTCATTTAGGTGTGGGTATACACATTTGTTATGGTGATAGAAAATGGGATAATCACAGTGTTTTTTGTTTTTTACTGTATTACGTCGGAGCGATTTCAATTACTTTCACAATTATAGTTAGTTTTAAATCGTTTTTGACATTCATATATTTTGTTCTTTCTAGACATTTTATTGTAGCTAATAACTATAGTTATGGGATGTAAGGCTAGCTATCGTAGTTAAGATTTAATTTATTATACCTACATAAGATGAAAGAACATTAAAAATGGAAATGTTTTATTTTAACAATATACTAGTTAAAGTGGATGATATTAATATATATTCTTAGTATCTGTCATTATGAATCAAAATTGTTTATCAAAACAGCTTCTAAACAGCTTTTAGACAGCTTGTGAACAATTTATTTCTTAATTAGTTTTACAATCACAGGATACATCTTCCCCCAACATAATCGGATATGTTCCTCTAAGTTTTATATATAAATCTTGAGATATTTTGGCTTTGCGTTCTTTCTCACGTACATAGCAAACACATTGAAAATCAGAGTGTAAGTTTTTACTTCACATCGAAAGTCGTCTAGTGATCAGGAATTTTTGATCATTCTTAACAAAAGACTATAAAAGCTCGTAGACGTTAATAACAACTAGTAACCAGCTAATAATAATAAGTAAACATCAAGTAAACAGATACTAAACATATAGAAACCAGATACTAAACAGCTAGTAAACAACTTGTATACATCTACTAAACATATAGAAACCAGATACTAAATAGCTAGTAAGCAACTTGTATACATCTGGTAAACAACTTGTATACATCTACTAAACATATAGAAACCAGATACTAAACATATAGAAACCAGATACTAAACATCTTGTATACATCTACTAAACATATAGTAACCAGCTAATAAAAACTAGTAAGCAACTAATAGACATCTACCAAGCAGATAGTAACCATCTAAGCATAGCTCATAACAGTTAATTACAGCTAGTAATCAAAGTCCAAGCAGCTCATCATGAATCACGAAAACCAGATGAGTATTGTAATTAAAGAGTTTATTAAACTTATTCAGAATCTTAGACAATGATGTCATACTCATACAAAAGTATACAAATAGAATAGAACTAGAAAACTAGAAAAATAGTTGACAACAAAAACCGATATTACCAGGTCCCAACACCTCTATCATAAATTTGAATCAGAAATTAAATTGAAAGACGCTCCTATGCTAGCTAATGATGCTTTCGAAATATGTTATAATATTAATATGGGTTAGAACAAATGAATGCTTTAAAAATATTCCAACATCTGAGAAAGATTACATTGTGAGAACTATTTTACATCTATCTATGGGAACCAAGCGAAAATCTGCGATTGGAACGAAGATTAATAACCGACATGTTTCTTACAGAGGGATGGAGTAAGAAAATTAATTATATACAAATATATATTAAATATAATTAATTATGAATTTAATGAAATATGTTTTCAATAATAAAATATGTAAAAAAACATTGAATGATCCTAAAAATTTTGTTGCTGACTGTAATTAAAACTACAGGTACAAATGAAGGGGAAGTATTTTATTCAATGTCCTTGGGTCTTGGACATGTGACTTTGATGACGGTAAGGTAATGATAGTTCACTGCAAGTGTGATTGGCTAACACATCTTAGAAACTTTAACTTGTGTACTTTGATAATTCTTAATAAGAGACTATATCAACTATAATACTTGTTAACATTTAGTTACCATCTAAAACCAAGTACTTTACAGATACTGTACAGATAGTAACCATCCAAAACCAAGTACTGTACAGGTACTATACAAAAGTAACCATCCAAAAACAAGACTAAACAGAAAGTAACCATCAAAATACTGCTAGGTAACAACTAAATACAACGTGTTCAACGTGTCAAGTCGATGTCAATATGAGTACTACCCTAAAAAATTATATATCTCTGGATAATCTTCAAAGTCAAAATCTATTAAATTCCGGATGGAGCAGTGGAGATGAAATTTTGTACGGGACCCACCTTTAACTTTTCTGTACCATTAAAAAATTTGTTGGGATATGCTGAGGATTATAAAAAAGTTTTGTTAAATTGTAAACACGAACTAGTGTTGATGCTAACTAAGAATCTCGGTAAATCTTGAACAAACCAGAAATGAACAAACTTTTAAACTGGAAATTACGAATAAAACCTGGAAAATTCCCCATGTAACTCTGAGCGATCTTACAAAAATTAAGATGTACGATATTATTAAAAGTGGTCTAAACCTACCAAAAGCATTCCAGAGTTGGGATTTACATGTTAACCCCAAATTGGGTATGGGAGTCAACAGAGCTGGAATGTGAAATTGTCGGCTAACCGCGAAAACCAAGATTTTCCATACTTGGATTTACACTAAATGGAGAACTTATCACAAATAACTTATCAAACTTGAAAGTTCACTTGAATTCTGAGTCATATCCATATGATAATCTGAATGTTGATTTTAGTAAGAATCAGTATGCTCAGCTGTATGAAATGTATACAAGATTTTAATCTAGTTACTATAATCGTGAATCACAACCATTTTTGACCCCAAATGAATTTAAATTGAAGAACCCTATTATTGTGGTTGATCTTTCATATCAAAACGAATCAGTAAAAATTGGTCTTATTGATGTGAGAATTTCAACAGAACTAAAGACACCAAGTCATGAAAATACCAAAATAGTACAACAAGTTGTTTAACATTAGGAAAATGTTGAAATATACTGTTTCGATTGATGTTCAAAGTTTCTTTGATAATAATAATAATTTTATTCTAAAGGAAATTGGAATTGTATTCAAAAAGATCCAAGCTTGAATAATAGTTTTTTAATAGAACCACCATATGATTTTACTTTGCTAAATACAAAATCTCGAAAGACTGCCATTTGGTTAGCCAATACACATCACAAAATTTTTTGGAACGATGGAGAAAATAGTTTTCCACAAACTCTAAAGTATCTAAGGACAATTAAAAGCGGAAAACAAATTATTTGTAAAGGTGTGGAAAAGAAACGATTTCTACAGACGTTTTTTAGGAGTCGTCAGCTCATTAATATCGAGGAAATGGGCTGTCCGTCATTAAACGGGTTTAAAGGAAACCGGTTTCCCTATTGTGAAACACACCTTAAGGGCGGGGTTTGTGCTCTTAGCAATGCATACATTATTTTGACATTTCTAAAAAGTAGCCCCAAAACAATAAAATATTTTTTTCATACGTCATTTTGAAGTGGAGACTAGATGTGTAAGGCCCTGTAAGAAAATAAAATTAATTTAATGAAATTTCATGAGGAAATTGACCAATTTATTATACAATTTAAAGGGTAGATAATTGGTCAGCACTTTCAATACCTTCTAAACACAATAACTATGTTAATGAATCGAGGTGACATGATTTCAAGTCTACGAATTATGGTGAACACTACGTTATGTAATCCAGAATTGATTTCGGAAACGTGAGACTATATCATATAGCTGCGATCGGAAAATTTGTGGGAAAGTAATATGAAACAAATTATAGCTTCGGTATTTTTGACATACTTGGGGAATATCATTTTTTGTATATTTCAGAATTTCGAATTAAATTTAATAATTATAACTGCAAGGGTATACAAACTTCGGCTAGCCGAAGTTAACCTCCGTTCTTGTTTTATATTATTATTGATCACCTCAAATCCTAGATACTAACTCATAACATGTAGTTAGCAGAATATAATCAAAGATATCAGACAATTAAAGAAAAGAACCGTTTAATATTTGCAGTTTTATTTTCTAATTTATTGATTTCACAGATTCCCACCGATGAATACCAATTTATATCAAGGATGGTTGCCAACTCCATCCCATTTAGACACATTTACTCCTAAATTGAATCATGATTTACAGCGTCATAGAACAAAATATTTCTGTCTCTTTTCTATCAATGTTAAAAAATGTCTAAAACTGGTTTTGGAGATAATTTCATTCTTATAATTAAATTAGGAAAAATCATTAAGCCAATAGAGAGAGAGAGAATTATATTATCATTTTGTTTTGTGTTAATATCCTAAGTGTTCAAACCAAAAGGGTGTTTAATTTCTGGGGGCAGTGACGAGCGGCAGATTTATCCAGATGTCTACAACTCGCGTGCTCGCACTGCCCTCTGCTCTCCGTCACCATCTCTCCCCTACTGATGTTAAGCTTTGTTTATCATATAATGATACAGCGTCGGGTTTCAACTTACATTCAGATATCGATTCTTTTCAGGGATGGTGTGAGTACAACCTTTAAAATTTGAACTGCCTTAAATGCAACGTTATGACTTTTTATAGGGGTACTCCTACTTTTGTTAGTTACTCTCTTCAAAATACGCCATTCAATCGAATATATTCAGTTAATGATTTAGGGGTTCTTCTGGACCCAAAACTAAAATTTGACTGCCACATAATGTCCACTGTCAACAAAGCCATGAGTGTTCTTGGGCTTATAAAGCGTTGGTCAAAAGAATTTTATGACCCTTATACATCCAAAATATTATTTATTGGAGTCCACAATATCAAGTGTATATTGACCGTATTGAGTCGGTACAAAAAAATGTCTTCTTTTTGCCCTTCGTAGTTTGAACTGGGATCAAAACGTAAGACTACCTTCCTATCAGATTAGATTACTATTGCTTAATTTACCTACACTTGTAAATCGTAGAACAATGCTTGGTACTATTTTTATGCAAAATCTTATAAGAGGTGATAATAATTCTGTAGAACTCGTAAGTCGCCTAATTTTCAATGTTCCTGAAATTATTATCCTCTAAATTTGCCACGATGTACGTTCTATAATCATATTCTATAATTATAACAACCTTTATCATTTAATTTGCACTCCAGTTCAATTTTGGCAGTCGATTCGAACGGTTGTGCCATTCTTGTGTTCTCTGAAGTAATAAACCTTCAATCTTCCGAATCGAACCACCCCCTCAACCCCGCGCCTATCTATTGATTTCTTATCAGCAATTCAGATCAGCAACCACTGTACTGAAGTACCTAATTATCACTCGATCCAACAACAACAACAACGGTTCCCTAGCAAAGGTCTCGCCGTTTACACTGAAACAAATCATTGACTTAACCGTTGGAGGAGTAGTTGAAGAAAAACCAGACCCAAACGGATCTTAAATTGATCCCCGGCGACATACCTGTAACAGTCTCAGAACATTGATCGTTAAACACCTGCAAAGAAGTTATATACTGTCCAGACCTAAATGGAATCGATACCGAGGAAATCGTGGATAACTTAAAATCCCAAAAAGTAGTCGAAATAAGGAAAATTACCAAGCTTATACAACGCAAGCCAACTGACTCAGGATTATTAATAATTACTTTTTCGCCACAAAATATCCCGGAATTTATTCACGTCGGTTACGAACGTGTAAGAGTATGCATTTACATTCCACCGGTAATGTGTCGCTTTAACTGCCTGCGAATCGGACTTCCATCCAAGCACTGCAAAAACGCCGAACTATGCCTTTTTTGTAGTCAACCAGCCCATCTCAACTGGGACAGTCATGCACCAACAACTTAAGATGCATCAGCTACACAGACAGAAAATACTCCACAACAATCACCATTCCAGAGATAAGGCATTTCCTGTCCTTATCATCTACAACGAAATCCAAGCAATCAAGGCCATACAAAAAGTGAACAACGCGAACCTTGGTCCATTTATAAGACAATACACCAACACGACGGATCCCTCTACTCTACAGTGGCTAGTCCTAACCATGGCAAGCCGCAACAACAAGCCGCTTAAACCTCTACAATAGACTTCACGCCACCGCCGACAACAACAACCAAACAACAACATTCAACGGACAATAAAAAGAACGGAGCAGATCAACCCTCTGGCAGTAATATTCGACCTTCAATTCAATACAAAAGCGAGGAAGAGATGGCTACAGCTTCTGACACCTCGCAACCATTTACTAACGATAAGTCTAATTTTACTACTAAAATCTACCCTTCCAAACTATCCAAAAGAGAGAAAAGATTCGTTAAACAAGATTATGTGCTAACTAGGTCCACAATCAAAGCCACAGTCAACTCCACCAATACAAAAACAACAAACTAAGTCCTAAGCTACACTTTAAGCCATTACATTACCAACTAAATATTATGACTATTTCAATACTACAATGGAATATCAGCGGCTACTTAAACCACTACAAACAACTCCAACTCCTGATAAAAAAGTACACTCCACAAATTATATGTCTATAAGAAACTCACCTAATACCCTATAAAAACTTTCCCACTCCTATCAATTAAACTATATATACGCTTAATTCTGCTGTCAATGCCTCTGCAAGCGTTGCTATCCTAGTACACAACTCAATTCAGCACACCGAAATTCATCTTCCACAAGACTTCGAGTCACTCTGCTCTTAAATCCAATCCAAGTATACCTTCAACATATTCTGCTCTTACATCCCACCAAGACAACATTTTACATGCAACAACCTTGAAAATGTATATAGCGATTTATCTACCTCATTACCAGGGACTTCAATAGCTGGCATACTTTATGGGGTTCACCAAGGAATAACAAAAAAGGAAACACAGTTGCCCAATTTATTTACCAATCTCCTCTAACCCTACTACACGATTGTTCTCCCATACATTTCAGCACATACAACACTCTCACACACGTCGATCTCACTCTCGCATGTGCGACCCTTGCCCTCGATTCCGTTTGGTTCATCGAATCAAGTACGGTTGGAAGCGACCACTTTCCTATCATCACAACACTATTTGACACTACTTCTACCCCTACCTTCTTACCTAAATTCAAACTAGATGCCGCAAATTGGCCCAAATACGTCGCGGCTCGTAACCACTTTCACCTTCAACGGCCCATAAGCCACAATCTTAACAAGGAAGCCGCTTACCCTAAAAAAGGAATAGAATAGAATACCCAATCCCCATTCGAAACGCACAGTACCATGGTGGAACACTCACCTACAAACACTTAAAAAAAAAAAAAAAAAGGATACTTTAATATCCTTCCAGCACGAACATAATTAACTATAAAAGAGCCAGTGCCTCTCTTAAACGAGAAATAAAAATAGCTAAACGTAACTCACTAGAAATATTCACCTCGGAAATTAATCCAAGCTCTTCGACCTCCAAAATTTGGAGTAATCTTAGAAGACTATTTGGACTTCAACCAAGAATCGGTATCCACTGCATCGCACAACCAAATTCACCCACTAAAATAACAAATAGCTTAGAGATAGCCAATGAACGACGATAATTTCTCAACAACCTTCACCCACCACAAAAATAACATACAACCCATCCAACAGAATTACCAGCCTTCAACTAGCGCATTAAAAATCGAATCTCCCATCACCTCCCTTGAACTCAACACAGCTCTGTCAAAGCAAAACGGAAAGTCCCCAGGTCTCGATCGTGTCTTCTACCAAATGCTAAAGAACCTCCACCCAGTAATAAAACTCAGACTATGCAATCATTTTAACAATATACGAGTTTTTACCAGCTTTATCCCACAACACTACAAACTTTAAATCAGGCTTCTCTAAAATGCTAGACAAAATCATTGCAAATCGGCTGTGGTGGTTTGTTTCCTACAACAACTCGATCGATAGTTTCAAAAAGGAAAGTCAATATCAGACAATTTACTGGTTTTAGATCACCTGATATCCTCTTCTTTATCAACGAAGAATCACTTATCAGTGATTTCACTTGCTTTTACAAAAGCGTTTGATAAAATTGGAATCTCAAATCGTGTCAAAATCATGAAGTGCATATCGAGCAACAAGTTCAACTGCAATCACCTCACCATCTTAAACATCATAAAAGCGCTTATTTTGTCAAAGATCGACTTCGGCTTACGGTAATTGCACAACATCCACAATTAAGCCATCAGATCAGCACTAGGTGCTTTTCGAACCACCCCCATCCATAACATTTTCTTCGAGTCTAACATGATGTCAATAGATATTCGATCCAAGTTTTGTATCTTTAAAACTATAAAACCCATCCTACTCTCCCATAACTCTCCGCTTAAATCAATAGTTACCAAAATATTAAAAAGAAAGAAGCGAATCCGCCCTAGAACTTGATTAGCCACCCAAGCCACCCATTTCAAAAAAAAGATATAAACCCAACTTGGTCGGATGTATAAAATTTGATAGATAGAACTCTGCGTAAACTACTGAAAGCCACCACTCCACAACTAGTCTACCAGCAAAAGTTCCTCGAATTCAAAAACAAATACCCGACCATCACATTCATCTACACCGATGGTTCAAAAATTTCTAGCGCGTCATCCTTTAGTGTAGTATCCAACGACATAAGCCAACAGCACTTACTACCATACTATGGCTCCATCTTCTCTGCCGAAATCATTGCTATCTACAATGCATAATCGGACAAATTCTGTTAAAAAACTTTAACAAAATAACCATTACATGGATCCCGTGTAACTGTGGCATATAGGGCAATGAAGTTGCTGATGAAATCGACAAAAACGCCTTTGCATTGCCCTGACATTCTACGACAACCTGAACATATCCGATATGCTAAAACACATTAAAAACACTATAAAGAACTACAAACTCCTCTTTTTAATCAAACAAATAATTATTACAAATCAAACAATACAGATCAAATAAATATATATATATTACTATGGTCGACTTCAAGCCGACCTATTCATCCCACGTCATACCTTCACAAAAATTGTACGTCTTCGGTTAGGACACACCAACTTAACCCATAGCCATCTTTTTACTCGCCCTCCCACAATACCATCTTGCCCCCTATGCAACAACGAAATTAGAACACCTCGACACATCCTTATAGAATGATCCTTTCTCGATTCCATAAGATCGTCTCTCTCCACTTCCACAAACCTATTACAATCCATTTTAAACCCCAGTGCAGCACATATAAAAAAAAATATAAAATTCCTTAGGTCTAATAATATAATTAGTGAAATTAAATAAGCTTTATAGATAAATGATGTTAAGAAATGAATATTGAAATTTGTTATCTAGTTTTTAAGCATAAGGCCACGTAGCTATAGCTTTATTAAAGTTCGCCTGTAAATTTTACATTTTATAATAATAATAATTTGCACTTCAACTTCTATCCCGGTGTAGTATGCATGTATGTAAGATATTATTGGATATTGTTTATTAATATTATTTCGCGGTGCACAGGTAATGAATAGAACAATTGGATTTTATTAAACTGCTGGATAAATGCTGCTGCTTTCTGCTGACTTTTCACACACGTTCGGTTGCTTCAATTCTCTCTTGCTTACTCTGCTGTTTGGCTGCTACTTCTACTTCGTCTGCTCCTTCTGCTGTTAGTCTGCTGTACGACTGCTGCTGCTGTTACTCTGCTGTTCGCCTTCTGCTGCTGTTAGCCAGTGTGCCTTTAGTAGATCTGCTTGCCTACTCTCTGTTACATGTATCATTGTAGCGAGTACCCACTGTACCGATACCAACATTGTGTTAAAGTGTACTTAAACGTGCGGCCAACCGAAATATGAACGCGCCTCAGAGCCCAACTTATGGGAAGTGCTAGGATCAGCTTATTTACATGGCCTGAGTCCAGACACATACAATGAATGCACATACAACTTCTCTCGCGCTCTTACTGCTATCAGCCAAATACATTTGTGACCATATACATTGATATAGACATGACGGCCGCTGCCAATGTTTGCAGGCAGCGCAGCCGCGAATAGCTAGTTTTAAGTCACTCTAATTTTGAGCATCAATGAATAAACATCTTGCCGTGGCCGATGGCCACTGAAACCAAATAATACATGGCAGACAATAAATTATACATGGCGACCGTGACAGTTATGTTGAATCCGGAGACAAAAACAAAGTTGAAGAAACGCGAGGGAAGCTAGAAGAGAGCCAACCAAAAAGTACGAGCGAAAAATGTTTACGTGAAACAATGTGTGTCTATTGTGTCTAGTAAGTTAGAAACGAGATATTCACTCTAATGAGACGAATACAAACAAAACGAAAAGAAATAAATGCAACAAAATAAAATAAAACTGAATTTAAAAAGTTATTGCCTGTGCGAGGACCAGCACCGGAGCCGTCTGAGCCCATAGGCCAAGGACAACTGTAGCAGGATAAAAGTGTGGGAGGCATAGCAAATCCTCCTACACCTACGAGGGAAGTCTACTGAGTATTAACCACGACGTTGGACTAGGGGAAGCTGCTCCTGTCGAGCAAAGGGATGCACCAAGTCTACAAGAAGCTCTAGAGGTGTATCCAAACGATGGACCACGCCCTTCACAATAGCTGAGTACAGGGAACGCAAACAAAAGGGGACCAAACCAAAAAAGAAGAGGAGCGGCAAGAGGAATAAACTCTTGCGCAAACGGAGGTTGGCCAAGGAACTAATCAAGACGGCAGCGACACCTGGAGAGGCAGCAATACACAATACCGAGCTGGCTAAAATTGAAAGCCAACTTCGCACTGGTGCGAAGTAACGTAACAAAGGCTGCATTAATTGCCAATGCCTAAGTTACTTTTAATATTAAACTCTTATACTCAAGCCGATGCGTGAAAACACTGCTTGAAAACTACTTACCCCTGTTAGGCTTTACACTAAAGTCATATGGCAGATATTTTAATTATATAGAGCGACACATTGTAAATCAGTCAAAATGAAATCTGAAAAAATTACTATACACAATATTTTCTTTACTTTCCTAATTATACCCGTTACTCGTAGAGTAAAAGGGTATACTAGATTCGTCGGAATGTATGTAACAGGCAGAAGGAAAAGTTTCCGACCCCATAAAGTATATATATTCTTGATCAGGATCACTAGCCGAGTCGATCTAGTCATGTCCGTCTGTCCGTCTGTCTGTCCGGATGAACGCTGAGATCTCGGAAACTATGGGAGTTAGGCTATTGAGAGTTTGAGTTTGTTTCAGTAGAGTGCCACGCCCACTCTAACGCCCACAAACCGCCCAAAACTGTGGCTCCTACAGTTTTGATGCTAGAATAAAAATTTTAACTGAAATGTAATTTTCTCATCAATACCTATCGATTGACCCAAAAAAAAGTTTGCCACGCCCACCCTAACGCCCATAAACCGCCCACAAGCTTCAAAAAATCGTAAATATGAACGTGGATATCTCGGAAACTATCAAAGATAGAGAATTTGGATTTCAGATTTAGATTCCGTAGCCTTATACGCAGCGCAAGTTTGTTACGCGAATATGCCACGCCCACTCTAACGCCCACAAACCGCGAAAACCTGTGACGCCCACAATTTTTATGCTAGATAAAAAATTTTAACTGAAATGTAATTTTCTCATCAATACCTATCAATTGACCCAATTTATTTATTTGGTCCACCTTTATTATATATTACCAGCTATTTAAATTTTTAAATCACGATCACTTGGCAGATTCCTGAGCTTCTTACGCAGCGCAAGTTTGTTTCAGTAGAGTGTCACGCCCACTCTAACGCCCACAAACCGCCCAAAACTGTGGCTCCTACAGTTTTGATGCTAGAATAAAAATTTTAACTGAAATGTAATTTTCTCATCAATACCTATCGATTGACCCAAAAAAAAGTTTGCCACGCCCACCCTAACGCCCATAAACCGCCCACAAACTTCAAAAAATCGTAAATATGAACGTGGATATCTCGGAAACTATCAAAGATAGAGAATTTGGATTTCAGATTTAGATTCCGTAGCCTTATACGCAGCGCAAGTTTGTTACGCGAATATGCCACGCCCACTCTAACGCCCACAAACCGCGAGAACCTGTGCGCCCACAATTTTTATGCTAGATAAAAAATTTTAACTGAAATGTAATTTTCTTATCAATACCTATCGATTGACCCAAAAAAAATTTTCCACGCCCACTCTAACGCCCATAACGCTTAAATCTGTATACCGCCGGTAGGTGGCGCATTTTAATCTCGCTTTGCTACTTGCATATATCTATTTAGCTGAGTAACGGGTATCTGATAGTCGAGGTACTCGACTATAGCGTTCTTCCTTGTTGTTCTTTATGAATAACAGTATGAATAAAGTACAAGAAATTCAAAATAATAATTCGCCATATATACTTGGCATAAAATATAAAAATTTTTGGAATATATTCCCAAATTGGGTTTTGTAGACACAAAAGTTGTCGACTCGACGGCGAACCTCGTTAATAAAGTAGAATCTCAAAATATTGATCTAGAAAAAATAATTGTAATTGTAATTATAATGTCAGCAAGTGTTTTTCTAAAAGTTTATATATTACACAGTAGGTGTTTAAAGAAGAGATTCCAGAAAAACTTTCTCTTTATAGTTTCAAGCATTATTGAAATTTAAAAAAAAATTATTTTTAATATAATATTAACCGTAAAAAACAAAAAATATTATTATTTGATGGCCACAAGTATAGGTAGATAAACAAAACAAGAATGAACGTAGAGGCAGTTATTAATACCTATATGAGGGATCAAAATTTTAGTGAAAGAATAATATCACTGGTCTCAACGACCGCGATTACAATCTATGAGTTAGAAAATTTATATATGTCAACATATAATTTAGAAAGCTAACCATTAATACATTGCTCTAATAAACAAAAAGCGATGGTATTGAGCACCATCCCGGGTGTCCATGTGAGTATACAAGAATAATTCATATCCATATTATAATAAAATAGAGTGAATTATATAGGGATCTAAATAAATCAAAAGCGATTTCGATAAATCATACAAATCGTTAACGCAAAATATATCAATAGAACAAGCCACTATAAATAAACATGCAGAAATATTAGTAACTCGCTTTTACAATGCGCGTTTACTAATACATCACCAAAGAGATCGACTAGATAAAAATTGTTGGTCTGAAGCTTGAAATTAGTAAGCCTAACCAAAGGCACATTTGAGGAGATAGCTGTTGAAGTCATAAAATCAAAAAAACGGAATTATAAAAAAATTACAAGACACCATTGTCGGCAAAACATTCGATGTAGTCAAAGCAAAAATGGCAAAAACTACTCAAAATGAAAAATCTGCCGAAAAATTCACAACTGGAGTTGACAACTTACGAAAGCTACTTGAAGCTTCGTATATTGATGAAGGTTTACCCGCTGAACACGCAGACAAATTCAGCACCAAGGAGGCTATAAACACAATGGTCAAAAATTGTGAGCATGGCCGACTCAAAACAATCCTTGAGGCTGTCACCAAGTACATACAATGTATTACTGAAATGACGGGTAATGCCAACGCAATACTATTTGTAAGAAAAGGACAGGCCTATAGAGGTAACAACTTCAGAGGTAACTACCGTGGTAGAGGTAGAGTAAATAGTCGTGGGAGCTACCAAAATAATGGGTATTAACGGCTACAACCGAAGTAGCTGTAATAGAGATCGTGGAAATTATAGAGGAAACAACAATATCCAAAATACCAGCAACTACGGCAACACACAACAAAACAATAATGTCCGCTATACCCAGCCAGTTTCGGGAAACTCACAAACCCCTTTAGATACGAGAAATTAAAAATACCAACGGTGTATACAATTAACCTCAATCTCAATATCTTCGTACCATTTATTAATTCAGAAACAAGGAAGCAGCTTAGGTTCCTTGTGGTTACGAGAGCAAATATTTCGCTTTTAAAAGAAAATGCAGATGTCTTTAACAATTTACAATTAAAAAATACAATAAATATTCAAGGAATAGGCGAGGGAATCATAAAATCCAAAGGAATTGCTCCAATAGAACTCTAAACATACAAATATATAGTTCCATATAATTTTCATATAGTAAATCATGATTTTGCGATTCCATGTGATGGAATAATAGGAATCGATTTTATAAAATAATTAAGCTGCCAAATAGATCTTAAACCTATAGAGGATTGGTTTATAATAAGACCAAATAACATAGACATTCACATATATATTCCAATACAATTCTCCTACCAGCCAGATCTCAAGTAGTACGAAAAATCAAAATAATGTCCGATACTGATACAATATTAATACCAAATCAGAAGATTCATCCTGGTATTTACGTTGACAATACTATCACATCAAAACAGAATACATTTGTCCGATTAATCAACACAACCAGTACGGATCAATTGATTAGTATAAAAAATTTAAAATGTGAACCAATTTCCGATTATAATGTAATTCAAAACGCATCGAATAGTAAAGAACAAAACATCATAGAAAAACTAAAAAAAATTTTGCCGTTCAATTCGAACAACAATTAACGGAACAATGTGGAAAATATACTGACGTATTCGGTCTTAAAACCAACTGAACAACAACAATTAGGGTATTCAATTGCCAGACGAGAATCATGAACGCCCTCTATTATAAAATAACGTTGCAGGAAATTGACGTACAAAAGAAAGATAACTTTTAAATTTTTGTATTGCTCCAGCATATAATGTAGGTCTTTATTAACTTCGCTCTCAGACCATCGCTTAGTTTCGACCCCTCTGGCTCGCTTTCTTGAGGGTTTTTCTTCCATTGAAATTGTTATTCAATGATTTTGTTTTATAGAAGACAAATGTTTTTCTTTTGCAACCCAACTTTTCAGTGTACTTTTAGTATCTTAGATAAAATTCCTACCCATTATTAACCCCCTATTTCTACACAAGCACAAAAGATTTGTATACATAGGCTGGGGTGTTGTAGGCCTTGAAAACAATTTTATATGGAAATTGTTGTTGGAACTGCTTACACTTTTACACTTTTCAAACGTTTGCAACGCAATTGAATACCCTAAATACATTTTTACAAGCAGAAATTGAGGTTGAAGGACGATGAACCGATTTATATAAAAACAAGGAAGAACGCTATAGTAGAGTACCTCGACTATCAGATACCCGTTACTCAGCTAAATAGAGATATGAAAGAAGCAAAGCGAGATTAAAATGCGCCACCTACCGGCGGTATACAGGTTTAAGCGTTATGGGCGTTAGAGTGGGCGTGGAAAATTTTTTTTTGGACCAATCGATAGGTATTGTCGAGACCAATACATTTCAGCTAAAATTTATCTAGCATAAAAATTGTGGGCATCACAGGTTTTCGCGGTTTGTGGGCGTTAGAGTGGGCGTGGCATATTCGCGTAACAAACTTGCGCTGCGTATAAGGCTACGGAATCTAAATCTTAAATCAAAATTCTCTATCTTTGATAGTTTTTTTTTTTGAGTCAATCGATAGGTATTGATGAGAGCATTACATTTCAGTTAAAATTTTTATTCTAGCATCAAAACTGGGCGTTAGAGTTAGAGTGGGCGTGACACTCTACTGAAACAAACTTGCGCTGCGTAAGAAGCTCAGGAATCTGCACGCCAAATCTCAATAGCCTAGCTCCCATAGTTTCCGAGATCTCAGCGTTCATCCGGACAGACAGACGGACAGTCGGACAGACTGACATGGCTAGATCGACTCGGCTAGTGATCCTGATCAAGAATATATATACTTTATGGGGTCGGAAACGCTTCCTTCTGCCTGTTACATACATTCCGACGAATCTAGTACACCCTTTTACTCTACGAGTAACGGGTATAACAAGGAAGAACGCTATAGTCGAGTTACTCAGCTAAAGTAACCAAAGGGTAATGGAGATAGCAGCAAAGCGAGATTAAGATGCGTAATGGGCGTCAGAGTGGGCGTGAAATTTTTTTTTTAGATCAATCGATAGGTATTGACGAGACCGCTATAGTTGAGTACCTCAACTATCAGATACCCGTTACTCAGCAAAAGGGACCAAAGGAAAATGGAGATATGCAAGATTGATATGCCCCACATACCGGCGGTGGACAGATTTAAGCGTGATGGGCGTAAAAGTGGACGTGGGCGTTAGAGTGGGCGTGGCATATTCGCGTAACAAACGTGCGCTGCATATAAGGCTACGGAATATAAATCTGAGATCACAATTCTCTATCTTTGATAGTTTCCGAGATATCCACGTTCATATGTACGATTTTTTGAAGTTTGTGGGCGGTTTGTGGGCGTTAAAGTGGGCGTGGAAAACTTTTGGGTCAATCGATAGGTATTGTGTGCAGTTACAATTTTTATTCTAGCATAAAAACTGTGGGCGTTAGAGTGGGCGTGGCACTCTGCTGAAACAAACTTGCACTGCGCAGGAATCTCAGGAGCCTGCAAGTTATCCAACCCGTTAAACCGGGCCTCATATGGAATTAATAAACAATTTTCAGAATTCAATCTAAGCGATCTTTGCCTATGCCTTTGTATTTGCTTTTGTCTTTGCCCTCGCCTTTGGCTTTGCGGTCCGCTCTTGGTGGTCCAGCCAAGATAAACAAACCCAACTTAAAGTAAACATCAGCTTCCGCTCGAAGCCCACAGTATTGCGTTCTAAGTTCAGATCATATTGCATTCCGATTTTCAATCAAATTGCATCGGTCAGCATAATTTTATTTCACAACGAGATGCGTCAGTTTCATCATAAGCTTTTATTTTAAACAAAAATTAGTTCTGGAAGCGTAAGAAAAAAAAGCTTCTGGCCAAGGTTCGTTGGATAATTTTTTAGAATTAAGCGGCAGTCCTATTTTGTCCGAGGCCGCGATCGGTTCGACAGTTATAAATTAGTGTCTTGTATAAGTGATAAGAATTAAAAGGTTTAACACCACGTTTAAACAAAAAAATAAAATATATTTTTTTTAACATATTACCAGTGTCAATCTTAATGGCGCCCAACGTGGGGCCGTGTCGTAAATAAGTTCCAAAAACATATTAATTATAACAAGTTAATTTAAACGGAACTCGCGCCGCAAAAAACCCAACAATTTTTAGTGGAAAAATCAAAACATCCACACAAATCGACGACACCTAACATTGTGACAAGTGATCTTGATTTAAAAATTTAAATAGCTGGTAATATATAATAAAGGTGGACCAAATAAATAAATTCACAGTGCAAGAACACACAACAAAAACAAAATATTAAATTCAGTGGAAGCCAAAAACAATTTAAAAAAAAGAAAATTACTTTTAAACAATAAAAACAATAAGAATTAAAAATTAAACAACAATAAAAAAAAAAATAAATAAATAAATAAATAAATAAATAAATAAATAAATAAATGAAATAAACACTTAACGAACGGGAAAACCAAAGAGAAAAGAACGGAAATATTTTAATAACTCAAAGAAGGAAGGAAGGAAGGGCTTAAGGACAATCCCTCGCCAAAATGCAACACGACTACAACCGAAATAAGAAAGAAGGAAGGAAGGAAGGGCTGAAGGGCAATCCCTCGCCAAAACTCATCACGACTACAACCCAAACATCAGAGAAGACAAAACTTAAAAATTGAAAGATCGTAAGAAATAAGAACAATTATATTTTAAGTAAAAATTTAATTTGAAAGATAAATTACATAATACATCCTGGAATATCTAGAAGTTTTGTTGAATCTATTCAATAATTTGGAAGTGACCGAAACGCCAAGCACAAGCAAAGTGGCGTATAAGGCTACGGAATCTAAATCTGAAATCCAAATTCTCTATCTTTGATAGTTTCGGAGATATCCACGTTCATATTTACGATTTTTTGAAGTTTGTGGGTGGCTTATCGGTGTTGAAGTGGGCGTCGAAAACTTTTTTTTGGGTCAATCGATAGGTATTGATGAGAACAATACATTTCAGTTAAAATGTTTATTCTAGCATCAAAACTGTAGAAGCCACAGTTTTTGGCGGTTTGTGGGCGTTAGAGTGGCTAGATCGACTCGGCTAGTGATCCTGATCAAGAATATATATACTTTATGGGGTCGGAAACACTTCCTTCTACCTGTTACTTACTTTCCAACGAATCTAGTATACCCTTTTACTCTACGAGTAACGGCTACTCTACGAAGAACGCTATAGTCGAATTACTCAGCTAAAGTAACCAAAGGGTAATGGAGATAGCAGCAAAGCGAGATTAAGATGCGTAATGGGCGTTAGAGTGGGCGTGAAATTTTTTTTTTAGATCAATCGATAGGTATTGACGAGACCGCTATAGTTGAGTACCTCAACTATCAGATACCCGTTACTCAGCAAAAGGGACCAAAGGAAAATGGAGATATGCAAGATTGATATGCCCCACATACCGGCGGTGGACAGATTTAAGCGTGATGGGCGTAAAAGTGGACGTGGAAAATTTTTTTGAATCAATCGATAGGTATTGACGAGACCAATACATTTCAGTTAACATTTTTATCTAGCATGAAAACTGTGGGCGTCACAGGTTTGGGCGGTTTGTGGGCGTTAGAGTGGGCGTGGCATATTCGCGTAACAAACGTGCGCTGCATATAAGGCTGCGGAATATAAATCTGAGATCACAATTCTCTATCTTTGATAGTTTCCGAGATATCCACGTTCATATGTACGATTTTTTGAAGTTTGTGGGCGGTTTGTGGGCGTTGAAGTGGGCGTGGAAAACTTTTGGGTCAATCGATAGGTATTGTGTGCAGTTACAATTTTTATTCTAGCATAAAAACTGTGGGCGTTAGAGTGGGCGTGGCACTCTGCTGAAACAAACTTGCACTGCGCAGGAATCTCAGGAGCCTGCAAGTTATTCAACCCGTTAAACCGGGCCTCATATGGAATTAATAAACAATTTTCAGAATTCAATCTAAGCGATCTTTGCCTATGCCTTTGTATTTGCTTTTGTCTTTGCCCTCGCCTTTGGCTTTGCGGTCCGCTCTTGGTGGTCCAGCCAAGATAAACAAACCCAACTTAAAGTAAGCATCAGCTTCCGCTCGAAGCCCACAGTATTGCGTTCTAAGTTCAGATCATATTGCGTTCCGATTTTCAATCAAATTGCATCGGTCAGCATAATTTTATTTCACAACGAGATGCGTCAGTTTCATCATAAGCTTTTATTTTAAACAAAAATTAGTTCTGGAAGCTTAAGAAAAAAAAGCTTCTGGCCGAGGTTCGTTGGATAATTTTTTAGAATTAAGCGGCAGTCCTATTTTGTCCGAGGCCGCGATCGGTTCGACAGTTATAAATTAGTGTCTTGTATAAGTGATAAGAATTAAAAGGTTTAACACCACGTTTAAACAAAAAAATAAAATATATTTTTTTTAACATATTACCAGTGACAATCTTAATGGCGCCCAACGTGGGGCCGTGTCGTAAATAAGTTCCAAAAACATATTAATTATAACAAGTTAATTTAAACGGAACTCGCGCCGCAAAAAACCCAACAATTTTTAGTGGAAAAATCAAAACATCCACACAAATCGACGACACCTAACATTGTGACAAGTGATCGTCATTTAAAAATTTAAATAGCTGGTAATATATAATAAAGGTGGACCAAATAAATAAATTCACAGTGCAAGAAAACACAACAAAAACAAAATATTAAATTCAGTGGAAGCCAAAAACAATTTTAAAAAAAGAAAATTACTTTTAAACAATAAAAACAATAAGAATTAAAAATTAAACAAAAATAAAAAAAACATAAATAAATAAATAAATGAAATAAACACTTAACGAACGGGAAAACCAAAGAGAAAAGAACGGAAATATTTTAATAACTCACAGAAGGAAGGAAGGAAGGGCTGAAGGACAATCCCTCGCCAAAATTCAACACGACTACAACCGAAATAAGAAAGAAGGAAGGAAGGAAGGGCTGAAGGGCAATCCCTCGCCAAAACTCATCACGACTACAACCCAAACATCAAAGAAGACAAAACTTAAAAATTGAAAGATCGTAAGAAATAAGAACAATTATATTTTAAGTAAAAATTTAATTTGAAAGATAAATTACATAATACATCCTGGAATATCTAGAAGTTTTGTTGAATCTATTTAATAATTTGGAAGTGACCGAAACGCCAAGCACAAGCAAAGTGGCGAATCAAGAATTAGAAAGGCAAGCCTTTTTGACTAAAGAATTAATAAAACAGATTGTTTCATCGGAGGTTAATTCTTTAAAACAAGAAATAGAAACACTTAAAACCGAACTTCAAACAAATGTCAACAAAGTAGAAGATTATAAAATTGAAGAAGTTGACAATTCAATAAAATGGGAAGAATTTTATGAAATCATTAAATCAGTTCCAGAATTTAAGGGGGAACTTGAAAAATATATGAGTTGGAGGAAAGCAGCAGAAAACGCAATGGGTCAGTATATTCGAAAAAGTAAGCGATATTTTGCAGCTCTATCAATATTAAGGAACAAGATAACCGGGAAAGCAAATGATGCTCTAACCATCCATGGAACAGTCCTTAATTTTGATGCAATCCTAGCCAGAATAGACTTGGCTTTTAGTGATAGAAGACCGCTACACATTATCGAACAAGAATTAAGTATTCTTACACACGGAAAACTAAGTGTAATGGAATACACTAACCAAGTGTACAGGAAACTAACATTTTTAACTAACCAAACTATAATGACGTATGGCCGTAATAAGCCAATCACTTCAGAAATTAATAATAGACATAGACAGGGTGCACTAAGAGTTTTCGTAACTGGCCTTAACGGCCCAATATCATCGACTCTGTATTCCATGAACCCAACAGACTTGCCCAATGCAATGGCGTTTGTACAGGAGATGGAAAGTAATAACTTGAGAGCAAAATTCGCTCACAATTTCGTTGGAATGAGTTATAGAAATTATAACTCAAATTATGGTAATGGCCCAGAACAAAATAATAATTCTTTTAATCAAAAGACCACTAATAGCAATAATTCAAATTATTTGAGATACAATCAAAGATCTCCGCAACAGGTAAAAAATAATCAGTGGAATCAGGGACAGAGTAACAACAATCAGTGGGGACAAAATAATAATTGGAAGTCCAATAACAATCAGGTACAGTCTACTCCTGAACCCATGGAGGTAGATGAATCAATCCAGTATCAAAATCGACTTAATAACAATTTTAATAGGGGTAATAATAACAGACAAAATTATAAAATTTATTATCCAAGAAATAATTACAATCAAAACCAAGCGCAAAAAACAAATATAAGCGCCGGTCAGAACAAACCATCTGAACCACATTCCCCGTTAAAACGGGAATCAACTAGTTCAACTAATCAGCCTGCTCAAAAAAAATGAGAGTAAATAATATAGAAGAGGATCATTTTTTAGATCAGAATCCGGAGTAGGATTACCTTACTTGATGAGAACAGACAAAAAAATTGAAAAAGAATTAAAAGTTTTAATCGACACAGGAGCAACATCCTGTTACATAAAAGAGGGAATTTATCAAAATAAAAAAAGCTCCCAACTTACAAAAGAGTTTCAACCATTTATGGGTTTACAATAATAAAATATTATCATTTAATAACAATATTTAACACAAAACAAGTATTTTATGAAATAGAAGGGTTCGAATCCGACTTACTTATAGGTTTTAATCTTTTAAAAAAGATAGGAGCGGTACTTGATATTCAAAAAGGGACGATCAAGTATAACGAAAAAGAAGAAAAATTATTTTATGATGAAGGTAGTTCTTTAAACCAATTATCGTTAATTGAAGGAAAAATTATCCTTCCACTAAAAGAATATATTATAAAACAAGGAAGAACGCTATAGTCGAGTACCTCGACTATCAGATACCCGTTACTCAGCTATATGGAGATATGCAAGCAGCAAAGCGAGATTAAAATGCGCCACCTACCGGCGGTATACAGATTTAAGCGTTATGGGCGTTAGAGTGGGCGTGGCAAATTTTTTTTTGGATCAATCGATAGGTATCGACGAGACCAATACATTTCAGTTAAAATTTTTTATCTAGCATGAAAATTGTGGGCGTCACAGGTTTTCGCGGTTTGTGGGCGTTAAAGTGGGCGTGGCAAACTTTTTTTTGGGTCAATCGATAGGTATTGATGAGAACAATACATTTCAGTTAAAATTTTTATTCTAGCATCAAAACTGTAGGAGCCACAGTTTTGGGCGGTTTGTGGGCGTTAGAGTGGGCGTGGCACTGTGCTGAAACAAACTTGCGCTGCGCAGGAATCTCAGGAATCTGCGTGCCTAATCCCAGTATTGTAACTCTCATAGTTTCCGAGATCTCAGCGTTCATACGGACAGACGGACAGACGGACAGACGGACAGACGGACATGGCTAGATCGACTCGGCTAGTGATCCTGATCAAGAATATATATACTTTGTGGGGTCGGAAACGCTTCCTTCTGCCTGTTACATACTTTCCGACGAATCTAGTATACCCTTTTACTCTACGAGTAACGGGTATAAAAATACTTTGAAGATCAAAGTGGAATCAAAACAGAATCACAAATGGTTGAAAATAGTTTATTTAGCTTGGGATCACGGAATCCCGAGCAAGCCGACGTAGAATTATCCGTCAACAAAAAAACAAATAGTTTGGGATCTAAAAATCCTGAACACACCGACGTAGAATTATCCGTTAACAAAAATATCAAATAGGTTGGGATCTAAATATCCTGAACACGCCGACAAAGAATTTTCTGTCAATAAAAAGTAAAAAATTTGTGATCAAAAGGATTGGGATTCTGAAAGAAATAAAATTAATAACATTAAAATGTTAAATTGAAATCAAGTAGATGATTTGGAGAAAAAAATAATAGACATAATTGAAGAGGAACATTCTAAAATAAACGTACAAATTTCTTTTAGAACTGACATTCGGGGCGAAATAAAAACAATTAATGACAGGGCAATTTATGGCAAACAATATCCATATGCCTTATCGGTTTCAGATTTCGTTAATAGCGAAATCAATAGAATGTTAAATGAAAATATTATAAGGCCGAGTAGAAGTCCTTACAATTCACCAGTTCTGGTGGTACCCAAAAAAGGCCAAAACGAAGACGGTAGCCTTAAACACAGACTCGTTATAGACTACAAAAAATTAAATGAGAACACAATACCGGACAGATATCCGATGCAAGACCCTTCTGTTTTATTAGCCAACTTAGGAAAGGCAACATTTTTTTCAACAATTGACTTGGAATCAGGATTCCATCAAATTTTAATGAAAGACTCAGATATCGAAAAAACATCTTTTTCCATTAACAACGGAAAATTTGAATTTTTACGCATGCCTTTCGGATTAACAAATGCGCCCAGAATTTTCCAGAGAGCAATGGATGATATTCTCAGAGAACAAGTAGGAAAAACATGCCACGTCTACATGGACGATATTATAATTTTTTCAAACACAGTCGAGCAACATTAACTCAAATAATAAGCATTTTACAAAGAGCAAATATGAAAATTTCTCTCGAAAAATCTAAATTCTTTAAATTAGAAACCTCGTTTCTTGGCTACATTGTTTCTTTTAATATAATAAAAACAGATCCTCAAAAAATTTCCACAATTTCAAGATATCCGTTACCACAAAATATTTGAGAACTTCGAAGTCTTCTAGGCCTAACTGGCTACAACCGAAAATTTGTTCGTAATTATGCAAAAATTGCAAAAGCTCTTACAAAATATTTAGGAGGGGAAAATGGAAATGTTTCTAAAAAAATATCGACAAGAGTTTTAATACAGTTTGACGATTCAGCTATACAAGCTTTTAACGAACTAAAAGATAATCTAATAGCACAAGTGGATCTAGTTTAACCGGACTATAGAAAAAAAATTCACTTTGACAACAGACGCATCAGACGTAGCTATCGGGGCGGTATTATCACAGGATAATAAACCAATTACTTTCTTTTCTAAACAAGGGAGAACGCTATAGTCGAGTACCTCGACTATCAGATACCCGTTACTCAGCTAAATGGAGATATGCAAGCAGCAAAGCGAGATTAAAATGCGCCACCTACCGGCGGTATACAGATTTAAGCGTTATGGGCGTTAGAGTGGGCGTGGCAAATTTTTTTTGGATCAATCGATAGGTATTGACGAGACCAATACATTTCAGTTAAAATTTTTTATCTAGCATGAAAATTGTGGGCGTCACAGGGTTTTGCGGTTTGTGGGCGTTAAAGTGGGCGTTTTTTTTGTGTCAATCGATAGGTATTGTTGAGAACATTACATTTCAGTTAAAATTTTCTATCTAGCATGAAAACTGTAGGGGCCACAGTTTTGGGCGGTTTGTGGGCGTTAGAGTGGGCGTGGCAGTCTACTGAAACAAACTTGCGCTGCGTAGGAAGCTTAGGAATCTGCACGCCAAATCTCAATAGCCTAGCTCCCATAGTTTCCGAGATCTCAGCGTTCATCCGAACAGACGGACAGACGGACATGGCTAGATCGACTCGGCTAGTGATCCTGATCAAGAATATATATACTTTATGGGGTCGGAAACGCTTCCTTCTGCCTGTTACATACTTTCCGACGAATCTAGTATACCCTTTTACTCTACGAGTAACGGGTATAAACACTTAATAAAACCGAACAACTTTATGCCACAAACAAAAAGGAACTACTAGCCATAGTATGGGCCATAAAAAATTTGAGAAACTATTTGTACGGAGTAATTGGTATAGAAATCCAAACAGATCATCAACAGATCCCAACATAGAAATGAAAAGATGGTATTCTTTCATAGAAAGTTTTACCCCAAAAATAATATTTAAACCCGGTACAACAAATGTTGTAGCCAATGCATTATCTCGAATACAAATAAATAACATTACAAACAGTGATGTAGAACATTCAAACTCAGATCAAAACACACAGCATTCAGCTAAAAACAGTTTTGAAAATGTAATACAAGCCGTTAAATCAGTTTAAACAACAACTGTTATTAACAACGGGGATGTTTACAATACATGAGACACTGGAAGTTTTTGGCAGGACACGACACTTAATTGAATATGACACACCAGAAAATTTAATAAACTTATTAAATGAGTATATTCCACCTAACATTACGGTAGGAATTCACTGTACATTAGAGGACTTATATCACATTCAATTACCCTTAAAAAAACTTTTCACTAACCAATTTCTTTTTACAAGAATCTTTCTTCAAGACATAGAAAATGATGAAGATAAAGCCATAATAATAGAAGAAACACACTGTCGAGCTCATAGGGGGCTAGATGAAAATTACAAACAAATCAGTAGGTTATATTATTGGCCAAACTTATTTACAAAATTAAAGGAATATATCAAAAATTGTGTGATTTGTAATGAAAATAAATATAACAGGCACCCAACAAAAATTCCAATCGGGAAAGCCCTGTTCCAACTAAAGAAGGAGAAAATTTACATATAGACATATCCTACGCGCAAAATTTAACATTTATTACTTGTATAGACGCGTATTCCAAATTCCTTGTTGTTAAAGAAATTCAAAATAAGTTAAACATTGAAATTAGGGTAATGGAACTACTCCAACAATTTCCCCAGGCAAAAGCAATTGTGACCGATAACGAACCGAGTTTAACCTCGGCCCAATTTAAATCATTTGCACAGAGGTGTGACATTACTTTGCATTACGCAGACCCAAGACATAGTACTTCAAACGGACAAGTTGAAAGGGCACACTCGACATTAACAGAAATAGCTCGCTGCATAAAAGAAGAGTTTAATTTAACTAATTATTCCGAAATAGTTATTAGAGCCGCTCAAAAATATAATCAGAGCATTCATTCCACAACAAACGAAAAACCTTTTGATATCCTATATAATAAAATAATAATGATAATATTCCCATTATTTTGAAAAATACACAAACAAGAATGTTAGAAACACATAATGAGAACAGAAAAGAAAAAGATTATCATGTAGGACAAGTTGTTTATGAAAAAAATCATGGGGAACGAAACAAACTTAAATCAAGATATAAAAAACAAGTAGTAAAGGAGAATATGCCAAACAAAATAATAATCAACAATAGAAATATAATTATTCATAAAGATAATATTTAATCCTAATATAAACAACAATTTTTTATTATTTTTTTCAGAAAAATGTTTTTTCCAGTACTTATATTGAACCTAATACTTTTAACAAGTTCTGAAATAATTGACGATTCATACGCAGATTTATTTCACGTAACTAATTTAAGCTTTTATGAAGAAATAATTAACACTGAAACAAGTTCTTTGAATAAATCATCAAAAACAGACATAGAATGGGAAATTTCAATGGACTTAGAACTCATAAAATTAACTTTTTCAGAAATAATGCCAAAAAGACAAAAAAGAGGAATTAATGAAATAGGAACTTTATGGAAATGGATAGCAGGTACTCCTGATCACGATGATTTCATAACGGTTCAGAGCAAAATAGACAACTTAATTGAAAACAACAACAAGCAATTCACAATAAATTCTAAATTATTTAATAAAGTAAAATATCTTACTGAAAATTTAAAAAATGTAGTTTTCAACGAGGAAACAATTTTAAGAAAACATCGTTTGCGGTTGCTCACATTTGATTTACAAAATTTATTAGATACTATTATCTTAGCAAAAACAAAAATTTTTAATACAAAAATTTTAAACGAGAATGAAATTAAGGAAATTTACAATCATGAAAAACACTCTGTAGTATTATCTGACCTACATATCAACTTTTAAAATTGTATTTAATAACGATTTACTTGTAGCTCACATAAAATATCCCATGATTAACGGTAAATGTGACCTATACAAAACAAGAGCTATTGCACAATCCGATGGAAAATTATTAATAAATAATGAAATTGCAAAAACAAATATTACCTAATGACTAATTTTAAGAAAGAAATGTTTAACAACTATTGTAAATTAAGTTTTGAAACTAATTGTTTTATAAAATTATTAAATGGCGAAAAAGCCAACTGCCTTAAAATAAGAGAAATTAATAAGAAAATAGATATCTTACTGGATGGTGCCATTTTAATAACAGGAACAAATAAAGTAGACTACACTCAACTAAAAGAATCATATTTGAGTTTGTTCAATGACTTAATCATTATAAATAACAGCACCTACATTAACAGCGAAAACAAAATATTGAACTATATAGCTCAGCATAAATTCATAAATTATGACATTTCAGAATATATTGCTTCAAACAATTCGGAACTAAATCTTGACAATATAAACATTATGAATCAATTTATAAAGATTAATAATACCAAAATATCAATTTCCTTTATATTATTAATTTTTAGCATTATATTTTTAATATTTATACTTTATATAAAATACAGAAATTTTATTTTTGTAACCAAAAAACAACGGCCAGAACTAGAAAACAATACAAGCCAAGAAATAATTTTAAAAGAAGAAAATCTAAATTTTGAAAGGAGAAATTACAAACCAAGGAGAAATTTTGAAAGAAAAAGATACAAACCAAGATCAATGTTTTTTTTTCAAAACTAAGAGATCGTTTAAAGGAAATTCATAATGAATCGGGACGATCCATTTTAGAAGGGGGAGAGATATCCAACCCGTGAAACCGGGCCTCATATGGAATTAATAAACAATTTTCAGAATTCAATCTAAGCGATCTTTGCCTATGCCTTTGCATTTGCTTTTGTCTTTGCCCTCGCCTTTGGCTTTGCGGTCCGCTCTTGGTGGTCCAGCCAAGATAAACAAACCCAACTTAAAGTAAACATCAGCTTCCGCTCGAAGCCCACAGTATTGCGTTCTAAGTTCAGATCATATTGCGTTCCGATTTTGAATCAAATTGCATCGGTCAGCATAATTTAATTTCACAACGAGATGCGACAGTTTCAGCATAAGCTTTTATTTTAAACAAAAATTAGTTCTGGAAGCTTAAGAAAGAAAAGCTTCTGGCCGAGGTTCGTTGGATAATTTTTTAGAATTAAGCGGCAGTCCTATTTTGTTCGAGGCCGCGATCAGTTATAAATTAGTGTCTTGTATAAGTGATAAGAATTAAAAGGTTTAACACCAAGTTTAAATAAAAAATAAAATATATTTTTTTTAATATATTACCAGTGACAATCTTAATTTGCATGCCTAATCCCAGTATTGTAGCTCTAATAGTTTCCGAGATCTCAGCGTTCATACGGACAGACGGACATGGCTAAATCAACTCGGCTAGTGATCCTGATCAAGAATATATACACTTTATGGGGTCGGAATCTCAATAGCCTAGCTCCCATAGTTTCCGAGATCTCAGCGTTCATCCGAACAGACGGACAGACGGACATGGCTAGATCGACTCGGCTAGTGATCCTGATCAAGAATATATATACTTTATGGGGTCGGAAACGCTTCCTTCTGCCTGTTACATACTTTCCGACGAATCTAGTATACCCTTTTACTCTACGAGTAACGGGTATAAACACTTAATAAAACCGAACAACTTTATGCCACAAACAAAAAGGAACTACTAGCCATAGTATGGGCCATAAAAAATTTGAGAAACTATTTGTACGGAGTAATTGGTATAGAAATCCAAACAGATCATCAACAGATCCCAACATAGAAATGAAAAGATGGTATTCTTTCATAGAAAGTTTTACCCCAAAAATAATATTTAAACCCGGTACAACAAATGTTGTAGCCAATGCATTATCTCGAATACAAATAAATAACATTACAAACAGTGATGTAGAACATTCAAACTCAGATCAAAACACACAGCATTCAGCTAAAAACAGTTTTGAAAATGTAATACAAGCCGTTAAATCAGTTTAAACAACAACTGTTATTAACAACGGGGATGTTTACAATACATGAGACACTGGAAGTTTTTGGCAGGACACGACACTTAATTGAATATGACACACCAGAAAATTTAATAAACTTATTAAATGAGTATATTCCACCTAACATTACGGTAGGAATTCACTGTACATTAGAGGACTTATATCACATTCAATTACCCTTAAAAAAACTTTTCACTAACCAATTTCTTTTTACAAGAATCTTTCTTCAAGACATAGAAAATGATGAAGATAAAGCCATAATAATAGAAGAAACACACTGTCGAGCTCATAGGGGGCTAGATGAAAATTACAAACAAATCAGTAGGTTATATTATTGGCCAAACTTATTTACAAAATTAAAGGAATATATCAAAAATTGTGTGATTTGTAATGAAAATAAATATAACAGGCACCCAACAAAAATTCCAATCGGGAAAGCCCTGTTCCAACTAAAGAAGGAGAAAATTTACATATAGACATATCCTACGCGCAAAATTTAACATTTATTACTTGTATAGACGCGTATTCCAAATTCCTTGTTGTTAAAGAAATTCAAAATAAGTTAAACATTGAAATTAGGGTAATGGAACTACTCCAACAATTTCCCCAGGCAAAAGCAATTGTGACCGATAACGAACCGAGTTTAACCTCGGCCCAATTTAAATCATTTGCACAGAGGTGTGACATTACTTTGCATTACGCAGACCCAAGACATAGTACTTCAAACGGACAAGTTGAAAGGGCACACTCGACATTAACAGAAATAGCTCGCTGCATAAAAGAAGAGTTTAATTTAACTAATTATTCCGAAATAGTTATTAGAGCCGCTCAAAAATATAATCAGAGCATTCATTCCACAACAAACGAAAAACCTTTTGATATCCTATATAATAAAATAATAATGATAATATTCCCATTATTTTGAAAAATACACAAACAAGAATGTTAGAAACACATAATGAGAACAGAAAAGAAAAAGATTATCATGTAGGACAAGTTGTTTATGAAAAAAATCATGGGGAACGAAACAAACTTAAATCAAGATATAAAAAACAAGTAGTAAAGGAGAATATGCCAAACAAAATAATAATCAACAATAGAAATATAATTATTCATAAAGATAATATTTAATCCTAATATAAACAACAATTTTTTATTATTTTTTTCAGAAAAATGTTTTTTCCAGTACTTATATTGAACCTAATACTTTTAACAAGTTCTGAAATAATTGACGATTCATACGCAGATTTATTTCACGTAACTAATTTAAGCTTTTATGAAGAAATAATTAACACTGAAACAAGTTCTTTGAATAAATCATCAAAAACAGACATAGAATGGGAAATTTCAATGGACTTAGAACTCATAAAATTAACTTTTTCAGAAATAATGCCAAAAAGACAAAAAAGAGGAATTAATGAAATAGGAACTTTATGGAAATGGATAGCAGGTACTCCTGATCACGATGATTTCATAACGGTTCAGAGCAAAATAGACAACTTAATTGAAAACAACAACAAGCAATTCACAATAAATTCTAAATTATTTAATAAAGTAAAATATCTTACTGAAAATTTAAAAAATGTAGTTTTCAACGAGGAAACAATTTTAAGAAAACATCGTTTGCGGTTGCTCACATTTGATTTACAAAATTTATTAGATACTATTATCTTAGCAAAAACAAAAATTTTTAATACAAAAATTTTAAACGAGAATGAAATTAAGGAAATTTACAATCATGAAAAACACTCTGTAGTATTATCTGACCTACATATCAACTTTTAAAATTGTATTTAATAACGATTTACTTGTAGCTCACATAAAATATCCCATGATTAACGGTAAATGTGACCTATACAAAACAAGAGCTATTGCACAATCCGATGGAAAATTATTAATAAATAATGAAATTGCAAAAACAAATATTACCTAATGACTAATTTTAAGAAAGAAATGTTTAACAACTATTGTAAATTAAGTTTTGAAACTAATTGTTTTATAAAATTATTAAATGGCGAAAAAGCCAACTGCCTTAAAATAAGAGAAATTAATAAGAAAATAGATATCTTACTGGATGGTGCCATTTTAATAACAGGAACAAATAAAGTAGACTACACTCAACTAAAAGAATCATATTTGAGTTTGTTCAATGACTTAATCATTATAAATAACAGCACCTACATTAACAGCGAAAACAAAATATTGAACTATATAGCTCAGCATAAATTCATAAATTATGACATTTCAGAATATATTGCTTCAAACAATTCGGAACTAAATCTTGACAATATAAACATTATGAATCAATTTATAAAGATTAATAATACCAAAATATCAATTTCCTTTATATTATTAATTTTTAGCATTATATTTTTAATATTTATACTTTATATAAAATACAGAAATTTTATTTTTGTAACCAAAAAACAACGGCCAGAACTAGAAAACAATACAAGCCAAGAAATAATTTTAAAAGAAGAAAATCTAAATTTTGAAAGGAGAAATTACAAACCAAGGAGAAATTTTGAAAGAAAAAGATACAAACCAAGATCAATGTTTTTTTTTCAAAACTAAGAGATCGTTTAAAGGAAATTCATAATGAATCGGGACGATCCATTTTAGAAGGGGGAGAGATATCCAACCCGTGAAACCGGGCCTCATATGGAATTAATAAACAATTTTCAGAATTCAATCTAAGCGATCTTTGCCTATGCCTTTGCATTTGCTTTTGTCTTTGCCCTCGCCTTTGGCTTTGCGGTCCGCTCTTGGTGGTCCAGCCAAGATAAACAAACCCAACTTAAAGTAAACATCAGCTTCCGCTCGAAGCCCACAGTATTGCGTTCTAAGTTCAGATCATATTGCGTTCCGATTTTGAATCAAATTGCATCGGTCAGCATAATTTAATTTCACAACGAGATGCGACAGTTTCAGCATAAGCTTTTATTTTAAACAAAAATTAGTTCTGGAAGCTTAAGAAAGAAAAGCTTCTGGCCGAGGTTCGTTGGATAATTTTTTAGAATTAAGCGGCAGTCCTATTTTGTTCGAGGCCGCGATCAGTTATAAATTAGTGTCTTGTATAAGTGATAAGAATTAAAAGGTTTAACACCAAGTTTAAATAAAAAATAAAATATATTTTTTTTAATATATTACCAGTGACAATCTTAATTTGCATGCCTAATCCCAGTATTGTAGCTCTAATAGTTTCCGAGATCTCAGCGTTCATACGGACAGACGGACATGGCTAAATCAACTCGGCTAGTGATCCTGATCAAGAATATATACACTTTATGGGGTCGGAAACGCTTCCTTCTGCCTGTCACATACTTTCCGACGAATATAGAATACCCTTTTTCTCTACGAGTAACGGGTTTAACTACATCCACAAAAATGTTCATTTTTTATTCATGAAGTGACCTTCCTTGGTCATAAATGCACAGACAAAGGAATCTTACCGGACGACAAGAAATATAATGTCAGATAGCGCTAGACGATTTATAGAATTTTTTAATTATTACAGACGTTTCATTAAAATCGTCGCCTACTATTCACGGCACATTGTTCGGCCAAAGAGCTAGTGGGATGGCTCGGAGGGCGCCGAGCTGAAGGCTACCGAACGGGTCGCAGGTTGCGGATAGCGAGCACCCTGGTTCTCCAGGGTAGCTACGAATAAACGTGGAAGTTGGACGCGGCCCGGCTACCGCCAAGCCCCCAACATTAAGCGTAAAGAAGTAGCCCCAGACATTCAGCGGGTATCTGCGCCTTAGCAGTAACGACGTCCTGCTTGTGCTGCCGCCTCCGACAAAAAGCTCACACATACCCCCTTTCCACACGTTTTGAACCTACCTCTTCCCTACCCACTCATCTCTCCCCGGGCTGGACTAAGGTGTCACTCGTACCGTGGCGACCGCCTGGTGGACCTGTCCCTTCTCCGCAGCTTGTAGGATTTAAACATGAAAAACTCTATAACAGCACCAAAAAAGAGCCCGACACTCTCAAAAAGTCGGAAGTCGTAACCAACGAAGACAAGAAGAGCAAGATCACGGCTCCGAAAACCCTGGTCCATGTGACGTCGACCCCTGCCAAGGCCAGCGAACAACGCAGCCGTCTAAGCCCAACTCACCATTAAGACAAGCCCAAGACTTTCACCAGCGTAGGTGTGGCTAACCAGCTACTCCGCCGGAGGGGAGCGCCAAAGTCGGTCTCGTGGTGAGTACCATGGCAAAGAAGTTCAAGAGGACACCACCTAACCAGTCAGGACCTCTTGAACGTAAGAAAGCATTCCGGATCCTCAAACTGCTCGCCACCAACCCAATACGTGAGGATCAAACGTCGAAATTGGATTACCAAAAAATCCAAGAAGACATAGCCTGGGCAAAGGCGGTAATCTCAGACTTCGACATCGCTATGACCACCAGCAACAGCAACAAGCGAGAGAGGTCGATGGAGACAGCTCAACCAGCGAGCAAGAAGGCCAAGATATCCAATCGCGGCACATGGTCGAAGTAGTAAAGGATCGGAAGATCATTGGCGTCATCGACCAGAGCGATGAAGGCGGAAGGATCCCAAGGAACCAATGGGGTCTGGTTAGACAGGCCCTTGCGTCAGTGGCCTTAAAAGTGCTGGACGAGAACCCAGGTCTGCCACCCGATTGCACAGATGCAGGGTGGTACCAGGGCAACGTTAAGTTGATCGCCTGTGAAGACAGATCGGCAGCACTTTACAAGGCTGCCATTAACAAGGTCGGCGAGGTCTACCCCGGGGCCAAGCGAGGGTGTGGCTGCCGTCAGAACCCTCGGAACCAGGGGCTATCCTCAGCCTGCTGACCAGGTTCAACCCGAAGCATCCGACAGAGGGTTGGAATGTGGTCAAGGCGGAGAAAACCGAGCGCGTCACTATGAACGTGGTAATCCTCTTGAACCAGGCCTGCTTGGAACCCCTCGCAGCGCAACAAAACCGGGTGAACTACGGGTTCGATAAGGTGCAACTTCGCATCTACGACACAGACAAACTAGCGGCAGACAACATAGCTGCCTGTGCGTCGTATGAACCCCCGAGCGACGCAGAAAAATAGCACGAAGAGGCCACCCTTACTGAATACGTGTCAACCGCCTCGGAGCTGACAGGAAGACTGAAGCAGCTGTGCACTCAGGACACGACCCGACTAGGGCGCACTGTTCTCCAGGACATAGCGGAGGAAGCGGAGGGTACCCAGCCCGACCATGGTCCAAAAGATGGTGCAACTCCTGCAGATTAACCTGCACCACAGCAAGGCAGCATCCGCTGCCCTCCTCTTCGGCCTAGCAACAGGCAACACAGACGTAGTCCTCATTCAAGAGCCATGGATTGTTGGTAGCAACATCTGTGTGTATCAACCCCCCTATACAAGTTATTTTACACCAAGGATAAGGATAACCAGAACCTGCATTCTTACAAAGACACACTTTAACACATTTCTTATTCCACAGTTTAGCGAAGGCGACCTCACCACGGTCAGACTGGAGATAAACGAAAACACTCATCACACCATAGCATCATACTATCTGGCTCATGACTATGACGGGCCATTACCAAACACCACTACACAACAACTCATACATACACAATGGAGAAGTACAAAAACAAACGAAAGGGGTGAGTTGCTCTACGACTATATCCTTCAATCAAATCTATTCATCTGCAACAAGGGTAATGACCCAACTTTCATCACTAGAAATAGGCGGGAAGTTTAAGATATTACACTAATATAGCTAGAAGCGTGGGAGGTGGGATCGAGCACTCATACTCAGACCACCGATACATATAATTTACAATAACTCTAGACCTTCCTCCCGCTGAGAACATTACTAATCTAAGATTAACCAATTGGGGATACTACAAAAGTATCCTGAACAGGAACCTACACGCTCCACCGACGCACGTACGCAACGGTCAAGAATTAGATTACCTAGTTAATACTTTTACCGACATCTGCGGTGAGTCCATAAAAGCAAAGCACAAACCCCCATGGAGGAACTCAACCCTGGCGAACCTTAAAAGAAAGTGTAGAACTTACTTCAATAGAGCTAAATACAACAATATCGAATCTTCCTGGAAATTATACCATACAAAACTAAGCCTATACAAAAAGAAAATTAGAATATCAAAACGAATTTCTGTAGTAGCATAGAATCTACTGCGGAAGCATCCAGACTCAGAAGAATTTTAGCAAAATCTCCAGCAACCATTGCCTACCTAAAAACCAATGCTGACAGCTGGACGGAAAACAGTCAGGAAACCCTTGAACTACTGTTAGACACCCACTTCCCTAAAAACACCCAAGTAGTGGAGTACCTCTACATAGAGGAGTACCCTGACGACCAGAGTATAGAAAACATGTCAAACCCGGACCGCATTAAGTGGGCTATTAACTTTTTTAAGCCCTTCAAATCCCCCGGCCCAGCTACAACGGAGACTAGATATATCCCTACCCTGGCTGACAGCCATCTTCCACGGCTGCCTTGCTCTAAACAATATTCCAACAAGGTGGCTGGACGTTAAAGCAATTTTTATACCGAAAGCCGGCAAGCCCTCCCACACCAACCCAAAGGACTTCTGCCCGATTAGTCTCTCTTCCTTCTTGTTGAAGACCCTGGAAAGGCTAATTGACATCCATATCAGGCTAACCATCAACCGAAGACTACTATCTGACGGACAGCACGCGTACCGCCCTCCACTCTCTAGTATCTAGTATAGAGAGAGGTTTCCGCAATAAGGAATACTCTCTGGCAGCGTTTCTAGGCATAGAAGGCGCCTTTAACAATGTCACCCCAATGGTGATTACTGGTGCTCTGACTGAACTGGGCATTGAGCGGCCCGTAGTAGGACTCATACACACCATGCTTACCAGCAGAGTAGTGAACTCCACTATGGGATCAGCCCACTCGACCAGGAATGTCAGCAGAGGAACCCCAGAAGGGGAGTACTCTCACCTCTTCTATGGGTTATAGTGGTCAACAAACTGCTATCACTTCTAGAAGAGGCGGGAACTAAAGTGGTAGCCTATGTGGATGACGTGGTAATCCTACTGCAGGGCAAATTCCCGCAACCTCTGCAATCTAATGGAGACATCCTTATCTACCCTCCCTAGGTGGACGGCTGTCTGTGGACTGGCAGTCAACCCAGAAAAGACCGAACTAGTTATTTTTACAAGGAAGTAAAAGGTACCAAATCTAATTCTCCCAGAACTACACCAAACACGCCCAACCCTTAGCAAACAAGCAAAGTACTTAGGTGTCATACTTGACAAAAAACTCCACTGGATAGACAACATCCTAGATCGCACACGCAAAGCGGCCATAGCTCTCTTCGCTTGTAAAAAAGCCATCGTATGGTGGCCTCCCTAGAAAAGAATTGTAACCTCCGGATCCTTCACAAGATCCAAAGAAGTGCAGAGCTCTGCATCAGTGGGGCACTCCGCACCACCGCCACTGAAGCACTAAACACAATTCTCGACCTCCAACCCCTGGACCTACGTGCCAAATGCTGGGAATCTGCAACAGTGCTGAGGCTCCGCGATGTAGCGGCATGGATAACACGCTCTACGGGTCACTCCAGTATCCTAACAAAACATACATCCTTACCACATAGTACAGACTACGTCCCACCCATAGACAACTTCGAAAGAAGATACAAGACCTTTATACCCACCCGTACAGACTGGGACAACGTCCCACACCAATTCGAAAACGCCGTCAACATATACACATACGGCTCCAACCCTAACTCCCAAACAGGTGGGGGTGTCTTCTCTCCGGAACTAGACATAAAAGTCTCATTCCGCCTACCAGACCACTGAAGTGTTTTCCAAACGGAAGTCATGGCAATTCAGGAAGCCATGACCCACCTGGACACGTCAGTACATCATGACATAGATATTTTCATCTTCTCGGATAGTCAAGCAGACCTCAGGGCCCTCGACTTCTACACAACTAACTCAAAAACAATCTCTGAATGCCGCAAATCTCTTAACGAGATGGCCACTCATCTGAGAAACAAACTCATCTGGGTGCCTGGAGACCGTAATATTGAGGGCAACTGCATAGCAGACGAGCTAGCAAGACAAGAGACAACCGCCGACATCCTTCGCGACAAGGACACGGTGGGTATGCCCATGGCTACCTGCAAGCTCCATCTCGGGCAGAGACTGTACACACTTTCCAACAACCGTTGGAACTCAATCTCAACTTGCCACAATTCTAGACTCACATGGCCAAACTACAACTCGAAAAGAACAAAAACTCTCCTACAATGTAGCAGGGAGGACATCTCCACTCTCCTAAATGCCCTCACGGGCCACTGTCTTATAGGGACTCATGCGCACAGGATGGGACTCAGTAACCACGACGGTATATACGACACGGAAGTTGACCTGAACATCGGTCGCCAATATATCGAGTTTTTGGTCGTTGCAAATCGGGTTTAATACCTAAAAGTGTGTTTGATTAGTGCGGGACACCTCAGGTTGCAGGTACGTACCACAGAAGCGACAGGAAGGTTCTACCCAGCCAACAAACCACACTGCTACGGTTGCAAAGGGTAGCCATTCTTGGTGGACAGAAGGGGGGGATCCTCACTCTCCCGCACCCACACAGCAACACTCCACTCCAGAGCGCCACATATACTTGGTTCTGCTCACAGCTTCCACAAGCCGCACACGCGCGGTTTTTCCGGCACAAACAAACAACATCGATCAGCTGATCGCAGTGCTGGACAGCGCCGTCTCTAACAGCGAGCTTAACAGCGAGCTTAACAGCGGGCTTAACAGCGAGCTTAACAGCGAGCTTAACAGCGAGCCTTCCCCGCTGAGCTATACAGCTGCTAAGCGGCGAGCTCCTACGAAGTCGGTTGCCCGGGAATTTCAAATAAAATAAAACCACCTTCGCCACTGCCTATAGGGGTGGATGCGCAAAAAGCCAAGTTACCGGCCAACTTCCAACCCCACCGCGATAGCGGCGCCAGCGCAAACGGGGCTCTGGGGACCGAGTCGGAGCGGTATAGCTCCCATCAGGCAGTAACCGGGGGAAATCCCGGCTCACCGAGGGACCTCCGGCTAGTGCAGGCGATGGATAGGGAGAAATCGTCCGGACATGACGAGACCCAGGCTCTTGCAGTTGCCAGGGCAGAAGAAGAGCTGCTAAAAAAGTTTCAGATGATGAAACAGAAGGTGCAGCAGTCGCCAACGGGGATGGAGCAGGCTCCCGATGCCCACCCAGTGTCAGCGCCTCCCAAAGTGACCGGGCCTGTGTTCAACTTCGGCAGTAACGAGGATGAACAAACCACCCCGAAGAGAAGTCGGGAACCAACCAGCCCTGAAGAGGCGAGCGATGGAGCCCACAAGAGGCAGCGGGTGCAGAAAAGCGCCGCAGCTCTCACCGATGAGCTGGGCAAGATGCTCGATGAGATGATCGCGAAGTTCACGGACACAAAAAGCAACAACAAGAAGGTAGTCCGCCATGTCACACAGGCCACGATCGACTCATTGCATGCAATGAAGAAGCTGCAAAGCGAGATCAGTGCGACGCTGATTGAACCCCGAGCCAGGGGTCAGACCGCCAGCGCAACCCAGCAGACAACACCATCGCTCGTTGCCCCACGACAAGAAGGCATAGAGCGAACGCATACTGGCGCGGGGAACCCAGGCAGGGACCCGCCAAGAAACCCGCCCTGGCAGCAGGTGATACGTAAAACCAAAAAGCCCCACGAGACTGCAGCGAGTATTGGGGAAGGCAAAGACCACGTGAGCCGCACCGAGAAGCGCAGGAATCAGCGCTCTGACGCTATCCTAATAAAATGCAGCGAAGGAACGTACGCAGACATGCTCAAGCTGGTCAAAACCGAGCCTACCCTTTAGGGGCTCAAGGAAGGGGTGCAAGGCATACGCAGGACAGCCAATGGGAGTCTGCTACTCAAGATGCAGAAACCCTCAGACCCAGCCACGCAGAAACTGCATACTGCCATCAAGTCGGCCTTCAGCGGCAAAGCCGAAGTGGCTATGCTGGAAGACACGGTGCAAGTGGAAATCCGCGACCTAGACCTAATGACCACCTGCGAGGAGGTTCTACAGGCAGTCTACGCTGAGGAGGAGTGCGACATCCCGGCGGGCGCTGCACTTAGGATGCGGAAGGCGTATGGCGGAACCCAAACGGCGACGGTCCACCTCAGACCTGAGCATGCGCAGCGGATCCTCGACAAGGGGAAAATCAGGGTTGGATGGGTAGTCTGCCGCATAAGACAGAAAGTGGAGCCTAGGCGATGCTACAAATGCATGGGATTAGGCCACATGTCAGCCAGATGTCCAGCGTCAGAGGCAACAGCCAAAAACACGCAGCAATCCTGCTTCAGATGTGGCAAGGATGGCCACAAGTATAAAACTTGTACCCAGGGCAAACCAAAATGCATAATCTGCACAAGAAGCGGAAAATCTGGAGGAGAGGCCGAACACTCGACCCTCAGCAGTGCGTGCCCTGAATACCGGAGAGCCATGCACGATAAATTGAATGGTTAAGGTCCTACAGCTGAACCTTAACCACTGCAGAGCGGCGCAGGACTTGCTAGCACAGACGGTCATCGAGCAGCAGGCTGAGGTGGCAATACTCAGCGAGCCCTACAAGGACAAGCACGAAGGCGTATGGCAACGCAGTTCGGACGGCAGAGCAGCAATATGGAGCTGCGGGCAGCCCCCTGGACACCTATCGCAAAGGGCTTCCAGGACGGGATACACCAGAGCGAAGATCAAAGGCATCACATTCTACAGCTGCTACATAGCCCCGAGCGCACAAATTAGCGAATTCAGAACAATAATGCAGGAGATCGCTGATGACGCACGCGGTAGGTCCCCTATCCTCGTCGCAGGTGATTTCAACGCATGGTCCACAACATGGGGCAGCGCTAGTACGACGCAGCGGGGAACCATCCTCCTTGAGGCAGTGGCTTCGTTAAACGTATGCCTACTCAATGAAGGTAATAGACCAACCTTCAGGAAGTCAGGTCGGGAGTCAATCATCGACCTGACCTTCGCTAGCCCTGAACTGGCACGCAACTGTGTATGGAGGGTGTCAGACATATACACCCACAGCGACCACGCCCTGATCATCACCCAGACAAGCCCCAGACTGACCGCCCCAAGCAGCCGCCAAACGACATACAAAGCGCATACCCTGAACACAGTGTCCCTCCTAGCACACATGGAAGGCGTCTGCGTTACAGGAGACGCTAACACATGCGCGAGGAACATAGCCGAGAGAGTGAAGGAGGCGTGCGACGCATCTATGGAGAAGGCCACGAAAGGTGGTAACGGGCGAAGACCAGTACCATGGTGGAATGACGAAATAGGAAGCGCGAGGAGAGACTGCCTAGCGGCCCAGCGCAGGTGTCAGAGAAGCAGAGGACGCGGAAGCCAGGAGCTAAGGGAAACAACCTACAGAGCTAAGAGAAAGGTGCTGAAGAACGCGATTAAAGCTAGCAAGGCCAAATGCTTCCAAGAGCTGTGCGAAGCGGCGGATGCAGAGCCATTCGGGTCAGCATACAGGATGGTCATGGGTAAGCTCAACAGACAGCCGACCCCTACCGGCCACGTACAGCTTGGCCAAATAGTGTCCACCCTGTTCCCCACCCAGCCGCCCCTTACCTGGCAAGCTACCGGGGAAGGCGATACTGTTCTCACCAGCGAAGCCGAAGTCCTGGCTGCGCTAACGAAAACCAAAGTCGAAAAAGCCCCTGGCCCCGACGGCATTCCCAATGCTGCACTGCACACATTGGTGGCAAACTTCCCTGGTATATTCACGAAGATGTACAACATGTGTCTCACCCAACGAACCTTCCCCATAGGTTGGAAGCGACAAAGGTTGGTGCTTATCCCAAAACCGGGCAAGTTGAACGACGACGCATCCTCGTACAGACCCCTATGTATGCTGAATACAACGGGGAAAATATTCAAGCGCATAATCTGCACCCACCTCGAAAAAGAACTCGATCAACTCAGAGCGTTATCGGACCACCAGTTTGGCTTCCGGAGAAAAAGAAGCACTATTGACGCGATCCAAACGGTCACCCAACTGGCTGCTAACGCAATCGAAGGAGAAAGGTGGCTAGGTGGCTCAAAAGAGTACTGCCTCGTCTGCACCCTGGACGTCAAGAATGCCTTCAACTCTGCCAACTGGAACCTTGTCCTGCAGGCACTTCAGCGCATGGGAATCTCGAACTACCTGATCGAGCTCGTAGCGGACTACTTCAAGGACAGAGTGCTCACATATTCCTCTGATGCCGGAGCACGAGTACCTGGTGACAGGAGGAGTACCTCAAGGCTCAGTCCTGGGCCCGATACTGTGGAACGTCATGTACGACGGGATCCTAAGGCAGGTACTACCCGAAGGATGCACAGTTGTGGGATTTGCGGACGACATAGCGCTGGTAACGGTAGCGAAAACCCTCGATGAGATCACGGATAGATGCAGCCTCTCGATAGACACCCTTATGTGCTGGCTCACAGACAACGGGTTAGCAGTCGCCGAGCACAAAACGGAGGCAGTGCTCATAAGCAGCAGGAAGACTGTGGAGAAGGCCATAATACGAGTCGGATCAACTCTAATAGAAACAAGCGCCTCAATCAAGTATCTTGGAGTACTGATCGACCACAGGTTATCGTTTAAGACGCACCTATCGTATGCCGCAGCCAAAGCATCCAGAACGACTGCAGCCATCTCAAGGATGATGGCCAATACTCGAGGACCAAAGCAGCACAGCAGAAGGATTATAGCGACAGTGGTGACATCTATCATAATGTACGCCGCGCCCATATGGGCCGAGGCTATGAAGACCGCATCATACAGCCGCCAGTGCAAAGCTGTCTACAGACGCTGCGCACTGCGCATCACAAGCAGCTTCTGCACGGTATCTGAGGAAGCCGCGCTAGTGGTAGCCGGTACTATACCGATAGACCTGCTGGCGGCAGAACGAAGAACTGGGAGCAGAGGAAGCAGGACCCAACGCGGTAACACGATCGAGGCATGGCAAATGAGGTGGAACAATGCGACCACAGGGCGGTGGACGCACAGGCTAATTCCAAATCTAACCCCCTGGCTGCAGAGACGACACGGACAGGTAGACTTCTACCTCACGCAGATGATCTCCGGGCACGGATGCTTTAAGGAATACCTGCATAGGTTTAAGCATGAGCCAAACCCCTACTGCGACCACTGCGGCACAGGAAGCATCGAAGACGCGGAGCACGCGCTATTCATCTGCCCCCTATACGATAGGAACCGAGCCGAAGCTGAAACGACAACCGTATGTAACCTGACAGCGGACAACGTGATCAGCTGCATGCTGGAAGATCAAAGCAAGTGGGACGCGATAGCCAACATGGCCGCTGGCATCCTGAAGGATCTTAGGCGTCGAGAACGGAGTCGACGCATGGAGTTATAAGGACGAGCGGCAACCTGACCGCCATCCGTCCCGCGAAGTATAGCTTTGCGGCAGTCCCGCGGGATCGGAACTTTTTCTACCTCTTCTCTTCTTCTACCACTTATATTCTTGTATATATTTAAGCTTATTTAATAAAAAAAAAAAAAAAAAAAAAAAAAAAAGTAACCACGACTTCTGCCGCAGCTGCAATTAGATAGACAAAGAGGAGAGCATCGAACACCTCCTATGCTTCTGCCCAGCGCATAACGTAAAGCGCATGCAAACCCTAGGTAGCTACACACTTCCGAACCTTGCGGCCATTCAGGGCGTAAGCATTCAAAAACTCGTATGTTTCCTAAGAAGAACCAAATACTTCGCGAAAGCAAATAACCCATGAGCTAGGGAAAATGATCTGATCAGAGACCACGTGTTATAACTCCTACCTAACCTAACCTAACCTATTCACGGCACTTAACTAGATTATGTAAAAAGAAAGTTCCGTTTAAATGGTCCTCCGAATGCCAAAATTCATTCCAATGTTTAAAACATAAACTTATAAAACCTACTTTATTACAATATCCTGATTTTCTTAAAGAATTTTGTATAATAACGGATGGAAGTAAACAAGCATGTGGAGCGGTATTAACTTAAAACCATAACGGACTCCAACTCCCGATAGCATAAGCATCACGTTCATTTACAAAAGCTGAAAGCAATAAAAACACTACAGAACAGAAACTAGCAGCAATTCATTGGGCAATTACTCATTTTCGACCATATATTTATGGAAAACACTTTACAGTTAAAACTGATCACAGACCACTAACATTCTCATTTTCAAAGGTCAATCTTAGTTCAAAACTCACACGAATGCGACTCGAATTAGAGGAATATGACTTCGCAGTCGAGTATCTAAAGGGAAAAGGTAACTTCGTAGCAGACGCCCTCTCTAGAATAACAATTAAAGATCTTCAAAATATTACGGCAAATATATTACAAGACACTACAGGACAAAAAAGTAGACAAAATTCTGCGCAGGAAAAGATAAAGTAGAATTGCCTAGGCAATCTCAAATAAAAGCTTCTAAGCCCAACGTGTATGAAGTCATTAACAATGACGAAGTAGGTAAAGTAGTGGCCTTGCATGTGAATAATAATTTATGTTTTTCAAACATGGCAAAAAAATTACAGCAAGATAAGATGATGGAGATTTGTATACTAATGGAACCCTTGACTTAGGTCAGTTTTTCCAAAGGCTTGAACTGCAGGCTGGTAAACAAAAGATTAGCCAACTTTAAGTGGCACCATGTTATAGTTCTAAAAAAATGGGCAACAAAATATTAAAATTATTAAGAGTAGCGCTACTCAACCCGGTGACCCTAATAACAACTAATAATGAAAAAGAAACTATATTGTCTATACTACATTCCTATTCAAGGAGGACATTCAGGTATAACAAAAACCTTGGCCAAGATCAAAAGACACTTCTATTGGAAGGGAATGAGTAAAGACATAATCCAGTACATACGTAAATATCCAAAATACCAAATGTCGAAAACGTCAAGACATACTGAAACTCCTTTAACACTTACAGAAACCCCAGAAATGGTATTCGATAAGATCAAGGAAATGAATATGCAGTCACTTTAATATGTGATCTGTCAAAAAAAATATTTTCCATTCATTCATATATAGCAGTATATTCGAAGAATTGGTTCTAAAGTACGGTCCAGTGATGACTTTCATTACGGAAACGGGAACAGAATACAAAAATTCCTTAATCGAACACTTATGCAAAAACCTAAATATTAAACATGTAATATCAACAGCACACCATCATCAGAATTGAATTAATTTTTACGTGCAAACATCTCAACTGAAAAGACGGATTGGGATGTATGGTTAAAATATTTTGTTTATTGTTTCAACACGACACCCTCTATGGCACATGATTATTGTCCATATGAGTTAGTATTTGGTAGGACTTCGAATTTACCAAAACATTTTAATAGCGTAAATAGAATAGAACCTATACATAATATAGATGATTAGGCAAAGGAAACAAAGTTTAGATTAGAGCAAGCTTTCAAAAGAGCCAGATTAATATTAGAATCAAATAAATCAAAGTTTACGTTTGGCAGTCATAACGATCGGTCGTGTCTTTCTCCCAAATCGAACTTAACAGCGAGTCAAGCTTAAGTGACAAAACAAACACACATCTATAAATAGATTTCTTATCAGTTATTGCAACCGCTTAGACTGCACCTGCTTCAACAGAGCAGCATATAAGCACTCCGAACTATGCGGGATCCTCCAGACATCTGGAGGGGAAAGCCATCACCCACCAGCAAATTCTTAGTAATAACTAGAATTAATGATGAAGAAACCCAATCTGAAGTCCCACGAACCCTAGCAGGGGTAACACCATTCACCATCAAAACAATCATCGACTTAACATGCGGAGGCGAAGTAGTAAGCTGCAAGAAAACACGCGACGGAAACCTTCTAGTCCAAACAAAAGACCAACAACAAGCCGACAAATTATTAAAACTCACAAACATTCAAACCAATATCCCCGTAGCAGTATCTGAACACCGAACCCTGAATTACTCAAAGGGAGTTATATATTCTAACGATCTTCGAGGTATAAAAGAAGAAGAAATCTTAGAAAATTTAAGGTCCCAAAAGGTCTCTGAAGTGAAAAAAATCACGAAGAGAGCAATTTGCGGCGACCCAACCGAAACTGGACTTATCACCTTGACATTCGCAAAACTAGACCTGCCAGATTACGTATACATTGGATACGAGAGAGTCGAAGTTCGCCCTTACATACCTTCCCCAATGCGATGCAACAATTGCCTACGTTTAGGTCATCTGATGTTTTCCTGCAAATCTTCAGAAAACTGCTATAGGTGTAGCCAAACAAACCACGTCGACCTGGCAAAAGGACAAAAATGCGAGCTTGCTGTGAGCTGCATTAATTGCACTGATAAAAGCCTTTCTAACTCCGATCACCATCCCAGAGACAGAAATTGCCCAGTATTTCTTACTCACCGAGAAGTACAAGCCATCAAAACCAAACAAAAAGTTGACTACAGAACGGCCTGGAACATTCTCAAAAGCAGACACCATCATGACGGATCCTTGTACGCATCGGTAGCAAACTCCTCTAATCAAAAGAACTCTCGACCACAACATCTCAGCCAGAACACGCCATCAACATCAGCTTCCACCTCTCATAACCCACCACCAACAGCAAACACAGGCAGACAAATAATTTCCTACGACGACAATGATGACGAAAACATGTCTACGGACACTGGCGAAGAACAAATCAACAATGGTAAAACACCCCAAATAACTATTCTTCCAAGAAATATAAGTAACAAAACTAAAAGACATCTTATTAGTAAGGAAAAATCTAATCCAACAATGTTAACTAGATCTATGATTAAAAATACCCCTAGCTCAAACGTAACAAATAACTAATAGAAAATCGTAGCGAACACATCATACCCCACAATAGTAAATATGGCACTTACTGTATTACAATGGAACATTAATGGCTATGTAAATAATTATAACGAACTACTAATACTCTTAAAACTCCATAAACCCAAAATTATTTCCCTTCAGGAAACCCACATCAACAATTCCCAATCCCATTTAACTTTAAAATCTATAACACAACTGCGGCTTCAGCCAAAGGTGGAGTTGCTCTACTGATCCATAAATCAGTTCAGCATAAGCAAATCCCTGTAGGACAAGCTATTGGATTTGAAATACAGTCCCAAAAAAAGTTTAATATCTTTTCAGCCTACATACCACCTTCACAAAAATTTACCAAGACAGATATAGAAACCACGATACCCTACCTAACAACACCTACACTGATCACAGGTGACTTTAATGGATGGAATAGCCTCTGGGGATCTCCCAAAAGCAATCGCAGGGGTAGAATCCTCGGAGATTACATTCACAGCAACAACTACATCATATTAAACAACGGCCAGCCTACACATTTATCCACACACAATTCTTACACCCACATAGACCTTGCCTTTTGCTCTCCGAACCTCAAAATTCACTGCGATTTTAAAATCATGGACACTTCCCAGGGTAGTGACCATTTTCCCATAATAATAAACATTTTTGCCCAAGAATAGCAAACATTTAACTACACAAAAAGGTTTATAACTAAAAGAGCAAACTGGAATAAATTCGAAAGTCTTACCAACCGCCTTAATAACCAAATTCCAGTATCAACTAACACAAACAAAGAACACAGCAACATAAACAAAATAATATTAAACAGCGCCTATCATAGTATTCCCCAAACCCAACCTCCAAAAAGTCAAAATAACGTCCCGTGGTGGAATAAAAAGCTAGACGACTTAAAAGTCAGCAAAAACCGAGCCTGGAGAGCATTCAATAGGGAAATGTCCCTGTCCAACCTAATACATTTAAAAAAAAACTAATGCCCAGCTCAGACGAGAAATTCGGCTTAGCAAAAAAGGTAGTATTCACGCACTAACAACCAGTATTTCAACTGACTCAAAGCCAGACATGATCTGGAGTAAAATTAGACAGTTCTGTGGAATTCACAAATCCACACACATACATTTAGGGTATTCAATTGCGTTGCAAAAGTGTAAACTTTGTAAGTTTGCCAGACGAGAATTGTGAACGCCCTCTATTTAAAAAAAAACCGTTGCAGGAAATTGAAGTACAAAATAACGCCAACTTTTAAATTTTTGTGAAAAGAAGGCTATGATATTTTCTGTCATTAAAACCCAACTTTTCAGTATATTTTTAGTATTTTAGATAAAATTCCTACCCATTATTAACCCCCTATTTCTACACAAGTACAACAGATTTGTATACATAGGCTGGGGTGTTGTAGGCCTTGAAAACTATTTTGTATGGAAATTGTTGTTGAAACTGCTTACACCTTTACACTTTTCAAACGATTGCAACGCAATTGAATACCCTAATTGTATTCAGAACAACAATCTCAACACAATAGTCTCAAATCCAGAAGATATTGCTACAGTTTTTTCCAAACATTGGTCATCTCAATCCGATGATCACAACTTTTCGCCAGCTTTTTTAGATGCAAAACGCAACGCATACAGACAAAACAACGACGAACCACCTAAAAAAACAGCTGACTTCATGGAACAAGACATCGACTACCTTGAATTTTCTGTAGCTTTGAACAGTCTCAAAGGAAACACTCCTGGGAACGACAAGATCAATTATACAATGATACAGCAAACGGCAAAACCAGTTAAAATTAGAATAATAAACTTCTTGAACTCTATCCTAAAATCTTTTATACCTCAGGCCTTTAAAATAAGTACAATAGTCCCAATTCATAAACCTGGCAAAGACAAAACCATTATTGAATCATACAGACCCATTTCCCTTAACCCATGTATCTCAAAAACGCTTGATAAAATCATCTCCAAACGGCTCTGGTGGTTTGTTACTTCCAACAAACTTCTGAACAGTCGTCAAGTTGGGTTAAAGAAGGGGAAATCTGTGACAGATTGTCTACTATATGTAGACTCTCTGATCAACAAGGCCCTCTCAGAAAAAAGACACGCCTCAATTATATCTCTTGACTTTGAAAAAGCATTTGAGAAAGTAGGACTGCGCACGATAAAAAAACCAATTGATTAAATGGGGCTGTGGGCCAAGGCTAATCAAATACGTAACCCAATTTATGACAAGTCGAAAAATTAGAGTTAAAGTCAACCACAGTCATTCACTAATTCAACCACTTCACAATGGAATACCGCAGGGATCCCCCCTATCTGTGATACTTTTTCTAATTGCATATAACAGCCTATCAGACACAATAAGTAAACACAAGAACCTTAACTTTTCAGCATTTGCAGACGACTACAACATTATAGTTGACCTAAAGAAACAGATAAACCCAACAATAAACTTAAATAGTCTATTCGAGGACATCAGTAACTGGTGCAACTTATCTGGAGCGTCGTTATCCCTATCTAAATGCAAACATATACACATCTGCAGAAAACATAACTGTGTCTGCCAACTTTCTACAGTAACAAACTCTATATGCACAGTAGCGGAACTAACAATGCTAGGCTTATCATTCGACACAAAATACAAATGGCAACCCCACATAAATAAACTAGCAAAATCCTTAACAAACTCAATTAATATTATAAAATGCCTCTCAAACGATAAATATAACTGCCAGCCACTGACCTTAGTCCAAATAGCCAGATGTCTATGTTTGTCAAAAATAGACTACGGCTTACCATTTTATGGTCTAGCTCCAAAATCGCAAATCAAACCGATCCAAACCCTTCTCAACAATGCAATCCGTTCAGCACTAGGAGCCTTCTGCTCAACACCCGTCATTAACTTACACTTAGAATCGAACATACCACCCTTAGACATTAGAACAAATCATCTTCAAGCCAAACTGTCTAATACAATAACGCAATCATCGGATACTCCTCTAAAATCAATAATAGATAAAATTACAAAAAAGCATACTCTGAAATACAGGAACTCAATCCTACACAAAACTATTTTGTCGTGTGCAAACCTAGATCTGGGCTTATAGGGCCCAGCAAAAATCTTACCAAAATCGAAACCCCCTTGGCAGATGCTATAAACACACATTTAAGCCAATATAAAGAAGGAAGAACGCTATAGTCGAGTACCTCGACTACCAGATACCCGTTACTCAGCTAAATGGAGATATGCAAGCAGCAAAGCGAGATTAAAATGCGCCACCTACCGGCGGTATACAGATTTAAGCGTTATGGGCGTTAGAGTGGGCGTGGCAAATTTTTTTTTGGATCAAGATAGGTATCGACGAGACCAATACATTTCAGTTAAAATTTTTTATCTAGCTTTAAAATTGTGGGCGTCACAGGTTTTTGCGGTTTGTGGGCGTTAAAGTGGGCGTGGCAAACTTTTTTTGAGTCAATCGATAGGTATTGATGAGAACAATACATTTCAGTTAAAATTTTTATTCTAGCATCAAAACTGTAGGAGCCACAGTCTTGGGCGGTTTGTGGGCGTTGGAGTGGGCGTGGCACATTGCTGAAATAAACTTGCGCTGCTTAAGAAGCTCAGGAATCTGCACGCCAAATCTCAATAGCCTAGCTCCCATAGTTACCGAGATCTCAGCGTTCATCCGGACGGACAGACAGACGGACAGACGGACAGACGGACATGGCTAGATCGACTCGGCTAGTGATCCTGATCAAGAATATATATACTTTGTGGGGTCGGAAACGCTTTCTTCTGCCTGTTACCTACTTTCCGACGAATCTAGTATACCCTTTTACTCTACGAGTAACGGGTATAAAAAGCAACAACAAGCATGCCAATATTAAGAAAAGAATTTCTCGACATAAAATCAAAACTGACCAACTACACTTTTATATACACGGACGCATCACAAAACCAAGACACAACTGCTTATGCCATAACCACAGAGAACATTGTTCTAAAAAGAGCCATCCTTCCAAACTATACATCAGTTTATACTGCAGAAATTATCGCAATACTAGAAGCCACCGAGATAGGCCTTAATAACAAAGGAAAAATCTGTATCTGCTCTGACTCCCTTTCCGCAATTCACTCGATTCTAAAGCCTAGTACTCAGATCGACGAAAACCGCGACCTAACCATAGGAGTGAGCGAGAGGCAAATACGCAGCTAACGCTTTTCGTCCGGTCTGTTTTTCAGCGCGGTACTCAGATGAGCTAAGGAAATACCAGAAAAAATACCAGATTTCGCGAGTGAATTTTCGATGAACGCCGTTAGCCGCGGCCCAAAGAATAAGAAATTTAATCTTTGGCGGTGTTCGTGCAAAGGCGATGTGGAAACTAAAAATTAAAAATGGAAGGAAAACCCCAAAATCGAATCCAGAAGGTCAGATCAGATAAAATAGGACGCCGAATTCAAGCTTATGCCCTTTATTGCGGGATTTCACCGACAGGAAGCAATTCCACAATAGGGGCAAATTCACAGAATAGTTGAAGTGTTGGAGAAGATCCACTAGAGAATCCCAGTGGGAAGGAACATGCCGAGTGGGACATCGATCTCTACATGGACATCCTGGCGGGCGCGTCCTTGCAAATAAAGTAAGATCTGGACTCTGGACACCACCACCACCAGCTACTTGGCAGCTTAAGCGGAGCTGGAGGACCCGCTGGCTTCTATAGGGAGGAGGAAAATAGGGCGCCCGCTAAGGAACAGTTGGAGTAGCCAAACCCAGCCACTGCCAGGATGCTGGGCGACTTCCTGCAGCATCAGCGGATCAAACCCGTTCCCAATAGGGCTCCCACTTCGTCAAGGTCCAATATGCCTATTGAGACTCGGAGTTGGACTGCGGTGGAGCGGGAAAGATGGCGAAGCATCCGTGGGACGAAAGGAAAGCTTTAAACTACTAATTTACATAAATAAAAACATTCGTTGAACATTCCATTTATTTTTATTTTAATTTCTTTGTGTACCAGCAGACTCCTCCTTTTTAAATTTAAATTTCAAACTCAACTGCTTGACAGTAAGACCATGCTACATGCATTGCGGGTGAACTTTGAAAACTTCGGTCAGACTACAAAGAATAAGATTTTTCGACTAGTTAAACTCTTAGCCGATCTGAGTACTAGGCTTAAACATAGACAATTCCGCTTATTATCCCACGAAAATTCGTGGTATAATATATAACGCCTACCCCAAAATAAAAATCCTGTTTGTTCCGAGCCATGTTGGTATTAGTGGCAACGAATTTGCTGACGAAGCCGCAAAAAACGCAACTATCGCACCGCTGATCACCACACACAATATTAACCAATCCGACATAAACAGATTTTTAAAAAAACATTTCTGTAGCACCTCCCTCAATCTTTTCCAATACTCCTCCAGTTGGTACCAATCCATAAACAGCAACCATCTTAACATAAGCGACTACACAAAAGCTAAAGAAATAGTCAAACTAACACGAAAAGACCAAACCCGAATCATAAGATTACGCCTGGGCCACACCAGACTTACCCATGAATTCAGACTCCTTCAGGCTACAGACAACCCCTGTAAGTTCTGCAATAATAATTCAATGTCAATAGACCATATCCTTAACGAATGCACTGCATTTAATTACAACCGAACCCACATCCCGAATAATAACCTTACTCCACTTCTTTCCAATCCTACGACCACCAACCTCAACTTCTCGATTTCCTTAAGAAATCTAACTTATTAAACCTCTTATAATTAAGATACTTTGTTAATACACCTGAAATGTACTTTATTAATTAAGAAGCGAATACCATGAATGAATTATACCCTTAGTAATTAAGAACCGAATAGAAAATTGAACTATAGACTTAAAGCCAGCCTAAAGCCAAAGTAGCTATGGCTGCCTACCCCTGTTGCTTTAGTTTTAACTTTAAGCAAGCAAATTGTAAATAAATAAATAAATAAAAGAAAAAAAAAATGTCACTATGATACGGTTTATATTTTGAACTAAAAATAAGAGAACAGGTTTTATTAAAGAATGAAACAGGTCACAAATTAGAACACATATATATGGGACCATATACAGTAATTGTTATATAAGATAGTTATAATATAAGAATTTATAATATTAAAAACAAAGAAAAAAAAAATGTTTGTTTCATAATCACTTTTATACAATTTTTGCGTGGTGCCATACATAGAATTGATACCATAAATAAATAAATAAAAAATAAAAAAAAATATATAAAAAAAACAACATGATATCAATATTTTCCGATTAAAACCAAATTTTTGAACATATATAGTTTGATGTATTCCTCGTTAGTGACTGTAAAAAAATTTAGAATTATGACCAAATATCGTTGCCTGCCTTTTCCAAACATGATCTGATCTTTTTCACGTTCAACATTAATATTGACTACAATGACTATTCCGAGAATAGGGACTTCATCAACATTGACTATGCTTTACTTAGTGCTGATTTAGACTCTTGCGACTGGAATTCCTTATATTGCACTGCTGAGGTTAACACTCAGCTAGAAATTCTACAACGGAAGGTAAAAATCCTCTACGACAGAACGGTTCCCTTGAAGCGCAAAATGTGTAAACACAGGGCCAAATCGTGGTTTAGTTATAGCATAAAAAACATAATACAAAAGCGCGACAAATCGTATGCGAAATGGAAACGCTACAAGACAGAGAATTTTTACAACGAATTTAAATCAAATAGAAAATTGGTCAATGAAACCATTGCAGAGGCGAAACGAAATTACTACATACATAAATTTCAACATTCAAAAAACAATAAAATTACATGGACAATTTTAAGGGAATTGGGGATCGGCAACATTAAACCAACTTTAAGCTGTGATACTGATCTTGGTGATCTAAATCATACGTTTTTGCAATCGACCGTACCTGAATTTACTAATAACACCTACCTGACATCCCTTGAATCTTGTGATAGAAATAACTGTGATATTAATTTTAGATTTAATTGCGTCAGCCAGTGCGATTTCCTTAAATCAATTTTAGGCATTAAATCCAACACAACTGGTTTAGATGAGATAAATCCAAAATTTTTAAAACTAATCCTTCTCAAAATTCTTTCTGTTATAACAGACATTTTAAACTGCTCCATCACCACCTCTACGTTTCCCAAATCCTGGAAAATAGGAAAAATATTACCAATTCCCAAATCAGGTACAGAATATCGACACGGTAAGCCACGAAATTTTTTTAACTAAACTAAGTCGTCTTTATATATTTTCAACCTCTGCAAAAAGTTTTATGAAATCCTACTTATCTCAACGATCACAACTAGTAGCTTCACAATCATCTAAATCATCTGTTCTGTCCGTAAAACGTGGTGTACCGCAGGGGTCCATTTTTGGACCTCTTTTGTTCAGTCTTTATGTTAATGATTTGCCGAATATTCTTACAAAATGTGACATTCACATGTATGCCGCCGACGTCCAACTATATGTAAGCTGTCCTGTTAGCCAAGTTAATGAATGTGTTCGTGTCTGTAACAGTGAATTAGACATGGTTTGCAAATGGACATAGCGAAATAGATTATCCTTAAGCCCCCTCAAATCAAAATGCATAGTAATACATAACCGATCTTTTAACACAGATCATCTGGAAAAACTTTCCTTAAATGGTCAACAATTAAACTATGTAGACAGAGCGAGAAACTTGGGGTTTACAATAAATTCCACTCTATCCTGGAGTAATCACGTAAATTGTACGATTGGGAAAATGTATGGGATACTTAGACAACTTAACACTCGATTTAGCGTCGCTTGTGAACGGTTGTGTTTACTCTTGTGCTCTGAATTTTTTGTCTATTCTGTGATTTTTTGCGAGTGTTTTGTGTTTGTTTATTAACAAAGCTTAGTCTAACCGCTGGGTTAGTGTGTTTAGTGTTTTTTTACTAGATCTCCCAGTGATTATAGTTATTTTAACATTTATATTAGATTTGTTTAATCTCCTAGCTTTGTTAGTGTAATTCTTATACTCACTAAACTTGCTAAAACTCTTTGATTCTCACTCTCTCTCCCGCTCTATATTACAACTGTAACTTAAACTCTTTCTGAACCTGCCAAATTTCTGGTAGACTTTTGGTGTGCTATTCTCTTGTCTCTTACTCTCTCTCTCTCTTGCTTGCTTTACATTGTAACTGTTCCTGCGTAAAGTTGTCAGTGTCCCACAAGCAACGCTCAATCGATAGAAGATTTTTTCTCTTGTGCTCTCTTACATTTAAATTATTACGCGATCTCGCGCTCTTATTTTTTTTCGTGTTTTGTGCCTTTGTGGTTTTGGAATTTGATCCCAGTGCCAAATTTACTCGAGGTATTTTTCATATATTATTTTATTTTATTTAATTTCCTTAAAATGGCTCTTGTCTGCTCTAAGAAAAATTGTACTCTTTCGTCTTCAACTAAAGACCCTTTTATTTTCTGCTGGCTCTGCGAGTCGATAATGCACGTTAAATGTGCAGGATTTACTGGTAGAGTCAAAGACTTCATTGATCAGAATTCTGGACTCATGTGGTCATGTGGATCCTGCAAGGAAATGGTTGTTGAGATGAGCGGCTTTATGAAGCAGACTCGAGACAGCCTTTTGAATCTCTCTGGTGCTTTTAAACAGCTCAATGAGGGGTTCAATTCCGTTTGTGCCCAATTTAATAATAAAAAATTACTAACTGAGTCGCCTAAACGTAAAAAAACCAGCTTAGCGGCAGTTAATACGGTCACGGTATCCACCCCAAATCCGAACTTGGTGGCTGCAGCAGTCTCTGTTGACACTGTGGTAAGTGAACCTACTGCGCCTATGGATACAGCTGTTTTAGGTGAAGTCACTGCTTCTCGAAGTCGGGTGGTAAAAAAACCTTCAGTGCCGGCTACGGTGCCGACCGTACCTATAGGTACAGAAGTTACCGTTTCTGGCTCTCAGGTTAGTGAGGTGCAATCTGCTGCTGGGGGACGTAAGAAATTATCAGTTGTTCCACAAAGAAAACAATTATTTGTTTCGAGATTCACCCCAGATACCACATCTGAGGATGTTTTGGAATTTATTCGTGAAAAATTCCCATCCGATAATATTTCAGTGGAACAATTTAGATTTTCATATGCTCGTAGTATATCGTCGTTTAAAATATTTGCTCCGCCTGATGTGTTTAAGGTACTACTTTCTGAAAGCTTTTGGCTTAATGATGATTTAGTAATAAAAGAATTTGTTCCCAATAAACCGAGAACAAATAACAGACCTTCCACGGCGCCAAAAAACTAAAAAGTTTATTTTTGGCCTATCAAAATGTTAGGGGACTAAATATGAAGCTACCCAAGCTTTATGCTGACTCCTCTGCATTTACTGCTGATATTTTGGCTTTTACGGAAACCTGGCTGAAACCAGAGATATCTGACAATGAAGTTCTGTCAAACAATTTTAATGCCTATAGGACCGATCGCTCCTCACGTAGGGGAGGCAATGTGCTGATTGCCGTTAGCACTAGCCTAACATCCGAGAGAATCCACTCTGATACTCCTAATGAAATTGAATTTGTTAGTGTGAAAGTTTCCTTGCAATCATTCTCAATATTTGTTACATGCTCCTATATTCCACCTGGCTCTGATTTAATAATTTATGAGCACCACCTGTCTGCGATAAAATCTGTTCTATCCCTTCTTTCTAACAGTGACCTTTTGATTGTTTTGGGTGACTTTAATCTCCCTGATATTTCTTGGTCTCCTCCTACTGACTCACTAGTCGCTCTATCCGCCAATGATTTTGTAGATGGTCTTCTAGAATTATCGTTACAGCAAGTAAGCTTTATACGGAATTCATTAAATAGACAACTAGATCTTGTGTTTGTTTCAGACCCGTCTGAAGTCACGGTATCTAGAATTGACGCTCTTGTTGTACCTGAAGACCGATATCATCCAACAATGGAATTGACAATCTGCCTCCCATGTGTTGATACCCTCTCTCCTTTAGTTTCTCAAACTAAAGTAAGATGTTTCCGAAAATGTAACTTTAAAAAACTTAACGACATGATTTCTCAATATAATTGGACAGAATTGTACAATTGTATGGATATTGAAAGCGCCACTGAACACTTCTATATAGTGTTAAATACCTTTTTTAATGAATGCGTTCCTGATAGGTTTCCTTCAAAGACAAACAGGCCACCTTGGTTTACCAATGCGCTTCAAAGACTTAAAAACCTTAAGACAAACACTTATAAAAAGTATAAGAAATCGGGTAAGCCATCTGATTTTTCGAAATATGTGGTAGCTCGATCGGATTTTAATGTTCTTAATAGTCATTGCTATTCTATGTATTTAAGTCGATGTAAATTTGAATTTTCAAATGATCCGAAGCAGTTTTATAACTTTGTCAATGCCAAGCGTAAGTCGTCAGCATTGCCTTCATCGGTACGTTTTAACTCAATGGAGGCATCGACGGATTCTGAAATTGCTGATTTATTTGCCGAGTTTTTCCAAACTACTTATAGTTCGGCTGCTTGGTCAAATTCTAACTACCCTAATCCCTTAAATAAGGCAAATTGTATCTTTACCCCTGAACTTACGGAAATTTCTCTCGTAAGAGACTTAGAAAAAACAACGCCAACTTATTCTCCCGGTCCTGATGGACTCCCCGGGTGTGTGCTTAAGTTTTGTGCGTCAACCATATGTAAACCGATTCTTAAACTTTTTAATTTGTCTATTTCATCGTCAGTTTTTCCTACTATCTGGAAGGACTCTTTTATCATTCCACTTCACAAAAAGGGTGCGAAGGCGGATGCCCAGAATTACAGAGGTATTTCTAAATTGTCGGCAATTCCTAAAGCATTTGAACGTATTATTACTTCTCATTTGCAACATTTATGTTCCTCGCTAATATCACCGTGTCAGCATGGTTTTGTTAAGCGAAGATCGACCACCACCAACCTTCTGGAATTGTCATCTATTGTAATAAATGGATTTAAGAATAAAATGCAGACTGACGTTATATACACAGATTTTAGTAAGGCCTTTGACTCTGTCAACCACTCTCTTCTCTTATTCAAATTAAATCAGCTTGGGTTTCCATGTAATCTATTAACTTGGATTTCAAGTTATTTGAATGGTAGGACTCAGAGGGTTATATTCAAGAACGCTGCCTCAAAACTGATCTATGTGACATCTGGAGTGCCTCAGGGTAGTCATTTGGGCCCTTTGCTGTTTACTTTGTTTATTAACGATCTTCCCTCTATCATAACACACTCTCGTGTACTAATGTATGCTGATGATGTTAAGCTTTGTTTATCACATAATGATATAGCGTCGGGTTTCAACTTACAGTCAGATATTGATTGTTTTCAGGGATGGTGTGAGTATAACCTTTTAAATTTGAACTGCCTTAAATGCAACGTTATGACTTTTCATAGGGGTACTCCTACTTTTGTTAGTTACTCTCTTCAAAATACGCCACTCGACCGTATATATTCAGTAAATGACTTAGGCGTTCTTCTGGACCCAAAACTTAAATTTGACTGCCACATAATGTCCACTGTCAGCAAGGCCATGAGTGTTTATAAAGCGTTGGTCAAAAGAATTTGATGACCCTTATACAACCAAATTATTATATACCTCCCTTGTCCGTCCTATTTTGGAATATTGTTCTTCGGTTTGGAGTCCACAATATCAAGTGCATATTGACCGTATTGAGTCGGTACAAAAAAAATTTCTTCTTTTTGCCCTTCGTAGTTTGAACTGGGATCAAAACATAAGGCTACCTTCCTATCAGAGTAGATTACTATTGCTTAATTTACCTACCCTTGTAAATCGTAGAACAATGCTTGGTACTATTTTTATGCAAAATCTTATAAGAGGTGATATTGATTCTGTAGAACTTGTAAACCGCCTAACTTTCAATGTTCCTGTTAGACTAACACGAAATTATTATCCCCTAAATTTGCCACGATGTACATCTAATTTTTGTCTGCACGAGCCCTTTCGCGTTCTATGTAATAATTATAACAACCTTTATCATTTAATTTGCACTTCAACTTCTATCCCGGTACTAAAAACTAATATTTTAACTCATTTGCTTCATTCTTAGATGCTTCTTTTATTTTCATTTGTGTCCCGTCTCTATTTGTTTTTTGTATCTTCCTCGCGAACTCGCATTTTTGCCCAAATTGATAAAAAGAACCCGCGCGTAACAAGCATGTGCTTGTTATCGTTGGGCCACGTGTTTGTACTCCTCGTAGTGCATCACCGTCCATCATATAAAACATCGAATGAGGCAGAGCACCAGATCAAAATGAAGGATGACAAGCCAATCAAGCAGAGATACTACCCCAAGAACACAAAAATTCAAGGGGAAATCAACCCAAAGGTTGACGAGCTTCTCCAAATTGGGTTCATAGAGCATTCAAAGAGCCCATTCAGCTCCCCCATCGTGATGGTGAAAAAGAAGACAGGCAAGTGGAGACTGTGTGTCGACTTCAGACAGATCAACGCGATGTCAGTGAAGGATGCCTACCCAAAGCCCCACATAAACTACATTCTAGATCAACTAAGGGAAGCGCGGTAAATCAGCAGCTTGGACCTGAAGGATGCATACTGGCAGATCCCACTGGAAGAAAATAGCAGGCAATACACAGCGTTCACGGTACCAGGCAAAGGTCTATTCCAGTGGAGGGTAATGCCGTTCGGACATCACTCTGCGTCGGCAACTTTTCAGCGAGTTTTGGACCAATTAATTGGCCCCGAGATGTCACCTTACGCATTCGCTTACCATGATGACAAAATAGTGATCGGTCGCACGCTAGAAGAACACAAGAAAAACCTTATAGAAGTGTTCCGGCGTCTAAAGGAAGCAAACCTGAGGCTGAATCCAGAAAAATTCCAGTTCTTTAAGAAGGAACTGCTATACCTGGGACATCGCGTGTCTAGCGAGGGAATAGGAATAGATCCGGAAAAAGTAGCCGCCATCGCTGAACTCCGGCAATACCTAGGAATAGCGTCGTGATACCCCCGATTTGTACCAGATTTTTTCAGAATTGTGAACCCCCTGAGTGACTTGTTACGCAAAGGCAGCAAATGGGAGTGGACACCAGAGCACCAGATGGCGTTTGAGAAAGAAAAAGGCAAGACTCGTGGCAGACCCGGTGCTAGCATGCCCGGACTTCAGTAGAACTTTCATCCTGCAAACAGAAGCCAGCGACTACGGCATCGGAACAACACTGACCCAGGACACCGAAAAGGGCGAAAAAGTAATCTCCCACTCGAGCCGAACACTGAACAGCGCGGAAAAGAACTATTCAACAACGGAGAAGGAGTGCTTGGCTATTGTCTGGGCGATCCGAAAACTCAGTCCATATCTGGAAGGGTACCACTTTAAGGTAGTAACCGACCACAGCGCCCTGAAGTAACTCAACACCATCAAAAGCCCTTCAGGAAGGATCGCCAGATGGGCCCTGGACCTAAAGCAGTACGACTTTAAGATAGCGTACAGAAAAGGACAGCTAAACGTGGTGGCCAACACATTGTCAAGACAACCACTACCAGAGGCGCTGCGAGAATTAAAGGAGGCAACGGCGACAATAGCGTCAGGAGGGTGCAGCTGGATCAAGGACATGGGCGAAAAGATAACGACCCAACCGCAGAAGTACACGGACTATGTGATGGGAGGTAAAACACTGTACAGAAACATACCACACCGAGCAGGCAGTGAAGACTTCGCTACGGCAAACAGTGTTGAGGGAAAACCACGACGCGCCATCGGCGGGACACGTAGGAAGACGGAGGACAATTGCACGGTTGGCAGCCCGATACTACTGGCCAGGCATGCTTAGAGACGCCCTAGGCCATGTAAGAAAATGCCAGACTTGCCTGCGGTTTATGCCTAGTCAAATGCAGGCGGCCGGGCAGATGTTGACCCAAGTGACGGAGGAACCATGGGCCGCGGTATGTGCAGACTTCGTTGGACCCCTACCAAGATCTAAGCACGGCAACCAAATGTTGCTGGTCATGATAGACAGGTTTTCGAAATGGAAGCAATTGGAGCACCTGCGCAGAGCGACAGCAGAGTCGCTCAAGAAGGCGTTCAGGGAGCGCATAATCACAAGGTACGCGGTCCCAAAGGTGGTCATAACGGACAACGGAGTGCAGTTTGCAAGCCGTATCTTCAAAAGATTCCTGGCTGAGATGGGTATCAGACAACAATTCACCGCACCACAAGATAACAATCAAGACTATGTTTGCGCAGTTCGCAGGACAGGACCAGAAAAACTAGGACGAGAAGTGGCCGGAGATTATGCTAGCAGTCAACACGAGCAAATCGGAATCCACCGGCCATACACCGGCGTTTCTCACCCAGGGCAGGAAACCGCTTCTACCCAGCAGTCTATGTGATAAGAAAACCCTGTGCACTGGGCTAGCTACGGTGACCCCGGAGGAAAAAGCCAACAAAGGAGGTATTTGAGATCGTATGGCGAAATATGGAAAAGGCATCCCAAGACCAAGCCAGACAATACAATCTGAGAAGGAGGCAATGGACGCCAGCGGTGGGCGACGTAGTGTGGGCCAAGGAACATCACCTGTCCAAAGCGGCTGAAGGATTCGCTGCGAAACTAGCCCCGAGGTACAATGGCCCTTACCAGGTTGTAGATAGATACGCCACACACATTCAAAGAAAGAACGGACCGTTCACGTTTGCGAGCTTAAGCAACAACAAAACGAGTAGACGGCAGACACATCAGGTGACTAACAAGAGGTACAAGGCGACAGGATTAAGAGTCAGGAGGAAGCGAGGTCATCCAGGCGCAACGCAAGAAAGTTATACACTAGGATTTCACATTGATCCAGACTGCGAGGCCACACGATTATGCGTCAGGCCTAAGCGAGAGTCATCCACATAAAAAGGGTGTACGCCGACCCCGACGAGCGGGCGCGAATCAGAGTCAACCGATTACGCCACGTCGAAGGGAGTAGGCGCAGAGGGAGGCAAGCAACACAAGTCGCGTAGTTCAGACACACACCATAGCATCCGGAGATTCTATACGGAATGTTTTGTTTACTTGTTACCCAAGGAAAGGGGGGAGATGATGCAGATTCAGTTCCACACCGTATCCAGCTGGTCACACAAGACAGAAACACTCATCGCACCATCAGTTAACAGAAAAACAAACACGGGCAAAGTCCCCGAACAGCAACTGCCTAATGCCCCGAGTACCAGAGGACCAAACTACCAGTCAGGAAGGGCGAGCGATCGAACCGTTAAGGCATTTAAGGGGGGAAAGACGTTGCCCTGGAGACCAAAGTTGGTTCGCCCTAGTCTGAGAACGGTGACCCTTCCCAAATCGCGCAAGGCCGAACTCTCTGCGAGTCCAAGGCGCGACAAGCGACCCCGAGGCAGCGCGTCGGCAAGCGAGCAGAGGCGGTCACTACGAGCATTCCAAGACACAGGAGCCAGCCGTCGTCAAGTCATCGCGTCGACAAGCCAGGACGAAAAACATCAGCACCCTGTGCAACCAGCGCGAGTAGACACCAAGACCAGCCCAGCCACACACCCGCTGTATTAAAAACTCGAGAATAAAATCCACTGTTACCATTCGAACCCTGGGTTTTCTCACTTATTAGGCAGTCACGAGGGCAGTCACGTCATATAAATTTGGTGGGACGTACACACAATCTTCAAAATTTTTTAGGGGTACAGAATAGTTGAAGTGGAATCCCGCAGAAATTTCGCCTAAACTGCTCCATACAGAATTTAATAGATTTTGACTTTGAAGATTAGCCAGAGATATACATTTCTTTAGGGTAAAAGTCATTCCGACATGGACTTGACAAGTTGGACACGTTGTATTTAGTTATTAGCAGTATTTTGATGGTTACTTTCTGTTTAGTCTTGTTTTTGGATAGTTACTTTGTGTATAGTACCTGTAAAGTACTTGGTTTTGGATGGTTACTATCTGTATAGTATCTGTAAAGTACTTGGTTTTAGATGGTAACTAACTGTAAACAAGTGTTATGAGTTGTTATAGTCTTATACTAAGAATTATTAGAGCACACAAGTTAATGTTTCTCAGATGTGTTACCCAAACAGACTTGCCGTAAACTATCATTACCTGACCGTCATCAAAGTCACATGCCCAAGATCCAAGGCGCAGGTCGACTGATAGGATCATACATCTCAAGACCATTGATCAGGGATGAAGTTTTCCTGCAACAACTCGCAAGTAGCCGACGACATTGAATAAAATACTTTCCCTTCTTTTGTTCCTGTAGTTTTAGTTACAGTCAGAAACAAATTTTGTAGAATCATTTAATATTTCATTATTTATTTTATTATTGTAAACATATTTCATTAAATTCATAATGAAATATATATTATATATATATTTATATAATTAATTTTCTGACTTCACCCTCTGTAAGAAATATATCGGTTATTAACCTTCGTTCCAAACGCATATTTTCGCTAGATTCCCAAAGATAGGTGTAAAATAATTCTCACAATTTCATGTTTCTCAGATGTTGGAGTATTTTTAAAGCATTCATTTTTTCCATTCCACACTAACATTATAACATATTTCGAAGGCATCATTACCTAACATAGGAGCGTCTTTTAATTTAATTTCTGATTCAAGTTTATGATAGAGGTGTTGGGACCTGGTAATATCTATTTTTTGTTGCCAACTGTTTTTATAGTTCTAGTTTTCTAGTTCTTTTCTATTCGTATACTATTTGTATGAGTTAGGCATCATTGTCTAAGATTTTGAATAAGTTTAATAATCTCTTTAAAAACAATACTCATTTTGATTACGTGATTCATGATGGCGGTTGAGCTGCTTGAACTTTGATTACTAGCTGTTGTTAGCTGATATAAGCTATTATTAGATGGTTATTAGGTTGTTATTAGCTGGTTACTATATGTTTAGCAGATGTATACAAGTTGTTTAATAGATGTTATTAGCTGGTTATTAGCTGTTTAGTATCTGTTTACTTGATGTCTTTACTTATCGTCTTTGCGTCACTTGTGAATAGATGTGTTTACTATTGAGCTCTGAGTTTTTGTCTCATTCTGTGATTTTTTGCGCGTGCCTTGTGTTTGTTCCCAATTTAATAATAAAAAATTACTAACTGTGTCGTGAAATATGTTTACAATAATAAAATAAATAAGAAAATATTAAATGATCCTTCAAAATTTGTTTCTGACTGTAATTAAAACAAGGAAGAACGCTATAGTCGAGTACCTCGACTATCAGATACCCGTTACTCAGCTGAAGGGACTAAAGGGAAATGCAGATATGCAAGCAGTAAAGCGAGATTGAAATGCGCCATCTACCGGCGGTAGACAGATCTAAGCGTTATGGGCGTTAGAGTGGGCGTGGCAAATTTTTTTTTTTGGATCAATCGATAGGTATTGAAGAGTCCAATACATTTTATTTAAAATTTTGTATCTAGCATGAAAATTGTGGGCGCCAAAGGCTTGGGCGGTTTGTGGGCGTTAGAGTGGGCGTGGCATATTCGCGTGACAAACTTGCGCTGCGTACAAGGCTACGGAATCTAAATCTGAGATCCAAATTCTCTATCTTTTATAGTTTCCGAGATATCCACGTTCATATTAACGATTTTTTGAAGTTTGTGGGCGGTTTGTTGGCGTTAAAGTGGGCATGGCAAACTTTCTTTTGTATCAATCGATAGGTATTGATGAGAACATAACGTTTCAGTTAAAATTTTTATTCTAGCATCAAAACTGTATAAACCACAGTTTTGGGCGGTTAGTGGGCGTTAGAGTGAAACAAACTTGCGCTGCATAAGAAGCGTTCGTCCGGACAGACAGACAGACGGACGGACGGACATGGCTAGATCGACTCGGCTAGTGATCCTGATCAAGAATATATATACTTTATGGCGTCGAAAACGCTTCTTTCTGCCTGTTACATACTTTCCGACAGGTACAAAAGAAGGAAAAGTGTTTTATTCAATGAGGAACGTCGGCTACTTGTGAGTTGTTGCACGGTCGCAACTTCATCCCTTGTCAATGGTCTTGAGATGTATGATCTTATTAATCCACATGCGCCTTGGGTCTTGGGAATGTGACTTTGATGACGGTCAGGTAATGATAGTTCACGGCCAGTCTGTTTGGGTAACACATCTGAGAAACATTATCTTGTGTGCTTTGAAAATTCTTAATAATCTAAAACCAAGTACTTTACAGATACTATACAGATAGGAACCATCCAAAACCAAGTACTTTATAGGTACTATACACAAAGTAACCACCCAAAAACAAGACTAAACTGAAAGTAACCATCAAAATACTGCTAGGTAACAACTAAATACAACATGTCCAACGTGTCAAGTCCATGTCTGTATGACTAATACCCTAAACAAATGGTTACATCTTTGGATAATTTTTAAAGTCAAAATCTATTAAATTCTGGATGGAGCAGTGGAGACGAACTTTCTACGGGACCCCACTTCAACTTTTCTGTACCATTAAAAAATTTGTTGGGATTTCCTGAAGATTATAAAATAGTTTTGTTAAAATAAAAACACGAACTAGTGTTGAATAAACAAACTTTTAAACTAGAAATGACGAATGTAACCTGGAAAATTCCCCATGTAACTCCGAGCGATTTTGCAAAAATTAAGACATACCATACTATATTTTTAAAGGTGGTGTAAACCTACCAAACGCATTCCGGAGTTGGGATTCATATGTTAACTCCAAATTGGTGTATGGGAGTCTACACAGCTGGAATGTGAAATAGTCGGCTAACCGCGAAAAACCAAAATTTGTAATAATTGGATTTACACTAAATGGACAACTTATCCCAACTAATTCATCAAACTTGAAAGTTCACTTGAATTCTAAGTCGCATCCATATGATAATCTGAATGTTGATTTTAGTAGGAATCAGTATGATCACCTATATGAAATGTATTCAAGACTTCAATCTAGTTACTATAATCGTGAATCACAACAATTTTTGACCCCAAATGAATTTAAATTAAAGGCCCCTGTTATTGTGGTTGATCTATCATATCAAAACGATTCAGTGAAAACTGTGTGAGAATTTCAATATAACTGAATACACCAAGTCATGAAAATACCCAATCTTATTTTCTCCTCATACATGACCGTTTAGTTGAATATAACCCATTAAACGGACCATTACAACGATTTATTTAACATTAGAAAAATGTTAAAAGATACTGTTTCGATTGATGTTCAAGGTTTCTTTGATAGAATGAATAATTTTATTCTGAAATTGTATATTCTGAATTGTATTCGAAAATGATCCAAACTTGAATAATAGTTTTTTAATAGAACCACCATATGATTTTAATTTGTTAAAATGTCTTTACTTATCGTCTTAGCGTCACTTGTGAATAGATGTGTTTACTATTGAGCTCTGAGTTTTTGTCTCATTCTGTGATTTTTTGCGCGTGCCTTGTGTTTGTTCCCAATTTAATAATAAAAAATTACTAACTGTGTCGTGAAATATGTTTACAATAATAAAATAAATAAGAAAATATTAAATGATCCTTCAAAATTTGTTTCTGATTGTAATTAAAACAATGAAGAACGCTATGGTCGAGTACCTCGACTATCAGATACCCGTTACTCAGCTGAAGGGACTAAAGGGAAATGCAGATATGCAAGCAGTAAAGCGAGATTGAAATGCGCCATCTACCGGCGGTAGACAGATCTAAGCGTTATGGGCGTTAGAGTGGGCGTGGCAAATTTTTTTTTTTGGATCAATCGATAGGTATTGAAGAGTCCAATACATTTTATTTAAAATTTTGTATCTAGCATGAAAATTGTGGGCGCCAAAGGCTTGGGCGGTTTGTGGGCGTTAGAGTGGGCGTGGCATATTCGCGTGACAAACTTGCGCTGCGTACAAGGCTACGGAATCTAAATCTGAGATCCAAATTCTCTATCTTTTATAGTTTCCGAGATATCCACGTTCATATTAACGATTTTTTGAAGTTTGTGGGCGGTTTGTTGGCGTTAAAGTGGGCATGGCAAACTTTCTTTTGTATCAATCGATAGGTATTGATGAGAACATAACGTTTCAGTTAAAATTTTTATTCTAGCATCAAAACTGTATAAACCACAGTTTTGGGCGGTTTGTGGGCGTTAGAGTGAAACAAACTTGCGCTGCGTAAGAAGCGTTCGTCCGGACAGACAGACAGACGGACGGACGGACATGGCTAGATCGACTCGGCTAGTGATCCTGAACAAGAATATATATACTTTATGGCGTCGAAAACGCTTCTTTCTGCCTGTTACATACTTTCCGACAGGTACAAAAGAAGGAAAAGTGTTTTATTCAATGAGGAACGTCGGCTACTTGTGAGTTGTTGCACGGTCGCAACTTCATCCCTTGTCAATGGTCTTGAGATGTATGATCTTATTAATCCACATGCGCCTTGGGTCTTGGGAATGTGACTTTGATGACGGTCAGGTAATGATAGTTCACGGCCAGTCTGTTTGGGTAACACATCTGAGAAACATTATCTTGTGTGCTTTGAAAATTCTTAATAATCTAAAACCAAGTACTTTACAGATACTATACAGATAGGAACCATCCAAAACCAAGTACTTTATAGGTACTATACACAAAGTAACCACCCAAAAACAAGACTAAACTGAAAGTAACCATCAAAATACTGCTAGGTAACAACTAAATACAACATGTCCAACGTGTCAAGTCCATGTCTGTATGACTAATACCCTAAACAAATGGTTACATCTTTGGATAATTTTTAAAGTCAAAATCTATTAAATTCTGGATGGAGCAGTGGAGACGAACTTTCTACGGGACCCCACTTCAACTTTTCTGTACCATTAAAAAATTTGTTGGGATTTCCTGAAGATTATAAAATAGTTTTGTTAACATAAAAACACGAACTAGTGTTGAATAAACAAACTTTTAAACTAGAAATGACGAATGTAACCTAGAAAATTCCCCATGTAACTCCGAGCGATTTTGCAAAAATTAAGACATACCATACTATATTTTTAAAGGTGGTGTAAACCTACCAAACGCATTCCGGAGTTGGGATTCATATGTTAACTCCAAATTGGTGTATGGGAGTCTACACAGCTGGAATGTGAAATAGTCGGCTAACCGCGAAAAACCAAAATTTGTAATAATTGGATTTACACTAAATGGACAACTTATCCCAACTAATTCATCAAACTTGAAAGTTCACTTGAATTCTAAGTCGCATCCATATGATAATCTGAATGTTGATTTTAGTAAGAATCAGTATGATCACCTATATGAAATGTATTCAAGACTTCAATCTAGTTACTATAATCGTGAATCACAACAATTTTTGACCCCAAATGAATTTAAATTAAAGGCCCCTGTTATTGTGGTTGATCTATCATATCAAAACGATTCAGTGAAAACTGTGTGAGAATTTCAATATAACTGAATACACCAAGTCATGAAAATACCCAATCTTATTTTCTCCTCATACATGACCGTTTAGTTGAATATAACCCATTAAACGGACCATTACAACGATTTATTTAACATTAGAAAAATGTTAAAAGATACTGTTTCGATTGATGTTCAAGGTTTCTTTGATAGAATGAATAATTTTATTCTGAAATTGTATATTCTGAATTGTATTCGAAAATGATCCAAACTTGAATAATAGTTTTTTAATAGAACCACCATATGATTTTAATTTGTTAAAATGTCTTTACTTATCGTCTTAGCGTCACTTGTGAATAGATGTGTTTACTATTGAGCTCTGAGTTTTTGTCTCATTCTGTGATTTTTTGCGCGTGCCTTGTGTTTGTTCCCAATTTAATAATAAAAAATTACTAACTGTGTCGTGAAATATGTTTACAATAATAAAATAAATAAGAAAATATTAAATGATCCTTCAAAATTTGTTTCTGACTGTAATTAAAACAAGGAAGAACGCTATAGTCGAGTACCTCGACTATCAGATACCCGTTACTCAGCTGAAGGGACTAAAGGGAAATGCAGATATGCAAGCAGTAAAGCGAGATTGAAATGCGCCATCTACCGGCGGTAGACAGATCTAAGCGTTATGGGCGTTAGAGTGGGCGTGGCAAATTTTTTTTTTTGGATCAATCGATAGGTATTGAAGAGTCCAATACATTTTATTTAAAATTTTGTATCTAGCATGAAAATTGTGGGCGCCAAAGGCTTGGGCGGTTTGTGGGCGTTAGAGTGGGCGTGGCATATTCGCGTGACAAACTTGCGCTGCGTACAAGGCTACGGAATCTAAATCTGAGATCCAAATTCTCTATCTTTTATAGTTTCCGAGATATCCACGTTCATATTAACGATTTTTTGAAGTTTGTGGGCGGTTTGTTGGCGTTAAAGTGGGCATGGCAAACTTTCTTTTGTATCAATCGATAGGTATTGATGAGAACATAACGTTTCAGTTAAAATTTTTATTCTAGCATCAAAACTGTATAAACCACAGTTTTGGGCGGTTTGTGGGCGTTAGAGTGAAACAAACTTGCGCTGCGTAAGAAGCGTTCGTCCGGACAGACAGACAGACGGACGGACGGACATGGCTAGATCGACTCGGCTAGTGATCCTGATCAAGAATATATATACTTTATGGCGTCGAAAACGCTTCTTTCTGCCTGTTACATACTTTCCGACAGGTACAAAAGAAGGAAAAGTGTTTTATTCAATGAGGAACGTCGGCTACTTGTGAGTTGTTGCACGGTCGCAACTTCATCCCTTGTCAATGGTCTTGAGATGTATGATCTTATTAATCCACATGCGCCTTGGGTCTTGGGAATGTGACTTTGATGACGGTCAGGTAATGATAGTTCACGGCCAGTCTGTTTGGGTAACACATCTGAGAAACATTATCTTGTGTGCTTTGAAATTTCTTAATAATCTAAAACCAAGTACTTTACAGATACTATACAGATAGGAACCATCCAAAACCAAGTACTTTATAGGTACTATACACAAAGTAACCACCCAAAAACAAGACTAAACTGAAAGTAACCATCAAAATACTGCTAGGTAACAACTAAATACAACATGTCCAACGTGTCAAGTCCATGTCTGTATGACTAATACCCTAAACAAATGGTTACATCTTTGGATAATTTTTAAAGTCAAAATCTATTAAATTCTGGATGGAGCAGTGGAGACGAACTTTCTACGGGACCCCACTTCAACTTTTCTGTACCATTAAAAAATTTGTTGGGATTTCCTGAAGATTATAAAATAGTTTTGTTAAAATAAAAACACGAACTAGTGTTGAATAAACAAACTTTTAAACTAGAAATGACGAATGTAACCTGGAAAATTCCCCATGTAACTCCGAGCGATTTTGCAAAAATTAAGACATACCATACTATATTTTTAAAGGTGGTGTAAACCTACCAAACGCATTCCGGAGTTGGGATTCATATGTTAACTCCAAATTGGTGTATGGGAGTCTACACAGCTGGAATGTGAAATAGTCGGCTAACCGCGAAAAACCAAAATTTGTAATAATTGGATTTACACTAAATGGACAACTTATCCCAACTAATTCATCAAACTTGAAAGTTCACTTGAATTCTAAGTCGCATCCATATGATAATCTGAATGTTGATTTTAGTAAGAATCAGTATGATCACCTATATGAAATGTGTTCAAGACTTCAATCTAGTTACTATAATCGTGAATCACAACAATTTTTGACCCCAAATGAATTTAAATTAAAGGCCCCTGTTATTGTGGTTGATCTATCATATCAAAACGATTCAGTGAAAACTGTGTGAGAATTTCAATATAACTGAATACACCAAGTCATGAAAATACCCAATCTTATTTTCTCCTCATACATGACCGTTTAGTTGAATATAACCCATTAAACGGACCATTACAACGATTTATTTAACATTAGAAAAATGTTAAAAGATACTGTTTCGATTGATGTGCAAGGTTTCTTTGATAGAATGAATAATTTTATTCTGAAATTGTATATTCTGAATTGTATTCGAAAATGATCCAAACTTGAATAATAGTTTTTTAATAGAACCACCATTTGATTTTAATTTGTTAAAAACAAAATCTCGAAAGACTGCAATTTGGTTACAATACACATCACAAAATTTTTTGAACGATGGAGAAAACAGTTTTGCACAAACTCAAAAGTGTCTGTGGACAATTACAAGCGGAAAACAAATTATTTGTAAAGGTGTGGATTTCTACAGACGTTTGTGGGAGTCGTCAGCTCATAAATATCGAGGAAATGGGTTTCCCTATTGTGAAACATACCTTAAACATATCTGAAACATACTGGGGTTTGTGCTCTTAACAATGCATACATTATTTTGACATTTATTAAAAGTAGCTCCAAAACAATAAAATAATTTTTATGCATCATTTTAAAGTTGAGGCTAAATGTGTAAAGACCTACAAGAAAACAAAATTGACAAAATGAAATTTCATGAGAAAATTGACCAATTTATTAAACAATTCAAAGGACAGATATTTGGTCAACATTTTCAACACCTTCTAAACACAAAAACTATGATCATGAATAGAGGTGGACATGATCTCAAATCTACGAATTATGGTGAACACTTTACATTTTGTAAATCTGAATTGACGTCGGAAACGTGCGCCTGCCTCTTCTATGCAAATCGCCGGAACGAAGTCAGAAAATTAATTTCAATATATAATAAAACATGTTCCCAATACCAAAAAACTGCGCGACGATGAAGAGAGCTGAGAAGAGAAAGGAAAGGCTGGCTTTTCACCGAGAGCGCCAAAGGCTGATCCACACTCTCGAAGCAGTAGATTATATCACTGCACCGAACGTGGACTAGACCTCTGCTGGTAAAAACAGCAGAGAGCAGTCTGCGCTTTTTAAGCTTCATTGCCTCTTTAAATATTACATAGTGCTCCCTCAGGAGCTGCTCATTGACATAAAGAGCGGCTTCTGAGTCGAAGCCCATCATATGCAAACTGAGTTGTTGTTTTGCTGCGCGACGATAAGCTCGGATACAGCGTAGCAGCGTGATTTTTTCGTACTGATTCTCCATGCGTATTATGACCACCTTGATTTTCGGTGGCGATGCTTGCTTAAGTAAAAACAGAGCTGGTTTTTCAGCACCTTCAAGTTATCCCCCTCAATAAATGGAATTCCATGTACGCGTCACAAGCATGATTTGCCAATTGCTGTGCTGCCAATTTTGCCTCGGCCTCCCTCACTCTCTCTCTCAGGGTGGTCAGCTCGCCAACCTCCCGATCCAGATGCTTGAGGCGTTCACTCAGCTGATCCCTTCCAGCACGTAACTGTGCCACCTCACCCTCCACGATGGTGACACGCTCTCCAAACTGCTTCATCTCGGCTGCAATGCATTGTAAGCGGCTCGTAAGCCCACCTGCGTCCCGTACATAGGATGTTATTTGCTCAGTTTGAGCGAGTTGAGCATTTCTAGGAGCCACGGCGGTGGATCATCAGACATGCGCTTGGTGGGACTTACAATGTTGTTGGTGTTACTGCGAAGTCGTTTGTTTGCCGGGGCTGAATTTAAAGACATAGCGACGTAAAGAGAGTGAAGAGTGTGGACAGATAAGTTCGACGGTGGTAAGTTCGATGTTCGTACACAAATATGGATGCGGCGATCGACTTCAATTGTTTGTTTATTTACTTAAATCAGTTTAAGTGGCAACCTGGCAGGTTCCAAAGAAGATGTACAGTATTCACAGTAAAAGCAAGATCTTATTACCCTTTTAACTGGTGTTCGGAGCAGATCGCCAGCGCCTAGACATGCGCGCATAGGTGTACGACGGCACCTGCAGTGCTTTCTGATTATCTTTCGCCTTCTTTCTTATACCACTAAAGCTGTCTGCCGCTCCGAATAAACGCTATACATTTTAATATAACCTATGTTACGTGGGCATATTAGTGCCCGAGTCCTGACAAGGACTTGGGCCGAGGGAGAGGCGTCCGATGTTCAGGCACCATTTGCCGGCATAAGCTACGTCGTATTCGGGTCGTGGGATCTTGGTAAGCCTCTCTCCTCTCCAACATAACGAGAATAAATATTAAAAGTGCCTGGAAAAATAATAATAGTCATCAAGTTCGTCCATATTCCCTCCCCTTCACACATTCGTGTGCCAATGGATCGTCGCGGGCCGCGCAATACGATCCCCTATTGTCAAGGTTGTCCGTCGAAAGTTATGTCATTGTTCTTGACCTACTTCACTCCTCGCGTCAGCACACCCCCTTTGTTATAGTTCTAGCACGCCATGGTTTTCAATTCTTTTTCACATTATAAATTTATTAAATAATATTTATGTCGGCGTGTGCCGGTGTTGAATAACATAATATTGGTTAATTCATATAGGGATTAAATTAATTGACAATTATTGTATTAGCGGAGAGTATCGATTTGACCACCTGTGAAGGTGCACACATCAGCAAAATGCTGACTATTCACGACTGCAAACGTCGCTCAGAGGGCTCTTGCAATTGTCATACAATTACAAGGCTGATACTCGCCGCTGAAAAAATAACATTTAATTATTATGTATAAAAAAGGTATAAAAAGAAAAGTATATCTAAATGATTATATATATGAAACAATTATTATATGTGGATATTATATATTATTACATGTATTCCTAACAGATTAATTCTTTGTCTTAACTAGGAAAGTATTAACATTGCCCAAAAACAAATTCTTATCCAGACGGGAGAGAACAATGACCGTTGGAACGGTAGAGATAATGATAGCTTTTTCGGTCTATTTACAGTGGGCAAGTGGAGAAAAATCTAGACGGAAGGTCTCAATATATAAGTATTCCAATTCATTCACTGTTATTGGTAGGGTCGCTTTTGATAACAAGTATAAAATTCTTACGTTAAATTGTCAGTGTCTATTGTTTTTGCTAAAGCTTCTGATGTAATCATGGTGCACGGATATATATATATATATATATATGTATGTATGAGAAAAGGAACCGTGTGCCGACAAACTTACCCTCTTTTTAATCCTGGGCGATGAGATCTCGACGCTCCGGATCCTGGGCTTTGGGAGATTTTATAATTGGTTTATATACATATATACGTGCAAGACTTGAAGGCGGTTTACAAAAACAAAACACAAAAATTATGTTACACAAAAAAAATAACACTATGTATAGATATGTATGTATGCATGCATCGTATGCGAGTTCCACTGAGGCACACGTCAGTTCCAATGCTCGGGCTGGGCTGGTCGGTGCGGCTCCAATTTCTTGTTCAGCGTATGTAATTGGGGATTCTGTTTACACTTGCATTCAGAAATGCATGTACTCGCAAATTGTTTTGTTTGTTTTGGCGATTCACTTTTTTGTTTATAATATTGGAGTGCAATTTATTTATTATTATTTGTATTGTTTCTATTGTCTTTTTGCTGCTTTTATTGTCTTTTTGTGGTTTCACTTCACTGTATCGGCTCGGCTTATGCTCCAATGTGGGTCACCACTTTCTCCAGGGCATGATGTTGGTCGCGGCGTCTCTGGACAGAGCGCTTTTAGATCTTTACAACCTTAAGGAGCACTATAACCAGGAGTGGTCCAACGATGAGCTTCATGGTCTTGTTGACATCCTGAATATCATCTTGGTGGTCAACGATCTCTACTGTGTTAATCACATTGGCGGTGCTGCCGGCCACTTTAGACGTTTTGCTACCCATCTTGGAGTCCTTAGGCCATTCACTTGGTTCGCTAGTTCCTTTTCGTCCTTCGGGATTTTGCAGGTTGACTTCCTCCAGATCGGGACTTCCTCCTGGGTGAATTTGATTCTAGGGAAACGTCAAGACATCCTTCTGGACACCAGCCTTCTTCCAGTCGTGGTCTGTGTTGATGGGAGTTGCACTTCTAGACCACCGTCATGGAGAGATCAGAACAATTTCTGTCACTTCTCCATTTGGCTGAGGTCTTTTATACCGGACTAGAGCTTTCGCTAGCCCCCCATATTGGATGAGTTAACTAGGTGTTCCCACCTAGGGGTACTGTTTCTCCATTTCCCCTATTTTAGGAGTCAATGGCCGGCTGGTGCACTTTGCCACCTTACTGGATTACGGTTACGAGCAGGTCGATCGTGGTCGTTGTTCTGGCCACGCGACACCCATGAGTTGTCGAATTGTTTTTGCTGTTTTGCTTTTATCAATCGCAGTGTGGTTAGTCATTACGGCCCCTACCCTCAACTAATGGCAGTTGTTTTGCCGGGGGGGGAATGACGGGGGGGAATGACTTCGCAAAAGAAATCTTCGTACGGCCATCTCTTTAGATCTCCTTCTTCTCCTTTATTCTTTTCTTAGGCGCCCATTTACGTTTATTTTATTATTATATATGCTGAAAAAGAAAAGCTTTCCGGCCTCGCACGGAAACATACATACATACATATTTATACCTGTAAATAAAAATATGTCTCATAATAAAATATATAATATAGTTTTAATGAAAAATAATATATAAATATATATATAAAAGTCAGAAGTGAGTAACAGCTAAAAAGTTGAGAATAAAATTGCTGAGTGTGCCATAACCATGGTTTTTGACCAGGGGCTGCTCAGCTGAAAAGTTGAATAAAAAGGTTTCCCGAAGAAAAATATATTAAAAGAATTTTTATACCCGTTACTCGTAGAGTAAAAGGGTATACTAGATTCGTCGGAAAGTATGTAACAGGCAGAAGGAAGCGTTTCCGACCCCACAAAGTATATATATTCTTGATCAGGATCACTAGCCGAGTCGATCTAGCCATGTCCGTCTGTCCGTCTGTCCGTCTGTCCGTCTGTCTGTCCGTCCGGATGAACGCTGAGATCTCGGAAACTATGGGAGCTAGGCTATTGAGATTTGGCGTGCAGATTCCTGAGCTTCTTACGCAGCGCAAGTTTGTTTCGGCACAGTGCCACGCCCACTCTAAAAAAAAAAAACTGTGGCTCCTACAGTTTTGATGATAGAATAAAAATTTTAACTGAAATGTATTGTTCTCATCAATACCTATCGATTGACCCAAAAAAGTTTGCCACGCCCACTTTAACGCCCACAAACCGCGAAAACCTGTGACGCCCACAATTTTCATGCTAGATAAAAAATTGTAACTGAAATGTATTGGTCTCGTCGATACCTATCGATTGATCCAAAAAAAAATTTGCCACGCCCACTCTAACGCCCATAACGCTTAAATCTGTATACCGCCGGTAGGTGGCGCATTTTAATCTCGCTTTGCTGCTTGCATATCTCCATATAGCTGAGTAACGGGTATCTGATAGTCGAGGTACTCGACTATAGCGTTCTTCCTTGTTTTTTTTCATTTTGTTTTTTTTTTTTTTTTTTTTTTTTTATATGCTTAACATTTTATATTAATTTCAATGTTTTAATCTAAGTTTAGCGGCTCTTTCAGGATGGCTGCTACTTCTCGCCTCGCCTGGATACCAGTCTGTAAAGTCTTCTGACCGCGCGGTTCATCGGCGCATTTTCCATGTTTCCCGTTGTACCCGGGCGATGTGTGCTTGGTTCCTTTGTAGTTGCTCCTGGACTCGGAGCAACTGGTTTTGGTCCTCTTCCTGATCTCGGCTCCGGTGCCGGATCTCTTGCTCGAGTTCAGATGCCAGTTCTTCATCTTCTGACTTGTATCGGTGTATCCAGCATTGCTGGATATGGTCCTCGTTCAAGTGGATGGCATGGCAAAGCCCGTTCATCCACTCGACGAGGAGCGCCAGATATGATGCCTGGTCCCCATACCTAGCCTGTAGCCGACGAAGCCGGCGGGCAGCTCGGATGGCTTGGTTATAAGTATTTGAGGACTGTATCATGTCTGGTGACTGGTCGGTCCCTGGTTGTGGCTTTTATAGCAGAACTGGGGCAGTTCTGATGACTGTTCTACCCATCATGTGATCGGGAGCTTCTATCAAGTAGTGCAATCTCGCAGTTCTGAGTTTGTCGCCTTTTGGAGTCGTCGGATTACGTTCAGAGGTTTAGGCGACATACAGGTCTTTAGCATGGAATACCCCGACACTTTTCCCTACAGTATTGCCCAGCTCATATAGCGCTTTGCCCTTACGCTGGAGTACAACACAGCGAATTCGATTCGGGCCCAGCTTGGCATTATATCCGTCAGCTTTGTTACACTGCTTGTAGTTTTTCCTATAGACAACTTGTCCTACGGAAAACTCTACGAGCTTGCTACGGGTGTTATATGCCTTTTCTGCGCGTTCATGAGTTCGGTTTAATCCTTGGGTCACTTTTTGTCGGATAAGTTCCATTTTGTCTGGGAGACTTATCTGTGGATCTCCTGCCTGTATTCCCCCTAGTTTCCGTAGGATCGGGTAGGCTGTTCCATGGGTAACCATCCGCGTGCCGAACATTGCGCAATATGGTTCCATGCCTATTGATTCGTGTAGGCCATTCCTAAGGGCACACTCTATTCGACTTAGTTGGGTATCCCAATTTCGCTGATCGGTGGCAATTGTCGCTCGCAAAATTTGTAGTACAGATCGGTTTACCCTCTCAGCCGCGTTCGCTTGCGGGGAGTAAAGTCCAGTCTTTACGTGTCGAATACCGTAGCGGGTCATTAGCTCGCCAAAAATTTGAGACACAAACTGTTTGCCGTTGTCTGAGTGTACAAACTCGGGGACTCCAAATTGATGGAAAATTTTGGTCTCAAGGAATTTGATGACTTCTGGCTGTAGCCAGACAAATTTGGAGAAATGGTCTAGGCATACAAAAATCACCAAGTTCCCAGCTTTGGTCCTCGGGTATGGTCCCATAAAGTCGATGAACAACCTTTGGCCAGCCCGCTCCGTAACCCGCTGTTCTCCCATGGGTGGTCGGTCATTTTTGTTGGCGGTCTTGGTGATCTTACAGACCTCGCATTCCTTCACTACTTTTTGGGCGTCTACAGCCATGCCTGGCCAATAGTAAAACTGTCTCAATTTGGCTAGTGATTTGTGCAACCCCCCATGCCCTGCGGTTATGGCATGATGTGCTCTCCAGACTAAATCAGGACGCAGCTCGGCGGGAACCCAGAGCTTCCATGCTCGGGCTTCATCCACCGCGTCGTTTAGGCAGAATCCCATCCGTTTATATACATAGCCTTCTGATGTTTGAAGGTCTGGACTTTTACCTAAATTTTCGTCCACCGCCTGCACTAGGTTGACATAATCCGATGACTGGAACGCTGTCGAATCGAGGTTGATGTGTATGTCCAGTTCTTCCGCACCAGCCTTCTGTAGCTCGTCCATATGAACTCGTGAGAGAGCATCTGGGACTACATTTAGTGATCCTTTCCTGTGTTCTATGGTGAAGTCGAACGCTTGTAGCTTCAGACTCCATCGCGCAAGCCTGCCTGATAAGTCTTTCTGATTCATCAGCCATTTTAGAGTACCGTGGTCAGTGATCACTTTGAAGGGCATCCCATCTACGTAGGCACGGAATTTGGTAATGCTGAGGATAGCGGCATAGCATTCCAACTCGGTTATGCTGTAATTCCGCTGTGCTTTATTCAATTTGGCTGACATATAGGCGATTGGATGTTCTCCGCCCTCGTCATCGGTTTGGAACAAAACTCCCCCCACTCCAGTGGTCGAGGCATCACATTGGATGGTAAATGGTTTCTTAAAATCCGGGGTGACGAGTACCGGTGCTGTTGCCATGCTGGTTTTCAAAAGTTCAAACGCCTTAATTGCCTCTTCTGACAATTCAAATTTCTTTATGCGGTCTTTCTTCAAGCAGTCGTGAAGCGGTGCCGCTGTCTGGGCGTAATTTTGGATGAACCTCCTGTACCAGCCTGTCATTCCCAGGAACCTCCGCATCTGTTTGGCGGAGCTAGGCTGGGGAAATTCCTGGATCGATTGTATTTTTGCGTCATCCGTTCGGATGCATCCTCCCCCAACTACATATCCTAAATATCTTGCCTGGCTGTAGCAAAACTTGCTCTTGTCTACATTTATCGTTAGCTCTGCCCGCTGTAAGCAGGCACTGACCTGGCTCAACATATCCATGTGGGCTTCAAATGTAGGTGAACAGACCAGTAAGTCATCCAGATACACAAATACATTCTCGCGTAGCGCCGCTGGTATAACTTTATCCATTAGTCGGCACATTCGCTGCGCGGCATAGCACAAGCCGAACGGCATGACTGTAAACTGATACAGTGGTCTGCCGGGCACTGTAAACGCGGTTTTTTCTCTGCTTTTGGTTTCGAGAGGTATTTGCCAAAAGGCGTCTTTTAAGTCAATTGCGGAAATGTAATACGTTTCCTGTAGTCGGCTCAACAGACCCTCAATATGTGGTAGTGGATACGCATCTTTGATTGTCCGGGAATTTACTTTACGCGCATCGAGGCATAGGCGATTTTTCGGCCCTTTTTGCACCAGTGTTACCGGTGAACTCCAGCTACTATTGCTCTCTTCGATCACGCCTAGACCTAACATGCGATCTAGCTCGGCGTACACCAGCTTCTGTTTGGCTGGGGATATCGGGTAATGTCGCTGCTTGATTGGTAAGTCCTCGTTGGTCACTTCAATTATATGTTGCTCTAAACTGGTCTTTCCTAATCCTTTTTCTAGACAAGACGGGTATGTGTCTATCACTTGTTGCAGCTTACAATGTTGTTCTGGGGTAAGCTGATGTGGGGTATAGGCGGTCTCGGGCTTGAGCGTATTGTTCATGTCTAGGTCGCCGGTCATAAGGTCGAAATCCGGAGTTGTTTCAACGGCGGTAACCTCGCGTCTACCTTTACCGAGGAATGTGAGGCCGAACGTATCCCAGAAATTAATTCCGAAATAAAATCCTTGTGTCAGCCCTGGCACTATCAAAAACTCTAGGTCCTTGGTTTCTCCTTCCCATTCCACGGGTAACGTTATGGCTCCGGTTACTTGGGTTTCACCACCGCTGGCTGTGCGTACACATTCTTCACTTAGCTTCCTTATCGGCCTCGTCCGGTTTTTTAAGAAAGCGTGCGCTCCTCTGCCAATACAGTTCGCCTTGGCGCCTGTGTCCAGTAAGGCGAGTATCTCTTCTCCATCGACCTTCGTTTTAGCAACGGTTGTCATTTTGCACGCTCACTACTGTGTCCACCACCTTTTGCTTGAGCCGGCGATAGTCTGCTCGGGCATCATATAATTTTAGTATTTTTCGCGTTGTCCGTGTCTCGCTGTCTGCATCTTCCGAGCCATTGAAGATACGTTCACGAGCATGTTCGTACTTCCTCTCTCGTTGTTCTAGGCTCTTATGAGGGGAGATTTGGTTGGGCTTCCGTGTGTTTACCGGAAAGGGTTGGTCCTGGTCCGCCCGGCTGTCCCGGCTGTCCCGGTCTTGCCTGACGGACTCCGCGCAAAAGCCGCTGGGTTAGCATCTGCATCCGTCCCGACTTTCTCGCAGAACCTGCAGGTGGCGTCGTGGAATTTGATAGGGCAGGATTATTCCTTCGAAGGATGCTTCCTATAGAAGTCTGCTCCTTTGCCACACTTAAAACACACCAGCGCGTGTAATGGGCCTCGGCATCCTTGTCCATCCTCGTAACGCCCTCGCGTATCTTTCCGCTGCCGGTTGAATTCTTCCACCGTGACCGCGTCCGGCAAGTCCTCCAGTGTCTGGAATTCCTCTATTTCGTTAATTGCAGCTCGGCTGCGCATGTTTCTTCCGGTGTTTCTCAGCCAGCGATCAACTCTGAGACCCTCTCTTTTGAGCTCCGCTAATGCGGGGATTGGGGATGTTAGTAGTAATCCCCCCATCTGGGAGTTCATGTTATCCTTTAAGAGCTCCACGAATTCATCTTCAGCGATTTTGTGTGTTTCGTGTGGCCCTTGCTTGCGTTCCATTAATTCCTTGACTTTCATAAGGTCCTTTCCGGTAGTGAAAAATGCCCGTCTTATTTCCTGGGTCAATGAGTAGTAGTCAAAGTCGTAATCCTCTGCCTTGTCTTTCATAAGCTGCCAATACCATTTCGTGGCTGCACCTGCCAGCAGAAGATGGAATTCACGAAAGACTTGTTAACGGCTGAGGTCATACAATTCTTGTAGTCGGTCCACGCGGAATAGGAAACTCTCAACTGTCATGCCGCGTCCGCTTCCATCGAACTTTAGGTTCCATCTGTCTAATCTGACATCTTTTGGTCTCGGTCCCTGAAATGATGAGTTCCGATCGATCTCTCGATGCAGTTGGTGACTCGACTCCCTCTCGTTTGTTCTGAATTGCCTGTGTGATGGGGTGTCCATCCGCCTGGGTGTTCTTAGCCGGTGCATCTGGCTATTGAGCATGTCCTGTGTTACTGGTTCCAGAGGCGGGGTCTCTTGGTATCTCAAAAAGCTGTCCGTTGGATTCGGAACAGTACGGGGCGGTGAAGGCAGTCCCTTCTGTTCGGGTCTCCTGGATGTTGGAGACTGCAATTCTGTTATCTGTGCTTTCAGCGCTTCTATCTGGGCACTCATCCCACGCTGCATTTCGTTGCTTTGCCTCAAGAGCTCCATCAATCTTTGTTCACGTCGCTCGGCAGCCTCCAAGTTGTCCTCCTCGTGCCTCTGAAATTGAGGAAGCATACTTGATCTTCCTTTCGGCGGTCCTAGGGGTAGATTCTCCCCTCCGGCGGCTCCTTCCATTTCAGTATACTGATCCAAATTGTTTTCTTCGAACAGGGTATCTACCTGTCCTGGCTGATTCTGTGCGCGCTCCCACGGCTCTCTTTCAGGTGAATCTCCTAGCCTTGGCGCGCTTGCACTGCGGGGTTGGTGATTTTCACCGCGCGTTGTTGCCCAGGTCACTCTTCCGGTGCTGGGTTGGAATAAGACCTTCTTCTTGGCCCCCTTCATTTATACGATTGGTATAAAAGCTTTACGTGATTCTTTTTAAAATACCCGGTCAGCGACGTAAACGCTGAATAAGTCGACAATAAGACTGGGGGTGCTTCCCTCTGCTTCTCAAGTTTCTCTTCGGTCAAGAACCGTCCGATATGTAAGCCCCAAACAAAAACAAAATAAATTTCCCTAACTAGGGGTCTTAGCCGCTTCTACACAACGCGGTTCCGCTAAGCTATCATGCCCTTACTTTCCCTTTCTATTCAGCTCAAATGTTCCAAACGGAATGGCTGTGTTTAGATAAGGAATCTGTCCAAAAACCCCCTCCCGCCAGTCGTCGGAAAACAAGTTATTTGACCGATCATTCTCGGGCTCCACAACCGTCTCCTATTTCTCTGGACTCGAACCAAGCAAACGACCTGACCAACTAGCCTAATACGTTGTGGGGCGTCGGCCAGAGAAACTAATAATCGTCCACCGCCCAAATATGTCAAGGGAAACAGCAAAGACTCGAACCAAGCAAACGACCGGACCAATGCCTAGTACGTTGTAGGGCGTCGGCTTTGCGTTTCCTGTCAGTTCCCCCACCCCCATTCTGTCCTGGATCGACAAACGAACAGTAGATCCGCACCGCAACTGCTAAATGCGTTACCGTAATGCTTGCGCTCCTGCTCTTTCTGGACTCGAACCAATTCAAACGACCGGGCAAATGCGTAGTACGGCGTGTGGCGTCGGCCAGAAAGCACCTATAAATTGTATTTACGTTACTTTCAACAAATAGTCAGTCGGCACTTAGTTGTAGGTATAGTATTATAAAAAGGATACCTCATAGTTCTTGATTTAAGGAAGTTCTGGTAAATTTGTCCATGAACAAAACAGAGAATTTTTAAGGTTAAAAACATTTCAAAGTCAGGCCTCTATTCTGCGACAAAGTTCTGATTGAGCGGCCGCTCAACACTGACAGTCACAGAAGTTGGGGACTTTACAGTTACTAGCTCGACAAATAAATAAGTACGCGTATATTTAAAATTATTTAATCTCCCTGCTCTATAAAACAGTCAAATTACCTATGGCAAAAAGGATGAAAGCTTTGCCATACTTAGGTGCATCCACTCCGATACCGCAGGCATCGAGATGGTTGACCCTGGTATAATTCCTTAAGGAATATGAAATGTCCTATCGTTGGGCGCCAATTCTGTTACGTGGGCATATTAGTGCCCGAGTCCTGACAAGGACTTGGGCCGAGGGAGAGGCGTCCGATGTTCAGGCACCATTTGCCGGCATAAGCTACGTCGTATTCGGGTCGTGGGATCTTGGTAAGCCTCTCTCCTCTCCAACATAACGAGAATAAATATTAAAAGTGCCTGGAAAAATAATAATAGTCATCAAGTTCGTCAGTCATCAGTCCACACTGCCCAACAAGCTTAGCTGTCGCTTGATCGCAATACGATCGGGCTGTGTTTTGGCCATATTCCCTCCCCTTCACACATTCGTGTGCCAATGGATCGTCGCGGGCCGCGCAATACGATCCCCTATTGTCAAGGTTGTCCGTCGAAAGTTATGTCATTGTTCTTGACCTACTTCACTCCTCGCGTCAGCACACCCCCTTTGTTATAGTTCTAGCACGCCATGGTTTTCAATTTTTTTTCACATTATAAATTTATTAAATAATATTTATGTCGGCGTGTGCCGGTGTTGAATAACATAATATTGGTTAATTCATATAGGGATTAAATTAATTGACAATTATTGTATCAGCGGAGAGTATCGATTTGACCACCTGTGAAGGTGCACACATCAGCAAAATGCTGACTATTCACGACTGCAAACGTCGCTCAGAGGGCTCTTGCAATTGTCATACAATTACAAGGCTGATACTCGCTGCTGAAAAATTAACACTTAATTATTATGTATAAAAAAGGTATAAAAAGAAAAGTATATCTAAATGATTATATATATGAAACAATTATTATATGTGGATATTATATATTATTACATGTATTCCTAACAGATTAATTCTTTGTCTTAACTAGGAAAGTATTAACATTGCCCAAAAACAAATTCTTATCCAGACGGGAGAGAACAATGACCGTTGGAACGGTAGAGATAATGATAGCTTTTTCGGTCTTATTACAGTGGGCAAGTGGAGAAAAATCTAGACGGAAGGTCTCAATATATAAGTATTCCAATTCATTCACTGTTATTGGTAGGGTCGCTTTTGATAACAAGTATAAAATTCTTACGTTAAATTGTGGATCAGTGTCTATTGTTTTTGCTAAAGCTTCTGATGTAATCATGGTGCACGGATATATATATATATATATGTATGTATGAGAAAAGGAACCGTGTTTTGACAAACTTACCCTCTTTTTAATCCTGGGCGATGAGATCTCGACGCTCCGGATCCTGGGCTTTGGGAGATTTTATAATTGGTTTATATACATATATACGTGCAAGACTTGAAGGCGGTTTACAAAAACAAAACACAAAAATTATGTTACACAAAAAAAATAACACTATCGCTGTATAGATATGTATGTATGCATGCATCGTATGCGAGTTCCACTGAGGCACACGTCAGTTCCAATGCTCGGGCTGGGCTGGTCGGTGCGGCTCCAATTTCTTGTTCAGCGTATGTAATTGGGGATTCTGTTTACACTTGCATTCAGAAATGCATGTACTCGCAAATTGTTTTGTTTGTTTTGGCGATTCACTTTTTTGTTTATAATATTGGAGTGCAATTTATTTATTATTATTTGTATTGTTTCTATTGTCTTTTTGCTGCTTTTATTGTCTTTTTGTGGTTTCACTTCACTGTATCGGCTCGGCTTATGCTCCAATGTGGGTCACCACTTTCTCCAGGGCATGATGTTGGTCGCGGCGTCTCTGGACAGAGCGCTTTTAGATCTTTACAACCTTAAGGAGCACTATAGCCAGGAGTAGTCCAACGATGAGCTTCATGGTCTTGTTGACATCCTGAATATCATCTTGGTGGTCAACGATCTCTACTGTGTTAATCACATTGGCGGTGCTGCCGGCCACTTTAGACGTTTTGCTACCCATCTTGGAGTCCTTAGGCCATTCACTTGGTTCGCTAGTTCCTTTTCGTCCTTCGGGATTTTGCAGGTTGACTTCCTCCAGATTGTGGTCGATCGCAGGACCGGTTATCGGGACTTCCTCCTGGGTGAATTTGGTTCTAGGGAAACGTCAAGACATCCTTCTGGACACCAGCCTTCTTCCAGTCGTGGTCTGTGTTGATGGGAGTTGCACTTCTAGACCACCGTCATGGAGAGATCAGAACAATTTCTGTCACTTCTCCATTTGGCTGGGGTCTTTTATACCGGACTAGAGCTTTCGCTAGCCCCCCATATTGGATGAATTAACTAGGTGTTCCCACCTAGGGGTACTGTTTCTCCATTTCCCCTATTTTAGGCTGGTGCACTTTGCCACCTTACTGGATTACGGTTACGAGCAGGTCGATCGTGGTCGTTGTTCTGGCCACGCGACACCCATGAGTTGTCGAATTGTTTTTGCTGTTTTGCTTTTATCAATCGCAGTGTGGTTAGTCATTACGGCCCCTACCCTCAACTAATGGCAGTTGTTTTGCCGGGGTTAATCTTGGTATGGGGGGAGGGCGTACGTAACACCTATTCGTGCGTTATTAATTATAAATATAAGGGTGGCATATTTGTTGTCTTCCCCACAAACATTTGGTGACCCCGACGTGATAGCAGTTTTAATCGGAGTCTGCAACTCGGTCTCGCGATTGTTTAATATAGTTTAAACAAACGCTTTGTTTCGCTGTCGTTATCGTGCATTCGGTCACAAAGATACGAACATACATACATACATATGTCGGAGATGTATAAGAAGAAAGAAAATGTAAAAGAAACTGTAAAGCGTTAAGAAAGAGATAGAATAAAGAATAAAATAAACTAGTCACTAGGTTATTTGTGGTTGCTGTCATTTGCACAATTGCTGAGAGCGTGGATTGAGAACGAGAGAGAGTGTCGTCTCAGCCGAGTGTGGCGCGGTCATGGTCAAGGTCAAGGACTCTGAGAGAGAGAAGGACCAAAAAGGAATTGCAAATGAGAGAGAGAGAAAAGAAAGGAATTTGCAATTAGATGACGTGTGTCATTTTGACGTGTGTCAGAAGAAGCCGGCAGAAGGAAGCCGACTTCATTTTGCTTTTGATATCTGAACGGAGAAGACGTTGACCGCGACTCACTACGCAACTGCAGCAAAAATGCAAGAAGGAGACCAGCAAATGTCTCAGCCCCTGACATCAGAAGTGGGATCGGCTCAGGCCCAGCGTGATAGTGAATGGCGATCTCTGTTGGAAGCACAAAATCTACGATTCATCGAAATACTAAAAACAATGCAGCAGCCTGCTTCAACAACAACAAGTGAAAAATCATTGAGACTACCAAAGTTTAATCCAGACGCGGCTGAAGCTGACGCCAGCGCGTGGCGCAAAACAGCCGACATGATTCTCACGGAGCATCCTCTGGAGGGCAGTGCGCTGGTTATGTCGCTGAGTGGAGCACTAGAAGGGAGCGCTTCCCAATGGCTTGCACAGATCAGCTACGCTGGTATTACCTGGCCACAATTCCAAGAGTTGTTTGTTCAGCGCTACGACGATTCTGAGACGCCGGCCGCCACCTTATTGAATATTCTCAACGGACGGCCGAAAACGGGCGAGTGTTTGTCAGCGTACGGTAGCCGATTAGTGACGTCACTTTTGACAAAATGGAAGTCGATGGACATCGAAGAAATAGCTGTTTCTTTCGTGCTGGCACACACGTCACAAATCGACACTAGACTGCAGCGTCTACTGTTCACCACCAATATAACGAACAGAAATGAACTACAGCAGCAGTTGAAGGCGTACGCATACAGCAAGCGAAGTGAGCATTTGGCTTCAGATCTTTCGATAGGCCCCGACAGGAAGAGATTCAAGGCACACACACCAATGAAGTGCCATTAATGTGGAATTTCTGGACACAAAATGCTGGACTGCCGTAAAAGGAAGGCAGAACAATCAAAACCAAATCAATCGTTTGGAAGACCACTGGCGGGACGAGACAGGACTGGCGTGACTTGCTTTAAATGTGGAATCGTCGGTCATATTGCATCGGCATGTATGAAGGGAACAGCAGCATCGAGTAGCAGTATGAACGAGAAGCGAGTAGATGTCTGTGCAGTGTTGGAGCCGAAAGGAATTTTATATCAATTTGGTGAGGCCTTTCCATTCTTTTTCGACTCGGGTGCCGAGTGCTCCTTAATAAAGGAAAAGTTAGCAGTCAAACTGGCCGGAAAAAGATTTAATAATTTAGTCATTCTAAAAGGAATTGGAACAAATGTTGTACACTGTAATTTACAAATAGTGTCCACCATACAAATTTGTAAATTTAATTTGGAAATCATGTTTAATGTAGTTATGGACGAGCATTTGAAACATGACATAACGATTGGTCGTGAAATCTTGGCACTTGGCTTTGGCATAACGATGGATGCTGATAAATTTAGTATTTTTAAAAGTAAACAAATTAATTCAATATCCGATGAAACTATTACAAATTATGATAAGCTATTTGATGAAAATTATGATTTAAGTGATAATGATAAGTCTAAATTGAAGAACATTGTTGACCAATACACTGAGCATTTTATTGTTGGAATACCGAGCAGACGTGTCACGACTGGAGAATTAGAAATTCGTTTATTAGATGCCAATAAGACTGTGCAGAGACGTCCATATCGACTTGGCGTAGATGAAAAGGAATTAGTTAGAGATAAAATCAAAGAAATGTTGGCGGCAAATGTAATACGTCCAAGTAATTCTCCATTCGCGAGTCCAATCTTGTTAGTTAAGAAGAAAGATGGCAGTGATCGTTTGTGCATAGATTATAGAGAGCTAAATGCAAATACAGTGGCTGACAAATATCCTTTGCCTCTAATATCAGATCAAGTAAACAGACTGCGTGGGGGTAAATACTTCTCTTGTTTAGATATGGCTAGTGGGTTTTATCAGATTCCAATAGATGTAGGATCTATAGAGCGAACTGCTTTTGTAACCCCTGAGGGCCAGTACGAGTTTCTATCTATGCCATTTGGGCTGAAGAATGCCTCTTCGATTTTTCAGCGAGCTATAGCGCGAGCACTGGGTGACCTGGCGTACTCCTATGCAATTGTTTACATTGATGATGTAGTGATAGTAGCAAGGTCAAAAGAGGAAGCATTTGAAAGATTGACAGTTGTGCTAAAGGCTCTATCGGAAGCAGGATTTTCATTTAATATAAAAAAATGCTCTTTTCTGAAAACTGAAATAGAATATCTTGGCTACTTGGTCAAGGATGGTAGTATTGAACCAAATCCGCGAAAAATACAAGCTCTGGCTGGACTATCTCAACCAAAGAATGTTTCACAATTACGACAATTTATGGGATTAGCGTCGTACTTCCGTAAATTTGTCCCACAGTTCTCTGAACAGATGAAACCGTTATATCAGTTGACTTCCAAAATTAGTAGTTTCGTTTGGAAAGCTGAGCATGAAGAAATACGGCAGAAGATCATCTCAGTACTAACACATGATCCGGTTTTAATTATTTTTGATCCACAATATCCCATAGAGCTGCATACAGATGCAAGTGCAAGTGGCTATGGTGCCATTCTCATGCACAAAATAGACGGTAAGCCTAGAGTGGTCGAATACTTTAGCAAGTGTACATCGCCCCCAGAATCGAGGTATCATTCATACGAATTAGAAACTCTGGCAGTATACAACGCTGTAAAAAGTTTCCGACATTACCTTCACGGTCGAAAGTTTGTAATATTCACAGATTGTAATTCATTGAAAGCAAGTCGTGCTAAAATAGAACTAACGCCGAGAGTTCACCGTTGGTGGGCATATTTGCAATCATTTGATTTCACTGTAGAGTACCGCAAGGGAAATCGCATGGCGCACGTGGACTTTTTATCCAGAAATCCGATTGTCATTGAATGTGAGACAACCAATAGAGTACCCGAAGTCCGCATCGACCTGACAGAGGTGACAGACAACTGGCTTGTAGCTGAGCAGCAGCGTGATTCGTGTGTAAGGGAAATTATAGTCCATTTGAATGATGGAGAGTTGTTGGAGAGTTTAGCAAAGACGTATGAGCTAAGAGCAGGAATTCTGTATCGGAAAATTCAGAGAAATGGAAAAACACGCTGTCTACCTGTAATCCCAAGAGCCTTTAGGTGGTCTGTAGTAAATCACGTCCATGAAGCAATCATGCATTTGGGGTGGCAGAAAACGTTAGACAAGGTTTATGAGCAGTATTGGTTCGAGCATATGTCCAAGTATGTACGAAAATTTGTAGAAAACTGCATCAAATGCAAACTAGCAAAGCCTCCATCAGGGAAAATTCAAATGGAATTGCATCCAATTCCGAAAGTTGAGATACCTTGACATACTGTGCACATTGATATTAGTGGAAAGCTGAGTGGTAAAAATGATACCAAGGAATATGTCATAGTACAAATAGACGCATTTACTAAATTTGTTCACCTATATCATACTTTGCATTTAGATGCAGAAAACTGTATTAAGGCTGTAAAATCAACAATATCACTTTTTGGGGTACCTAACCGTATCATAGCAGATCAAGGCAGGAGTTTCTCTTGTGGGAAATTTCGTGAGTTCTGTTCAATGCATAAAATAGAGTTACATTTGATAGCAACAGGTGCAAGTAGGGCCAATGGACAGGTTGAAAGAGTCATGAGCACGATGAAGAGTATGTTGACAGCGGTAGAGATAGGTGAACGTTCCTGGCAGGATGCACTCAGTGAAGTACAGTTAGCCATGAATTGCACAACGAACAGGGTAACAAAGTATAGCCCATTACAAATATTGATTGGAAGAGAGGCCAGGCCAATGGGCTTATTGCCAATAAATGAAGAGACTAAAATAGATTGTAAGCAAGCGAGGGCTCAGGCCAAAGAAAATATTGAAATAAATGCGAAATATGAAAAGAATCGAGTTGATAAGAATAAGGCCAAAGTTGTAAAACACAAGGTTGGGGATCATGTCTTGCTTAGAAGTGAAGAGCGGCATCAGACGAAATTGGATCCTAAGTTCAAAGGACCTTTTGTGGTTGCCGAGTTGTTGGAAGGTGATCCTGTTAATACCTGTTAAAATCGTTAACTAGCAAGCGAACCTACAAGTATTCGCATGAGAGTTTGAGAAGGCTGCCGGACGAGCAGATCTCTGATGAGACTATTGAGGAAAGTGACAGTGGTGAAAAAGACACTCGTCGTGAGACATCAAACACAGGGGCTAGATTTGATCAACAATAGTCATGCCTGGTATGGATGATATTGTGTGATGCAGTTTGGATCTGAGCAGATCGTGGCACTAAAGGTGCAAAGCGTCGCCTGGGGCGGCAAGAGCCTGTAACTGTGGTTTGATAACAAGGATAGCCAAATGGTCGGGTTTGCGCAGAAGAGTACGAGCTACTGAGAGAGTTGAACCAGGTCAAGCCGAAGGCACAAGTGTGGAACCAGGAGTGTTCTGTCATGGTGTGTGGCGCGGCTGACTGGTGAGACAAGTTTGATTTGACTCACTGTACGATGTGAGAAAGCGAGATAGCCCGCGAAACCGACATTTGATGACGCAATTTATAAAGTTGTGTGTGTATATTATTTGTTTGTTATTAAGAATGATGTTGAGAGATGTAAAAGATGAAAAGAGAAATTAAGCAAGAATGATACCAACCTAGTGTTACAGTATGCACACGAGGACGTGTGAAAGTCAGGATGGCCGTGTCGGAGATGTATAAGAAGAAAGAAAATGTAAAAGAAACTGTAGAGCGTTAAGAAAGAGATAGAATAAAGAATAAAATAAACTAGTCACTAGGTTATTTGTGGTTCCTGTCATTTGCACAATTGCTGAGAGCGTGGATTGAGAACGAGAGAGAGTGTCGTCTCAGCCGAGTGTGGCGCGGTCATGGTCAAGGTCAAGGACTCTGAGAGAGAGAAGGATCAAAAAGGAATTGCAAATGAGAGAGAGAGAAAAGAAAGGAATTTGCAATTAGATGACGTGTGTCATTTTGACGTGTGTCAGAAGAAGCCGGCAGAAGGAAGCCGACTTCACTTTGCTTTTGATATCTGAACGGAGAAGACGTTGACCGCGACTCACTACGCAACTGCAGCAAAAATGCAAGAAGGAGACCAGCAAATGTCTCAGCCCCTGACACATATGTGCATATAAAAGTGCACAGCCGGCCGTTGGATTTTTTGTGCATTTTGCGCTGTGAAAAAACACCAAAACTGTGTTGTGCAAACAATTCTTAACAAAGTGAATCGCATTTAATCTTTGTTAATAGCGCATATTACATATATATATGTACATATAGCCATACATACATTCGTTTGCCAGTTACATAATCCGCTGTTGCTAGGCAGGCAATTTATCGGCAAGAACAACAACAACCAAGTTAAAGGTTCCGTTGCATCTCGGCTACGCTTGTTAACCTTCACGTTTTCGCGGCAAAGGGTATACGGTGTTTTGTGCCTCTAACGCGGTCGGACATTTTATTTTATTTCATTTTCATTTCATTTTTTTTTCCTTTCTCGTGATTGAAAAATGTCTAATACGGAAAACTCGGTTCGGGCTCAAAATGAATCCACAAGTGACGTCGACTACTACCGAGACAAAGCCCAATCTGTTTTGCGGCAAATGAGCTCGATGAAATGCTATTTAAACGCTGATGCGGTTAATCAGTTTGACGAAGCTGATTTGCTGGCGCGATTGAAATGGATCAATTCCTTAAACCAGGCATTTGATTCTGCGCAGACATCGTTGGAAAGACTGGATTTTGCAGAGATCTCGAGCGACCATCCGATTGAATTTGCTGAAGTCTTCATGGATGTGAAGGCGAAACTAAGCCGAGACTTGGCGGCTCATCGCAAGTCACAATTGCCGGCTTCAACCGCTGCAAATTCAACATCTATTGACATCACTAATAATGCGGATCTTTCTTTTCGATCTAGAAAGCCTTGGTTGCCAAATTTGGAAATTGCTCGTTTTCATGGATCCTACTCTGAGTGGCCGGATTTTCTTGTGACTTTCACTACGGTCATCGGAAATGATGATGAGCTAAGCGACATTGAAAAATTACAATATTTGCGTTCGAGTTTGGGCGGCGTGACTCTGGAAACCATACGCTCGCTCGAACCCTCGAATGCTAATTTTAAAAAGGCTATGAATTTGCTGGTTAACCATTTGATAATAAAGTTTTACACTTTCAGGCACACGTTCAGGCAATATTCGGTTTAAAGGGTGTCGAGAAGGGATCTTCGAAGGGTCTTCGGGAGCTGAGCGATTGCATGAATTCGCATCTGCGAGCAATTCGAACCCTGGCCAATACGCAACAAATTTTGGATGGACTTTTAATTCACATCGTCACTCGGAAACTGGATCAGAGGACACGGGAAAAATGGGAAGAGGATTTGTCAATCACTTAGCTGTCTACCTGGGATGCTATGGAGTCGTTTTTGGAAAAGAGGTGCAGGATGATGGAAAACTTGGATCAAGCCTTGGTAACTCAAACACCAGGCCAGCAGGTGGGAAAAAACTTGCACAAATATAACCAAAATACACTTATTGCTCAACTCAAGCTCAAATCATATGATATGTTTATTTTGCGATGCACGGGATCATTATTTTTCAAAGTGTTCTCGATTTTTCAATTTGAGTCCGAATCTTCGATATAGAGAAGCAAAGAAGCTGCACCTTTGCCTCAACTGTTTGCGAAAGGGGCATAGTTTGCAGCAATGCAAGTCGACTCACTGCAAATATTGTCGCAGTTCATTCATTATTATTCATTATTACACATGAACCATGACCCATCCGGAACATCCACCTCATTTTCATCTCCATCATGCGATCCATCTTCGAGCTCTCAGCCATTACCATCTACTTCATCAGCATTAGTATCATGTTCGCATACATCATCGCATCCTGATCATCATTAACTAAGCCCTCCACCCAAAACCTCAAATATTTTGCCGATCGAGAACGTGTTATTATATACGTTAGAAATAGAATTGGAGCATTTATGCCTTGCCAAGCAATTTTAGATTCGGCCTCCCAGCTAAACTTCATAGCCACTCGCTTAGCTAGCCAACTAAATTTGAATTATAGAAGATCGCAAACCTCGATTTCTGGGATAGGAGAATCTTCCATGATCTCTGATAAGACTTTCGATATTCTTGTGCAATCACGGGATGCAAGCTTTCGTGCGGCATTTACAGCGGTTGTAACTCACAGTATTACCGATTATCAGCCCCCTTTCAATATAAATGCAACATCATGGAGGATACCGCAAAACATTTCGCTGGCTGATCCTCATTTCAATTAATCACAACGAATTGACTTTTTACTCGGCGCTGGGTTGTTTTTCGACTTTCAGAAAATGGGTTTTGGCCAGAAAAAGTGGTCAAATATCCCGTAGTGCATTGTATGAACAGAGCTTTCCGGTTTTTAGAAATTTCAAAATTAATTACTGAAATTGTAAGACAATGCTTCAATTTAATTTACTTCCGTATAGCTTACCAAAAACGAAGTATAACGATCTTTGTATTATTTTGACATTAATTATCGGATTGTTCCTCTTGCAGTTAAATAATAAACTCGCCAAATTTGTTCTAAATTTTTTTCAAAATTCTAAAATGCTTAAAGAATGATATTATGATTATTAACGTGACGGATCTAATCGCTTCTCCATCGATAACAGGCGAATCAAAGAGGCCATTATCAGAGAACATTTTCGAATTACTTTGATCGAGGATCAACTTGACAGATTGCAGGACGCGTGTATTTCTACCTAGATACATTTAAAAAGTAACGGAAGTTCTAAAAAGATTCTCAGAGTACGGACTTTAATTACCTTCTAAATGTGGTTTTCTGAAGACCAAAATCGAGTACTTGGGTCAATTAATTGAAAGTAAGAAAATAAGCCCTTCGCCGTCTAAAACACATGCTGTGACATCGTTTCCAGTTCCGACCAACCTGAAGGACATACAAAGTTTCCTTGGTTTTCTTGCTTAAAATTCATCGCCGATTTCTCAGTTTCGGTGAAGAAGCACTCAACAGTCCTACAAATTTTCCATCAGCATCACGAGAATGAACTCCGTACGGACGCCTCAATGGACAGTACCAATGCACTTTTGCTACAAAAAAGACCAGGCGATAACCAGTGGCATCCTGTATATTATAAACCAAAAAAAAACAATTAGGCTGAAAGGAAGTTTACGGGCTAGGAGCTCGAAATTGTGGCGAATAATGTTTGAGTGCGATAAATTAAATCGGGAATCTGCAGTTGCGGCGCTCCCTATAGGCTCCGGCACTCGCTCGCATGCGCACAACACTGTATTAGAGAGACAAGAGAGAATAGTTAACCAAAAACCGGAGGAGAAGTATATTTTCAGGAATATGTACTACAGGCACAGAAAATATTTAGATTAGGTTAGGTTATTCTATTAACTTGCTGAAGACCTTTCAACCGTTTCCATTTATTTATTTATTTATGTAATAAATAATAATACATTTTGTTAAATGGTCCCTTAATTCAAGTTCACCTTCTTGTTAATACCCTATCATATTTCCATTCTGCTTGACCCTTAGGGTATTACGCCTAGGAGTTGTTTGTTTCAAATTTGTACACTTTATTTATTATAATTAAGTTTGCATGAAACAGTATCAAATCCTGTCCAAATGTTTCAGCTTTCTCTTCTGACATAAAATCTTGAGAATGTGTTATTTCCTAAATTTTATCATATTTTATTTACTTCTTTGCTCTGGGTAAGAAATCGTGATAATGATGCTACGTGAAGGGAATATGGCTTTTAACGGGTATTTTACTCGTAGAGTAAAAGGGTATACTAGATTCGTCGGAAAGTATGTAACAGGCAGAAGGAAGCGTTTCCGACCCCATAAAGTATATATATTCTTGATCAGGATCACTAGCCGAGTCGATCTAGCCATCTAGCAACATCATTTCAATCAATCCCAACGAATTGACCTTTTACTCGGCGCTGGGTTGTTTTTCGAAATAATTTCTATGGGACAAATTCATTTGGACAGGGCTTTGCCAACTCTTCAGAGCACCAAGCTTGGTTGGATAGTCTCTGGAGGGTTATCATCGAATATGCCAACTCATAAATCGGTTTTACAAGCCAGCATCAAGGACCCAGCTGATCATTCCGATGACACACTTACCGCCGTTGTAAAGCGATTTTGGGAAATTGAGGACTTCACTTCGTCTAAGCCATCTTTATTGCCGGAAGACTTGCGATGTGAGCAACTTTTTACTGAAAATTGCATTCGACTTGGAAACGGCCAATACTCTGTTCGTCTCTTGACCACTTCCGGATTCGAATCTTTAGGAAATTCTTATTACTTGGCTCATAGTCGTTTCAAGAGTTTGGAAGCTAAATTAGATAGAAACCCAGCCCTGAAAGCTCAGTATTCAGCATTTTTGAGGGAGTATATCGACCTATTTCTCTTGTAACTAAGGAACCGCCAGAAACACAATTCTTTTTGCCCCACCATTGCTTCAACTTCTGGTAGCTCTCTGAACGACTTACTTCTGGCAGGACCAACAATTTAACAAAAAATCTTCAATATACTGCTTCGCTTTCGATTTTTTAAAGTTGCCCTTTGTGGAGATATCTGCGTGCGTGTCTCGTACCCGGATGATTTCTTGCAGTGCATCGTTTGGAGAGAAAGATCCAGGGAAGAGTTGATTGTTTTTAAATTGAACACGGTGACTTATGGAACCAAGCCAGCTGCCTTCTTGGCTATAAGGGCCATGCATCAACTCTCTTACGATGAGGAGGAATCATTTCCTATTGGAGCAAAAATTGTTCGTAGAGATTTCTATGTGGATGATTTAATATCTGGTGGGGACTCAGTTGAGGAGGTGAGAGAAATTCGTCGTCAGGTGAAGGAACTACTGTCGCGAGGCCACTTTCCAATTCGCAAATGGTGTTCGAATGAGTCAGCAGCCCTAGAAGGAGAGTCTGAATGCGACATGGAGCAGTTAATCAAATTTCACGATGGATCGCATGCCGCCAAGGCATTGGGACTAGTCTGGGATCCGTCTTCTGATCATCTCCTATTTCATTTTTCTCAACTGCCAACCAATCAACGACCCACTAAGCGGGTTGCATTGTCGACGATTGCCAAATTCTATGATCCACTCGGTTTAATAACTCCTATTATCACAAAATCTGAGATTTTTCTGCAATCTCTATGGAGTGCGAACGTGGATTGGGATGATGCACTGCCAGAGCCCATTCTTTCGTCATGGGGGGAGTTGACCTCACAGTTATCGGTCGTACAGAACTTAAAATTCCCACGATTCGTACTGCAACCAAGGGCTTCCGTTGAGTTGCATGAATTCTGCGATGCTAGCATGTCAGCTTATGGAGCGTGTCTATACTTGCGATCGGAGACCAATGGAGAATCGAAAGTCCATCTGCTCTGTGCCAAGACAAGGGTAGCTCCATTGAAGGCCTTAACAATTCCAAGATTAGAACTTTCCGCAGCGCTTTTATTGGCTGAGCTAATCGTAAATGCCAAGGAAGCCATAGATTTCGATTGCACCTTTCATTGCTGGTCGGACTCGTCCATTGTGTTGGCATGGATTCGGCAACCTCCGAGGGAGTTTAACATTTTCGTATCAAACATAATCGCGAAAATTCAGGAGATGACGAAAGACATGTCTTGGCATCACGTTCCTACAAACTTGAACCCGGCAGACGTCGTGTCGCGAGTATGTACCCCAAGAGAATTGTTGGGGCCGTTTGCATAGACAGTTCATCAAACTGCAAATTCCTCAACTCTTTCGATAAGTTGCAGCTCGTATTTGCATACATTTATCGATTCATTTCAAATTGCAGAGCCAAATCTGCGCCGTTAAAAGGTCGACTTTCGGTGGAGGAGATCAACTCTGGAACTGTACTTCTTCTGAGGAGCATCCAACAGGTTAACTTGGCGAAGGAGTATGGATCTCTTAGCCAGGGCAAGCCGTTTCCACAGAAAAGCAAGCTGGTTTCGCTTAGGCCTATACTCGGCTCCGATGGGTTACTTCGCGTGGGTGGAAGGCTTCAGAGCGCAAACTTGGACTACGATACGAGGCATCCGATACTGTTGCCCAAGGATCATCCAGTCACCAAGGCTATCATCGTTTATTATCATGAGAAATATTTGCATGGAGGATCGCAGGCGCTGCTTGCCGCATTACGGCAAAGGTACTGGCCGATTGGAGGCCACAAGTTCGTCGCCAGCGTAATCAACAAATGCGTCCGATGTTTCCGAATGAAGCCTGTTACTTGGGAGCACGTCATGGGTAGCCTTCCAGCAAATAGAGTGCAGCCTAATCCAGCTTTTCATACCACAGGAGTGGACTATTGTGGGCCATTCTATCATAAGGCAGAGGCCAGAAACAAGGCACCCACAAGTGCTATATCGCCGTCTTTGTCTGTTTTTCCACGAAGGCTGCTCATTTGGAAGTGGTCCAGGATCTCACGACGGTTTCTTTCATCGCAGCGCTGAGGAGATTCATCAGCCTTAGAGGCAGTCCGCGTACCATTTGGAGCGACAATGCTACAAACTTTGTCGGTGCAAAGAGAGAGCTTGCCAAGCTGAAAGAGCTCTTTTTGAGCGAGCAGCACACAGCATCGATATCTTCCGTCTGTTTAGATGATAGGATCGATTGGAAGTTCATCCCTCCGCGTGCCCCGCACTTCGGTGGTTTATGGGAGGCCGCTGTGAAGTCAGCTAAATTTCACTTCTACAGAGTCGTCGGTGCATCCATCTTAGCCATCGATGAATTAAGAACTCTTGCATATGAGATTTCTGCCATCCTTAACTCCCGTCCACTCTGTCCAATTTCAGAAAATGCTGAAAGCCTTGAGGTGCTAACACCGCACTATAGGCTGGCTGACCACTTTTTGTGGCCAAAAATCCATTTTTCGAAAGTCGTTAATATTAAAATCTAATGAAGACAAAGTGTTGGGAAAACTTCAAACTTCAATGTTACGTAACAGAAATTTTAACAGAGTCACGATCTGTTAAAATATCGGCTGTTAAAACAGCTGTTCGGTGTCACGGGCGCACGAAAGCTACTTTGTGAAAAAAAGAGTCGGTTTAAAATTATAAAAATAAGGCACCAAACTAAGTTTTTACCAAACAAGTTATGATGGCATCGAAAGATAGCGGCTTGTACTTTATGTTTGTGGTCGTCACAAGTTGGATTTGTTTGTGTAGTCCCTGTAATTGAGTGTTTTTTATAGTCGCTTTACGTGTACAAATTTACAATAAAAACTAACTTTAAATAGAGATATAAAGTGAGTTTCACCTAGTTTCACCTTAATATTTACACTGTGTTGTCGGTAGTTCAGTTCTTGTTCATATGAATGCTATCCTAAAGTGCACTTTTGCGCACTTTCGTCGCAATTTACCTTTTTAGGTCACAACCTCAGGTTAGACAACTCAGAATTGTTTTCGATTTAACATGTGAAAAATGGGCGGCGCCACACCTTTTTTCTATATATATGTTCATTACATCGATATAAATCCAAATCAAAAATATACACCTCTAAATTATGTTTTGTTTTTAGGGTAAGTATTTTCTTATATATTTTTATATTATTGTTTATGATACAACTAGAATTTATCCTAAATGGGGCGTTGCCACGCCTTTTTCTGTTAGTTTGCTAATTATAAGCCCAAATATAAGAACCGAACTCAAATATTTGGTTTTGCTTGAAGTTATTAATTTTGGCCACAAAAAGTGTTCAGCCAGCCTATAGTGCACCGGCGCATTTCCTGAAGGGTTCCAGCTACACTAAGTTTCCTGAGCCTGGCATTACTCATCTCCGCGAAGACCGCCTCAGCAGATGGCAGCGGGTTACCCAGATGCAGCAACATATCTGGAAAAGGTGGAGCAGCGAGTATTTGTCCCTACTTCAAGAGAGGATCAAGTGGCGCGTCGAAACGTCTAACATCAAGGTTGGACGCATAGTTTTGCTGAAGGAGGACAACGTTCCACACTTGAGATGGCAGCTTGGGTGCATCCAGGAAGTTATACCCGGCGGGGACGGAGTCATCAGAGTAGCTATGGTCCGCACAGCTACGGGTCTGATCAAGAGAGCCGTCGACAAGCTAGCCGTTCTGCCCATCGATTCCGAGATAGTTGGAACCTTACCTCTTCCAACAGGGGGAGTATGTTCGGAGCATTTCGCCAGCGCCTAGTCATGCGCGCATAGGTGTACCACGGCACCTGCAGCGCTCTCTGCTTATATTTCGCCTTCTTTCTTATACCACTAAAGCTGTCGCTTATCTATTCAGAAACTACTTTGTAAGCCTGCATATGTCTATATGAAAATCTTGGAGCCAAGCTTTTTTCACATTCACATTCCGTCTGCCGCTCCGAATAAACGCTATACATTTTAATATAACCTATTCGTGCGTTATTAGTTATAAATATAAGGGTGGCATATTTGTTGTCTTCCCCACAAACAACTGGTGTCTACGCTTATTTTAGCTATAAGTTCAGAGTAAAATCTATTTTTCTTTGGAACTTAAAAAAAATGAAAAAAAACAGAATCTTAGACAATTTACCAGTTAAACGTTCTGGGGCGGAAACAAAAATGTGTGTTTGAAAATATTTCACATCTAAAAATAATTAACTTGTGAGAAATTTTTTATTGGCGTTCTTTTGATTTATAAATTAGTATTACAATCATAGAAAACATTATTGCCCTACATTATCGGACATGTTCCTCTAAGATAGCCATCTTTGAATACATTGGGTGTGCGACCTTTCTCACGTGCACAGCAACACCTGTGATAATGAGGCAAAAGGGTACCTCTCACCAACATGATCGGATATGTTATTCTAAGATAACAACCTTTGGATACTATGGTTGTGCGCCTTTCTCACGTGACTATTAATTGCATATATTGTCACATGGTGGTGTGGGGGGCGATGGGGGCAATTAGTATACTCTTTATGGACATGATCGTGACATTTTTATGACTTCAAAGCCCATTAAAATCAGTAAATTTATTGAATTATGCTAATTGTCCTAGAACACGCATACGTTAATTGCGGGGACGGAGGGGGTCAGGGGGCCATTAATATGCTAAATGTCCCAGAACCGATCTTTTCATACTACTAAGGTGATATTGATTCTGAAGAATTTGTAAGCCGCCTAACTTTCAATGTTCCTGTTATATTTACACGAAATTTGTATCCTCTAAATTTGCCAAGATGTACATTAAATTTTTGTCTGCACGAGCCTTTTTGTATTCTATGTAAAAATTATTATAACCTTTATCACTTAAATTTCACTTCAACTTCTATCCCGGTATTAAAAACTAATATTTAAACTCATTTGCTTCATTCTTAATTGCGACTATTATTTTCATTTGTGTCCCGTCTCTATTTGTTTTATGTATCTTCCTCGCGAACTCGCATTTATTTGCCCAAATTGATAAAAGGAGGTAACATGCTTGGTGTCGTTGGGCCACTTGTTTGTACTGCTCGTAGTGCACCAACGTCCATCATATAATAATTATATTAGAATTAAAGATGATCTTAGGTACGAGATTCGTGACGTGTGTTCGACCCAAATTTATATGACGTGACTGCCCCGTAGATCAGTGAGTAACAATGGGTTGTATTCTCGTGCTATTAATACAGCGGGTGTATGGCTGGGCTGGCCTCGGTATCTTCTTGCGCTGGTTCCACAGGCTGCTGATGTTCTTCGTCCTGGCCTGTCTACGCGTTGACTCGACGACAGGGTCGCTTGTCGCGCCTTGGACTCGCAGAGAGATCGGTCTTGCGGGCTTAGGGAAGCGTCACCGTTCTCAGACTAGGGTGAACAGCCTTTCTCTCGCATTTCGCGGCAACGAACCTGTCCCTGGCTCTGTCCCGGACGGTCCCACTAGGATCTCGCTCAGTTCGCCCTGACAGTCAATTCGAACGCCAGGAAGCTGGCTAGCCTTTCACTGTGCTTTACGCCTAACGCAGACAAACGTTTCACCTGGCTTAACCCTAATGCTTGACGCCCGCGACTTTCCTGCGCTCCAACAAATTTCCGCCGAGCTCACGGTTCCTCGTTGCAGGACTCTATTGTTTGACTCTGACAGACCCGCCAGGCGATACGCCGGGGTGGGGTCGTGACAAAGTTGGAAACAAATCGTCTTGACTTAACCATGCGACGCCTTCCGGACCTCAGCCCAATGACCCAATCCCGAACGTCTTCACGTAGCGATCATGCTCATTGTAGGCTTCCCACGGCGCTGCCTCCGACGACTGGATCTCTTGTTGCTGACTTGCTGCTGGATGACTTCGTACTTCGACTTTTACAACTTTTATCCAAACTCTCTCGAACTAAATTCTCCAAACTCTCCTGACCTAAATTCCCTATACTCTCACAAACTGAATTCTCCAGCTATGTATTTAGAAGCTGGCAGGCCTCCGTACAGTCGATCTCCGCTTCTATTTGTGAAGAGTTGTTTAACTCTTCACTTTCCCCCCTTTCTTCGGGTGACGAAAAGAAGCTCGTTCTTTCTCACCGGCTGTTATCCTGTGAGTCCTCTTAGCTTTTGAGTTTCAGCAGTTCCACCCTCGGAAGTTTTCCCACTGAACTAGGAATTCCCGTTTTTCTCTTTGGCCATTATGCTGCTTGATGCCTTTGAGTCGTTGCGATCCTTCCCTCGACGCCCAACAGCTCGCCGATGAGCTTCACTGCTCCTCCATCTTACTCTTCTTCCCACGCTGTCTTCCTTGTAGATTTCAAATTCTCCCGCGCCGATATTTCATATGTTCCCACTGGGACATCGATAATCATCGGCTTTCGATCCCCAGCTCGCTGATCGTTGCTGCGTTCTACTCCATCCGTTCGGTCTCATCATCCGTGCGGGATAGATGTTTCATCGACTATCGATACCGATGGTGAAGCGTTGCCACCTGCTCGTTGCGATGTTTAACCTTTTTCCGATATTTTGAGTATTTCCTGCGCACATCGATCACCACTATCGTCCAGTGACAATCGACCGCCTACAAATCGAGGCGCCCCATTCCCTAGGCAATGGTGATGCAGCAAAATTCCTCTATTCTGGTGAGTATTCTCGCACTTCTTTTGCTTTCCTTGTTTCATTTCATTTCAGCGTACCCACGTCCCCAATCAACATCTTTGACTCCGTGCTTTTCGGGAATTTATTATTTAGCGTTTTTTTTTTGCGAACACACGGATGCCCGCGACACCTAACCTAACCCGGTACCTCCGTCCGCCCTCGGTGACCAGGACGCACCGCCTGCCACCCTTCCGCCGCGCCGTCGCGACCGCGGGTGCCTCCTCGACTCCCTCCGGCCTGTCGCTCCGGCGCCAACGGCCTTCCTCCGGGGCCGACACGTGCCGTGTGAACTGCGGCCACGGGTGCGTCACTCCGGGCGTCGAACACTGCCCCTGCAGCAGGGGTTTACCTGGGGGTGAGCGGGACCTCCCACGAGTCCTCCACCGGTTCCTCCCACAGCCGCCGTTCCTCCCACAACCGCCGTTCCTCCCACAACCGCCGTTCCTCCTCCTCCGCCTCCCGCAGCCGGACATGCCATCGCGCCGCCGCCTCCTTGTGGTCCTGGCCTGCCACCGATCGGCTCCCGGTCCCGGAACCTTTTCTGATCCTCACACGCCTCCGCGTGGCCCCTCGGGAGTTCCGCTCCTCCGGCCGTGTCTCGGGCCTCTGGGGTCGCTCCCTCGAGGTTCACCGTCCCGGGTGGTATGCGGTCGCCGGTCGCTGCCTTCCGGAGCCGCCACTCCCTCTGCTCTCCACGTCACTATCGGTGCTCACCGCGGGTTCCGGTGCGTCATCCGGCGTCATCCGCTTCAGGGCGTCATCCGCTTCAGGGCCCGCCGCGGAGCTCGGGTAGGCCGGGTCACCGACCATCCTTGCCCCTGGCTGGATCCGTGTTGGGCCGTCATCCTCTTAACTTTTTATATTCTTGGACGTTGATGCACTATGGTCAGTACAAACAAGTGGCCCTTACGACACCAAGCAATGCTTGTCACGCGCGGAGCCCTAAACCGATTTGGGCAAGTAAACGAAATCGCGGACATGGAAAAAGACGACATAACAATAGACAGTTTAAAATACATGCTCACATAGAATGGCTAGTAACATAGAAATTTACAAATTATTGGAAGATAGAAAATACATAAGTTTATCATAATTAGTTGCATTAGGGCTATTAAACAGTAAGACGTGACACAGTGCATTATAGTCGTCACAAAGAACCCGAAAAGGATCATGAAGGGCATAATTGGATCTACAAATTGGCAGGGACAACAGGGTACATTCCAGTTGGGGGAACTAAGAAGGAAGGGAGAGTCAACATCACCATTAATTAATTTATGCAAAAACATAACTCCATGACACTTTCTACGATGGTTCAGGGTTGGTAAGTCCAGCAGGCGCAACCTCACATGATAAGAGGGCAATCGACTTCCTGTGTCCCAGCTTAAACCTCTCAAAGCAAATAAAAGGAATTGTTTTTGAACGGACTCTAACATATTTTGGTAACAGCTAATTTGAGGTGACCATATACACGAGCAATATTCCATTGACGGACGAACAAGAGAAACATACAAAAGCTTTGTTGTGTATGGATCATCAAACTCCCTTGACCAGCGCTTCATAAACGCCAGGGGACTTCTGGCTTTGTTAGTTATAGTAGATATATGGTCTTTAAAACTAAGTTTATGATCAAATAGAACGCCAAGATCCTGAACAGAAAAAACACGTTCAAGGGCGTTATTTCCGATAGAATAAGAATACAGAGATGGATTACAACGATAAAAGGTCATAAAGTTACATTTAAAATAGTTCAAATTCAACATGTTAATCATGCACCACGTATACAAACAATCAAGATCTAATTGAAGGTCATTATATGAATTAGGTAAACACATGGACAAACATAGCTTGACATCATCTGCATACATTAAAACAGTTGGCGATTTTATAACATAAGGTAGATCATTAATCATTAAGCCAAAAAGTAAAGGTCCCAGGTGGCTACCCTGTGGCACTCCAGAAGTAACATTAATTATTTCGGAAATTTTATTACTAAAACAGACCATTTGAGTTCTATTAGAAAGGTAGGAAAGTATCCACTCTAGTAGGAAAACCTAAAAGGGACAATTTATAAATAAGAATCCTATGGTTCACTGAATCAAAAGCTTTAGAGAAATCGGTATAAATCACATCAGTTTGATGATGTGTCAGAAAATCTCTAGTGATTAAAGACGTAAATTCAAGTAGGTTTGTAGAAGTAGAGCGACATCTAGTGAAGCCATGCTGACATGGTGAAATAATAGACCTGCAATGATGCTGCAACTGACAGGTAATAATTTTTTCAAAAAGTTTAGGAATAGAACTGAGTTTAGCAATACCGCGATAGTTTGAGATATCGGACTTGTTCCCTTTTTTAAACAATGGAATAATAAAGGATTCCTTCCATATGGATGGAAATCTACATTGACTTAGGGACAGATTAAATATCAATGTTAAGGGAAGAGCAAGATAAGATGAACAATTCCTAAGTATACAACTTGGTATTCTATCAGGACCCGGTGAAAATGAGAGCTTGAGAGTATTAAGACTCTGAAGAACATCCGATACATCAATCACTGGTTTGAAGATAGAGTTCAAATGAGGTAGCGGGTATGGATAATCTTTGATAATGACATTATTGCATTTCGTATAAGTTGATTGAAAAAAGTCTGCGAATAAGTTGCAAATATCATTATCATCAGATGCTACCTTATTATTGAGAAAGAGAGAGGGAGGGAAGCAGCTAGAATTTCGTTTAGAATTGACGAAAGAAAAGAAAAGCTTAGGATTACTTTTGAAATCCCGCTTACAACGAGACAGGTAATTTTTGTAACAATCAGTATTGTACTGGACAAATTCCACCTTGAGACGCTTACTTTGACCAACCTTGGTATCCTAGCCTGTTATCTTTGGGCTGTCCTTGCATGGTACCCTTGAGGTAGCCATAAGGTATCCTTTGGGCATCATTGGGGTATACTTAGGGTATCCTTGGAGTAGCCTAAGGGTATCCTTGGGGTATCCTTAGGGTATCCTTGAGGTATCCTTAGGGTATCCTTGGGGTATCCTTAGGGTATCCTTGGGATATCCTTGGGTATCCTTGGGGTGTCCTTAGGGTATCCTTGGGGTATCGTTGGGGTATCCTTTGGGTATCCTTAGTGTATCCTTGGGGTATCATTGGGGTATTCTTTGAATACCGGGGGAATCATTCGGCGTTCCTGAGCGGTATCCTTGTGGGTATCCTAGCCTGTTATCTTTGGGGTGTCCTTGCATGGTACCTTTAAGGTAGCCTTAAAGGTATCCTTTGGGCATCATTGGGGTATCATTAGGATTTCCTTGGGGTATCCTTAGGGAATAATTGGGCTATCCTTGGGGTATCATTATGGTATCCTTTGGGTATCCTTGGGGTATCCTTAGGGTATCCTTGGGGTATTATTGGGGTATCCTTTGAGTGTCCTTAGGGTTTCCTTGGGGTAACATTGGGCATCCTTTGGGTATCCTTAGGGTATCCTTGGAGTATTCTTAATGTATCATTGAAATATTCTTAGGGTATCCTTGGGATATCCTTAGGGTATCCTTGGGGTATCCTTAGGGTATCCTTGGAGCACAATTTCCCGTTTGAATCCCTTATCGTTACCCGTATCCTTGTGCCGTCCTTGTAAGTGTCTTTCCGCGTGTCCCAACGGCATTGCTCTCCACTGGAATAGACCTTTGCCTGGCTCCGTGAACGCCGTGTATTTCCTGCTTTTCCAGTGGGATCTGCCAGTACCCATCCTTCAGGTCCAAGCTGCTGATGTACCGCTCTTACCTTAGTTGATCTGGGATGTAGTTTATGTGGGGCATTGGGTAGGCATCCTTCACTGACTTCGCGTTTATCTGTTTGAAGTCGACACACAGTCTGCACTTGTCTGTCTTCTTTTTCACCATCACGATGGGGGAGCTGTATGGGCCCTTTGAATGCTCTATGAACCCCATTTGGAGAGCTTGTCCACCTATGTGTTGATTTCCCCTTGGACTTTTGGGTTCTTGGGGTAGTATCTCTTGATTGTCTTGTCATCCTTCATTTTAATCTGGTGCTCTGCCATATTCGATGTTCCCGTCATTGTGCTGAAGTCTGCCAGCTCTGTTTCCAGGGACGCTGTATTATTGTCCAACTCGCTTACCTGTTGAACGACTGCTACCGGTAGCTTGTCCTTAAGTCGGATCCTAGCTGGTATTATTATCTCGTGTCCAGATCACCTTATCTCAGTTCCGACTTATTTCAGGAAGTTCCATCCCAACAGGCTCATGGTCACTTGTTTGTTGCCGAATTTAACCTCCACCTCGAGCTGCGCACTAATTCCGCTGCATCTTCCGTCTGTCAACCTAACTTGCCGTCTCGTCCTTGTAATCCTTCCTAAAGCAGCAGGATTGTCCACCATTTCTTCGCTAACGAAGCTTGCCGTTGCTCCGGTGTCGATTGTGTCTTTGTAGCTATTCCCACCAATCATCGCCGCCGCGGACAACTGCTGCTCCCCCTCGATTAGCTTGCCAGTTCATTTGGGGAGGTAGCATTGTGCGATCCCCGCTCGCCTATCTGCGGCTGAGATCACTGGCCATTTCCCGATCGTTGTCAGCAATCGACGATCCTGACACCCACCTTGCGCGTATGCAGCAGAATAACAGCCTTGGCCTCGACATCATCTAGCCCAGTGTCCGTTCCCACCGCATTTCCGACAGGCCTCCTGCGGGTCTGTTATATGGGTGGCATCTTGTGGCCTCTGTGTGTTGCTTGGCGGCCTCCACAAGGTATTGTTTGGCTGTCTCTGTTGCTGTAGGGGTGGTGTTCATTGGCCTCCGCGTGGTGCGTCTGTTGCCTGCTGTCGTCTGGCTTGGTGTGGTGGGGACCATTGGTCATTTCCTCGTGTGCCTGGTTATCTGTCTCCTCTCATCTTCTGCATGTTACCTGCGTTTGTGACGCCGACTTGGTCTTTGAGAACTTGTTCTCCTGTGCGAAAACTTCCTGTTCCTTTTCAAGTTCTTCGTACTCATCAGCTAAGATCATTAGCGTATCCAGGTCCGACACTTTGTATGCTCTTAAGAAAATCCGTAGGCTTGGTGTGCAGTTCTCTTTAATGACCCTTAACGTTTCTTTCGTAGAGTAGTTAAGTGGCCTCACCATCGTCTGCATGTCGATCATGTAGTCCTTGAACGACTCGCTAAAGCCTTGCTTCCGTTGCCGGACCTGGTCTGCTGGCCTGGTGAAGAAATCCCTTGGCAGAAAATAGGTGTGGAAGCTTTCTATGAACTCTGCCCAGATTCTCCATCCCTTGTTGTTGGTGATGACCATTTCAAAGCCCTTCCTTTAAGCAACTCCGGCATCGCTCGAGGGATCATATCAAGGTCCAAGCCGTACGTGTTGGCGGTCCATTAAACCTGCTCCAGAAACTCAAATGGTTTTTCCGCCCCGTCGAACCTGAACGACCATTCGCGGACCTGTTTAGCGACCTTTGCATAGTCCGACTGGCTTTTCTTATCTTGGCTTGACTCTCTCCTGTTGGCCTCGTTTTGCATGTTGCCAATGCACAGGCTTGCCACCAGGTTGTCCCCTTCAGCGTTCGTTAACGTAATGCTTGGGCCGGCTCTGTCGGGGTATGTTGCTTCCAGCTCGGCCTAGATGTCGACGAGTTGTGGGTCGCTCTCTGTTTCTGAATAGTATTACGAGTGCCTTTCTCATGTCTTCTAGCCTGCCCTCCAGGGCGACATTAAGCCTCTGTGTGACATGGGCGAAGTCCTCCTTCTTAAGGCGGTAAATCCTTCTTTCCCATTTTTATTGTGCTGTTTTCACTGTTGGGACAATCACGTTGGACGCAAGATGTAACGAACTGCTCGCTACGAGATTCGTGCGGCTAGCTCAGGAGATTGTGTGTTCGTCCCACCAAATTTATATGACGTGACTGCCCCGTAGATCAGTGAGAGAACAAAGGGATCAAATGGTAACAGTGGGATTTATTCTCGTGGTATTAGTACAGCGGGTGTGTGCTCTGCTCGCTTGCCGACTCGGTGCCTCGGGGTCGCTTGTCGCGCCTTAGACGCGCAGAAAATTCGGCCTTGTGGGCATTGGGAAGTGTCACCGTTCTCAGACTAGGGTGAACAAGCTTTGCTCTCCAGGCTCTGTCCCGGACGGTCCCACTAGGATCTCGCTCAGTTCGCCCTGACAGTCAATTCTAAGGCCAGGAAGCTGGATAGCCTTTCACTGTGCTTTACGCCTAGCGCAGACGAACGTTTCAGCCGGCTTCACCCTATTGTTTGACGTCCGCGACGTTCCTGCGCTCCCCAATGAGACGAGGCTGCAAGTGATGTCGGCTGGCGTCGCTGCCGATGTCTTCTGCGCTGTTCCTTGTCTTGGCAAAATGTATATCAGAGAATTGGCAAAAGAAAAAATTGAAAAAGAAAATGGGAATTTTGCGGCAGTTTGGGGTTCATTATTGTACCAATTTCTGTTTTGTTTTTTTTTTGGTGCAATTGCAATTGTTGGGTGCTGGTCATGCTGAGCACCCTTTGGTACGAATATTAATTAGCATTAGCTGCTGTAGAAAAGTCAGACTTCTTGTAGGTTTTAAGTTGATGATAAGTCGGTTCTACATTAGTTGGTTTTTTTTTCAGAATAAAATTCCGTCAGCTGCAATGACCCATTATTTGAAGCGGTTGATTCACTTTTATTTTATGATCCATCAATGCTAAGTTCGTCAAATGAATCCCTTCTTCATCGAGAGAAATCTCATTCTGCCGTTTGCTATCTTCTATATCAAATTGATATTCATTCACCGGATTTTTATCATTTGTTGGCTCATAGGCAGCGTTTGGTCCTGCAAGATCATCTGCGTCTTCTACCAAAATAGGGATGATTTCCGTATCATAACCAATCCTGGTGCCTTGTGCCAAAGGTTTATTAGGTCCTAGTCTAAGAAGTTTACCGGTTATTACATGAGAATATACACCAACCCATAAGGTTATTTCAATGGGTCCAGGTTGCCGAAAGTCAGGATCTGCTAACGGCAGTCCCTCGGTAATATTCAGATTAGTTGCAATCGGTATTGACGGTTGGTTTGTAATGACTGTGGGAATAATAAATACCTCTACTAGAGTTTTAAAACCTGATGTACCTGATGAGAGCTTTAGTATTGACCTAATTTTTCTTTGATTCCAGATATTTTAATCGGTGACGACCTTTCCTTAAGAGATAGCAGATCTGCCATCCTTCTTCAGATAAGATTCACCTGTGATCCAGCAACTATTACAGCGCGACTTGTTTGTAGTTGACCGGTTAGTCCTTCTAATGATACCTTGGCGGTCGCGAGCAGTGCAAGGTAGGGTTGTCGTAGCCTGCAATAGTTGCTGCGAAGGCCACTGGATTGCTAGTCGGTCCTTGGTGTAACAGTGAACATTGCCGTTGCTCGCAGACTCGACAAGCGGCCGGTGATCCACAGATTTCAACCTTATGAGCTTATGATAGTTGCTTGGCGCCGTGTTTTGGGGTCCATTTCCTGGATACGGCTACATGCTCTAAGATTATGTGGTCCTAGGTGACAAATCTTACAGCTCTCTTCGTTGTGAACTGACTGATGGCGGAATGTTGCTGTAGGTTGAGCGCTTATCGTCTACAGCACGCAAGCGCGCCGCTCAATAAACGTCAGTAAACTCCTAAACGTTGGAATTTCCGTTGGTGCATCCGCTGAATTTTCCAGTGCAGCTAGAGACTGCTGGTCTAGGTTTCTTCTTATAATAAAACACAGGATTGAATCCCAGGATGTTGTGCTGACATCGAGGTTTTTGATAGTGCCTTGTCAGGCCCTCAGTTGGCGCGAGGAGCCGTCTATATAATGCTATGGCGGCGAATACTAGTATTTTTCCGTTCTGGTACCTGGCCTTCAATCGCAACCAGGTGTCGTCATAGCCACCCTGTGAGAAGGCTGTGTCTGTAAAAATGTTCCTCGCTTCACCAAGAAGCGAACTCTGTAGAATATGTAGTTTTTGACTGGCCAAATATGGTTTATTATGTACCAATTCCACAAAGAGATCATGGAACCGTGGCCAGCCTAGATACTCGCCGTTGAACTCCAGAATGATATTTGGCGGAAGTTCCAAGTTTAAGCTCATTTGCGCGACGTTTTCTCGTAGCAGATTCATTTCGTATACCTCGTATAACGTGTGGAATTGGGCAAGCTCTGCTTCTGCCAGAGCTTCGGACCCAGCAGAGCTATCCAGTTCGTCGTGGGCTTGCCTCAGTAGCGCCCAATGGTGGTCCAGGTGCATGTGTGGATCTGAAGTGACCGTTGGAGCATTAGAGGCTAAGGTTACTGATGATTCCAATTCATTTCATCTCCTCCGCAACTGTCGGGAAACCATGCCACTCGCGGAGTCTCTCTTGATTTTATCTCCTGTTGTAGTCTTGATGTTGGCCGAAGATCGCCTGGAGCCTGCAGAAGCCCGCTTCCAGCCCGCATGTTGTGCAGAAATATTTTTTGATATTTTTCGACCAGCTCCTTATGTGCTATTAGACGTGAAGCGTATTTACTTCCAGTGGGTAATGCCGCTTGTTGGACTTCATCATCTATATAATTCTTTATGAGTTGTTGGATCTGTACTTGTAGCTCATTTTGGTTATCTAGTAATCGATTGTATAAATCGATTCTTGTGTGACTTGTTTCCTCTATGAAAGAAGTAGACATACTCGGGGGTTTCACAGAAATCCCTTCCAACCAACTTTCCTGCGAAAAGCAAATCTCGGTGTCACAGATGTCATTTTTGGCGGTTTCTATGTCCCCCGTATTTTGACAGACGTTTTGTTAAAATATACCAACTTACAAATGCTTGCCAAGAATAACACTTTATTGAAGACAACACTAGTGAAATCTATGAACTATCTGCATACTACAATTTGTATATTTACTTCAAGTTATATATAAAAAAAAGCATTTTATAAACCGCCTTGAAAAAATTAGCTAAAAAAAACCGGCTGCAAACCATCTAGTCTGACAGTGGTACCAATTTGCTCTAACTTTAAAATGCAAAACTGCGGAGTAGTTATCGAAAGATTGGCAAAGAGGTGGCAGCACTGTCGTGAAAATTTCCTAATTTCTGTGACACTTACGGTTTTGATGGGTTGGTTTCCAAACCAAACGTACCCAAATCCGACGCCGGTTTCTGTGACACCCCTGATAGTGTGTCTTGGAAACGAAGAATCCTGTGAAGCTGGATTAAGCTGACAAGCCTGTGAGGCTGGATCAAGAAGCGTATCCTTTGAACCTGGATTAAGCTGAGTATAATGTGAAGCTGGATGAAGCTGACGGACCTGTGAAGTATCCTCTGAAGCTGGATGAAGCTGTGTATCCTATGAAGCTGGATGAAGCTGAGTATCCTGTGAAGCTGGATGAAGCTGAGTATCCTGTGAAGCTATATGAAGCTGAGTATCCTGTGAAGCTGAATGATGCTGTGAATCCTGTGAAACTGTATTAAGCTGAGTAAAGCTGAGTACCCTGTGAAGCTGGATGGAGCTGAGTATCCTGTAAAGCTGGATGAAGCTGTGTATCCTGTGAAGCTGGATGAAGCTGAGTATGCTGTGAAGCATATATCCTGTGTATCCTGTGAAGCTGGATGGAGCTGAGTATCCTTTGATGCTGGATGAAGCTGACTATCTTGTGAAGCTGGATGAAACTGTGTATCCTGTGAAGGTGGACGAAGCTGACGATCCTGTCAAGCTGGATGAAGGAGATTATCCTGTGAAGCTGGATGAAGCTCAGTACCCTGTGAATCTGGATGAAGCTGACGATCCTGGCTGGATGAAGCTGAGTATCCTGTGAAGCTGGATGAAGCTGACGATCCTGTGAAGCTGGATGAAGCTGAGTATCCTGTGAAGCTGGATGAAGCTGAGTATCCTGTGAAGATGGATGAAGCTGAGTATCCTGTGAAGATGGATGAAGCTGAGTATCCTGTGAAGCTGGATGAAGCTGTGAATCCTGTGAAGCTGGATTAAGCTGAATAATACTGAATACCCTGTGAAGCTGGATTAAGCTGTGTATCCTGTGAAGCTGGATGAAGCTGAGTATCCTGTGAATCTGGATGAAGCTGAGTATCCTGTGAAGATGGATGAAGCTGAGTATCCTGTGATTCTGGATGAAGCTGAGTATCCTGTGAAGATGGATGAAGCTGAGTATCCTGTGAAGCTGGATGAAGCTGTGAATCCTGTGAAGCTGGATTAAGCTGAATAATACTGAATACCCTGTGAAGCTGGATGAAGCTGTGTATCCTGTGAAGCTGGATGAAACTGTGTATCCTGTGAAGCTGGACGAAGCTGACGATCCTGTCAAGCTGGATGAAGGAGATTATCCTGTGAAGCTGGATGAAGCTCAGTACCCTGTGAATCTGGATGAAGCTGGCGATCCTGGCTGGATGAAGCTGAGTATCCTGTGAAGCTGGATGAAGCTGACGATCCTGTGAAGCTGGATGAAGCTGAGTATCCTGTGAAGCTGGATGAAGCTGAGTATCCTGTGAATCTGGATGAAGCTGAGTATCCTGTGAAGATGGATGAAGCTGAGTATCCTGTGAAGCTGGATGAAGCTGTGAATCCTGTGAAGCTGGATGAAGCTGAGTATCCTGTGAATCTGGATGAAGCTGAGTATCCTGTGAAGATTGATGAAGCTGAGTATCCTGTGAAGCTGGATGAAGCTGAGTATCCTGTGAAGCTGGATGAAGCTGAGTATCCTGTGAAGCTGTGTATCCTGTGAAGCTGGATGAAGCTGACGATCCTGTGAAACGGAATGAAGCTGAGTATCCTGTAAAGCTGGATGAATATGAGTACCCTGTGAATCTGGATGAAGCTGGCGATCATGTGAAGCTGGATGAAGCTGACTATCCTGTGAAGCTGGATGAAGATGAGAATCCTGTGAAGCTGGATGAAGCTGACGATCCTGTGAAGCTTTTTTGTTCCTTTTTTACTTTATTACTACAACTAAAAATATACATTTAGAAAAGTAAATGGGCGTAAACTGCAAAATTTGTGCGGTACGGCCGCAAAGCAATGCTTCGCACAACCGCGGCAGCTTACGTGTCCAGACCTCTTCTCTCTCTTTATCAGCTATCCTGAGTGTCCGCATTACAGACGCGGCGAACTTGGCCGTCGCGTCCCACTCCATTTGGCCTCTTAGCATGGTTGGCACTAGCGTGCTGGGGCTAGTGCTGACACCGGTCCCTGTTTCCAGGGCGGTCCTGTCCTCTACGAACCGCACGCACTCGAATAGGACGTGGCGTGCGTCCTCCTCTGCAGGTACGACCGGAAGCATCCGTGACCACTCAGGATCTGGGTCAGGTAGAAGTCTACCTGCCCGTGCCTCCTTTCCAGCAAAGGACTCAAGACGGGAATGAAAGCGTGGATTCAGCGTCCAGAGGTTGCGGAATCCCACCTCTTCTGCCACCGAGAGATGGCGCCTAGGTTGGTCGTGACCGTTTCCTCCACTTCTTCTGCCTCTCCTACTAGTTCTTGTACCGGAACTAGACCAGCGATGACCAGAGCCGCTTCCTCGGAGATTGCCCGGAAGGCACAGGATATCCTTGTGGCATATAGTCTGTGCGTGCGAGCCACGCCACTCATGTACGAGGGCGTCGTGGCGGCTTTAGCCCATACCGGGGCGGCATAAAGGACTTGGGACGTAACGACGCTCGCTATGAGTTTCCTCCGTTCCTGCCTTGGGCCCCTCGTGTTCAGGACAATCCGCGCGAGCGATCTGGCGGTCGCTGCAGCCTTTTTGTTGGCATACTCTAGGTGCTCTTTGTAAGACAGCCGGGTGTCTATCATGACTCCTAGGTATTTTATAGCTCTTTGAGAGACTATGTCGACCCCTCCGACCGTCAGCTTGGCCGTCTCGACGAGTTGCCGGCTGCTTATAAGAACGGCCTCTGTTTTATGTGCCGCGAGTTGGAGTCCGGCAAGTGACAGCCATGACTCAACCATCCTTTCAGCAGTGTTGGCCATGTCCTCCACTTCGGCTGCCGCCTAAGCCACGATCGTGATGGCGACGTCGTCCGCGAAGCCTGTCACGTGGACGTTGGCAGGCATGGAAAGCCTCAGCACTCAATCGTACATTGTGTTCCACAACAGGGGGCCCAGGACCGATCCTTGTGGGACCCCAGCAGTAACGATGTACTCTTTCGGGCCGTCGCTCGTATAGAAAAGCAGCACCCTTTCGCCAAGGTAGCTGTCGACTATCCTGATGAGGTACTCCGGGATCCGTTGCCGGCTTAGTGCCTGCATGATCATCGTCCAGTTGAATGCGTTTTTAATGTCGAGCGTGACTAGAAGACAGTATTTCTTCGTGCTGCCTCTCCGACGCTTCCCGCGTATGGCTTTCTCAGCTATCCCGGTGACCGTTTGGATCGCGTCCCGCGTGGTCTTTCCTTTCCGGAAACCAAACTGGGTGGGTGATAGGCCACCAGCCGCATCTACGGCCAGGCTTAGCCGTTTCGAGATAAGCTTCTCGAACACTTTGCCAACAGTGTTAAGCTGACAAATTGGCCTGTAGGAGGCAGCTTCGCCAGGCGGATTCCCAGGTTTGTCAAGTAGAAGCAGCTTCTGTACTTTCCATCTCCGGGGAAATGTTCTCTTGCGCAGGCAAGCGTTGCAGAGCTCCGTGAAAGTTCCTGGCCGAAGCGCAAGCGCCAGTTTCATTGCTCTGTTGGGCACTGCGTCGAGTCCTGGGGCTTTGTTGTTCTGCAGGCTGCGTCCTGCTTCAGCAACCTTGGCCTCCGTTACTTCCTCGATTTTCCACGTAGGCGCCGTTTCGTCCTGTGTGCTTTCCTTGACGCTACCCGAAGGAAACAATGTGGGTCTGTTGGAAAGCGGCTGCCTGCGCTTACTCGCTTTACCACGAGTCTGTAGGCCCCACCCCACGGTTCCTGTTCGGCTGCATCGCACAGCTTCAGGAAACATTCCCGTTTGCTGTCCAGGATGGCGTGCTTCAGCCCTGTCGGTCCTTCTTAACCGTTGAAGAGCTTTTCTGGCTCTGAGGCATGTCCTTCTAAAGGTCACTATTTCAGAGTTCCACAATTATACCGGCTCGTGGTCTCTTCTGAATGGTTTGCGCAGCAGCATCCCTGCCCTGCACGCATCCTCCAAGCTGGCTGCTATCCCTTCCGCGTTGGTGTTTGCGTCTGCTTCCGTGAAGCAGTGCATGTCGGCGAGACACCTGCTCATCTCCTCGGCGTTCAGCGTCTCCTGACGGTAGCCCTTGACTGCTTTGTTCCGGGTTCCTGGTCCCGGGCGTATGCCCACTGTGCATAGGATTGCCTCGTGGTCGCTGGCCGTGCAGAAGTCGCCGATACTCCAGTGAGAGCGTCAAATGTGAGGTCTAGCGCAACGTCTAGCGTTGCAAAGGCATTGAGTAGGGCTCGCCCCCTTATGTTGCTGGTGGGACACCCCAATTCTTCGGCCCACGAGTTAAAGTCGCCTGCGATGATAGTAGGGTAACGGCCCCTTGAATCGAAGGCGATCGTGTCCAATGCATGGATATAGTCCGTCGTGGAGAGGCTAGGAGCTGTAGACCCACATTTCGCCTATACGAGCTCAGACGAAACCCGAACCCTTATGCACGTCCAGAAAAGATTGGCCGTTTCTTTTGCATAGCCATATCGCGGCCTTGCCCGATGTGTCCGTTATCCAGTCGCCGTCGCTTTTGACTTTGTAAGGTGATTCAGGTTTATCTGGATCACTTCCAGTCGCGGGGTTTGGTTACGGCTCTTTTTGCACCGTGAGGACACCGCCTGCTTTCTGCTTGGTGGTTCCTCGACTTCGGTCCTCCTTCGGTGCATAAAAAGCATACGCTCTCGTTGGGACATTGAGCGATTTTGTGCCCCGCCTTGCCGCACTTAACGCAGCACCCGCTTCTGTCCACATTGCTATGGCACTTTATAGCAATGTGCCCAATCTCCAGGCACTTGTAGCACCTGGGTTACGAGTCCCTTTCCTTCACTTTGCAGATAGACCATCCTAGCTTGATTTTACCCTTACCGAGAACCGCTTCTGCGTCTTTGCTGGGCAGTCCAACCACTGCCGTCTGAGTGTCTCTGTATGATGGAGACTCCTCAATTTAACCGATTCGGCGTTCACGGCGAATTGGTCCACCAGAGCTTTGGTGACATCTTCGGCCACAACTAGCGGGTCAAGGTCGCTAATCAACACCGTCTTTGTCGTCGCGCTTTCGGATAGCGCTCGCACCGCAGTCGCTTCTCCTAGAAGGCTCTCTTTTATTGCCTCCGTGCTGGTTTCCTCGCGTCTGTTGAGCTCCAAAAGAAGGTTCCCTGACCTTGTTTACTCGAGTGCTGAGGTTTTGTAGCTTGCCGTCGTCACTACGGGTGACCATAGCTAGGACTTTACTCTAGGTCTTGCCATTCGCTTCCACTATAAGGGCGTCCGGGCGGTCAGGCTTTCGCGCCCTCTTTTTTGGAGCAGCCTTTCTCCAGGCGGTGGTCGCGTCCTTTCCAGCGCTGCCTCTCGCAGTTTTTTTTCTCGGGGGCCTCGGTTCTTGGCATGCTTCTTTTGTGGATTTCTCCTCTTTTTCTGCTGGGAACCCGATGGTGCCCTTCGCGCAGACTGTTGCGCTTCGCCAGAGCTCTGTTTGAGCGGCATTGGCCTTTTGGAGACAAACCGGAGTCTATTGCTCCTTGCTCTCGCTGTTTCGGAGTGGGCCTTTGCATTTGTTGCACTCCGTGGGCTCTTGTTGCTGGTGGGAGTCTCCAACTTGACTGAAGGAGATCACTGCCTCTTCTTTTAGGGACTTCACCCTCGAGAACATCGCTTTCATGGTCACATTGATGTGACGCACCTGCATGACGCTCGTGAGGTTGAGAACTTCGTCGAGGAGCGCTCCAATCTCCGCGAGCTGTTCCGGCCCAGTGAGCTTCTGGTCCGCTTTGGGTCTCTTAGCAGAGGCAGTTCCTTGCCCACCGGTTGCGCTGCGTGGGTCTCTTTGCCGGCTGGCCCGCGAGTTTTTCTAGGACTGGTGCATTTTAAACCTGCTGCCAGGTTTCCACCGGTGGCCGCGGATTTCCCCACGACTTTCCGATGGAGGTTATACCGCCTCTACTCGGTCCGCAGAGCCCCATTTCACGGTGTTCTGCGTTAGCGGGGGGGTTGTGGGGTTGGCGCTGATCGACAAGTGCAACCCGTAGCAGGTAGCAGTCGTCAGCTAGCAGCAACGCACACATGTAGGCAGTACATTCCTACGCTGGGTGCCGCACCAACACGACATCTATATGTAGGGTCTCGGTCTATCATAGCAGGGAGCTTTTGCCAGCTTGCCCTGCGATCAGCTGGATCTGCTGACGTTGTGCAACACTGCTCAGACCAGCTGAGCGTAATGCGGTACAAATCGTGGGAAACTGGAGAGAAGGTGTAACAACAATATTTACCAGGCGTCTAGAAACACTCAAAAGACCTTGGTTCCCGAGGAATCTCGATGTCAGCCTACATGCCTTCTGGAGTTCGCGGTGGTTTTGCCTTCATGTGCGGAGACAGGTGTGTCCCTGGGCCGCCCGCTGGAAGACGCGTGCTGCCGCGCCGCTGCAGGCGGAAGCACCTTCACTCATTGCACACACTTCTTCTTCCCACCAATGTGATCCTGTGAAGCTGGATGAAGCTGAGTACCTTGTGAAGCTGAATGAAGCTGGATGAAGCTGGATGAAGTTGAATACCCTGTTAAGCTGGATGAAGCTGAGTATCCTGTGAAGCTGGATGAAGCTGACGATCCTGTGAAGCTGGATGAAGATGAGTATCCTGTGAAGCTGGATGAAGCTGAGTACCCTGTGAAGCTGGATGAAGCTGAGTACCCTGTGAAGCTGGATGAAGCTGAGTATCCTGTGAAGCTGGATGAAGCTGACGATCCTGTGAAGCTGGATGAAGCTGAGTGTCCTGTGAAGCTGGATGAAGCTGAGTACCCTGTGAAGCTGGATGAAGCTGAGAATCCTGTAAAGCTGGATGAAGCTGACGCTCCGTGAAGCTGAATGAAGCTGAGTAAGCTGAGTGAACTTAACTGGCCTTCTCACCAGTCAGAGGTTCACCTTTTGGTGGGAAGGGGGTTGCTCGAGTGTGATTTTTTGTTGGTAAAGGATCACGTCGGGGTCACCAATGTTTGTGCGATACCGGACCACAGGCGATGCGGGAATTGCGTTGAGGTTGAGCTAGCGTAGGTTAGCTGCTAATTGAGATAGTGTAGTACGAGCCCTATTCCCGGAGGTGGAAAGTAGAAATGCGGAGTTATGACTTACGTTGATCACTGACTTATTCTTCATTAGATACATGCTTATATACTACTTGGAACACGGAAGTTTAGTGTAATGATTAGTGAAATAAGCTATAGCAGTTTGCGTAGATTGCTCGGCTGTCACAGCCAAATGTGCTGACTGCATTGGCGGGTCAGTGTACCGCTGAGTCGGTGAGACGTTGAGTTAGTGAGACATATATTATGCTGGTCAGCAATTCTCATCTGCAGTGAGTGCTACTGAGCGCCTGGTACTGTTTCCACCTTGTCTAATGCTTGATTTGTTGGGTGCTGGTCATGTTGGGCACTCTGGGTACGAACGCATATGTTAATGTTTAAACATAGGAATGTTTATAATTTGAAACTAGTTTTGCCTTTGAAGGAAATGTGTTAAGGCTGATATCAGTGGGTATTATAATTAATTTATATTTAAGCAAATCTTATTTTCCCATCAGTTGTAAACAAACAAATGTAGAGAGCAAAGAGCAACAGACACCGGTTTGTCTCAAACAGGGCAACGCAGTTCAAATGGACTTCTTGCGAAACGCGACACAAGGCCCCACGGCTTTAGACGGGGGAGAGCTCCGGACTCCACCAGCACAATCATCTGCGCTAAGAGCGCCTCCGGGATCGCAGCAGGAAAACCGCGAAGGCAATAAAAGAGAGCCCTGAGGCGGTTCTAGGAGAAGCGACTGCGGTGCGAGCGCTATCCGAGGACACAGACGGTGGTGATTAGCGACCTGGATCCCTAAGGCGGCTACGGATCCCGGAGTACCTCATCAAGATTGTCGACAGTTACCTTGGCGAAAGGGTGCTGCTGTTCGATACGAGCGACGGCCAAAAGAGTACAACATTACTGTTGGGACACCCACGGCCCCAGAGGGTTTCCACTTATTTCAAGCTCTGGTTCACAGCATACAGATAGCTGAAATCTTTATTCAAATTCAAAATGAGTTCACAGTTAACCAAATTATTAACATTTTTCCTTACACTTGTGGTTTGCCTCTCTTTAACTTCTCATAGCATCATTTTCTTCTTCTTCTTACATTCATAAGTTTTCCAATACTAACAATATAGAGATGACACTGGCTACCAGTGTTGAACAACTTAACAGTATTTTTAAACTAACAGACTTTTAATTCAAATAAATCGACTTTTGAAATTGGACAGTTAGCGTGCGGCTAAACCTTCTTATTAGCCTCGCAACATTCCCCACCTCGTGAGTCTTCTGCGTTACTACGCTGAGTATCACCAATCCTTAGGTTAGGTTAGGTTAGGGCGGCTGTCGGACTATAGTCCGACTCACTTAGACCTCAATGGGTCCGTTGTGATACCGCATGATCTCGTTTCTTCCTTCTCTAGGGTCCCGTTTCTAGTAGTTTCAGCCTTTATTAAGCTGATCAGCATGTCTTCCACCCGGAAGATTTAATAAAGGCACTTATGCTTTTGAGATTAATCTCCGATATTTCGGTAAGATCGTCGATGAAGGGGCTTCCTAAGTGTTTCAGTCTGAGTCTGCATAGGGCTGGGCAGAAGCAGATAAGGTGTTCTACCGTTTCCACTTCTTCCTCATCCCTACAGCTTCATTTTGCGGGGCTTTTAACCTGCCGGCATGCGCGATAACAAGCCAGTGGCCTGTAAGAGCTCGGATCAGCATGCCACACTCTGTGCGGATGAGCTTGAGTAACTCCGAGGTTTTTTTGTTGTTTATCACAGGCCATGTCTGGTGAGAGATGCGACACTGTGGTGCGTTTTGCCAATGGGTGTTGGCTAGTGTGTTGAAGTGGTTTTTTATGTTTAGCTTGCAAGTAGCCATGGGCATACCGACATTTTCCTCTCCTGGTAGGAGAGGCTTGGTGGTGCACTGCCTGGCTAATTCGTCCGCTATGCAGTTGCCTACGATGTCCCGGTGACCCGGAACCCATATTAGGCTGATAGTAAACTGATTGCCATCTCGTGGAGAGATCTGCGACAGTCTGCTATTGTACGAGAGTTGGTGTTTGTCGAGTAGATCGACTTAATAGCCGCTTGGCTGTCACTATATATGTTTAGGTGTCCTCTTTGGAGGCTAAGGTTCCTTAAACAGGTTAGTGCTTCTTTTATAGCGTGGACCTCCGCCTGAAAGACGCTAAAGTGGTCCGGGAGCCTGAATGACTTCCTGATATCTAATTGTTCGGAGTATACACCTCCGCCGACGTGTCCTTCTAATTTGGCGCCATCTGTATAGAAACAGATTGCGTCCGTCGTGCCCGGTCGGCCCTGTTCCCATTCCTCTCTATCAGGAACCAGGGCCTCAAAGGGTGTGTGACTATATTCAATAGATTTGCATAGATCTGTGATTTTCGGAATCGATTTATCATGCTGGAGAATTTTAGCATGGCCATATTATTGGGCTTTCCATTGCCCTGTGTCCCTCAGTCGAATAGCTGCCGATTTGGCCCTTTCCATGCCTGCTAAGTCCAGGCTAGGGAGGTTCAAGATCGCATTCAGCGCTTCATTCGGGGTGGTTCGAAGGGCTCCACTAATACACAAAGCCGCCATTCGCTGTACTTTGTTTAGAGGAGTCAGTATGCATTGTTTGTGTAAGGCGGTCCACCACAGAGCCACTCCGTACAGTAGGATTGGCTTGACTACCGCTGTGTATATCCAGTTAACTATTCTTGGGGACATGCCCCATCTTAGCCCGATTGCTTTTTAACAGGAGTAAAGTGCAATGGTCGCTTTTTTGGTTCTCTCTTGGTTGTTTAAGCCCCATTTGAGGCGTTTATCTAGTATCAACCCCAAGTACCTGGCGTGATCGCTAAAGGAGAGATTACAATTGTTTAAAATGGGTGGGTTAAGTTGTGGAATTTTGTACCTATTTGTAAATAGAACAAGTTCTGTTTTCGAGGGATTTACCCCGAGTCCGTTCGCTATCGTCCATTCCGATAGCATTTTAAGTTTAGCGGTCATAAGATCGCGAAGTGTTTGTGGATATTTTCCATTAAAGATGATGGCGACGTCGTCTGCGTATGCCACGACCTTACAACCTCCTCCCTCCAGGATCCGCAGTAGTTTATTTACTGCGATATTCCACAAGAGGGGTGATAGTACACCTCCTTGCGGGGTGCCTCTGTTCACTAGTCTAGTCTGGGTTGAGGTCCCTAGTGTGGCTGTGACCATTCTGCTTATCAGCAATTTATGGATTAGCCTCACCATTGGCGGCTCAACCCCTAGTTCTGTGAGAGATTCTGTTATAGCGGTGGGAAGCACGTTATTGAAGGCTCCCTCTATATCCAGGAAGGCGATCAGTGTGTATTCCTTGATGTTGAGTGATTTCTCGATGCTGCTTACCACCAAGTGTAGCGCCGATTTGGTTGACTTACCTTTGGTGTAAGCGTGTTGTGCTTCTGATATTTGTGTCGGGTCTACGGTGGCCCTTATGTGTAGGCTTATCATTCTTTCAAAGCTCTTAAGCAGGAATGATGTTAGGCTTATTGGCCTAAAATCCTTTGCTGTGGTGTGAGTGGCCTTCCGTGCCTTGGGAATGAAAACCACCTTTGTTTCTTGCCATGCTGTTGGTAGTTCTCCTACCGCCAGGATGGATTGGAAGATTTTTTTCAACCAGTTTTTGGCTATTTGTCCTGCTTGCTGGATGTGAGCCGGTGTTATTCCGTCCGGTCCCGGCGATTTGTATGGTTTGAAACTATGAATGGACCATTTCATGTTGCGGTCTGATAGGAGTGGATCCATTTCGATTCCCTCTCCTGCTCCTCTTTCAGGTGGATGACCTGCTTGTTGGCTCCCCGGGAAGTGAGCGTCTAGGAGCAGGTCCAAAGACTCTTTACTGGAGTCTGACCATGATCCACCTGCTTTTTGAAGATATCCCAAAGGCGCGGCTGTCTTAGAGAGTATTTTCCTGAGCCTTGCGGCATCAGTTGTTTTTTCTATGTCAGAGCAGAAGGTCTGCCATGCCGTTCGTTTTGCTCTTCTAATGGCCTTTTTGTAGGAGGCTAGTTCAAACTTGTAGTTCAGCCAATTGGTGTCCTCATTTCCCGCCTTTGCTCTGTTAAACAGGTATCTGCAGTTGGTTCTGAGGATAGATAGTTGTTGGGTCCACCAGGGGGGTTTTTTCCTTCCTCTTGGTTTCTCTGTGGGGCATGCCACTTTGAAGGCAGTGTTGCATGCCTCTGTGAATTTGTATACTGTTTCCTCCAGCTCATGTGGGTTTGTGATGCTTTCTGACGGTTCCATGGGGAGGATATTTGTCAGAACTTCTTTGTACCTGTGCCAGTCCGCTCGTCTGGGGTTGGCGAAGCTGACCGGCAAGGGCGAATCAAGGGACAATACGGTTTCTATGAATCTATGGTCCGAGAAGGAGTGCTCGTCAGAGACTGCCCAGTTTTTGACTGCGCCTACGAGTGAATCTGATACCAAAGTTAGATCTATGATCGTTTGGCAAGCTTTAGTTATGAAAGTAGGGGCATTGCCCCTATTGCATAAGAATAGGTTCGAATTTAGAATAAAATCAAAAAGAGACTCACCTCTGTCGTTGTTGTTTGGGCATCCCCACTGGGTGTGATGGGCGTTGGCGTCACAGCCTATTACCAATCCGCTCTTGAGCTTTTCGCATTCCTCTGCTATATATAAACTAAGATGCCTTTTGGCTAATATGCAGGTTCGAATTTTACCTTCTTTGGGGTCAAGCATAAGCTTGTATTCCTTTGTTCCTAGTCCAGCAACCTTGCCTCCTACAACCCAAGGTTCCTGTACGAGGACTAGGTCGGCTCCGCCTTCTGACAGGCGAAGCAGAAGTGCAGCAGACGCTGCTTTACTGTGGTGAAGGTTTTTTTGTAGAAGTCTTAATGACATCTACAGCCTTAACCTCCACCAAAGTGACGTCGGCCTCCTCTGTGTCGCTGAGGTCCACGTCCTCGATTGCCGGTCCGAGCGCACGCATCTCTCTGCTTAGCGACGAATCGGTATAGTAGCCGTCCTCCGGCCCACCAAGTGTGATGTGTATCGCACTGAACCCGAAGTTCAGCCCTCCACGAGCAGTCTCGATCGGAGCTACTGACTCCTTGTTCAGGACCAAAACCGCCTGGTTGACATCCCCTTCATGCTCCTCCACCTTGACGACTTTCCAGTCCTTCGTGGGGAGGTGCGGGTTGCATTCTTGCAACATGAAGAGGAGGTCCTCCGGCGTCTTGATCGCTGCTGGAAGCCAGATCCTGGCTCGGGGTCTACTGGGGACATCGCACCAGTCAAGCGCAACGATGTTCGCCCCTTCGTAAACCTCGCCGAGCTAGCTTGTCGCCTCTTTGTACATATCAGCCGACCGCTGACTGTCGCATGCTACCACCTTGACACTGCCCTGGTACCAGCCCGCGTCCATGCAGCAGGGCGAGGTGCCTGGCTTCTCTCGTACCATGCGCAGGCAAATGAGGGAAAGGTGGGATTCCACTGCCTTCCACTTGTTTCTGGGGATCCTGCTCTCCGGATTTCCGCTGTCAATCAGGCCAAGTAAAACACGATTCTTCGTGATTTCGGCGAAAGAGACCGATGGCTGGATCTTCGATCTCTTCGCCGATGGCCCCGGTAGTTGGAGGGATCGCTGCCTTTTCGCCTGAGTCGCCTCTTGAGTGGGCTTTTCCTGCCTGTAGTTTGGGAGCACCTTCCTTGCCCACTCTACCTTCTTTAGCCATTCAGGCGAAGGCGTGGCAACGGTGCTCCTGGTGTGTGAGCGCAGAGTCTGGGCGGCAGTCCGCCTTTCTGCGTATGTATATTTAGCACCAGCGGGTGGCCCGAGCGCCTTGGCAGTGCCTACCGTTGCTTTCGGCGCAGATGCGCACGTAGCGGAGGCGTTTGCGGTTGGCTTTCTGCCACCCATCATCCCTAGTTTGGGATGCGGCCCTTTCTGGGCCGTGCTGGTATGGAAGGTGGAACCAGTGTTCGTTTTATCCATGGGTTTTTTAAGAGTACCCGTCTCTATGTTTTTTGTTATTTTGTCTTCTGTTTTTTGATCCATACTTTGGTCCCACGAGTTGCGGAGAAGGGGAAAGGTCCGCCCAGGCAGAGATCCGCGATGCCCGGGTAAGGCGATAGTTAGAACAGGGGGTCACCAATCCTTATGATGTCCAATTTAGCCAGTTTAACTGCCGGGCGAGTAACGAGTCCTCCCGGTGTACGCACAACACCGCTACGAACTGGTCCATCCTTCGCCAGATGAACATCCACGACGATCCCTTTAGGCCAGGAGTTTCGCTTGCTTGTTTCATCAACAACAAGAACCACGTCATTCACGGAAATTGGAGCTGGGTTCGGCTGAAACCATTTTGTTCGCCTCGTCAGGGTGGGTAGATACTCTCGAATCCATCTTCTCAAGAAACGGTCTGCTAGTTGTCCAGCGATGCGGAAATGTTTGGCCAAGCCTAATCCGCGTTCCCGTAGACCGCTGGAGTTACCAACCAAGAATTGGTTTGGTGTAAGAGCTTCCGAATTTTCCGATTCCAACGGAATATAAGTCAACGGTCTTGAGTTTAAAAAGCATTCGACATCGGCCAACGCAGCGCCAGTAAAAATGAATCCGTTGAAAGAGATGGCACCAATTCTAAATGAACAGCGCGAACTGTTAGACAAGTAAATAAAACTCCCCATCTCTTCTCGCGATGCCTTCCTACAACAACTTCAATCGGTCCAAAGTAGTCCACTCCAGTAAACGTTTTTTTTTTTTTTTTTTTTTTTTTTATTAAATAAGCTTAAATATATACAAGAATATAAGTGGTAGAAGAAGAGAAGAGGTAGAAAAAGTTCCGATCCCGCGGGACTGCCGCAAAGCTATACTTCGCGGGACGGATGGCGGTCAGGTTGCCGCTCGTCCTTATGACTCCATGCGTCGACTCCGTTCTCGACGCCTAAGATCCTTCAGGATGCCAGCGGCCATGTTGGCTATCGCGTCCCACTTGCTTTGATCTTCCAGCATGCAACTGATCACGTTGTCCGCTGTCAGGTTACATACGGTTGTCGTTTCAGCTTCGGCTCGGTTCCTATCGTATAGGGGGCAGATGAATAGCGCGTGCTCTTCGTCTTCGATGCTTCCTGTGCCGCAGTGGTCGCAGTAGGGGTTTGGCTCGTGCTTAAACCTATGCAGGTATTCCTTGAAGCATCCGTGCCCGGAGATCATCTGCGTGAGGTAGAAGTCTACCTGTCCGTGTCGTCTCTGCAGCCAGGGGGTTAGACTGGGAATTAGCCTGTGCGTCCACCGCCCTGTGGTCGCATTGTTCCACCTCATTTGCCATGCCTCGATCGTGTTACCGCGTTGGGTCCTGCTTCCTCTGCTCCCAGTTCTTCGTTCTGCCGCCAGCAGGTCTATCGGTATAGTACCGGCTACCACTAGCGCGGCTTCCTCAGATACCGTGCAGAAGCTGCTTGTGATGCGCAGTGCGCAGCGTCTGTAGACAGCTTTGCACTGGCGGCTGTATGATGCGGTCTTCATAGCCTCGGCCCATATGGGCGCGGCGTACATTATGATAGATGTCACCACTGTCGCTATAATCCTTCTGCTGTGCTGCTTTGGTCCTCGAGTATTGGCCATCATCCTTGAGATGGCTGCAGTCGATCTGGATGCTTTGGCTGCGGCATACGATAGGTGCGTCTTAAACGATAACCTGTGGTCGATCAGTACTCCGAGATACTTGATTGAGGCGCTTGTTTCTATTAGAGTTGATCCGACTCGTATTGTGGCCTTCTCCACAGTCTTCCTGCTGTTTATGAGCACTGCCTCCGTTTTGTGCTCGGCGACTGCTAACCCGTTGTCTGTGAGCCAGCACATAAGGATGTCTATCGAGAGGCTGCATCTATCCGTGATCTCATCGAGGGTTTTCGCTACCGTTACCAGCGCTATGTCGTCCGCAAATCCCACAACTGTGCATCCTTCGGGTTGTACCTGCCTTAGGATCCCGTCGTACATGACGTTCCACAGTATCGGGCCCAGGACTGAGCCTTGAGGTACTCCTCCTGTCACCAGGTACTCGTGCTCTCCGGCATCAGAGGAATATGTGAGCACTCTGTCCTTGAAGTAGTCCGCTACGAGCTCGATCAGGTAGTTCGAGATTCCCATGCGCCGAAGTGCCTGCAGGACAAGGTTCCAGTTGGCAGAGTTGAAGGCATTCTTGACGTCCAGGGTGCAGACGAGGCAGTACTCTTTTGAGCCACCTAGCCACCTTTCTCCTTCGATTGCGTTAGCAGCCAGTTGGGTGACCGTTTGGATCGCGTCAATAGTGCTTCTTTTTCTCCGGAAGCCAAACTGGTGGTCCGATAACGCTCTGAGTTGGTCGAGTTCTTTTTCGAGGTGGGTGCAGATTATGCGCTCGAATATTTTCCCCGTTGTATTCAGCATACATAGGGGTCTGTACGAGGATGCGTCGTCGTTTAACTTGCCGGGTTTTGGGATAAGCACCAACCTTTGTCGCTTCCAACCTATGGGGAAGGTTCGTTGGGTGAGACAGATGTTGTACATCTCCGTGAATATACCAGGGAAGTTTGCCACCAATGTGTGCAGTGCAGCATTGGGAATGCCGTCGGGGCCAGGGGCTTTTTCGACTTTGGTTTTCGTTAGCGCAGCCAGGACTTCGGCTTCGCTGGTGAGAACAGTATCGCCTTCCCCGGTAGCTTGCCAGGTAAGGGGCGGCTGGGTGGGGAACAGGGTGGACACTATTTGGCCAAGCTGTACGTGTCCGGTAGGGGTCGGCTGTCTGTTGAGCTTACCCATGACCATCCTGTATGCTGACCCGAATGGCTCTGCATCCGCCGCTTCGCACAGCTCTTGGAAGCATCTGGCCTTGCTAGCCTTAATCGCGTTCTTCAGCACCTTTCTCTTAGCTCTGTAGGTTGATTCCCTTAGCTCCTGGCTTCCGCGTCCTCTGCTTCTCTGACACCTGCGCCGGGCCGCTAGGCAGTCTCTCGTCATTCCACCATGGTACTGGTCTTCGCCCGTTACCACCTTTCGTGGCCTTCTCCATAGATGCGTCGCACGCCTCCTTCACTCTCTCGGCTATGTTCCTCGCGCATGTGTTAGCGTCTCCTGTAACGCAGACGCCTTCCATGTGTGCTAGGAGGGACACTGTGTTCAGGGTATGCGCTTTGTATGTCGTTTGGCGGCTGCTTGGGGCGGTCAGTCTGGGGCTTGTCTGGGTGATGATCAGGGCGTGGTCGCTGTGGGTGTATATGTCTGACACCCTCCATACACAGTTGCGTGCCAGTTCAGGGCTAGCGAAGGTCAAGTCGATGATTGACTCCCGACCTGACTTGCTGAAGGTTGGTCTATTACCTTCATTGAGTAGGCATACGTTTAACGAAGCCACTGCCTCAAGGAGGATGGTTCCCCGCTGCGTCGTACTAGCGCTGCCCCATGTTGTGGACCATGCGTTGAAATCACCTGCGATGAGAATAGGGGACCTACCGCGTGCGTCATCAGCGATCTCCTGCATTATTGTTCTGAATTCACTAATGTGTGCGCTCGGGGCTATGTAGCAGCTGTAGAATGTGATCCCTTTGATCTTCGCTCTGGTGTATCCCGTCCTGGAAGCCCTTTGCGATAGGTGTCCAGGGGGCTGCCCGCAGCTCCATATTGCTGCTCTGCCGTCCGAACTGCGTTGCCATACGCCTTCGTGCTTATCCTTGTAGGGCTCGCTGAGTATTGCCACCTCAGCCTGCTGCTCGATGACCGTCTGTGCTAGCAGGTCCTGCGCCGCTCTGCAGTGGTTAAGGTTCAGCTGTAGGACCTTAACCATTCAATTTATCGTGCATGGCTCTCCGGTATTCAGGGCACGCACTGCTGAGGGTCGAGTGTTCGGCCTCTCCTCCAGATTTTCCGCTTCTTGTGCAGATGATGCATTTTGGTTTGCCCTGGGTACAAGTTTTATACTTGTGGCCATCCTTGCCACATCTGAAGCAGGATTGCTGCGTGTTTTTGGCTGTTGCCTCTGACGCTGGACATCTGGCTAACATGTGGCCTAATCCCATGCATTTGTAGCATCGCCTAGGCTCCACTTTCTGTCTTATGCGGCAGACTACCCATCCAACCCTGATTTTCCCCTTGTCGAGGATCCGCTGCGCATGCTCAGGTCCGAGGTGGACCGTCGCCGTTTGGGTTCCGCCATACGCCTTCCGCATCCTAGGTGCAGCGCCCGCCGGGATGTCGCACTCCTCCTCAGCGTAGACTGCCTGTAGAACCTCCTCGCAGGTGGTCATTAGGTCTAGGTCGCGGATTTCCACTTGCACCGTGTCTTCCAGCATAGCCACTTCGGCTTTGCCGCTGAAAGCCGACTTGATGGCAGTATGCAGTTTCTGCGTGGCTGGGTCTGAGGGTTTCTGCATCTTGAGTAGCAGACTCCCATTGGCTGTCCTGCGTATGCCTTGCACCCCTTCCTTGAGCCCCTGAAGGGTAGGCTCGGTTTTGACCAGCTTGAGCATGTCTGCGTACGTTCCTTCGCTGCATTTTATTAGGATAGCGTCAGAGCGCTGATTCCTGCGCTTCTCGGTGCGGCTCACGTGGTCTTTGCCTTCCCCAATACTCGCTGCAGTCTCGTGGGGCTTTTTGGTTTTACGTATCACCTGCTGCCAGGGCGGGTTTCTTGGCGGGTCCCTGCCTGGGTTCCCCGCGCCAGTATGCGTTCGCTCTATGCCTTCTTGTCGTGGGGCAACGAGCGATGGTGTTGTCTGCTGGGTTGCGCTGGCGGTCTGACCCCTGGCTCGGGGTTCAATCAGCGTCGCACTGATCTCGCTTTGCAGCTTCTTCATTGCATGCAATGAGTCAATCGTGGCCTGTGTGACATGGCGGACTACCTTCTTGTTGTTGCTTTTTGTGTCCGTGAACTTCGCGATCATCTCATCGAGCATCTTGCCCAGCTCATCGGTGAGAGCTGCGGCGCTTTTCTGCACCCGCTGCCTCTTGTGGGCTCCATCGATCGCCTCTTCAGGGCTGGTTGGTTCCCGACTTCTCTTCGGGGTGGTTTGTTCATCCTCGTCATTGCCGAAGTTGAACACAGGCCCGGTCACTTTGGGAGGCGCTGACACTAGGTGGGCATCGGGAGCCTGCTCCATCCCCGTTGGCGACCGCTGCACCTTCTGTTTCATCATCTGAAACTTCTTTAGCAGCTCTTCTTCTGCCCTGGCAACTGCAAGAGCCTGGGTCTCGTCATGTCCGGACGATTTCTCCCTATCCATCGCCTGCACTAGCCGGAGGTCCCTCGGTGAGCCGGGATTTCCCCCGGTTACTGCCTGATGGGAGCTATACCGCTCCGACTCGGTCCCCAGAGCCCCGTTTGCGCTGGCGCCGCTATCGCGGTGGGGTTGGAAGTTGGCCGGTAACTTGGCTTTTTGCGCATCCACCCCTATAGGCAGTGGCGAAGGTGGTTTTATTTTGTTTGAAATTCCCGGGCAACCGACTTCGTAGGAGCTCGCCGCTTAGCAGCTGTATAGCTCAGCGGGGAAAGCTCGCTGTTAAGCTCGTTAAGCTCGCTGTTAAGCCCGCTGTTAAGCTCGCTGTTAAGCTCGCTGTTAGAGACGGCGCTGTCCAGCACTGCGATCAGCTGATCGATGTTGTTTGCTTGTGCCGGAAAAACCGCGCGTGTGCGGCTTGTGGAAGCTGTGAGCAGAACCAAGTATATGTGGCGCTCTGGAGTGGAGTGTTGCTGTGTGGGTGCGGGAGAGTGAGGATCCCCCCTTCTGTCCACCAAGATTGGCCACCCTTTGCAACCGTAGCAGTGTGGTTTGTTGGCTGGGTAGAACCTTCCTGTCGCTTCTGTGGTACGTACCTGCAACCTGAGGTGTCCCGCACTAATCAAACGCACTTTTAGGTATTAAACCCGATTTGCAACGACCAAAAACTCGATATATTGGCGACACGTCTCCTTAGGACTCTGTGTGCGTGTGTAAATGGCAGTGTATGTGGCGATAGACGTTCCTTTGGTAAAGTTCCCATCATCGGTGGAATGGGTTGCGCTTGCCTGATGCAGCACACTGGACAGTTATTGATGATTTCCTTTACAAGGGCTCGCAGGCCCGGTATCCAATACTTTTGTCGAATTTCGTTGACAACTATTTCTGCATGCAGATGGTGGTACTTCCGGTAGTGATACTCTACTATAAGGTATGCAATCTTATGGTGACGCGAAAGTATAACAGGACGCTTAACGCTGGCTTCAACATTTTCGATAACATCGATTCGACCTTGCATGCGAAGCACTCCGACGGGGTCCAAGTACGGCGAGCATTTATATATTGTGCTTTTCCGGTTGGTCAGGCAACGATTTTCCATTAGGCATCGAATTTCATCAAAAAACTCTTCTTCTTGACATGTCCGTATGAAAATTGTGTCCATTTCAACATCGCGCTTAAGCAAAAGCAATCTCTCCAGCTCAGGTCCGTGCGGTTTCACGGAAAGAAGGCGTAGAAAATCTAAAACTCTCTTTTGCGCAGTGCGCAGACGCTCCAGTTTGCTGAAACGTAGTGAATCCGACATAACACATGCTAAAGGCGAGATTTGTTTCTTAATTTCCTTCTTGTGGTGCAATACTTGAGATTCTCTGGTTTTAGAAATTTCATTTCCGAGTGGCCACTTCGACTCATCCTGCAAAAGATAATTCGGTCCGGAGAACCATCGTATTGAACTATTTACCTCAACACCTTTTGTCCATTTAGTCCCATCGTCCGCTACATTTTGTTCCGAGGGTACCCAGCGCCATTCACCAACTTCGGAGCCTTCAAGAATTTCTCCAAGTCGTAAAGCTACAAATTGCGGGTACTTACGAGCGTCTGATCTTATCCAGAACAGAACATCTTGAGCATCGGTCCAGAACACACGTTTTCAATTTCGTTTGATAGCTCAGACTCCAAACACTTGGCCAGGCGCAATCCCAAAACCGCAGCCATTAATTCCATTCGTGGTACCGATATAGGTTTCAAAGGTGCTACTCTGGTTTTCGAAGCTAGCAAGGAGCATCGGATTTCGTCTCCAAGATCAACTCGCAAATATGCTTCCGCAGCGTAGGCATCCAAACTAGCATCAACGAACATATGTAGTTGCAGGCTCTTAACATTACTCGAGCATGACATGTAGCGAGGGATACGCAGATCGCTCAGTTTTGGCAGTAAGGCTTGCCATTTCATCCAGTCAATCTCATCCGGTTCCTTGATTGCGTCGACCCAGCTTACACCAGACCTCCAAATATTTTGTAGAATAATTTTGGCACCCACGTTAAAAAATCCAAGGAGCCCGAGTGGATCGAAAATGGACATAACGATACTCAACACTCGTCGCTTCGTATAAGAGCCAGCTGACGACCTCTGCAGCAATTCAGGCTTGATGACAAACGTTAGCATATCCGACTCGGGCAGCCACCACATTCCTAACACTTTCTCCTGCAGTTCATCGTGTGTGCCAAGGTACTTAGGCGGCGCTTCATAAACGTCATTCAGAGAGCATACGATGCGCTTGGAGTTTGACAGCCAGTTTCTCATCTCGAATCCACCCTTCGCGTGAATATTCTTAACATTATTCGCGAGTTGAACCATTTGCTCCTCTGTATCAACTGACTCCAACCAATCGTCAACGAAAGTGTTTCGGCAAATTGCTTTTACGGCTTCTGGATGACTTTCACCAAATCTTTCTGCATTGCGTCTCAATATAAAGTTGGCGAGTGACGGCGAGCATGCAGCGCCGAACGTCATTACCTGCATTACGAATGTATCCGGTGGGCAATTAATTTCTCCATTTCACCATAAGAACTTCTGGGAATATTGGTCTTGGGCGCAAACCTTAATCTGATGAAACATTTCCCGTATATCGCCTGATACCGCTATAGGTCGTTCTCTGAAGCGCAACAGCACTCCCATCAAGGACACCAACATGTCTGGTCCTTTTAAAGTAGTGTCGTTGAGTGATATGCCGTCAACTTGCGCTGCCGCGTCCCAGACCAGACGTGTCTTCTTTTTTTAGGGTTTGTTACCGTCAATATTGGAAGATACCAAGAACGTGGACTGTTTGACAGCTCCCATTTTTCCAGTTTGCGAATGTATCTCTTTTCCTCGTAATGCTGCATGGTATAACTCAAAACCGTTTTCAGCTTCGGATCTTTTAACATTTTCGCCTCAAGACACTTAATTGTGGGAAAGACAACAAATATGCCACCCTTATATTTATAATTAATAACGCACGAATAGGTTATATTAAATGTAAAGCGTTTATTCGGAGCGGCAGACGGAATGTGAATGTGAAAAAAGCTTGGCTCCAAGATCTTCATATAGACATATGCAGGCTTACAAAGTAGTTGCTGAATAGATAAGCGACAGCTTTAGTGGTATAAGAAAGAAGGCGAAATATAAGCAGAGAGCGCTGCAGGTGCCGTGGTACACCTATGCGCGCATGACTAGGCGCTGGCGAAATGCTCTGAACATACTCCCCCTGTTGGAAGAGGTAAGGTTCCAACTATCTCGGAATTGATGGGCAGAACGGCTAGCTTGGCGACGGCTCTCTTGATCAGACCCGTAGCTGTGCGGACCATAGCTACTCTGATGACTCCGTCCCCGCCGGGTATAACTTCCTGGATGCACCCAAGCTGCCATCTCAAGGGTGGAACGTTGTCCTCCTTCAGCAAAACTATGCGTCCAACCTTGATGTTAGACGTTTCGACGCGCCACTTGCTCTTCTCTTGAAGTAGGGACAAATACTCGCTGCTCCACCTTTTCCAGATATGTTGCTGCATCTGGGTAACCCGCTGCCATCTGCTGAGGCGGTCTTCGCGGAGATGAGTAATGCCAGGCTCAGGAAACTTAGTGTAGCTGGAACCCTTCAGGAAATGCGCCGGTGTTAGCACCTCAAGGCTTTCAGCATTTTCTGAAATTGGACAGAGTGGACGGGAGTTAAGGATGGCAGAAATCTCATATGCAAGAGTTCTTAATTCATCGATGGCTAAGATGGATGCACCGACGACTCTGTAGAAGTGAAATTTAGCTGACTTCACAGCGGCCTCCCATAAACCACCGAAGTGCGGGGCACGCGGAGGGATGAACTTCCAATCGATCCCATCAGCTAAACAGACGGAAGATATCGATGCTGTGTGCTGCTCGCTCAAAAAGAGCTCTTTCAGCTTGGCAAGCTCTCTCTTTGCACCGACAAAGTTTGTAGTATTGTCGCTCCAAATGGTACGCGGACTGCCTCTAAGGCTGATGAATCTCCTCAGCGCTGCGATGAAAGAAACCGTCGTGAGATCCTGGACCACTTCCAAATGAGCAGCCTTCGTGGAAAAACAGACAAAGACGGCGATATAGCACTTGTGGGTGCCTTGTTTCTGGCCTCTGCCTTATGATAGAATGGCCCACAATAGTCCACTCCTGTGGTATGAAAAGCTGGATTAGGCTGCACTCTATTTGCTGGAAGGCTACCCATGACGTGCTCCCAAGTAACAGGCTTCATTCGGAAATATCGGACGCATTTGTTGATAACGCTGGCGACGAACTTGCGGCCTCCAATCGGCCAGTACCTTTGCCGTAATGCGGCAAGCGGCGGCTGCGATCCTCCATGCAAATATTTCTCATGATAATAAACGATGATAGCCTTGGTGACTGGATGATCCTTGGGCAACAGTATCGGATGCCTCGTATCGTAGTCCAAGTTTGCGTTCTGAAGCCTTCCACCCACGCGAAGTAACCCATCGGAGCCGAGTATAGGCCTAAGCGAAACCAGCTTGCTTTTCTGTGGAAACGGCTTGCCCTGGCTAAGAGATCCATACTCCTTCGCCAAGTTAACCTGTTGGATGCTCCTCAGAAGAAGTACAGTTCCAGAGTTGATCTCCTCCACCGAAAGTCGACCTTTTAACGGCGCAGATTTGGCTCTGCAATTTGAAATGAATCGATAAATGTATGCAAATACGCGCTGCAACTTATCGAAAGAGTTGAGGAATTTGCAGTTTGATGAACTGTCTATGCAAACGGCCCCAATTAGAGCCATGGGGTACGAATCGGGCATATTGATTTTGTCGTACTTCCACAACAACCCAGTCTCCCAGCGACTTTCGTTGGAAATGTACTTTGTAGTTGCCTCCATTATCTTTAGCGCCGGCTCGTCCTCATTAGATCGCAACGGTTTTATAGGAACACTCACGCCGAATGACTCCAGCGAGAAGAATGCCTTCATAGCTTAGTCAAGTTTCCGCATACCGCAATGTGTTGCGCAGTGGCAGATATGGAATACACGAGGTTGCGTGTCATTTTCCGGCCCATCCTAATTTACATCGAACGGCAATAAGATCGTCATCCTTAACTTGACGTACCTCCAGCGGCACACTGATCTTAATGTTGTCTAGTCCGATGATAATTTGAGCCCTCACATCTTTGTATGTTGATATCGGAACCGTTCTCAAGTGCTGACGTTCTTTGAGTGTCTTATCGTCGATGCTTTGCAATGGAAGATCCAAGTTGCTTACAGTACGCACTTCTTTAAGTCCGTGTTTTACTTTCGGAAGACCCTCAGCGGAAACACTGACGCTAACGACTCTCGATTTTGACTCGCTCTGGGTCACGTCGCTAGTCCACTTAAGACAAAGCTGCTCTTCAAGACCGTCAAGCCCTAGCTAATCGGCTAACGATCGTTCCATAAGCGTGCAGGACGCACCTTCGTCGATTAGAGCATAAACGTCAATGCTACGGGAATTATTATGCAATGTTACTGGTATATAACGGAAAAGAGCCTTTGTTGTTGATTTCTCATGAAAGAAAACCGTTGACTCGCTGGTCTCTGACTCGCCGGTTTTTCTAGGAATGTCCTCCTTGTCATAACGAATCTTGCTGTTAATCTCAGTATTCGGATAATGCAATAGCACGTTGTGCAGTAACTTACATCCATCGAGGTTGCAAAGTTTATTCACTCTGCAGTTACGGACGATATGCTTTCCAAAACAACAAAAGCAAAGTCGTTTGGATTTAATAAATTCCACTCTCGACTTGATGGACATAGATAAGAATCCTTTGCAATTTGCCAGACCATGGTCGCAGCCACATTCTGGACAAGGTTGATCTTCTGTGACGTGTGCCTTCGACTTGCCGTCGTCATTGCGTCCTCGCATGTCGTGCACTAGCAGGTGCTCCTTTGAATACCTTCCACCTTTATCTTTCTGTGTTGAGTGACATTCATAGGGTGCAACCATCGTTGCGCACATCGCTATTCCAAAGAGCCACTTGTCAAAGGTGGTCAAATTGGCGGCACCAGCTGCCAAGCGATGTTTACCCCCATCCAGCTTAAGATCACTTGGCAATTAGGCAACCAAATCGCTCAGCAGAGAAAAGTCATTAAGGTATTCCTGTAGTCCTACTGACATCATCGTGGCACAATAATTCTGGACTGCCAGTGCCAGTCGAATCACGGATACATCCTTAGCGTTCCAATAGCATAAGGTACCATAGCTGGGATCATGAGCTTTCCCCGGACCGCTTCTAGCGCGGATCCTTTCAGACACTTCTGGAGTCTGATCAGATTTTCTTCGTTGGTAAATCCACATCTCTCGGTTGATTGTTCATAATTACTTATAAATAAAAGCCACTCTTCGGGCTTTCCAGTGAAAATTGGCAAATCTCGTGATATGACCTGGCGCGATGCAACTTGAGCTGGCGTCAATGTGGGTCCCGATGATACTACATGTGGGAGCTGTGTGCCGGCAAACTGTGGCATATGTCTTCCTGCTCCAACGTTACCAACACTACGACCAGCATTATAAACGACGTTAGGCTGTGGTACAGAACCCAGCCCTTTGGCTGGCGGAAAGAACCCTGCGGCCACGTTTTGATGCACAGATATTGGTGCATTGTTTGGTGGCATGAATCCGACAGTGTTACATGGCGGTACGCATTGCGCTGCGGTATATGTCGGCATAAACTGACCTGCATTGTTTTCTCGAAGATTCGCATACGAAAATGCGTTCGGTATAAATTCAGGCGCCGCCCTCTTTTCCGTATAAGGAGGTGTGGCCCTCTGCGCGTTCATGTTGCCCGTGTTCACTTGTTGTGTGAACTGCTGCCCTGCCCAATTCTGCGAAGCGTTGTAGCCGTCGTGATTAGACATAATCGGTGTGCTCGCATTCTCAAGCGACACAAACTGGTTCGAGTGAATCACAGTTTGTCTAGATAAATTTTCGTCCTCAAAACCTCTGAACGGCCCAGTGAAGCTGCATCCCACGTTTCCAACTGAACCTGCTCCCAATCCCGTGTGTGAATACTGATCACCAGATCCTCGTCCTGTTGCATCATCCATTTCGCACTTGTGACGTCACTCCTTGTACAAGTACTACTACACAACTCATGTGCGATTCACCAGCCAAGTCGTCGAAACTTGCGAATTTGGCACTCTATGACCACTATCGTGTATACTCAGTCCTCACTCTTTTACACCCTTGGTAAAAGAATGCTTTTCCGAAAGCACGTGCACCCTTGGCACCGAGTTTTCCAGATGGCAAAGTATTTCAGAATGTTGGGACACCCACGGTCCCAGAGGGCTTCCACTGATTTCAAGCTCTGGTTCACAGCATACAGATAGCTGAAATCTTTAATCAAATTCAAAATGAGTTCACAATTAACCAAATTATTAACATTTTTCCTTACACTTGTGGTTTGCCTCTCTTTAACTTCTCATAGCATCATTTTTTTCTTCTTCTTACATTCCTAAGTTTTCCAATACTAACAATATAGAGATGACACTGGCTAGCAGTGTTGAACAACTTAACAGTATTTTTAAACTAACAGACTTTTAATTCAAATAAATCGACTTTTGAAATTGGACAGTTAGCGTGCGGCTAAACCTTCTTATTAGCCTCGCAACAATTACTACTGGGGTGCCACAAGGATCGGTCCTGGGCCCCCTGTTGTGGAACACAATGAACGGCAGGGTGCTGAGGCTTCCCACGCCTTTCAACGTTCACGTGTTTGGCTTCGCGGATGATGTCGCCATTACGATCGTGGCGGGAAAGCTATCCAGGAGCTCACAGTACCGGAACAGCTCGCGGAGCTCAGAGCGCTCCTCGAAGAAGTCACTCGCCTCACGAACGTCTTGCAGTTGCGTCACATCAGTGATCACTGTGTTCTCAACAGTGAAGTCTCTGCAAGAAGGCGCGACAAATGCTTCCAGCTAAGCCGGGGACTTCCTCCCAGAGCTCCAAAAAGGGCCCATGGAGTGCACGAAGTGCAAAGGTCCAATAAAACTCCGTTAGCGTCGGCTCAGTCAAGCAGATAAGGCTACAAATGGGGAAGTGCACCGACACCACCAGCGCAGCCGACTACGATGGGAGCGACCACAGGATCTCAAAAGCAAATGGCAAGACTTACAGCGAAGTCCTAGCTGTAGTCACCCGTAGGGACGACGGCAAGCTGCAAAACCTAAGAGAGAGCCTCGAAGCGACTCTAGCAAAAGCGGTGGAGGTGCGCGAGCTATCCGAAAGCTCGAAGAGCAAGACGGTGGTTGTCATCAACCTAGAGCCACTAATAGTGGCTGACGATTTTGTCAAGGCTCTTGGGGACCAATTTTCTGTGAACGCCGATACCCAAATAACAGCGGTTGGTCTGTCCAGCAAAGATGCCAAAGCGGTTCTTGAAAACGACAAGATCAGGCTAGGATGGTCTATCTGCAGAGTGAAGGAGAGGAATTCGCAGCCTAGGTGCTACAGGTGCTTGGAGACTAAGCATATTGCCGCTCAGTGCCATAGTAAGTTCGGGTGCTGCACAAAATTTGGCAAAATGTTGTACAAAATCGCTCATGTCTCATGAACTGAAGGAGGACCAACGACTCTTAAGCTCAACCTGAATCCCTGTCGAGCTGCGCAGGTCTTACTCCTGCAATCAGCGAGAGAATGCAGGTCAGATCTGGCTATCATCAGTGAACCTTACGGGGGTGTATGTCACCAACATTCGCCCTTGCAACGCTACACGTCACGCTGATGAACGACGGAACGCAGGAACCGTCTAATATACTATCTACTTAATAAGAATCCCGAAACACTTAATGAGATTATTGGCACTTTGTTTTCAACGGGTAGCGCCAAGGAGCAAGCACACTATTCAAGTATCCTACGTGGGAGATCAGCGAGGAAACGTAGGGGCCGAATGCAGTGCCCAACAATGCGATAAAGCTGGCGCTGGCGTTCCACCCGCAGGAGCCACAGTTTTGGGCGTTAGAGTGGGCGTGGCTCACTGACGAAATAAATGTGCGCTGCGCAGGAATCTCTAGAATCTGCATGCATAATCTTAGTACTCTCTATCAAGTGATGTTCACAAAATAAAAAGTATTTCATAAATGTGAGCACGCAATGCTCTTTTTGGCCACACAATTGCATTTAAAATTGTTTGCAATTTTTGCTGAGACGTTAAAATAGTAGGCCAATATAAGAAAACTTGGATTTATATTTCAATCAGGAAAGAAATTTTGTAGTTCAAAAGTAATGATAATGATAAGTGAGTAATGACTCACCTACTGAACATAAGCAGATTTAACACCGGTCCCATCTGTGGTTTTGGGACACTTTCATGTGTTTCTGATCTACTAACCTTCAGACACCAAACAAGAGTGAAACAAAAAAAAAAGCGTGATAATTTTTTTCTGTTCTGATCTGAGACTGATAGGCTAGAGAAAACTGCTTGAGCATACTTTGGGATCTCTGTCAAGAAGTATTGCCACGACTCTGGAGACGGATGCCGTACATGCGGCACTGCGATTGAAGACGTCGCAAACCTTGTCCTCTCGGAGTGCAAGTTATCCAACCCGTGAAACTGTTCCACTAACGGAATATATAAACAAATTTTTGAATTCAATCTCAGCTATGTTGCCCTTGCCTTCAGCGACATTGCCTTTGCCTTTGTTTAAAATTCTGCCTTTGCCTTTTCCATTAACTTCGAGGGCCGCGCTTGACTGTCCTGCTAAGATAAATAAACCAATCGTAAAGTAAACACAAGCTTCCGTTTGAAGCACAAACTCTTTCGTTCGAAGCCCACAGTATTGCGTTCTAAGTTCAGATCATATTGCGTTCCGATTTTCGATAAAATTGCATCGGTCAGCATAATTTCATTTCACAACAAGATTCGACAGTTTCAGCATAAGCTTTTATTTTAAGCAAAAATTAAAGTTCTGGAAGCTTAAGAAAGAAAAGCTTATGGCTGAGGTTCGTTGAATAAATTTTTAAATTTAGGAGGCCAGTCCTATTTTGTTCGAGACCGCGATCGGTTCACAAGTTTTAAAAGTGTCTTGTATTAATTGTGTATTAAGAATAAAGGCTTAACACCCGAGTTTTAAAATAAAAAATTAATTTTTTTAATCATTTACAAATGACAAATTCAATCTGCATGCGGTCATAGAGGACAGGACCTCGCTAGAAACAGCGATCGGTGTAGAAACTAGCCTGGTCAAGAGGAGTGGGACGCGACTGCCAAAATTTGCCGCGTCCGTGATGAAGATCAGGAAAGCAAAGAGACAGAGGGGAGAGGTGTGAACACATAAGCTGTCGCCGTTGTGCAAAGCCCACTCACTGTATATATTGAACGTTAGATATAAAAAAAAACAAAACATATATAGTATTCTTATTTTCATTAAATTTCCGCCTGTATTTATTCGCACATTTTCTTTGTTCACTTTAATGCCTCCTTAAACACGCCTTTTTAATAGTTCATGTGGTATTTTGTTAGTATGCGGTCACACTTAACGCCTAGGTTACTTGCATAAGCCATAGCAAGAGGTAAAAGCCTTGGAATAGGAACAAATTGGGGGACCTGGTTAATAAGGCTTAATTTTCAAAAACAAATGTATGCAGTTATTTGCGGGTATGCCTTTAGATTATGAACAGCACAATTTAAAACCTTTTTGGACAAATTAATAACAGAGAAATTGGAAAACAAAAAATTAAAAAGAAACAAATGGAATTTTGGGGCAGCTTGCGTTCGCTTATTGTACAAGTTTATACTAAGCACTCTGTAAGATTAATTCATTAATCCTCCATATGATTTGAACAAAAATGAACCTTCTGGTGTGGTATATCTTTATTAAATCTGTTGTATTTGATGACTACTACAAAACGCGCAGCTGCGCCGGCAGCGAAGCCGACAGCAGAGAGGTCAGTGCTTTTGTATTTATATATATAAGTAAGTGACGACGGAGAGTCGCCGCGGCAGAGAGGAAGTATTGTATTGACATGGCGATAGAGCGGTCGCGCATGCCAGACATAACGACTCAGCACTGTCCATTCATCATTCATTCATATGACTGCCCCGACTGGCTCTGCAGTAGCCTATTCTGTTGACTCAATTTTTCAAGACATTTTCGATGGTGTGGCCTCAATGGCTGCAATGGTGACTTCAATCTCTTGCTTTAGTTCGACAATCATCCATCAAGCGTTCTTCGGCCCACTGGGCAAGCCGAAATCGCATTGGATGGTCGTATGGTGTCAAAGCGAGGCCTTTCGTCAAAATCCTTTGAATGGACGTGTGAGAAATTTTCAATTCCCACCAACGGAGTCGAGTTGATGTTGATGGATTGTCCTTTACACTTTCAGCAACAGCAGCAATATTTTCGATTGAGCGCACTGAACGAGAATGGAAACGCGTTGCTATGTCCATTAACGAGCCACACTCACGCACACGCTTCACAAACTTATCCACAAACTGCCTGGAAGGTGCTTTATTTTCGTGCGCATTATTCTTGCAGTTTCGGTTGAAGACTCACCATTTTGGGAGTAAGCTTTCAACATTTTCCAAATTTTTTCAAGCGTAAACTTAACCATTTTGTAAACCACATATCTTTACCAAAAATTTGACAAATTGCACACTGGTCCATCCATTCCGATTTTTGGCCAAAAATACGTTTTTTTTTGTTAAAAAAGAGGACCAAACCGAGTACGGAGTCGTTTTATAATACATAAAACTAATTTATGCCAAAGTTTCAAAGAATTCGGGCAAGTAGTTTTCATTTACCGTATTCTAAAGTGAAAAATTCATCAAATATTGCTGCAGATGAAAAAAATCTAGAAGTCAAAAATGCTGATGTAGCTGTTGGACTTCTTCACAAAGCTTTTAGAAGTCATTATTTTCAACAAGTAAAAAGTATAAAATAGATCGTATGTCCTTCTTGTATCCTAATAGAAATTTATTCGCTGATTTTTGCAGCTATTTTCTGCAAATAAGTACTTTGCCTTTCAAGTGTTTTTGAGTGCCATCCCCAAATGGAGTCATCACATCCAAAATAAATTCTAAATTAAATAAATAAATTTATTAAAATCGCTCATCGCCGACTCGATGCGGACCCGTTACTCCCAGAGTAAAAGGGTATACTAGATTCGTCGGAAAGTATGTAACAGGCAGAAGGATGCGTTTCCGATCCCATGAAGTATATATATTCTTGATAAGGATCACTAGCCGAGTTGATCTAGCCATGTCCATCTGTCCGTCTGTCCGTATGAGCGCTGAGATCTCGGAAACTATAAGAGCTACAATACTGGGATAAGGCATGCAGATTCCTGAGATTCCTGCGCAGCGCAAGCTTGTTTCAGCAGGGTGCCACGCCCACTCTAGAGCCCACAAACCGTCCAAAACTGTGGCTCCTACAGTTTTGATGCTAAAATAAAAATTTTAACTGAAATGTATTGTCATCAATACCTATCGACAGACCCAAAAAAAAGTTGGCCACGCGCACTCTATTGCGTATAACGCTTAAATCTGTCTACCGCCCACATAACCATATATTGAGATCATGGGTATGGGTAGGTAGCGCATTTCAATCTAGCTTTTCTGCTTGCATATCTCAATTTCCCTTTGGTCCCTTTGGCTGAGTAACGGGTATTTGATAGTCGAGGTACTCGGCAATATCGACCTTCCTTGTCTTAGTTTTAATTGAAGGCTTAATCTGAAGTCTAACCAATTTTGATGAGCTTTACTAAGAATGCCCAAAAGTATGCCGTACTTTTTTTTCTTCAGGCTTTAATGTACGTTTTGCGCCCCAAAATTTGATTGAGTTTGCCTAACATCTTAAATAAATTTTTTTCATTCATTCCCGCTTCTTTTATTTCTGAAACCAAACAATCATTTGTAATATCGATATATCGAAAAGAGAAATATCAACTTTTTTGGCACTTCTCTAAGAAATGTTCACAATTTCAACAGCGTACTAACTCTTGGATACTTCCCGAAAGTTTGGAAATCGGCGAATATAATCATGATCCCGAAACCAGGAAAATCGCCGACTGACGTGGACTAATACAGGCCCATTAGTCTTCTACCATCCCAGGCTACTCACTTACAAGAATGTCACCAGTGCGATTCCGGAATTCCAGTTCGGCTTTCGTCTTCAACATGGAACTCCTAAGCAATTGCACAGAGTTGTTAATTTTGCTTTAGGAGCCTTGGAGAAAATGGACTATGAAGTTGCTGCCTTTCTTGACATCCAGCATAAGCGCTCAAATATTGAATTAGTACTGCTTGTTATTTCTGTACTGCATTCCATTTTTTTTGTGATTGCTTCTTTCATTGTTCTGACTTCCAGAACGAACGGTCGTTTTTTTTTTCTGTGCTCCGAATTTTTATTTGATTTTGTTTTTGCTAAGACGGTTTTTATCAAAACTTTTAATATTCGTGCACTAAATTGATAAGGCTCACTATTTCGATCGCTTCGCGAGTGAACTTTCTGTGTACAATTGGTGCTCTTCCCGCACTTTTAATTGCTCGCTTGCAAATTTTTAAACTTTACATACAAGTTGGTACAGTGATCTGAACTAATCATTACTTGCGAAGCAAGCAAACTAAATTGTATTCCGACAATTTTTTTAACTGCATCTCATATTATTGTTTTCACTACCCTCAAGTCGGAAGGCATGCTTGTTGAGGAATTCTATAATATTTATTTATTTATTTATTTCGCCAACGGAATTCGTTTACTGTCTACTTGTACAATTCAACAACTTATATTACGTACTAAAATTTACAAAATAATTGACTAACCTATGCTTAAGAATTAATTTAGTTGAGAAGTAGTCCAGTTGCATATCAATTGGAAGTGCGTTAGACTCATATAAGGCCCTGTAGAGGGGCTCATTTTATGGAATAATTTGTCCGCCGCAGATCGAGGAAAAAGGGATCAAAATTCCGAAGCTGTCTAGGCGGGGCGTGAAAACCAACTTTCGATAGTAGTTCTGGACAGTCGACACTACCATCCACCAAATCAGAGATGAAGCAAATGGCGAGGATACTTCTACGATGCACAAGGGATGGTAGGTGAACAAGCCTACCTTGCTGGTGGTATGAAGGGGTAGGGTCTAAAAACCTTAGCGTCAACAAAGCGAATTTCAAAAACTGTTTCTGTAGACGTTCTATTCTGTTTCTATGAGTGGTAGTGAAGGGATTCCAAATAAGAGACGCATATTCTAGTTTAGATCGGACAAATGCAAAATAAAGCGCAAGTCTGGTGTAGGGATCCGTGAATAGTAATGCGTTCCGTTTCACAAACCCAAACATAGCATAGGCCCTGGGCATGATGTAATCGAAGTGTGCTGCAAACTTAAATTTCGAGTCAAACAACACTCCTAGATCCAAGGTTTCCTGCCGCAGTTGTAGAGGTTAACCGTTAATATTAAAGGATGTGACGAAATTGTATACGGATTTACTGTAAGTGACATAGAAGCACTTGCTTATGTTAAGGGAAGCGAATTTCGGCAACACCAAGAGCTCAAGGAATCTAAGTCATGTTGAACCAATTGTGAGTCTGTCGCTAATTTAATAGACTTAAAAATGTTTAAATCATCTGCATACAGGAGCCACTCTGAAGATAGACAGAACCTCACATCGTTAATGAAAATGATGAAAAGCAGAGGTCCCATAGCACTCCGCTGAGGGAGGCCAGAAGAATCAGAGAATTTTCCATTAATATTAACTCTATAAAGTCGATGGTGTAAATATGATTTTATCCAATTTAGTACTGTCGAATGTATACCCAAGAGGACCAGTTTTGCCAGTAGGGCACTGTGGCTAACTTTGTCAAAGGCTTTCGCAAACTCAGTGTAAGTAGCATCAAACTGAGATCGCATATCAAAGGCATGAATGCAATTGTTGCTGACCGACCTGCAACAAAACCATGCTGAGAAGTGCTTATATATGTTTTAACAAGAAATGATAATTTATGGGTAACAATGCGTTCGAAGAGTTTAGCGATATTACTGATCTTTGCTATAGGCCTGTAATTGGCAATGTTATTCTTCGGCCCTGATTTTAAAATTGGGGTCACGGATGCGACCTTCCATCTGTCCGCAAAGTGTCCACTAGAAAGTGAATTATCAAACAGAATTTTTAGTGGAACGCATAGCACCTCTATACAATGTTTCAGAAGGTAGGCCGGAATCCCATCACAGTCCGGAGTGTAAGAATCATCCACGTCTTCCACAGCCCTATGAATATTCTCTTCTAGCACGGTTAAACTACCTAAATTCAATATAGGAGTGATTGCATTTAAGGATTGAGAATCATTCCAGGCTGCTGTTGGCTCAAAATTAGCTTTAAAATAAGAGGCAAAGAGATTTGCAGTTTCTGTATTTGAATGGGAAAATAAATTCCAACGGAACATAGCAGATGGAACTGAAGAAGCGTTCTTCTTTGAATTGATGAATCGCCAAAAAGAGTTGGGATTACTTTTTAGGCCGTTCTCAACACTCGCTATATACTGATTGTAAAGAAATTTATTTAAAAATTCAAAATCTCGTTTGTGCTGCAAGTGTCTATTCCAATCACCAGGATCCTGTGTAACTAAAAACCTTTTATAGAACTTATTTCGAAGATTTTTAAGCTTTTTTAAACCTTTTGTATACTATGGCAACTTAAACGAATTGTCGACCCTTTCTCGAGCATTGTTCTTAATGATGTTTAAAATAAGAACTATAAAAGTGTCATAACACGACTCCAAACTGACATGTGATAAAGCTGACTCCCAGTTAATGGCACAGATCTCATTTCTGATGACACAATTGCTGGTTTCATTGAAAATAAATCTAGGTGAATATTCAGCTGAAGAAATGAAAACTGTAAAAGTTTTTACCTAGTAGCAATGGTCTATGATGGATATCACAATTTCTTATACGTGAATTACATTGGACTAAGGAAAAGTTAAGATCAGCGCTAACGAAAACTAAGTCTAAAATTTATGCAAGTTATTGAATATATTTTCAAAAGTTAGCTAGAATGAATTGTTGGTGAATTTGCGCTTATTGTTAACAAAACTATTAAACTTTATTGGATTCTGATAACGGAACACAAGAATTTAAAAATAAATTTACGGTACTATAGAAAATATTTATAGCATATAGAAAATGATGGTGCAACATTACTCTGGCCTTGGCTGGGGAGTCTGGTTTTTCGTATTCCTAGTTTCGAGCTCCCTTACCACCATAAGTGCCGGCCAGAAGCCTGAAGAACATATGGTTGAAAAGAGGTCATTTGGAACAGAGATCTTAAAAGACAAAGTGTCTCTAGCATAGGTAAAATTAAATTTTTCCACGGTAATACTTTTAGCATTTGTTTTATATTATATATAGTCCTACACCTCGGAGGCGAACTTTTGCCGGTAGAATCGGCTCAGTATTCACTGAAGGTGGCATGTTATTTAAGGAAGAAGGAATTGGTGGGTCAATTGCAGACGATCAAGATTGCAATTGATCCATACATTTTTTAGCTGCTGATCTCAACAACATTTGAGTATTTGTTGTGGTCGACCGCTGGCATTTTTTAATAGAGCCCACAAAAGTATCCATAGTTTGTGTTATTCGGATCACGGTTTCATCTGGAATGTAAAGCTTCAAAATTTGCAAACGAGCAATTAAAAGTGCGGGAAGAGCACAAACTCTGTACGCTTAAGCTTTCGATTAAGGGAGAAAAAATAAAAATTAAGGGAGAGAATGCGAGAGTACGGGAGAGCGTGAGCATAATGCAGTAAATGCGCATGCAAGAACTAGAACACAAAACAAAATACTATAGGAATTTCAATAACAAAAACAAAAAAGAACGCTAAAGTCTAGTACCTTGACTATCAGATACCCGTTACTCAGCTAAAGGGACCAAAGGAAAATGGAGATATGCAAGCAGCAAAGCGTTAAGCGTTATGGGCGTTAGAGTGGGTGTGGCAAACTTTTTTTTTATCAATCGAAAGGTATTGACGGGACCAAAACCTTTCCAGTAAAATTTTTTATCTAGCATGAAAATTGTGGGCATCACAGGGGCGGTTTGTGGGCGTTAAAGGTCAATTGATAGGTATTGATGAAAACAATACATTTCAGTTAAAATTTTTATTCTAGCATTAAAACTGTAGGAACCACAGTTTTGGGCGGTTTGTGGGCGTTAGTGGGCGTGGCACTTTGCTGAAACAAACTTGCGCTGCGTTAGGAGCTCAGGAATCTGCACGCCAAATCTCAATAGCCTAGTTTCCGAGATCTCAGACGGACATGGCTAGATCGACTCGGCTAGCGATTCCTTCTGCCTGTTACATACTTTCCGACGAATCTAGTATACCCTTTTACTCTACGAGTAACGGGTATAATAAGAGAGAGAATGCAAGTATGCGGGGGAGCGGGAGCGTAGTGAGGTGAATCACAAAAACAAAAACAGAACAAAAAAAATTTTAATTGCAAATGGATTTACTAAGATTTTACACAGAATAGAATAAATTCACTCGCGAAGCGAACGAAACAGTGAGCCTTATCCATTTAGGGCACGAATATTAAAAGTTTGATTTAAACCATCTTTGGCAAACACAAAATTAAATAAAAATTCGGAGCACAGAAAAAAACACGAACGTTCGCTCTGGAAGTCAGAACACTGAAAGAAGCAATCACAAAGAACATTCAATGCAGTACAGAAAAAACAGGCAGTACCTATTCAATATTTTACTGCTTAAAAAGGCCGCACCCATCGTTTTTAAAAACAGAGGTAATTCTCGCGGTGGAGGCAATGGTCGCGGTTATTATAACAATAATTATAATCGCAACAACGACCAGAACAATACTATTTACTAATATAATAAGAACAACTGAGAAAATTATAGATGAAATAACGACCAAAATGGAGGTTAAGGCTCTAGTAATAATAATAGTAACAATAATAGACGTAGGGTAGCTGAAAATGCTTCGGGAAACTCCCAATTGCCTTTAGATACGCAGCAGTAGGGAACGTCAAGGCTCACACCATCAATATCAGTCTAAACACATTTGCAACCTTTAGAAACGTTGCAACAGTAAAATAACTTGTCTTTTTAATAAACACAGGTGCAGAAATATCCATTTTAAACAAAGTTCCGACGTCCTTCAATACATTAAAACTAATCATATAACAAATATACAAGGAACAAGGCAAGAAGTTACCAAATCAAAACGATTAACTTCTATTGAAATACAAGCACTAAATATATAATTCGACATGATTTCCTTATTGTAAATTTAAAATTTGCAATTTCCTTGTGATGGACTAATAGGAGTCGATTTTATTAAAAAATACAACTCTCACTTAGATTTCGAGCCATCGGAAGACTGGCTTTTAGTTAGACCAAATAATTAAAGTTTCCGGTTTATGTTCCAATAACAAGATCCCAAGTTTTCCGAAAAATTTAACTATCCTCAGTGGAAGACAGTGTGTTGATTCCAAGCCAAGAAATTCGTTATGGAATTTATGTAGCAAATACCAATTTGACCTTTTTAAGCGCTAAAATATTGAATTAGTACTGCTTGTTATTTGTGTACTGCATTGCATTTTTTTATGATTGCTTCTTTCATTGTTCTGACTTCCAGAACGAACGGTCGTTTTTTTTCTGTGCTCCGAATTTTTATTTGATTTTGTTTTTGCTAAGACGGTTTTAATCAAAACTTTTAATATTCGTGCACTAATTTGATAAGGCTCACTATTTCGTTCGCTTCGCGAGTGAATTTTCTGTGTACAATTTGTGCTCTTCCCGCACTTTTAATTGCTCGCTTGCAAATTTTTAAACTTTACATACAAGTTGGTACAATGATCTGAACTAATCATTACTTGCGAAGCAAGCAAACTAAATTGTATTCCGACAATTTTTTTAATTGCATCTCATATTATTGTTTTCACTACCCTCAAGTCGGAAGGCATGCTTGTTGAGGAATTCTATAATATTTATTTATTTATTTATTTATTTATTTCGCCAACGGAATTCCTTTACTGGCTACTTGTACAATTCAATAACTTATCTTATCTTATCTACCACTGAGTGGTAGTGAAGGGATTCCAAATAAGAGACGCATATTCTAGTTTAGATCGGACAAATGCAAAATAAAGCGCAAGTCTGGTGTAGGGATCCGTGAATAGTGATGCGTTCCGTTTCACAAACCCAAACATAGCATAGGCCCTGGGCATGATGTAATCGAAGTGTGCTGCAAACTTAAATTTCGAGTCAAACAACACTCCTAGATCCAAGGTTTCCTGCCGCAGTTGTAGAGGTTAACCGTTAATATTATAGGATGTGACGAAATTGTATACGGATTTACTGTAAGTGACATAGAAGCACTTGCTTATGTTAAGAGGAAGCGAATTTCGGCAACACCAAGAGCTCAAGGAATCTAAGTCATGTTGAACCAATTGTGAGTCTGTCGCTAATTTAATAGACTTAAAAATGTTCAAATCATCTGCATACAGGAGCCACTCTGAAGATAGACAGAACCTCACATCGTTAATGAAAATGATGAAAAGCAGAGGTCCCATAGCACTCCGCTGAGGGAGGCCAGAAGAATCAGAGAATTTTCCATTAATATTAACTCTATAAAGTCGATGGTGTAAATATGATTTTATCCAATTAAGTAATGTCGAATGTATACCCAAGCGGGCCAGTTTTGCCAGTAGGGCACTGTGGCTAACTTTGTCAAAGGCTTTCGCAAAATCAGTGTAAGTAGCATCAAACTGAGATCGCATATCAAAGGCATGAATGCAATTGTTGCTGACCGACCTGCAACAAAACCATGCTGAGAAGTGCTTATATATGTTTTAACAAGAAATGATAATTTATGGGTAACAATGCGCTCGAAGAGTTTAGCGATATTAATGATCGTTGTTATAGGCCTGTAATTGGCAATGTTATTCTTCGGCCCTGATTTTAAAATTGGGGTCACGGATGCGACCTTCCATCTGTCCGCAAAGTGTCCACTAGAAAGTGAATTATCAAACAGAATTTTTAGTGGAACGCATAGCACCTCTATACAATGTTTCAGAAGCTAGGCCGGAATCCCATCACAGTCCGGAGTGTAAGAATCATCCACGTCTTCCACAGCCCTATGAATATTCTCTTCTAGCACGGTTAAACTACCTAAATTCAATATAGGAGTGATTGCATTTAAGGTTTGAGAATCATTCCAGGCTGCTGTTGGCTCAAAATTGGCTTTAAAAGAAGATGCAAAGAGATTTGCAGTTTCTGTATTTGAATGGGAAGATAAATTCCAAAGGAACATAGCAGATGGAACTGAAGAAGCGTTCTTCTTTGAATTGATGAATCGCCAAAAAGAGTTGGGATTACTTTTTAGGCCGTTCTCAACACTCGCTATATACTGATTGTAAAGAAATTTATTTAAAAATTCAAAATCTCGTTTGTGCTGCAAGTGTCTATTCCAATCACCAGGATCCTGTGTAACTAAAAACCTTTTATAGCACTTATTTCGAGGATTTTTAAGCTTTTTCAAACCTTTCGTATACCATGGCAACTTAATCGAATTGTCGACCCTTTCTCGAGCATTGTTCTTAATGATGTTTAAAATAACAACTATAAAAGTGTCATAACACGACTCCAAACTGACATGTGATAAAACTGACTCCCAGTTAATGGCAGAGATCTCATTTCTGATGGCACAAAAGCTGGTTTCATTGAAAATAAATCTAGGTGAATATTCAGCTGAAGGCGCAAAACTGTAAAAGTTTTTACAATGGTCTATGATGGATTTCACAATTGCTTATACCTGAATTACATTGGACTAAGGAAAAAATAATATCAGCGCTAACGAAAACTAAGTCTAAAATTTTATGCAAGTTATTGAATATATTCGTGACTTGTATTAAGCGCATACTGAAGATATCATCGATGAAAAGAATATCGTATGGTTGATGTAGAGAGTGATGCTCCGGATCCTGAGACCAAACGAGGGATGATAGATTAAAGTCTCCAATCACACAGATATGTTGATGGTCCTGCAGATTATTGTAGATGTCGGTAATGTTTTCCAGATGAGCCTTGTAAAGTTTATATGAACAATTCGATGGTATGTATGACACCACAATTTGCAGCGTTTCCGATTCTCCAATTATCGACACCGCAACTTGATCAAGAAGGGTATCTTCAATGAGAAGTCCAATTGACAAGCAGTGCAAATTGCAGCGATTAGCAACAATTACACCACCCGATCTAGCATAGTGGGTTTTCGTGCTAACTCTGTCTTTGCGGAACACATGGTACAAATTGGAGTCGAAGAACTCATTTGAGTAAAAGTTTATGTTGAGCCAAGTTTCAATTAAAACTATAACATCAAACTCGCATTGGGATGTGGCAAGGTATACTTGCTCCGCCTTTGTCCGCATTCCGGAGATGTTTTGAAAATAAATTTTTAGTGGGGCCGTACTCACAATAGCACGATCAACAATCTCCGGATTCGCATTTAAGGCATCATAGTCCAATGCCCTAGGAAGTATTTGTTCTTGCTTTCCCAATGTTGTAGGCTCGAATTACGAATTTTTTCATGCAGACTAGGATCGATGCATTCCTGAAGTTCATGTGTTCATATGTGTAAGGCTGTCGTTTCCTGGTAGTCTTTTATATATCACCTGCTCGTACATTCCGCCTGCATCTGAATTTCCGGAGAATTTAAATCATCTTTTCGCTATATAGTCAGTCTCAAATAAGCTGTCTAAAAGAGATCAACTTGTGGTTCTTGAAGACTGTAATATACCTGGAACTTACTTACATTACGTCATCATGACTTCAATGAAGGTTCGCTTGTCATATCTTTGCCTTAAGTTAACTACATTAGAAACTCTTTAGGCCGCTTACTGAATTGTCAGCGAAAGCAAAGATTTAAAAAAGTCTTCAAGCTGGATCTTATCTAAATTGCAGAACACAACAAGTACTTTTTAAAATTTTCGCTCTTGAATTGTTCACATTACCTCCGGTTAACCACAAGGAAGCCACCTGGAGCCGCTACTTTTTATTTTTTTTGTAAATGACCTTCCCTCAGTTATAACTCATTCTCGTGTACTAATGTACGCAGATGATGTTAAATTATGCCTGCAGTACAAGGATAATTCTTGCCAGTTTAATTTACAATGCGATTTAAATAATTTTCAAACATGGTGCTTTACCAATTTACTGGATTTAAATGGCTCTAAGTGTACGGGCACATTGGATAGAATAACTCTAGTAAACGATCTTGGCGTTCTTTTGAGCCCAAGACTAAAGTTTGCTGATCATATTTCGTCCATGATGAATAAAGCAAGGAGTGCGATCGGCTTTATTAAAAGGCGATCAAAGGGTCTTGATGATCCTTATATTACTAAGACCTTATATATTTCGCTTCTCCGCCCGATACTTGAGTATGGATATCCCGTCTGGAGTACACAATACGGAATTCATATTGATCGTATAGAATCTGTACAGAAGAACTTTTTGCTAATTGCTTTAAGGCGCCTAATCTGGGAAGCAAACCTCATTTTACCTTCTTATTCTAGTAGATTACTTCTAATTAACTTGCCCTCCCCAGGCAACCGCAGAACGATGCTTGGAACAATCTTTATTTATAACCTTATTCGGGGTGAAATTGATTTCCCCGACTTGGTTAGCCAGCTAAACTTTTCTGTTCCATGCAGATTAACCATGCAGTTGAAGAGGGCTGACGTGTCCCGTGCGAGCTCCGGGAAAAGTACAAGAAAGTTTATGAATTAAATGCAAACGAAACACATAAACTAAACTGGTCAGTGTAATGACTCAAACAAGTACTTTATAATAAATAATAATAAAAAACCTTAATGAGCAACGAACAAAATAAAGAGCGACTAAGCTCCGCGAACTGAAGAGACGGGTACTTCTCGTACGTCTCAACGCGGGATAGCGAAGTGCAACAAACGACCCTTCCCCCAAACATCAGTTTTGACCCTGAAGTGTTCAGAATGGGACAAGGAGCGACGCACAATCTAAAAGACTCTTTCTATCACATTAACTACATAATTATACCCGTTACTCGTAGAGTAAAAGGGTATACTAGATTCGTCGGAAAGTATGTAACAGGCAGAAGGAAGCGTTTCCGACCCCATAAAGTATATATATTCTTGATCAGGATCACTAGCCGAGTCGATCTAGCCATGTCCGTCTGTCCGTCTGTCCGTCTGTCCGTCTGTCCGTCTGTCCGTCTGACCGTCTGTCCGTCTGTCCGTCTGTCCGTCTGTCTGTCCGTCCGGATGAACGCTGAGATCTCGGAAACTATGAGAGCTAGGCTATTGAGATTTGGCGTACAGATTCCTGACCTTCTTACGCAGCGCAAGTTTGTGTCAGTAGACTGCCACGCCCACTCTAACGCCCACAAACCGCCCAAAACTGTGGCTCCTACAGTTTTGATGCTAGAATAAAAATTTTAACTGAAATGTATTGTTCTCACCAATACCTATCGATTGACCCAAAAAAAAAATTGCCACGCCCACTTTAACGCCCACAAACCGCGAAAACCTGTGACGCCCACAATTTTCATGCTAGATAAAAAATTTTAACTGAAATGTATTGGTCACGTCGATACCTATCGATTGATCCAAAAAAAATTTGCCACGCCCACTCTAACGCCCATAACGCTTAAATCTGTATACCTCCGGTAGGTGGCGCATTTTAATCTCGCTTTGCTGCTTGCATATCTCCATATAGCTGAGTTCGTTGCGTATATGGTTGTGTCTTTCTCACTAATGGGTGTGTAAAGCGGTGCGCGCTGAATTTGTGTGACTGTATTTTGCCGTGGGATTTAGAAAAGTGAAAAGTTTAAACTGTATTTATAATGTGCTTAATAATGATACAATAAACAAACCCTGCAAAAATATTGCCAAAGCGTGTACATCAATATGTATGTAGGTGTGATTGTAAGTGGCATGACACACGTGTCTAGTTTTGTTAGTTTTTTATGTACATTGTACAAACATACATACAAGTAATCCAACCCGTAAAACGGTTCCACTTATGGAATTTATAAACAAATTTTTGAATTCAATCTCAGCTATGTTACCCTTGCCTTCAGCGACATTGCCTTTGCCTTTGTATAAGATTTTGCCTTTGCCATCTACTTCGAGGGCCGTGCTTGACCGTCCTGCTAAGATAAATAAACCAATCGTAAAGTAAACACAAGCTTCCGTTCGAAGCCCAAACTTTTCCGTTCAAAGCCCACAGTATTGCGTTCTAAGTTCAGAACATATTGCGTTCCGATTTTCAATCAAATTGCATCGGTCAGCATAATTTCATTTCACAACGAGATGCGACAGTTTCAGTATAAGCTTTTATTTTAAACAAAAATTAAAGTTCTGAAAGCTTAAGAAAAGGAAAGCGTCTGGCCGAGGTTCATTGGATAATTTTTTAGAATTAAGAGGCAGTGTAACGAACTGATTTTGTGTGTCTGCTCGCTACGAGATTCGTGCGGCTAGCTCAGAAGATTGTGCGTTCGTCCCACCAAAATTATATGACGTGATTGCCCGTAGATCAGTGAGAAAACAAAGGGTTCAAATGGTAACAGTGGGATTTATTCTCGTGGTAGTAGTACAGCGGGTGTGTGGCTGGGCTAGCTTTGGTATCTCTTGGCTCTGGTTCCGCCGGCTGCGGGCGCTCCTCTTGCTGGCTCCTCGACGCGTTGACTCGTCTTCCTCTGGATCCTGGGTCTCGGGACGCTCGTAGTGGCCGCCTCTGCTTGCTTGCCGACGCGTTGCCTCGGGGTCGCTTGTTGCGCCTTAGACCCGCAGAGAGTTCGGCCTTGTGGGCTTAGGGAAGCGTCACCGTTCTCAGACTAGGGTGAACAAGCCTTGCTCTCCAGGCTGACGCCTTTCGAGGCAATACCTGTCCCTTGCTCTGTCCCGGACGGTCCCGCTAGGTTCTTGCGCAGTTCGCGCTGACAGTCAAGGCTGCCGCCAGGAGGCTGTCTAGCGGTTCACTTCGCTTAACGCCTAGCGCAGACGAACGTTCCACCCGGCTTCACCCCAATGCGTGACGTCCGTGACGCTCTTGCGCTTCCGCGCGGCGATCAAACGTGGCTGCCGGAAATGTCTGCTGGCGTCGCTGTCGATGTCCTCTGCGCTGTCTTCTGACCAGTATCTCGTCGTTCTGGCACTTGGGGAGCTGGGCGGTTGCTGTTCGGGAACTTCGCCGGTAATCGCAGCGCTCTCCGGGCGGCCGCCTCTTGAAACCGCAAATCGATCTACCGCTCGTCCGTCACGCCAGGTCCTGCTTGGTCGGGCAAGGTACGCTAGGTCGCAGACATCTTTCCTCCCCAAGCTGACGGTTCTTTGTCGTAGGACTCTTTTGCTTGTCTCTGACAGACCCGCCGGGCGACTCGCCAGGGTGTGGTCGTGACAAAGTTGGAAAACAAACGCCTTGACTTAGCCGGGTGATGCCTTCCAGAACTCAGCCACTTGTGTCTCAATTCGGAGATTCCTGATGTCCCAATCCCGAACGTCTCGACATGGCGATCTTATTCCTTGTGTGCTTCCCACGGCGCTGCTTCCGACGACTCGCTTGGTTGTGGTTCTCTCGTAGATTACTTGCTTGACTGACTGTTCACTTGGTACTTTAACTGATCTTGAAGGTTTGACTCCTCGTGATCGACTGATCCAGCTGCCAGCGCTCTGCGGCCTTATATAGGGCCTCCGGGAACCGTTACTTCCCTTTTGCGTATGGCCCGCTGGATCTCTCTACTCTGGGTCCAAAGTCCGTGCCTCCTGGTTGACCCACTTGTCCTTCACGTAGCGCTTCCCATAGATGCTCCGCCCACTGCTGCCACTCCGCTGATTCCCGTGCCGCTTGTGGCATGCCTGTGTGCCGCCCCACTGCCGAGATGTGGCACTTCCTCTCCCGGTCCAAAGTTCACGGGAGAGTCCAAAGTCCGGTGGAGTTCCGTTATCCCCCTTTGCATACGGCACTCTTGCTCTGCCCGCGAAGTCTCCATTCTCTCTCGATCTCCATCCTTGGTCTCCAATCTCTCTCGCTCTCCTTCATTGGTCTCTAAACTCTCTCGCTCTCCTTCGTTGGTCTCCAAACTCTCTCGATCTCCACCCTTGGTCTCCAAACTCCTTCGTTCTCCTCGCCACGCCGTTACTACGCGAATTCGCCGCGTATCTGGTAAGCGGCCGGCCATCTGCTGCTGCTTCTATTTGTGGGGAGTTATTCAACTCTTCACAGCAGTCCTATTTTGTCCGAGACCGCGATCGGTTCGAAAGTAATAAATAAGTGTCTTGTAAAAGTGAGTAAAAGTAAAAGTAAAAGTGTTAAGTTTAACAAGAAAGAAAGTTAGCTTCGGCAAGCCGAAGCTTATATACCCTTGCATTATTAAATTTAAAAACACAAAAAATGATATTCCCAATAGTATAAGATAATATGTCAAAAAACACCGAAGCTATAATTTGTTTCATATTATTTTCCTACCAATTTTCCGACCGTTCTAATGGCAGCTATATGAAATAGTCCGCCGATTTTGATAAAATTAAATTCAAAATTCAGAACTCATTAAAAAATGTTATTTCCAAGCGTAGGAGGTTATATGTTAAAAAACACCGAAGCTATAATTTGTTTCATATTATTTTCCTGCCAATTTTCCGATCGTTCCTATGGCAGCTATATGATATAGTCGTCCGATTTTGATAAAATTAAATTCGAAATTCAGAACTAATAAAAAAATGTTATTTCCAAGCGTTGGAGGTTATATGTTGAAAAACACCGAAGCTATAATTTGTTTCATATTATTTTTCCACCAATTTTACGACCGTTCCTATGGCAGCTATATGATATAGTCTTCCGATTTTGATAAAATTAAATTCGAAACTCAAAACTAATTAAAAAATTTTATTTCCAAGCTTACGAATTTATATGCTAAAAAACACCAAAGATATTTAATTTTTTTAAATTTGTTTTTCCTATTATTCCTATGGGAGCTATAAGATATAATTGTCCGATCCGGCTGGTTCCGATTTATATACTACCTGCAAAAGATATAAGACTTTTGGGAAAGTTTCAGCCCGATAGCTTTAAAACTGAGAGACTAGTTTGCGTAGAAACGGACGGACAGACGGACATGGCTAGATCGACTCGTCTAGTCATGCTGATCAAGAATATATATACTTTATGGGGTCGGAAACGTCTCCTTCACTGCGTTGCATACTTCTGACTGAAATCAATATACCCTCTGCAAGGGAATAAAAATAGCGAAAACGCAGATTCATTGTTTGTGGAAAATAGTGAAAAAAGCTTGGGAATTCAAAATCCTAAGAGTGCCGACGAATTAAATACCGTCAATAAAAATACCAATATCTTGGGAATTCAAAATCCTGAGAGTGCTGACTAAGTCAATACCGTCAATAAAAATATAAATATCTTGGGAACTCAAAATCTTGAGAGTGCCGACGAAGTAAATACCGTCAATAAAAATATAAATATCTTGGAAATGTAAAATCCTGAGAGTGCCGACGAAGTAATTACCGTCAAAAAATCGAATAAATAAAAATCGTTTGAAATGTACAAATTTCAAGCCCGCCGTCGTTGAGTTATCCGACAAACAACAGATAAACAATATAGGTACTGATCAATTAGACGGACTAAAGGAAAAAATAGTTTTCTATATTGAAAGAGAGCATTCAAAGATATATATGCAAATTCCTTTTAGAACAGACATAAAGAGGGAAATAAATCTTATTCACGACAGGCCAATATACGGGAAACAATATCCGTACGCTTTTTCTGTCACCAACTTCTTGAATAGCGAAATCAGTAGAATGTTAGCAGAAGAAATTATAAGGCCTAGTCGAAGCCCTTATAATTCACCAGTTCTGGTAGTCCCAAAGAAAGGAGAAAATCAAGACGGAAGCCGTAAATTGAGACTCGTCATTGACTATAAAAAATTAAATGAAAGTACCATACCTGACAGGTACCCAATGCAAGACCCATCAGTAATTCTATCTAATTTGGGAAAAGCAAGATGTTGTTCAACAATAGATTTAGAATCAGGCTTTCATCAGATATTAATGAAAGAATCTGATGTAGAAAAAACATCCTTTTCAATAAATAATGGAAAATACGAATTTTTAAGAATGCCATTCGGACTAACAAATGCACCAAGAATTTTTCAGAGAACAATGGACGACATCCAAAGAGAACAAATAGGGAAAACATGTCATGTCTACATGGACGACATTATAATATTCTCAAACTCGATTGAACAACATTATAAAGACTTTGTTGGGGCGGTGCGGCTTGATCGATGAAATAGTTGAAGCCCCAAGATCGAATGGTACGCATAAAAACACGGGGGGTACTTTAGGGTTTTTACGCGACGTGCGTAGGTGTTTATTGGATCACTTTTAAACATGAACTGCTTAAGCCTAACTTAACTTAAGCGCTCCAGAGCAGAGCGGAGACTTAAGGGAGAGATGGAGAGGGAGAGCGGACGGCAGTGCGAGCGCGCGAGATGTAGACATCTGGATAAAACTGCCGCTCGACACTGCCTCCTGAAATTAAACGCCCTTTTGACGTAAACATTCTCCCCCCCCCTTGCGAGGACACCCGTAGCAAGAACCTCAGGATAGTAGGCTCAGGAATATGTTGGAAGTATAGATCGGTCGTCCGTATGTAGGAGAGTGTGGTGGGCCTTTCCACACTTGTGGCAGTGATGACCACTGCGGCAGGAGTCCTTGGAATGATTGTGAGCCAAGCAATTGGAGCAGTACTTCTGGATATGTACTTCCTGAAGCTGATTCTGGGGGCTTAGCCGTAGAAAGTGGTGGCACTTCCGTAGAGGATGGATCTTTTGGCAGACTCGGCATTGGTAGGATTTAATACCTCGAGTACGTCTGCCATCCAAGGCGGGGTATGGAACCCAATATTCGGATGGAGTATTCTTAGGAGGAACTTTTTGTACGGAAACTTGCGTTGAATAGGACGAAATGATGTGTGGAACTGAGGCGGATACTGGCCTTGGAGGGTCGGATGGAATCGTCGGAGTAGTAGGACCGCTGTTTCGATGCAGCAATGTGTGATGCCGATCTTGGCAAGTGAGACAGTTGTGAGCGCTTGTGCAATCCCGGAATTGATGGCTACTTGCAAAGCAATTGGAGCACAACTGCTTTCTTTGGATATAGGCTAAGCGATCTTCTACCGTCATCTTTAGGAAGCGTGGACATATACGCACGGGGTGGTTCTTCTTCGAACACAGATCGCAGCCTTTGGTTATCGGAACTAACCTTGTGTTGAAGGAATTTATTTTTGGAAATTCTGCCTCTCGATTTGTGTCTTTGGACTGGACGTGGTGGAAATTGGAAGATCGGAAGGTATCGACGGCCTCAAGAGTTAGATGGCGCTCCGTCAAATATGAATCAAGCTCAAGCCACGTAGGAATTTCGGCTTCATTTTGGATGGATTGCTCCCATAATGAGAGAGTGAGCTTTGGTAGTTTTGTCGAGCACATATAAACCAGGATAGGGTCCCAATTCTTAATATTAACACCGGAAAATTTTAAGGAAGTTAAGCAACCTTGAAAAGTGCGTTGAAGTTCCTTTAAGGCTGCTCCCGACTCCTGTGCTATGGATTGCACATTGAAAAGTGTTTTCAGGTGACTGTTCACCTGCAATCGCTTATTTTCGAAACGCTCAGTTAGGTTATTCCAGGCTGAGCGAAAGCCATCATTGGTGAGTGGGGATCTTGAAACTATGGAATGAGCTTCGCCACTTGTTTTTGAATTTAAGTGGAATAATTTTTCAACGGGCGTTAGACTCGGATTGTCTATGTATATTGCCGTGAAAAGGTCCCGGAAAGTCGGCCAGTGAAGATAATCGCCAGAGAAAACCTCTGTGTCGATAGGAGGGAGCCGACAGCCATAAGACGTGAAATTTTGGGACGGAGTTACTGGAGCTTGAGGTATTTGGGAGGAGCGCTTTTGGATTTGTTCCATCAGCTGCGCGGCAAATATTTCGTAAGTGGAGTACGTTTGGTAATACTTGGACTTTAGTATGGATTTTGTGTCTGCGGCGCTCTCGCCTGCAGCTATAATGCAGTCGGAGCATATGTCGTATGCTGCCTTTACCGTTTGCCACAAGGAATTGAGGTGATCAAGACGGATTTTACAGGCGGATAACGTTGGTGTAGGAGCACCTGGAGCGTTCACAGTGGCCTCAAAGTGAATCAGACAGTCAGCTGTGGCCATAAATCGGGTTAAAGCGGATTTTACTGATGTTGCCATGACGTTAAATAATTTAGAATTTTAATTCAGAAGTAATGAAACGGATTGGAATCAAATTGGAATTTAGAAACCGATTAAGATTGTAAATATATACGGTCACACTGTCGGATAGGCAGAGTCAATAAATATTTATTATATCGGATGGTCGGACTTATGTAAAGAATTACGGACTTTAATATTGTATGTTTGGAAGGAACATTTATTGTGAGCTCTTGACCCACTGTGCACTGGCGAAGGTATCGATATACGTATGTATGTGTGTACATATGTGGATTGCGAGTAGCAGCCCTGCAGTTCCACAATTGAGTTAAGCGCCCAATCATCACGAAGCCGACTGCGACGTCGGCAGAGAAGCCAGCGATGCCGGCAGAGCTGAGCGCAACGGCGGCAAAGCGACGCGCTCTCAGTCGGGTCCGCAAAGAGAACGCACAAAAAAGTAATTTTGGGCTCTCCCTCTCTCGTCAAGTCTCAGACGAAAAAGTGCGCGTGATGGGAAGGAGGCCCAGCAACTAAAATATATAGACTTTTGTGCACCCTTGCCTTTTGAATAATGCGACATTTGTTCGTAAATGATAAAAGAACCATTTAAAATAAAAGGTTTCTGTTTTAAAATATTTGTATTTCTTAAACAAATTTATAGGTTTATTAATATTATTTAATAATATGTGAAGTTTTAAGAATATATTTTTATAAACCGATTTGCATAGTCGGATACGTCTATAAATACCCTGCTTTTATGTGCAAGATGCATAGACCAAACGGGACATGCCAAAAAAACAGAACAACAACGGATTAGCGGAACCGTTGTTATTGTTGCTTGTTGTTTTTCTGGAAGGCACGCTACTTTTTTCGTCTTTTTCACTTGGGTTTACTTATGTGAAGGAGTTAGAATTGCACGCAATTAAGGTAGTTAAATAAAATAAACCAGTGGTTTAAAAGTGATACCTATACGATTCCCAGGTAAGTCTGTCGCAGACCAATATTTATTTAATCAGTGAGAGTAAAAACAAGTTAAAGTATATTGAAAAAATGGAATATAGAAGATTCCCAAAAAACACGTGGCGGAAAAAAAATAGCTGTGAAAAATATTAATTTTTGACGTGAAAAACAACAAACGATGCATATAAATAAACAAATTAATGAATCTGTGAAAAAATTTGAAAATCTTATTGAGTGCTAAGTTCCTAGGGACCAAAAATAAGAGATGTTCGTTTTTATAACTTATGATTTTTTGTATTAATAACATTAAAGCACAATTTTTATATTTGTGTAAGTAAACGAACATGGCTATTTAAATAAAAATCTCAAACATCTCTAATTTTCCGTCCCTGGAAAAGTGGTATTTTTTCCGCATCTGCAAAATAAATAAATGATTTAATAAATAATAAAAAAAATACATAAATAATTTTTTACAACAAAATAAAATAGATCAAGTGACCGAAAACAAAAGTTTGCAAATTTCTTCTCGATATTTTTTTAATTTTCTTATATTTTTAGACAAGGCTGATGGTAAATCTATAAAAAAAATGGAGGGCTAAGTCGTTCCATCTTAAGCATATTATCCGAGGAACTTGTTCTGTCCCACAACTTGGAGGGTGGCAAAACAAGAAGAGGCTCAGACTACCCAAATTTCGCCGTGCCTTATTAAGTAAGTTTTTGTTGAGGCTGAAAACTATTGTTTGTAAGTTTAATTTTTAAAAGACTTCTGGGATTTTTACATTGAATGCCAAAGATAACATTTCTTTTATTATAAATAAATCTTACAAATAACGATTACTTTCGGTCACTCGTTTTTATTCTCGTCTTGTTTTATTTTTAAAACTAATTTTTTCTAATACTAGATGCAATCGCCCTGGTGGATCCCTCGGAGCCTCCCGAAAAGGCGCTGCAGAAGGCAATGCGGTGCGTTAGAAACTTGAGTTGTACCAAAAAAAAGGCAACGCCGGCACCAGATGCTGAGAAGGAGGTGCCAGCGACCCCGATAACACCGGAAACCCCCGAGCTCAAATTTTAAAATAAACAAAAAAAAATAAAAATTACAACTGAAATTTTATTTGCTGCTAAGCGCTCAACGTGTGCTGAATGTGCGCTTTTTCGCTGCTTGAATGAGCGCTCAACATGTGCTGAACGTGCGCTTTTTCAGCTGCTCAATCGAGCGCTCAACATGTGCTGAACGTGTGCTTTTTCAGCTGCTCAATCGAGCGCTCAACATGTGCTGAACGTGTGCTTTTTCTGCTGCTCAAAAAAGCGCTCAAGAGGGTGCTCAAAAAAGCGCTCAATGCGTGCTATTTTTTGAGCACTGATGAACCCTAGGACATGCCTATGTTAATTTCAGCACATAGCTCCATACAAATTGTGCGCTCATTGAGCGCTGAGTGATGAGCTTTTTGCAGTGATTGAGTGCTCAATAAGCGCTGAATGGTACTGCAGGGAGAATAATGTTGCGGGAATGGTAAAGACTTCGCTTATGTTTGTATGTCGATATTTGCATGTATGTAATTTTCGCCGGTTTTAAATTTATTAAATAATTATTGCCGGCGGGGTATGTGTTGTTGTGGAAGGTTTCGATTTATTGTGTGTGGACTGTATTTGGAAAAACGAAAAAATATGTGCAAGTATTTTAGCGGCTGCGGATATACAGAGAAAAAAATCTTGAAAAGTTTTGGGGGCCTGAATTGGCAGAACACTAGAAATTTAATAATTCTCACTGTATGCTTGGCTTATATTTGCACAATATTTTTTTCTAAGCTTGGAATTTTTTCTCGATTTTGTATATGTGTATGTAAGTATGAATGAGCGGCCAAATGCAATTAAAAAAAGGAGTCGGAAAAAATTGTCAATATGGCCGCACGTAGCAAAAGGAAAATCGAAGAAAAAAATGGCGAAGTAATTTTTAATTGCCGTTGTCGGATTTAATCGGACTAGGATTTTGGACAAATCGTACAGAAAGTCAAACGAATTATATTTTCGAGTGGCTGACTGCAGACCGGCAATTAATAAGACGAAAAGCTTTACTTATCTTATCGGCTCGAATGGATCAAAATGTTGGGGCGGTGCGGCTTGATCGATGAAATAGTTGAAGCCCCAAGATCGAATGGTACACGGGGGGGTACTTTAGGGTTTTTACGCGACGTGCGTAGGTGTTTATTGGATCACTTTTAAACATGAACTGCTTAAGCCTAACTTAACTTAAGCGCTCCAGAGCAGAGCGGAGACTTAAGGGAGAGATGGAGAGGGAGAGCGGACGGCAGTGCGAGCGCGCGAGATGTAGACATCTGGATAAAACTGCCGCTCGACACTGCCTCCTGAAATTAAACGCCCTTTTGACGTAAACAGACTTAAACAAAATTATAAATATATTATTAAAGGCAAACATGAAATTTTTTTAGAAAAATCAAAGTTTTTTAAACGCGAAACCAGTTTTCTAGGATACATCGTATCTTATAACGTCATCAAGACAAACCCAGAAAAAATTGACACCATTATTAAATATCCGCTTCCAAAAAATATTCGGGAACTAAGAAGTTTCTTAGGCCTTACGGGTTATTATAGAAAATATGTTTTAAATTACGCCTCTATAGCCAAACCTCTAACAAAATATCTTGGAGGTCATAATGGCAAAATTTCAAAAAGAATGTCAACAAAAATGGTAATTCAGCTGGATGACCCAGCTATTAAAGCTTTTAACGAGCTGAAAAAAAATCTCATTGCTCAAGTAGAATTAGTTCAACCGGATTATAATAAACAAGGAAGAACGCTATAGTCGAGTACCTCGACTATCAGATACCCGTTACTCAGCTATATGGAGATATGCAACCAGCAAAGCGAGATTAAAATGCGCCACCTACCGGCGGTATACAGATTTAAGCGTTATGGGCGTTAGAGTGGGCGTGGCAAATTTTTTTTTGGATCAATCGATAGGTATCGACGAGACCAATACATTTCAGTTAAAATTTTTTATCTAGCATGAAAATTGTGGGCGTCACAGGTTTTCGCGGTTTGTGGGCGTTAAAGTGGGCGTGGCAAACTTTTTTTTGGGTCAATCGATAGGTATTGATGAGAACAATACATTTCAGTTAAAATTTTTATTCTAGCATCAAAACTGTAGGAGCCACAGTTTTGGGCGGTTTGTGGGCGTTAGAGTGGGCGTGGCACTGTGCCGAAACAAACTTGCGCTGCGTAAGAAGCTCAGGAATCTGCACGCCAAATCTCAATAGCCTAGCTCCCATAGTTTCCGAGATCTCAGCGTTCATCCGGACGGACAGACAGACGGACAGACGGACAGACGGACATGGCTGGATCGACTCGGCTAGTGATCCTGATTAGGAATATATATACTTTGTGGGGTCGGAAACGCTTCCTTCTGCCTGTTACATACTTTCCGACGAATCTAGTATACCCTTTTACTCTACGAGTAACGGGTATAAAAATTTACCCTGACCACCGACGCCTCGGACGTCGCAATTGGTGCAGTATTATCTCAAGAAGGTAAACCAATTACTTTTATTTCAAAAACCTTGACTAAAACGGAACAAGTTTATGCAACTAATAAGAAGGAACTTTTAGTCATAGTATGGGCTCTTAAAAATCTAAGAAACTACTTATACGGAGTGATTGGAACTAAAATCCAAATCGATCATCAACCATTATCTTTCGCAATCTCTGATAAAAATCCTAATATCGAACTGAAACGCTGGTACTCATTCATAGAAAGTTTCACTCCAAAAGTCATTTATAAGCCAGGTACAACTAATGTAGTTGCAGACGCCTTATCAAGAATTCAGATCAACATCTTAACTGACAGTAACGAATCGGTCTCAGATCAAAACATTCAGCAGAGAGTAGTTTTGAGAATGTTATACAAGAAACCCGTAAACCCTTAAACCAGTTTAAGCAACAATTGCTATTAGCAACGGGGAGGTATACAATACATGAGTCAATTAATATATTCGAAAATACCAGACATATAATAGAATTTGACACTCCCGAAAATTTGATATCAATCTTAAGAGAATATATTCCTTATAATTTAACGGTAGGTATTCATTGTACTTTAGAGGACTTTTATAGAATTCAAAAACCACTCCAAGATATAGAAACTTCTGAGGACAGAGCACTTATAATCGAAGAAACACATTGCAGAGCACACAGGGGACTCGACGAAAATTATAAACAAATCAGTAGATTGTATTATTGGCCAAACTTACTTACAAAATTAAAAAAATATATAAATAATTGTAAAATTTGCAATGAATACAAATATAACAGAAACCCAATTAAAATTCCAATTGGAGAACCCCCAATTCCGAGTAAGGAAGGTGAAAATTAACACATCGACTTATATTACGCGCAATGTCTTACTTTCATAACTTGTATTGACGCTTACTCAAAATTTTTAGTAGTAAAAGAAATCCAAAATAAATTAAATATCGAAAACAAAGTAATGGAACTTCTTCAACAATTTCCACAAGCCAATGACCGATAATGAACCAAGCTTTACCTCGGCCCAATTTAAATCTTTTGCACAAAGGTGCGGTTTAACTTTACATTAGGAAGACCCGAGGCGGCACAGTACCTCAAACGGACAAGTTGAAAGGGCACATTCTACATTAACAGAATTAGCTCGATGCATTAAAGAAGAATTTAATTTAACCGACTATTTCGAAATAGTAATGAGAGCTGCTCAAGAATATAATCAGAGCATTCATTCTACAACGAACCAAAAATCTTTTGACGTACTATTTAATAAAATAGAGCACGATAAAATTCCTCAAATTTTAAAAAATACACAAGAGAAAATGTTAGAAACACATAATGAAAACAGAAAAGAAAAAGTATATCATGTAGGACAGGTAGTTTATGAAAAGAAACACGGGGAAAGAAATAAACTTAAAACTAGATATAAAAAACAAGTAGTTCAAGAAAATTTACCTAACAAAATAATAATCAACAATAGAAATAGAATTATTCACAAAGATAATATAAAATTCTAAAAATTTATAAGTTACTTTATTTTACCTTTTCCAGAAAATGTTTTATCAGGTGCTCATACTACACCTTATTTTATTAACAAAATCAGAAATACAAGTCACGAGTATCTTTTATTCAAGGACAATAAAGACGTATTGACGTACGATTCATACGCAGAATTGTTCCACGTAACCACCTTAAGTTTTTATATAGAAATTAAAAAATTGGAATCAGATAATATAAAAAGGGATACTAATAAAAGGTAACAATGGGAAATTAAATATGACGACTCCTATGTCATATATCGAATTAATTTTATCACAATTAATATCAAGTAGATCAAAAGGGGGGATAAATGAGAAAGGCACTGTGTGGAAATGGTTAGCTGGAACTCCGGATCAAGATGATTTTATTAAAATACAGAATAAAATCGATGAATTAATTGAAAATAATAATAAGCAATTTATTATCAATTCCAAACTGTTTAAAGAAATATAATTTTTTTCTGATGATTTTAAAAATGTTTTTATTGATCAAGATTTACCACTGGGAAAACATCGCTTACGATTATTAACATTTGATCTGCAAAATTTAATTGACACAATCACACTAGCAAAAATTGACGTTTTTAATACCAAAATATTAAACAATGATGACATCATGGAAATATTAGAACATGAACAAAAACCAGTAGTTATCGCTGACATAATGGACATCTCTGTTTTTAAAATCGCACTGCATAAAGAACTAGAAATAATTTATATAAAGTACCCTGTTGAACTAATAAGCTTTTTTATTAGTTGTTGCTAAATTAAAATACGAATTTCAGGTTGCTTTAGGCTTGTTAACAATTTATTAGCGAGAGAGAGTACAGCAGGCGAGACGAGAATGCGTTTTATGTCGAGATCAGAATTCGTACTGATTTTACAAACGGACAGCCAGCCGAAAGCTGGGCCGAAAAATGCAAGTACACGAAAGACGAGAGAGCTAGATAAAGAGAGCTACTTTTCGCGATGCCATTAATATAAGAGATCGAATTAAGAAGTTAGTTGGCTGCTGCGGCTGCGTGACCCGACATACTCCCCCCGTTGGAAGCCTGGGTTTCAACATCATCCTTAAGGGGTAGCAGACACAGCTTGTTTACTGCTCGCTTTGTCACTCCTGATGCTGTCTTCAGAACGGCAACTCGAGCAACCCCATCTCCACCGAAGAGAAGCTCGATCACTCGGGCGAGGGGCCACTTCATGGGAGGCAAGTTTTCGTCCTTGACCAGAACTAAGTCATCGACAACCAGGCCAGGTTTTGGGGTGCGCCACTTGGAGCGCTGCTGCAGTAATGTTAAGTATTCTTCCTTCCATCGGGACCAAAAGATCTGCTGCAAGTATGCCACGCGTTGCCATCCATCCAAGCGATTGAAGTTAAGACTGGTCACATCCGGCTCGACGAAAGAAGGAGGCGGACCACCATTCAAAAAATGTGCTGGGGTTAATACATCCAGATCAGCTGGGTTTTCTGAAATCGAGACTAATGGTCGAGAATTAACAACCGCCGAAATGTGACACACCAGGGTCCGCAGCTCCTCAAAGGCTAAAACAGCAGTGCCAACAGCGCGGTAGAAATGATGCTTAGCGATCTTCACAGCCGCTTCCCAAAGACCGCCAAAGTGTGGCGACCTAGGAGGAATGAAACACCAATCAATAGCCTCCGCTAGGCAAAAGTCCAATGTAGCTCTCTGATGATCACTGCTGAGGAAAAGACGCCTTAGCTCGAGCAGCTCATTGCGAGCTCCAACAAAGTTGGTTGCATTATCAGACCAAATCTGCCGCGGCCTTCTTCTAGTGCATATAAATCGTTTGAGGCCATGTAGAAAAGATACCGTAGAGAGATCCTTGACCAACTCCAGATGAATAGCCTTCGTGGCGAAGCAAATGAAGACACAAACGTAGCATTTTACTGGAGGCTTGCTTCGCACCTCTGACTTGTAGAGAAATGGCCCGCAAAAGTCAATGCCAGTGACTTCGAGTGCATGAGATCCATCAAGTCGTTCCTTTGGAAGATCCGCCATTATATGCTCCACTACTCGAGGCTTCATTCGAAAGCATCTAATGCACTTGTTTACCGCCTTCATTACCGTCTTTCTCCCCCCAATAGGCCAATATTGGGATCGAATTATGCCAAGTAATGCCCGTGGCCCAGTGTGCAGATTGCGTTCATGAAAGTGAGTAATAATGGCAATAGTGACCGAATGACTCCGTGGTAATATAATTGGATGACGCCCATTAAAATCCAGAGAAGAATTCCTCAGCCGGCCATCCACTCTAAGAAGCCCAAATTGGTCAATGAATGGCGAAAGAGATGCGAGCGAGCTGGAGGAGTGCACCATTCCCTTTGACTGCAATGATTTGATGTCATCCCATAAATGTGAGCGCTGGACAAGACGAAGCAACAGCAGTGTACCGCCTTGAAGGTCAGACACCGTGAGCGTAGGGCGATGGATGCGATTACTAAACTTATAGACGTATCCGAAAACTCTTTGAAGGGCAGCAAAGGAGTTGGCAAATTTGGAACTGGACACTATGTCTTCATATGGAGATTTTATTAGCAGGATCCTCCGGCGAACCTCAAGCGTTGGCTTTTCAGCAGTGATTGGGGTCGGCCAGTCAGCTTTGGGACCACAGAGGAATTTTGGTCCATGAGTCCAGAGAGGAGACTCGTTGAGCTCAGCAGGAAAAGCACCTCGGGAGAGAATGTCAGCTGGGTTTAAAGAAGTTGGAACATATCGCCACTCCACTGACTCAGTTAGCTCCTGAATGGCAGCTACTCGGTTCGCTACAAAGATATTGAATCTGGACGGCTCGTCCCGGATCCATGAAAGCGCAACAGCAGAGTCGCTCCAGCAATAAACCTTTCCCTCCAATGCATTCGTCCCAGACACTTCTGCGATGAGCCTAGACAGGAGCTCCGCCCCACACAGTTCCAACTTGGGCACAGTGAGTGTTTTCAAGGGGGCTACCCTTGACTTTGAGCAAAGTAATTGAGATCGACCGTTGCAAACGATGTAGACACACGCACCATATGCTTCTATGCTGGCATCACAAAATCCATGAATTTCACTCTCAGAGTTTGGAGAACGAACCAGCCGAGGAAATGACGCATGTCTAATCTGCCCAAAACTCGTACATATAGCACTCCATTCTGTATTCTGTGATTCAGGAAGGCTTTCATCCCAGGATAACTTCTCCTTGCACAGTTGTTGAAGGAAAATTTTCGATTTGGTGATCACAGGTCCAACCAACCCGAGAGGATCGTAGAATCGCGCTATTGCAGACAGGACAGATCGCCTGCAGGGGCTTGATGTTGACTGTAAGACCGAAAAGGAAAACAATAGTTGGTCAGAAACTGGATCCCAAGCGAGACCTAAGGTTTTTGCAAAATCAGTGCCATCATCAAACTTCAAATAGGACTCCTTATCCTTGTCTGCAACTCCATCCAAAACAGCTGACACATTTGAGCACCACTTTCTAAGCTTAAATTTTCCCTTGGCTAGAAGTTTTGATGCCTGATCCATAATGATGACTGCCTCTTCCTTGGACTTGGCTCCAGATATCAAATCATCCACATAAAAATCGCGACGTATGACCTCAGCCCCAAGCGGAAACGCTGTATGCTCGTCTGCTGCCAACTGATGCATAGCTCGCACAGCCAGAAATGATGCTGGCTTCGTGCCATAAGTAACGGTGTCTAGCTTAAACACCCGCAATTGATCCTGGGGGGAATCCCTCCACAAAATGCATTGCAAATGGCTGTCCTCAGGCTGAACCCTAACACAACGGTACATTTTGCAAATGTCTCCTGTGATTGCTACTGGGTGTGAACGAAACCGTAGAAGAATCTGGAACAGCTTAGGCTGAATAACAGGGCCTGCCATAAGAACATCGTTGAGAGAATAGCCTGAGGAACTGGCTGCCGATCCATCAAAAACTACGCGAAGCTTTGTAGTGGAGCTATCTTTCTTTATGACGCAATGATGAGGCAAGAAGTATCGGCACAACCCAATGTCAGCGGCAGAAACTGATGACATATGTCCTAGATCGAGGTATTCTTTTATGAATGCTGCATATTGAGCCTTTAAAGATGGCTGACGATTCAACTTTCTCTCTAGGGACAAGAATCTTCGATAAGCTTGCTGGTAGGATTCTCCCAAAAGATCTAGATTAAACTTGGCAGGCAGCCGAACAGAATAATCACCAGCTGGCAAACGATTGACGTGTCTTACGAAATGTGCTTCACAGTCCAATTCTTCCTTAGTAGCGCGTATAATTGGCTCGGCGCAGCTTTCCACTTCCCAAAATCGTCGAAGAAGATCATCTAACCGATCGAAACTATTCTCTCGACTAGCGAGAAGTACATCTTGAGACGACATAAAGGACGAGCCATTGGAAAGGCCATAACCTCCAGAAACAACCCAACCCAGACGCGTCTTTTGAATTAGGGGTAACCCAGGTGGGAGCTAGATTTGGCCAACGCACAACATCTCGAAAAAGAGGCTGGCTCCGATTAAAAGATCCACCCGCTGGGGAGCATAAAACCTTGGGTCAGCTAACTGTATATTTTTGGGTATGTTCCAGCTGCCAATGTCGACGTTGAAGCTAGGCTGTCGCTCTGTTATGTTCGGAGCAATCACCGCGGTAATGTTGGCCGAGTATTCGGAAGTTCGGGACTGAATCGTAATATTGACCGAGTGACCGTCCGTCACAAAACTGGAATCTCCAACTCCAGTTACAGATGCTGAGGATTTTACTTTCTTTACTTGAAGCTGATTTGCGAATCGGGACGTTATTAGATGCAGTTGGGAGCCCGAATCGAGTAGAGCTCGACAGGGAACGAAAACCCCAGAACGGTTTTTTACTAAAATGCTAGCCGTTGCTAAGAGCACAATATCATTACTAAATTCCTGTGCAATAAGAGCAGTCGAAGTGGAAGGCAGTGCAGAGGGTGAAGCAGAAGGAAGTGCTTCTTGAAGCTGTGCTCCTTCTTGTGAAGGAAAAGAAGGTGAGTTTCCCAGGTGAAGCAGGGTGTGGTGCTTAGATCCGCATGAACGACAACTACTAGAGTTGCATTGCCGAACTTGATGACCAACCTTAAGACAATTTATGCAAAGACCGAGCCGCTTCGCTTCTTGAAGCCTATTCGCAGGAGACAGGATTTTAAAATTCTGACAATAAGAAATGGAATGCCCTGTATCATTACAGAATATACAAATCCAGGGGTTAGCGTTCGAGGCAACAAATGCTGATCTACGCGCATTGGGTATTCTGTTACTTCCCACCTGATTGCCCGGCGTATAGTTTGCCATGGCGAAATCCATAGTCTCCAACGTCCTGCATCGCTGCTCCAGAAATGATGCCATTGACTCCCACGTAGGAATTAAATTGACGAAGGCAGGGTCCTCTAAACGCTCTTCCCACTTTGCCTGACTTGCCGGATCCAACCTTTGGAACAGAACTTGGACGATGATGCATCCTGCGATTTGTTCTGTCGTGCCCAGTCCCTTGAGAGCACGAATATGAGCATTGAATTTATCGGACAGATCCCGAAGTGTCGAGACGGAACCACTCTGCACCGCCTTTAGTCCCAGGATCTCAATAATGTGTGCCTGAAAAACCAAACGTCGATTATCAAATCTATTTTTCAGCAAATCTAAAGCAATTGCGTAGTTGCCATCCGAAATTTCCAATGCGCGAATAGTTTCCAACGCTGCGTCCCTCAGGCATGATCGTAGATGCTGCAGCTTTTCTACGTTGGTGAGGTCCGGATGACTATCTATGATCGTGGTAAACATAGAATAAAAGTCAGACCAATTTGCATAACCTCCAGCGAATTTTGGAAGCTCCAGTGGGGGCAGCAATGCTGCCCTATGTCGAGGCTGACGCTGCGGGGGGCCGAAAACTCCCGGAGTGATGCCGTCAGCAAAAGTTGAATGCGAAAGAAGCTGTGAGGTGCGCTTTGAAATTTCGGATCGAACCGATGACTTCAGAGTTACGAGAATGTCATTAAATTTCTCACTTAAATCACTTTCAATTTCCTCTAAATCCAACTCTTCGAGCTCACCGAGCACCTTTTTAAATGACTCTTGAAGCTCATCAATCAACTCTAACCTCACATGAAGACCGGATTCGTCGCATGAAGTTAACGCCGCACTTGATAGGGAATCCACTAAGCGCTCCACTCTATTAAATAAAGCCGTTGCCTTGCGCTTTAAAAATATTGCCCTGTTTGCATCAGCGGTAACATCTCCAAAAGCTCCCGTAGGCATGGCTACAACAACAACAGCAGACGAAATGCCCGAAATTCGGCTCCAGCGGGAAGATGAGCGCAAAGCAAACGAGGGAATAACAGCCCGTTACTTGGCTATGTACGCTTCTATGTATAGCTGATTTTGCGCCTTATGTGTAAATTTCCGCAATCACCAACTGCTATTTATTTATAGCGCTCACTGCATTTAAGGCCTTATGATTGTTGCTACGCCAATGCACCGCAGAAGCAGGAATGAAAAAAGTCAATAAATAGACTTATGTATATGATTTGCACTTAGTATTATTTATGCACAAATCACGTCGGGGTCACCAATGTTGAACTAATAAGCTTTTTTATTAGTTGTTGCTAAATTAAAATACGAATTTCAGGTTGCTTTAGGCTTGTTAACAATTTATTAGCGAGAGAGAGTACAGCAGGCGAGACGAGAATGCGTTTTATGTCGAGATCAGAATTCGTACTGATTTTACAAACGGACAGCCAGCCGAAAGCTGGGCCGAAAAATGCAAGTACACGAAAGACGAGAGAGCTAGATAAAGAGAGCTACTTTTCGCGATGCCATTAATATAAGAGATCGAATTAAGAAGTTAGTTGGCTGCTGCGGCTGCGTGACCCGACATACCCAATAATAAAAAACAGATGCAAAACATATCACGATAGATCGATTTCCCAAATCGATGGGAAACTAGTACTTTAAATAATGAAAAAAGCTTGTTTTAGCCGCTTATTAAATGGCGAAAAATCCACTTGTAAAAAAATAAAAGAGAAAAACAAGAAAGGAAGTTAGCTTCGGTAAGCCGAAGCCTATATACCCTTGCATTATTAAATTTAAAAACACAAAAAATTATATTCCCAATAGTATAAGATAATATGTCAAAAAACACCGAAGCTATAATTTGTTTCATATTATTTTCCTACCAATTTTTCGATCGTTCCTATGGCAGCTATATGATATAGTCGTCCGATTTTGATAAAATTAAATTCGAAATTCAGAACTAATTAAAAAATGTTATTTCCAAGCGTAGGAGGTTATATGTTAAAAAACACCGAAGCTATAATTTGTTTCATATTATTTTCCTACCAATTTTCCGATCGTTCCTATGGCAGCTATATGATATAGTCGTACGATTTTGATAAAACTAAATTCGAAATTCAGAACTAATAAAAAAATGTTATTTCCAAGCGTTGGAGGTTATATGTTGAAAAACACCGAAGCTATAATTTGTTTCATATTATTTTTCCACCAATTTTCCGATCGTTCCTATGGCAGCTATATGATATAGTCGTCCGATTTTGATAAAATTAAATTCGAAATTCAAAACTAATTTAAAAATGTTATTTCCAAGCTTAGGAGGCTATATGCTAAAAAACACCAATGATACAATTTTTTTTAATTTGTTTTTCCTATTATTCCTATGGGAGCTATAGGATATAGTTGTCCGATCCGGCTGGTTCCGACTTATATACTACCTGCAAGAGATGTAAGACTTTTGGGAAAGTTTCAGCCCGATAGCTTTAAAACTGAGAGACTAGTTTGCGTAGAATCGGACGGACAGACGGACATGGCTAGATCGACTCGACTATATATAATTTATGGGGTCGGAAACGTCTCATTCACTGCGTTGCAAGATTCTGACTGAAATCAATATACCCTCTGCAAGGGTATAATAAAATAATAGACATCATACAAGATGGTGCCATTCTTATAAATGGTAACAATATTGTGAAGAACTCCCATTTAAACGGTTCATTTTTGATAACATTTAATGGTACAACCGAAATTAATAATATTTCATATACCAATTTGGAAAACAAAGTTCTTAACTACTTTACTACGAACCACTTCAAAAATTATGAAATATCCGATTACATATTATCAAATAACTCAGAACTTTCTTTAGATAATAAAAACATTTTAAATTCTTTCATTAAAATTATCAATACTAAAATATCACTTACCTTTATATTATTAATTTTAATCATTATATATTTGATTTTTGTACTTATTATAAAATACAAAAATGACATATTATTTGTAACCAAAAAACAACGGCCAGAACCAGAAAAACCTATTACCCAAGAAAATTTTTTAACAGAATTAAGAGATCAGTTAAATGAATTTCATATTGATTCGGGACGATCCATTTTAGAAGGGGGAGAGTTATCCAACCCGTGAAACGGTTCCACTTATGGAATTTATAAACAAATTTTCGAATTCAACCACAGCGACATTGCCTTTGCCTTTGCTTAAGATTCTGCCTTGCCTTTTTCATTTACTTCGAGCTTGACCGTCCTGCTAAGATAAATAAACCAATGGTAAAGTAAACACAAGCTTCCGTTCGAAGCCCAAACTCTTTCGTTCGAAGCCCACAGTATTGCGTTCTAAGTTCAAATCATATTGCGTTCCGATTTTCAATCAAATTGCATCGGTCAGCATAATTTCATTTCACAACGAGATGCGACAGTTTCAGCATAAGCTTTTATTTTCAAACAAAAATTAAAGTTCTGGAAGCTTAAGAAAAGGAAAGCTTTTTAGAATTAAGAGGCAGTCCTATTTGGTCCGAGACCGCGATCGGTTCGAAAGTAATAAATAAGTGTCTTGTAAAAGTGAAGAAGAAAAAAAGGTTTAACACCAAGTTTAACAAAATAATAAAACTTTTTTTTTTTAAATATTACCAGTGACGAATTTTATTTACACATATGATTTTCAAAATGCATTTTAAATGTACATTACAATGTACAATACTCAATTTGAGTGCAAATTACTTGAATAATTCTCTCTGTGCATATATTCCACCACAAGCCCCAAGTAATTATTGTAGTTTGTAATTGAAAACTTAGTATGTTATAAATGAAGGAAGAGATATAGGCGATTAATGTTAAATGTAAGAATAACTGGTATTGTTTTGGGTTTGTTATTGAGTATAAAAATTAAAATGGAATCTTTGTGAATTGTGAAAATGATCACGATGGGTTAAATTATTTTTTTTTGTCTCTGTCGGTCGAGTACTTATGCTTATCTCACTCAAAATTCAGTAATAGAACAATAACCTGTGCATTGGGGCAATGCCTGGAAGAAACAAGTTACCATGGTTGGGTGGGTAGAGATAGGGGACAACTTACATCTTTGATCCCCTCACCCGATATATCTTTTCTCTAATCTACACAGAGATATTTATTCAAATAATTTTCACTCAAATTGAGTATTTTTGTACTCAAAATTTCAGCATGAACAAAAATTCTCACATTAAGTGCAAAATACTCACTTTCAGTACAAATTTCTGAAAAAATTTGTACTTAAATTGAGTACATTTGTGCTCTTTCTTGAACATTTTTCCTCAATATGAATACAAACTGCACTCATTTTAAGAAATAATTTAGCTTGAATTTTAGAATCGAGTTTCCCGTTTTCTCAAACTGAGAAATTTCCAACTCAAAATGAGAAACAAGTTCTTGATAGTGAACTTCTAAATTCTCAAATTAAGAACTTAAACCCGCTCCACCCATTCCGAGAAAAAAGGGTAAAATGTTTTTTTTCATTTATTTTGTAATACATTGCATATTGTTCGTACCCAAAGGTACTCAACATGACCACACCCAACAAATCAAGCAGTAGCCAAGTTGGGAACAGTACCAGGCGCTCAGTAGCACCCACTGCATATGAGAATGGCTGATCAGCATATTATATGTCTCACTAACTCACCGTCTCCCCGACTCAACGGCGCACTGACCCGCCAATGCAGTCAGCATATGTTGCAGTGTCAGTACCAGGCGCTCAGTAGCACCCACTGCGTATGAGAATTGCTGATCAGCATATTATATGTCTCACTAACTCACCTTCTCACCGACTCAACGGTACACTGACGCGCCAATGCAGTCAGCACATGTTGCAGTTTTAGCCGAGCCAACTGCACCATAATCATAATTCCCTGACCTACTTTAGATTATAGCTTATTTCACTAATCATTACACTAAACTTCCGTGTTCCAAGTAGTATAAAAACATGTTCCAAATGAAGAATAAAACAGTTATCAACACACCTCTTAACTCCGAGGTTCTACTTCCAACATCTGGGAATAGGGCTCGTAATACACTATCTCAACTAGCAGCTAACCACGTTAGCTCACCCTCAGCGCAGCTCCAGCATCGCATGTGGTCCGGCATCACAGTAACCATCGTTACCATTGCCGCGACGCGATCGTCCTGCCATCAAAGCGTCCCCGCGCCAGCGACAAGTGCTCATTACCCCCTTGTCCCGCGGTGTGACCCGGAAGTGTCTACTTCGGTTAGGCACAAACATTGGTGACCCCGACGTGATCCTTTAACAACAAAGGATCACACTCAAGCAACCCTTTTTCCACTAAAGGACTCACAGCTTTTTCCAGCTTCATAGGATACGCTTCTTCTTCCAGCGTCACAGGAACTTCGGCTTAATCCAGCTTCACAGGATTCGCTTCTTCTTCCAGCGTCACAGGAACTTCAGCTTAATCCAGCTTCGCAGGATTCGCTTCTTCTTCCAGCGTCACAGGAACTTCAGCTTCATCCAGCTTCACAGGATACGCTTCTTCTTCCAGCGTCATAGGAACTTCAGCTACATCCAGCTTCACAGGATACTCAGCTTCATCCAGCTTCACAAGATTCTTTGTTTCTAAGACACACAATATGTCTACTTCATTCATTGAGGAAACAAGTCACACAAGAATCGATTTACACAATCGATTACTAGACACACAAAACGAGCTGCAAGGGAAAATCCAACAGCTCATTAAGAATTATGGCAAGGATTCTGCCGACCGACGCCACCGAGACGGCTATTATTCTGGTAAGCTAAATCAGTTAAACGATCTCTGGCGGCAGTTTTGCGACCTAGATGAAGAAGTCCAGCAAGCGGCACTACCCACTGGAAGTGAGTACTCTTCACGACTAGTAGCACTTAAAGAGCTGGTCGAAAAATATCAGAATATCTTTCTGGACAACATGCCGACTAGAAGCGGGCTTCCGAAGGCCCCCAGACGAACTTCGGCCAACATCAAGCTTACAACAAAAGATCAAGTCAAAGGAGATTCCGCAATTGACACGGTGATCCGACAGTTGCAGAGAAGATGCAACGAATTGGAGTCATCATTAACATTAGCCTCGAACGCCCCAACTGTCACCCCAGCCTTACAAAGGCACCTGGATCTCCATTGGGCGTTACTGAGGCAAGCCCACGACGAATTGGATAGCACACCTGGGGCCGCAGCTCTGGCAGAAGCAGAGCTAGCCCAATTCCACACATTATACGAGGAATACGAAATGAACCTGCTACGAGAAAACGACGCGCCAATGAGCCTAAACTTGGCACTTCCGCCAATTAGCATTCCGGAGTTCAACGGCGAGTATCTAGACTGGCCACGGTTCCATGATCTCTTTGTGGAATTGGTACATAACAAACCATATTCGGCCAGTCAAAAACTACATATTCTACAGAGTTCGCTTCGTGGTGAAGCGAGGAACGTCTTGACAGACACAGCCTTCTCACAGGGTGGCTATGACGACACCTGGTTGCGGTTGAAGGCCAGGTACCAGAACGGCAAAATACTAGTATTCGCCGCCATAGCAAAAATTATTGACCATACGCCTATAGACGGTTCCTCGCGCCAACTAAGGGCATTACATGACACTATAAAAAACTCAATGAGTACTCTTCAAAACCTCGATATCAGCACAAAATCCTGGGATCCAATCCTGTGTTTTCTTATCAGAAGAAAACTAGACCAGCAGTCTCTAGCTGCTCTAGAAAATTCAGCGGATGCACCAACGGAAATTCCAACGTTATGGAGTGTACTGACGTTTATTGAGCGGCGCGCTTGCATGCTGGAGACGATAAGCGCTCAACCGACAGCAACACTCCGCCATCAGTCAGTTCACAACGAAGAGAGCTGTAAGATTTGTCACCTAGGACAACATAATCTTAGAGCATGTAGCCGGATCCAGCAAATGGACCCCAAAGCACGGCGCCAAGCCATTATTCAAGTAGGAGCATGCACAAATTGTTTGTCTACAGCTCATAAGGTTGAAAACTGTGGATCACCGACCGCTTGTCGAGTCTGCCAGCAACGGCATCATTCACTGTTACACCAAGGACCGACTAGCAATCCAGTGGCTGGCGCAGTAACCATTGCAGGCTACGACGACGTAGGAGGATATACTCTGCTCGCGACCGCCAAGGTCTCATTACAAGGGCCAAACGGTCAATTAAAACATGTCGCGCTGTAATAGATGGTGGATCACAGGTGAATCTTATCTCAAGGAGAATGGCAGATCTGCTATCTCTTAAGGAAAGGTCACCGATTGAAATATCTGGAATCGGAGGAAAAATATCAACAGCAATTAGATCAACACTAAAGCTCTCATCAGTTACATCAGGGTTTGAAAGACTAATAGAGGTATTTATTATTCCCACAGTCATTCCAGACCAACCGTCAGTATCGATTGATAACGATCTTAATATTCCCGGGGGACTGCCATTAGCAGATCCTGACTTTCGGCAACCTGGACCCATTGACCTAACCTTAGGGTCTGAGGTGTATTCTCGTGTAATAACCGGTGAACTTCTTGAACTAGGACCTAATAAACCTTTGGCACAAGGCACTAGGCTTGGTTATGTAATCACAGGTTATCTCAATAAAGAAACCTCATCTGATACGGAAATCAACCCTATTCTGGTAGAAGGCAGAGGTGATTTTGCAGGACCGAACGCTGCTTATGAGCCAACAAAAGATAAAAATCCGATGAATATAGAACCGACTTCTCATCAATTTAAAACCGACAAGAATGCTGACTTTGGTTCAACATGTCCAAACCTAACCAAGAAATATCTTAGTTTTATTGCAGAATGTCCACATACCATAGACGTGCCAAATGATCAAGTTCTACGAGAGCACAATTTCAGTCCCCACGGTAATGTCAATTTTATCGCAAAGGGGAGTGTTAAGCAGCATCAAGAAGATGTGAAGGACCTGAATCACAAACCGCAGTTGAAGGAAAGATCCACCTTGGTCAATGATTTGTTAGGTGCTTCCTATACAATTCCTTCAAGGGCTGACCGACATCACGACTTAATTGAGGGTACCCCTCAATGGGGGGGAGAATGTTCGTACCCAAAGGTACTCAACATGACCACACCCAACAAATCAAGCAGTAGCCAAGTTGGGAACAGTACCAGGCGCTCAGTAGCACCCACTGCATATGAGAATGGCTGATCAGCATATTATATGTCTCACTAACTCACCGTCTCACCGACTCAACGGCGCACTGACCCGCCAATGCAGTCAGCATATGTTGCAGTGTCAGTACCAGGAGCTCAGTAGCACCCACTGCATATGAGAATTGCTGATCAGCATATTATATGTCTCACTAACTACCCTTCTCACCGACTCAACGGTACACTGACGCGCCAATGCAGTTAGCACATGTTGCAGTTTTAGCCGAGCCAACTGCACCATAATCATAATTCCCTGACCTACTTTAGATTATAGCTTATTTCACTAATCATTACACTAAACTTCCGTGTTCCAAGTAGTATAAAAACATGTTCCAAATGAAGATTAAAACAGTTATCAACACACCTCTTAACTCCGAGGTTCTACTTCCAACATCTGGGAATAGGGCTCGTAATACACTATCTCAACTAGCAGCTAACCACGTTAGCTCACCCTCAGCGCAGCTCCAGCATCGCCTGTGGTCCGGCATCACAGTAACCATCGTTACCATTGCCGCGACGCGATCGTCCTGCCATCAAAGCGTCCCCGCGCCAGCGACAAGTGCTCATTACCCCCTTGTCCCGCGGTGTGACCCGGAAGTGTCTACTTCGGTTAGGCACAAACACATATATATACATGAAACAATAAAATTAGAATATTTTTAAATGTACATTTAAAATGCATTTTGAAAATTATATGTGTATGTATGTGTGTACAATGTACATAAAAAACTAAAAAAACTAGCCACTTACAATCACACATACATACATATTGATGTTCACGCTTTGACAATATTTTTGCAGTGTTTGTTTATTGTATCATTATTGAGCACATTATAAATACAGTTTAAAATAAAAAACTTACCCTCCAGGTACGGAAGGGTGGAACGAATGTCCAATTGACTACAATAGTTTTTTAACTTTGTGTTACGCACACGTCTTCACTTTGCTAAATCACACGGCAAATTACAGTCACACAAATTCAGCGCGCACCGCTTTACACACCCATTGGTGAGAGAGAGACTACCATATACGCAACGAACTAAAAGCCGCTCATCTCTCGTCTCGTTCGCAGAACGGAATTCTCTAGAACTCATTATGAGAATTCGCAACTCATTTTTGAGTATATCGGTTACTCATATTGAGAATATTAATTCTCAAGATGTAAATTGAAGAACACGTTTCCTCAAACTTAGAATTTTGTGATCAATTCCAGTTATTTTTCTTAAAGTGAGTGCAACTTTTCTCAATATGAGTTTTTTCCACAAATTTTGTACTTAAATTGAGTACATCCTCAAATTGAGAATACAAATACTGTATTTGAGAACGTCATAATTTTCTCTGTGTGGTCTCAAATCAAAATATATATATTTAGGTGTATTACAAAAACTAAGCATGCAATCTTGTATTGTAATACTTACAGACGTTTATGTTATATTCATCGTCGTGTCATTGGGCCCAAAATGATTCCGATGTATGTGTATTCGTAGGAGTTTATAAATTTAAGCTATATATATAGAGAAATATTCCAAGCTTCCCAAATGCATATTGCTCACTGTTCTTATAGGTCTTAGTTATATTTAGTTATGCAGTTAATCATAATCAAAACCAATTATATAATTACATGGCAATAAACAAATATGCGCTACTTTAAGTAAGTTTTTAATTTTTAATTTTAATTTTAACAAATTTTAGTCGCAACAAAAGATGATCCAAAGTGCGGGAACCTAAATCCAGAGTTCCACGAAACGAGAATCAAAACAGAGGTATGAACTTGAGCAGGTATTCGAATACAGTTATGACTGCTGCAATATGTGTTGGGGCACTTGTCAACCTGCATCGGTTTGGATTCGAGGCCGGTGCAGTGAAAGTGGTCCTTTTTTGTAGAATCGCTACAATTGCTTATATTTTCGTGTGGTCGTAGGCATACAGCTCGTAGCTAGTTCTTGGCAGCTGAAGGCTGGGGCGCTTGCCTAATCCGTATTCCCACGTGTGTGCAGTGACTAGGCCCAGTAGGCCGCCGCTTCCCCGTAGACAAATTGGAGGGTTTTCCTAGCCGGTTCAAAACTTATCTAAGATCGAATTAGTCACTTTTCAGCTTGCCTGGACGGTGGAAGATTTCCGCGATCGATTCGGTAGCTGAATTCAAAATTTACGCCTTTTGATTGTTTCACTCGGATTTTTGTGTGTTACCTGTTTTAAATGATGCACTATTAATTTACGGGTCTAGTACCAATTCAGTTTTGCTAAAGCTTACGTAAACTCCACGTGGGTAGCCATGCTATTTTCACTTGAAGTACTGACACTGACGGTAATAAAAGAATATACGTGTGTATATTTCAAGGCATATAAGTGGAATGATTCCATGGGAACATTTTCTGGGGTTGTTCCAATATTCTGTGCTGAACTAAAGGCTTTATCATAGCGGTGATATCGGATGATCTACGCGGTCTCTGTCATTCCACCAACTACCAATGAACAGCATAGCGAAGGCCGACCGAAATGTTTGTACGAGTATATTTATGTACCTAAGTTGGGCACTACAACCGCAGATAATGGGACAAGACCAGTCTGAAGGAGCATTATCTGAATTGTAAGGATTCGACTTATTTTTGGTCTGAATACCTTTGAGGTGATAAACTCCAAGTTTCTTCCCATCTTCGTTAACCAACTCATAATAAAATGGACTCCTCTTTTTTTAAAACTTTAGATGCTATAAAAACTGGGGCTAGTTTCGAGCTGAATTTCTTACTGGCGTCGCTTTGAGTAAAGTTGCGTGCAAAAACTTCGTCGCCGCTTTTGAGTTCAATGTTTTTTTTTACGAAGGTTGTATTTTCTGGCATTCAATTCAAATGACTTATTTATGTTATTTTTGGCTTACTCTCTGGTGAGCTTTAACATATGGAAAGTCTCTTTTCAAACGGTTTTCGTTTCTAAGAAACTGAGCTAGGGCAATGGATCGCGAGTGCCCCAATTCGGTTCCGAAATTTTCGGGTTCGCGAAACGGTAAAGTTACCACGTATCTACCAGTTGCGTCTCTAGTGGTGGTTTGGAGAAAATTGCTCTCGCAATAGGAATCTGATTCTTTCAACCTCTTAGTTGGTATGTTCTCCACCTCCCAAAACTTAGTGAGAAGTTTTTCCAAGCCCCTGTCACTCGTTTCGGATATCTGGGTCGGGAAAGCTGATACCCGATTTTGGCTAGATGTAACACAAGAGAAACACAAATGTTTGTGCACGTGCCGCTCAGCAACACGGACGGTAAAATGTCGGCTCCAATCAGAACATCTATCTGGAAACTCTCTAAAAATGTTGGATCTGCAAGGGGAATGGCAGGTAAATCAACCAACGCATCTCGTGGAATTGGGTAAGACAGTAGCTTTCCGGCCAATTCAGGCAAAACGTAAGCTGCGGTTTCTAGCTGAAGGCCTGGCTTATTAGGGGCTCGAACAGAAAAATGGCAGAGCCTTGTCGTCTCACCGGAAACGGTCTGATCTAAGCCCGAAACTTGGGCTTGGATATGGCGGAATGGCAGCTTAATCAGATTGAACAGGCGTTCCGTAATAAACGTAGTCTCAGAACCCGAGTCTATCTGAGCGCGAGCCCTGTAGTTCGTTCCCAAGTGACATATGTCAATAATGGCCGTGCCTAGCAAAACCGCTCTAGCACCGGTTGCTAAATAGTTCTGCACACGGGGCAGATTTTCTGAACCGGTGGCGGCCCCCTGTACCGCTGGATTTTGTGGGCCTGCGGAAGTTTATCCACGGGAATTGGGGTTGCCTTTATGCAACAGTGTATGATGCCGCGCTCGACATGTGAAACAGCTGTGAGTGCTAGTACATTCACGTAGCTGCTGGCCTCCCGCGAAACAATTTAGGCAAAGCTGCTTTTTTTTGATGTATTTCGTTCGCGCATCCACAGACGTCTGAAGAAAACGATGGCATAAGCGCACTGGATGACTCTCTTTTGAGCACAGATCGCAATTCTTTGGATTTGTGACCACCTTAGCTTCGAAGGAGTTGAGCTGGAAACGGATTGACTCTTAGTATTAGAGTGATTGCTGGTGCTGGGTTTCATATCCTCAATCGCCTCCAGCGCTCGGTACCGGCCGCTAAGAAACGTGTTCATTTCATCCCAGGTCGGAATGTCGGACTTGGATGAAAGGGAATGCTCCCATAAGGAGATGGTCAATTTTGGTAATCTGCTGGCGCACAGGAATACCAGGAGACAGTCCCAGTTCTCTGTGGAAATGTCGGAATGAGCCAGCGCTATCAAACACCCTTGGATTGTGCTCTGTAGGTCTTTCAGAGCCTGGCCAGATTCAGAGCCTACGGAACTCAAATTAAAAAGAAGTTTGAGTTGGCTGCTTAGTAGCAGTCTCTTATTTTCGAAACGGTCTCGAAGCGCTGCCCATGCTGAATCGAAACCCTCATTTGGGAGAGGGGACTTGGCTACGATTGCCTTAGCCTCGCCGGTAGTTTTAGCGTTGAGATGAAAAAGTTTTTCGACCGATGTCAACCTAGAATTTTGGACATAAACTGCTGTAAAAAGATCCCTAAATGTTGGCCATTTCAGATAGTCCCCTTCGAATAGTTCAGTATCGCATGGCGGTAACCGGCACCCCGACGGAATGTAAGTGGATTGATTATTGGTGCTCGTGGGCGAATGCTGAGAATTGGTTCGGTCGATAAGCTCACTGAGCTGAACCGCTAGCTCCTCGTACACCGAATAGCAATATTCATATTTTCGGTGCAGAGTCGCCAGAATCTCTTCCGCACCTTCAATCGTAATGCTGGAAATCGTGTCTAGACACGCTTCAAATTCTTTCTCGGCTTTGTCCCAGAGTGAGCGGACTTGTTCCTTACGGACTTTGCAGGTGTGGACGGACGGAGATGACGACCCTGGAGTTTCAATCGTCGCTCTGAAATGGCTCATACGGTCGGACACCGTGATGAACCGCGCGAGGGCTGCAAATGCAATTTCGTTACTCATTTTTTCCTGAGAACGAGTTGCTAGCGACTTTACGGACTTGGTCTGGATTTGTGGCCTAACCTTTATCAACAGACAGCTTCTTGTCATCTTCTTGGGTGGCTAAGGATATTTCGCTCTTTGCCTTTGTGATCTACTTTGGGGCTTGGACCTGGCATTCCAGAACTCAGATTATCTGGGCCGCCCTTGTTTGCTTTGTAAAAATTAGGCCCACCCGGAAAAGTCTGTCCTGGAGTGTGGTCACACTGTTGCGGATCACCGGATTGGATTCCAAGAGAAAAAGAACGACGAAAAATCGTATGGAATTACTTTAATTTGATTTAAAAAAAAAACCAAAAAAATAAATTAATATTTCGCAGTGGCTGCTCCTCTTTCCCGTTATGGCAATTGCAAGCGGTCCGCTTGTGTTCGCTATTAGCGTTGCAGCTCCGGTCTACTTTTGGAATATGTGGAACGGAACTGTCGCACATCAACTACTTGATGTGTGAAGAAATAACGAGAATTCGGAACAACTGCTCTGCAAGATATTTGCAGTTGTTTGCTGTGCTGCCGAGATGAGCGCTAGGAATAGGAAAACTAATATATTTTTCGCACCGTCACGGCTTGGAAAAAAAGTATTTATTTATTTTTATTTAATGGATGTGAGCCGCCGGTGTGTGCGAATTAGCGCTGCTGAAATAAATATCATGCAAATTCTGGAAAGGCGTATTGTGTGGTGTTCGGTGGAATCAGGTTATTTTGATTTTTGATAATATTCCTATACATATACATATAATAAATATCGTTGTTGATAATTTTGTAGGGTGTGCCGTATGAGCTTATGTGCGTTTCTCCTTATGTACATATGTTGCAGTGGACATGCATATGTACGTATATCAGGGTTATCAGGTATGGGCGTATGATTTGTGTGTTTGTGGGAACTCGGAAATATATGTGTGTAAATTGAAATTTTAAATTTGTAATTTGCAATAATTTTGGAAATTGGAAATAATGTGGACTGTATTATAAATGTCGCTGTAGAAATGTTGCAGGATGCAACGCGAATGGAAGTATGTGTATATGAATACGAATATGTATGGAAATGGCAAATACGAAAAAGAAGCCGGAATATGGCGATCGTATGCACAATGGAAATGGCCGATCAGACAGATATAAGAAAATTGGGTTTTTTTGAAGAACTCTGAAAAACTCCGCCGCTGAACGCTGGAACTCGTAACTGTTGGAAATATCCGGCTCGAAGGACCATGAACTGGAGGGTGGGTTCCTCATGCTTCTGGTGGGGAATTTCCTGGAAGAAATATGCTTCAGGGCACAGAAAACTACTTGGCTTCGTTTTACTTGGAACTTCACTTTTATTAGCCGCAGCGTGGGCTTTCTTTCGATGGTAACTTAGCACTAGCAGCTTGAACTTAACTCTAATGTTAGGAGAGCGGGGGTGGAGACTGTTAACAGAGCGAGATGAGAGACCATCTGGACGTAACTGCTTTCATCTGTTAACCACTAACATTAACAGTAGCGCCTCCTTGGCGCGGACACTGGGTAGTCTAGTCTTAAATCATCGTTTAGCATATTCATTTTGCGCAAAAGAGCAAAGTCATTTCCGTTCAGAGTCATGTTTTGACCAATAGCTAGGAAGTATGCTGAAAAACCAGTACTTCTATGTAACGCCGCTCGGAGTGCACCGCTGATCGCGTTTAAATTGGCATCCCAGTTGGAGTGGTCGTTACCAATATACGCGCGAATGGCTGCCAAAACGAACCTGTTTACTCTTTCACTAGCATTGGCTTGTGGAGAATATATGGCTGTACATTGATGAGTAACTAATTAGGAAGGCTTCAAAAACATTAGACTTAAATTGCGTTCCACTGATTGTTAAGACAATTTCTGGTACGCCAAAGGTAAAAATTATTTAACTTTGAAGATAGTCGATTATCTTAGGAGCAGTGAACTTCTTAAGTGGACAAAGAAAATGAAATTTCGTATGGTGATTTACAACTAAAAGCAACCCAATATTCCCACTCTTTGCACGAGGCTATGGACCCAAGAGATCCATATATAAACATTTAAATGGGCGATCTGATGTTAATGGACGGCTCATTTGGGGCTTTAAAATTTTATTCGGACTTTAAGTAGATCGACAGATATCAAATTCAGAAATTTATTCACTAATTTGGCTCACCATTCGTGGCCAAAACAAATACCGCTTTATCTTCTCTACCGTTTTGCCCAACCCACAATGCGCCGAACTTTGTGCATCATGTGCTTGATGTAATACATCTGGAATCAAAACCGAAAAAACCCAAAGTTTCCACGACTCTTTTTGGTTGTCTCCGTCCTCAGCAAGCTCGGTTCTTTTGTAAACATATCCATTTATCACTTTGAAGTCCTGAAGTCTTTCCTGATTTTCTTTAATTCTATCAATTAAACTGAGATATTTTGTCGATCTAAATTGATCCGAATGCAAATCAACAATAGGCCTACTCGCAACCATTGACTCTATTTCAGGCTGAACCAGACGTGACAACGCATCAGTTACAATATTTTCCGACGCTCTCCTATGTGTAATCGAAAAATTAAAAGACTGTAATTTCATCGAACATCTTGCTAGACGTTCCAATAGGTCTTTTTGCCTCATCAGCCATTGTAGTGCAGCATGATCAGTAACAACCAGGAAGTTTTGGCCTTCTATGTAAGGGCGAAATTGTTTAGTCCCCTTAGCGGCTAAGCATTCTAACTCACTTACAGTGTAGTTTCGTTGGCATTTTGACAACTTTTCCGACATATAGGCGATAGGTAATTCCAAACCCTTTAGCTCTTGAGCTAGCACGCTACCAATTCCATATGCGCTGGCATCACAGAGTAAAATAAACTGTTTTGAGAAGTCAGGAGCAATCAAAATAGGCGCTGAGGTAAGGCAAGATTTTAAGAGGTCAAATTCTTTTCCAGCTTCCTCATTCCAAGACAATGTTTTTTTTGATTTTAGTAACTCGGTCTGTGGAAAGCTTAGAGTGGCGTAATTTTCGACAAATCGTCGATACCAGCCAGATAAGCCGAAAAAACTACGCAGCTGTTTTAAACAAATGGAAATAGGAAACTCCTTACTCGCTTTAATTTTCTCAGGATCTGTAAAAATCTGTCCTCTTCTGATTATAAAGCCCAAATATTTTATTTCTCGCATACAAAACTTTGATTTTTCGATATTAATCGTCAATTTAGCCTTTCTTAGACACCCAGCAATTTCTAGGAGTGCGACTAGAAGTCTTTTGACAGGACTAGGACTCCAAATACACAAAAACTTTGCTTCTGAAATCAGCAGGATTAACCTGGTCCATTAAACGAGAGAGAGTTTGCGGCGCATTACAAAGCCCGAAGGCCATCGTTTTGTATTGGTATAGTGATCTGTTTGGAATTGTGAAAGCCGTATATTGCCGTGATTTTTCGTCGAGGGGAATCAGCGCAAAGGCGTATTTCATATCATTCATATATCATACCCCCGTCAATGTGGGGTAGCGGATACGCGTCTTTAACAGTGACCTTATGGACCGCACGTGAATCCAAACAAACTCTACTCTTTTCTCCCTTTCGCACTAACACGCAATTACTGCTCCACGGACTACAAGACTCTTCAGCATAAAATCAACCTCAGTAAACATCGGTTTCTGTGGCTGGAGAAACTGGCCAATGTCTCTGTTTGATGGGTCTGGCTGATCCAACTTCATTTGTATGTTGAAACAATGTGGTTCTTCCTAAACCTTCTTTTGAAAATGATGGAAACACTTCAATGATTGAATTCAGACGACTCTGCTGAGCTTCGGAAAACTCATGCCATTTTGGCGGCTCTTTCTCATAACCTTCTCCACCTATATTGATTTCTGGAACTTCCTGTTTGCATGCTATTTTCTCGGCTAATCCAAATTTATGCCAGAATTAAATTCCAAGATATATTTCTTGTTTCAGCCCGGGAATAAGGAAAATATCTAACAATGCTGTTTTACCTCTAAACGTTACTTCCGTTACCACCTTTCCAACGACTTCACTCTGGCACTCACTATTGGCAGCTCGAAAGCTTCCAGAGCATCTTTTTGCTTTGATTAGTGACAAGAGAAAGTGCGCTACCTTACCGCCTGCACAGCTTATAGTAGCGCCTGAATCTAAGAGAGCTGTGTATTTAGTTTTTTCGATACATATTTCTGCCAAGACGTTTTTTGATCTATTTGGATTATGTTTTATCTTAGAAATTATAGATTTTGCAAATAATTGCTCTCGATGCTTATTATAACAATCATCAAACCTATGATCGGGTTTTTCACAATTCCAACAAATGACAATGGCAGGCTTTCGTTGAAACCATAGCACTTCCTGTTCTGTTTCATGCGACTCTACGTGGGTTGGGCTTTCATATGAATCCGTTAGTTCATATATTTAAAAAAACGTAAAGTGCGTGGCTTAAAGGTTTTTATTTCGTGGTAGAACTGTTCATGCTTTCGAACTTCAACACGTAATGGGGATCTATTCGATATTCGTAAGTGGAGTAACTCATGATGTAAACTAGGTTTAGTTTCCTTATCAGCAAATCAACTAATTGACCTTCGGACATGCCTTGTTGAAGCCTATCTGCTAGATCTTCTATTGCGCATCATCAAAAGCTTCGCTTTCGCCTTGTCGCCTTTTCCTGATCTTTTCCCATATGTCTAGATCAGTCTCAGCTTCCTTTGATATTGTTACGGTTAAATTTTCAAAACCAATCACTAGACAAGAACGCTGGCATATCGGGTGCCCTATTTCGAGTATCGCGATTTTCCAATGTTGAATTTTCCCGGCTTAAATTCATTGCTGCTAGTTGTTTATGAATTGTTACCTCTATGTTAGCGTTTAAGATCTCAACCATATCATCCATTATATTATACTGTTGCAAACTAAAAGTTTATTGAAGATATTTTACTAATTCACCTTGGGTATTCTAAGTGACGTGTTTTGAATCTGGTAGACATGCCTGTCCTTGAACTGAGAGATCTACCTCTATTTCGACTTTTAGATTGAATTCTAGAACCTTTTTGATCATTTCCTTCCTGAACGGCCGCTAACGCTTCTTCGTTTCTCTCTTATTATTAATATAGCTTAATTTTGAAAAAAGACAACATTCAGAGCAGGCTAGACACGCCGGTATGATTCGAATTGCTTCAACAATACAGCTATCATGAAATCTGTGTTTACATGGAACTCATGCCGTTAGTTCCGTACACAATATTAGTTCACGGCAAATCAGGCAAAAGGGATCGACTCGCTGGATGACTTTATCGATTTTTTCATTACTATGTGATACTGCCATTTTCTTGTTTACTTATTTACGTATTTCTTCTTTCAGCGCAATCAAAACCAAAAAAAATCTTCAATAATTGAATTAGCTTATATCTCTATTTCAGTCTTTCCTCAACTCATTCTCTTCCAAAATGCAGTTCACCCGATAAAGGATTATTTTCCTCTTCTACTGTTTCAGCTAATGAACTATTGTGAATTAGTATTAGAACTACTCAAATTGCTGGACAATGTCCGAAACCCTCCTGAACATTGTATTTCCGACACACTTAGAGGTAGCTTCCTTCCAACTTTCTTTTAAAGATTCCATTGTATTTATACACTTCGGTCAGCCTGAATCGAACAGGGTCGATCAATCCGCTACCAAATTGCAATCGCGATTTCCACCGTTGGAGTTCAGATACATCCAAAATAAACATCAAAATACTTTATGAAAGGTGGCTTTAAAAGGTGAAATTTCTATAACACAGAATTGACTTTGAGAGCAAAATTGGTACGGAAAACATCCTTTTCGCCCCACGTTGGGCGCCAGTTTGTGTAGTGTTCAGTATGGGACAAGGTGCGATGCAAAATCTAAAAGACTCTTTCTATCAATTGGCCACATAATGTTAGTTTTGACTCACTGTTAAAAGGAACTGGGATCATCGATGCGCATTCTAGCGGTGCTCGGGTCCCAGGTTCCTAAGTTACTAACACAAATCAATGTTTAATACGCTGAACAAGAAAAAAATTACGCAAATCCCTAAGTAGTGAGTGTAAATTAATATACTAGGTTTTGCCGACACGCGCTTAAGTGAATTGATAGATTAGAGAATAGGTATATCGGGTGAGGGGATCAAAGATGTAAGTTCTTCCCTATCTCTACTCACCCAACCATGGCAACTTTTTTCATCCAGGCGTTGCCCAAAAAAACAGATTATTGTTCTATTACTGAATTTTGAGTGAGATAAGCATAAGTACTCGACCGACAGAGACAAAATAAATAATTTATGCCATCATGATCATTTTCACAATTATATACAAAGATTGCATTTTAATTTTGATACTCAATAACAAAACCCAAAACAATACCAGTTATTCTTACATTTAAAATTAGTCGCCTATATCTCTTCCTTTATTTATAACATACTAAGTATTCAATTACTGACTAATTACTTGGGACTTGTGGTGGAATATGTGGTTTAAAATCAAAATATATACATTTAGGTGTGTTACAAAAACTAAGCATGCGTTCTTGTATTGTAATACTCACAGACGTTTAAGTTATATTCATCGTCGTTTCATTGGGCCCAAAAAGATTCCGATGTTTTAGGTATATGATCTGTGTATTTGTAGGAGTTTATAAATTGAAGCTATATATATATAGAGGTGATATCGGATGATCAACGCGGTCTCTGTCATTCCACCAACTACCGACGAACTGCATAGCGAGGGCCCATCGAAATGTTTGTATATTCATCAGAGAACGGCAAGGGTACACCCAAACAGTAGTAGGGAAAGACGGGTTCTGGGACAATTAGCATATTAATGGCCCCCGGCCCCCCCTCCCCCCCTCATTAACGTATGCGGGTTCTGGGACAATTAGCATAATCCAATAAATTAACTGATTTTAATGGGCTTTGAAGTCATAAAAATGTCGCGATCATGTCTATAAAGAGTATACTTAATTGCCCCCATCGCCCCCACATCCCCATGTGACAATATTGATCATGTATCCTTCCCCTCATTATGTGCAATTAATAGTCAGGTGAGAAAGGTGCACGTGAGAAAGGTCGCACAACCATAGTATCCAAAGGTTGTTATCTTAGAGGAACATATCCGATCATTTTGGGGAAAGGTGTGATCACGTACCCTTTTGCCTCATTATCACAGGTGTTGCTGTGCACGTGTGAAAGGTCGCACACCCAAAGTATTCAAAGATGGTTATCTTAGAGGAACATGTCCGATCATGTTGGGGAATAATGTTTCCTATGATTGTAAAACTAATTTAGAAATCAAAAGAACCCCAATAAAATAAATCTCACAAGTTAATGATTCTCAAATGTGGAATATTTTCAAATACACATTTTTCTTTCCGCCACAGAACGTTTAACTGGTAAATTGTCTAAGATTCTCTCCTTTCCACAAATGGGTCATAAACATGTCATAAAAGGGATTCAAGCAAGAGCTACCCGAACATGCGCACCTGTCAATTACCTGACCGCAATAAAAGGGACACATGCACAACCCAGAAGGCGCACGCTCATTGACAAGATCATGGGCCTCACGCCAACGACCTCATACGAGCTCATACGACGTTCCCATAATAGGGGTTGAAATCACGACCGCGCAACAGCTCGCAAGTAGCCGACATATCTCAGTCAAGGAAATATTTTCCATTCTCCGTACCTGTAATTTTAACTCGAAATAAAAAGTCAGAAGTTTATTTTGGTACTGCGAACATGTTTTATTATGTTATTTAATCATTTTCATTCTTTTTTCTAGATTATAGTATTTATTCATAATGTTGAGTGCTTCCTTTTTGTAATCCGAAATTCGATGGCATACACAAGTATCAACTCCCTCAGTGGCTGCATCATTGCTCCACACGCAGGTGTCCATATGATTTCCATGAATAGATGTTTATACCCGTTACTCGTAGAGTAAAAGGGTATACTAGATTCGTCGGAAAGTATGTAACAGGCAGAAGGAAGCGTTTCCGACCCCATAAAGTATATATATTCTTGATCAGGATCACTAGCCGAGTCGATCTAGCCATGTCCGTCTGCCCGTCTGTCCGTCTGTCCGTCTGACCGTCTGTCCGTCTGTCCGGATGAACGCTGAGATCTCGGAAACTATGAGAGTTAGGCTATTGAGATTTGGCGTACAGATTCCTGAGCTTCTTACGCAGCGCAAGTTTGTTTCAGTAGACTGCCACGCCCACTCTAACGCCCACAAACCGCCCAAAACTGAAACTCCTACAGTTTTGATGCTAGATAGAAAATTTTAACTGAAATGTATTGTTCTCATCAATACCTATCGATTGACCTAAAAAAAAGTTTGCCACGCCCACTTAAACGCCCACAAACCGCGAAAACCTGTGACGCCCACAATTTGGATGCTAGATGAAAAATTTGAACTGAAATGTATTGGTGTCGTCAATACCTATCGATTGATCCAAAAATAAATTTGCCACGCCCACTCTAACGCCCATAACGCTTAAATCTGTCTACCGCCGGTAGGTGGCGCATTTTAATTTCGCTTTGCTGCTTGCATATCTCCATTTCCCTTTGAGTAACGGGTATCTGATAGTCGAGGTACTCGACTATAGCGTTCTTCCTTGTTTTATATTACCTCGTTCACATTCAAAGAGTTTTGATTGTATGAACTGGAGCCGTACATAGTGTGCATTGAACAGAATTCCGTCAAATACATTCAAAAAGTTATTTATTTTAACTGAATGCATGTTGTCTATCTAAGTCAACAATCTCGTCTTACCCTTTTAAATATGCTTACACGATTATTATTATAGGAAATTTCTACAGGTTTTCATCTTCTTCTTTTACCCAAAAAATATGCATTCTCGAAATTCAACAAATGAAAATCTTTGATTTTTCCTCTTCTTTTACCCAAAAATGTGCATTCTCGAAATTCAACAAATGAAAATCTTTGTTTTTTCCCTAACTCGAAATGATTTTTTCCAAACTGTCCCCTATTGGCTACCTGAGTATGATGGTGTGTCTAAAAAATGACCTTTCCTTTCCCACCTGCAGCAAAGTATGTGCGACCTCTTCTAACCAACACTCTCCTTTATTCTATGATTTTGTGTCTCCTTTATCGATTTGATGGTGTCCTATTGGTTACACTTGTATCAAAAATTTTTTAAAGAAGAATACTCATATGAGTTTAAACGTATTCGGATATAATGAAGAGACGAGGGAAATAATTGGACCACTTTTTCAATCGGAAGTGGAAAAGCCTCTTCATATCAATATGATGTTTTTGGAAGAAGGTGGAAATGGACATTACATGTACATTAAAAATATTTCAAGGTAAATTCTTTTATTCATTTTTATCTCTTTTAAGCAATTAAATAATTTGCATATATTTCTCTTTCAAAGACTAATGACTGCTCAGAGAGGAAATCAGAAGAGGGCGCAATATTTCTGCAATGTGTGTTTAAATTTTTCCAAAACTGAGGAAGCTGCATTGAAACAAAAAACGCTCTGCAGTAAAAAGGTCTCAAAGATGCCACACCCCCAGAATAATACATTGGAATTTACCCAGGTTCAACATCAGCTTCAAGTTCCATTCGTTGTCTACGCGGATTTTTAATGCATTCTGGAACCGAAAAATCTTGAAGTGAGCCCTAAATTATTTAATATTAATGAACATATTCCAATATCATATGCGTATTATATAAAGTGTGCTTTTGATTCTAGACTAGATAAATTTGTTTTAGAAACAGGAAAAAATTCGGGAGTAAGTTTTGTAGATTCATTGATAAAATATTTAACTAAATTGAGTGATGACTACTTAAATAAAATAGTTCCTATGAGAATGACTTTGGATGACCAGAAAATATTTGATAATTCATTGAATTGTTCTATTTGTCAGAAAGATTTAGGGACTGATTGGGTTAGAGATCATTGTCATTTCACAGGTCGCTTTAGAGGTGCAGCCCACTCTAAGTGTAACTTGGATTATAAAGTTAACAATTTCATACCAGTATTTTTTCATAATTTTTCAAAATACGACTGTCATTTGTTTATTCAAGAGTTGGGAAAGATTCCGGGTGAAATTTCCGTAATACCAATAAATAAGGAAAACTATATTTCTGTCTCAAAGAAAATAAAGTGTTTAAGTGGAAATAGTTTTGAAATTCGTTTTCTCGATACATATAGATTTATGCCATCAAGTTTAGATACCCTAGCTTCTAATTTAGTTGATGATCAATTGAACACTGTAAAATCGTTTTTCAGTAATGATATAGAATTTCGACTAATGCGTAAGAAGGGTATATTTCCCTATGAATATTTAGATTCCGCTAGTAGACTCGAGGAAACTTCCCTCCCACCAAGGGAAGCATTCTATAGTAATTTAACGGAAAGGGAATGCTCTCAGGAAGATTATGATCAAGCTCTTAAAGTTTGGTCGCATTTCTCTTGTTCTACCCTTAAAGATTATTTTGAATTATATTTAAAAACTGATGTATTTCTTTTAACCGACATTTTTGAAAACTTCCGAAAAATTTGTATTCAAATTTATTCACTTGACCCAGCTCAGTATTTTACGACACCAGGTCTATCTTGGGAGGCAATGTTGAAAACTACAAATATTCAACTTGAATTGCTGACAGATATAGATCTGTATAGATTTATTTAAAGTAGCATTCGAGGTGGTTTAGTTCAATGTTGTCATAGATATACAAAAGCAAACAACAAATATTTGTCAGATTATGATTCCTCGAAGGAGTCTTCATTTTTAATGTATGTAGATGCGAATAACTTGTATGGTTGGGCAATGTCACAACCTTTACCTTATAAAGATTTTAAGTGGATGTCTACCAAAGACATAGACAATTTTGATATTAATAATATTCCAATCGATAGCAAATACGGTTATTTTTTGGAAGTGGACTTAATATATCCATACCGTTTACATGATCTTCATAATGATCTTCCATTTTGTCCGTCAAATTGTCTGGCCTCAAAAGAGGATAAGGTAAAAAAATTAATTGCTGACCTGGGAAATAAGAAAAATTATGTAATACATTATCGGAATTTGCAACAATGTATACAGAATGGGTTAGTATTGAAAAAGATCCATAGAGGTGTTCAGTTTTTACAAAAGCCTTGGTTAAAGAATTACATTGATCTAAACACTTTACATAGACAAAATGCAAAAAATAAATTTGAAAAAGATTTTTTTAAATTAATGAATAATTCTGTTTACGGAAAAACAATGGAAGATCCCGAGCGCAGGGTCGATATTAAGCTTATTAGTTCATGGGAAGCTCCTTATAACTCCAAGACTGGACGAAAAGCACATTGTGCCAAAACTTTAATTTCAAAATCCAATTTTCATAGTGCAACTAAAATTAATGATAATTTCTATGCAATTCAAATGAAAAGATTGTCCGTTCTATTTAATAAGCCAATGTATTTAGGATTTGCAGTATTAGACTTATCGAAATGGAAAATGTACGATTTTCACTATCAATATATGAAGCCAAAGTTTCAGGAAAAGTTACTCTTAAATTATATGGATACTGATTCATTTATCTATACAATAAGAACTGAAGATTTTTATAAAGATATTCGTAATGATCTTGAAGCAAAATTTGATACATCGGACTATTCAGATGAAAGAATTAATCTATATAACTTTAAAAGAGTTAACAAAAAAAGTTTAGGGTTTTTTAAAGATGAGCTTAACGGTAATCTCATGACAGAATTTGTAGGTCTGTGCTCAAAGGTTTATTGTTATAGAATAGATCAAGTTAAATCTTCACATAATAAAGCAAAGGGAGTGAGTTCACGAAATCTTACAATCGAAGACTATAAAAACGTTTTATTAACTGGGGCCTCACTATATGGTAATAGAACAATATTTAGATCAAAAGCACATAAAATAACTACAGTTTAACTGTAAATAAAAAAATTCTTTGTGGCAAAGATAACAAAAGAAAACGTAATGTTAATGAAACACAATTTTTAGAGTTATGTAATGAAGACCATGGTACGACATCAATAAAACATCAGAGATTAATTGAAAAAGATATTTTAGAAAATGTTGAATGGCTAGAATCAAATTCATTTTGCTTGGGTGAGATGATACAAAATAATTATGTGAACGATGGAGAATCATTAGATAGCCTTAAATTTCAAAAGGAACATATTGAAAAAGAACTATTTTATAAATCAGTTGAGTTGGAGATGTTTTATTATGATCGAGACTTTGGAAAATATAAATGAAAATGATTTTGAGTTTGTAAAAAGTATTTTTATTATATTTAATTTTAATTTAAAACATTGTACAAAAATATTAATATTAAACTTAATATAAGATAAGATAATATGTAAATAAAAATTAATTAAATAAATGATTTATTATACTACAAAATGTCTTCCTTGTTTATCCAGCTAGTCTTTGAAAACCCAAGCCACTTAACCAAAACTTTATTTCCTTTTCGCCTTACAATTTTTTCAACTAGGTATGTGTGGGGAAATCGTGTTTTTTTCAGTTCTTCTTTATAGAATCCGCCCTGAATCGGGCTACCATCTAAATCTTCAAGTAAGTATGTTTTAGGGTATGTATTCTTCACCTTTCTAATTTTAAAGATTTCAGTTGTATAGTTCGGTGTATACCCTTTCTCAAAGACATGTTTGTATTTACTGATACGAACGTGGTCCCCCTTACGGAATTTACTTGCAACAAATATTTTCAGGTGATTATACGATGTTTGTAATATTTGTTTTTCATTGGAAGAATTGACTTTACTTGGACTCATTTTTATTGTTCTATGCTCTCTATTATTATATTTATTAATTAATTGTTTATACATATCTATCCACTTATATTTTCCATTGAAACTAAACTCACGCCACATTAACTCTTTAAGAGTTCTATTGAAACGTTCAACTATTGATGCTTTTAGAGTACTGAAGGTTGAATAATGATTTATCCTATAACTTTTCATTAATACCTTAAATTTGGAATTAAAGAATTCAGTGCCATCATCAGTTTGCAGGTTTCTTGGTGTTCCATGACCCGATTTAAATATTCTCTCCATGGCTTGGGAAACATCATTTGCATTTTTTGATTTTAATGCCTCACCCCAAGCATATTTCGAAAATGTGTTTATAACAGTCAACAAGTATCGGTACCCATCATTAGATTTTGAAAAGGCTCCCATTTCAACCAAATCTGCTTGCCACAGATCGTTTATACCCCTTGTAATCACTCGTCTTCGTTGAAAGTTTTTTCGAGATGGTCCGTGCAACTCATTTACGATTTCTCGCTTAATCATATTCTTCTAATAGGCTGAAAGGCGACACCTTCTAACTCAATTGTGGTTTTTTTCGGTAATGATATCGGTTTTGTTACATATTTAAATATATAGTCCTCAATGGTTTTAATCTTTAGCAGAATTTTGGCAAAAATTTGGTCAGCGCTGTCTGCCCTCTTACTATTCAATTCAATTTTATTTTCTAAGCTTGAAATTTTTGTGAGTCGACGATTAACATTTTGAGTTATAATTTTTCTTAAATCTTCTCCCAACTTTCCGAGGATCTCATCAGTATATTGTTTCGTTGCTAGATCATTGTTGTCTAAAGGCTTAGATCCGTTCTTGATACGTTTATTTTGAGCATTTAGATTACCGTCCTCATCGATGAATAATCCCTCAGTAGAATTAACACGTCTTTTCAAATTTTCTGATCGTTCCTTATCAACAGAAAAATGTCCAAACTTGTCGACAGACATGATGTTTATAAATGTAAAACATATTTGTCCTTCCTATTTATACTCATTAATATATAATCCTTTCTTCACGCAATTCCTCTAATATTGAAAAAATTTCGTTATTGTGGCTGGTGTTACCCGCTCCTTTTGATGCTACTAAAATTTCCAATCGTTCGACTAACTCATTTACATCATTCCAATATACATAGTTTGGATTTGATTTCTGAAGAGTCATGTAACCAAAGCCTGTTTTTGAGCGAAGTGGAGTAGACGTTGTAGGACTGAAATCTTTGTCTATCAACTTCATAATAATATGGCTATATTTGTATGCTCGTGTACCCTTGATTCTGTTATTAGGTTTAAAGCCTACTCTATGTATATTCGTTTCTAAAATAATTTTTTGATACATTTTCAAGTCTTGATCATCATAGTTTTCAGGTTTACTAAGAAAAATTAGAGAGTACAGACCAGGAGTCAGATCACAACTCATTCCACTAGAAAATGTTATTTTATTATTTTTAATTTTTAATTCTTTATCTCCCAAAGTTAATGAATTGTTTGCGCTTTTTTTAGGTCCATAACCCTTATCCAACACATTTCCTCTGGTCAAATTACTGATATTAAAATCATAATTATAACTAGTGTTATTATCTTCTAGCTCTGCATCCACACCCATATCGGCCTCTCCTGTATACATTGGTAAAGGTGTTGTCCCTTCTTCTTCACTTTTCTCCTTTTTCTCTTCTTGTATATCTTCCTCTATGTTCGTTTGTGAAAAGAATTGATTATAGGAATCACTATCATCGAAAGACCTTGGTGGAGTTATGTTTCGATTAGACTGCGGATCTTTCTCATTAGTTGTAAAGTAGAAATCGTCAAGCTCTCTCTCATCATCATCGTATTTCTTAATTTGCTTCATTTCACGCTTTACTTTTATACTATCTTTTACGTTAGAAATCTTTTGTTTTTTATTTTCCTTAACAAGTTCATGTAAGGGTTCAGTAATAGGCTTAAAAGTTTCCTCCAATTGTAAATTCGTATGATTTTTGACTTGTTTGAGATCATCGAATTTTCGCTTCAAAGCAAATCTAGCTTTGGTTAACTGTGACAAAATATTCATTGTAGTATATTGTTCAAACTTTATAGGTGAAAGATTTAAAATTTCCGAAATTCATGTAGTCACTCCTCAGTTACTAAACAAATACTGTTTAGGGAACGCCAAGATCTGTAATATTTATATACCATTTCCGAATAAAAAAAAAAGATTCGATACATTTTCTTCATTATATTTTAAAAAGTGTATTTATTGTTATATTCTTAAAATCTCAATCTTTTTAATGATTACTGACTTATTTCTAAATACAAATTGTCATTACTTTTATAAATATTAAATTTTCCATCAACCATTTCATTGATGATATCATCTTGAAGAGAGGTGTACCTTTCCGGCATGTACAGAATGTGGTCCTCCAACTCGAGAGCAATAGATTCTCCAACCTTTGTTGTTTTGCGCTCCGCCTTGAGGATCGGAAATCTTACATTTTCAGGCATCCTTGTCTTCGATAGCAGTGTCTTTTTATTAAATTTATTGAACTCTTTAACTACAATGTTCATCTGGTTTTCCTGATTCATGATGGTTGTTGAGTTTTTTGGACTTGATACAGTTGTTCCACCTTGTTTTTAGCTGTATTTTGATGTTTACTACCTGTTTAGCAGTTGTTCAGTACTTGTTTCGTAGTTGCTTACTACTTGTTTTAGCTGGTTAATAGCTGTTATTAGATGGTTATTATCTGTTTAGTAGCTGTTAACTAGTTGTTTACTAGTTGTTATAAGCTGGTCACCAACTGTTTTGAGCTGTTATGAGCAGTTATAGGCTTTTTTTGTTAAGAATGATAAAAAATTCTTGTCCTCTAGATGACGTTCGATGTGAAGTAGAAACTTAGACTGTGAATTTGAACGCGTGCAGGTCCACTTTTTATACCATACAGAGTTCACACATACACGTACCCATACATTGATTTTCAACCCCCCAAATGTAAATTAACCATTTAAATATACCGGTTTTGACTCCACATTTTCTACGAAAGAAAGTAGAAAAGCGAGGCACAGGTGTCCACAGTTGTATGTATCAAAGTCTTGAACTCTATCGTAGTTGTATTGTATTCTATGTCCCAAGTATTTCACAACTTCTCTAGGTGGCTGAAGATTTCCAAAACTGTCGAAATAATGTATATTATTTTTATTTTTATTATATGCAACCCAATGTGTACCACTTGATCGGGAATTATCTAAGTTTACTATACCACACTCCCTACTTTTTGGTGCTTCTGGGAGTAGATCTCTCATAAACACCCCTCTAAAATGTGGGATATATTTCCTAGCAAAATGTATAATGTCGATATTTGATAGTGGTCTATTGGGTAGCAGAGAAATTAGTTTTTTCGCTTCTTAATTCCTTTCCCCTTACTATAGGGCTTAAGAAAGAAACCATAACCCTTTCTATAGGGCTTGAGATATAATCCTTCTCCTACAGCAACACTTTCAATTTTCCTATTGTGACGTTTTTTCTCCTCCATATCTTCCTTAGCCATTCTCGCATTGTTAATTGTTTTTGCAATTGCTGCACTACCACTTGCTAAACTACCAAGAGCGCTGAGGGCTGTCAAGATCGGCACGATTGGTAGAAAACCTCCAATTTTGGGTACATTAATTACACGAGGTACTTTAACATTTTTCTTAGAACCCATTGATTGATGAATTGATTTACGTGCAACTTTAATTGCACTCATAATGTCTAATGGTTTTTGTTTTTTTAATGTCTTAGTAGCAGCATTAATTACAGTCGAAAGGTTTGTCTTCTTCATTTTATTCTTCAATATCTTTTTCCTTCCTTTCTTTTCCGTTTTATTCAATCCCATACCAAATTTTTTCTTGGCTTTCATTATATTTGTAACAAAGTATGCTGCTGCTCTTTCACCAAGACTGCTATCTGGTGCCTTGACACGCGACCAGGCTTTGTCAATTAATATGGAGTCTGCCCTATGTCGTTCACTCAATGCCTTGTTTTGAGAATATGCGATATCGTGCTCTTTGCAAGCTTCATCCAATGGGTTTATTCCTTGATCACCACGTTCCAACCGTTTCTGTAACTTTGTACCCGGTCCACAAAAATTATATCCCGGAATATGGGCTTCAAAAGGTAATGTATTAATTAGCTTATCGACAAGACCACCACCGTGTTTACAATTAAAAATACGACTGATGCGATTATAAAAACGTTTCCCCATTTTATTGATGTTTAATCATCAAAGATTTCTCATTGAATGAGGTACATTAGGTTAAAAGATGCGTTTAATAAGTCAGAAACAAAAAATTGTAGTTAGAAATATTAACGATGAAAACGAGAAAAATCTACCGCCACGACATAGTGCTCTCTTACCAAACACAATAAGGGCTCTAATTGTTGGGCCTTCGAATTGTGGTAAAACTAATATTATGTTAAGTCTAATAGAGAGTCCTAATGGATTAAAATTCGAAAATGTTTATATATTTTCAAAAAGTTTATATCAACCTAAATATGAGTACTTGGAGAAATTAATCAAACCGATTAAAGGAATGGGATATCATACATTCTCCCATAATGAGGGTGTACTAGACCCCAGTGAAGCTAAAAACAATTCCATTATGATATTCGATGACGTAGCTTGTGAAAAACAAGATAACATAAGATCTTATTTTTTATGGGTCGACATAAAAATATCGACTCTTTTTATTTATGTCAAACGTATAGTCATATACCTAAACATCTGATTCGTGACAATGCCAACTTTATTATAATGTTTAAGCAAGATGATTTAAATATGCGGCATATATATCGGGACCATATTAACACTGATATGAATTATGAAACATTTGTGAAAATTTGTCAAAAATGTTGGGAGGACAAGCACGGATTCCTATTAATTAGCAAGGATAACGAAATGGATAACGGAAGATACAGAAAAGGATTTGATCAATTTATTATGATTTAAGGAGTAATTTCAATATAAAGCTTGGTTAAATACTTACAATCCCACAGTTTATCAAGAGATTTCAATATGTCTAGATCACTTGCATTATCCTTGAATGGAAATAGTTCCATTATAAATACAAACTTTTTTCCACCTATCGAATTGAATGGTCAATATGAGTGCGCTCTTATCGACTTTAATATGTATAATTCGATTCCAAATATTGATGAAAAAAATAACCTCTTCCACATCGGTGACAAGGTTATTACAATTCCAACTGGATCATATGAATTGAATGATATCACCGATTTCATTTACAATAAACTAAAAGACTATAACCTGGAAAATACATTTAAAATTCAAAGTAATAATAATACACTTCAAGTTGAAATAACTACCATGCGAGAGTCAGTTTACTTTAATAAGGAAAGATCGGTTGGACAGCTGTTTGGTTTCCATCAAAAAGTACTAGAACCACATCCTACAAAAACCTATCGATCAGATCAGACCGTGAACATATTAAAAATTAATACAATTCGCTTGGAATGTAATATAATCAGCGGTTCATATGTGGATAATACACCGAATCATACATTACATGAGTTTGGCATTAATGTTCCGCCTGGGTATAAAATGACAGTGACACCACATAACCTAATTTATTTACCAATCAACTGTGACGAAATAAGCACACTCTATACGCATAGTTGATCAAAACGGTGATTTGGTGAATTTACGTGGTGAAAACGTTTCGATTCGCATGCACATTCGGTTAATAGAATGATTATTTATAATAAAAGACGTAGCTTAAGTCCTCATCCAAGCATTACTAATTGTAAAGCTATAGAAAGAGGATCAAAAGTAAAAAGAAGCTCACTTACTTTGAAAAATAAAGTATTTTTAAAGTCGTTAGGCTTGAAGCTTCGAGTATAATATAAAAGGTGAAAAGGAAAACAATGAACGAAATTTTAAATGTTCGAGAAAAGGTTTACTCAGATGAGAGTATTTCGAAGAAAGAGTTTCATACTTATTCATCGTATAATCAAACATTTAAGCCAAACGATGAAATTCGAATTACTATTCAAAATCAAGACTTGTACGTGCTTCCTCACGAAAGTTACCTTAATTTTCAAGGAATTATTAGAAAAGATTCACCGAATGGACCTACAACTGAAAATGTTACCACTTTTTTTAAAAATAATTGTATGGCTTACTTTTTGGATGAAATTAAGTACGAAATAAATGGATGTGAGATTGATAAAACACGATTTGTCGGTATGACTACAACCCTAAAAAATATATATCTCTGGATAATCTTCAAAGTCAAAATCTATTAAATTCCGGATGGAGCAGTGGGGACGAAATATCTACGGGACCCCACTTTAACTTTTCTGTACCATTAAAAAATTTATTGGGATTTGCTGAGGATTATAAAAAAGTTTTGTTAAATTGTAAACACGAACTAGTGTTGATGCTAACTAAGAATCTTGGTGATGTGTTTGAACAAACCAGAAATGAACAAACTTTTAAGTTGGAAATGACGAATATAACCTGGAAAATTCCCCATGTAACTCCGAGCGATTTTGCAAAAATTAAGATGTACGATATTATTAAAAGTGGTGTAAACCTACCAATCGCATTCCGGAGTTGGGATTCATATGTTAACCCCAAATTGGGGTATGGAAGTCAACACAGCTGGAATGTGAAATTGTCGGCTAACCGCGAAAAACCAAGATTTGCTATAATTGGATTTACACTAAATGGAGAACTTATCACAAATAACTTATCAAACTTGAAAGTTCACTTGAATTCAGAGTCATATCCATATGATAATCTGAATGTTGATTTTAGTAAGAATCAGTATGCTCACCTATATGAAATGTATACAAGATTTCAGTCTAGTTACTATAATCGTGAATCACAACCATTTTTGACCCCAAATGAATTTAAATTGAAGGCCCCTATTATTGTGGTTGATCTTTCATATCAAAACGAATCAGTGAAAACTGGTCCTATTGATGTGAGAATTTCAATAGAACTGAAGACACCAAGTCATGAAAATACCCAAGCTTACTGTCTCCTCATACATGACCGTTTAGTTGAATATAACCCATTAAACGGACTAGTACAACGAGTTGTTTAACATTAGAAAAATGTTGAATGATACTGTTTCGATTGATGTTCAAGGTTTCTTTGATAATAATAATAATTTTATTTTAAAGGAAATTGGAATTGTATTCGAAAAAGATCCAAACTTGAATAATAGTATTTTAATAGAACCACCATATGATTTTACTTTGCTAAATACAAAATCTCGAAAGACTGCAATTTGGTTAACCAATACACATCACAAAATTTTTTGGAACGATGGAGAGAACAGTTTTCAACAAACTCAAAAGTATCTAAGGACAATTACAAGCGGAAAACAAATTATTTGTAAAGGTGTGGAAAAGAAACGATTTCTACAGAAGTTTTTTGGGAGTCGTCAGCTCATTAATATCGAGGAAATGGGCTGTCCGTCATTAAACAGGTTTAAAGGAAACCGGTTTCCCTATTGTGAAACACACCTTAGGGGCGGGGTTTGTGCTCTAAACAATGCATACATTATTTTGACATTTTTTAAAAGTAGCTCCAAAACAATAAAATAATTGTTATACATCATTTTAAAGTTGAGACTAGATGTGTAAAGACCTACAAGAAAATAGAATTAACAAAATGAAATTTCATGAGGAAATTGACCAATTTATTGAACAATTTAAAGGAGAGATAACTGGTCAGCATTTTCAATATCTTCTAAACACAAAATCTATGTTCATGAATCGAGGTGGACATGATCTCAAAACTACGAATTATGGTGAACACTTTACATTTTGTAATCCAGAAATGACGTCGGAAACGTGCGCCTGCTTCTTCTATGCAAATCGCCGGAATCAAAGCAGAAAATTAATTTCTATGTATAACAAAAATGTTCGCAATACCAAAATAAATGAATAAATGTATTATTATGCTACAAAATAAACTTCTGACTTTTTATTTCGAGTTAAAATTACAGGTACGGAGAATGGAAAATATTTCCTTGACTGAGATATGTCGGCTACTTGCGAGCTGTTGCGCGGTCGTGATTTCAACCCCTATTATGGGAACGTCGTATGAGCTCGTATGAGGTCGTTGGCGTGAGGCCCATGATCTTGTCAATGAGCGTGCGCCTTCTGGGTTGTGCATGTGTCCCTTTTATTGCGGTCAGGTAATTGACAGGTGCGCATGTTCGGGTAGCTCTTGCTTGAATCCCTTTTATGACATGTTTATGACCCATTTGTGGAAAGGAGAGAATCTTAGACAATTTACCAGTTAAACGTTCTGGGGCGGAAAGAAAAATGTGTATTTGAAAATATTCCACATCTGAGAATCATTAATTTGTGAGATTTATTTTATTGGGGTTCTTTTGATTTCTAAATTAGTTTTACAATCATAGGAAACATTATTCCCCAACATGATCGGACATGTTCCTCTAAGATAACCATCTTTGAATACTTTGGGTGTGCGACCTTTCACACGTGCACAGCAACACCTGTGATAATGAGGCAAAAGGGTACGTGATCACACCTTTCCCCAACATGATCGGATATGTTCCTCTAAGATAACAACCTTTGGATACTATGGTTGTGCGACCTTTCTCACGTGCACCTTTCTCAGCTGACTATTAATTGCACATAATGAGGGGAAGGATACATGATCAATATTGTCACATGGGGATGTGGGGGCGATGGGGGCAATTAACTATACTCTTTATAGACATGATCGCGACATTTTTATGACTTCAAAGCCCATTAAAATCAGTTAATTTATTGGATTATGCTAATTGTCCCAGAACCCGCATACGTTAATGAGGGGGGAGGGGGGGCCGGGGGCCATTAATATGCTAATTGTCCCAGAACCCGTCTTTCCCTACTACTCCAAACAATAAGTGTACCCGAATCATTTGTGCGTTTACGGCACTTAGAGAGTGATCGCCACTCTTAAATAAGGTTTGTTGCCTTGCACTGATATTTTCGGACATGCTCATACGCACACTCGCAAAACGATTTCGTGCTCTTTTCTGCATGTATACATGAGCTGACGCCGATCAATATGCTAAAGCAAAAGGAATGAGCGAAATTGAGAGCACAGCACTTGAGACAAACAATATGTGAGAGACACGTGTGTTGTTGTTATTCTTGCATTAGCTTCATACATGCATACATATTTGTTTTGAGTATGCACATATACATACATACATATATGTGAGATGAAAATAAAAGCCGTGTTTTGCTGCTTCGTTGCGTGTATTTAATTTAAATGTTTTCAAGAAAGTCATTACATATTTTATATGAAATTGAGATCGTTCATACAGATAAAGGAACGGGCAATTCAGTCGTTAATAGTTTTCCTTTTGGATTCATTTTAAAATTCATTGTAAAATGTTCCACATAACACTTCTTCCTTTATGTTTTTGTGTTAAAGTGTACGTTCCACAATCAATTTTACTTTTTATGGAGTCCGGCATTTCAGTCATTTTGCTTATTCCTTCTAAGGCTTCAACTAACAACTGAAATCAAGCGACCAAAAAACAAACCAGCGATCATGCATACATACAAGTTAAAGACACTCGAAATCATAACTGTAAAACATGAGTGTTTCGCTCACAGCGCATTATTGCGCATTGCTTTTTGTGATCTACCGTTGCTTCTGGTACATTTGCTTTGAGTGCACTGATCTGCGCAAAATTTTTGAGTGTCTGGTGAAACAGAATCTACGCTTACTGTTTGAGTGAGTGACGAAATGCAAAAACACGAAACACGGAAAGCGATTTGTGCGTTTGGGTGTGTTATTCTATTCTTGTTGTTTGTGAGTGCGACAAGCACTTCAAACTTATAAGTGTGATTCGGGTGCCAAAAAGTGACACCCTTGACGTTCTCTGATATTCATGTACCTAAGTTGGACACTACAACCCCTGGCGCACAAACAACACGAACACCGCGGTAGGTAACAAATAAAAAAAATAATGTCCATATAAACAAGAAATAAATCCAACAATAATAGATTTGCGATTCTAACAGAAAATGAACCAGAACAGGCTCAAGAGACCCAACCGAAACCTAAGCCCCCGCCAATTGACATTAGGGAAAAATTGCAAATGCCCTGGGGATATACATAAACCAAGCTTCAGACCAAATCTGAAGAACATTTCCGAGCTGTATCCAAATACTTCGAAAAGCTACTACACGTACCAACTAAAAGGCAGCAAGGGCTTGCAAGTGGTACTGAGAGGAATATAGCCCGATGTAACCTCTAAGGAAGTCATCGATGCTCTCGTCAGTAACATCATCAACAGAAAAAAGAGCCGCACCACTCTTCAAGGTCGAGTTCGAGCCAGTCAGCAGAGTCTTGAAGAAAAATGACGCGCACCCCATTTATTACCTCCAATACTTATTGCACCGATGAAATAAGGTGGATGAGTCACAGAAAAGGAACTGCCCAGTGAACTGCACAAATTGTCAGGAGTATGGACACACCAGTATGAACAGTATTTATTGTTTGTGAAGACTTCCACAATTCGGCAAACTGCCCCTTCAAAAACGAACACCCAAAAAAAAAGAAGTGCGTAAACCGCCCAAAAAAACCAAACAATGGTTCAAAACCTCTCTATAGCCGCTGTCTACTGCCCTGGGCACAGGCACTGGGGATCACGCCTCGTGACTACCAAAGGAAGGCAATTATATAATACAACCACAAAACCGAGCAACAAATTATACTATGTTTTCCCTGGCAGCCCCACATACTGGCCAACAAACCCCAGGAAAGTTCCAGTTTATTATCGTGTCTGTCTAAGCTGTTCGAAAAATGCCTTCTAAGTCCCGTAATACCATATCTAGAAGGACACAATGATATCCCTGCTCATCAATTTGGCTTCCGTCAAAACCATTTAACAATCGAACAAGTGAACAGAATAACATCAGAAATACTCTCAGCGTTTGAGCATCGAGCATACTGCTGCACAATATTCCTCGATGTATCTCAAGAATTCGATCGAGTATGGCTCGATGGCCTCATGCACAAAATCAAAACACACTTGCCTGATTACACTCACAAGCTACTTCAGTCGTATTTCTACAACAGAGTCTTCGCAGTAAGGTGCAACACAACAACATCTGACGACTTTATTATCGAAGCTGAAGTCCTGCAAGGAAGCACACAAGGGCCTCCTCTGTTCCTCCTATACACAGCGGATGTCCCTACGAACGAGCAACTAACAACATCTACGTTCGCTGACGACATTGCAATCCTAAGTCGCTCAAGGTGCCAACACCGTGCAACACAGCTAGCCAATCCCCTCCTCGTAGTAGAGAGGTGGCTATCTGACTGGCGTACTAAATTAAATGAACAACAATGTAAACACATATCGTTTACTCTCAACAGGCAAACATACTCTCCACTAACATTGAATAGTACGCAGATTCCCCTATGATAATAGTCCAGATTTAATTGTATTTATAATTATTTATTTAGAGAGAGGCTCTACAGGTCGGTTACATTTTTAACTTAAATGAAATCTTACATCGAAGGACAGCAGCAGAGCGGCTGCATTATATATTATATATATATAATTGTTGACAATTAAATTTGGATTCTTATTTCTTAAAGGGTGTCTCGAGGGTGACTGCATAATGTGTGCATGTATGTGTGGGTGTGTGGACATCTACATAGGAGTATGTTGTACTATGGATATGTCACTCCCCCATCCGTTGAATTTGGCCTGTCCTCAGGTCGATAATCTTGGGTATGACATTATATTTTCTTCTATGTTAATTTGATTGGGTAGATCGATTACAATTTCTGTACTTTTTGGTGTTTCTTCCTTTGGTTTTATATATTTTACAATAAGTTTTCTTGGTATGCTCTTAAGCTTATACCATAAATACAATAAAACGCTTATAATAATGATTACAAAGGTTGTTAAAGTAATAGTTTGAAATACATTATAATATTTTGTATGTGATTCTATTATCCCCTTTGGTTGAATATAAGACAATGGTTTTAATTTTGTTACATTATTATTTATGTAAACACTCTGTGTATAATCAAACATTGAATTTGAAAGAGTGTATTCATATAATTGTATTGAACAATTAAGGATTTTAATGAGGTTACTTCCGTCTATAGAAATTTTCTCCATCTCATCTTTATCATCTTGATCTAAGGCTCCGAATAAATATTTGTAAACTGTTCCTACGATATTGAATAGACCTCTCTTACTACGTTTTGCTATTGAAATTCCATTGATTTCTCTTTTAAGTTATTCTACTAAATATCTGATTTGGATAACATCGTTGAATTCATCGGCTTCTTTTAAAAGATCCTCAAATGTTTGTTCGGTTTTTGTTATATTTACGCTTAAGTAATGGTATTCATAATTAGTTGGGATTTCGATCGATCCTGTTTTAAATACAAGATATCCGTTTTGTGCCTTTATGGGATTTATTTCAATACTTTGTCCAATTGTCAGTTGAATTACAGTTGCTAATATTATAGAGAAAATTATTGTTTTCACCGAGTTGTTCCTGAGTCCGTTCATTTCCTTCTATTTGCCTGGAATTATCATCATATTTACTTTTATAAATTTTCTTCTTTTTTTTTAACTTTGATTTATAATGAACAATCTTTCTTCCTCTATTCGTTTCTTCAAAATGTTTTTCATCTACCTTCTTCAAGGTTCCTGTCTTTTTAAATGGATTTGTAGTTTTAAATTTCACTAGAGGAGCTTGTTTGTATTTTGGATATATTTTATAGTCCTGACGTTTCTCATTTAATTTTTCAATTCTATTCATTTTCTTTTCTTGTGTGTCGTAATCAGGAGTTCCTGCATACATAAATATGCCAGCTGTTATTTGATTTGTAGCATTGTGTTTTGCTTTGTAATTGTAAATGTAAAGGATTAATTCGAACTTAGTATATCTGTTTTCAATGTCTGATTCGCTTACTATAATTCTTAATTTTTCATTTACTGTTTTATGAAATCTTTCTATGTCCGAAATACCATTTTTACTTGTTGTTACTTGAATTTGTACTCCTTCCCAACTTAACCAGTTGTTTGATTTCTTGTGGTTTTCCCATTTCATTGAATACCTTCATAATAGCTCTTTTGGCTTCTAACCAGTCTCTACCTGTGACTTCTACTAGGGTAGCAAATTTTGAATATACATTGATACATGATAAAAATTGTTGGTTACCTACCATGTTAAAATCCATAACAAATTTTTCTCTTATAATTTGAATTTCTGGGGTAAGTTCAAATGTCAGTTTAGTATTTCTATGTTCTGTTTTAGCGATGTTATATTTTGAATTAACTTTTGATAATCAGGGAAATAATATTTTTCTCTAATCCACTTAGAAGTTTCTTCGATTCCTGTTGTTATGGTCTCTCAGTTATAGAAATGTAGTTTTGGTTATCTTCTTGGGCACTATGCGCTGTTGCATCTGCGTTACTAGCAGTTTCTTCTGGTATGTTTTCTTTAGAATTATCTGTGTACATAGTTTCTTCTATTTTAGTTCTAGATAATGTGTCGGCTACATAATTCTCTTTCCCTGGCAAATATTTAATTTGATAATCGTATTCATTTAGTTTTATCTTCCATCTTTGTAATTTCATATTCGGTTCTTTAATATTGTTTAACCAAACAAAATGTTTGTGATCGCTTAATATTTCAAAACCGGTGGCTCATACAATTGCTAAGAGTTCTTTTTCTATGGTGGAATAATTTATTTCGTGTTCGTTAAGGGTTCTGCTGGCATAACAAATGGGTTTATGATTTTGAGATAATACTGCTCCTATCGCCATGTTGCTTGCGTCTGTTATCGGGGTAAATTAGAATGGGATCGGATGTAATCAAGATTTTCACTTTTTCGAATGCTTCTATGTATGGTTTGTCTTTAATGTTAATTGTTGCACCTTTCTTCAGTTTTATTGTCATTGGTTTTACAATATGTGCAAGGTTTGGTATGAATTTCCTATAAAATCCACATAATCCTAGATATGATTTTATCTCTTTTTGGGGTTTCGTTATCGGGAAATTTATAATGGCACTTATTTTTTTCAGGTTTGGTTTTATGCCTATAGTTGTTACTGTATGACCTAGGAACTCTTTTTCTTTTTTCATAAATTCGCATTTATCCAATTGTAGGTTTAAATTCGCGTCTCGAAGTTTTTGGAATACCTTTTTCAATGATAGATTGTGTTCTTCCAATGAAGTGGAAAAAATTATTATATCATCTAGATATACTAAACAATCTTTATAGATTAAATCCTCTAATAAATTGTTCATACATCTTTGAAAGGTAGCGGGGGCGTTTTTAAGGCCAAATGGCATTCGGGTGTACTCGTAATGGCCATGTTTGGTTGAGAATGCTGTTTTTGCTATTGACTCTGGTTCCATTTGAATTTGATGCTATCCTTTAGCTAAATCGATGGTAGTGAAATACTGACATCTTCCTAATTTGTCCAATATTTCATCCATTCTGGGTATTGGGAATTTATCATTGATTGTGATTTCGTTTAAATTTTTGTAATCTACAACTAGTCTGAATTTTGGTTTTCCTGAGGAATCACTTTTTTTTGGAACTATTCAAATTGGTCAGCAATAGGGGGATTTTGATTTGCGAATTATTCCTTGTTCGATCATTTCGTTTATTTGTTTATTAACCTCCTCGTCGAAAGTTTGAGGGTATTTGTATGTTATCCTACATATTGGGTCTTCGTGTTTTGTTTGTATCGAATGCCTGATAGTACTTGTAAAAGTCAAATTTTCACCTTCCTTGTACTGGATGTCATTGTATTCGGACAAAACCCTTTTTAAATTTTCTTTCTCTTCCTAATTTAAATGTTCTAATCTATATTCATTGCATTCTTTTAATTCATTATTAATAGCAAAGTTTCAAGATTGCTCCTTTGATAAGGGCGGAATAAGGCATTCTAATGCGGTCTTATCCTCTTCAATCTTGACCTTTACTATACCGTTTTCGCCATATTTTACATAAAGTAGTGTGTCTCCTAACATAACTGTTTCTTTTTCGTAATCTATTTTTGCCTTACTGTCTTTTAAATAGTCTCTACCTATTAGGATGTCGTAATTGTTGGAAAATTTATGTAAATACAATTTTTGTTTAGTCGGACAGATTTTGGAAGGATCTAATGTTATGCTTTTTTTTAGTTCCATTAAACCGTTTATTGTAAATACTTTTAATTTCTCTATTTGTTCTTCATTATTTCCAAAATTTTCTGTCATTAAGTTGATAGATGACCCGGTATCTATCATTGCTCTAAGGAGTTTTCCCTTAATCATCACTCTTACATATGGGCAACAACTTCTATATCCGAGGCAGTTTGCTAAAAATTTACATCCATTCTGTTCTGTGCACTTTCGTTTTCTCTCTGTCTTTTGACGGGTGCGTTTGGAGAATTATTTGATGTAGATGCCTGAAAATTTAGGGGATTTGGGCCCTGCCTTAATATAAGTTTCTCCTAAACTCATGATAATTTCCCTGGTTTCTAGAGGGAATTTGATTTCTGTTCGTCGAACCTTGAGGATTTGTTGAGTTGTTTAGATTGTTATTGTAACTATATCTTAGGTAATTATGTGTCTGAGAATTATATTTTTGGTAGTTATGATTCTGATGTGAAAGGTTACTTCCCGAATTCCTTCGGTTATCATGACGTTTAGGTTTTTAATTATCAAAAGGGTCTGAATCCCAATGACCTAAAATCATTGCTGATTCTTTTAAGTTAGCAAGTGTTGAAATATCCTTTTTAAGTAGGGAACTATATAATCTATCGGGAAGTTTTCTCTCAATACAATCTTTAATTGTTTTGTTTAGAAAATTTGTATAAACTGATCTTTCTATTTGATCCGATTCTAACTCTAACTTATTAGATACTTTTGAAGACCTAAATTGTAGTTCATTAACGAACTTACTTATGCTTCCTTGATATTGGGTGTCCCGAACATGTTGTATAATATTCTCGTATGGTCTATGATCCTTGAAGGCCTTGGTTAGGGCTGCTTTAGTTGTTATCCATGTATTAGATTTCTCCTCTTCGATGACTCTCTGGGCTGAGTCGACAATCGTCCTCTCTATAGCTCCGTATATGATGTAAATTTGTCGGACGTCTTGAGTAGGGTATAGTTGTAAAAGGTACTCCACTCTGGCTATACATCGACTTAATTCCGATGGGTTTCCATCAAAATATGGCAATTCCTTGATTTGGCGGATTAATTGATTCAAATGAATCGCGGACAACTGTGGTAACGTTGAAGGGCTTGCCATTTTTATTGTTCTTTTCAATATTTGCACTTTAAATATTCTTTAGCGCGTATTGACCGAATTGGATTTTGTTGTTGTAAGTTCTTCGTGCGAAATTTGCACATAGATTCTTATGCGGATCTCGGTGATTGTCTTTTGTTCGTTCACTGATTATTCGCTGATCAGGATAAACTAGTCGCTTAGTATTATCCTTCTAGTTGATCAGTAGCGGTGACTTTTTAAAAGGACTTTTGAGATCCTACCGACTGCGCCAATTTAATCTCTGCACCATAAGTGTATTAAAAAAAACTTTATTTAATTTTACTTTTACACTGGTTACAATATTTTTGGAAGAACTGAACTCATTCTCCAACTCCTACTTCATTTACGATCATACCTCGTTTTTAAGCTTTAGAGCTTTCTGTGAGTTGGACTTATGGCAATTGAGTGATTCTCTAAATTTGGACTTTGGACTCCAGACTTAAGACTTGAGTATCCTGATTCGTGGCTCGTTCTAATTGTTTAGTCTATAAAGTTTGGTTTTTTGTTTCATGGAAAGTTCCTCTGGCTTGCCTTTAGTTCGGTAATTTTCCATTGGCCTGTTGACAATTAAATTTGGATTCTTATTTCTTAAAGGGTGTCTCGAGGGTGACTGCATAATGTGTGCATGTATGTGTGGGTGTGTGGACATGTACATAGGAGTATGTGGTACTATGGATATGTCACTATATATATGTTTATGAATACATAAAGGGAGAATGTTGTGTATGCATATGTTATTCATATATTTAAATATGTGACTGTAACCGGGCAGCATAAGAATGCTGTCCATGCATTTACGCCTTATGCATAGGTCAGTGAACTGAAGTCAAGTGTTTATGTACACATTGCAACAAAGTGTCACAACGTTTTAGTTGATATTATTTATTACTGAACTTAAGTATAATGGTCATTTTATATAAGCTAAACCACATACACTACATCTCACTCGCTGTGAAAAATAACGTAATTTTATGAAGTTATTTTAATGTTTTGATAAGTTTTTTTTGTGATGCTTATATTTATTTTAAAATACAATTTTTTAATTATTTATGAAAAAAATGTTTTTTGTAGTTTTTTATGTTTTATTATTATTTTTATGTTTAAAAGGCCAATTTTACAAAAAAAAAATATTTTTTTTTTATCAGAAGTAGTTTCTTATTTATCCATATGTACTCTTTTTTCTTTATTCTTATTAGTTATATTATCTTTAATATATCTGACCCCAAATGGTCCTATGTAAACTGGATCTAACTTATGACCTGTTTCATTTCTTAGTAAGACTTTGTCTCCTATCTTAATATCAAAGTTAACTACCTTTCTATCATAATGTTTTTTATTCCTATCCTTGTTCTGTTCGAGTAGTATACTAGCTCTTTTATATGCTATTTCTAATCTATATATGTTCGCTATTAAAGAATTTTGGCAAGTTGCTTTGTTTGCCGAAAACTAACTCGTATGGACAATAATTATGTGTCATAGAGGGTGTCAAATGTCCCAATCTGTTTTGTCAACAGATATATAAGAACGAATGTATTCGTTAAAGGTTCTGTGGCTTCTCTCTACTGTTCCAACTGTCTGGTGGTGGTGTGCTGTATGCGTTATATTGTGTATTTTTAAGTACTTGCACAGTTAACTTATAATTGAATTTTTGAATTCTGTTCTCATGTCCGTAATAAACGTCTTCATTGGAGCGTTCTTTGCAACTGGGATGGCCACTAAATATTTCGTAAGATCACATATTACTGTGACTACGTATTCGTTGCCATTTTCTGTTCATGGTAACGGCGTCCACTATCACTCTATCAAAAGCATTAATTGGTGTATCTGTTATGGTTAATGGAGTTTTAGTATGAACTCTCGGTTTTGATTTTTGGAATTAATTACATTTACGTACGTATTCTTTTACTGAACGAGCCATATTTCCACAATAGTAATGTCTTTTTATTTTATTGATGGTCTTTGCTGTGCCTGCATGACCTCCTTGCATTGGGTAGTCATGATATGTACACAGTATCGCTTTTTGATCTTTTTTATTTTCTATGATGTTCACCGGCTTGAGTAGCGCTATTCTTAAAATATGTTTTTAAAAGATTCAATTGAAATTACTTCCTCGGTGCCAATTTGAGTTGTCTTATCTTGTCTATTCCGGCTTCTTTTGGAAGCCTTTGGAAGAACTGACCTAAAACGAGTGTTCCGTTGGTGTACAGATCGCTAACATAAATTCTTGCTATCACTTTTTTTCATGTTTAAAGAAACATTGATTTTACGTTAATAGCAAGACCACTACCATCCGTACTTCATATACGTTGGACTTAGAAGCGTCAAGAGTTTGTATAGACAAATCTTCTTGTTTCTCACCTGCGCTGGAACTTTTCTGTTTACTCGGTTGCCTGGTAGTGACTTTAAGGACTTTAATATGTACATTTTTAAATTCAGTTAATGTTATCCGAGATAGGGCATCTGCCACGAAATTGCCTTTTCCCTTTAGATACTCGACTGTAATGTCGTATTTTTCTAGTTCTAATCGCACACGTGTCAACTTTGATCTTGGATTGACCATTGAAAACAAATACGTTAAGGGTCTGAGGTCGGTCTTGATTGTAAAATATTTTCCATAAATATATGGTCAAAATTTTGATGTTGCCCAGTGAATTTCTGATAATTCTGGCTCTGTAGTGCTTTAATTACTTTCACATTTTGTGAATGCCTCGATGCATATGCAATGGAGTCCATTTTAGTTGCTTCACACGCTTGCTTGCTTGCATCTGTGATTATACAATATTCTTTGCTTAAATCGGGATATTGTAATAGAGTTGGTTCCATAAGCTTTGTTTTTAAATATTGGAATGCGTTTTGGGATTCATTTGTTCATTCAAAAGGGAAATTCTTTTTACATAATCTTGTTATGTGCCGGAAATGGTCGGTGACATTTTTGATAAAACGTCTGTAACAATTGCAAAATGCAACAAAACGTCTAGCACTGTCCGCATCATGTGGGACTTAATAATCGGGGGGTATTCCTTTAGCTGTGCGATATGAGCCATTGCTCGTTGAAAATGACGTTATATCTCTTGAACTCTCTTTAAGTTCAATTTGATGAAAATCTGACATTAAGTCAAGGCATGAAAAATAACTTGCTCTTCCTAGTTGATCTAAAATGCATCAATTCTAGGGAGTGGAAATTTTTCGGACAGCAGTTTTTTTTAATTTGGCGATAGTCTAACTAATCTCCATTTTATGTCTTCAGAACAAGGAAGTGGTTTTTTAGGTACTAACAAAATCGGGCTTTTATATTCAGACACAGATGGTTCAACGATATTATCTTCTATTAATTTGCCAACTTGTTTCCTTATTTCTTCTTGATAGCTATGCGGAATTCTGTAATTATACCCGCTACACTTAGAGTAAAAGGGTATACTAGATTCGTCGGAAATTATGTAACAGGCAGAAGGAAGCGTTTCCGACCATAAAGTATATATATTCTTGATCAGGATCACTAGCCGAGTCGATTTAGCCATGTCCGTCTGTCCATCTGTCTGTCCGGATGAACGCTGAGATCTCGGAAACTATAAGAGCTAGGCTATTGGACTTGGCGTGCAGATTCCTGAGCTTCTTGCGCAGCACATGTTTCTTTCAGCAAGGTGCCATGCCCACTCTAGCGCACACAAGCCGCCCAAAACTGTGGATCCTACAGTTTTGATGCTAGAATACAAATTTTAACTGATATGTATTGCTCTCATCAATAGCTATCAATTGACCCGATTGGCCACGCCCACTTTAACGCCCATAAGCCGCCAACAAACTTCAAAAAATCGTAAGTATGAACGCGGATTTCTCGGAAATTATCAAAGGTAGAAAATTGGGATGCAGCGCAAGTTTGTTACGCGAATATGCCACTCCCACTCTAACGCCCACAAGCCGCCAAAACCTGTGGCGCCCACAATTTTCATGCTATATACAAAATTTTATCTGAAATATATGTCGGAAAATTGGAGCCTTCTCCATGCAGGTTCGCATTAGTCGCTTGGTCGCTCCATATTGAGTTTTGACTGATGCAGCGAGTCTTCGTTGCCTTTGCTGCTTATAATAATTAGCCTTTTAGCAGTCCTCAATTGTACACCACGTTATGGCTCAGGACGAAAAGAAAAAGGGAGTGACCAGACCTAGCAACGCAATGAAGCCACACAAAACCTCAGTTCGCAAACTGAGTCCTCATCATACCAGAACTGGTATTTATCAGTTTTACCCATGGTCACACCTTAAATCACACCTATCATGCCTAACGAAAGACTGAACTTCTCCTCTCCGACACGACCATCCTGACATATACACGTCCTCGTGTCTATAATAAACATCTGAATTTCATTCCAATTTATAATTTTTATTGAATGCTTCCGAAGAACTTAACCACATAATATAAATCTATATAACATAAATCCATTAACATAACTTAACTTCTATTTTCAACATGTAGGCTATTTTAACATATCTCTGTTATATTCTCTTATAACCCATTTTTTACTTACATTTCCAAACAAGAGATTAATAAAACATCTTCAAATTATACATTAATCAGTTCAAATCGTTAATTCGTAAATCAAAATACAAAACGACACCTTTACTAGCCAGCTTTTAAATTCTTCGCCATACATTGGCTTCACACATTTTCAAACAAATTAAATTGTCCATCGTCCAAAAACATCGCTTCACAAATTCATCAACCACGTTCATGTCCATCGCCCACAACTTGGCTTCACGAATTCATCAAGTACATTTGTAAAGCAACTCTCGTCCATCGTCAATCACATGACTTCACGAATTTATCAAACACATTACTAAAGCAACTCTCGTCCATCACATGGCTTCACGATCACTCTCTTTTTCAACAGGCTTTTCCAACTGACTTTGTTCTTTGTAATTTACTTCAAGCTCTTCTGGAATTTGTACATCCGCTAACTTTCGTAAACTTTCGTGTGGGTACTTGTAACGCCTATTGTTTTGTGAAGACTTTAAAACGTATTGGTCTCTGTCCAATACCACGACTACCAAAAAGGGTCCTCTGAACTTTGGATCTAATTTCGTTTGCTGTCTCTCGCTTTTTTTAAGCAGCACAAAGTCACTCACACAGAACCTTGTTACGTTAGACTTATTTTTATTAAATTTTGTCTTCTCATATCTAGCGGCCTCCTCCTCCCTTCTTAGTGGCCAACTCCCTTGATTTAATCATGTCACTAATAGGTATCAAACCCAGTGGTCGCCCAACTTTACCAATCAAAAGTTCTAAAACTGTACAGTTAAGAGCTAACTGTATGTGGCTTCCAGCAGCGATCAAGGCGCCGGAGGACATCCTCTTCATGTTGCAAGAATGCAACCCGCACCTCCCCACGAAGGACTGGAAAGTCGTCAAGGTGGAGGAGCATGAAGGGGACGTCAACCAGGCGGTGTTGCTCCTGAACAAGGAGTCAGTTGCTCCGATCGAGACTGCTTCGGGTGCAGTGCGATACACATCAAGGTGTATAGGGACGACTCCAACCCCGCTAGTAGCTCTGCTGCCAACCCAGCCGAGCAGGTGCTTGCTGAGGAGTTGGAGGCACCTGGTGGGCCGGAGGACGGCTACTCCACCGACTCGTCGCTAAGCAGAGAGATGCGAGCGCTCGGACCGGCTGTCGAGGACGTAGACCTCAGCGATACAGAGGAGGCCGACGTCACTGTGGTGGAGGTGGAAGCTGTAGATGTCACTTAGACCTCTACAAATAAACCTTCACCACAGTAAAGCAGCGTCTGCTGCACTTCTGCTTCGCCTGACCGAAGGCGGAGCCGACCTAGTCCTTGTACAGGATCCTTAGGTAGTAGGAGGCAAGGTTGCTGAACTAGGAACAAAGGAATACAAGCTCATGCTTGACCCCAAAGAATCTAAAATTCGAACCTGCATATTGGCCAAATGGCATCTGAGTATATTTCTACTCCGCAATTACAGCAACGGAGACAACACCGCAGTAAGCTTGGAGCTGCAAAGTGGCTCTATAAGGGTCCAATCGGCCTACTTGGCCTTTGAAAAGGAAAACCCCCCAGATGCGCTGGTCAGAGGACTGGCAGAGGAATGCGAAAAGCTCAGGAGAGGTTTGGTAATAGGCTGTGACGCCAACGCCCATCACACCCAGTGGGGTTGCCCAAGCAACAACGACAAAGGTTAGTCTCTTTTTGATTTTATTCTAAATTCGAACCTATTCTTATGCAATAGGGGCAATGTCCCTACATTCATAACTAAAGCTTGACAAACGATCATAGATCTATCTTTGGTATCAGATTTACACGTAGGCGCAGTCAAAAACTGGGCAGTCTCTGACGAGCACTCCTTTTCGGATCATAGATTTATAGAAACTGTATTGTCCCTTTATTCGCCCTTGCCGGTCAGCTTCGCTAACCCCAGACGAGCCGACTGGCACAGGTACGAAGAAGTTCTGACAAATATCTTTCCCATGGAACCGTCAGAAAACATCACAAACCCACAGGAGCTGGACGGAACAGTATATAAATTCACAGAGGCATGCAACACTGCCTTCAAAGTGGTATGCCCCACAGAGAAACCAAGGGTAAGGAAAAAACCACCCTGTCGGATGCCTGTTTAGCAGAGCAAAGGCGGGAAATGAGGACAGGTCCAAGGACTCTTTACTGGAGTCTGACCATGATCCATTTGCTTTTTGAAGATAGCCCAAAGGTGCGGCTATCTTAGATCCTTAGGTAGGATTCAGTAGGCTGAACTACAAGTATGAACTAGCCTCTTACAAAAAGGCCATTAGAAGAGCAAAACGAACGGCATGGCAGACCTTCTGCTCTGACATAGAAAAAACAACTGATGCCACAAGGCTCAGGAAAATACTCTCTAAGATAGCCGCACCTTTGGGCTATCTTCAAAAAGCAAATGGATCATGGTCAGACTCCAGTAAAGAGTCCTTGGACCTGCTCTTAGACGCTCACTTCCCGGGGAGCCAACAAGCAGGTCATCCTCCTGAAAGAGGAGTAGGAGAGGGAATCGAATTAGATCCACTCCTATTAGACCGCAACATGAAATGGTCCATTCATAGTTTCAAACCATACAAATCGCCGGGACCGGACGGGATAACACCGGCTCACATCCAACAAGCAGGACAAATAGCCATACACTGGTTGAAAAAAATCGTCCAATCCATCCTGGCGGTAGGAGAGCTACCAACAGCATGGCAAGAAACAAAGGTGGTTTTTATTCCCAAGGCAGGGAAGGCCACTCACACCACAACAAAGGATTTTAGGCCAATAAGCCTAACATCATTCCTGCTTAAGAGCTTTGAAAGAATGATAAGCCTACACATAAGGGCCACCGTAGACCCGACACAAATATCAGGAGCACAACACGCTTACACCAAAGGTAAGTCAATCGAATCGGCGCTACACTTGGTGGTAAACAGCATCGAGAAATCACTCAACATCAAGGAATACACACTGATCGCCTTCCTGGATATAGAGGGAGCCTTCAATAACGTGCTTCCCACCGCTATAACAGAATCTCTCACAGAACTAGGGGTTGAGCCGCCAATGGTGAGGCTAATCCATAAATTGCTGATAAGCAGAATGGTCACAGCCACACTAGGGACCTCAACCCAGACTAGACTAGTGAACAGAGGCACCCCGCAAGGAGGTGTACTCTTGTGGAATATCGCAGTAAATAAACTACTGCGGATCCTGGAGGGAGGAGGTTGTAAGGTCGTGGCATACGCAGACGACGTTGCCATCATCTTTAATGGAAAATATCCACAAACACTTTGCGATCTTATGACCGCTAAACTTAAAATGCTATCGGAATGGACGATAGCGAACGGACTCGGGGTAAATCCCTCGAAAACAGAACTTGTTCTATTTACAAATAGGTACAAAATTCCACAACTTAACCCACCCATTTTAAACAATTGTAATCTCTCCTTTAGCGATCACGCCAGGTACTTGGGGTTAGTACTAGATAAACGCCTCAAATGGGGCTTAAACAACCAAGAGAGAACCAAAAAAGCGACCATTGCACTTTACTCCTGTTAAAAAGCAATCGGGCTAAGATGGGGCATGTCCCCAAGAATAGTTAACTGGATATACACAGCGGTAGTCAAGCCAATCCTACTGTACGGAGTGGCTCTGTGGTGGACCGCCTTACACAAACAATGCATACTGACTCCTCTAAACAAAGTACAGCGAATGGCGGCTTTGTGTATTAGTGGAGCCCTTCGAACCACCCCGAATGAAGCGCTGAATGCGATCTTGAACCTTCCTAGCCTGGACTTAGCAGGCATGGAAAGGGCCAAATCGGCAGGTATTCGACTGAGGGACACAGGGCAATGGAAAGCCCAATAATATGGCCATGCTAAAATTCTCCAGCATGATAAATCGATTCCGAAAATCACGGATCTATGCAAATCTATTGAATATAGTCACACGCCCTTTGAGGCCCTGGTTCCTGATAGAGAGGAATGGGAACAGGGCCGACCGGGCACGACGGACGCAATCTGTTTCTATACAGATGGCTCCAAATTAGAAGGACACGTCGGCGGAGGTGTATACTCCGAACAATTAGATATCAGGAAGTCATTCAGGCTCCCGGACCACTTTAGCGTCTTTCAGGCGGAGGTCCACGCTATAAAAGAAGCACTAACCTGTTTAAGGAACCTTAGCCTCCAAAGAGGACACCTAAACATATATAGTGACAGCCAAGCGGCTATTAATAGCAGACTGTCGCAGATCTCTCCACGAGATGGCAATCAGTTTACTATCAGCCTAATATGGGTTCCGGGTCACCGGGACATCGTAGGCAACTGCATAGCGGGCGAATTAGCCAGGCAGTGCACCACCAAGCCTCTCCTACCAGGAGAGGAAAATGTCGGTATGCCCATGGCTACTTGCAAGCTAAACATAAAAAACCACTTCAACACACTAGCCAACACCCATTGGCAAAACGCACCACAGTGTCGCATCTCTCACCAGACATGGCCTGTGATAAACAACAAAAAAACCTCGGAGTTACTCAAGCTCATCCGCACAGAGTGTGGCATGCTGATCCGAGCTCTTACAGGCCACTGGCTTGTTGGCGCGCATGCCGGCAGGTTAAAAGCCCCGCAAAATGATTTATGCAGAGGCTGTAGGGATGAGGAAGAAGTGGAAACGGTAGAACACCTTCTCTGCTTCTGCCCAGCCCTATGCAGACTCAGACTGAAACACTTAAGAAGTCCATTCATCGACGATCTTACCGAAATTTTAGAGATTAATCTCAAAAACATAAGTTCCTTTATTAAATCTTCCAGGTGGAAGACATGCTGATCAGCTTAACACAGGCTGAAACTACTAGAAACGGGACCCTAGAGAAGGAAAAATCGAGATCATGCGGTATCACAATGGACCCATTGAGGTCTAAGTGTTTCGGACTATAGTCTGACAGCCGCCCTAACCTAACCTAACCTATCGATTGACCCAAAAAAAAGTTTGCCACACCCACTTTAACGCACACAAACCGTCCAAGCCTTTGACGCCCACAATTTTCATGCTAGATACAAAATTTTAACTGGCATGTATTGGTCTCGTCAATACCTATCGATTGATCCAAAAAAAAAATTTGCCACGCCCACTCTATCGCCCATAACGCTTAAATCTGTCTACCGCCGGTAGTTGGCGCATTTTAATCTCGCTTTGCTGCTTGCATATCTCCATTTCCCTTTCGTCCCTTTAACTGAGTAAAAGGTATCTGATAGTCGAGGTACTCGACTATAGCGTTCTTCCTTGTTTATTTTGTACTTTATTATTATCCTACTATTTTGGACTTTATTAGTTCAACAGCTATTTTTTCAAATGCTCCTTTTATAAGGTTAACTAATTTCAAAGCTGTTATACATTTTTGAAGGTGAAGATTTTGTCCATTAAATTCAGGGATGGCATTTGAAATGTCTTTTATGTATGCCCGTTGGGCAACTTTATTTTCTTTCGTGCCTATTACACTTATTAATGAATCTAATTCTTATTCTTCTTTATCCTCTTCTATTTCTGCTTCTGGATCCGGTAATGTTGTTACCTCGGATATTTTCAGATCATATAGATATTTTTCTTTTGCATCAACCTCTACGCTTAAGCCTTCTTCTTCTTCTGGTAAATCCAATTCTGCCTGGTCTAATTATTCTTGTTTTTCCCTAGGATCTACTGCCAAAGGGGTATTTAAGATTGTCGGTGTAGATATATTTAAATTCTAGCTCTCTTTTATTGTTGTTAAATTTGAACGAAACTTGATCAATAATTTTGATATTTTTAACCAGTTCAATATACCCGTTACTCTAAGAGTAAAATGGTATACTAGATTTGTGGGAAAGTAGGTAACAGCTAGAAGGAAGCGTCTCCGACCATATACAGTAAATATATTCTTGATTAGGATCAGTAGCCGAGTCGATCTAGCCCTGTCCGTATGAACGCTGATATCTCGGAATCTATAAGAGCTAGAATTTTGGGATTAAGACTTCCTACGCATCGTAAAAACGGTTCCACGCCCATTACGCTAAAACCAGTCTACCGCCCACATTTTAATATATTGTAAAATTTAAAATTAGGTTTTTTTCTTATTATTAATACCCTTCTACATGCCAAAAATGATTTAAATCGGACCCATTCATAAAAAAGTTATAACCAAACAATAATTAACAAGGAAGAACGCAATAGTCGAGTACCTCGACTATGAGATACCCGTTACTGAGCTAAAGGGACAAAAGGGAAATGGAGATATGCAAGCAGCAAAGCGAGAATGAAATACGCCACCTACCCCTGATCTCAGTATATGGATATATGGGCGGTAGACAGATTTAAGCGTTATGGGCGTTAGATTGGGCGTGGCGTTAGATTGGGTCAATCGATAGGTATTGACGAGACTAATACATTTCAGTTAAAATTTTTTTTCTAGCATGAAAATTGTGGGCGTTAAAGTGGGCGTGGCAAACTTTTTAATTTAATAACTTTTTAATTTTTTATCTAGCACGAAAATTGTGGGCGCCACAGGCTTGGGCGTCTTGTGGGCGATAGAGTGGGCGTGGCATATTCGCGTGACAAATTTGCGCTGCGCTCAAGGCTACGAAATTTAAATCTGAGATCCCAATTCTCTATCTTTCATAGTTTCTGAGATATCCGCGTTCACATTTACGATTCTTTGAAGTTTGTGGACGGTTTGTGGGCGTGGCAAACTTTTTTTTGGGTTAGACCCGTCGACTATATCGTTTTCTCGTGCTTTTAGTTAAACATTTTATTTTATTTTCATTGCCAATTTCTATTGACGTGCTTTAAGTAATTAACTTGGACGGCTTAAATTTAAATTGGTTAGCTGAGTAACGGGTATAGTCAAGTCACTCGACTATAGCGATTTCTATGGTTTATAGTGTAAATTTCCTGTTGGAAATAAAAAGTATAGACCACGATATTTAAGTTTCGATATTCTCCAGTGCTTGTTAAGTCCCCGTTTCCAATATCAATATTTGCCCCATACAAATTTTAAGACGAAGAGAGGAAGGAAAAATTCCGCGTTACAGGGCTTCAAGTCGATTTTGTGGTATTTTCCACCATAGTTACCCAAACTTGTGCTGCGTACAAAGCTACGAAATCTTAATCTGAAATCACAAATCCCTATCTTTGATAGTTTCCGAGATATCCGCGTTCATACTAACGATTTTTTTAAGTTTTCGGTTTTTAGGCGTTAAAGTGGGCTTGGCAAACTTTTGTTTGAGTCAATCGATAAGTGTTGATAAGAACAATTCATTTCCGTTAAAATTTTGTTTCTAGTACTGAAACTGTGGGCGCCATAGTTTTGGGCGGTTTGTGGGCGTTAGAGTGGACGAGGCACCCTGCTGAAATAAACTTGCGCTGCGCAATAGGCTCACGAATCTACATGCTAAATCCAAACTTTCTAGCTTTTGTAGTTTCCGTGATCTCAGATTTCATACGGCCAGACTGACATAGCTAGATCGACTCGGCTAGTGATTCTGATCAAGAGTATATATACATTATGGGGTCGGAAACGCTTCCTTTTACCTTTTACATACTTCCTGTCAAATGTAGTATACCCTTTGCCATACAATTTCTGTTGGACTTGTAGGAGGAGAACATGGATGGGCTTCAGGGTGTTCGGAGGACCACTCACATACCATACATACTGTTATGATTTCCCATCCACTCCACAGTTCAGGTTACTTGCGTACTTCATCGGGTCGATTGAATTCCGCTGTGTGTCCCCTTCTTAAAAATTGTGGAGTATGCAGCAGGTTAATAGCAAATGGTTTAATCTTGTGATATGATTGTCGACCCCCTTTTAGATTCTCCGAAAACAAGCTTTCAACTGCCCGAAGGCATTTTTAACAGCATGTCGACACTTAGATAAATTGTAGTTGAAGGCTCGATTTTCTGCATAAAGATCTATAGAATAGGGAAATGGCTTTATAACCGTCGCAGAAAACCTAAATGCCGAGTCGCCAAGGACAACAACTGGGATCGAGGATCGACATATCGTTTTTGCATTCTCTCATAATAATAGTGTCTCCTCCAGCATTGTTTTCAGCTTGCTCTTCATGTAAATTTGTGAGACGTGACATCGTCCTAGGCATCCAAAGAAACCGGTACCTTCAATGGCGTAGAAATTCATAGCTAAATGAATGAAAAACACAGTAATCGAAATACCAATAATCAACTTAAGCAAATATAATAGTGGAATGCCATGATTATTATTATTGCATCAGCATTGCTCCAAAACCTTGTGGGAATCCTATATTTTCAAATCCTTCGACATACTCTTGAATCTTCCCTTGTGGGAATCCTATATTTTCAAATCCTTCGACATACTCTTGAATTTTCCTTTCGGTCAAAAAGTTCCATAACATTTTACGTATGTCCACACTTTCCTTCGCATTAGTTGCCTTTTCAACACAACTTGTGCACTTATATTTATGCTGTGCAAATGTTGTTCTTTGATGTAATTTTTCAACAAAGTAATATTTGTATCCATTGTATACTTGAGCCCGCAAATTGCAACCACGCAGAACATATCTTGCATATCGCGTTTCCTATCGAAAAATCCAAAAAATACCAATATACCGTGTTGTGGAACTGGGGCTTAACACGTGTTTGCATTTCTTCTTCTACTATATAAAAATAAGTCGGATATTCCTTCCTGACGCTGTAACTCCAGAACGAACGAACCGATTTCCACGGTTTTTCAATCGTTGGAAAGGTCTCGGGCTCCGTAAGGTTTATAGCAAAGAAAATACAGAAAAGGGTTTCCCCCTTTTTTCTTTTTTTACATACAGCGTAATCTGATACATAGCATGAACTACAAACCAAGATTTTTAGTAGATCGCGCCGGTGCGACGAGCTGAGAGACTACCATCGACAACATTGACTAGCTTATTTGCAATGTGTGAATCAGATCCATTCGCAGCGACGCTGATGTACGTTGAAAGAATTCCAACGTCGCAAACAAGGAACCCCACTTCCAGATTGGCCACAGGTGTTTTCCACTGATGCACTAGGTCGCATGTATACTGTTCATCCTAGAAATGATGAATGTTTCTATTTGCGACTGCTGTTGGTAGATGTACGTGGACCAAAATCATTTGCGCATTTGAAAACTGTGAATGGCCACCAATGCCAAACATATCGAGAAGCATGTCAACTATTGGGTTTGCTGGAGATCGATTCTCATTGGGATTTAACACTGTCGGATTCAGTTGTTTCATCAAATGCGTACCAAATACGAACGCTGTTCGCAATTATCATCACCACATGTTTTCCTTCACAACCAATTCAGTTATGGAACGAATACAAAGACGACATATGTGAAGATAGCTTGCATCGCTTGCGCATTCAAACGAATAATCGTGACATCCAAATAACCGATGAAATCTACAATGAAGAATTGATTCTGATTGACTATGCTTGACTATTGCAAACAAAGTACATCGATGGACGATGCATTCAACCAAGAATTAAATAGAGAGCTGCAATACAATGTTGATGCATGTGTCGTTGCTGAATGAACAGCAAAAGCAAGTATACGAAACATTAATGCAAGCGGTGGACAATAATACTGGTGGTCTATTCTTCCTGTACGCACCTGGAGGAACAGGGAAAACATTTGTCATTTCATTGATTTTGGCCACTTTTCGATTAAGATGTGACATAGCTTTGGCGTTAGCATCATCTGGAATTGCTGCGACTCTTCTAGATAGCGGTCGTACTGCACATTCTGCGCTTAAGTTGCCACTCAAATTAAACAAAATTGATACTCCAACGTTCAATATTTCCCGATCCAGTGCAATGGGAAAATTGTTGATGCAATGCAATCTCATTGTTTGGGATCAGTGCACAATGGCACATAAGAAATAACTTGAAGCACTTAACTTCACACTGAATAACAACATCTTTGGCGGTTTGATAATATTGTTGCCAGTAATTCCCCGTGGAACGCCTGCAGATGAATTGAATGCTTGCCTGAAGGCATCACCTTTATGGAATATCGTAAAAACGTTATCGCTAACCACTAATATGAGAGTTCAACTTCAAAATGATCAAAGTGCAGCATAATTTTTTCAAAAAATTGTTAGCTGTTGGAAATGCAAAAGCCCCAATTGATGCGACGTCTGGATCAATTACTCTTACCAACGACTTTTGCCGATTTGACTTCAAACAATTGCAATTTCCAGTTCGCCTTGCGTTCGCAATGACAATTAACAAGTCGCAAGGCCAATCGTTTAGTGTTTGCGGGGTTTTGCGGTTTTCCAGATGGGCAGTTATACGTTGCGTGTTCACGAGCTGGGAAACCATCCGCTTTGTTTGTGTTAACGTCAGACCAAAAAATAAAAAATGTAGTATACCAAAGAGCACATCAATAAAACGGATAATTTGCGGACACGTGAAACGCTTCGATTCAGTGCTTACTTTGGATTTAATTTACTTAGAGAAGAATAACATTTCATTTTTGTAATCGAAATAAATTCATTAGTGTTGTGAAATGAAATATAATTTTCTTTTTCAAATATAAAAAAAAAAAAATGTTTCTTAATCTTTTAATCACCAAACGAAATGTTACATAAAACGAAGCCATCTGGTGGCGAAACGGAGGTTGCCGGGTTTGCTAGTCAATCTATATTTTGGGACTTTGAATTAAGCTTTTACAAGCTTCTGCTTTACCAGTAACCGTTTTAGTCTCCTAATACTTTTATACCCGTAACTCGTAGAATAAAAGGGAATACAAAAATTGTTCGGAAAATATGTTTCAGGTAGAGGAAGCCTTTCCGACCCCATAAAGTATATATACATATGAGCAGGATCACTAGCTGAGTCGATCTAGCCTAGTGGCTACTACACTTAGAGTGTGTAGCGTTCAACTCGAATCTTAATGGTTTTTAAGTCGCTTCTCGGTATGCTGGTCGTAGAGGACGTGCACTTCTAGCGATGCTCTGCGCTGTGCTCGTCGGACTGGCGTGGGTTCTTTCTACTTCAGCAATACCACAATATAAAAAAAAGAAAATAAGTACACTATCTGAAACTATTAAGATGTACCTAAATTGTTGTAATCGGCTATACCCACAGCTTACGCTAAGAAAAACAGATTTTCAAATGATCAAGGATTAGGGAGACTTGGACGTTGTTTGCCCCCACCCTTCCTTGGTAACTTTTACATTTATTAGGTTACCCCTTAACTGACATCAGATTATTGTTTAATACCCCTCAAACATTATGTAGTTCCGGTGACGATCTATTCAGAAATATAAATTACACGATCATTTCGTTGCGTTATTCAGAGACTTCATAGTTTTCCATTATTTCATGAGTTTACGAACGTTACGCTCTAACATACCCTTTAAAGGTTGTTTTGGATAATCTTAGCACAGGATGGTGTTTACTTATTGGCTATACTTCAAGATTTACATATCTTTTCAAATATATATAAATAAATCAAATCATTTCGAATTCAAAACGGTGCGTTATTCTAGTTAACTAATTAAATTATTATTCATTAATTTACGCAAGAGGTTTCAGCTATTGCGGGAATCTCATCGACAATAATTAGGGCACAAACTTATTCATACAATATTCATTAAGGATTTATCCACTTTTTCTTGGGAAAAACCCATCGAAGCGTTCGTTGGGCCTAATGAAGCTGTCGTTGATTCCTTGAGGGTAGATTAGAACATGTGGTATATGTATATGTGTGAGGTTTACAACCTTAACTTCGAGGCACTTCCATGCTTACATAAGAAGCTTTACACCCATTGGACGTATTTAAAACTATCGTTAGAAATCTTGTACAAGTACATTTATGCAAAACTATTTAAATACAGCGAATAGAAAAAGGAGAACTAAAAACAACGAAAGGTTACCGCCGCTGAGCATACAGCAGCTGTGCGGGCGATGTCTTCTGTTATTTAGGCCTCGTGCCCTAGTTATGTTTAGGTAGCGGGGTACACCTGGCTACACATACAGTTCCTGACGTGTGTGACGGCGATTCCGACGCCGCCACAATTATTCCCGATCCCCGCGGAGGGGAGAAGGAAATACGATACTTTTGTTTTTGTTATTATTGTTATTCCTTTTGATTTTTATTAGCTTTAAGAGAAAACAATGGATTAAATATTTAGTATAATAAGCCTAGGCGCAAACAAACATAAGTATATTATTCGATGAGTGGAAGGAAATGTGGAGAGCGGGGAAGAGAGGCGAGGCCGGGAACAACTCCTACGCAGTTGCCTAAGAATTTCACCCCCAAAGGACCGCGAGAGAGCAGTTAACCGAACGACCTTAACGGAACGCAATGTCCACCTCAGCGACTTCGCGGTCGACGACAACGGAGAGCGAGAGGGAATATCGAAAAGCGAGCTTGGCAGAGCTGTTGCCAAACGGAGAAAAGAGAGTCTCGAACTTGCCGAGAAGTTCACTACTGCGACTGCATGGTGAGAAAATGGTGAGATCGGAAAAGCCAAGGGCAGGAGAAGGAAAAAAATTGAAGGAACTCAGGAGGATTGACACGCGAACATCGGAGCCGGGTAGGCCTACTTAGGAAGGCGAGATAAGTCGCAATTAGGGAGACCACGCGGTTTTTGCAGTCGGTAAGCGAAACGGTATAGTCGTGCAGGATTTTTACTGGTGCAGCGAGAAACGCGATTAGAACAAAAAAACTGTAGACGGAGATTTGTGAAGTGGTGTGAATGTAACGAACATCCGCTAGATAAAAAACTAAGGCTGGGTGTTACGGACGGGTTAGAGCGCACGCAAAAATGTCAATCGGCTTTGGCTCGTTGGCTAGTGGGGTGGATCTTTGCTCTAACTCATCATGGCCTCTTCGATTATTATCAAAACTCGGATTGCGTGCAAAGACAAACCAAAACTAAGGCCGGGGAGAGAAAGCACTACTATACTTGGTCTATTGTCGGGCGTAAGGCCCCCTACACCTGCGATCGAGTCTACCGCTTTTCCACCTCAGCTGTTGAAGAGGCGGCATTCAGCCCACCCTTCCATTGGCCGTTCCATAACCATTTTCCTTCCTTCAGAACGGCCCCTTCGCGGTTGTGGCTCTACGGAGGTCTCCTGTCCGCCGAGGACAAACACTTACTTTACCACGTTATAAACATTTTATTTATCAACTAACAAATTAAAATCCTACCAAAATGAACATCGCCCAAAATACGGACTAAAACTAACATTGAGTATAAGGGGACAGTATAGAGATAATAAAAAGATAAAATATCATAATATAATAAATAGCATTAAAATATAATAAATGGCATAACATTTTTTTTATAAATTTGGAATGGATGCGATAAATGTGGCTTATAAATGTTTCGAATAGGATCGGGCTGCTGATATGTTTTACTTTGTTTTCGTAATTAATTTGCTTTACGTTAAAATATAACCGTTCCCATTTGCATGCCAAACCAAAACTTTGGGCGCAACCGCAAAGGCAATTTACGACATTGGCGCGTTAAGTGAGTTTCTGCTGCTCCAAATCTACGGTATTGGTTCTCACTCAATTTCTCGATTATCTTTTTTTTCGTTTTTTTTTTACCAATATGTAAACGGGCAGCATTACAAAAGAAATGACTTGCCAAATTTAAAAAAGTTTTCTTTTGATTCTTAGAAGCACGCTCACGCCACATAACAAAAAAATTAAAAATGAATTTGAAATCGCCACAAAATATATGTCAATCAAATATGTTTTTATATAAAATATAAGCTCACCAATTTTCTAGCGGCATCCTCGAAGAAAGCGCTTTATCCGAAGGCGGCTGAAAATGCTGCGAAAAGAATAAAGTATTTGGGGACACAGGCGCTATTTCACTTTTTCATTTTCTTTTTTTTTTATAAAATCTTCTTTTCTTTTAGATGGGATAAGTTGCCATGCAATCTTTTTTTTTTTGATAATGGGAAATCAACACCGGAGTTTTGGCAGCTTGCCGAGAAGCTCAAACAATTTACCAATTCACATAATACACCTTAAAAGAACATATAACAAAAAAATATTACTTATAATTAACAAAAAAAATAAAAATTGAGCTCGGCTCTATTCCGCCTCTCTTCTTTTCGTTCTCTTATTTCTTTTTTCACTTTTCTTTTTGCTTCACGCCAATAGGTGCGGTTAAATTGTCTTTCTTTCTTTTTTTTCGCTGGCTTTTCCGCGATGGGTTTTAGAATCCCTTACGGGCACAATTGAAAGGGGTTTTTTGACTATTTTTCCCCAGCTTAAAACAGAGTCGGCACCGGGTAACATTATAACCTCGCAAAAAAAAAGATTACACCCTTCCGTCGTCCAACGATTTTATCGTGCTCCGCGCCGATCGTAAGTCGCGTAAATACTGGTGGCCCTCTCCAAATCGCACTCCAATGAGAACTTCTGGTGCACTCAGCTGGATGAGATCCAAGGTGTTCCCGCCGGTCGAATATCGTAACTTTTCTTCTTTTGGTTTTTTTGTTTGGTTTTACAATCGCCGAGCCCCTATAAATCACATAGAGTGCTGCTGATCGGACCCTTTGGATCTTGTTATTTATTTTTAACTCACCCAAATCATAGGACTCGGCGGGAATGACTAAATTCGGTGCCTTTTCCTTTTTAAAGTCTTCGCGAAATTAAACCACTTAAATTTTGGCGATGGTTTTCACGACTTAATCGGTGGAAGGTTGAAATGGAAAAGAACGCTAATGCCTCTTGCCAATGGCGGCAAACCCCTTAACAGCAGAAATGAAAACCGCTCTCAGCAGAAAACAACTGACATTTCGCCCTGTTGACCTTATACGCTTTCTCTTACCCCTATTCCTAGTTCGGCAACCAACCCACAGATGGCGCCAGCTCCGATCTGTTCCCACTTGACTACCAGCGCTACATGAACGAGACGAGAAGGCGAGAGAAGCCAACGGTGAATAAATTTCCTTGACTTTCGACCCGTCTCTATCAAGCCCGTCGAATAAATTAATTATAACGAATGATAATAACCCTAACCCGAGAACCGAAGGATACGAGAATGGACGGGTAGCCCTCGAACTACAACAGTTTCGATACTCGATTAAGTACAGGAGGGGCTGTCAGGACGCTCTCTCCCGCCAACCACAATCGGTATTACAGTGTTCAGAAATAGACAAGGAAGAATGTGAATGGTGGGTACGGAAAAGATCCTAGGAGGCCCGGAGAAGTTCCCGGACTTCACCTATGAGAACGGAGAACTATATCGTCGTCTAGGGACCCGACCAGACGACGCCGATTTCGTGCCATGTTCGTACCACAACACCACCGGAGACGAGTACTGGCAGAGTGCCACGATGCACCAACGGCAGGACATCTTGGCATACGGAAGACGATCCTACGGGTCGCTTCTAAGTACTACTGGCCAGGGATGTATCGAGATGGGAAAAGGTATGTTTAAAACTGTCTAACCTGTCAAAGGTTCAAGGTCGACCAACAAAAGCCGGCGGGACAGATGCTGTCTCGTCGAATAGAAGAACCCTGTTCGACATTGTATGCCGACTTTGTTGGACCTTTGCCGGTAACACAATGTTGTTGGTTTTCTTCGACGCGTTTGCCAAATGGGTTGGGCTCATCCCACTCAAGAGGGCCACCACCGCGACCCTAATCAAGGCATTCCGCGAGCGTATTCTTGGACACTTTGTGTGTGACAACTGCGAGTTACAAGCCGCGCCTTCAAAGAATATATGCGAGAACTCGGATGTGAGTTACAGTATACTGCACCATACTCGCCCCATGAGAATCCTACGGAGCGTGCAAACCGCACCGTCAAAACCAATTCATCGAGGGTGAACAGACAACAGACCTCCTACCAGAGATAACACTGGCAGTCAACTTTAGTATCTCAGATACTACAAACTTCAGCCCTATTTTCCTGATGCAAGGCCGCGAATTAAGGATGCCCAAGGCGCTAAGAGAAGACACGAGGGAACGGGAACACCTCAGAAGACTTCACAATCAAAGCGGCCGAGATGAAGGAAATATTTGAGGTCGTCAAAATTAATTCGGAGCGGGCGAATGCCGACCAGATGCGCCACTATAACCTGAGAAGACTCGAATGGCGCTCCGCCTTGGACTCTCTCGTGTTAGTAAAACAACACCAACTGTCCAAAGGAATCGACGGCTTCGCGGCGAATTTGGCGTCGAAATATGACGGCCTATTCCGGGTCCTGAAGTTTATATCGCCGAACATCGTGTGGATCCAGAGGCCCGGGGAAAGTGTACAGCATTGCAGAGTTGAGAGAATTCCGAGACGATGAGACAGGGGAAGGTGAAGAAGTAACGTAAGGTATCCTTAACTAACATCAAGTATCTTAAGATTGTAACTAGATATAAGGCTTTTATTGTAAGCTGCACCAGTAGGCAGAAACATCTTAGGGTCAGTTATAGTACTTAAGTTATCTACCCTGTACAGATACTATGGAAGAAGAAGTGTCAGACTCCACTCAAGAGTGGACCGGCGAGGATGGCGAGATGGACGACGGTGGATCCGAATCGGAGGACGGTCCTATCGACCTCACCTTGGCGGGCACGGAAGACAGTGAAGAGGAGGCTGCGACGGAAGCAGAAAGGGACAACCCATCGTGCTCGAGTGAGCCGCCAGACGAGTCAACCCGGGACACCTCACTTGGGAGTACATCCCCCAGGGGTGCGTCTCCGCGGTACGCGTCTCCCCGGGGTGCGTCTCCACGGTACGCGTCTCCCCAGTATGCGTCACCCCGTTACGCGTCCTCGGATTTCCCGACATCCTGGTACCAGTCGAACCCACGCTTCGCAACGGAGGAATCTCCTCCCTCGACGTACAGGGGCTACCCTCACTCAGCATCCTTTGCCAACCTGGGGGGCATACGTATGAAGCCTGACACGCCGACTACGCACCCACCGGGGGTCGCTCGCGAGACCCCAGACGAGGGCAAGGCGTATACCAGCGGACAACAGAGAGTACAGGGAGTCACAAGAGTCCGAAGAGGCGGAGGATGAAGACAGCGAGTGGACTGCCAGCTTTGTTAGGGAACGAGTGGATTACCACTGGGCGACAATTCCTGGGGGATATCGGATCACCCAAGTCCGGCAGGGACGATGGACATAATTCCACCACTAGTACAAACTGCGGCAGCACTCGTGCACCTCCCCTGGCTGCACGAGCAGCATGGAGGGAAGGATACTCCAACGAGAACACCCAGGTAACCCGGGAACCCACGCCCCCACCCCAGGAGGAAGGCGGCAATGCTACACAGAGTCGCGAGGACAGACGGAGCACAGGACAGGCGACAAATGACGAACAAAATGCCGCTGAGGGAACCGTAGTCGCACGACGCCGTCAGATACGCCCGCGGAAGTTTTGCACCTGCGACTCCACCCCGTCCGAGGAAAACAAGCAAGAGGACGACCAACCGCTCCTACGGCGTAGATACGCTGAGTCGTGCGAGGACAAGTGGGAAGTTTCCCAAGATACTAGCTTCCCGACTCTAAGTCTCCGACGACGCAACTCTAGAGCCGCGACGATCGAGCCCGAGGAAGCCCAATCTATACCAGAGGCGGAACCCGGAACCCGGTGTGTGTGTGTGACGATTCCGACCCCGCCACAATTATTCCCGATCCCCACGGAGGGGAGAAGGAAATACGATACTTTTGTTTTGGTTATTATTGTTATTCCTTTTGATTTTTATTAGCTTTAAGAGAAAACAATGGATTAAATAATTAGTATAATAAGCCTAGGCGCAAACAATCATAAATATATTATTCGATAAGTAGAAGGGAGAGAGGTGAGCGGGGAAGAGAGGCGAGGCCGGGAGTGCCTAAGAATTTCACCCCCAAAGGAGAGCGAAAGAGCAGTAAACCGAACGACCTAAACGGAACGCAAAGCCCACCCTAGCGACTGGGCGGTCGACGACAACGGAAAGCGAGAGGGAATATCGAAAAGCGAGCTTGGCAGAGCAGAGGAGTTGCTGTTGCCAAACGGAGAAAAGAGAGTCTAGAACTTGCCGAGAAGGTAACCACTGCGACTGCGTGGTGAGAAAATGGTGAGATCGGAAGGGCCAAGGGCAGGGAAACGAAAAAAATGGAAGGAACTCAGGGGGATTGACACGCGAACATCGGAGCCGCGTAGGCCTACTTAGGAAGGCGAGATAAGTCGCAATTAGGGAGACCACGCGGTTTTTGCAGTCGGTAAGCGAAACGGTATAGTCGTGCAGGATTTTTTCTGGTGCAGCGAGAAACGCCATTAGAACAAAAATCTGTAGACGGAGATTTGTGAAGTGGTGTGAACGAGACGAGTAGGAACGAGGAACCAACGGTGAATAAACAAATTTAATAAATTTCCTTGACTTTCGACCCGTCTCTATCAAGCCCGTCGAATAAATGAATTAATTATAACGAATGATAATAACCCTAACCCGAGAATCGATCAAACGTAACGGTACCGTAACCCCAACGCGTAATTAACTAACATATCGGCCGTTAATAGAGTTATATCCTAGCTATCAACAAAACCCTGGATCTGCCCGAGTTTTATCGTAATTAGTAATAAAACCCTGGGTCCGCCTGAGTTTTGTCGTAATTAGTAATATAACCCTGGGTCCGCCCGAGTTTTATCGTAATTGGTAATAAAACCCTGGGTCTGCCCGAGTTTCATCGTAGTTATTAATAAACCCCTTTGTCCGCCCGAGTTTTATCGTAATTAGTAATAAAACCCTGGGACTGCCCGAGTTTTATCGTAGTTATTAGTAGCGAAACCCTGGGTCCGCCCGAGCTTTATCGTAGTTATTAGTAACGAAACGCTGGAATCGCACGAGTTTTCTACGATAGCGGTTTACCAAGTCCTGGGTCTGCCCGAACTCGGTAACCGGTTCGATTTCCTCTCCTAATTATAAAAACCACGCCTCAAAACTCACTCGATTAACCCACATCGCCCACTGAGCATATCCTAGCCAACCCCTGAGCATATCCTTGCTGGGAAAACATCCTTACACGTGTAGGCGTTGATTAGGTCTACGTTGCTTAAATCTTTATGAAGTCGCCTCCGCTGCCGATACGTATGTCGAAATGCAGCCGCTGAATGGCTGATCAGACCTCGATGGTCAATTCGAAGAAAATTCTCTTTTGACTGGTTATGAATACGCTCGGCAGAAAATTGCCGGCAACCGACCAGGGTCCTAAGAGCCACCCCCGCTCTGCAATCGTTTGACGATATTATCGCCAGCATACACCGTGTGGCAGGAACTTAGCGCCGGTTGGAAGATCGATTGCGGGGGGTGGATTCTGAAACAAAAACATTTCCGATATTATCTGACCAGTCCTCGAGAAAAACGCCCTTTGGTACCGTTTGTCAGTCAGTTTACACGCGGACTTGGTTCCAATTATAACTTGACTACGGGTTTGGCACACGTCTGTTGGCATCAGCGAGACAAAGTCAAGTGAACGAGCCGTGAACAGAAGTTTGCCTACGTGGCTGACTTTGCTTCCAGGAAGCAAAGTAGGGAGCGCAGAGACGGAAGATAACGGAGCTATGGCGTGATATTTTCCGTCGTCTCGTCGCTCACACTGATTTTTGCCAGATGTTCAGTCGCCGCGGCGCAGATCGTACGAGCGAAATGGCAGACGTGCATTAAAGAGAGGCTGGCCAGTAAATTCGGGAATTCTGCCGCTATTTACGTTATATACATGCGAACAAGAAACAACGTACAGCCAAAAACTTAACCCTTATACGTGCGTGTATTGTACTTTACACCCACAGTTAACAGATGGAGAATCAAATCCCAAAAAGCTGTTAGCTTATATGACGACTTGTCTATTTGCCAATTTGAATACCTTTAAGATGGTATATACCTATCGATTTGCCTTTCTCGGTTGCTAGTTCATAGTATGCCGGGCTAACTTTCTTGATTACCTTTGATTTTATAAAAACTGGTGCTAGTTTGCTACTGAATTTCTTAACGGCATTGCTCTGTGCAAAATTCCTAGCAAAAACAGTGTCGCAAACCTTCAGCTGTACGGTCCGACTTCGTAAGTTGTACTTTCGAGCATTGGTCTCATGAATGTCTTCTAGTCTGGCTTTGGCCTCTGGTCGAGCTAATTGAAGAAATTCAAGATCGCTTCATCGTCTTGTGATAAGTCCAGCTTACGAAAAAGGTCGTAATCTTTAATTTAGTATCATGTTCTGACCGAAGCAAAGGTAGTAAGGTGAGTAACCTAAGCTACGATTGAAGTTTGCCCTTAATGACCCGCTAATCTCACTTAGGTGCTTATCCCAATTGGTGTGGTCTTGACCTAAGTACGCGCGTACGTCTGCTAAGACAGAATGGTTGTGCCTCTCACTGGCGTTAGCCTGAGGGGAGTTGATCCCGCTACAGATATGTGAGATGCCAAAACGAGTCAGGAACGCCTTGAATTGTCCCGATTTAAATTGCGAACCGTTGTCAGTCAAAATCGACTCGGGAACGCCGAATGTGTAAAAGACGTGTCTTAGTAAATAATCGCAGATTTTATTTGAAGTGAATTTCTTTAATGGTTACAAGAAATGGAACTTGAACATGTGGTCGACTATAATCAATAACCCGATATTACCTTCTTTTGACCTCGGTTATGGCCCTAATAGATCCATATACAACTTCTGAAAACGTCTGTCTGACTTGCCCATGGGAGGCCTTAGTACTAGGTTCACGCCTTTAGTGGATTTACATGTGGGACAGTTTGATATGTATGAACGGATTTGTGTAACCATCGCCGGCCAAAAGAAGAACTGCTTAAGCTTCTGCGCCATTCGTCCCAAGCCTGGGTGAGCCAAGTCACACGGATCGTGTGCTTGATATAGAACGCTGTTTCGGAGGTTTGAAGGCACCCAAAGCTTCCATGAATCAATGCCGTCCGCGCCTTCGAGGCGCTTATAGATATACCCGTTATCCACACGCAAGTCTGTCAATCGTGACTGGTCATCTTGTATTCTTCTAATCAAATCTACATATTCTTGCGAATTAAGCTCCTTCGAGGACATGTCGATCATAGGGCGAGATTGCAAGCGGATTGACCATCGACTAACCTCCCCGATAAGTCATTCTGCTTCATAAGCCACTGCATTGACGCGTGGTCTGTAACTACTACGAAGTCTTGCCCCTCAATAGACGCCCTGAATTTTTTGATTCCTCTAATCACAGCCAAACATTCCAATTCGGTTACCGAATAGTTCTATTGGGCTTTCGAGAGTTTTTCGGACATATACGCGATGGGGAGCTCGGTCCCTTCTTCATCTAATTGTGCTAACACACAACCGATGCCGTGCAGACTGGCGTCGCAGAGAAGAATGAACTGCTTTGAGAAATCAGGCGTACGTAAGATTGGGGAAGATGTTAGACTGTCCTTTAACTGGTTAAAAGCCTGGTCTGGTGGTTTTTCTTCAACAGACCGGTTAAAGCTCGGGTGATGGATGCGTAGTTTTCCACCATCCGGCGAGACCTAGAAAACGTCTGAGTTGTTTGGTTGTGATAGGTTTTGGAAACACCTTGAGCGCTGAGATTCTATCTGGATCGACTTTCAGTTGACCGTCCCCGATAATGAATCCTAAATATCTTATCTTTTTCAAGCAAAATTTGGATTTCGCGATGTTCATTTTCAATTTGGCCTTACGAAAAGACCCTGCTACTTCCTCGATTAGTTGCATATGTAAATCAAAGTCGTCTGAGAGAAGCAAGAGGTCGTCTAAATAGACGAACACTCTCGTTCTCAGGCTAGGCGGTACTACTTGGTGCATTAACCTGCAGAGCGTTTGAACGGCATTGCATAAGCCGAAAGGCATTTCCTTCTACTGGTATAGTGGCCGATTCAGTATGGTACAAGCTATGCATTGGCGAGACTTCTCCTCAAGAGGTATCTGCCAGAAGGCATGCTTAATGTCTAGTCCGGTAATGCAACGAGCAGGAGACAGTCTGTTGAAAATACCATCCACCTGAGGGAGAGGGTAAGCATCCTTTAGGGTAAGCTTATTAGCCTCGCGAGAATCCAGACATAACCGAATTTTCTCCCCTCGCTACTAACATGTTCTCGATTTCAGAAAACATAACCTTTTCCTTCGCCGGCGAAACTGGCCAATGTCTCTGCTTTACCGGACGAGAGATGCCTGTATCAATATGGTGCTCTATAAGATGGGTGCGCCCTAATCCTTCTTTCTCATAAGACGGAAGTGTGCTTATGACTTGATTTAACCAGCCTTGTTGAGCGGCTGATAATACATGTTTCTTGATTGTCTCGTCACTTTCTTCGCGACCTACATCTAATTCTGCTTCAGATCCCTTAACGTCGGTGATTTTGTCGAGTAACCCAAACTTCTGCAAAAAATCTATACCTAAATATACGCCCTGTTTTAGATCTGAAATGATGAAAAACTCTACTGGGTTTTGTCCGTCCCCGATATTTGATGTTTACAATGAGTCGATAAATGTTTTAGCGGCGTCACCGCCAATAGAACTCACTGTAGTGCCTGAGTCTAATAACGCGATTTAAGAATGGTTATCTATCTCAATATCGATGTATAATCGACTATCCTTCTTGAGGAAAATGGCTGAAATAAGTCTTCTGCGGTTTTCACGAAGTCCTTCTTCTCGCTCGTTTCGTCGATCTTCGAGTTCTATCGTCGTGCTCAAAACTATTTACAGCCCCAAATATCATATTCCGCGTTTCTGTGTACCGATACCGATAGCCGCTCCGGATATGGTACATGCTCGGTAGTGATTCTGATCGGCTGTTGGAAACCGACTCAGTCTGCGTAGCGCGATCTATACTTAATGTTTTGGATGCGGCATCAGGTTGTTCGCTGACGCATCGTTCTGTTGGTTTTCCGATGGATTACAAATCTGACATTTCGGCATTCCAGCATTTGAGTGGTTTTCGCTGCATTGCGGCGACTTCGTTCGGTTCCTCTCCAACTAGCTGAGATACGAATGGGACAAAACTACATTTTATGGGCTGCAACATGATTTGTTTACAAAATTGTTTATGTGTTCGTAACACTTCTCCGAACCGAGCAAGAGTATTAATCCCTAAATGCATTAATTCAAATCTGAGAGAAGTCTTGGAGTGCCTTATTAGTAAGCGTACAGTCGGGCTACGAGTTTTTCGACATGGAACTGGAATTCTTTAAACGGTTAATATTTGCCTTGCCTTCTGCTATTAATGGATTCCCAAATATCCATGTCCGTGTCAATGTCTTCGAATTTCTTAGGAAACTCTTCGCAAAACTTTGGCCAAGTTAAGTTGGGATTTTTCTCCAAAGAATAGGTGTAAGTGATCACACAAAATATTGTGATCAGCATTTAGATTCTGCTGCGCTAATGCCCGGATGCGATAGAGGAATTCTCCGGTCTGAAGTCCATCTCGAGCGCCTTCGAGTTTGATCCGCCAGCTTTGGATAATAGTCGGTACTTTGTCCTGATGGACTTATACGTGTGACCTGTTGCTTACACCACTGGCTTGCTGACGGTTATCGTTCCCTGCAGCTCCATACGAAGTTGACGGTGGTCTGTTCGCCGGTGCTGATAAATCTCTATTGTTACTGGGTCTAGTCTCTGCATTAGATCTTGTATTGCTTCCTAGCTGCATTGTTGCTAATTGAGTCTGAATAACGGATGTCAGTTTCTGCATTAACTGACGAAGGCATCGATGTAATTAAATGCGACGTGGTACTATTCGACCGATTCAGTGCTGGTTGGTTTGGGATCTCTAGCCGTTGGGATCTAGTTATCATCCCCCTTCGCCGAATGTTTCCGCGACCCCTTCAAGTCCTAGTGCCTGCGGGCCTAGCGAACTGTTGTTCGTCAGCGTTACGAATTTGCTCTGCGGCTGAGATTTCTGCTTATAAATTGTTAGTCGGAGAAGATGGCGGTTGTAATTCACACTGGGTCTTACAAATTGGGCTTAAATTAGATTCCTGAAGATGTTATATAATGCAACGATTATGGATTTTGTGCATACACGGAGCAATTGTTCGAATGCCTTCTGCATTCAACGGCTCGTTTCATATATTTCAAAAAATAGAATTTCCACTAAGAGCAGCTTCTAAATCTTCACTACTATGGTTTACTACCATTGTATTGTATTTTCATTTGTCTTATTGTTAATAATATAAAAATTTTGGATCGTCACCTTTACAACATTCTGCTTATGAGGCATATTAATTTCCTTGATTCGATTGGCTCTGCTATTCCTATGACCGAGTTTATATGACTATGGACTCCCTGAATTTCGACGGCTGGTCAACCCTTAACTACTTAGGTGGTTGCTTTCTCCGTGCACATCGATTCGCGGAGGAATTACTATTGAAAGTTTATATTTTTTAGGTGATGTGTAGCTCATTCCGGTTAGTTAGTCCGTGATATACTCAGCTACACTACAGTTCCAAGATATGATCTAGTACTACCCTGCAATACTTGAAACCTACAATTTAATTTATCTTAAGTAACGTATTCCTTCACGGGAATTGCTTTGCCTGGTTTGGGACCTCTATACGCTTTTCCACAGGACAAATTGGATTTTCCTCGCAGGACGTTACTTTAAAAAATTGTGTTCTACAAAAAAACGGAAAATAACTGGATGGTGTTAGAGTGCGATTTTCGCGGGAATTTTTCATTCTCCCGATCTGAACGATCGGGCCCCACGTTATGGGAGCCATTTCTGTTTTTATAATGCCTACTATGTTGCATTCAACTCGAATCCTACTGGTTCTCAAGTCGCTTCTCGGTATGCTGGTCGTGGTGATCGTGCACTTTTAGCGATGCTCTGCGCTACGCTCGTCTGACTGGCGTGGGTTCTTTCTCTTTCAGCTATACCACAACACAAAACAAGAAAATAAGTGCACTATCTGAAACTAGTATAAAGGTGTACCTTAATTGTTGTAATCGGCTATACCCACAGCTTACGCTAAGAAAAACAGATTTTCAAACGATCAAGGATTAGGGAGACTTGGACGTTGTTTGCCCCCACCCATCCTTGGTAACTTTTACATTTATTAGGTTACCCCTTAACTGACAATATGTAGTTCCGGTGACGATCTATTCAGAAATATAAATTACACGATCATTTCGTTGCGTTATTCAGAGACTTCATACTTTTCCATTATTTCATGAGTTTACGAACGTTACGCTCTAACATACCCTTTAAAGGTTGTTTTGGATAATCTTAGCACAGGATGGTGTTTACTTATTGGCTATACTTCAAGATTTACATATCTTTTCAAATATATATAAATATATCAAATCATTTCGAATTCAAAACGGTGCGTAATTCAAGGTAACTAATTAAATTATTATTCATTAATTTACGCAAGAGGTTTCAGCTATTGCGGGAATCTCATCGACAATAATTAGGGCACAAACTTATTCATACAATATTCATTAAGGATTTATCCACTTTTTCTTGGGAAAAACCCATCGAAGCGTTCGTTGGGCCTAATGAAGCTGTCGTTGATTCCTTGAGGGTAGATTAGAACATGTGGTATATGTATATGTGTGAGGTTTACAACCTTAACTTCGAGGCACTTCCATGCTTACATAAGAAGCTTTACACCCATTGGACGTATTTAAAACTATCGTTAGAAATCTTGTACAAGTACATTTATGCAAAACTATTTAAATACAGCGAATAGAAAAAGGAGAACTAAAAACAACGAAAGGTTACCGCCGCTGAGCATACAGCAGCTGTGCGGCCGATGTCTTCTGTTATTTAGGCCTCGTGCCCTAGTTATGTTTAGGTAGCGGGGTACACCCGGCTACACATACAGTTCCTTACGTGTGTGACGGCGATTCCGACGCCGCCACAATTATTCCCGATCCCCGCGGAGCGGGAGAAGGAAATACGATACTTTTGTTTTTGTTATTATTGTTATTCCTTTTGATTTTTATTAGCTTTAAGAGAAAACAATGAATTAAATATTTAGTATAATAAGCCTAGGCGCAAACAAACATAAGTATATTATTCGATAAGTGGAAGGAAATGAACAACTCATACGCAGTTGCCTAAGAATTTCACCCCCAAAGGAGCGCGAAAGAGCAGTAAACCGAACGACCTAATCGGAACGCAAAGCCCACCCTAGCGACTGCGCGGTCGACGACAACAGAGAGCGAGAGGAAATATCGAAAAGCGAGCTTGGCAGAGCAGAGGAGTTGCTGTTGCCAAACGGAGAAAAGAGAGTCTCGATCTTGCCGAGAAGGTAACCACTGCGACTGCGTGGTGAGAAAATGGTGAGATCGGAAGGGCCAAGGGCAGGGAAACGAAAAAAATTGAAGGAACTCAGGGGGATTGACACGCGAACATCGGAGCCGGGTAGGCCTACTTAGGAAGGCGAGATAAGTCGCAATTAGGGAGACCACGCGGTTTTTGCAGTCGGTAAGCGAAACGGTATAGTCGTGCAGGATTTTTTCTGGTGCAGCGAGAAACGCCATTAGAACAAAAATCTGTAGACGGAGATTTGTGAAGTAGTGTAATCGAGACGAGTAGGAAGGAGAAGCCAACGGTTAATAAAGACGAATTTAATAAATTTCCTTGACTTTCGACCCGTCTCTATCAAGCCCGTCGAATAAATGAATTAATTATAACGAATGATAATAACCCTAACCCGAGAATCGATCAAACGTAACGGTACCGTAACCCCAACGCGTAATTAACTAACATATCGGCCGTTAATAGAGTTATATCCTAGCTATCAATAAAACCCTGGGTCTGCCCGAGTTTTATCGTAATTAGTAATAAAACCCTGGGTCCGCCTGAGTTTTGTCGTAATTAGTAATAAAACCCTGGGTCCGCCCGAGTTTTATCGTAATTGGTAATAAAACCCTGGGTCTGCCCGAGTTTTATCGTAGTTATTAATAAACACCTTTGTCCGCCCGAGTTTTATCGTAATTAGTAATAAAACCCTGGGACTGCCCGAGTTTTACCGTAGTTATCAGTAGCGAAACCCTGGGTCCGCCCGATTTTTATCGTAGTTATTAGTAACGAAACGCTGGAATCGCACGAGTTTTCTACGATAGCGGTTTACCAAGTCCTGGGTCTGCCCGAACTCGGTAACCGGTTCGATTTCCTCTCCTAATTATAAAGACCACGCCTCAAAACTCACTCAATTAACCCACGTCGCCACCTGTAAATTTATAAATATTTTGTGGATGCCCTAGCCAACCCCTGAGCATATCCTTGCTGGGATTAGGTCTACGTTGCTTAAATCTTTATGAAGTCGCCTCCGCTGCCGATACGTATGTCGAAATGCAGCCGCTGAATGGCTGATCAGACCTCGATGGTCAATTCGAAGAAAATTCTCTTTTGACTGGTTATGAATACGCTCGGCAGAAAATTGCCGGCAACCGACCAGGGTCCTAAGAGCCACCCCCGCTCTGCAATCGTTTGACGATATTATCGCTAGCATACACCGTGTGGCAGGAACTTAGCGCCGGTTGGAAGATCGATTGCGGGGGGTGGATTCTGAAACAAAAACATTTCCGATATTATCTGACCAGTCCTCGAGAAAAACGCCCTTTGGTACCGTTTGTCAGTCAGTTTACACGCGGACTTGGTTCCAATTATAACTTGACTACGGGTTTGACACAAGTCTGTTGGCATCAGCGAGACAAAGTCAAGTGAACGAGCCGTGAACAGAAGTTTGCCTACGTGGCTGACTTTGCTTCCAGGAAGCAAAGTAGGGAGCGCAGAGACGGAAGATAACGGAGCTATGGCGTGATATTTTCCGTCGTCTCGTCGCTCACACTGATTTTTGCCAGATGTTCAGTCGCCGCGGCGCAGATCGTGCGAGCGAAATGGCAGACGTGCATTAAAGAGAGGCTGGCCAGTAAATTCGGGAATTCTGCCGCTATTTACGTTATATACATGCGAACAAGAAACAACGTACAGCCAAAAACTTAACCCTTATACGTGCGTGTATTGTACTTTACACCCACAGTTAACAGATGGAGAATCAAATCCCAAAAAGCTGTTAGCTTATATGACGACTTGTCTATTTGCCAATTTGAATACCTTTAAGATGGTATATACCTATCGATTTGCCTTTCTCGGTTGCTAGTTCATAGTATGCCGGGCTAACTTTCTTGATTACCTTTGATTTTATAAAAACTGGTGCTAGTTTGCTACTGAATTTCTTAACGGCATTGCTCTGTGCAAAATTCCTAGCAAAAACAGTGTCGCAAACCTTCAGCTGTACGGTCCCACTTCGTAAGTTGTACTTTCGAGCATTGGTCTCATGAATGTCTTCTAGTCTGGCTTTGGCCTCTGGTCGAGCTAATTGAAGAAATTCAAGATCGCTTCATCGTCTTGCGATAAGTCCAGCTTACGAAAAAGGTCGTAATCTTTAATTTAGTATCATGTTCTGACCGAAGCAAAGGTAGTAAGGTGAGTAACCTAAGCTACGATTGAAGTTTGCCCTTAATGACCCGCTAATCTCACTTAGGTGCTTATCCCAATTGGTGTGGTCTTGATGGTTGATGGTTGTGCCTCTCACTGGCGTTAGCCTGTGGGGAGTTGATCCCGCTACAGATATGTGAGATGCCAAAACGAGTCAGGAACGCCTTGAATTGTCCCGATTTAAATTGCGAACCGTTGTCAGTCAAAATCGACTCGGGAACGCCGAATGTGTAAAAGACGTGTCTTAGTAAATAATCGCAGATTTTATTTGAAGTGAATTTCTTTAATGGTTACAAGAAATGGAACTTGAACATGTGGTCGACTATAATCAATAACCCGATATTACCTTCTTTTGACCTCGGTTATGGCCCTAATAGATCCATATACAACTTCTGAAAACGTCTGTCTGACTTGCCCATGGGAGGCCTTAGTACTAGGTTCACGCCTTTAGTGGATTTACATGTGGGACAGTTTGATATGTATGAACGGATTTGCGTAACCATCGCCGGCCAAAAGAAGAACTGCTTAAGCTTCTGCGCCATTCGTCCCATGCCTGGGTGAACCAAGTCACACGGATCGTGTGCTTGATATAGAACGCTGTTTCGGAGGTTTGAAGGCACCCAAAGCTTCCATGAATCAATGCCGTCCGCGCCTTCGAGGCGCTTATAGATATACCCGTTATCCACACGCAAGTCTGTCAATCGTGACTGGTCATCTTGTATTCTTCTAATCAAATCTACATATTCTTGCGAATTAAGCTCCTTCGAGGACATGTCGATCATAGGGCGAGATTGCAAGCGGATTGACCATCGACTAACCTCCCCGATAAGTCATTCTGCTTCATTAGCCACTGCATTGACGCGTGGTCTGTCACTACTACGAAGTCTTGCCCCTCAATAGACGCCCTGAATTTTTTGATTCCTCTAATCACAGCCAAACATTCCAATTCGGTTACCGAATAGTTCTATTGGGCTTTCGAGAGTTTTTCGGACATATACGCGATGGGGAGCTCGGTCCCTTCTTCATCTAATTGTGCTAACACACAACCGATGCCGTGCAGACTGGCGTCGCAGAGAAGAATGAACTGCTTTGAGAAATCAGGCGTACGTAAGATTGGGGAAGATGTTAGACTGTCCTTTAACTGGTTAAAAGCCTGGTCTGGTGGTTTTTCTTCAACAGATCGGTTAAAGCTCGGGTGATGGATGCGTAGTTTTCCACCATCCGGCGAGACCTAGAAAACGTCTGAGTTGATTGGTTGTGATAGGTTTTGGAAACACCTTGAGCGCTGAGATTCTATCTGGATCGACTTTCAGTTGACCGTCCCCGATAATGAATCCTAAATATCTTATCTTTTTCAAGCAAAATTTGGATTTCGCGATGTTCATTTTCAATTTGGCCTTACGAAAAGACCCTGCTACTTCCTCGATTAGTTGCATATGTGAATCAAAGTCGTCTGAGAGAAGCAAGAGGTCGTCTAAATAGACGAACACTCTCGTTCTCAGGCTAGGCGGTACTACTTGGTGCATTAACCTGCAGAGCGTTTGAACGGCATTGCATAAGCCGAAAGGCATTTCCTTGTACTGGTATAGTGGCCGATTCAGTATGGTACAAGCTATGCATTGGCAAGACTTCTCCTCAAAAGGTATCTGCCAGAAGGCATGCTTAATGTCTAGTCCGGTAATGCAACGAGCAGGAGACAGTCTGCTGAGAATACCATCCACCTGAGGGAGAGGGTAAGCATCCTTTAGGGTAAGCTTATTAGCCTCGCGAGAATCCAGACATAACCGAATTTTCTCCCCTCGCTACTAACATGTTCTCGATTTCAGAAAACATAACCTTTTCCTTCGCCGGCGAAACTGGCCAATGTCTCTGCTTTACCGGACGAGAGATGCCTGTATCAATATGGTGCTCTATAAGATGGGTGCGCCCTAATCCTTCTTTCTCATAAGACGGAAGTGTGCTTATGACTTGATTTAACCAGCCTTGTTGAGCGGCTGATAATACATGTTTCTTGATTGTCTCATCACTTTCTTCGCGACCTACATCTAATTCTGCTTCAGATCCCTTATCGTCGGTGATTTTGTCGAGTAACCCAAACTTCTGCAAAAAATCTATACCTAAATATACGCCCTGTTTTAGATCTGGAATGATAAAAAACTCTACTGGGTTTTGTCCGTCCCCGATATTTGATGTTTACAATGAGTCGATAAATGTTTTAGCGGCGTCACCGCCAATAGAACTCACTGTAGTGCCTGAGTCTAATAACGCGATTTAAGAATGGTTATCTATCTCAATATCGATGTATAATCGACTATCCTTCTTGAGGAAAATGGCTGAAATAAGTCTTCTGCGGTTTTCACGAAGTCCTTCTTCTCGCTCGTTTCGTCGATCTTCGAGTTCTATCGTCGTGCTCAAAACTATTTACAGCCGCAAATATCATATTCCGCGTTTCTGTGTACCGATACCGATAGCCGCTCCGGATATGGTACATGCTCGGTAGTGATTCTGATCGGCTGTTGGAAACCGACTCAGTCTGCGTAGCGCGATCTATACTTAATGTTTTGGATGCGGCATCAGGTTGTTCGCTGACGCATCGTTCTGTTGGTTTTCCGATGGATTACAAATCTGACATTTCGGCATTCACGCATTTGAGTGGTTTTCGCTGCATTGCGGCGACTTCGTTCGGTTCCTCTCCAACTAGCTAAGATACGAATGGGACAAAACTACATTTTATGGGCTGCAACATGATTTGTTTACAAAATTGTTTATGTGTTCGTAACACTTCTCCGAACCGAGCAAGAGTATTAATCCCTAAATGCATTAATTCAAATCTGAGAGAAGTCTTGGAGTGCCTTATTAGTAAGCGTACAGTCGGGCTACGAGTTTTTCGACATGGAACTGGAATTCTTTAAACGGTTAATATTTGCCTTGCCTTCTGCTATTAATGGATTCCCAAATATCCATGTCCGTGTCAATGTCTTCGAATTTCTTAGGAAACTCTTCGCAAAACTTTGGCCAAGTTAAGTTGGGATTTTTCTCCAAAGAATAGGTGTAAGTGATCACACAAAATATTGTGATCAGCATTTAGATTCTGCTGCGCTAATGCCCGGATGCGATAGAGGAATTCTCCGGTCTGAAGTCCATCTCGAGCGCCTTCGAGTTTGATCCGCCAGCTTTGGATAATAGTCGGTACTTTGTCCTGATGGACTTATACGTGTGACCTGTTGCTTACACCACTGGCTTGCTGACGGTTATCGTTCCCTGCAGCACCATACGAAGTTGACGGTGGTCTGTTCGCCGGTGCTGATAAATCTCTATTGTTACTGGGTCTAGTCTCTGCATTAGATCTTGTATTGCTTCCTAGCTGCATTGTTGCTAATTGAGTCTGAATAACGGATGTCAGTTCCTGCATTAACTGACGAAGGCATCGATGTAATTAAATGCGACGTGGTACTATTCGACCGATTCAGTGCTGGTTGGTTTGGGATCTCTAGCCGTTGGGATCTAGTTATCATCCCCCTTCGCCGAATGTTTCCGCGACCCCTTCAAGTCCTAGTGCCTGCGGGCCTAGCGAACTGTTGTTCGTCAGCGTTACGAATTTGCTCTGCGGCTGAGATTTCTGCTTGTAAATTGTTAGTCGGAGAAGATGGCGGTTGTAATTCACACTGGGTCTTACAAATTGGGCTTAAATAAGATTCCTGAAGATGCTATATAATGCAACGATTATGGATTTTGTGCATACACGGAGCTATTGTTCGAATGCCTTCTGCATTCAACGGCTCGTTTCATATATTTCAAAAAATAGAATTTCCACTAAGAGCAGCTTCTAAATCTTCACTACTATGGTTTACTACCATTGTATTTTCATTTGTCTTATTGTTAATAATATAAAAATTTAGGATCGTCACTGTTGGGGCGGTGCGGCTTGATCGATGAAATAATTGAAGCCCCAAGATTGAGTGGTACCCAAAAAACACGGGAGTACTTTTGGGGTTTTTACGCGACGTGCGTAGGTGTTTATTCGTACACTTTGAAACATGAACTGCTTAAGCCTAACTTAACTTAAGCGCTCCAGAGCAGAGCGGAGACTTAAGGGAGAGATGGGGAGGGAGAGCGGACGGCAGTGCGAGCGCGCGAGATGTAGACATCTGGATAAAACTGCCGCTCGACACTGCCTCCTGAAATTAAACGCCCTTTTGACGTAAACATTCTCCCCCCCCTTGCGAGGACACCCGTAGCAAGAACCTCAGGATAGTAGGCTCAGGAATATGTTGGAAGTATAGACCGGTCGTCCGTATGTAGGAGAGTGTGGTGGGCCTTTCCACACTTGTGGCAGTGATGACCACTGCGGCAGGAGTCCTTGGAATGATTGTGAGCCAAGCAATTGGAGCAGTACTTCTGGATATGTACTTCCTGAAGCCGATTCTGGGGGCTTAGCCGTAGAAAGTGGTGGCACTTCCGTAGAGGATGGATCTTTTGGCAGACTCGGCATTGGTAGGATTTAATACCTCGAGTACGTCTGCCATCCAAGGCGGGGTATGGAACCCAATATTCGGATGGAGTATTCTTAGGAGGAACTTTTTGTACGGAAACTTGCGTTGAATAGGACGAAATGATGTGTGGAACTGAGGCGGATACTGGCCTTGGAGGGTCGGATGGAATCGTCGGAGTAGTAGGACCGCTGTTTCGATGCAGCAATGTGTGATGCCGATCTTGGCAAGTGAGACAGTTGTGAGCGCTTGTGCAATCCCGGAATTGATGGCTACTTGCAAAGCAATTGGAGCACAACTGCTTCCTTTGGATATAGGCTAAGCGATCTTCTACCGTCATCTGTAGGAAGCGTGGACATATACGCACGGGGTGGTTCTTCTTCGAACACAGATCGCAGCCTTTGGTTACCGGAACTAACCTTGTGTTGAAGGAATTTATTTTTGGAAATTCTGCCTCTCGATTTGTGTCTTTGGACTGGACGTGGTGGAAATTGGAAGATCGGAAGGTATCGACGGCCTCAAGAGTTAGATGGCGCTCCGTCAAATATGAATCAAGCTCAAGCCACGTAGGAATTTCGGCTTTATTTTGGATGGATTGCTCCCATAATGAGAGAGTGAGCTTTGGTAGTTTTGTCGAGCACATATAAACCAGGAAAGGGTCCCAATTCTCAATATTAACACCGGAAAATTTTAAGGAAGTTAAGCAACCTTGAAAAGTGCGTTGAAGTTCCATTAAGGCTGCTCCCGACTCCTGTGCTATGGATTGCACATTGAAAAGTGTTTTCAGGTGACTGTTTACCTGCAATCGCTTATTTTCGAAACGCTCAGTTAGGTTATTCCAAGCTGAGCGAAAGCCATCATTGGTGAGTGGGGATCTCGAAACTATGGAATGAGCTTCGCCACTTGTTTTTGAATTTAAGTGAAATAATTTTTCAACGGGCGTTAGACTCGGATTGTCTATGTATATTGCCATGAAAAGGTCCCGGAAAGTCGGCCAGCGAAGATAGTCGCCAGAGAAAACCTCTGTGTCGATAGGAGGGAGCCGACAGCCATAGGACGTGGAATTTTGGGACGGAGTTACTGGAGCTTGAGGTATTTGGGAGGAGCCTTTTTGGATTTGTTCCATCAGCTGCGCGGCAAATATTTCATAAGTGGAGTACGTTTGGTAATACTTGGACTTTAGTATGGATTTTGTTTCTGCGGCGCTCTCGCCTGCAACTATAATGCAGTCGGAGCATATGTCGTATGCTGCCTTTACCGTTTGCCACAAGGAATTGAGGTGATCGCGACGGATTTTATAGGCGGATAACGTTGGGGTAAGAGCACCTGGAGAGCACCACTGTGCACTGGCAAAGGTATCGATATACGTATGTATGTGTGTACATATGTGGATTGCAAGTAGCAGAATAACGTTGCGGGAATGGGAAAGACTTCGCTTATGTTTGTGTGTCGGTGCGTTTGTTTGTCACCTGCACAACTAAATTGCAAACGATTTGCTGGAGTAAATTTGTGGATATTGTCACTTTGTTTTTAATTTTAGAAATAGTTTAGCCGTATTTGTAGGTCGAGAAAAGTAGTTGGAGTGGACTGTATTAGAAAGAGTAGTTAGAGTGGACTGTATTAGAATATTTATGTAAATATACACACGCAGCAGGAACACAGTAAAAAACAAGGAAGAACGCTATAGTCGAGTACCTCGACTATCAGATACCCGTTACTCAGCTAAATAGGGATATGCAAGTAGCAAAGCGAGATTAAAATGCGCCACCTACCGGCGGTATACAGATTTAAGCGTTATGGGCGTTAGAGTGGGCGTGGCAAATTTTTTTTTGGACCAATCGATAGGTATTGACAAGACCAATACATTTCAGTTAAATTTGTTTATCTAGCATGAAAATTGTGGGCGTCACAGGTTTTCGCGGTTTGTGGGCGGTAAAGTGGGCCTGGAAAACTTTTTTTTGGACCAATCGATAGGTATTGATGAGAACAATACATTTCAGTTAAAATTTTTTATCTAGCAAGAAAATTGTGGGCGACACAGGTTTTCGCGGTTTGTGGGCGTTAAAGTGGGCGTGGCAAACTTTTTTTTGGGTCAATCGATAGGTATTGATGAGAACAATACATTTCAGTTAAAATTTTCTATCTAGCATCAAAACTGTATGAGCCACAGTTTCCGAGATCTCAGCGTTCATACGGACAGACGGACAGACGGACAGACGGACATGGCTAGATCGACTCGGCTAGTGATCCTGATCAAGAATATATATACTTTATGGGGTCGGAAACGCTTCCTTCTGCCTGTTACATACTTTCCGACGAATCTAGTATACCCTTTTACTCTACGAGTAACGGGTATAACAAGGAAGAACGCTATAGTCGAGTACCTCGACTATCAGATACCCGTTACTCAGCTATATGGAGATATGCAAGCAGCAAGGCGAGATTAAAATGCGCCACCTACCGGAGGTATACAGATTTAAGCGTTATGGGCGTATGAGTGGGCGTGGCAAATTTTTTTTTGGATCAATCGATAGGTATCGACGAGACCAATACATTTCAGTTAAAATTTTTTATCTAGCATGAAAATTGTGGGCGTCACAGGTTTTCGCGGTTTGTGGGCGTTAAAGTGGGCGTGGCAAACTTTTTTTTGGGTCAATCGATAGGTATTGGTGAGAACAATATATTTCAGTTAACATTTTTATTCTAGCATCAAAACTGTAGGAGCCACAGTTTTGGGCGGTTTGTGGGCGTTAGAGTGGGCGTGGCACTGTGCTGAAACAAACTTGCGCTGCGTAGGAAGCTCTACGAGTAACGGGTATAATAAAGAGTGCAAATCTTAAGTACAATCTTTATGACCGGGAATTTTTTGCTGCGGCTGAGTTATATTTTACACACGATTGGAATTGAAAATATATTTGACAAATATTTTCGTTGAATAGTAGCACTGAAATATTTACTGGAATTGTTTCAAGTGTGCAACTGTGGGCAAAGGAAACTGGAATATTGTCGGGCACAAGTAACGGAATTGAAATACATATATTAAATGCCGTTGCGTCGGATTAATCTCTTTTGGATTTAGACAATATATCATACAGAAAGTTAGTCGAAATAGGGTTCGAAAAACTGGCTGTATGACCGGCAATTATAGTAAGCGGAACTTATCTGGAGTGTTTCAAGCCTGCTGCGATCAGAATCAAAGGAAACTCCAGGAGAGGAAAGTCCAAAGTTTTTAAAATCCGGCTCGAAGGACCAAAATGTTAGGGCGGTGCGGCTTGATCGATGAAATAATTGAAGCCCCAAGATTGAGTGGTACCCAAAAAACACGGGAGTACTTTTGGGGTTTTTACGCGACGTGCGTAGGTGTTTATTCGTACACTTTGAAACATGAACTGCTTAAGCCTAACTTAACTTAAGCGCTCCAGAGCAGAGCGGAGACTTAAGGGAGAGATGGGGAGGGAGAGCGGACGGCAGTGCGAGCGCGCGAGATGTAGACATCTGGATAAAACTGCCGCTCGACACTGCCTCCTGAAATTAAACGCCCTTTTGACGTAAACAGTCACCTTTACAACATTCTGCTTATGAGGCATATTAATTTCCTTGATTCGATTGGCTCTGCTATTCCTATGACCGAGTTTATATGACTATGGACTCCCTGAATTTCGACGGCTGGTCAACCCTTAACTACTTAGGTGGTTGCTTTCTCCGTGCACATCGATTCGCGGAGGAATTACTATTGAAAGTTTATATTTTTTAGGTGATGTGTAGCTCATTCCGGTTAGTTAGTCCGTGATATACTCAACTACACTACAGTTCCAAGATATGATCTAGTACTACCCTGCAATACTTGAAACCTACAATTTAATTTTTCTTAAGTAACGTATTCCTTCACGGGAATTGCTTTGCCTGGTTTGGGACCTCTATACGCTTTTCCACAGGACAAATTGGCTTTTCCTCGCAGGACGTTACTTTAAAAAATTGTGTTCTACAAAAAAACAGAAAATAACTGGATGGTGTTAGAGTCCGATTTTCGCGGGAATTTTTCATTCTCCCGATCTGAACGATCGGGCCCTACGTTATGGGAGCCATTTCTGTTTTTATAATGCCTACTATGTAGCATTCAACTCGAATCCTACTGGTTCTCAAGTCGCTTCTCGGTATGCTGGTCGTGGTGGTCGTGCACTTTTAGCGATGCTCTGTGCTATGCTCGTCTGACTGGCGTGGGTTCTTTCTCTTTCAGCTATACCACAACACAAAACAAGAAAATAAGTGCACTATCTGAAACTAGTATAAAGGTGTACCTTAATTGTTGTAATCGGCTATACCCACAGCTTACGCTAAGAAAAACAGATTTTCAAACGATCAAGGATTAGAGAGACTTGGACGTTGTTTGCCCCCACCCTTCCTTGGTAACTTTTACATTTATTAGGTTACCCCTTAACTTTGTTTAATACCCCTGAAACATTATGTAGTTCCGGTGACGATCTATTCAGAAATATAAATTACACGATCATTTCGTTGCGTTATTCAGAGACTTCATACTTTTCCATTATTTCATGAGTTTACGAACGTTACGCTCTAACATACCCTTTAAAGGTTGTTTTGGATAATCTTAGCACAAGATGGTGTTTACTTATTGGCTATACTTCAAGATTTACATATCTTTTCAAATATATATAAATATATCAAATCATTTCGACTTCAAAACGGTGCGTAACTCAAGTTAAATAATTAAATTACGCAAGAGGTTTCCGCTATTGCGGGAATCTCATCGACTAGGGGACAAACTTGTTCATACAATATTCATTAAGGGTTTATCCACAAGCGGTACTTTTTCTTAGGAAAAATCCATAGAAGCGTTCGTTGGGCCCAATGAAGCTGTCGTTGATTCCTTGAGGGTAGATTAGAACATGTGGTATATGTATATGTGTGATGTTTACAACCTTAACTTCGAAGCAGGAGCTTACATAGGAAGCTTTACACCCAATGGACGTATTTAAAACTATGGTTAGAAATCTTGTACAAGTACATTTATGCAAAACTATTTAAATACAGCGAATAGAAAAAGGAGAACTAAAAACAACGAAAGGTTACCGCCGCTGAGCATACAGCAGCTGTGCGGCCGATGTCTTCTGTTATTTAGGCCTCGTGCCCTAGTTTTGTTTAGGTAGCGGGGTACACCCAGCTACACATGGCTACCTTCATGGCCAATTCGAAGAAAATTCGGCAGAAAATTGCCGGCAACCGACCACGGTCCTAAGAGCCACCCCCGCTCTGCAATCGTTTGACGATATTAGCGCCAGAATACACCGTGTGGCAGGAACTTAGCGCCGGTTGAAAGATCGATTGCGGGGGGTGGGTTCTGAAACATAAACATTTTCGATATAACCTGACCAGTCCCCGAGAAAAACTACTAACGATATTCACCTCAGACTATGGTTTCGCACTGTTCACTTTTGCTAACACTGTACAGGATGTCGTTGGACCTCGTCGCACTTTGGTACCGTTTGTCAGTCAGTTTACACGCGGACTTGGTTCCAATTATAACTTGACTACGGTGTTTGGCACACGTCTCTTGGCCTCAGCGAGAGAAACTCAAGTGAACGCAGAGACGGAAAATAACGGCGTTATGGCGTGATATTTACCGTCATCTCGTCGCTCACACTGATTTTCGCCAGATGTTCAGTTGCCGCGGCGCAGATCGTGCGAGCGAGATGGCAGACGTGCAGTAAAGAGAGGCTGGCCAGTAAATTCGGGAATTCTGCCGCTATTTACGTTATATACATGCGAACAAGAAACAACGTACAGCCAAAAACTTAACCCTTATACGTGCGTGTATTGTACTTTACACCCACAGTTAACAGATGGAGAATCAAATCCCAAAAAGCTGTTAGCTTAAATGACGACTTGTCTATTTGCCAATTTGAATACCTTTAAGATGGTATATACCTATCGATTTGCCTTTCTCGGTTGCTAGTTCATAGTATGCCGGGCTAACTTTCTTGATTACCTTTGATTTTATAAAAACTGGTGCTAGTTTGCTACTGAATTTCTTAACGGCTTTGCTCTGTGCAAAATTCCTAGCAAAACCAGTGTCGCAAACCTTCAGCTGTACGGTCCGACTTCGTAAGTTGTACTTTCCGTCGTCTCGTCGCTCACACTGATTTTTGCCAGATGTTCAGTCGCCGCGGCGCAGATCGTGCGAGCGAAATGGCAGACGTGCATTAAAGAGAGGCTGGCCAGTAAATTTTGGAATTCTGCCGCTATTTACGTTATATACATGCGAACAATAAACAACGTACAGCCAAAACCTTTATGCGTGCGTGCGTGTATTGTACCCTACAAGTATTGTTTAGAACAAATTTTAAATGAAATGTATTGTTCTCGTCAATACCCATCGATTGACCCAAAAAAAATATTGCCACGCCTACAAGCCGCCCACAAACTTAAAAAACCGTCCATTTGAACGCTGGTGTCCCGGATACTATTAAGGATACATGGTTGGTACTTTAGATGTAGATTCTTTAGTTTCGTACTCATAGCAAGTTCGATACGCTTATGTGCTTCGCCTACTCTCACGCCCAGAAACCTCGCAAAACTGTGGCGCCAACAATTATGATGCTAGAAAAACAAATTTAACACCTACAAACCTCTCAAGAAGAAACGCAATGACGTCAGAACCGTACAATATCAAATGTTTTTATGGATGTGTGTGTGTAAATAGTTGCAGACCGAAGTGCGCGGCAAAGCGAAAAGCGCTGCCGGTGCTAGGAGAGAGCACTGACTTATAACGAGTATATTAAATAATTAAAAATTTAAGCAATTTATCGTTTTTTTCCCTCTCTCTTTCTCTCCAATAAACGTAATAGCAATTTCAGTTATCCAACTCTGATTTGGTTAATGTAAACATTAAATTGCTGAATAACACGTAACAGCGCTGTAAATTCTTCTGTTTACCAATAAGTCTACGACTAACTCTCGTATGGCGAACCCGTGTGCCAAATGAGTGAATATTTCAAGCGTACTCCAATTTTAAAGCGGTCATCTTAACATTTTAACTTAACTTTTATCATATTAAAGAAAAGAATGATCCTTTAATCAAGAAACTCACCAACAAAAGATAATTTATTTGATGCACCTTTTATGCTTATATCTACAGAAAAAAAAACGATAGATGAAAAATTATTAAAGGTTTCAGCTTTGCTTCAAAAGTTCACTATACTCAGTTCACTACCACAATATAAAATTCTTTTAGAGTTGCGATAAATTTAATGTTTCAATAGACTATTTATTACAAATATAAAATATACATTCTTATTTTTTTTTACTTAAATTCAAAATGAGTTAACATATAAAAGAAATTAGTGGTAAAATATTGATAGGTGAATCGAGACGGGATAACTTCTGTGTGGTAAAACTTACGAAAGGTCTTATATACTATAAACAGTCATAAACTGTTTTGAGATTTGATTAAAATCGAATATGATTCCTAAATTAAAAGAGGTGTGTAAGTTGGGACACTTTTTCAGATATTTTCGACCGAAAATGAGTGCCATTTTTTTAGTTAGTAAACTTTTAGTAAAAGAATTTAAGGCCAGGCTCAAGTCAGGTTTAAACTATGACAGTAGTTGATCGTAACCGACACCCCACAAATCAAGCAGTACCCAAGTTGGGATCAGAACCAGGCGACTAGTTGCACCCACTGCATATGAGAATTGCTGATCAGCATATTATTATACATAAAGTGAACGGTTGACTCGACAACTCTCTGACTTACCTTGCGAATCAAGTCGACTTGTCCTCGGGCTCGAACTGTTAAAATATCTCAACTAGTAGTTAACCCTCGTTAGCTCACCCCGAGCGCACTTCTCATATCGCCCGTATTCCCATATCACAGTAACTCTCGTTGCTTTGCCGCGACGCGATCATAGACCTTACATCGGTTAGACACAAACTATTTTTAAAATCCGGTAGAAGGAAGAATATCCGACCGTGTAAAGTACATGTATTCTTAATCAGGAGCACTAGCCCTCTGTGTGTCTGTCTGTCCGTCCCAATGAAAATAAAAACTACAAAAGCTAGAAAGTTGGGACTTGGCGTTCAGTTTCTTGAGGTTCTGGGACAGTGCAAGTTTATTTCAGCAGGGTGCCACGCCTACTCTTACGCCCATATTTTTGCAGATTTCGTTACAGTGTAAGTGTGTTTTGATTATCAATATCTATCTTAATGCCAAAAATTGCCAAAATCGGAATAGGTACCGCCGTTGCGTTGTGTGATTTTGTGAACAGTCGCTTTGCGTATCTCCATCACACTCTTTTTAGCTTTGTAACGGGTACTTGATAGTCGATGGCATCGAGTATAGCATTTTTCTTGTTCTTAATTCTATAAAAAGTCGATAACATGCTAAATTATTGGATAAAGGTATTATATATAAGATGGTAAGTTCTTAAAAATATCCATAGTAATAAATTGACTGATCAAATGATTGATTTATCAAAAACATTATACTTTTTTTTTAAACTCCTATTTTGTGGTAAGCTAGATCACTTTGAGCGTATAAGTTGGTACACCCGCTTTTCATACAGAAAAACTTAAGCCGACAGAGGACGCTTTGGAAGAGATAAATTTCTTTAAATTTACAGGGAAATATGTGCGTTTAAATAGCATGTTAGTTTAATTTGCAATTGTACACCAACTAAAATTGATCAAATTAATAAAAAAAAAATATTTTTTAAGTTTTGAGAATCTTAGGGGTAAGTTTTATTGACTTTCAAATGTACAAGTTAAAGATTGGAAGATTTTGGAAGTTGCCATTTGGTCACTTAAAGTTAAAATTTTCTAAAGTTACCTTATGTGTCCCAACCTTCAGACGTATCGCCTATTGTTTATATTTTACTACATTATCTGGTCTCCGATCTTTCTTGTATGTTATCAATGTTAAATAGGCTCTCCGTCAATATGGGGGGTACATGGTTTCCGCAACGTGGAAAATTAGGTGGTACAGGAGGAAGATCATTAGGAGTACCTATTTGAAACACCAAATTCATGCCTATAACAATATGGTATTGAAAATGACAATGAAAAAGCCAAAATCCAGGATTATCTGCGCGAAAGCGTAAAATAGCATATCCATTGTTTGGTACAGCAACAGTATCCTTCAGAGCAGGGTTCAGGTATTGCCTTTCAAGCAAGCCGCGTTGGTCAAGGTCCAGGGCATGTTTTAAGCTCATACGTTTGTTATGTGTTTCCGGGGAGCGTCCAAGTCCTACTACGTAAAAAGACGTACCGTGCAAATGAAATGGATGGCTTATATTAATCTGTTGAACTTCATCCACAAGCACGACCTCGACTATTGCGTGTAGAGGTATATCGATTTTATGAGTACACTGACAGTTTTCGCCACAATCTACTGGTCGATTGTCCCCATTACAGTAGTATTCTTGAGGTATATCATTATACTGCGACAGCATCGGGGAAGGTGGAGAAATGTACGACACCTCATCAATAAGTGATATAAGGTGATCAGCGTCTGAAGCGACTATAAATTTAAAATTGATTTTGTGATTACAATACATTTATATAAAGTGTTATTACTAGTTAGTTTCTGTTTGTAAGAAAATTTTATTGCGTAAGAGTTAAATCGTAACAAAATAAAATACTTTTTACACACTATTTTTTCATTTTAAAATAGGTTTAACTAAATGAAGGTAATAAGTTATATTAATTTAAGTATTACATATTACATTACTAGGGTTTTACTTAATATCTATGACAGCGGACTAGTACCAAGTAACTGGCGGCACATGGTCGCCACATCTAGGAAATCGTGGAGGGACTGGTGGTAGGTCAGCTGACGTTCCGATATGAAATATGAGGTTCATTCCTATGACGATGTGAAAAAGAAAGTGGCAATGGAAAAGCCAATAGCCAGGATTGTCTGCTCGAAACCGCACAACAACATATCCATTGTTGGGTACGGCTATTGTGTCTTTAAGAGGGGGCTTCGAAAAATCTCGCTCAAGCATGCCCATTCGGTCCAACTCCAGAGCATGCTTCAGGTTAATTTTTTTTATTGACTTATCAGGCGAACGTCCTAGTCCTACCACATAGAAGGCCGTACCATGTAAATGAAATGGATGACTAAGATTGACTTGCTGCACTTCATCGACCAAAACAACTTCAACAATAGCTCCAAGTGGTATATCAACCATGTGTGTACATTCACAGTTTGGCCCACAATTTGGCGGCCTATTGTCACCGTTGCAGAAGTATTCGGTCGGAATGTCATCGATTTGTGAAAGCGGAGGTGCCGGTGGTGATATGTATGATATTTCATCGACCAAAGATGTCAGATGATCCCCACTAGGCACAACTATAAATAAAGGAAAGGGTTAATGGTGTCTTTTTGTGGTGAATACCCAATTCGATATTAAAGTCAATGTCTTACAACCGAAATCCTTTCTAATTTCATGTTCTCCGGTAGTTACTTTTTGAAATATATGCAACCGTTTTCTGCCCTTAAAAGTATATAACTTAATAATCGAAACACTAGCCGACATCGTAGGAACTATAAATGCTAGAAAGTTGGTATTGAGCTTACATATTCTAGGTACGCCTTTACAGCCCACGTTTACAACAGAAGTGTGCCACGTTCACTCTAGCACCAAAAAATTAAAAAAAATGTGGAAAAAACACATAAAACAAGAAAGAATGTTTACTTCGGCAAGCCGAAGTTTGTATACCCTTGCAGTTATAATTATTAAATTTAAAAATACTAAAAGTTTTATTCCCAATAGTATAAGATAATATGTCAAAAAGAAAGAACGCTATAGTCAAGAACCTCGACTATCAGATACCCGTTACTAAGCTTAAAGGACAAAAGGGAAATGGAGATATGCAAGCAGCAAAGCGAGATTGAAATGCGCTACGTACCCCTGATCACAATATATGGTTGTGTGGGCGGTAGACAGAATCTAAATCTTAGATCCCAATTCTCTATCCTTGATAGTTTTCGAGATAACCGCGTTCATATTTACGATTTTTTGAAGTTTGTAGGCGTCAAAGTGGGCGTCAAAGTGGGCGTGGCAAACTTTTTTTGGGTCAATCGATAGGTATTGATGAGAACAATACATTTCAGTTAAAATTTTTATTCTAGCATCAAAACTGTAGGAGCACCAGTTTTGGGAGGTTTACGGGACTTACAGTGGGCGCGGCACCCTGCTGAAACAAACTTTCGCTGCGCAGGAATCTCAGGAATCTGCATGCCTAGTCCCAGTATTGTAGCTTTAATAGTTTCCGAGATCTCAGCGTTCACACGGACAGACGGACAGACAGACATGGCTATATCGACTCGGCTAGTGATCCTGATCAAGAGTATATATACTTTATGGGGTCGGAAACGCTTCCTTCTGCCTGTTACATACTTTCCGACGAATCTAGTATACCCTTTTACTCTACGAGTAACGGGTATAAAAACACCGAAGCTATAATTTGTTTCATATTATTTTCCCACCAATTTTTTGATCGTTCCAATGGCAGCTATATGATATAGTCGTCCGACTTTGATAATATTAAATTCGGAATACAGAACTAATTAAAAATGTTATATCCAAGAGTTAATATGTTAAAAAACACCAAAGAAATTATTTTAAAAAATGTTTTTGCGATTATTCCTATGAGAGCTATAAGACATAGTTCCGGTCCGGCTGGTTCCGACTTATATACTACCTGCAAAAGAAATATGACTTTTGGGAAAGTTTCAGGCCGATAGCTTTAGAACTGAGAGACTAGTTTGCGTAGAAACGGACGGACAGACGGTCATGGCTAGATCAATTCGTCTAGTGATGCTGATCAAGAATATATATACTTTATGGGGTCGGAAACGTCTCCTTCACTGTGTTAGCAACATGAGTCAAATAACAAATATTAGTACAGAAATCCATTCGGTTTGTAAAAAAAATCATATGTGTTCTTATAATAAAAAACTGTTAGTCAATGCAAAGGATATTATTTTAGTTACCAATTATAGTACACGTACCTAAAAATCGGTTGTAGGTATTTGGTATAAATAGAGTTTTTGGTTCATACACATAAAATCTGAAAGGCAAAAATATTTTTACATCTGGGCGTTCTACCAAAACGCCCTTGTCGACTTTTTTTGCATTCTTTAAATTCGAAACACAAACTGCATCCGGCCGTTTACGATCACAAATAGCATCCAAAGGGTTAAGAATCTGTGAATAGAACACATTGTAAAAATCATCATAAGTTTTTTTATTGGGAAAAACCTCTGTGAACAGTTGTCGCTTGTCACAAACAAACGGTAGTGGAACAAAGTACATTTTGTACAATTTCTTAAAATAATCTGAATTTTATTTATTTACAGGTGCAAATCTTTTGAGATATGAGTGCAAATTTGGCCAGGAATTAAAAAAAAACAAAAAGTTTGAAATTTGAAAAGCTTTTTAAAATACTTTTTAAACTTAAGTTGTACCTTGTTTGCAAATAAAAACAATATATACCACCATCACAAAATCAATTAAGGAGCATTTATTTCGAAAATGACTTCATGAAGTGGCTCTAGTTAACAACAACTATTGCTAAACAGCTGACGCTGCACAATTTTATTTCGAAAGGTGAAAATATATGATTACCAGCTGCTATCGTACGCATAGAAAATAACACAATCCAAACGTGAACATTTTGCTGAGTCGGGAACCCCTAAACGCAATAGAATTTTTTTAACGGAATCAAAAAACACACCATGTTCTGTTTATATATGCGTAGTGAACTTGTTAAAGGTGTTATTCCGCGACATTATTTGGTTCACTCACTAAAGGCTTAGAAAAAGACGGATAGTGATGACATTGACACGGATTTGTTTGGATAAAGCATGGTCACTGTACTGTTAACGTTAAAGCTAAAATAACATTAGCTAAGTAGCTGATTAAAAATGTACTTTTAAATAGGTACAAATGGTTGGCAATTAATACTGCAATTTGCCGTACAATCAGTAATTTTTAATACGACTTTGAAATATTTAAAGCGGTACAAAGCTTTTAAATGATTCTTGATTTGCACTTGTAAAGCATCGTGCAAAGTTATACAATATTCGTCCAAGCCGTTCCCGAGATAACCATATTTGATTTTTGTCAGAATCATTTAAGTTTTAAACTTTAAAACAAGGAAGAACGCTAAAGTCGAGGGCACTTAGAGTTGGCGTGCTAAACTTTTTTTCGGTCTATCGATAGGTATTGATGAGAACAATTCATTTCAGTTAAAATTTTTACTCTACGATCAAAACAGTTTTGGGCGGTTTGTGGGAGTTCAAGTGGCGTGGCACGCTGCTGAAACAAACTTGCGCTGCGTAAGAAGCTCAGGAATCTGCATGCCAAATCCCAATAGCCTAGCTCTTAGAGTTTCCGAGATCTCAGCGTTCATCCGGACTGACAGACAGACGGACATGGCTAGATCGACTCGGCTAGTGATCCTGATCAAGAATATATATACTTTATGGGGTCGGAAACGCTTCCTTCTGCCTGTTACATACTTTCGGACGAACCTTTTTATACACTTTTACTCTACGAGAAACGAGTATAAAAACATAACGTCTTTAAATGGATACCAAGAAATTTCAAAATAATTGCAGACCAAGGTATAAGATAAGCGAGTTTAAATGAAATTTATTATTTCATATGCGTAGTTGACGAAATCTAACCAAGATAAAACATTGGTTCGAAGTATTTCATTGATTTTTATTTCCTAAACCAAAGTTAGAAGTTAACTTCGGCAAGCCGAAGCTTGTATACCCTTGCAGTTATATTTATTAAAATTAAAAATACAAAAAATGGTATTCCCAATAGTATATATGTCAGAAAACACCGAAGCTGTAATTTGTTTCATATTATTTTCCCACCAATTTTCCGATCGTTCCTATGGCAGCTATATGATATAGTCGTCCGGTTATGATAAAATTAAATTCGAAATTCAGAACTAATTAAAAAATGTTATTTCCAAGCGTAGGAGATTATATGTTAAAAAACACCGAAGCTATAATTTGTTTCATATTATTTTCCCCCCAATTTTTCCGACTATATGATATAGTCGTCCGATTTTGATAAAATTAAATTCGAAATTCAGAACTAGTTAAAAAATGTTATTTTCAAGCGTAGAAAGTGATATGTTAAAAAACACCGAAGCTATAGTTTGTTTCATATTATTTTCCCACCAATTTTCCGATCGTTCCTATGGCACCTATATGATATAGTCGTCCGATTTTGATAAAATTAAATTCGAAATTCAAAACTAATTAAAATATGTTATTTCCGAGCTTAGGAGGTTATATGTTAAAAAACACCAAAGATATAATTTTTTCCGATTATTCCTATGGGAGCTATAAGATATAGTTGTGCGATCCGGCTGGTTCCGACTTATATACTACCTGCAAAAGATATAAGACTTTTGGGAAAGTTTCAGCCCGATTCCTATTAAACTAAGAGACTAGTTTGCGTAGAAACGGACGGACAGACGGACATGGCTAGATCGACTCGTCTAGTCATGCTGATCAAAAATATATATACTTTATGGGGTCGGAAACGTCTCCTTCACTGCGTTGCAAACTTCTGTCTGAAATCAATATACCCTCTGCAAGGGTATAAAAACAACTGTCCGGATGTTCAGTAAACAAACTATCAGCTATTGTGAACAGATGACCGGTCGACTCCGCGCAAATCTACTTTCCACAGCTTGCCACAGGCGTCTGCTGCTCCACATGCTGTTCCCGATTGTCGCCTACCCATCAGTCATCATCAGTGCACGGTAATCTCTTTTACGCTTATATTTTGTCCCATCGAAACTGAATAGTACATTGTCAGTTGCTCGAGCCAAAAGTCAGGGTTTTGTTAAATATTCAATACGTCCATCACTGGCTCTTGTTATTGTGGCAATGCACAACAAGAGAGAATGTATAGTCGAGTGCCTTGATTATCTGATACTCATTACTCAGCTAACTAACTTTAACAAGAAACAGCTTATAGTCTTTTGACCACTTTTAATATATAATTACATGGCATTTATATTGGTGCGCCACCTAGACGATGGCAACACCTAGCTGAGTGTAGGGTTACTTCTGACCAAGCAATTTCTTTTTAACCTATTAATTTAGTTATTCATAAGATTTCAAATAATATTGCGTTTGCGTATCCCTTCAGACCCAAGTAACCAACTTGTGCTGCTTAAAAGCCCCTATAATCTGTATGCTTAATTCCAACCTTCAAGACATTATAGTTTTAGACATTTCAGCGTCTATACGGACAGACAGACAGATGGACGGATAAAAATGGCTGGATCGACTTGACAGTGATCCCGATCAAGAATATATATACTTTATATAGTGCGTCCTTCAATATTAATATAATGAATACAATGTACTATAAATGAATCAATAAGAATCAATAGACTCTATATTGTATAAAAACTTTTACTTTTCAAATGCAAGAAAAAGTTTGTCGTTTTGTGATCCAAAAAAAGTCTTTGGGGATTTTAGTGGCGTTTTGATAAGTAAAACGCAAAAAACTTGATAATGCTACGATATATGAATTTTATTTTTAAAACCCAGAACAGATGAACAGTGCAGATACATAGTCTAAGAAATTACGAAACATGTGTGTTCAATGCAAAAGTAGTATTTATGTTTACTAGCATTTAAAATAAAATTGTTTAAAAAACTTTGAAAGTCTAATTTAACTTCTCCCAAATTTAATACCAGCTGAATTTTTATCTCTAGGGATCCATAACAAAGATGCATAGGAGTCATTCAACCACGATCCCTGAGGTTCTAGCGAGCCCTAATGATGCCTGTGGTCTGGATTCATTATGTAACACAATTCCGGTTTTATTGGTCGCTTCTGGTTTTAATGCTTCATTAACATGGTGAAATGGTATAGGTACGAATTATGAGTTTAGCTTTTATAGTAGATGATTACGTGCCAATCACACAAAATAAATACACAGCAAAGTTTACGCAGGCGTATCGCCATTCGACCACTGTAGTGGTACAAATTGGCGTTGCAATAATCTTCCGCTTCAGATTGTATTTGTTGCAATCCACTCCGCCTTTCTGTTATAAATTCAGTGCGAAAAACTAAATGTCTCCAGGCGTGTTTTTGCAATGTTTGTCCCTAGGAAAACAAATCATTTCCAATATTTCAAGAATTTTTTAAACTGATACCAACACTTTTATATTTTTTTAGTGAACTTACTTTTATAAGGAATGACACAACAACATGGGAATAACTTTTAAATGTTTTTTAGGACTGCTAATATTTTTTTTTTAATGATACCAACATTTTTGTTTTTTTTTCAGTTAAGTTAATTTTTTACGAGAAAATATAAACATATTTATTTATTTCAAACATTTAACTAGGAATAACATATTGAATTATTAATTATACTGCTGTTATTTTTAGCACAACAAAATATTTGCATATGAAGATATATAAACAGTGGGTATGCTACTATATAGTTGAAAATGTTTTAAAATTTATGTGCATATACAAAAAAAGGAAGTGCTCGGTTGCTTGCAGTCATTTCAAACATATCAGTTGAAAATAAACGTTTTTCATAAATTAAATAATTGTATTACAATTTTAGTATCTACAAACACACACATATTATTATCTATATACATTTGACGGTAAGCTGTGGGTAAAAAGTAAGGGAAAGGGTTAATATTCCTTTAAATAATATGTCAATAATAACAGCTGGACATTGACAATGTTTTCATTACTGAAAAGGAAAACTATACTATGTGATATTTTAATAAAAGTATATACAATTTTGTTAAACAGTGTGATAGGGTAAGCTTTTTACAAATTGTTCAATAAGTGTGTAGGTCTTTTCTAGCTCCTAAGAAATTGTGTTGCTCGTTTAAAATGCTTTGCCACGTGGATTTGATTAAGGGTGTTTCGTCACGATTTAATCTTAGTTTATTGGAATGGGTGGAGTGTGGTCGCCACATGTTGGGAAACCTGGAGGCACGGGTGGCAGATCAACGTTACTGCCTACCTGTAAAATCAAATTCATTCCAATAACAATGTGGAATAGAAAATGACAGTGGAAGAGCCAAAAGCCTAGAAAAGGTAACGTTTAATATTAAAGTATTTAGTATAAATGGGCCATTCTCAGAAAAACCAGCAACGTAAAAACAAGTTTTTGTTAAAAGTTTTCCGGTTTTCATACCCGTTACTCGTAGAGTAAAAGGGTATACTAGACTCGTCGGAAAGAATGTAACAGGCAGAAGGAAGCGTTTCTAACCCCATTAAGTATATATATTTTTGATCAGGATCACTAGCCGAGTCGATCTAGCCATGCCCATTTGTCCATCTGTCTGACTCTAACGCCTACAAGCCGCCCAAAACTGTGGCTCTTACAGTTTTGGTGCTAGAATAAAAAAAACTGAAATGTATTGTTCTCATCAATACCTATTGATTGAACCAAAAAAAGGTTTGCCACGCCCACTTTAACGCCCACAAACCGCCCACGAACTTCAAAAATCGTAAATATGAACGCGGATATCTCAAAAACTATTAAAGATAAAGAATTGGGATTTCAGATTTAGATTTCGTAGCCTTATGCGCAGCGCAAGTTTGTTACGCGAATAGGCTTATGCGCAGCGCAAGTTTACTACGCGAATAGGCCACGCCCACTCGAACGCCCATTTTCATGCTAGGTAAAAAATTTTAACTGAAATGTATTAGTCTCGTCAATACCTATCGATTGATTCAAAAAAGTTTGCCACGCCCATAACTCTTAAATCTGTCTACCGCCCACATAACCATTTATTAAGATCGCGGGTAGGTGTCGCATTTTAATCTCGCTTTGCTGCTTGCATATCTCCATTTCCCTTTTGTCTCTTTACCTTAGTAACGAGTATCTGGTAGTCGAGGTACTCGACTATAGCGTTCTTTCTTGTTTTAAAAAAACAAAACAAGGAATATGACTATTTACGAGTTCCTCGACTATCCGATAACCATTACAAATGATCGCAAGGGAGATGGAGGTATACCAGCAGCAATCTTAGGTTGCGGGCGCCACTAAACGGTCATTTAATTATTTGGTCAATTCTTTACGAATAATCCGATTTGAACACTTAGTATTGTTATACAAAACGAAATCCCATTTGCACTCTTACAAAATCTATAAAAATTTAGGCGCCAGGCAGGTTTTATGGGCGTGGACGATTTTTTTTTAAGTCAAACAAAATACAGTAATACGGACAGACGGTTTTTGTCGGTTTGTAGGCGTTAGATTAGACAATTATTGTTAGGTCATTTGACGAAACCAATACATTTCAGTTAAAATTTGTATTCTATTTTCAAAACTCTGGGCCCCACAGTTGTATGCGGCTTGTAAAAGTTAGATAACAAATATCTTCAAGTTTTGATTATCACTGAGATCATACGGACAGACGGACAAGGTTAGTTCGACTTCGCTAGTGACTGATCAAGAATAAACATACATACTTTATAGGATCCTCTTAAAAAACTTTATTTTTGATGCTTGCTGAAAATGCAAAAAATGTTTATTTTACTTTAAATACATCGGAAACTACAAACTGCGATATCAAAAATACCACGCGTTAGGAATGAAAGCTAAGTAAGCAAAGACTAAAATGTAAGACTAATTTTGTTGTCCTGTGTTAATTGTTTTTAAGTGGTCAGCTTTTCAGAGAAATACGCACTCATTTAGGAATATTTATACTTACCAGGATTGTCGGCTCTAAAACGTAGCACAACATAGCCGTTGTTCGGTACGGCAATTGTATCCTTTGTCGGTGGCAAATTGTACTGCCGGTGTAAAAGTCCGCGGCGGTCCAGGTCCAATGCGTGCTTTAAATTTATCTTCTTCACTGCCGAATCCGGGGATCGACCAATTCCAATGACACTAAACCCGTATCCATGCAAATGAAATGGATGCGACAAGTTGGGCTGTTGAACTGCATACAAGAATAATATTGAGAAAATTTTTTTTTTTAACATTTTACATTTTGAAAAACAGTTTTAAATACATAGCAACTTGGCTGGTCGAAAACGTATGTATTACTACACCCAGAAAAAAACGGACTTAAAACCCAAAAAATTTACTTAATTAAGGTAATATGAACTAATTTTGGACTTAAGGAAACCATTTTAAGCGCATCAGCAGAGAAGCCGGCTCAGCGTAGAAGACTGCCTACGAAAACGGTTGTGCAACAAATACGAGGGCAGTCCGATAAGAACTTAGCCTCACCGCCCGATGGCGTCACTATCGCAAGAGAAATTTTGTATCGTTTAGTTAGTCGGCACACACATACCATCACAAGTTTGCCTTGCATTAGTGTGAGAGTAACAAACACGAAGTTTGCGCGCGGCGTGCTGAAGCGAGACGTTTCTCTGCTTTGCACTGATTTCCTCTGCCGCAGCAACAAAAAAGCGCGCCGAAGTTGAGAAAGAAATGACCCGAAGACCCATGCCGAAATCACACAAACATGTACGTTATACGTGAGCGAGCAGAGGATGGGCAGAACACTTCCCTATGCTCACTAGATAGGCCGCTGCCGACCCCTGGTTTAGTACATTCTTGAAATTTTAGCCGAATCGGACTCGAAGTTATACCCGTTGCTCGTAGAGTAAAAGGGTATACTAGATTCGTCGGAAAGTATGTAACAGGCAGAAGGAAGCGTTTCCGACCCCATAAAGTATATATATTCTTGATCAGGATCACTAGCCGAGTCGGTCTAGCCATGTCCGCCTGTCCGTCTGACGGTCTGTCCGTCTGTCTGTCCGAATGAACGCTGAGATCTCGGAAACTATAAGAGCTAGGCTATTGAAAGATGGCGTGCAGGTTCCTGAGCTTCTTACGCAGCGCAAGTTTGTTTCAGCAGAGTGCCACGCCCAATCTAACGCCCACAAACCGCCCAAAACAATGGCTCCTACAGTTTTGAAGCTAGAATAAAAAGTTTAACTGAAATGTAATGTTCTCATCAATACCTATCGATTGACCCAAAAAAAAGTTTCACACGCCCACTTTAACGCCCACAAACCGCCCAAACCTGTGACGCCCACAATTTTCATGCTAGATAAAAAATAACTGAAATGTATTGGTCTAGTCAAAACTTATCGATTGATCCAAAAAAAATTTGCCACGCCCACTCTACCGCCCGTAACGTTTAAATCTGTCTACCGCCGGTAAGTGGCGCATTTTAATCTCGCTTTGCTGCTTGCATATCTCCATTTAGCTGAGTTTCGGGTATCTGATAGTCGAGGTACTCGACTATAGCGTTCTTCCTTGTTCTGTTTTGACTGCGTGTGGAATCGGACGTGTCCGCGGATTTTAGAAAAAGTGGAGAAAAAGGAATATCGGTCTGTGATTCGATTCTTGTTTTTGGAAGGGAAATCGCGCAGCGAAATCAAAGAGCGCTTGGATGCCTTGTACGGTGACTCTTCTCCTTCGATGGCGATCGTCAAAAATTGGTTTAACGAGTTTTAACGTGGTGATGATGAGTTTGATGAGCCACGCCCAGGTGCCCCGAAAACGGCTACCACGGAGGATAACGTGACAAAAATCCACGATCCTTGTATTGGCAGACCGCCGATTGAAGATCCGCGAGATAGCTGAGACAGTAGGCGTGTTAAAAGATCGCGTGGGTCATATCCTGCATGAAATTTTGGGCATGAGAAAGCTTTCGGCGCGATGGGTGCCGCGTTTGCTCACACCGGACAACAATCGCAACCGTGAGACCACTTCAGAGCAGTGTTTGCCGCTGTTTAAATGCAATCCGAAGGAGTTTCTGCGTCGTTTCGTGACCGTCGACGAAACATGGATCCACTGGTACACACCAGAAACCAATGAACAGTCGAAACAGTGGACTTCACTCGGCGAACCTGCTCCGAAGAAGGCGAAGACTGTCCCATCGGCCGGAAAGGTGATGGCCACCGTTTTTTGGGATTCACAAGGTGTGATCTACATCGACTACCTGGAGAAGGGCAAAACGGTCACAGGACTGTACTATGCCGAATTATTGGGCCGATTCGCCGCCAAACTGCAGAAAATACGGCCCCATTTGGCGAAGAAAAAGTGATCTTCCATCATGACAACGCACCGGCTCACACTTCCGCTTTCGCCAAGGCCAAATTAGTCGAATTGGGCTACGAACTGCTACCCCATCCACCGTATTCTCCAGATCTGGCCCCGTGTGACTTCTTTTTGTTTCCAAACTTGAAAAAGTCACTCGTTGGACAGAATTTTGCGTCGAATGAGGAGGTCGTCGCCGCCACAAAGGCCTATTTTTCAGACCTCGAGAATGCGTATTTTTCAGACGGGTTAAAGAAGTTGAAGCATCGCTGGGTTAAGTGTATCGAGCTAAAATTAGATTTTGTTGAGAAATAAATCGCCACATTTCCAAAATTTTTGTTTTTCTTTTGGAGGCTAAGTACATATCGGACCACCCTCGTAGAGGCAGATACTCGGAGGTTCCCTCTCTTTCTTGTCTTATAATCTGCCTGCACTCTACGCTCTCATGTTTTGCTAGCGACTACCGTTTCGGCGAAACAGTTTTCGTATAGTAGCGAAATATTGTATTTCGAAAAAAACAACTAGTATTGTTTTTTAAAAGTAAATTAGGTAAATTGAATTTACTTATTATGTTATGTTTACGTGTTATATACTATTAATACAATAAAATGTTTTAGTTTAGTAAAAGAAATTAAGTCCGTTCAAATTGATTTAAATATTTAAAACATTTTAATATTGCTTTTTAAAAAAAATCGTATTGTATTTTATACTCAAGAAGTATAAATTATACATATAGTAGGATATATTTCGCTTTAGAAAGGGTATAGGTCCAGTGGCACGCGCCAACAGCGAAAGGAAAACAAAAGAAATCAAGTAATGGGGTGAGAGAAAGACTTGGTGCATTCTGTTTCAGTTATTGAAAGGGAAGCAAGCCATTTAAATTGTGCGCATCAGATTTACTGTTTTCTTTTCTTAAAGCGAAAATAATAAAGACAGGTAAGTGTTACATTAAGTTTAAGATTTTCTTAGTTTAAAGTACGTAAATTTTGAAGGTATTTTATGAGTTCCGTTAGCCGAAAATGGATGATGAAATGTTTTGTGCTAATAAAAGTCCCGCAAAGGGTTATACACAGTTCTAAAAGGTAAATACACAAATAAAATAGTACATCGCATTTTTTAAGCATATGCCCATACATTTTTTCAGGAGCGTAAGCCAAGGATTCGGAGGACCCGAACAAATGTTTAAGGAAGGCGATGACCAATGTAAAAAACAAATTGACGAAACATAACACTAGGCTTACTAACAATAATTGTCGTGTAACAAAAAACCTCAGTAACACAATTTAATTAAAATGAATTTAAAAGTAAATAAAATGCATGCATCTTAAATTCTATATTTTATTAAGTTAAAACTCATTGGAAATATTCTGAATTTCAAAGGTGATTTTACGTGGGACGTGTCACTTGCAAGTGATTTTATAATTGAAAACTTGTACGAAATATATTGAATTTCACAAGTGATTTCACGTGTGAAGTGTCACCGGCAGGTGACAGGCCATACGACAAATGAGTGACTTCGAAAAATTTTCATTGGAATTTTCACTTGTGAAAAAGCGGACATCCCATACAATTGCTTATATGGAGTGTCACTTGTTCTTCACTCGTGCAAGCTGACGTGACCCGCGGTATTTACAAGGTGATTCACAAGAGAAACTTTTTTTTTGGAACTGAAGGGCGACTACTATATATACACGAAGAAATGAAATTTTACTGTAATAGTCCGATTGTTTCGAGTGATACATTAATCGAAAGGTATTGCAAGGACTAAGAGGATTGCATATCAAGACTTAAAAAAATCAATTGGTTTGGGAAAAAGAGCGGTGAAAGTGCTGGGTCCCGTGGGTATAAATAACTCCGCTATTAATTTTCTTGTATTTTCACTCAAAATTTGCGTCAAATGACACCTTCACTGTCAAAATCGGATGATCCGTTCAAAAGTAATACGCAACACAAGATTTTGGGAGACTTCTCAAATTGAAAATGTTATTTTGTTTGCCAGTTTGTCCCAAATCGTTTTTTTAAAGTCCTGAAAACTCTCGACGATGCTTAATAGATCAATATTAAAAACATAAGATCTACCACTTTTGGAAAACTAGCTATTTTGGCGAGAAAACAGCTAAAAGTAGCTGAATTTTGAACACTTAAGTTAAGGCTTAAGTTACAGGGTTTTGCTATATGTCTTTAAGGTATTTTGAAATACTTGAAATACTTTCTAACATAATTTGTCTAAATACCACCGTTCAAAATTATGTGCCAAAGTTTTTTTAGAATTAGGTTTTTTTTTAGCTTTTCATCTGATTCCTCAAAAACGGCTCTAACGATATAAAATTAAGTTTTAAGGTGTATATTAAGAGTTCTCAACTTTTGACATTGCTGTGTGTCAAGCTCAGAAGATCTTACACTGCCTGAGCATTGACCTTTTTTGTGCGTATCCAAACTCTACTTAAAGGTCCTGGAAATATAAGATGATGTTAAACAGCTTAATATAAGAAACTTTAGTTTTACCACTTTTAGAAAAAACTCGTTAGTTTGGCAGAAAAACAGCTATACTTGACCTACAGGCTTGTGCTATATATCGTAAAAAGGGATTTCGAAATATTTTGTACGCCTTTCGAAATGACTTGTATTTCTTCTCTTCGTTAATAACTTCTGACGAATACTAAAATGCACTTTCGCAGAATAGTTGAAGTGCTGGAGGAGATCCACAAGGGAATCGCAGTGGGAAGGAACATGCCAAGTGGGACTTCGATCTCTACATGGACATTCTGCCGGCCGCGTCCTCGCAAAGAAAGTAAGATCTGGCCAAAAGAATTTGGTTGCGTTTTACTAATAGAAGTATCTTCTTAGCAGAACCACCAGTAATACGATCTCCGACGACCTCTCCATTAGGACTCCGGACACCACCACCACCAGCTACTTGGCAGCTTAAGCGCCGCTGGCTTTTATAGGGAGGAGGAAAATAGGGCGCCCGCTAAGGAACAGTTGGAGAAGCCCCTGCCAGGATGCTGGGCGACTTCCTGCAGCATTAGCGGATCAACCCCGTTAAGGTCCAATATGCCTATTGGGACTCGGAGCTGTACTGCGGTGGAGCGGGAAAGACGGCGAAGCATCCGTGGGACGAGAAGGAAGCTTTAAACTACTAATTTACATAAACGAAATCATTCGTTGAACATTCCATTTATTATACCCGTTACTCGTAGAGTAAAAGGGTATACTAGATTCGTCGGAAAGTATGTAACAGGCAGAAGGAAGCGTTTCCGACCCCATAAAGTATATATATTCTTGATCAGGATCACTAGCCGAGTCGATCTAGCCATGTCCGTCTGTCCGTCTGTCCGTCTGTCCGTCTGTCCGTATGAACGCTGAGATCTCGGAAACTATGAGACTTACAATACTGGGATTAGGCACGCAGATTCCTGAGATTCCTGCGCAGCGCAAGTTTGTTTCAGTAGAATGCCACGCCCACTCTAGCGCCCACAAACCGCCCAAAACTGTGGCTCATACAGTTTTGATGCTAGATAGAAAATTTTAACTGAAATGTATTGTTCTCATCAATACCTATCGATTGACCCAAAAAAAAGTTTGCCACGCCCACTTTAACGCCCACAAACCGCGAAAACCTGTGTCGCCCACAATTTTCATGCTAGATAAAAAATGAAATGTATTGTTCTCATCAATACCTATCGATTGGTCCAAAAAAAAGTTTTCCAGGCCCACTTTACCGCCCACAAACCGCGAAAACCTGTGACGCCCACAATTTTCATGCTAGATAAACAAATTTAACTGAAATGTATTGGTCTTGTCAATACCTATCGATTGGTCCAAAAAAAAATTTGCCACGCCCACTCTAACGCCCATAACGCTTAAATCTGTATACCGCCGGTAGGTGGCGCATTTTAATCTCGCTTTGCTACTTGCATATCCCTATTTAGCTGAGTAACGGGTATCTGATAGTCGAGGTACTCGACTATAGCGTTCTTCCTTGTTTTTATATAAATTTCTTTGTGTACCAGCAGACACCTCCTTTTTAAATTTCTCCAATTGATTTGTTTTCCGTTTGGCAACAAACCCAGCTGCTTGACAGTAAGACCATGTTAGACGCATTGCGGGTGAACTTTAAATACATCGGTCACACTACAAAGAATAACAATTTTCGACTAGTGAAACTCATAGCCGATCTGAGTACTAGGCTTTATGAAAGTGACATTATCGTATTTTTAGTTTTTCGTGTAGTTTCTGGTGACAAACATTTTGCAAGGTGTGAAGATTTTGTTTTGTTTGTTTGTTGGTAATATATTGTTATTTGTTTATTTTTTTACAGCCGATAAACATACTTATTTTGTGATGATTTTCGAGAATTAGAAATGGATCAACTTAATCTATTTAATTATAACCCAGAACTTAAGTAGTCAGTTTTTTAAGTGTACTATTCAATTTGTATTCCATTGCTGTACATTTTAAACCTTTCTTGTAGGAAAAATAAAGAATTTTCACATCTGCATAGAGTTTCAGTATGTGTTTACGAGTTCGTCACCTTACCCTACAACTTTAAAAAGTGAAAAAATTTTGGATTACACCAAGAGCTGTAGAATTTAACTCCGCTCATATTTTACCATCGAACTTTTATGCTCTACAGATGTCAACAACTATCTGCTTTTAAACTTTTGAAAAATATTAATTTTTGGAAAAGTGACATTCAAAAAACGAATTGTCCGTCACTATACCCTACACTCCTTCACATCACAATAAAAATCGTACCAAACTAATTCTTTTTCGGTGAAAAGTAGGTAACAGGTAGAAGGAAGCGTCTCCGACCCCATTAAGTATATATATTCTTGATCAGCATCACTAGCCGAGTCGATCTAGCCATGTCAGTCGTCTGTCCATGCTAACGCTGTGATATCGGAAACTATAAGAGTTAGAGAGTTAAGATTTATGATTTAGATTCCCTAGTTTCGTACGCAGTGCAATTTGGTTACGCAAACCTGCCATGCCCACAAACAGCTCACAACTGTGGCTTTTACAGTTTAAGTGCTAGAAAAAAAGTGTTAATTGTGTTGTATTAGTCTCGTCAATACCAAGCCCACTCTAACGCCCACAGGCGCCCATAATACTTAAATCTGTCTGCTGCCAACATAACCATATATTGAAATCGCGAGTAGGCGGCGCTTTACAATATCGCTTTGCTACTTGTATTTCTCCGTATCCCTTTAGCTCTTTTAACCTGAATAACGGGTATTTGATAGTCGAGGCTCTTGACTGTAGCGTAATTTCTTGTCTGATGTTTGCCAAGTCAACATCGATGTTGACGATTTTTTGGAATTATGAATGATGGGTCTGATATATAAACGATTAAGTTGTGTGGACTGTATTTAATTTTATTCTTGCCATTTGCGAGGACTATTTAATACTGAGTTGAATTTCACAAAAAGGAGCAGTCGTATCAGCGTTGAAGAGCGCGAAAATATGTATGTATATGTCGTTTTTCTTTTACATAGTGTATAGGATAAAATGGCATTATGCGCCTAAAGATGAGAGTACCTTACAGACTACAACCGTTCACGAACATCCCGGCCCGCCCTGAAAAACAGCTCCTAAATTGGACAAAACGGCAACCTTTGGGATTGGTCTGATCATCTCTCCTGTTGATGTCTTCAATTTGACTGCTCGAACGAGGCTGTCTTTCCATGGATAGGGTTTCTTAACCCGCGCGATTGACTCCTCAACGAGAGCGACAATTGAGAGGTTGGGTGTTTAAGTGGTCCATTTCTCGGATTTTTTTTAGAGTAGTCAAGTACTCCTGATGCCATTTCATCCACAATCCTTGGAGTATAGCCTGGATGCTTTGCCAATACCCTAATCGGCCCACAGCAAAGTGCCATAAGTCAGGATCTGGCACGGTGGTAAACGGACGCCCACTTAAGAAGTGGGAGGGTGAGTGGGCGGTGATTCTGCGGAGATGCAGTTTGACACAGGTAACTGCCGACTCCCATATTCCTCCCCAACGAGGAGCTTCCGGAGTATTGAGTACACACTGAACTCCATCATGCGCCAGAGTGGATGTGACGATGTCCTTATGTTTATGAGATGAAGGCAATTCTTGCATTTCGTCGAGGGATCGCTTAGCTTCAATGAAGTTTGTTCCGTTGTCACTGAATATCTTGCTAAACTTGCCACGTATGTATATGAAGCGCCGCAAGGCAGTTCCAGGTGTATGGCAGAGGTGACCATGCAGACAAACAGGCAAATGTAGCCCTTCCTGATACGTGGCTTCCCAACCTTGAGACCCTTTAGGAAGATTGGACCTGCATAAACGCAGCCAGTATTTACAAATGGAAGGACTTGAGTGACACGCACGCCGGGTAAATCAGCCATTTTTGCTGGGAGGTGTGGGTTGGGCTGGTGCATCGAATAACCAAGAGACCATTATTGATGGGTCGGACGGAAGCAGTTATGTTCCTGTGGCGCAGTCCAGAAGAGATCGAGCGAATAAGTTGGCTTAGACGAAGTGCTGCTTGAAGTCCCAGGCATGGCAAAGATTGCTTTTTCGGTGGAGATCTACACCACAGCAGCATACGTCTTGGTGGAAGCATCCGAAAATCCCTGGAACTCGATGTTGTCTGCGTGGTTGGTAACGAAGCGTGGTAACTGGAACTTTTGTAGAGTGTGTAGATCTGCTCTCCAATTCAGCCTGTTGTCCTCCATTTTTGTTGGAAGCGGGTCATCCCAATTTTAAACTGGATTACAATGGCCAAGAGTCCGAGTGAATCAAATATCCTCGGGACGTCAGACAAGACCTGTTTCTTTGTGCAATCAGGATTTGCCGCTGGGCCTACGTTGTATGTTAGAATATCTTTCCCAGGATACCAGTTCCAAAAACTTAAACTATTGGGAATTGTGCATTTGTATAAATGAGGTATATGATACCCATTTTCTAAGTTTAAGACATCCACTAAATTAACTCGTTTCGTTGCTCGTTGCTCACTCATTCGCACTGCTAGTATATGTCCCCGGTTGAAGATCATTACTTCTTTTCTTGTGTATAGCGATTGCCTCTAGCTATTTTGCTTTGTAGACCGTTTTGTCGATCTCCGGATCGACTTAACCTTCCAACTTCCTGAGAATCAAAGCACTTCAAAACTGTCCAAGAATCCGGAATAATGGACCAGCAATATGGTCAGAAATATAAACGATTGAGTTGAGTGGACAGTATTTAATTTTATTCTTGCCAGTTGCGAAGCCTATTTGATGCTTAGATAAATTTCACAGCAAGATGACGCTTTTACCAAAACATAGGGGGTGATAAAATTTGAGGCAGATTATTGTCGCGCCTCGGTATCGAAATATCTCTTCACGTTTCGCTGCAATTTAATGTTGAGATGTTAGTCAAATTAATATCTTATATTTTGGTCGCGTAATATTTCGAAATATTTCTTAACGTTTCGCTGCAATTTAAAGTTGAGATGGTCAAATAAATCACTTATATTTTGGTCTCGTACGAAAGGCTTTAATTTTCGTATATATTTTAAGCACGAACATTGGTCCAAAGTCATACCTAGCTCCGCTTACGGTTATAATCAAGAGCTTTAATTTAAGCCCTATGTTAAAGAAAAAAGTCTAGGAACATGTTTTTTGTCAGCTTCAAGCGACTGTCGCGTGCGACACAATCATCTTTGCATCATATAAAGGCCATGATATCTACAAATTTGGATCAATCCCATTCAACTTTAGTCATTAATGACTGGTTCAGCAAGTCAATTTACGAGCATTCGTGCACACAAATAATTTTGGGTGGTAAAATTTACCAATGCAGAGAGCTTAGTACAAAAAAAATTGTACTTTACTATTTAAAATGGTTGGATAAGTATTTGTTTTTACTTTGTTTACTATTTAATTGTTTTTGCAATAGTAAATAGTCTATTAACTATCAAAAATAGTTATACAAACGTAAAATCTTCCACACAAAAGTATGCACCAATAATTTTACAAACTGACTTAAACAAGAGAAAACGTTTTAGTCGACTGCCTCGACTATCAGATATCCGTTACTCGGCTAACAATGAAGCGCCACATATCGTTCGTTGTTATCGGCTGCTTACGAGATTTGACTTGTACGCCACTTACCGTGAAACCTAATTATTTATTATTGTTTGGTTATAACTTTTTATTAATTCGACCGACTTAAATAACTTTTGGCATGTAGGTGGGTATGGATAAAAAGAACAAACCCTCATTTAAGTTTTTACAAAATATTCAAAAATGTGGGCGCTAGACGGGCTTTAGCGTTATGGGTGATTGTGGCCGTTAGACTGGGCGTGGCACCCTGCTGAAACAAACTTGCGCTGCTCAGGGACCCCAAAAACCTTCATGCCAAAAAAAAACTCTAGCTCTTATAGTTTCCAAGATCTTCACGTTTATACGGACAGACGGACATGGCCACATCGGCTTGGATAGTGATCCCGATCAAGAATATATATACTTTATGGGGTTGGAAACTCATTATTCTGCATACTTTTCAACGAATCTAGTATACCCTATTATTGTACGAGTAACGGGTATAAGAATACACAAGTATTCTCTAAAGTCTTCAACATACTTGCGCACTAGCTGAAAGTCACTTTAAAAAAAGGACCGTTCTTCAGTGGCGTATATGCGAATTTATTTAATAATATTATAAATGTTATAGGTATATATATGTTAACACCCAAAATAATATAAAGACCCAGACCGAAGTATAAGTAAGCATTGATTGCACAACCAATGCCCCCAATAAAGTTCACACGAGCCAAGCCACTTGCGCTAAGCTTGCACCTTTTGATTAGCGATCGTGGAAATGCAGAATAGCCAGATTCCAAAGTTGATCGAACTCAGCCATGTACATACAGCAATAACAATAACTTAAATGCATTGGCCAATGACAACTAAATTTGGTCAACAGCGACAGCGATGAAGAGCCGCAGCCAATGAAAATAAAGAACGTTGACAGAAACAGCAGCAGCGGCAGAGACGGTGGCATCGATGGATCGACGCGTAGTTATAATGAATAATTGTTTAGCTTAAGAAAAATCAGTTCTTAATCCAACTCAATAAAGAGAAGTTTGATATTTTTTTATATCAAAATAATAATCAAGCTTTTAACTGGTGCCCGAACAGGGATCTGATTAAAAGCTGCGAAGGATAACAAGTACCGCGTTTCGTTCAAACCTCCGCCTAATCCGTGAGGAGTGAGAAGAAAAATTCGAGACCCGGAAGTGCAAAAGTGTCCTCAAAAAAACGCCACAATATTGTCACTCCTAAGAACAGGACTTGTATCAGGCCTAGTTTCCGTTCGGAGGGAACGTGTAAAAAGTGCAGAGGGGGCCCCCTAGTAAATCAGCACTCAGGAGAGATTTCTGCAGCGTGGGATAAACAGGAATCTTTCGAGCCTGCCAACACGAGAGCACGCCTAGAAATGTAATGTAAGAATAGTTTTCAGGAATCCATCAAAAACACCAAATTTGTATAAAAAAAATATTAAAAAAATAGAAAGTATAAAACAAATGCTATAGTTTTAAGAAAAAACCACTCACGACAAAATAAATTCACTGCATAAGCAAAGATCCGATTTATAAATATTTAAGGTAACAAAATTCCGAATTCTGAATAATTAAAGCTAAAAATTTAATTTAACTTCATTGCTCATATATGGCCGAACAAGATTTAGCAGACGGACTCGCGAATCTTGCCACACCTTCGTCCGTTAGTAACGTACAAACAAACACGCGAATCATGACCGAGAGTGACATCGAGGAAAAAATTTAAAAAGTACTAGAAGCAAACCTTAGTAGCCTAGTAAAAGTAATACTTAATCCCAATAAAGATTTTTCTTAGTATACAGACCAAACAATTAAAAGAGAATTAGCGCACAATTTTAGTGACTTAGATAAATTACCAAACATCGTGCGGACAATAATCCATACTTAGGGAGGGCACCTATGCTACCACCCAGACTCCAACAGCCAAATAGGATGGTACCCGTCAAATAAAACTTCCATCCACAAATCTATCATAACCCAAGTCAAATACAGTTAGCACCCATAACCGGAACAACCCCAGCTACTCAGACAAACCAATTTAGATCTTATAACCAACCCTTTACAAACCAGGCCAGTGCAGTGGCATCTTACAACACACCAAAACCTCCCCCACGACCCCAATCGAAACCGGTACCTATGGATGTCGATCAGTCGATTCGCTCACGTCATATAAATTATATGAACAGACCGGTAAATAATGGTTAGGGAAAAGACCTCTCAGCGCTGCCAACATTCCAAGTACTAACAAAATGCCAAGACAATTCCATATCCATCCAGAGACAGGAAGCAATGCACAGCAAAATTTAGAAGAAGTTACATCAAACCCAGAAAGAGTATTACCAGTTGACAGAAGAAAATAACGTAAACGAGCTCCAGGAATAATATGTATGGCAAAATTATATTGAGGAACAGGAATACATAGAAATGTCAGAGCTTCATTTTTTAGACTTTAAAGTAACTACGGGGAACGGAAAAATCCTAAAATTTTTAATAGACACGGGCTCAAATGTAAATTATTTTCAATACCAATTAGTATCAAAACCAAAACAAAATGAAAAACATTTTTCCGTCAGGTTAGGTACCACTAAAATAACACAACATGCAATACTTAAGCTCCCCAACATTTCGGATACACCCATGAAATTTGTATACCCGTTACTCGTAGAGTAAAAGGGTATACTAGATTCGTCGGAAAGTATGTAACAGGCAGAAGGAAGCGTTTCCGACCCCATAAAGTATATATATTCTGGATCAGGATCACTAGCCGAGTCGATCTAGCCATGTCCGTCTGTCCGTCTGTCTGTCCGGATGAACGCTGAGATCTCGGAAACTATGGGAGCTAGGCTATTGAGATTTGGCGTGCAGATTCCTGAGCTTCTTACGCAGCGCAAGTTTGTTTCAGTAGAGTGCCACGCCCACTCTAACGCCCACAAACCGCCAAAAACTGTGGCTCCTACAGTTTTGATGCTAGAATAAAAATTTTAACTAAAATGTAATGTTCTCATCAATACCTATCGATTGACCCAAAAAAAAGTTTGCCACGCCCACCCTAACGCCCATAAACCGCCCACAAACTTCAAAAAATCGTAAATATGAACGTGGATATCTCGGAAACTATCAAAGATAGAGAATTGGGATTTCACATTTAGATTCCGTAGCCTTATACGCAGCGCAAGTTTGTTACGCGAATATTCCACGCCCACTCTAACGCCCACAAACCGCGAAAACCTGTGGCGCCCACTCTAACGCCCATAACGCTTAAATCTGTATACTGCCGGTAGGTGGCGCATTTTAATCTCGCTTTGCTACTTGCTTATCTCTATTTAGATGAGTAACGGGTATCTGATAGTCGAGGTACTCGACTATAGCGTTCTTCCTTGTTTTTACTAGAGACACTAAAAACTTTCCACGGTATACTGGGCAATGACACAATGAAAAGTCTAGAAGCAATTATAGATGTACAGAACGATACATTAATTTTTGGAAATAAATGCAAAATTAAAATTCACCAATGAGCAACACAAGCGGTAAATACAATTGGACCGGAATCATAAATCAAAATCAATCATAAATCTCCTCGTACAAAGTCACAAAACCCTCTTTGCAGAGCCCGACACGAAGTTAGCATACACAACTAAAGTAGAGGCAAGATCGTCCGATTCCCCAGTTTACGGAAAACACTACCCATACCCAATATCATTAAAACAGGAAGTAGAAAAACAAATAAACGAGATGCTAAAAGATGTCATTATAAGACCTTCAAGATCACCATATAATGCACCAGTCTGGGTAGTCCCGAAAAAATCCAGTCAGAAGAAAAAAAGTACAGATTAGTAATCGATTATAGGAAACTCAACGAAGTTACTATCTCAGATCAGTACCCGATCCCCGAAACTGGCGAAATCATTGCGCAACTCGGAGACAACAAGTATTTTTCGGTATTAGACCTCAAGAGTGGTTTTCACCAAATATCATTGAAAGACACGGACATAGAAAAAACAGCATTCGCCGTTAACGGCGGAAAATACGAATTTACGAGACTTCCGTTAGGTTTAAAAAATTCCCCGTCCATTTTTCAAAGAGCTTTAGACGACGTACTGAGAGAATACGTAGGGAAAATTTGCTATGTATACGTGGACGACATCATAGTCTTTAGCAATAATGAAGTAGACCGCGGTCAAAATCTTGAAAAGGTATTTTCAACCCAACAAATCGCAAACATGCGAGTCCAAGTAGAGAACTGCAATTTTTTCAAAAACGAAGTATATTTCTTGGGGTATACAATATCAGAAAATGGAGTTAAAACCAACATAGATAAGATAAAAGCGATTACAAAATTTCAGCCCCGAAAATTTTAAAAGATCTCCGTTCTTTTCTGGGCAAAACCTTTAACCATCCTTCTAAGAGGCGAAGAAAGCCGTATATCTAAGACCAAGTCAAGCAGAACTGCTATTAACCTGAGCAAAGACGCGATTACAGCATTCGAGAAACTTAAAAACACCCCCGTCTCCAGAGACGTTACCCTTGCATACCCAGATTTTGGAAAAGAATTTCAGCTGACTACTTCAAGCTAAAACGCTGGAGAGATCTCATTGGCGAGTATAAGCACGAGATCAGGTACAAGCCTGGCGTAGCTAATGCAGTAGCGGATGCGTTATCCCGAGCCCCCGCTGAAATTAATTCAATCAGTTCCTCAGGATCAGTCCATAGCGACGAAAGCTCGTCACACAATCTCATATTTTCGGTAGAAGCTCCAATTAATGTATTTAAAAACAGATATATTTACTGACAGATGACACAGATTCCTATAGCTTCGAAATACCATTTCCAACATATCACAGACATATTATTAAACAAAAATCTTATACAGAAGAAAAACTTATAGCAATTTAAACTAACAGACTTGACCCAAAGCTTATAAACGGAATCATTACATCCGAAGAAATAATGGGACAAATTCAAAACATTTACCCCACCTATTTTAAATCATTTAAAGTAAGGTTCACCCAAAATGAAATAATTACACTCGAACATAAAAGATGCAAAAAAAAATAAAATACAAATTTAAAGAAACATTTTTTTCCACAAGCAATAAAGAAAATTCAAACAATAGTTCAAGCCTGTCAAACTTGTAAGGAATCAAAACACGATAGACACCCCCAAAAGGAGAAATCGAACCGACCCCTATTCCTAATTACCCGGGAGAAGTAGGTCACATCGATATTTATATCACAGAAAAACATAGAGTCTTACCGGAAATCGAAACATTTTCAAAATGCTGAAGTAAAAATTTTAGAGTCAAGAGCATCCGAAGATATTAAAAATCCGTTGAGGGAAATGTTAATTGCTTTCGGTATGCCGAAATGGATAATAATGGACAACGAACGCTCATTAGGCTCAGCAGCAATCAAGTTTATGTTAGAAGATGAACTCAAAATATCAGTGCACACGACTACTCCATATGCATCGACAAGTAACGGACAAATAGAGAGGTTTTATTCAACTCTATCCGAAATCATGCGGTGCCTCAAAAAACACAATGGGAGCGTGACATTTGAGGACTTAATCTTCAAAGCAGTTCAGGAATAAAATAAATCGATCCATTCTGTAACAAAGGAAAGTCCGATAAACATATTTTTTAGAAGCACAATCTCCAATTCAGCAGAAGATATAGAAAAAAATCGAGAAGAAATCATACAGAAAATTCAGAAAAAACAAACAGCCGACCTCGAATATCATAATCAGGGCAAAGTACATTTTTTTTAGTATAACATATTCATTTTTTTAACGCTGATCAGCCAACCTAAGGGCTATAAAACGTTGTATATGAAGAGAAATAATTAACATGTATACATAACAGAAAAGGTGATTAACAATATTTACAATAATTGAACAAAAACAATTTTTAATTTGTCCAGAGATCACTGGGGTGCCTTCGCTTTAGTCTTCTTCTAGTCCTTGGGTGGGCCAAGGAAGCTGCTAGATGGATTGTGTGTGCAGTCAGGCGTTCATTGTACCGACTGGAGTGCCGGTTTATCTGACTGAGGGAAAATGGAGGTCAATTGTTAGGGCGTCATTCCTGATGTACCAAGGCGCGTCTGCAATCATAAGCAGCGCACGGTTTGGGACCCTTTGGACTTTCATGACGATCGAGTCTGAAACCATGCCCCATAGTTGGATACAATACGTCATCGAGGGCACCACAATTGCTTTGAACAGCAAATCTTTGTTGCCAAGGCTGAGCTTGCTCGTTGGCTTAAGCAACCAGTTGAGTTTCCTCAGCTTAGCTCTACATGTAGCTGCTATTTTGGTTGTGTGCTGCTTCCAGGTGAGCCGCTTGTCCAGGATCAAACCCAAACATTGCGCCTGGGGTGATTGTGGGATGGTGATATCGAAAAGCTCTACTCTAGGAAGGATCTTTTCTCTCAAGGTGAATTGCAGTGGTGCGACTTTCTTCCATTTGTGGATATGTTCCACCTATTTGTCCACTTCCCGTAGGAGTCGAGGAATTCCTGGGTGATCCTTGACGCTTCGATTCAGCGTCGTCGTCGTCGTCAGCGTATGTAGCCAGAATCGTGTCCGTAGGGCTTATTAGGACACGGCAGATCTGAAGTGATCAGGGTGTACAGAACCCTTCCCTGAGGAACGCCAGCTCAATCGATTCTGATGCTTGAGCTTTCCCCTCTCACCTCGACCATGAAACTTCGGTCAAGCAGGAAATTAAGTAGGAGGAATTGGCTAGTCGGGAGTAGGGACTTAAACTTATACAGCAAGCCATCATGCCACACGCGGTCGAAAGCTTCCTTAACATCGAGAAAAATTGCAAAGCTATATTGCTTGTTTTCAAAAGCATCTAAAATGTGCTGGACAACTCGATGTGCTTGCTCTGGGGTTCCATGATGATGCCTAAAACCAAACTGGTGGTCGGGAATGGCATCCTGCACGCTTCAAACTTCTTCTGGGCTTACGTGTTGGATCGGTAAGGCATCTGGGGAAGGAGCATCAAGGAAGGCAAGAGTTTCTTTAACATCCTCGCGGCTCGTCTGCAAAAGCTAATGAAATTTCAGAGTCGGACCTGCACCATGTGTCATCAGATTTCTTTATGGGGATCTTTCGTAGGGGCTGTCGTTTCTTATTCCGTATGCATTTCCAGAGGTTGAAGCCTTGAGGTTTGGTGGGGTCAGCATTCAGGAGCATTTCATCAAAGTATTTCCGTTTAGTTTCATAATGAAGCTTTTTAAGATCATCCTCCGCTCGTCGATATGCGCTTTTGTCGACAGGATCTTGAGATCTCATGTATCTGCGACGTAGGGATCGTTTCAGCCTTACCAGGTCCATAATCTCACGTTTTAAAGGAGCCTGAGGTGGACTGGAGGGGCTTAACCTTGAGGTTGAGGACTCGGCAGCGATATGGATGTTCCGGGCAAATAGATCGACGGCGTCGTTGATGGCGTCAGGAGAGCGTAAGAACATATTTAGGTTAACAAGCCGGTTGACTGCTTCTTTAAAGCGTGGGAGGCTCGCATTCCGAGGAAGGATGCAAGGCCTACGGGCAGTTTTTTGCGCAGCGACTCTTAGTTTCACTATCAATGGTATGTGATCAGAGCTTAGATCAAGACTTACTAAGGTGGAGAGACTCTCGGGCCGAATCCCTCTGTAGACAGCAAAGTCAATGGCGGTTGGCGTTCTTTGACTGTACGGATAGTGTGTTGGCCCTCCGGTTGCAAGGACCTGGACATTTGATCTGCTAGTGCTTTTCCGCGGGTGCTTGAGTTGCGGGTTCCCCAGAGACGGTGGTGAGCACTCCAGTCTCCTGCGATTATGAGATTTGTTCCCAGATCGTCGAAGAGTTATTCAAAGTCGTTAGCAGTACATAGAAAGTTTGGTGGACAATAGACAGACGCAATAGCTGTTTCACCAAGGTCTGTTTTTACCTTGACGGGAACACATTGAACATTTGGACTTTGTAGACTATAGAACTGGTAACATTGAAGACAAGATTTTATTAAAATTGCATAGCCTCCGCGTTTCCGATCAGCCGGATGGGTTGCTTGATGTATATCGTATCCGTGCAACTTGTAGTACGACCTCGAGCAGAAGTGTGTTTCGCTAACCAACATAATTTCAATATTATGACATTTTACAAAGAGCTCAAGCTCAAGGGCTTTGTTGGCAAGTCCGCCAGCGTTCCACACACCAATGTTGAGGGCGATTTGACTCATGGTTGTGCAACATTGACTGGGTGAAACTCAGCGAATGCTTGAGCAGTTGCAGTAGAATTTTGAGGCAACAGTTTTGAGACAAGTCCCATCATAGACACCATCATTTGGAACAGCTTGTCCATCTTAGCGACGAGTACCGACAGATTTGGTTTAGATGGCTCTTGCTCTTGATTGCTCTTGACGCGCCCATTGCTAGTCGTTGATCAACTGCTGCGAGCTGCGTCGCAGTTATTAGGGGAAAGACTGCTGCTGGTGACATGGCTGTTGTTGCTTATGTTGAGGCCTTTGTTGTTGCTGTGAAAGCTGCTGCTGCTGCCGAGGTGGTACTACTTGATGGTGTAGCTGTCTTTGCTTTCTATTGTTGCTGCCCAGTGGAGGAAACTGTTGACTCTGTAGGGAAGTCATAGGAGCTTGTTGGTGCTGAGGACGACTAACTTGACCACGGACGGCGTTTGCGTACGAGTTCTGACCCACAAAGTTTGACCGAACACTCAAATTAGCTGACTGTTGGGGAACAGTGCCACGATGGGATGTGATACTTTTTCGTCGATATGCAACTTGCTGATAGACGACACGGCCTTTATAGCTTGCTGTATGGTTTCCGCCACAGTTTAAGCACATGACTGGATGAACGTCCTTTACGCAGGCCTCCAAACCGTGTTGTAGGCCACATCTGACGCAGTTGGATAGCTTTTGGCAACGATTTGTAGTATGTCCAAATGCTTGACAACGGTGGCATTGGACGACATCATCCTTTTTATAGGGGAGTTCAACTTGAACCCGTTGCCGACAGAGTGTCTTAATTTCGTGAATTTCTTTGTTATTTACCGCCGGTTCTAATTCTACAAAGACTAGATTAACGAACTGGGTCTTTTCGAAGCGGCTTCTAGGTCTAATCACAAATCTACTGGTCGGGTCAACGATCTTGTCAGTGGATCTAATAAGTCCGTTCAGATTCTCACAGTGATCAACCACAATTGGGGGTGGTTTGTGGGATGGTAACTGTCCGGGCGGTTTGCGGCTCAAACCCACCGAGAGGCGAGCAAATTAAAAAATTTTTTTTATTTGGAAGAAAATAATGAATTCAAATATGTTTCGAGTTCGAATTTGAACCACCTAGCGGTGATTTGTACGTACAACAAATGCAACTGTTAGATTTTACTTTCTGTTCCACTTGAACACTTGAAAGTTACCCAGAGTTCGGAAGATATTGTAAATCAAAAAGCAAATATCTTAAAGTATAATATTCAATTAATAAAAGAAGAAATGACCAACATTATATACGCAATTACATGGGCCAAATCGAACACAATAAATTCTTTTGTATTTACAAGCACAGAAACCACAATAGTAGAAGATATATTTAAAAAAGAAAACAACTTATTTTTCAACATAGAGGAATTATTGGAATTTGCTAAAGTTAAATTAGCCACAAATGGCAATGACCTCATTTATATTATTAGCCTCCCAACCATTAAAACGGACAATTGTAGAGCTTTAAAAATTAAAGCAATAAAAAAAGCCCAAGTAATCAATGATATAAAATATGAAAATTTGCTAGAATGTAAGAGACAATTATTTGCAATGAAAAATTCTTGTGACTCCCATAATGATAAGACAATTTGTCATTCAGAAAATTTGTTAGATTTAAGCAACGATACCTGCGTAAACGCTCTCCTGAACCTTCGAGAACCAGAATCTAAGATGATCAACAATCAACACATACCGGATTTCGAAGAAATATTGCCAGGCACCATACTGCTAAACAACTTCAATGGGCCTGTCTCGCTAGATGGAAACTGAACTGCACAACTGTAACTATTGGCGAAACTTCCTACAAGTCAAGGGAAATCAGCACGGTCGAACCAGAACCTCCGTTATTCCAACTAATGGGAGAAAAGACGAAGCTAGAGGAAGTGCTATCATTACAAATGGTCAAGAAACTCAACATTAACAGCACGAAAGCGTTCGAAAAACTAAGAAGCAAAACAAGTTTAGAATCTTCCGTTAGTTACGGATCCGCCATCATCCTACTTCTACAAATAATAGAATCAATCACGGAACTCCTACGAAGACAGAAGTCAACGGAAAGTACATCGGCTTCCATTCCAGAAACGCAGGTAAAGCCCCCACATTTTGGACCTGTACCCTACTACGTGGCGACCGAGGACAGTCGCGTTTAAGGAGGGAAGAGTTAACACCCAAAATAATATAAAGACCCTGACCGAAGTAGAAGTAAGCATCGATTGCACAGCCAATGCCCCCAATAAAGTTCACACGAGCTAGGCCACGTGCGCTGAGCTTGCACCTTTTGATTAGCGATCGTGGGAATGCAGATTAGCCAAAGTTGACAGAAGTAAAAGTAAGCATTGATTGCACAACCAATGCCCCCAATAAAGTTCACACGAGCCAAGCCACTCGCGCTAAGCTTGCACCTTTTGATTACACCAGTTTACAAAAGAAAATTGATGAAATACGCCTTTCAGGAAACCTTTGTTTTCCGGTAAGATACATCTCCCTGATTAGGAAAAGGGCACTTAAAATTTTTTCTATGGTACCAATTTTTTTTTAAGTGTAAAAAACGTTTTTCGCACTTTTTTATTTTCTAACTCGAGTTGTGATAAACCGAATTCGGTCATTAAGGACTCATTTTACAGGTAATAGAACGTAAGAATTTGGTGCAAGTTGTTATGCATAACGTCAGTTTCCTTGCTAAAAATATATAAAAATGATTTCCTCGTAACTGCAATCGCATACTTTTTAGCTTGCCCAGCGCTAATAGCAAGGAAACTGACGTTATGCATAACAACTTGCACCAAATTCTTACGTTCCCCAACACTGAAAATTTAAGATAACGTTTAACGGCCGCTGCTCCCGAATACTGAACTTGGGTATATACGTTTAAAAATCTGTTAAAAATCGATTTACCAACGGATTGTCGTGATCTATGGCGCATATTCTCCGTTATGGTTCAGCCTTCAAGAAAACAACATAAAACTAATTTCGGTTTTTACGCGTGTATTTTTAAAGAAGCCATTTATGCCAGCGTTTTTGATTTTTTTCCAAATTTTTCAACTTTGACGAAGTGTAGCTTTTGAACTAATGAATGGAACTTAATGATGTGTATAAGAAAGTTAAAGGGCATTCTATTACCTGTAAAATGAGTCCTTAATGACCGAATTCGGTTTATCACAACTCGAGTTAGAAAATAAAAAAGTGCGAAAAACGTTTCTTACACTTAAAAAAAAATTGGTACCATAGAAAAAATTTTAAGTGCCCTTTTCTTAATCAGGGAGATGTATCTTACCGGAAAACAAAGGTTTCCTGAAAGGCGTATTTCATCAATTTTTTTTTGTAAACTGGTGTTAGCGATCGTTAGAATGCAGAACAGCCAATTTCCAAAGTTGATCGAACTCAGCCAAGTGCATACAATAATAACAATAACTTAAATGCATTGGCCAATGACAACTACATTTGGTCAACAGCGAAAGCGATGAGGAGCAGCAGCCAATGACAATAAAGAACGTTGGCAGAAACAGCAGCAGCAACAGAGACGGTGGCATCGATGGATCGACGCGTAGTTATAATGAATAATTGTTTAGCTTAAGAAAAATCAGTTCTTAATCCAACTCAATAAAGAGAAGTTTGATATTTTTTTATATCAAAATAATAATCAAGCTTTTAACTTATATATATGTTACTATATAAAAGTTGATATACTATATTTTATGGGTTGAGTTACTATAAAATAGTTAAACACCATATTAAATTTCCAGGACGCTAAAACACACAAACTGAAAACAGAATAAAATATGCATTTTTAAAAGTCCACAAGTTCTTAATTTGACCGAAGTTATGGGACGGAGCGTCGGATTTTAACGAATGAGGTGTCCGTCGACGCGTATTGTCAGCAGGAATCAAAAAAGTTTTTTTTTTGTTTTTTCCAATACCTCTCGATCACTCGGAAGGATAGGACTATCAAAGAAGATTTTTAATTCTGCAGCGAAGTAAAGTACTCGGCTTTGCACAATCTCCTGGTGCGCATTGTAAATACGTGGACTACCGTGCACAGTTATAGATGCCGCCCTGTGAATCTTTCGTTTCTGAAAGATCCGAGAACTTAATTTTTTGACTTTGTTTTGATTGATTTTTTGCTGTTATAGAAAAATCTAAGAAACTAATTAGCCAGATAAGGATTTATGTATAATCCGTTGGGGTTACAACAGTAAGCAAACAATACTGTAGCAACCAATGTTCCTTACATGACCAGCACCCAACAAATCAAGCAGTAGCCAAGATGGGAACAGTACCAGGCGCACAGTTGCACCCACTGCAGATGGAATTGCTGGTCAGCATATTATTATATTTTATGTCCACGGTTGACTCGAAGAATCACAGACTCAGCGTGCGACTCGACGAATTATCCAAGTAGTACAAGCACACATATATTCAAGAATATATTAACCATTAACTCAACTTATTATTCCGTGGATCTACTTCTTCCCTCCTGGAATGGGTCCCGAACTAAACCAGTATCTCAAGTAGAGCTGACCTTCGTTGGCTCACCCTCATCACATAACTCGTAATGCCCGTTGTATGGTATTACAGTAACTGTCCTTACGTTGTCACGACGCGATCACATTCCTGCTTATACCTCCATACCCCGCGTCATGACCAAAAAATGTCTGGTGTCATTGCAAAGACGTGTTATAATTCCTATCTTCTATGTCCAACTGCTTTTTAATAGGGTGTCGTGGAACGGATTAACATAACGCTCAAGGTTTAGTAATTTAAATGTATCGCCAAGTATTTCAGTATATGTTATCGATGTTGTAACTCGTCGAAATGGTGTATGCCAAATCTTTCGCTCAGATTTATTCCGATTGGAGTGATCAAAGAGACTGGGTGGCTAGACTGCGGTATGTAAAACTGATTGTGAAAACAAGGAAGAACGCTATAGTCGAGTGCCTCGATTATCAGATACCCGTTACTCAGCTAATGGGACCAAAGGGAAATGGAGATATACAAGCAGCAAAGCGAGATTAAAATGCGCCGCCTACCGGCGGTAGACAGATTTAAGCGTAATGGACGTTAGAGTGGGCGTGGCAAACTTTTTTGAATCAATCGATAGGTATTGACGAGACCAATACATTTCAGTTAAAATTTTGTATCAAGCATGAAAATTGTGGGCTTGGGCGGTTTGTGGGCGTTAGAGTGGGCGTGGCAAACTTTTTTGGGTCAATCGATAGGTATTGACGAAAACAATGCATTTCAGATAAAATTTTTATTCTAGCATCAAAACTTTATGAGCCTCAGTTTTGGGCGGCTTGTGGGCGTTAGAGTGGGCGTGGCACTCTGCTGAAACAAACTTGCGCTGCGCAGGAATCTCAGGAATCTGCATGCCTAATCCCAGTATTGTAGCTTGTATAGTTTCCGAGATCTCAGCGTTCATACGGACAGACGGACATGGCTAGATCGACTCGGCTAGTGATCCTGATCAAGAATATATATACTTTATGGGGTCGGAAACGCTTCCTTCTGCCTGTTACATACTTTCCGAAGAACCTAGTATACCCTTTTACTCTACGAGTAACGGGTATAATAAGGGTAGAACTGACCTATGTATTTCGTATAGAAAAAAACGTTCGTTCGTTGGGCTGACCGAAACGCCATGGTTTGAAAAATGTGTATGTGGTCTCACAAACAATCTTTCGATGCCAGGTCTGCTTCGAGAAGATGTCAATGCTGCGAAGGCTTTTTCAGGACTTCCGATGAAGCCGTATCGTAATGCGGTCCCGAGGATTTTACTTGGACTAGACCATGCGCACTTAGGAATACCTATGCAAAATAGAAGCTTCGGAGCAGGAGGACCTTATGCAGCCTCCACCAAACTTGGTTGGGTGGTTTTTGGGCCTGTAAGAAGTCAGATGAGTACACCAATCCAGAGATCGTGCCTCCTAGCCTTCCCACAGTATGATCATCTTGAGAAGATGGTCAGCGACTATTTCGAAATAGAGAATTTCGGAGTAAAACCGGCGCCACCAGTCGCAGCTAGTGGCGATGCACGGGCTTTGGGAATTCTAGACGAGACGACTAGGCGAGTAGGCCAACGATACCAAACTGGATTGCGGTGGAAAGATGATAACGTGCGCCTGCCACACAGTTATAACATGACACTCAAGAGACTGGTCGTCATTGAAAGGAAGATGAGACGGGATGACAACTCGATCATGGAGGACTACGTCAACAAGATCTGACAAGATTTGGTACCTGCCGTTCAGGGTCGAGAACCCAACTAAGACCGGAAAGATCTGTTTAGTCTTCGATGCCGTAGCAAAGGTTGGCAATACATCTCTGAATTCAGTTCTACTCAAAGGACCACAACAGTTCAAGTCTCTGCCAGCCGTGCTCTTCCATTTTCGGGAAGGAGCAGTTGCGGTCTGGGCAGACATAAAGAAGATGTGTCATCAGGTGCTGATGCAGTCCCAGGATAGATGCGCCCAGAGATTCCTGTGGAGGAATGGAGATGACCGGCGAGATCCAGATCTGTACGAAATGGTGGTGATGACGTTCGGAGTCGGTTGTTCGCCATGCTCATATAATACTGGCGCTCCACGCCTGCAGCTCCAAGCAGCTGTATTAGGAACCAGGCTGATGGACACCGTAAGACGAGAGCACGACGTATCGATCAGCATGCGTGTCATGGACTGACTCTAAGACCGTGCTGCACTGGATAAGCAGCAACCACCGGCGGTATAACCAGTTCGTGGCGGAGATCTTAGAGTCAACGGAGGTGTCTCAATGGAGGTAGCTACCGTCTGCCGAAAACGAGGCAGATGACGCGACGAGGCCACAACGCCATCTGGGCCTTAGCCAAGGGGCAGCCGTGTGAGTTTACACTGGAAAATGCAAACGAGTTTATATTTTTACAGAGATTTTCGAATTATAATCGATTGGTCAGGGCCAAAGCGGGGATCTTCAGGTTCATACGACGGTGCCGAGGATTAAGGGACGAGTGTGAGGCCTACTGTCTTACATCTGCCGAGTGCGCGGAGGCAGAACGGAAACTGATCCAGCGCGCGCAGCCTTATACGTTTGCAAATGAAGTTCAAGGAAAGGCAGTGGCGAAAGGCAGTCAGTTACGCCTTACGTTTTGTGATTAACATCAATCTGTTTAACAGATGACAGTCTGTCATTGTTTCCCACAGTTTGAGATCATTCAAAATGTTCAGACAAAAACCAATACGTACGGAAAACCATGCTTTAAGAAGCTTAAATCAACTTCTTAGATATTGATTCTACATCTGTGGGGGAGCAATTAGTAAAAGTATTGGGACCCAAATTTATTAAATGAAGCTTTTAGCCACTTCTTTTCTTTAACCACATTTTTTTTTTTTTATAATTTGCTCCCCTAAAGCCAGCATCTTCCAAATTCCACCATTTTCGTTACTAACTCATTGACGCTAATTTGACGGAGATCGTTTCAAAACCCTTGAGGTTGTTGAATTCCTAAAAATTCTAATTTGATTTGTATGGGACAGCTGATAAACAGATGACCGAAATTAGACGACTTAGCTATCTAACTGTGTTAGAAGATTCAAGTCATTACACTTGAGTCAATACGTCTACGAAACAAAAATTTAAATTCTAATTCCAATTTTCTTCTCGTGGGGTTTTTGATTAAAGTGAGTACTCAGTGAGTACCCTATACACTCACTGGAGGGCTTCCGCTTCATCGATTTTTTTTCTATAAGAAATACACATGCTAGAAAAAGACGAGAATATTCCAATGTTTTTATACCCTTGCAGAGGGTATATTGATTTCAGTCAGAAGTTTGCAACGCAGTGAAGGAGATGTTTTCGACCCCATAAAGTATATATATTCTTGATTAGAATGACAAGACGAGTCGATCTAGCCATGTCCGTCTGTCCGTCCGTTTCTACGCTAACTAGTCTCTCAGTTTTAAAGCTATCGGGCAGAAACTTTCCCAAAAGTCTTATTTCTTTTGCAGGTAGTATATAAGTCGGAACCAGCCGGATCGGACAACTATATCTTATAGCTCCCATAGGAATAATCGGAAAAAAAATGTTAAAAAATTATATCTTTGGTGTTTTTATACCCTTGCAGAGGGTATATTGATTTCAGTCAGAAGTTTGCAACGCAGTGAAGGAGACGATTCCGACCCCATAAAGTATATATATTCTTGATCAGCATGACTAGACGAGTCGATCTAGCCATGTCCGTCCGTCCGTCCGTTTCTACGCAAACTAGTCTCTCAGTTTTAAAGCTATCGGGCTGAAACTTTCCCAAAAGTCTTCTTTCTTTTGCAGGTAGTATATAAGTCGGAACCAGCTGGATAGGACAACTATATCTTATAGCTCCCATAGGAAAAAAAGGAAAAAAAAATTTTTTTTTTAATATCTTTGGTGTTTCTTTTACATATAACCTCCAAAGTTTGGAAAAAACATTTTTCAATTAGTTCTGAATTTTGAATTTAATTGTATCAAAATCATATAGCTGCCATAGGAATAATCGGAAAATTGGTTGGAAAATAATATGAAACAAATTATAGCTTCGGTGTTTTTAACATATAACCTTCTATGCTTGGAAATAACATTTTTTAGTTAGTTCTGAATTTCGATTTTAATTTTATCAAAATCGGACGACTATATTATATAGCTGCCATAGGAACGATCGGGAAATGGGAGGGAAAATAATATGAAACAAATTATAGCTTCGGTGTTTCCTGACATATTATCTTATACCATTGGGAATGTAGTTTTTTTGTATTTTTAATCGTTACAATTATAACTGCAAGGGTATACAAACTTTGGATTGCCGAAGTTAACTTTCTTCTTGTTGTTTAGTATTTTTTACGAGAGTAGGTGATTTTGTACTTGGCGTTAACGTAACAAGGTCATTTTTGTTGGTGCAAGCCCAAAGAACCCAGAAATCGATTTCGTCTTGTAATGAAATATGGCTATGCTCTTTTTTAAAGAAACGACCAACCTCTAGTTTATATCTTTCATGGAAAGACCTCTTAAAAAACATTAGAAGGCGCATTCAACTCCCCAATTAATGCTAATAATTGGTATAGTCAAAGAGGAATATGTGATGAAGGTGTTATAAATTCTTAAAAGGGTCCACGGTTCTAACTGGCCTTCCTGTTGGCCAAAAATAGTGCCTATTTAATTTTCACTTCGCTTGGCTGAATCATCATTGATTAGTTACCTAATAGCAATGAAAAATTCATTTAGATTTTTTTCGGAGCAGCTGAATCTGCACGTCCTCTCCCTTTGGATACGGTTTTATGCCGATTAGCTGTTCGCCTCAGCGATTCTCCATGTGAACCAGAATGTGTGCAGAGGCTATTACTGTAAAAATTTTCGAAAACAAAAAATGTTTCCATATTGTTGATAGATGCGAGCTAATACCCTCTTTCAATAGAGTCCATCCGTTCCGTTGGGATTTTCGACAACTGTTAAACTCAGTTTCCCACATAGCACATCCACCATCTACCATCCGATAACAGCTGATCTAAAGACCTGTGGCTTATCAAACCAAACCTGTTGCTTCTGCGCCTTCCAATTTCAAATGTTCCATGTCATTGTTTACTTTTTCGTAGTGAATCTCTCAATTTTCACTGTCAAGAAGAAGAATACAGACATACACCTAAAAATCATCGCCTAAGAAGTATAAAAGTGTCCGTTAAAGTCCGTCATATGTGGATGCAGAACTAACTGAGAAATTTTCGAAAAGGTGAAACCGTATGATAAACAGCTGACCGAAATTCGACGACTTAGCAATCTAACGGTGTTAGAAGATTCAAGTCATTATCACTTGAGTCGATACGTCTACGAAACAAAAATTTAAATTCTAATTCCAATTTTCTTCTCGTGGGGTTTTTGATTTTTAAATGTTATAATTATAACTGCACGTATATACAAACTTCGGATTGCCGAAATTAACTTCCTTTCTTGTTATTCAGTACTTTTTACGAGAGTAGGTGATTTTTGTACTTGGCGTTACGTGATTTTTTTGAAAGGGAAGTGCATTTTAACTGTAATGTCACCGTAACAAGGTCATTTTTTTTGGTGCAGGCCCAAAGAACCCAGAAATCGATTTCATTTTGTAAGGAAATTGTGCTATGCTCTTTCTTAAAGAAACGACCAACCTCCAGCTTTTATCTTTCATGGAATGACCTCTTAAAAAACATTTGAAGGCGCATTCATCTCCCCAATTAATGCTAATAATTGGTATAGTCAAAGAGGAGTATGTGATGAAGGTGTTATAAATTCTTAAAAGGGTCCAAACAGTTCTAACTGGCCTTACTGTTGGCCAAAAACAGTCCCTATTTAATTTTCACTTCGCTTGGCTAAATCATCATTGATTATTTACCTAATAGCAATGAAAAATGCATTTAGACTTTTTTCGGAGCAGCTGAATCTGCACGTCCTCTCCCTTTGGATACGGTTTTATGCCGATTAGCTGTTCGCCTCAGCGATTCTCCATGTGAACCAGAATCTGCTTAAAATTTCCACACTTTAGGCGAATGTGTGCAGAGGCTATTACTGTAAAAATGTTCGAAAACAAAAAATGTTTCCATATTGTTGATAGATGCGAGCTAATACCCTCTTCCAATAGAGTCCATCCGTTCGAATCGGTTGGGATTTTCGACAAATGTTAAACTCAGTTTCCCACATCTACCATCTACCATCCGATAACAGCTGATCCAAAGACTTGTGGCTTATCAAACCAAACCTGTTGCTTCAGCGCCTTCCAATTTCAAATGTTCCCTGTCATTGTTTACTTTTTCGTAGTGAATCTCTCAATTTTCACTGTCAAGAAGAAGAACACAGACATACACCTAAAAATCATCGCCTAAGAAGTATAAAAGTGTCCGTTAAAGTCCGTCATATGTGGATGCAGAACTAACTGACAAATTTTCGAAAAGGCAAAACCGTATAGATCATCTGTTCAACGGATGGTATATGGTGGATGGATCTCTGTGGGAAGAGGGATAGGCGAATAATTTGTTGAAAAGTAGGTAGTACAAAAAAAAATCTTACCTTCATCTACTAAAACTACTTCTACAATTGCGTTGAGTGGAATATCAATCTTGTGAGTGCACATGCAGTTTGGTCCACAATCCGCAGGACGATTGTCTCCGTTACAAAATTGTTCTGGGTTTATATCATTATACTGAGAAGTCAGTGGCGCTGGTGCCGACAGGTATGAAATCTCATCGATAAGTGATATCACATGGTCTCCGGTGGGTGCCACTAAAATGTTTTCATATAACGAATTTATTTAAAAAACTTATTATTTGTACATACCCAAAAATCTGTTATATGTGTTCGGCTGGAAAAGATCTTCAGCTCGATATACGAAAAAGCGAAACGGTAGAAAAATCTTTACGTCTGGCTTCTCTGCCAATATTCCACGATCAATCTCAAGAGCGTTTTTAAGTTGGCTTACGCATATGGCATCGTTTCGTTGTCGGTTGCATTGGGCGTCCAAAGGATTCATGACCTTTTTTTAATAATTTGGTACGTTTTTGTCGGTCGTAAAACAAGACAGTATTTTGTGTTTTTTATGTACATGAATTGGTAAATAACGTTTATATGTATTTTGGTGATAATGTACATATTGAAAAATAAAAAATATAGAGAAATATACATTACATTTGATTGTAGTTTTAACAAAAATAAATGTAAATTTTTATGTACTAAGTTCCAAATTACGCTGTTGGCCTTTTAAAAAGTGTATTTACAACAAATCAATTCTAAAAGCACAACACCATTCAATTTAACTATGTTAGTATTCAACTTTTCTACATACATTTGTAACATGATTTCGTATCCTTATAGCTTATTGTACTGTTAATCCAAAAGATTTGAAATTTAGCAGTTTTTTTCTTTTGCTAGACCTTGCCCATCCGCCATTTATCAACTTTCAAGTTTATAAAACAATAGAAATTCTGATATTTTTTATCGATAAGCGATAAATGCAGCCTTTATATGTAAATTCATCATTTGAGGAATCAAAAGTAGTGCAATCTTCGTGCATTCTAATGAATTTACCCAAATTACCCAGTCTTACTTTGTCGGGCGCTAATGGCCTATTCACTCAGATGTTTTCCATAAGAAATACCTGTACTAGAAAAAAACGGGAAGTCGCTACAACACGCTGCAGTGAGTTTGGACCACACACTCAAATCGATTCATTTCAGTGTTTTATTAAGTATTTTATACGAGCTTCGGTGTTTTTTTGTACTTGGGGGCTTTGGAGTTTTTTTGGGAAGGAAATGCAAATCAACTGCTATGGCGCCATTTTAAGTAAATTTTTGGTGGTGCAGGGCCAACGACCAAGGATTTCTGCACTCAGCAAATGATCTCATCTTATTTTTAAGCTAATGCCCAAAACTCCAGCTTATGTTCTTCTTGAAAGACACAGCAACTGTTGCACCAAAACGTACATTACACTAGTTGCCAAAACCCTCCAAGAAGGATGTCGTTCCTTGTAGAAATGGACTACTAGACCGCAAAAAGAGAAAAAAAAAACTTTTTTTTCGGATACGTTTTTCTTAAAAATGGTTGCCCCACAAAAAACTCTGTTCAATTTTCACCAAGTTAGCCTGATTGAAACACTCATCCTTGTTAAATTTGTTAATACATGCTAGTGCTGATATTCTATCACAACTATAATGCCATCTTTTAATTTTGCCGAATAAATAAATAGGCTACATTGAGAATTCTATTGTGGTCAACAACTCGGGAAACTTTGAAAATCTGGAATTTTTCATTTGCATTTAAAATGAGTTTTATTCACATTACTTGACCTCCGAGCCGTGGAAGGGTTTTTTGGTCCCGCACCAACAACAATTTTCTTATAACAGCTGACTTGAGACATTGCAGAGCGAATGCATTTTCTCCTTTTTAGCTGATTTCCGAGCCGTGGAAAGGCTTTTTGGTCCTGCACTAACAAAAATTTTTGTATAACAGCTGACTTGAGGCATTGCAGAGCAAATTCATTTTCTTTTCAAAAAAATCTCGTAACGCCAATAACAGATATCACCTAAACTCCTAAAAATACTGACTAAAAATGTATAAACTTTTTATAGACTTTTCTCTGTTTCATTCTGGCGCTGAAGAAATGCCAGCGCAGGAGCTCAACAAAGCCGAAATATGGTAATTTTGGTCGACTGTAAGTCTGCTGTATGCACTAGTAAGCACTGAAAAAAACTGTTGAAAAATAATTCATTCATTCTTTTGATGAAGATGCTTGCAATATTAGTACTTCAATTAAGTAATATATTTCTGGATAATTCATTTTTGGATAAAGTTAACAACGTGCATTATTCAATATTTTTAAATATATGCAATATATGCATGTAGTGATTATATAACAGTTGGAATTTTGATTGTAAGTACTTGCGGGCACTTACAACTACCACAACAAGGCGATGCAATGAAAGAGTGGAAGTGCTGGAGAAGATCGAGAAGACCATTGGGAAGAAGCACGCCAAGTGGGAAGTCGCTCTCTACATGAAAATCCTGAGGGACGGTTCCTCGCAAAGAAAGTAGTTTCTGGCTAATAGAATTTGGTTGCAGAACCACTAGTAATGCGGTGTCCAACTTTCAATCCGACTCCCCCTACCTGGGCAGCATGCGTCGAAAGTTTAAAGTACTATTTACATAAATAAAAACACACACAGTATGTTCAAACTAAATATACAAACAAGCAAACAAACCCAGCGGCTTGACAGTAAGACCATGCTACATGCTTTGCTGTGAAAACTTCGTTCTCACTGCAAAGAATACGACTTTTCGACTAGAGAAAATGGTTGCCGATCTAAGTACTAGGCTTATAACGGGGGTTTCAAAAGGAGCTCTACAAAAGTTTTTAAATAAGTAACATTAGATGTAGATGAAGTAAATTAGATGCCATTATATATGAAACTCGGATTTGTTTTGCATAACACGCATGCAGAATCGTTCGACACTGCTAAAATTTCACGTTCGATAGTCATGCGAAGTTTATCAATCGTTGCGTATTCAGTTTTTCAATTTTATTTTGTAAGGATGTAAGTCAAGATATTTTCTGAAAAATCACCAAAACGACGTCTCAGTGATGCCCAACGCTTGAGAGCGACTTGTGTGAGATTGGTTGAGAGAGACTGACTCCGAGTTTTGGTAGTTAGTTGTAATAATTTCTACTCGATCTTGGATTGTACAAATTTCCATGATGAATGGACAAACCTTACTGTGTGGTACGTTTTCTGTCCCTATTGGTCTACCTTTAAAGCGTCCTTATTGAAAAACAAAATTTCAAACTAGCATGTTTAATGTTTTTAACGACAAATGATTTCTTCATTGCTATTAGTAAATTGATCAAGGATAAGTGTTCATTCAGGCTATCGTAGTGAAAATTGAACAGACTCTATTGTAGTGACCCCACGAGAATTTCCGCTAATCAAATCCGTTTAAGCCCTTTTAAGTATGTCAATAAATTAAGCCAACTTGGGCTCTCAAAAAACACCGAATCGCCAGGTACAGATAAACGAGTTTTTTTAGGTTTTCATTTAATCAGCACATATTAAGTTAATGTTTTTTGGGGATATTCGTTCGGAAAATTTCCAAAAAAAAACGATTTGCCATTTTTTTTTACTTAAAGAATGGCAAACAAGTTTTTAGAAATCATCATTATTTAGTGGTATTTTTAGCCAAACAAATACTTACCACACCTTGCGGAATTCCAACGTCGTATGTTGGCGGCGAAGAGACCGGCTGATAAGGTCCACGGGCGTACCGCAGAACAGCCAGTTGCTGTGCACGACGAATACCACACTCCCCAAGTCCACGTAGCTGTATCCAATAAGCTCCAACAGGTTGATCCGCAGTTATTACGAAATCGTACCGCTCACCTACAATGCAAGTTATTTTTTGTTTATAACCACGTTCATAAAAACTATACATTTTTTATCGAAAAATAAAAAAAATTTAATAAGAGATTACTAAAAAAATCGTTTTTGTTGAGAAACAAAATTTGTTTGACTGTTTAAGCTTTCAGGCAGCTCCTGCGATCGCTGATCGCTAAATGTACTCTTTAACGGTCAAGTATCACTAAATTATTGTTTAATAAAGCACCTTTCTCTAACATGTAATGTGTGAAATGTACACGTACTAGTGTTGGGTAAATTATGCTCATTTCGGTAAACATGTTCACTTGTTCTTTTTTTTAATGAGTCAGTTGTTACTTGCTCTCGTGCTCAGTTGTTCACTTACTCACTTTCTCTCTTACTCACTTGCTCACTTGTTCACTTGCTCACCTGATCACTTGTACAGCTTGTTGTTGTCTTGCAATATTTGCATTGGCCTGCTGATCTCCTAAATGCTCAAAAGGGCTCAAAATTTCGCTTTACCTTCTAGATCACATCGTAGTGAGAATTTGAAACCAAATATACAAAAAGATGAACTCGCTTGTTCTCTCTACGATAACCGTAAAAACAGCTGATTTTATGTAGGACCGTATGCAAAAATTCAGAAAAAATCCTTTTTGAGACAAATTGAAAAACTGAACAAAAATGAGCCAAACTAAGCAAGTGAACAAAAAGAAACAAGTGAGCAAAAAACAGAGCAGGTAAACAAAAAAGAACAAATAGGAAGAAACATGTTCACTTACTCAGTTTGGTGAACAACTTTTTTTTGTACACTCTCTCATAAGCAACCAACCAAATACACACAAAAAGAACTATCCCTGCAAGCAAAAGGGCGATAGTTCTATCGCCTGTCGTTCAGAAGTCCCTTCTTAGTAAACAAAAACTATAAATTCTGATATCGCGTAGAAGTCAATACAGGACGATAGAAAGGGTCGGGATCGGAAAGAAGTAACTTCTGAGACACTTTTGCGCGATAGAAAGGCGACAGAAAACATTTTACAAAAACAAAAAGGGTCGGGAATCGCGAAAAAGTAACCTTTGAGACACATCTCGGCAACAGAAAAATGATAGAACAAAAGTTACAAAAAACATAATTAGTGGGTAAACACACGCCATAAGAAGAGGTCGCGATAACTTTCCGTTACCCCTTTTTTTCGGAAAATTTTTCGGATCTACGCTTATATTTTCGCCCGAGCGTTACTTCGTTTCGCGACTTGTCTGTGGTTTTGGATCAAATTTGTGCATTTACAAAAAATAGTTTTTTTTCTAAAAGTTTTTAATTGTATAACATATTTAAATGTCCCTCTCAACAAAAGGTGCCAATTACGTCCTTAGCGTGAATCTATACTACAATATTATTTAATGCTATTTACTGACAAGCCAGCTGTGGACATTACTTGTCGTTTAACTGCGGAAAACCGCAGCATCCAACAGTTTTCCACATATTTGACTAAACAAAAACCATATTTGTAATGTAAAAGAATATGTTTTTTCACGATTTTCCAATTGGTAAGAACGTTTCTAGGTATCTTCTAAAAGCATTCGGATCGTGGAAGTGACTCTTAACGCGAAAAAATGTGCCACTTCGGCGACACTTTTGAAGTCAGTTCTGCGTTACCTTTGGAAGTGTCGCCGAAGTGGCACATTTTTTCCCGAAGGAAGTCACTTCTGTGATCCGAATGCGATTTCGTGGACGAGCATTTTCATCTTCTTGAAATCACTAAATAGTGTCTTCCGCGATAGAAAATGCTTGCAGGGAATAATCAACGTAGAGAAAACGCTACAGTCAATGGCCTCGACTATTACCCGTTACTCAGCTTACCGGAGTGTGAGAGGGATGTATATGTGATTAAAGCAACTTTGCATTTTTTACTAACACACCTAGCCATAGCACCATCTATCTTCTACTTCTATAGCACCACCTAGCCTACAGCGTCAAACTAGCCTATAGCACCCCAAGCGGCTTGGTGGCGTATTATTGAGCACATGCGGTGTGTAATCTCGCATGAATTGCAAAATCTTTATTACTTTTGGATATAACTTTTTAATGACTGTGTTTATTTTATGACTTGGAAATATGGACTGCTTTAGCATAGCTTAACTAAATCGCTTTGGAGCGGAGCGGTGTCTTAGGGGAGAGTTGGAGAGGGAAAGTCGAGGGCAGTATAAGAGAGCGAGATGTAGAAATCTGGAGAAAACTGCAGCTCGACTCTACCTCTAGAAATTCAAAACCCTTTTGGCATGAACAACAAAATTTAAATATAACCACACGGGCAAAATTTCCGCAATTTAAATTCATTTTCCAGACAGTTTCTCTCTGAACCCTGCATTATGGCTTGCTGACACTCTTGATCATGACGAAGGACTCGATCCAGACTCCCAATATTACCCCTTCAAAAAACTAATTTGATTTTTTTAACAATAATTATCAATATTCATCTTCTTCCACGAACAATTTTCGTTGGATTTGGCTTGTCTTTAAAGACCCAGACGATCGATTGCGGTTTCATTTTTGACTCATATACTTCTTTTGAAACACCGCGATTGTTTATTTTTTTCAAATTTTTTTTACACCAATCCACACGACCCTTTTTTGAGCGATTGTTAAATTGTGCGAGAACAGATCTTTTTTCGGTCCGGTGTTCATGCAATATCAGTGAATGCTGGTGGAAGAAATGCTCATGGATGCCTCTATCTCACAGTATGTCACATGACGATCTTGCATTATCACTTTACTTACGGCATTAATGTACTCTGGCACACCGACGGTTCTTGGACGACCCTCAAAACGATTGAATTCAATAAACCAGTTTTTCAAAGTGCAATAGCATGTTCATCGATGCACTGTTATCGTTATAATCGACGTCGAAGGTTGTCAAAAATGATTGCACGAAAATGATCCCGAATTTATTTCAGATTTCTGCCGAGGTAAATTGATGGATCTATTATCTATATAAGTCTAAGCTTTTTTAAAGGAAAAGGCCAACTGGTCCTTATAATAACTTAAATATAATAGAGGAGTGAAGTGAACCATTATCACCGATCAGCAAAGAGTGGTATTCGAGCCGAAAGTGAAGAGCACTCAATGTTTATCACCCACAAAGCGAAATGCAATGAGGTCGATGGAACGCATGTATGACCCAATAACAACATAAAATAATTGTAAACAAGATTTAAATATAGGACATATAACCACAAGCGGCATATTCATTTCAGTTCTGCAAGGCAAAATGCTTTTTGTTATTTTTTGTGCCTAAAACGCTGTGCCGCTTGACGTCAGCAGAAAAGTCGGCGCAACGTAGAGGACTACCTACGAAAACGGTCGTGCAACAAAGAGAGCCAGATATTCTGAGATTTACCCCCTTTCTTTGTCTTATAATCTGCCAGCACTTGGCGCTCCAATATGTTCAGCTAGCGACTAACATTTCGGCGAAGAAAAATTTTCGTGGAGCAGCGACATGTGAATGCCCTAATATTTTAGAAGCATTAGTGTATATCGAAAAAAACAACTAATATTGTTTTATAGAAGTAAATTATTTGATTATAGCAAAACTAAGTAAATTGAATTAACTTATAATGCTATGTTTAGGTATTATACATTATTATTAAAATATAATTTTTTAGTTAAGTTATAGAAATTTAGTCCGTTAAAATTGATTTAAATATTTAAAAATTTTTAATATTAACATTTTTAAAAAATTCGTATTGTACTTTTACTCAAGAAGTAAAAATTATATAGTCGGATATAAATCGCTTTAGAAAGGGTAAATGTGCAGTGGCACGCGCTAATAGCGAGTAAAGGGGTGAGAGAAAGACTTGGTGCATTCTGTTTGAGTTATTGAAAGGAAAGCAAATCATTTAAACTGTGCGTGAAAAAGTGAAAAAAATAAAGTCAGGTAAGTGTTACATTAAGTTTAAGATGTTGTGCATTGATCTTAGTTTAACGTAAGTAAATTTTGAGGGTGTTTTATGGGTACCGCTAGCCGAAAATGGATGAAAAAAGGTTTTGTGCCAATAAAAATCTCACAACGGGTTATACACAGCTCTAAAAGGTAAATATACAAATAAACAAGTAAAACGCATTTTTTAAACATATGCCCATACATTTTTTCAGGAGCGTCGGCCAAGGATTCGAAGGACCCGGACAAATGTTTAAGGAAGTCGATGACCAATGTAAAAAAAAAATTGACGAAACATAAATTTTGGCTTACTAACAATAATTGCCCTTTAGCAAAAAACCTCAATAACACAATTTAATTAAAATGAATTTAAAAGTAAATAAAAATGTGTGTATTTTAAATTCAATATTTTAATAAGTGAAAACTCATTGGAAATATTCTGAATTTCACAAGTGATTTCACGAAGGACGTGTCACTTTCAAGTGATTTCGTAAGTGAAAACTCATCAGAAACATTCTGAATTTCACAAGTGATTTCACGTAGGTCGTGTCACCGTCAGGTGACATGCCATACGACAAATGAGTACAAGGAACAAGTGATGTCCCGAGTGATTTCGAAAACTTTTCATTTGAATTTTCACTTGTGAAAAAACGGACATCCCATACAATTGTCCATATGGAGTGTCAATTGTTCTTTACCCGTGCAGGCTGACATGTTCGCGGTAATCACAAGGTGATTCACGAGTGAAAACTTTTTTTTGGAACTGAAGGGGTCATAGTCGATGCCATCGACTATCAGATACCCCTTAATCAGCTAAGTGTAATGGGAGCACTCAGGGAGTGCGAGGGAGAAAGAGATAGACAAGTGGCAAAGCATCTGTCCCAAGATGCACAGACGGTCATGGCTAGACTGACTCGGCTAGTAATGCTGATCAAGAATATACATACTATATAGGGTCGGAAACGCTACCATTTACCTGTTACATACTTTCCGACAAATCTAGTCCACCCTTTTACTCTACGAGTAACCGGTATAAAAAGCTATTTTATGTGGACAGATTCGAGCATCGTTTTAAACTAGATCTAAGTAGATGGCGAACGACCGAAGCAGTGTATTAAGGCCATCGTCAGCGAGATTAACCAGTTAACAAATGATTCTGATTGGCAATACTCTGAAGGCAAAAGAAACCAGACCAGAGGATTTTAGCTTTGTCGAAGCTAACTTAGTGGATTTAGCCGTCCGTTGGTTTAAAGTTTTTGCGGCTAGCTTTATAAAAATTGAACAGCAAATTCGTCCAAAAAATCGTCTGAGGAAATCAGAATTAACGTTTTGCAAATAGATCGGCTGTATCGAATACCTTGACTTGTTTTTCTTTTTGCTATTTTAAGCTGAGAAATAAAACCATTCTAAATTTAAAAGCGAAACTCTTTATTTAAAACCCATTTGTTATACCCTTGCAGAGGGTATATTGATTTCAGTCAGAAGTTTGCAACGCAGTGAAGGAGACGTTTCCGACCCCATAAAGTATATATATTTTTGATCAGCATGACTAGACGAGTCGATCTAGCCATGTCCGTCTGTCCGTCCGTTTCTACGCAAACTAGTCTCTCAGTTTTAAAGCTATCGGGCTGAAACTTTCCCAGTCTTATATCTTTTGCAGGTAAAATATAAGTCGGAACCAGCCGGATCGGACATCTATATCTTATAGCTCCCATAGGAACGATCGGAAAATTGGTGGAAAAATAATATGAAACAAATTATAGCTTCGGTGTTTTTCAACATATAACCTCCAACGCTTGGAAATAACATTTTTTAATTAGTTCTGAATTTCGAATTTAATTTTATCAAAATCGGACGACTATATCATATAGCTGCCATAGGAACGATCGGAAAAATGGTAGGAAAAAACAATGACACAAATTATAGCTTCGGTGTTTTTTAACATATAACCTCCTACGCTTGGAAATAACATTTTTTAATTAGTTCTGAATTTCGAATTAAATTTTATCAAAATCGGACGACTATATCATATAGCTGCCTTAGGAACGATCGGAAAATTGGTAGGAAAATAATATGAAACAAATTATAGCTTAGGTGTTTTTTGACATATTATCTTATACTATTGGGAATATCATTTTTTGTGTTTTTAAATTTAATAATTATAGCTGCAAGGGTATATAAGCTTGCCGAAGCTAACTTTTTTTCTTGTTTTTAAAATAAGAAAAAGCGTTCTTAAAATCAGACTTGACTTTTTTGCTACTTTAGGCTGAGAAATAAAACCATTGTAAATTATAAAGCGAAATTATAAAACGTTCTTAAAATCAATCGAAGTAAAATTAGTTTTTAACTTTAAATCAAGTTCGATTTACATCAATTTAATGAAAATTTTATTCGAAATTCTGAAATATTGAAAGAATGATATTTAAAAAGTGTTTAGTTTTGTCATTCCTCTGCAAGGGATTACAAATTAAAAATTGATTTAACGGTTTCGTCGCCTTGTTTAAGAAATTCAAGAGTCAAAGAGCTAGATCTTGATAAGGCCACATTCATCAGACCATCAGATATAAAATGGCCCTTTAAGTCTATTCCCACTGGCTTTTGGGCATACAGACTAACAGAGAGACAGACTAACAGACTAACAGAGAGACAGACTAACAGAAAGACAGATAGACAGACTAACAGAGAGACAGACAGACAGACACATCGGGACACAGTCAAGGAGCTAGATCTCGAGCAGTCCACATTATATGTTCCACCTTGCATTTTGGCAGACAGACTGACAGACTAACAGAGAGACCGACTTTGAGACTAACAGAACGACAGACAGACAGACTACCAGAGAGACATACAAACAGAGAGACAGACAGCCAGGCCAAAAGAGAGACAGACAGACACACCAACAGAGAGACAGACAGACATACCAACAGGGAGAGAGAGAGACAGACCGACCAACAGAGAGAAGGCGAGAGAGACAGACCAACAGAGAGAGAGCCAGACAGACCACAAAAGAGAGGTACAGACAAAAAGACCAACAGAGAGAGAGAGAGACAGACCAACAGAGAGAGAGAGACAGACCAACAGAGAGAGAGAGACAGACAGAAAAACAGACAGAGAGAGACAGACAGACCAACAGAGAGAGAGCCAGACAGACCACCAAAGAGAGATACAGACAGACAGACCAACAGAGAGAGAGAGAGACAGACCAACAGAGAGAGAGAAAGGCAGACCAACAGCGAGAGAGAGATAGACAGACAAACAGAGAGAGAGAGAGACCAACAGAGAGAGAGACAGACAGACAGACCAACAGAGAGAGGTAGAGAGACAGACAGACAAACAGTGAGAGATAGAGAGATAGACAGACAAACAGAGGGAGAGATAGGGAGAGATTCAGACAGACAGACCAACAGAGAGAGAGAGAGAGACAGACCAACAGAGAAAGAGAGACAGACAGACCAACAGAGAGAGAGAGAGAGAGAGAGAGACCAATAGAGAGAGAGGGAAAGGCAGACCAACAGCGAGAGAGAGACAGACAGACAAACAGAGAGAGAGAGAGAGACCAACAGAGAGAGAGAGACAGACAGACAGACCAACAGAGAGAGATAGAGAGACAGACAGACAAACAGTGAGAGATAGAGAGATAAACAGACAAACAGAGAGAGATAGAGAGATAGACAGACAAACGGAGAGAGATAGAGAGACAGACAGACAAACAGGGAGAGATGGAGAGATGGAGAGACATAGAGACAAGCAGAGAGAGAGATACGGAAACAGGCAGACAAAGGGAGACAGATAGAGTGATATACCAACAGAAAGAGATAGAGAGACACACAGACCAACAGAGAGATAAAGAGAGACAGAAAGACCAACAGAGAGAGATAGAGAGACACACAGACCAACATAGAGCGATAAAAAGACAGGCAAAGAACAGAGAGAGAGAGAGAGAGAGAGAGAGGGAGAGAGAGAGAGACAGACAGACCAACATAGAAATATAGAGTGACAGACAAACAAAAAGAGAGAGATAGAGAGGCAGACAGACCAACAGAGAGAAATAGAGACAGAGACAAACCAACAGAGAGGGATAGAGAGGCAGACAGACAAACAGAGAGAGATAGAGACACAGACAGAAAAACAGAGAGAGAGATAGATAGACAGAGAGGCAAACAGAGAAAGAGATAGAGGGACAGACAGACAAACCGAGGGAGAAAGAGACACATACAGACAAACAGAGAGAGATAGAGAAATAGACAGACCAACAGAGAGATAGAGAGACGGCCAGACAAACAGAGAGAGCTAGAGAGACAGACAGACAGACAGACAGACAGTCAGACAGTCAGACAGACAGACAGACAGACAGACAGACAGACAGACAGACAGACAGACAGACAGACAGACAGACAGACAGACAGACAGACAGACAGACAGACAGACAGACAGACAGACAGACAGACAGACAGACAGACAGACAGACAGACAGACAGACAGACAGACAGACAGACAGACAGACAGACAGACAGACAGACAGACAGACAGACAGACAGACAGACAGACAGACAGACAGACAGACAGACAGACAGACAGACAGACAGACAGACAGACAGACAGACAGACAGACAGACAGACAGACAGACAGACAGACAGACAGACAGACAGACAGACAGACAGACAGACAGACAGACAGACAGACAGACAGACAGACAGACAGACAGACAGACAGACAGACAGACAGACAGACAGACAGACAGACAGACAGACAGACAGACAGACAGACAGACAGACAGACAGACAGACAGACAGACAGACAGACAGACAGACAGACAGACAGACAGACAGACAGACAGACAGACAGACAGACAGACAGACAGACAGACAGACAGACAGACAGACAGACAGACAGACAGACAGACAGACAGACAGACAGACAGACAGACAGACAGACAGACAGACAGACAGACAGACAGACAGACAGACAGACAGACAGACAGACAGACAGACAGACAGACAGACAGACAGACAGACAGACAGACAGACAGACAGACAGACAGACAGACAGACAGACAGACAGACAGACAGACAGACAGACAGACAGACAGACAGACAGACAGACAGACAGACAGACAGACAGACAGACAGACAGACAGACAGACAGACAGACAGACAGACAGACAGACAGACAGACAGACAGACAGACAGACAGACAGACAGACAGACAGACAGACAGACAGACAGACAGACAGACAGACAGACAGACAGACAGACAGACAGACAGACAGACAGACAGACAGACAGACAGACAGACAGACAGACAGACAGACAGACAGACAGACAGACAGACAGACAGACAGACAGACAGACAGACAGACAGACAGACAGACAGACAGACAGACAGACAGACAGACAGACAGACAGACAGACAGACAGACAGACAGACAGACAGACAGACAGACAGACAGACAGACAGACAGACAGACAGACAGACAGACAGACAGACAGACAGACAGACAGACAGACAGACAGACAGACAGACAGACAGACAGACAGACAGACAGACAGACAGACAGACAGACAGACAGACAGACAGACAGACAGACAGACAGACAGACAGACAGACAGACAGACAGACAGACAGACAGACAGACAGACAGACAGACAGACAGACAGACAGACAGACAGACAGACAGACAGACAGACAGACAGACAGACAGACAGACAGACAGACAGACAGACAGACAGACAGACAGACAGACAGACAGACAGACAGACAGACAGACAGACAGACAGACAGACAGACAGACAGACAGACAGACAGACAGACAGACAGACAGACAGACAGACAGACAGACAGACAGACAGACAGACAGACAGACAGACAGACAGACAGACAGACAGACAGACAGACAGACAGACAGACAGACAGACAGACAGACAGACAGACAGACAGACAGACAGACAGACAGACAGACAGACAGACAGACAGACAGACAGACAGACAGACAGACAGACAGACAGACAGACAGACAGACAGACAGACAGACAGACAGACAGACAGACAGACAGACAGACAGACAGACAGACAGACAGACAGACAGACAGACAGACAGACAGACAGACAGACAGACAGACAGACAGACAGACAGACAGACAGACAGACAGACAGACAGACAGACAGACAGACAGACAGACAGACAGACAGACAGACAGACAGACAGACAGACAGACAGACAGACAGACAGACAGACAGACAGACAGACAGACAGACAGACAGACAGACAGACAGACAGACAGACAGACAGACAGACAGACAGACAGACAGACAGACAGACAGACAGACAGACAGACAGACAGACAGACAGACAGACAGACAGACAGACAGACAGACAGACAGACAGACAGACAGACAGACAGACAGACAGACAGACAGACAGACAGACAGACAGACAGACAGACAGACAGACAGACAGACAGACAGACAGACAGACAG